>NW_025422039.1:0-1200000 GCF_011764305.1 Mustela putorius furo | reverse complement strand
AATGGCCACAGTAGCCAAACTGTGGAAAGAGCCAAGCTGCCCTTCAACAGATGAATGGATAAGGACGATGTGATACATATATACAATGGAGTATTATGCCTCCATCAGAAAAGATGAATACCCAACTTTTATAGCAACATGGATGGGACTGGAGGAGATTATGCTAAGTGAAATAAGTCAAGCAGAGAGAGTCAGTTATCATATGGTTTTGCTTATTTGTGGAGCATAAGAAATAACACAGAGGACATTGGGAGATGGAGAAGTGAGTTGGGGGAAATTGAAGGGAGAGAAAAGCCATGAAAGACTGTAGACTCTGAGAAAGAAGCTGAGGGTGTTAGAGGGAGAGGGGTGGGTGGTTGGGTGAACCTGGTAGTGGGTATTAAGGAGGGCATGTATTGCATGGAGCACTGGGTGTGGTACATAAACAATGAATCTTGGAACACTGAAAAAAATACAAAAAATAAAGGTGTAGTTCCAGACCCCTAGATGGCAGAGGGGTTTGTGGGATCATCCCAGCTAGAGCTGGCCTCAAACCATGAGGAAAGCAGCAATAATTCTGGAGTCCCGGTGAGCTGAAGCTTGTAGGCACACATAACCAGGGAGATGGGGCACGACTGTAGGCACTGTTAGAGTTAGGCTGGTGAAAGAGCATACAATAACTGGGAGGGGCAACCCCTTCTTCTTGCAATGTCTCTTTAGAGCACTCCAGAGCACTCTACTGCCAAAGCTTACCATCATTCCCACTGGGAAGGAAAGTATTTATTTATTTAGTTATATAATTTATTTGTGTTTTTAACAGAGAAAGGGAGCACACAAGCAGGGTGACTCCCCACTGAGCAAGGAGCCTGATGCGGGGCTGGATCCGAGGACCCCAAGCCAAAGGCAGACATTAAATAGACTGGGCACCCAGGTACCCCACGACTGTCATCGTGATGGATTTAATTTGTGTTTCTTCTTCTTCTTTTTTAATTTCCTCCTCCTCCTCCTCCTCCTCCTCCTCCTCCTCCTCCTCCTCCTCCTCTCTTCTTCTTCTTCTTCTTCTTCTTCTTCTTCTTCTCTATACTGTCAGTCTCCTAAGGGTTTGTCAAACTTGTTAGTGTTTTCTAAGAACCAATTTTTGGTTTCATTAATTATTTTTCTTATTATTTTATTTCTCTATTTTAATTATTTCTGCTCTAAACATTATTTATTTCCATCTGCTAGAATTTTACAAAAATTAACATATAATGTATTATTTGTTTCAGGGTACAGGTCTGTGATTCATCAGTCTTATGTAATTCACAGCACTCACCATAGCACATACCCTCCCCAATGTCCATCCCCCAGCCACCCATTACTCCCCCCCCCCTTCACTCCAGGAACCCTTAGTTTGTTTCCTGAGACCAAGAGTCTCGTAAGGTTTGTCTCCCTCTCTGGTTTCATTTTGTTTCATTTTTCCCTACCTTCCCCTATGATCCTCTGTCTTATTTCTCAAATTCCTCAAATCAGTGAGAGCATATGATAATTGTTCCTCTCTCATTGACTTATTTTGCTTAGCATAATACCCTCTAGTTCCATCCACATCATTGGAAATAGTAATATTTCATTTTTGATGGCTGTATAATATCTGTGTGTGTATCTATCTATCTATATCTATATCATCTATATCTATATCTATCTATCTCTCTCTCTATATATAACATGTTCTTTACCCATTCATCTGTTGATGGACATCTAGGCTCTTTCCATAGTTTGGCTATTGTGGACATTGCTGCTATAAACATGGGTGCATTTGCCCCTTCGGATCACTACATTTATATCTTTAGAGTAATATGAAGTAGTGCAATTTCTGGGTCATAAGGTAGCTCTATTTTCAATTTTTTTGAGGAAATTCCATGTTTTTTTCCAGAATGGCTGCACCACCTTGCATTCCCACCAATCGTGTAGGATGGTTTCCCTTTTTCTGTGTCCTCACCGACACCTGACATTTCCTGACTTGTTAATTTTAGCAAGTGTGTGGTGTAGTTCCCTAAAGCTGAGTGATGTTGAGCACTTTTTCATGTTTCTGTTGGCAATCTGGATGTCTTCTTTGCTGAAATGTCTGTTCATGTCTTCTTCCCATTTCTTAATTGGATTACTTGTTCTGTAAGTGTTGAGTTTGTTAAGTTCTCTATAGATTTTGGATACAAGTCCTTTATCTAATACGCCATTTGCAAATATCTTCTCCCATTCTGTCAGTTATCTTTTGATTTTGTTTACTGTTTACTTTGCTGTGCAAAAGCTTTTGATCTTGATGAAGTCCCAATAGTTTATTTGTGCCCTTGCTTCCCTCGCATTTGGCTATGTTTCTAGGAAGAATTGCTGAGGTCAGAGAGGTTGCTGTCTGTGTTATTCTCAAGGATTTTTATGGATTCCTTCTCACATTGAAATATTTCATACATTTTGAGTCTATTTTTGTGGGTAGTATAAGGAAATGGTCCAGTTTCATTCTTCTGCATGTGGCTGTCCAATTTTCCCAATATCATTTGTTGAAGACACTGTCTTTTTTCCATTGGAGATTCTTTCCTGATTTGTCAAAGATTAGTTGACCTTAGAGTTGAAGGTCCATTCCTGGGCTCTCTATTCTGTTGCATTGATCGGTGTGTCTGTTTTTGTGCCAGTACCATACTGTCTTGAGGATTACAGCTTTGCAAGTGCAGAATTGTGATGCCACTGGCTTTGCTTTTCTTTTTCAATATTCCTCTGGCTACTTGGGGTCTTTTCTGGTTTCCTATAAATTTTAGGATTATTTGTTCCCATTTCTTTGAAAAAGGTTGATGGTATTTTGGTAGGGACTGCATTAAATGTGTAGATTTCTCTAGGTACCATAGACTTTTTCACAATATTTGTTCTTCCAATGCATGAGCATGGAACGTTTTCTATTTCTTTGCCTCATCCTCAATTTCTTTCATGAGTATTTTGTACTTTTCTGGGTACAGATTCTTTGCCTCTTTGGTAAGATTTATTCCTAGGTATTCTTATGGTTTTGGGTGTAATTGTAAATGAGATAAACTCCTTAATTTCTCTTTCTTCTGTCTTGTTGTTGTTTAGAAATGCAACTGATTTCTCTGCATTGATTTTATATCCTGACACCTTGCTGAATTCCTGTATGAGTTCTAATAGTTTTGGGATGGAGTCTTTTGGGTTTTCCACATAAAGTATCATATCTGTGAAGAGTGAGAGGTTAGCCTCTTTGCAGATTCAGATGTCTTTTATTTCTTTTTGTTGTCTTATTGCTGAGGCTAGGACTTCTACTATTATGTTGAATAGTAGTGGTGATAGTAGACATCCCTGCCATGTTCCTGACCTTAGGGGAAAAGTTCTCAGTTTTTCCCTATTGAGGATGATATTTGCTGTGGGTTTTTCATAGATGCCTTTATGATACTGAGGTATGTACCTTCTGTCCCTACAATGTGAAGAGCTTTGATCAAGAAAGGATGCTGTACTTTGTCAATGCTTTTTCTGCATCTATTGAGAGTATCATGTGGTTCTTGTTCTTTCTTTTATTAATGTATTGTTTCACATTGATTGATTTGTGGATGTTGAACCAGCCTTGCAGCCCAGGAATAAATACCACTTGGTTGTGGTGAATAATCCTTTTAATGTACTGTTGGAACCTACTGGCTAGTATTTTGGTGAGAATTTCTGCATCCATGTCCATTAGGGATATTGGTCTGTAATTCTCTTTTTTGATGGGGTCTTTTTCTGGTTCTAGGATCAAGGTAATTCTGGCCTCATAAAATGAGTTTGGACATTCTCCTTCCATTTCTATTTTTTTTTTTTTTTTTTTTCAGGGAACAGTTTCAGGAGAATAGACATTAATTCTCCTTTACATGTTTGGTAGAATTCCCCTGGGAAGCCGTCTGGCCCATCTCCCATCTCTTGTTTGTTGGGAGATATTTGATTACTGCTTCAATCTACTTATTGGTTATAGGTCTGTTCATGTTTTCTATTTCTTCCTGGATCAGTCTGGGTAGTTTATATGTCTCTAAATGTATCCATTTCTTCCAGATGTCTAATTTGCTGACATGTAGTTGCTTATACTATGTTCTTATAATTGTTTGTATTTCTTTGGTATTGGTTGCGATCTCTCCTCTTTCCTTCATGACTTTATTAATTTGGGTCCTTTCTCTCTTCTTTTTGATAGGTCTGGCCAGGGGCTTATCAATCTTATTAATTCTTCCAAAGAACCAGCTCCTAGTTTCATTGATTTCTTCTACTATTCTTTTGGTTTTTATTTCATTGGTTTCTGCTCTGGTCTTTATTATGTCTCTTTTCCTGCTGGATTTAGGCTTTCTTTGCTGTTCTTTCTCCAGCTCTTTCAGGTGTAGGCTTAGGTTGTGTATTTGAGACCTTTTCCTATTTCTTGAGAAAGCCTTGTATTGCTATATACTTTCCTCTTAGGACCACCTTTGTTGTGTCCCACAGATTTTGAACAGTTGTGTTTCCATTTTCATTTGTTTCCACAATTTTTAAAAATATTTCTTTATTTTTTTTAACGATTTTATTTATTTATTTGACAGAGAGAGATAGAGCACAGGTAGGCAGAGAAGCAGGGGGTGGGGTGGGAAGCAGTCTCCCTGCCAAGCAGAGAGCCCGATATGGGACTTGATCCCAGGTCCCTGGTATCATGACCTAAGCCAAAGCAGAGGCATAACACACTGAGCCACCCAGGTGCCCCAATACTTTTTTTAATTTACTGGTTGACCCATTAGTTCTTTAGTAGGATGCTCTTTAGCCTCCATGTATTTGAGTTCTTTCTAATTTCCCTCTTGTGATTGAGTTCAAGTTTCAAAGATGTGGTCTGAAATTATGCAGGGAATGATCCCAATGTTTTGGTACCGGTTAAGACCTGATTTGTGACCCAGGATGTAATCTATTCTGGAGAATGTTCCATGTGCGCTAGAGGAGAATGTGCATTCTATTGCTTTGGGATGGAGTGTTCTGAATATATCTGTGATGTCCATATGGTCCAGTGTGTCATTTAAAGCCTTTATTTCCTTGTTGATCTTTTGTGTAGATGATCTGTCCATTGCAGTGTGGGGGATTTTAACATCCCCTACTAGTATTGTATTATTGTGAATGTTTCTTTGATTATTTGATTATCTGTGAATGTATTTATTTGTTGTTAATTGGCTTATATAATTGGCTGATCCCATGTTGGGGACATAGATATTTAGAATTGTTAGAACTTCTTCTTGGACAGACCCTTTAAGCATGATATAGTGTCCTTCCTCATCTCTTATAGTCTTTGGTTTAAAATCTAATTTTTCTGACATGAAAGATTGCCACCCCAACTTTCTTTTGATGTCCACTGGCATGGGAAATGGTTTTTGACCTCTTCACTTTAAATCTGGAAGTGTCTTTGGGTAAAAAATGAGTTTCTTGCAGACAGCATATTGATGGATCTTGTTTTTTATCCATTCTGATACCCTGTGTCTTTTGATTAGGCATTTAGCCATTTACATTCAGGGTAACTATTGAACGATGTGAATTTAGTGCCATTGCCTGTAAAGTGACTGTTACTGTGTATGGTCTCTGTTCCTTTCTGGTCTATGTTTCTTTTAGGCTCTCTTTTTGTTTGGAGGATCCCTTTGAATATTTCCTGTAGGACTGGTTTGATGTTTGCAAATTCTTTTAGTTTTTATTTGTCCTGGAAGCTCTTTCTCTCTTCTCCTGTTTTCAATGAAATCCTAACTGAGTATAGTATTCTTGGTTGCATATTTTTCTCATGTAGTGCTCTGAATATATCATGCCAGTCTTTATGGGCCTGCCAGTTCTCTGTGAATAGGTCTGCTGCCAATCTAATATTTCTACCATTTTGGTTACAGACCTCATGTACTTAGCTGCTTTCAAGATTTTTTTTTTTTTTTTTTGAGAGACTTGTAAGTTTTTCTATTAGATGAGAGGGTATTGATCTATTTTTATTGATTTTGAGGGGGGTTCTCTGTGCCTCTTGTATTTTGTTGCCTGATTCCTTCCTTCAAATAGGGAAGTTCTCCACTATAATTTGCTACAATATGCCTTCTGCCCCCCTCTCTCTTTTTTCTTCTTCTGGGATCCCAATTGTACTTTTATTTCATCTTATGGCATCATTTATCTCTTGAATTCTCCCCTCATGATCCAGTAGTTGTTTGTCTCTCTTTTGCTCAGTTTCTTTATTTTCCATCATTTGTTCTTCTATATCACTAATTCTTTCTTCTGCCTCATTTATCCTAGCAGTAAAAGCCTCCATATTTTATTGTACCTCATTAATAGCTTTTTAAATTTCAACTTTCTTGATTAAAGTTTTTTAAATTCTCCAGAAAGGGATTCTCTAGTATCTTCTATGTTTTTTTCAAGCCCAGCTAGTATATTTATAGTCGTCATTGTGAACTCTAGCTCCAACATCTCCAACATCTTTTTTTTTTTTAAGATTTTATTTATTTATCAGAGAGAGAGGGGGAGAGAGCGAGCACAGGCAGACAGAATGGCAGGCAGAGGCAGAGGGAGAAGCAGGCTCCCCGCTGAGCAAGGAGCCCGACGTGGGACTCGATCCCAGGACACTGGGACCATGACCCGAGCCGAAGGCAGCCGCCCAACCAACCGAGCCACCCAGGCGTCCCTCTAGCTCCAACATCTTACTAATGTCTGTATCAATTAGGTCCCTGGCAGTTGGTATTGTCTCTTGTTCTTTTTTTTTTTTTTTTTTTTAAGGTGAGTTTTTCTGTTTTGTTATTTGTCCAGAGAAGCATAGATGAATGAGAAAATGAAATTCTAAAAGGGTAAAAACAATCCAGGAAAAATATAAACTAAATGAATCAGAAGAGACCTGCAACTGTTGGAAAATTGGGCGGGGGGGAATATGATCAGGGTGGTGAATAGAACACAGCCACACACTAGATTTTGGGTGTATTTTGGTCTGTTAGATGTAACTGCCTTCCAAAATTTTAAAGAAAGAAAAACATACACACACACACACACACACACACACACACACACACAAAGGGTAAATACAATGAAGGGATGGAATATGACTGTAAATGTAAAATTTAAAAAGATTATAAAAAATGAATTGATAAGAAGTTGGTTGAAAAAATAAAGAAAAAAATTTTAAAAAGGGAGAGAAAATGATCATGCATAGTACTAGAACAAAGTGATACACTAGAGTTAGGAAATATATAAGGATATATATATCTATATCTATATATATATATATATATATATATATATATATATATATATATATAAAATAAGAAACCTTATCCCCCCAAAAAGAAAAACATATATATATAATTTATTTATTTTTAATATTTATTTTTAATATTTATTTTTAATATTTTTAAAATCTATTAAATATATTTATTAAAATATTTTATATTTTAATATTTATTATATATAGATACAAAATATATATAATATATTATATATATATACACAAAAAATGAGGTTAAATACAATGAAGGGATAGAATATGACTGCAAAAACGAAAAATAATAAAGATTTTTTTAAATGGTATTATTGATAAGATTTGGTTAAAATAAGAAAGAGGAAAAATTTTTTTAAAAGAAAAAGAAAAAATAAGAAAATTAAAAAAATTAACTTTGAAAGACTAAAGAATCATGGGGAAAAAGACATGAATTCTATGTGTTATCTTCCCCTTGGTCTGAATTTCTGCAGTTCTCATTTTGGTCGGAGAACTTGATCTTGGCTGGATGTTCTTGCTGATCCTCTGAGGTAGGGAACTGTTGCTGTGATTCTCAAATGTCTTTGCCTAAGGTGGAATTGCACCACTCTTGCCAGGGGCTGGGCTAAGTAATCTGCTCTGGTTCACTCTCAGGAGCTTTTGTTTCCTGAGTGCTTTCTGTACCACTTTGGAGGACGGGAATGAAAATGGTGGCCACCTAGTCTCTGGCTGGAGGAGCTGAGAGCTTGGGGACCCACTCCTCAGTGCACTGTCAGAGGAAAGCCATCAATCCCTCCCATCTCCCTGGTCTCTGGCCGCACTCTGAGCTCACCCGGCCTGTGACCGAGTGTTTCTTTCTCTGGTGCATGGCCTTGTTTGGAGTCTCCAAACCCAGCAGATTCCTTTGCACCACTCCTGCACTGCTCATCCCAGAGAAAGAAGGAAGAGGTTTTTCTGGATCTTCCACTTGTGGGGTTCCTGCTCAAAGAGCAGTGGCCCGACTGTGCCAGGATCATGGTTTTCTGGCAACCCCAGCTGAGAGCCCAATGCTTGGCTCCATCTCTGCTGCCAGCTTCCCTGCTCCAAACCTGGGAGCTCTGCTACACTCAGATATCCCTGGTCTTCTGTGACCCCCATGGGTCCTGAGATCACACTGTCCTCGCGAGAATTCCACCCCCTGCTTAGTCATTGGAGTGATGTCCCTCAGCAGAGCAGACTCCTAAAATTTCTGATTTCATACTCCACTGCTCCACCGCTTGCCGGTACCCAGCTGACAGAGACTCCCTCCCCACTCCATGGTCTCTCCTCTCATATATAGCCTTAGAGTCCCTTCTTGGCACGTCCTACCTTCCAGTGAGTGGTCACTTTTCTGTTCCTAGAGTTGCTGCTCTTCCTCTCTTCAATCTCCTATTGACTTTCTAGGTGTTCAGAATGATTTGATAACTATCTAGCTGAGTTCTTGGGAGCAAAACAAATTTGGGTCCCCTACTCCTCCACCATCTTGCTCCTCCCCCTCCACCTGCTAGCTCTGAGTTTAGCTTGCTTTCCCGTATCTAATTCCTTATGTTGTGAAGTTGTGTTATTGATTGGAGACCTTATTTATTTTTTAAAACAGACATTTACACCTATTGATTTCCTTCTGAGCACTTCCTCTGTCACAGCTCTTAACTTTGGTAAGTTGTGTTTTTCATTTTCATTGATCTATAAATGTTTTCTAATTATCCTGGTGATTGCTTCTCTAGGAGTGTGTTCCTGAATTTCCACATATTGATAGCTTTTCTTGTTTTCCTTCTGCTATGTATTTCAACCTTCATCCTGTTGTGGTTGGAGGAGATACTTTGTATGATAACTGCCTTTTAAAATCTATTGAGACTTGTTTTATGGTTTAACATGTGATCTGTCCCATGGAATGTCCCATGTACACTTAAAAGGGAACCTCTCTTCTGCTGCTGTTGGGTAGACTATTCTGTATATCTTTTTTTAATCTAGTTGATTTATTGTGCTGCTTATGTACTTTAATTTCTTAATTTTTCTTATGTCTGACTGATCAATCCATTATTGAAACCATTATTGTAAAACTTCTGATATTCCTCCGTTTCATATTATTATTAATTATTATTTTTTGCTTCATTTTTGAGTTTTTCATATCTGAGGTTTTGTTATCAGGTGCATAAATATTTATAACTTTTATTTTCCTTGAACTATTCTACCTTTTATAAATGTATAATTTACTCCTTTGCCTCTTTTAAATTTTTAAGAATGGAAATCCATTTTCTTTGAAATTAGTAGGTCCACTGAACCTCTATTTTGGTCACTATTTGTGTGGACTATATTTTTCCATCCTTTTACTTTCAATCTATTTTTGTTTTAGAAATAATGTGAGTCTCTGGTAGACAGCATATGGTTGGATCATATGTTTTTATCCGTTCTGCCAGTTTCTTATTTTTTGATTGAAGAGTGTAATCTATTTACACTTAATCACTCATAAGGAGGAAATTATCTCTGCCATTTTCTGACAAACAAATGTTTCCCACATGCTTGTAGTCTTTTTATTCCTCATTTTTCTCCATTACTGTCTTCATTTTAGTTAATTGTGTGTGTGTGTCTGTGTGTGTGTGGTGAAATACTTTGATTCTCTTCTCAATTCTTTATATGTATGCTATATACATAATTTCTTGGTAGTTACTATGAGTGTTACATTTAACATGCTAAAAGTTTTAATAATATAATTTGAATTGATGCCAACTTCCTTCCATAGCATAGAAAACTCCTCCCCTATACAGCTACACCCTCATTTTCTGTTACTATTGTCATAGATTACATCTTTATACATTGTGTGCTGCATAATATAAATCAGTGATTATTTTATGTACATTTGTCTTTTTTATGCTGAAGAAAATAGAAAGTTGGCCTATATTATAATCCAACATTATAATAATAATCGCTTTTCCAATGCTCATGTCTTACCTTTACCCTTTTTTTTTTTAATATGGCTCCCAGTTACTATTTTCCTTTCTTTTCAACTTAAGGGACTATTTTTAGCATGTATTGCAGGGAAGGTGTAGTGGTAATGAACTCCCTTAGTGTTTTAAAATCTGAGAATGCCATTTCCTTCATAATTTTTGAAAGACAATTTTGCTGGATATAAAGTTTTCTGTTGACAGTTTTGTTTGTCTTTGTTTTTTCTTCCTTTAAGCATATTGGGTAGAGCAAACCACCTAATTCTGGTCTCCAAGATTTTCTTTTTCTTTTTCTTTTTTTTACACTAGTGCTCATTTATTTATTAATTTAATTTAATTTAATTTCAGTGTAACAGAATTCATTGTTTATGCACCACACCCAGTGCTCCATGCATTACATGCCCTCCTTAATACCCACCACCTGGCTCCCCCAACCTCCCCCCCACCACCCCTTCAAAACCCTCAGGTTGTTTTTCAGAGTCCATAGTCTCTCATGGCTCATCTCCCCTTCCAATTTACCCCAACTCTCTTCTCTCTGTCTCCCCATTTCCTCTGTGTTATTTCTTATGCTCCACAAATGAGAAATTGACTGATAATCTTGTTGGGGATCTCCTGTGTGTGATGAGTCACCTCTTCTTGTTGCTTTTAAGATCATTTCTTTGGCTTTATCTTTCAACATTTTGTTTACAATGTGTAGTTGGACGAGTATCTTTATTTTACTCAACTTAGAGTTTGTTGAACTTCATGAATGTGTAGACTAATTTATTATAATTTCAATCCTTTAAATTTTGGAAGTCTTTTGACATTATTTCTTCAAATTAGTTTCTGTTTCTTCCCTTTAAAATTATCTATCTATTTATTTATTTATTTATTTATTTGAGTGATAAAACAAAGAGAAAGAGAGAAAGAGTGCAAGCATGGGGGGATGGCAGAGGAAGAGAGAGAAGCAAACTCTCTGCTGAGCAGGGAGCCCATCAAGGGGCTTGATCCCAGGACCTCAAGAACATGACCCAAGCTGAAGGCAGCACTTAACCAACTGAGCCACCCAGGCACCACTCTGCTCCTTTCTATCCCTCTTCTCCTGATGGCATTCCCACAATGCCTATGTTGGTCCACTTAATAGTGTTTTAGAGGTCCCTTAGACTCTGTTCAATTTTTTTTTTTCTTTTTTTTTTTTTTTCTGTTCTGCAGACTTGATAATTTCAATTATTTAAGACTACCATCTCTTTCTTCCGCGTGCACAAATCTGTTTTTGAATCGTTTTGATGTATTTTTCATTTCAGTTATTATACTTTTCAACTTTAGACATTTTTTGGTTCTTTTTTTTTTTTTTTTGAAGATTTTATTTGACAGAGAAAGAGATCAAAAGGAGGCAGGGAGGCAGGAAGAGAAAGAGGAGGAAGCAGGCTCTCCATGGAGCAGACAGCCCAATGTGGGGCTCAATCCCAGGACCCTGGGATCATGACCTGAGCTGAAGGCAGAGGCTTTAACACACTGAGCCACCCAGGTGCCCCTTTTTTTGTTCTTTTTAAAAATAAATTTATCTTTTTATTTTTTCCCACATATTATTTTCCTCTTTGTCTATGTCTTCATTTATCTTTTTGAGCATCTTTAAGGAAGCTATCCTAAAGTCTTTGTTCAATAAGCCTGACACCTGGGTTTCCTCGGGTTCATTTTGCTTCTCTGAATCAGCTATAATTTCCTGTTTGTTTGTATGCTTTGGTATTTTTTTTAATTGAAAATTGGAATTTTGAATCTTATCATGTGGAAACTGGAAATAAGATTCCCCCCTTTAACCAAGGTTTGGTGCTTTTTTATGTTATAAGTTACCTCTGTGCTGAGGTGTTTTTTCTGAGCTGCATCTTTCTTTGTTTTAGTGTGTGGCCTTCTAAATCCCCCCTTATAATTGTTTTAATATCAAAAACAACAGATGTGACTCTTTCAAATCTCCCGGAAGTCACTTCAGCTGTAGAAATTGGAGTATTGGGGGCCAGCCTCCCTGTCCACATCTCATCAATCAGAGCAATAACTCCTAATGAGAATCTAAGTCCCTACTATTTGGATGACAAGGTTATCATTGGCAGCCCTGGTCCCATAAGCTTCCTCAGAAACATGGGTCATATTCTTTACAACTGCCTGATATGGGGCTGCCATATGGTAGCTGCCATTACCTTCGTGCCTTAAATAAATCAAGTTAACCAAAATTTCCCAAGCAAACTATCCCCTGGACATTTCAAGTTAACAAAGAAACTACAGAGTTGCAAAGTGTTTTCTTCAGATGGTTTCTGCTAGTACAATTGTTGTCCATCTGGAGAGATGGATGCTTGGGGCTTCCAGCACCAATGTCTTCACTCCCATGAGGATTGATCTTAACATCGAAGCGTAATTACTTGTTTAACCTTACTGGTTTCCATGGATTGGGTATTCTAATTTTCTAATTGGATATTTCTAATTTTTAAATTTTTCATTAAACTTAAAGTGTCTATGACCTGTTCTATTGACTAGCTGGAAAATATGACTTAAAAAAAACTAGACATTTTGATTAATCAGAAAATTACATTGTGCTCATACCCTAGTCAATCAAGCATCCATATGTCACTCTAGTAGCACATTTCAGGGTAACTGAAATAACTTTTCTTTGCTATTACTGATTATTGCAGAGTGTGAAATAATTATAAAAATATAAAGGCCCTTAAGGAGGGCAATTTACCTGTTCTTGGCATTCATATTTAGGAGTAGAAAAAGTGCCTTCTGGAAACAATCAGCTCAAGGGACTTCATATTTTTGGAGAGTATCATCATGGCAAAAGAAAAAAAAAGGTAATTATAGATAGGTTTCAGTGTGAAAAAATTATAAATTTACTTTTTATAGCTCTGGGTTTGGTGATATAATTGTACCTAAGGGTATGACTTAACAAAGAGGGATTGAGAAAGGAAATGCCATTGACTTCTGAAGCTGTACACTTTGTGGTATATAGTTTTATAATGAGGACCCTAGACATTTATGAAACTTCTGAAAGAAGCTTCCTGAATGTATATGTGTGTTTTTAAAATTTATCCTGGATTAGGATTATAAGACTTGATGGGGCCTAGAAACATTAAAAGGATATATGAGGATATATGCCAAATAAACGAGGACTGACTGAATGCCTAATTATGTAGTAGTCCATTTATTAGAAATATAGGTCTCCAGGAAACTAGGCATCTGGAAACCTATCGCCTGAGAGCAAGCAATCCTGAATTTGAAATTCAAATCTCTCAGAATGGAAGGTAGTTATCCTCAAGAAATTTAAGATCTTATCACTAAACTTGAAAAGCTAGATTATAGCACAGCCCAGCTACTTATCAACTGCCTTATTTCTCTCCTTCCCAGGCCTTGGTAAACTCACCCATGGAATTGGGAGTTAGACTAGATATCCCTAAAGTCCATCCTAAATGCCCCTCCTCAGGTCTCACACATTTCAGTCATTGAGTGAAACTTCCTGCTTCCACAGGTGTTCCTTATATAGTCTCCTTCTACAGCTATGGCCAAGCTAGCTCCCTGGAGAGGGCTCCAGGCAGAGTAGAAGAGTCTGTATTCATTACATATGCCTCTTTGAACACCAGTGCTAGTCTTCTTGACCTCTCCAACTAATTTTTCTAGCAAGTTAGATCTCACTTCCATATTTCACTGCACCTCCTCCAGGTCTCATATTTTCAGCAAATCTTAGTCCCATTAAGTTCTGAGACCATGTTTCAGAATCCTCATCTTCTGTTCTTGTTCCTCTAGAGCTACAGCTCTTCATGAATGTTCCTATTATAATGTGTCCATCCTCTTTAAATAGTCTGATTATTGATCCGTATGATGGGACTTGCTGTGTTCCTCCAATAGTTAGACATGTTTTTTCATCCTTAATTATTTCTATGATTTTGTAAATCAAAGCACATATTTCATCTAGTGTTTTCTCCTTTAGTTCTTTTAAAATATTGATGCTGTCACTTATAATTAATAATTACTTGGGAGGGATGAAAAATTTGATAAATCCCTCTGATATTTTCACTACATTTCTAATAATGTGCTAAAAGGTAAATTATGTAAAGTACAACTATCTTCCCATAGTCAGTCCTAAGGGAGTGACTTTTATTCTGGAGTTATACTGGAATTTTAATTTCTTAATAAACTCAAGTAAATGGTTCTCTCCTGTGGTGCATAAGTTCACAGTTATGTAATTATTATTTTAGTTATGGTTCCAGGAAACTGCTATTTGATGCTGATTCCCCACTTCGGTTCATCCGCTAACGGGTCAGGAGCTCTGTGGTTCCAGAAGTTCCATCAGCTCTTGATAACCAGACTCTCATTTTTTTAGTATTGTAATTGCTGCCATGTTTATCATGTTCTCAGCCTCTGCTGC
The DNA here is from genome assembly GCF_011764305.1 of Mustela putorius furo. NCBI lineage: Eukaryota > Metazoa > Chordata > Mammalia > Carnivora > Mustelidae > Mustela > Mustela putorius. Next base: position 1,185,467 of record NW_025422039.1, on the reverse strand, counting down.
AGAATGGCATGTGTGTGAATTTTTATGTATATCTAACTTTGAGTTTTGCTTAACATACCAGCATGTTTAGATTTTTTTTTTTTAAGAAGACATATTAATATCTATTCCCTGTCATCTTCTTTCCTCTCTCCCTTGCTTTTCCCACTTCAATGTGCAAACATTATTTTATTGGAGACATTGAACAATTTCTTATATATTTATTATAATTTCTTGTTTTTGAGTGTGAAATTGGATTGAAGAAGTTTTCACTGTAGTTTAGAAACAAAAATCAGAAACAAAACTTTTCACTGGTAAGAAAACTTGCTTATGAGAGGGCTCATAACATTAATAGGGTTCAAGAAAAGGAATGGTTAAGTCCCAATTTTATGTATGTGCTGACATAATGAATTGTATTGGGTCTTGATACAAGAACTTCCACAATTAGGTCAATACAAATGTACTATGCCACTGTCTCTGTATGAGCCATCCTTTCATTCCCACTAGCTTCTTCCTGGTGTTCCTTGCAAGAGATAAATCCTTATAAATGGCACACAGCTCTAGAACCTGACTTAACCACACTTGCTCTTCAGATAATGCTTGAGAAATAGCCAAAACAACATATTAATGGTACACTATAATCTCTAGTTGAGTTTTTGAAATCACAAAAACATCTGGCTTTTTTTTAAAAGATTTTATTTTTTTATTTAACAGGCAGAGATAACAAGTAGTTGGAGAGGCAGGCAGAGAGAGAGAGGGGAGGAAGCAGGCTCCCCGCTGAGCAGAGAGCCCGATGTGGGGCTCGATCCCAGGACCCTGGGACCACGACCCGAGCCAAAGGCAGAGGCTTTAACCCACTGAGCCACCCAGGCGCCCCACATCTGGCTTTTTGAAGTCAAGATACTTCACCTGATTTTCTGCTCACTTATTCTATCATTTATTAAGTGAAGAGTATTAAATTCCCCTACTGTGGTATTTATGTGTTTTTTTTCCATATTGATTAGCTTTCACCTCGTATATTTGAAGATTTTTTCTAGGAGCATGTACATTTAGGATTGCTATATATTCTTGGAGAATGGACGACTTTATTTTTATGAGAATGCTCAATTTTATATATATATATATATATATATATATATATATATATATATACACATATCATATAGGTATAACCTACTTTATCCACTCATTTGTTGGGAAAGCTTGGGTTGTTTCCATATCCTGGCTGTTGTGAACAAGGCTGCCATGAACAGAACAGTATCTCTGTAGTATACTAGCTTTTCTAAAGAGTATTTTTATTTTCTTCAAATAGACACCCCACAGTGCAATTCCTGGATCATATGGCTGTTTATTTTTCAGTTTTTGAGGAACCCCCACACCATATCTCATAGTGTCTGCACCAGTTTACATTCCCACCAACAATGCAGCAGGTTTTTCTTTCTCCACATCCTCACCAGCATGTTATTTCTTGTATTTTTGATACTAGTCATTCTGAGAGGTGAGGGGACACCTCATTATAGTTTTGGTTTTTCTTCCTTGATGAGCGATGTTGAGCATCTTATCAAGCATCTCTTGGCCTCCTGTATTTCTTAGGAAAGATATCTATTTATGTCCTCTGTTCATTTTAAATCAGATTTTGGGGGTGCCTGGGTGGCTCAGTGGGTTAAGTCGCTGCCTTCGGCTCAGGTCATGATCTCAGGGTCCTGGGATCGAGTCCCTTGTCGGGCTCTCTGCTCAGCAGGAAGCCTGCTTCCTCCTCTTTCTCTCTGCCTGTCTCTATGACTACTTGTGATCTCTCTCTGTCAAATAAATTAATACAATCTTTAAAAAAATCAGATTTTGGTTGTTGTTGTTCTTATTGAGTTGTATAAATGTTTAAAAAATTTATTTTTTATACTAATTCCTTATCAGATATATGATTTGCAGCTATCTTCTTCCATATCATGAGGCTGTTTTTCTTTATGTTGATGTTTTCCTTTGTTGCAGTAGACTAGCCAAGAAAAAGAGAGGGTTCAAATAGATAAAATACAAATAACAAGCAAGAAGTCATAACTAATGTCAAGAAAAATACAAAAGATAATAAGAGACTACTAAGAAAAGAGAAGCCAAGAAACTGGACAGCCTAGAAGCAATGGATACAGTTTCAGTTTAATGTGGTCACTTTTGTTTATTTTGCCCTTGCCTTTGGAGTCAGCTCCAAAAAAAAAAAAAAAAACTACACGAAGAGGGGGCGCCTAGGTGGCTCAGTGGGTTAGGCCGCTGCCTTCGGCTCGGGTCATGATCTCAGGGTGCTGGGATCGAGTCCTGCATCGGGCTCTCTGCTCAGCGGGGAGCCTGCTTCCCTCTGTCTCTCTCTGCCTGCCTCTCCATCTACTTGTGATTTCTCTCTGTCAAATAAATAAATAAATAAAATCTTAAAAAAAAGAAAAACTACACGAAAGGATACTACTGTCTATGTTTTATTCTAAGAGTTTTATGGTTTTAGACTTTACATTCAAGATTTTTAAAATACATTTTGAGTTGATTTTTGTATATGGTGTAAGATAGTGATCAGGTTTCTTTCCTTTGTATGTAGCTGTCCAGTTTTACAAACATTTAATAAATGGACTGTTCTTTCCCCATTGTATGTCCTTGCCTCCTTTGTCATAAATCGATCATGTATGTATGGGTTTATTTCTGGGGTATCTGTTCTGTTCTGTTCATATCTGGGTCTGTTTTTATGTCCGTACAACACTATTGTGATTTTTATAGCTTTGTTGTATAATTTGAAATCATGGAGTGGGATACCTGCAGCTTTGTCCCTCTTTTTTCAGTATTGCTTTGGTTACTTGGAGTGTTTCATAGCTCCATACAAATTATTTAATCTATTTCTGTTTAAAAAAAAAAAAAGCATTGTAATTTTGATAGGAATTGCCTTGAATCTGCAGATTTTTTTGAGTAGTATGGGCATTTTTACAATATTAATTCTCTCAACTCATGAGAATGGAATATCTTGCCATTTATATGTGTCATCTCTAGTTTCTTTCATCGGTGTCTTACAGTTTTCAGTATGCATGTATTTAACCTCCTTAATTAAATTAATTCCTAGGTATTTTACTCTTTTTGATATACTTATAAATCCTTGGTCCTGGACGTTTGGTTTTTGGAAAGTATTGATTACCAATTCAATCTCCTTGCCAGTAATCAAACTGTTCAGAATTTCTATTTCTTATGATTCAGACTGTATGTTTCTAAGAATGTATCCATTGCTTCTAGGCTGTCCAGTTTCTTGGCTTCTCTTTTCTTAGTAGTCTCTTATTATCTTTTGTATTTTTCTTGACATTAGTTATGACTTCTTGCTTGTTATTTGTATTTTATCTATTTGAACCCTCTCTTTTTCTTGGCTAGTCTACCTAAAGGTTTGTCAATTTTCTTTATCTTTACAAAGAACCAACTCTAAGTTTTATTGATTTTTTTGGTATTGCCTTTATAGTCTGTATTTTATTTGTTTCTGCTTTGATCTTTATTATTTCCCCTCTTCTAACTTTGATCCTTGTTTGCTCTTTGTTTTTCTTTTTCTCTAGTTCCTTTAGCTGTAAAATTTAATTGCTTGTTTGACATTTTTCTTTATTTTTGAGGTAGGTTTGGGTTGTTACAAAATTCCCTCTTATAACTGCTTTTCCTGCATCTCATAGATTTTGATATGTCTCATTTCGATTTTTCCTAAAGTTTTTTAAAGATTTTATTTATTTATTTATTTGATTTGAGAAATAGAATGCGTGTGAGTGCACAAGTGGGGAAAGGGCAGAGGGAGAGTGAGAAGGAGGGACCCTGATGTGGGGCTTGATCTCAGGACCCCAATATCATGACTTGAGCCAGAGGCAGATGCTTAACTGACTGAGCCAACAGGTGCCCTTTATAGGTCTCATTTCTATTTTCATTTGTCTCTAGGTATTTCTTCATTTCTCTTTTGACTTCTTTAATTGCCAATTGGTTGTCCAATAGCACGTTTAATTTCCACATATTAATAATTTTTCCAGTTTTATTCCTGTAATTGAGTTCTAATTTCATACTGCTGTTGTTGGAAATGATGCTTGATATGATTTCAGTCTTCTTCAATATACTGAGACTTGTTTTGTGGCCTAGCATGTGATACATCTTGAAGAATGTCCCATATGCTCTTGAGAAGAGTATATGTTCTGCTACTTTCGGATGGAAAGTCCTGTACATGTCTTTTAAGTCCATGTGGTCTAACGTGCTGTTTAAGACTGATATTTCCCTATGTATTTCCTAATTGGATGATCCATCCATTGATGTAAGGGGGAGTTCAAGTTGTCTACTTGTATTGTAGTATATTATATTTTCTTGTGTTAATTCTTCCCTTCAGGTCTATTAATATTTGCTGTCTGTCTTGTAGCACTCTCATATTTTGTGCATAAGTATTTATAAATGTTGCATCTTCTTGCTGGATTGACCACTTTATCATTATATAATGCCCCTCTTTGTTTATTGTTACAGCCTTTATTTTAAAGTCTATTTTGTCTGAGTCTAACTACAACAGCTTCTCTTGGTTTTCACTTACATGAAATGTCTTTTCATGGGTGCATGTGCCTTAATTTTGAAGTGGGTCTCTTGTAGGCAGCACATAGATGAGGCATCGGACCTTGGCATGGCTGCAGCACAGGGGGATAGGGTGATTTCCTGGATGGCTCTGGTGTAGCTGGCATATAGAGTAGAGCTGGGGTTCTCCTGGCTGGCTGCAGTGTGCTGTGTTATGTGTGTGGCAAGGTGTGCCCAGTGGCACTAGTAGGTCAGAGTGCCAATATGGTACCTGCCAACACCAGCATTAATAGGTAGAGTGGGACTACAACAGTAGTGCCCACCAGCACTTTCATTTCTGGAAAGAGTCACAACAGGCCTCTGTCTTGCTGGAAGTCACTTTAAGATTAGTAGTTTCCACATATGGTCTAGGTTTTTTCAAAATGCTGCTTTTATGCTCAGTCCCAGGCTGAGTGAATCTCTGTGTAAGTCCTTTAAGAATGGATAGTCTATTCCCTAGAGTTCTGTGGTCGTCCTGGACATACTCCCTATTGATTTTGAAAGCCAAGTGTCTTTCTTATGTATGTATGTATGTTCAGTTAACCGCTGTATTCATTAGTTACGAATAACACCCAGCACTTCATGGAACACTACATTAATAACTTATGCAGTACTGTATGGTAACTAACATAACATAATAAAAAAGTTAAAAAAAATCAGGCAAAAGAAAACCCCAAAACACCCAGTGCTCATCACAACACATGGCATTTTTAGTACCTATCGCTCTGAAAGCCAAGTGTTTTGGAGGCTTATTTCTCTGGTGCAGGGCCCAGGGATTGGGGTGCCTGATATAGAAGACAAGTTCCTTGCCCCTCAGGAAAAGTTCGATATCTTTGAGGTCCTTCTGATTGTGTGTTGCCCTGCCTGGAGTGGTGGTGTTTTTGGGGAAAGCATGTCTCTGCTGCTCCTACCTATCTCAGTGTAGCTCTTTTATAATTTGTGGTGGAGGCACTGTTCATCTAGTTTTTGTTAGTATCTGTTATCAAAGGAATGAGACTGAGACAAGGTGAAAGTTATTTAAAGCTTTATTTTGTGCCAAGTATTAGAAGTCAGACTGATTGGCCAGGGGAACGAGACTGAAACAAAGTTAAAGTTATGCAAAGCTTTATTCTATGCCGACTACTATTTTTTTTTTTTAATTTCTTTTCAGCGTAACAGAAATCATTGTTTTTGCACCACACCCAGTGCTCTGTGCAATGCATGGCCTCCATAATACCCACGACCTGGCTCCTCCAACCTCCCACCCCCTACCCCTTCAAAACCCTCAGATTGTTTTTCAGAGTCCATAGTCTCTCATGGTTCATCTCCCCCTCCAATTTCCCACAACTCCCTTCTCTCCATCTCCCCATGCCCTCCATATTATTTGTCATGCTCCGCAAATAAGTGAAACCATATGATAATTGACTCTCTCTGCTTGACTTATTTCACTCAGCATAATCTCTTCCAGTCCCGTCCATGTTGCTATAAAAGTTAGGTATTCATCCTTTCTGATGGAGGCACAATACCCCAAAGTGTATATGGACCACATCTTCCTTATTCATTCATCCGTTGAAGGGCATCTTGGTTCTTTCCACAGTTTGGTGACCGTGGCCATTGCTGCTATAAACATTGGAGTACAGATGGCCCTTCTTTTCACTACATCTGTATCTATGGGGTAAATACCCAGGAGTGCAATTGCAGGGTTATAGGGAAGCTCTATTTTTAATTTCTTGAGGAATCTCCACACTGTTCTCCAAAGTGGCTGCACCAACTTGCATTCCCACCAACAGTGTAAGAGGGTTCCCCCTTAGCTGACTACATTTTACTGGTTTCTGGACTTGCTTTAAGTAAGTTTCTCTGGGGGGCAGGGTCAATTTAAGTTTACTGCATAAACAACAAAGTGGCTATTTAACTGAGATGGAGTCACTCTGGATAAATAGGTCCTTACAGTTTTCAGGATTCTTTCAGAGGAGGGAATTATTGCATATGCAGCCATAGGTTTGTTGTGTTTTTGGGAGGAGGTGAGTTCATGATCTTTCTATACCAGTTCTAAAAATAATTTTTTTTTTAAATAAAATGAAACAAAAGGGGGGGAAAAGATTGCAAAATGGGGAAGTGGGGACCATTGTCTTTTAAAAAAAAGAGGGTGAGTAGAGAAGTTTTTACTATCATGGTGCCTTTTTAGCAGAGGAGCTGGAAGTGAGAGCAGGGCCATGTAAATGTCTGGGAGAAGCACATGAGGACAGAGCCAAAGCAAATAAGGTGAAAAGCTGTGACAGGTTTAAAGAAGAGCTCAGAGACAAACTAGACAACACAGAGAAGGTAGAGATCAAGGAAGGGGGATTGCTGGGAAGAGTGGAGAGCTTGGTTAGCCATAGTAAACACTTTAGACTTGACTGCATGAATCGGGAAGTTCTTCTGGTGCTTTGAGCAGAGGGGTGGCACTGTATGCCTTGTTTTAGAAGTCTCACTCCTTCTGATTTTTAAGAATAAACTGTAGAAGCATAAGGTATAAGCAGTAGAGGTCATCTAAGTTAGGAAATGAAAAAACCCCAGGAAAAAGTGATAAGTTTTGGGTAAGAGCAGGAGAGGGAGTTAGACATTGCTAGACACCAGTTAAAATTCTGAAATAGGGCCAGTGGGATTGGTTGATATGAGAGATGTGGGATGTGAGTTGGAAATTAAGGATGACACCAAAAATTTTTGCCTAAGCTACTAGGGGAATGGAGTTGCCATTAGCTGGAAGAAGAAAGATTGGAGGTGGGAAAAGATTCAAAGAGCAAGGATAGGAGATAAGGAAAGATCAGATGACTTCTAGACACTTGGTGTGAGCCAACACATATGGAGTTAGACATATGAGAAGGAGTTCAGGGGTATAGGTCCAGGCTGGAAATACAAACCTGTGAGTAACCAGCATACCAATGGGATCTAAAGTCTTGAGACAATATTAACTCCAAGGAGTTAGAGAAAAGCAGAATGAGAAAATAGGGATAAAATAACAAAAAAGACATAGATACAGTGGCTCCTGAGGTAGGAGAGTTATCAGAGAATAGGGTGCCTAGAAGACAAATGAAGACATCATTCCAATGAGGAGGTTTTGGTTTCCATCAATGTCAATTGTTGCTCTAGTGTTTGTTAAGATAAAGATTTTCAGTTAAACTTTGGATGTAGAAAGTGGTCAGTGATTTCTTTTTTTTTTTTAAAAATTTAAATTTTAAATTTTTATTTTTTTTAAGATTTTATTTATTTGTTTGATAGACAGAGATCACAAGTAGGCAGAGAGGCAGGAAGAGAGAGAGGAGGAAGCAGGCTCCCCGATGAGCAGAGAGCCTGATGTGGGGCTCCATCCCAGGACCCTGGGATCATGACCTGACCTGAAGGCTGAGGCTTTAACCCACTGAGCCCCAATTTTTTTTTATTTTTTTAATTTTTTAAAAGATTTTATTTATTCATTTGACAGACAGAGATCACAGAGAACCAGGCAGAGAGAGAGAGGAGGAAGCAGGCTCCCTGCTGAGCAGAGAGTCCGATGTGGGGCTTGATCCCAGGACCCTGGGATCATGACCTTAGCCAAAGGCAGACGCTTTTACCCACTGAGCCACTCAGGCACCCCATTTTTTAAAAGATTTTATTTATTTATTTGACAGACAGAGATCACAGAGAAGCAGGCAGAGAGAGGAGGAATGATTTCTAAGGCAGGTATTTTGGTAGTGGGCTAGCCTGCTTGAGTGAGTTCTAGATAGAATTGGAAGAGAATGGCCAACAGGTATATGCAGATACAAACAAACTTGCAACAGTCCTCTAGATGCATATAGATAGCCAACAGGTACAAAAAAAAATGCATACCAGCAGTAACCATTAGGAAAATGCAAATCAAAATGACAGTGAGATATCTCCTCACACCTGTTAGAATGGCTACCATCAAAAACAGAAGAAATAATAATTGTTGGTGAGGATGTGGAGAAAAGGGAATACTCATGCATTGTTGGTAGGACTATAAATTAGTGAAGCCAGTACGGAGAACAGTATGGATATAAGCCATGGTTGTAATAATTTTATTATTATTATTTTAGAGAGGAAGGGGAGGGAAAAGGGAGAGGGAGTGAGAGAATCTTAAATAGGTTAAATCCTACAGCCCTAAGATCCTGACCTGTGCCAAAATCAAGAGTTGGACGCTTAACTGACTGAGCCACCCAGGTGCCCCATTGTAGGAATAACTCTAAACACAGTTCTTCAAGAGTCAGGTCTTCTTATTATTCAATCAAACACTAATCTAGGTACCACTGTGAAGAAATTTTTGCAAATGTAATTAAAACTCTGAGTCACTTGACCTTAAGACATAGAGGTTATCCAGGTGGGCCAGACCCAATCAGGTGAGCTCTTTACACAGGCTTTGTCTGGTAAAAAGAAGAAAATGTCAGAGAGATTTCAGGCACAGGGGGATTTGACATATCATTGTTGGCTTGAAGATAGAGGAAGACGCAACAGAAAAAGTGGAGGTGACCTTACAATCCTGAGTGAGGGCCCAAGATGACAGCAGGGCCATGTGAGATCAAGTTGTGTTTCAGATTCACCAATATACCCGCAAAGTTGTGATGATCTCATAGCAATGGATATGATTAATGAGGTCTTCTCCTCAAACATGCTAGGTTAATTTTGAACATGATTCAATTTCACAATTATTTATTGCTTAATGTACCTCTATAAATTGTTATTTGTTTAGAAATGGCAATCTTTTAAAGCATTTTTTATAAAGGCAATAAAAATCTTCACTTTCAGTTTTACTTTTTTTTTCTTCGCTCACTATGGTCTCTGACAATTTTTTTCTGAAAGAGGAAAGCCAGTCTTTTAAAAAATAATACTGGAAAAAATGGACATCCATAGGCTCAAAAAAAATCTCAACCCAAACTTCAGACCCTTAATACTAATTAACTCAAAATAGATCAGAAACTTAGCTATAAAACATAACATTATAAAATGATCAAAGAAAATCCTAGGAGAAAACCTCTTAGAGGTAGGGACACACAAAGAACTCTTAGTTCTTTTTTGTGAACACTTTTTAATGAAAATTTACCTTTAGTATAGTATATCCATTCATACCTTTAGTTATTCTGAGTAAAAAGGAAAAGCATTCATTTTGCCCTTCCAAGTTTATAGACAAATCACACAGATTGATCCTTCATTATAAATGCACAGGTGGTCAATAGTAGAGCTATCCAATGTTTTCCCAAGAAAAAACCTCTCTTTATGCTCATGAAAGTTTTGGAGAACCAGAGGATTTGGAATGAGCTGGGGATGCTGGCAGTGGTTGGTGTAGAGCAGGAAGGCAATTCTCCAAACTCAAGTTCAGGTTGACCTGGAAGAAACCCCTGGAGAAAGAAAAAAGTTACTTGGGCATCATATCTGCTTATCAACCTTAGTGTGCCATATTTTTTTTTTTAATTTTATTTATTTACTTGAGAGAGAGACAGTGAGAGAGAGCATGAACGAGGAGAAGGTCAGAGAGAGAAGCAGACTCCCCATGGAGCTGGGAGCCCGATGCGGGACTCGATCCCGGGACTCCAGGATCATGACCTGAGCCGAAGGCAGTCGTCCAACCAACTGAGCCACCCAGGCGTCCCAACCTTAGTGTGCCATATTATGTAGAATAATGAAAACAGCATTTTCCAGCAAAAACTGGAATAGGTAATATAAATTTAAGGATGCTAAAATGCACACATGTATATACACCGTGTAACATATATGGATATACATGTGTGTGTATACATCTGTGCATTTTTTCTTCTAGCTTTATTGAGGTATGATGGGCAAATAACGATTGTATGGATTAAGGTTGTACAATGTGATGTTTTCACTTACCTATATATTGTGAAATGATTTCACAATCATCTCACAAGTGAAACCAGGAAATCATACCACAGTTAAGCTAATTAAAATAACTATCACCTTATGTCTTTGCCCTTTTCTTGTGGAGAGAACACTTGAGATCTACTCTCCTAGAAAATTTCTATGTATAATACATTATTATTAACTATAATCACACTTTATGCATTAAATATCTAAAATTTATTCATCTAATAACTGAAAGTTGGTGCTTCTGTATATTTGTAATTTAAATTGTTAGGCAGTAAGCATGCAGGCATATTTTCCTCTCTCTTGCACACCTTTCAAATAATGTCTTTAAACACTTTCAATAATTCAAAAATAATTTTCAAAGAGGGAAAATGCATGCAGTGTGATTGTTCACTACCCTTTTTTATATGAATTTATTAATAAACCAATGGTTCTCTGGACTTTTCAGCACATTAAATGTTAAAGTAAACAAGAGATAATTGTTTCTTGTTTTTAGAATAGTAGATTTACAATATATGTGGTTGTTGCAAGTTGCATATTTAAATTATCTTAAATATATTCTTTGGTAATAGCTTTTTAAATGATTTTTTTTGTCATCATAAAGTAATACCTTAAGGTAAAATGCTTTTTAAACTGTATTCTGTAAACACTTAAGTTTTGTGATTAATTTCAAAAGCAACAAGGATATTTGTATTTGACATATAAAATAAAAGACTTAGATTCAATAATTTGGAGTTTTCTTTGCATCATTAAATTTCAATTGTTAATGCTGTTTTATCTTACAGATTCTTATCAAAACATATTGGCTACTTGGAAACCTTTTTAAAGATGTGATTACACTGTTGTGATTCAGTCTTCAGGGAGATTGGAAAGCTCTATGACATGTGTCCATGAATAAGCCAACTTTTACTGATCCGTCTCAACAGGCCCCAGACTAATTACAGGCAATGTGGTCAGACATTCCTCCCTGGGCCTGCAAGGAGCTTTCAATGCACTTGTGAGAAGCCTGCCATGATAGGCAGTGGCTGTCACAGGAGGGAGTGCAGGGGGTCTGGAGAATGCAGCACATGGGACCTGACTCAGCTGGGGGAGGATGGAAGTGCTGTGGAGTGAGTGGTGTTTGGAGGAAGGACTGAAGAATGGGGGGTGTTCTCCTTTGGGAGGGAGAATCAGCTGGTTGCCCTGAGATCATTCCAAAGTCCACATCCTCTAGCCAGAGACCACTAGGAACACTCCTATGAATGAGTTTTATCCAGAACAAGCTGGGCTTATTATTCATTGCAACGAGGGAGAACATATACCATGGGGAACCAGGAGGTGTCTGGGGAGGAGGTGTTAGAAAAAAATCTGCTGTTGGATTGGGTTTTGGTTGGGTGATTTGAGGGAAGAACGAAAAGTGGGGGGTCACTTTAGATTGGATTTAGATTGAATGCTGAATTTAATCACATTTAATTGGATGCTGAAGGCAGAGGCAATTCTATGATATCAATAAATCTTATCTATAGGAGGGAAGATTATAGTCAGAAGAAACCATTACCGGTAATGAGGTAGATGTCACTCATATTAATGAAGAGAATGGGGTGCCTGGTATTTTGGGGGGTATTTTGGGGGTGATCTTTGTTTCTATACTTAAAAACAATTATGAGTTACCTTCATTTTGTTCCCCTTTATCATGATCTCAGAGTAACTTTGTCTGGCATTGGTGTTCTGTGATACCCCTTGGCATTTATGTCTAAGAGGAGAGTAACACGGCCCTGGTGTGAATCAGGGCCACTTCTGGACATTAGCAGGGCTGGATACCCCACCACCGTCCCATCAGTAAAGGGAACATGGGTAAGCTTTTACCTTCTATTGGGATATATAATTCTTGAATTCTAGAAATCAGTGAAATGTACAGGTCTTCTAGCAAAACCTGTTCAATGTATGGGGAGAAAGAGATTAATGGGTAAGTGCATTGCTGGCTTGGGTGTATTCTCTAAGATTGCCTTAACTCTTCCACTCCCAAATTTTATATTTATTTTGACATAGTAAAAATTCATAAATGTTAAAACCACCAAGATGATTTCAGTTCTTGCACTCTCTCTTAAGCACTGTCTCAGCCTGGGCCCTCTGATTCCCTTTGCTTAAGATTTCAACCTCTGACTTTTCACCATCCCACTGTTATTCCCTAGAAAACTAGTGGACTGGTATCAGAGTGGAATGTTATAAAACAAAGAGGACATTCACAAAACACTTATTATATAACAACAACATTTATTATAAAAATGTATAAGATGTATACAAATGTATAAATTATCATAAAAATAAATGACATTTATATAATAGAAAGGCATTTATTATATAAAGTCTGCTTGTAATTTGAATACAAAGGGTTTTTTTTAAAAAATTTTTTTTTATTTATTTGACAGAGAGAAATCACAAGTAGGCGGAGAGGCAGGCAGAGAGAGAGGGGGGGCAGCAGGCTCCCCGCTGAGCAGAGAGTCCAATGCTGGGCTCGATCCCAGGATCCTGAGATCATGACCTGAGCTGAAGGCAGAGGCTTAACCCACTGAGCCACTCAGGCATTCCTGCAAAGGGTTTTAATAAGAACTTGTTCACTGATAAATTATCCATATGCTGAGTACAGGCAAAAATGTCACCCCAATAAAAAGAACACAGACATGATAGCCCTTGAGAGTGGCAGAATTAAGTTAAAAGTAGGGTACTTCTCCTGAGATGGCAGAGGTCATTTTTTTTTCACATCTATAATTTATAGTATTTTTCACCATCCCTTTGTTTGTCGATACATCCATCATATATCATATCTTATCATGTCATGCCATGAAATGTTTCGTTTGGTGCCGGTCTCTCAGGGAGTTGCACGACATTCATACTTCCTGTGAGTCTGTCCCCTGAGGTCTGGCTTCACCTTGACAAGTATATCAGACTCTCCCAGTGTGGTGGGGATCAGAGAATCTGTGAAATAATGACGTCCTTTCTGCAGAAGACAAGCAGGTAATGTAGACAGCGCGTCGTGGATGAACCAGTTAGACTCTCAGTTCAGTTCGTTTTCTACATCTAGTGATACATTCAGGTGATTGATTCTGACATCGAAGTTGAAATACTTCTCTTTCTCCACTTGTGCTTCTCACATCATCCTCTATGGTGAGAGCTGACCAGCGCAGATGCTGCCTTCACCAGAACTGGGTCATTGGCTGACCTCGCTGCATCCTTGCTTGTAGCCCTTACCTTGGGGTGTTTCCCAGGCTGTCTGTGCTTAAGTGCACTCACAGCAGCTGCTTTGCCTGTTAGCTAGAGGTCTGTCTTAATAAGCCAGCTTGTGAGCACCATCAGTGGTTGTGTGCCCGAGGAATAGCCAATCTGTTTAATTTGGTCCAATGTATTTAGCCCCCTTGCTTCCTAGTCAAGTCACTGTGTCCATATACTTGACTGCAGGAATCCATTCTTTTCTGTCCGCAGAACTATTCACATGATCCAAAGCAAATAACATCTCCCAGTGGATTTTCCATTTTTTTTTTTACGTTAGAAAATACCTTCAAAATTTTACCTTGAAAGCAATAGGATACTCACAAAAATGTAATGGAAATGCAAACCATTGCATTCTTAAAGATTCTCCTGAGTATGGTGTGTGTGATCTCTGCTAAATGTTGTCCGGAGTTCCCATGGCTTCTGCACCCTCCCTACACCTCCCGTAGGTCTGATGGTCCAGGAAAGGCATGAGGTTCCTTCACTGCACTCTAACTGAATCTCACCTCCATTTCTTTTCCCCTCAACACAACCCTCATCACAGGCTTGGGGTTTTATTTGTGCACAGTTCTGCTGTGTTTGCAGGTGAGTTGGGGCAGAATGGTTCACTCACCTCTGTGTCACCCACGCCCTGCCTATGAGGGGATGATCAAGGTTGCCAAATTTGGTGAAACAGCTCTTCTGGAGTTCCACGGTCCTCATTCTTTCTGGACCCCCACACCCTGCCTATGAGGGGATGATCAAGGTTGCCAAGTTTGGTGAAACAGCCCTTTTGGAGTTCCATGGTCCTCATTCTTTCTGGACCAGCCAAATAGATGGTTTGGCTGATGGAGCCCAGAACCAATGGTTGTTTTGGATTCTGGATCAGCTTCTTAGAAAAGACCAGGAATCTTGTTCATGTCAGTGGTCTCTACATTTCTACCATTCTTTGAGCCCATAAAAATCTTTCAGCATATGTAGCCTCTTATGTGTATGTGTTTATATATTTGTAAGTTAACTACATGCATCATAAGTCTATAATTTATATCCAATGCAAAGCTTATATAAATATAAGGATTTTTTTAAAAAAAATGAGATGAAAAAGTTTCCAAATGGAAGTTCTAATGTGTTCCTTTGCACCCCTGTGTACTGTCCTGTTCAGTCACCTGGTGAGCCCCACCACAAAAAGGTCTCTGTTCGGGCCCATTATCAAAGGAATGAGACTGAGAAAAAGTGAAAGTCATGCAAACTTTATTCTATGCCAAGCACTAGAAGTCAGACTGACCGGCCAGGTCCACCTCCAAAAAGTGTGACCCCATCCCGATCTCACAAGCTGGTTTTATAGGGCATAACCACGGACCTCAAGGTATGTGGCTTCTATTGTTAAGGTGTTTACTCCCGGAATCGATACCTGGAACTGATACCAGGAACTAATGGGGTGTTTATTCCTGGAATGAAGTCCAAGGATGTAAGCAACAATATGGCTACCTAGGCAATATGGAGTTGCTCTAGCTAAGCAGGCCCTAATAGTTAAACAGATTTTAACATTAAATAGGCCCTTACTGTCTCACTCTTAATGGACTTCCTAAGCCTCTCAGATGAGCAAAGCCGGGATGGTATCTCCAGGAACTGGACTTTGTGTACTTTTGCCTCCAATCCTCAAAATCTGTGAGGACTACTTGGAATTGCAGGCGGATTCAAGATGTGGACAAAGGTACACTTCTCACGAAGGAGTCCACCCAGAGGGAAAAGTGGAACACACTCCGTTGTACTTATTTTCATGAAAGTTAATAGATTTAAATTCCCATTTGTCATTCTTTTCTTTTAGAGAAATATTACAAACTGTCATTGGGATGCCTGGGTGGGTCATTCGTTAAGTGTCTGCCTTCAGCTCTGGCTCTATCCCATGACCAAGCCCCACATTGGGCTCCCTGCTGGGTGGGAAGCCTGCTTCTCCCTCTCCAGCTCCCCTGCTTGTGTTCCCTCTCTATCCTCCCTCACTATCTCTCACTGTCAAATAAAATATTTAAAAAACAAACAAATGAAAAACCAGACTGTGATCCAGAGAGGTTTCTATTCTCTGAAATTTTCATTATCTAAATGGCAAGATGACTTTTCCTTCCTTTTTTTCTCTCTGAAATAAGTGATATGTACCATTATCTGGTGGTGGTGGAAATAATTTCCTGTAGGGATATCATCTGTCTGACTTAGGAAAGGGATCCTTTTACACTGCTCAAGTCGTGTAGCAGAGGAAGCACTGGATTAGAGTCAGGTGTGGAAACCGAGTACCTGTGTGGCTTGGGGAGAATCTGTGCCATGGGATCCCCATTTGTTAACTAGGTGGCTGGGATAAAGCAGAGACCAACACCTGTGTGTGTGTGTGTGTGTGTGTGTGTGTGTGTGTTGGTAATGGTTGTCTCCCCTCTTCTCTTCTTCCTTTCTTTACCTACTTCTTCATCTGAAGTCCACAGTAAGTTTCTGACTGAGAACGAGGGAGGATTCTGTGGGGAGGTGGTGGTGGAGGGCAGTGTCTTCGCTGTGTAAATTGAGGGAAGATAGGACACGCAGCAGGCTTTGGTCAAGTTCTGTTTCCTACTTATATTATGGGCACATTTTGTAAATGGTGTCCTGGCTATGGCCAAGAGACCTTAAACGTACCTGTCTGTCTTCATTTGCTCTCTGCAAATCCTTCCAGCCAACAGCCTGCAGCAGCCCTCCCAGTTTTTTTGTTTTTGTTTTTGTTTTTTTTTAAAAGATTTATTTATTTATTTATTTGACAGAGAGAGATGACAAGCAGGCAGAGAGGCAGGCAGAGAGAGAGGAGGAAGCAGGCTCCCTGCTGAGCAGAGAGCCCGATGCGGGGCTCGATCCCAGGACCCTGGGATCGTGACCTGAGCCGAAGGCAGCGGCTTAACCCACTGAGCCACCCAGGCGCCCCAGCCCTCCCAGTTTTAATGGCCTATGAATTGTGTATTTAGTTGTGAGGCAAAAGTGTCTCAGCTTCCTACCTGAGATCTCCCACCTTTTCTTCTACTAAGAAAGGTTCAAGGTAATGGAATCACTTCCCAGAAAACGTTTGTGTTGGTTCCTCATTTGCCCTTATTCCAAGTGGGGTAAGAATGGCTACTGACACTAACAAGACATATGTCCTATTTATCGCTTCTATAAAAATAGTCTGTCCCGCAAATCTTTAAAAAAAATACTAATGCATCTGATCCACAGAACCAACTAACACACACACACATAAAATTGCTGAGAGCAAAGAGCTGTGTCATCTCATTTCTTGTTATCAGGGTGAGACGAGGCAGTGATGTTTTCCTTCAAAAGACAGTAAAACTTCAAAAATTCCCATTTATTTTGTTAGAAGTTACATTATTTTATACCTCTTACAAGAATTTAATTTTATTCTGACTAAAAGCATGGTTTAGAAGTAGCTTAAACTTAAAAAAGAAAGTATCTTTTTTTTATGATTGTGGGATATTGTGGATGCAGGCATCTATAGGGAAATGATGTGTTGTCTCGGTTATTAAATACTACTGATTGGACATTATAGGCTATCCAGGGCCATTTTCCATAGTTCCTGTGATTCAGTAACATGAGAAAGTATCATCAAGGGAGCAAATTTCAAAATGTTAATAACATTAATAACTGTGAGTCCATAAAATATTTTACTGCCTATGTTTTTTCTTAATTAAAAAGCGTATATATACCCACAGAACTGACACCAGCTCTTCCTCTCTTCTGAGAGAAAAGATTGTGGCATCATCACCTCAATGGGTCACCTGAGAGATTTAGGCATACACTTGAGATCTGTTATCTAGATCTTATCAAGTCAGGGCAACAGGACTCTTAAGACCAGTGAGAAATATGGAGTCTCAACTAAGTGCCCAGCTTGGAAAATATTAGGTAGATAGTGAGCTCTTTGTTATTATAATGAAATGCTGATTAAATGTATACTTTTAAAATTTAACAGATGTTAAAATGCCAATTTCCAACTAATTTAATTGAGGTAATATATATTTCAAGCAGCAACTAAATGGAATATTTTCTAAGATTTCAAAATTATTTAAGCACTGTGCCCTTTTTTAGCTGATAATATAAAGCAGAGCCTGACTTCCTGAGTCATAGAAACTGAACGTGCCTTAAGATTCTGTAAAATATGAAACTTTCTGAATACTCCAGAAGTTTAAGCTACCATAGCTGATCATTAGCTTGTGATTTTTTTTCATGTTCTGAACATATACATGATATCATCTAAGGATACTATCATATTTTAAAAGGAACAAAAAGAAAAAGATATAATTATTTTATGTTGTTAACAGTAAATATAAACAAACCAAAGGTAATAGAAATATTGCCGAACTGAGGGGAGAAGTAGCAGGCTGAGACTACTTCAGCTAGCAGGAGATCAGCTAGATAGCTTATCTAAAGATTGCAAACACCTGCAAATCCATCAGCAGATCGAAGAGAAGAAGAACAGCAATTCTGGAAACAGAAAAACAACCACTTTCTGAAAGGTAGGACTGGTGGAGAAGTGAATCCAAAGCGAATGGAAGATAGACCCCGGGGGGAGGGGCCGGCTCCCGGCAAGCAGCGGAGCAACAGCCCACAAAATCAGTACTTTTAAAAGTCTGTTCCACTGAGGGACATCGCTCCAGAGGCTAAACTGGGCCGAAGCCCACGCGGGGTCAGCGTGGCCTCAGGTCCCGCAGGGTCACAAAAGGATCGGGGGTGTCTGAGTGTCGCAGAGCTTGCAGGTATTATAACGGGAAAACCGGCTACAGAGACAGAGCCGACAGTAAGCTCACAGCTCAGGGTTACCTTGAACCAGCCACAGGCTCGGTGAGCTCAGAGTGAAGCCGGAGGTCAGGCAGATGGGAGTAATTGGGTGCTGTTCTCTGAG
Source organism: Mustela putorius furo (assembly GCF_011764305.1). Taxonomy (NCBI): domain Eukaryota; kingdom Metazoa; phylum Chordata; class Mammalia; order Carnivora; family Mustelidae; genus Mustela; species Mustela putorius. The sequence continues at coordinate 1,166,953 of NW_025422039.1, read as the reverse complement.
GGCGCACTGAGGAGAGGGGCCCTGGGCGCTCGGCTCCTCTGGGGCAGAAATCAGGAGGGCGCCATTTGTATTCCCTTCCTCTGGAACTCTACCGAAAGCACTCAGGGAACAAAAGCTCCTGAAAGCAAACCCGAGCGGATTAGTCAGCCTGGCACCTGGTAAGGTCAGTGCAATGCCACCTGGTGCGAAGACACTTGAGAATCACTAAACCAGGCCCCTCCCCCAGAAGATCAACAAGAATTGCAGCCAAGACCAAGTTCACCTACCAAGGAGTGCGGTTTCAATACCAAGGAGAGCAGCAGAATTCCAGAGGAGGAGGAAGCAAAGCATGGAACTCATGGCTTTCTCCCTGTGACTTTTTTTAGTCTTTCAGTTAATTTAATTTTTTTTCTTTTTCATTTTTTTTTCTTGCCTTCTGGTAAAGTTTTTTTTTTTTTTAACTTTTACCCTTTTCTTTTTTAACGTTTTTTAACTAGGTTATCTAATATATTTATATTTTTTTATTTTTTATATTTTTCTTTATTCATTTTCTTTTTTTAATTCTTTTCTTTTCTTTTTTTTCCTTCCTTTTTGAACCTCTTTTTATCCCCTTTCTCCCCCCTCACCATTTAGGATCTCTTCTGATTTGGTTAAAGCATATTTTCCTGGGGCTGTTGCCACCCTTTTAGTATTTTACTTGTTCCTTCATATACTCTTATCTGGACAAAATGACAAGAGGGAAAAATTCACCACAAGAAAAAGAACAAGAGGCAGTAACTGAAGGCTAGGGACCTAATCAATACAGACATTGGTAATATGTCAGATCTAGAGTTCAGAATGACAATTCTCAAGGTTCTAGCCAGGCTCAAAAAAGGCATGGAAGATATTAGAGAAACACTCTCGGGAGATATAAAAGCCCTTTCTGGAGAAATAAAAGAACTAAAATCTAACCAAGTTGAAATAAAAAAAAAAAGCTATTAATGAGGTGCAATCAAAAATGGAGGCTCTCACTGCTAGGATAAATGAAGCAGAAGAAAGAATTAGTGATATAGAAGACCAAATGACAGAGAATAAAGAAGCTGAGAAAAAGAGGGACAAATAGCTACTGGACCACGAGGGGAGAATTCGAGAGGTAAGTGACACCATAAGATGAAACAACATTAGAATAATTGGGATTCCAGAAGAAGAGAGAGGGGAGCAGAAGGTATACTGGAGAGAATTATTGGGGAGAATTTCCCCAATATGGCAAAGGGAACGAGCATCAAAATTCAGGAGGTTCAGAGAACGGCCCTCAAAATCAATAAGAATAGACCCACAACCCGTCACCTAATAGTAAAATTAACAAGTCTCAGTGACAAAGAGAAAATCCTGAAAGCAGCCCGGGAAAGAAAGTCTGTAACATACAATGGTAAAAATATTAGATTGGCAGCTGACTTATCCACAGAGACCTGGCAGGCCAGAAAGAGCTGGCATGATATTTTCAGAGCACTAAACGAGAAAAACATGCAGCCAAGAATACTATATCCAGCTAGGCTATCATTGAAAATAGAAGGAGAGATTAAAAGCTTCCAGGACAAACAAAAACTGAAAGAATTTGCAAACACCAAACCAGCTCTACAGGAAATATTGAAAGGGTCCTCTAAGCAAAGAGAGAGCCTACAAGTGGTAGATCAGAAAGGAACAGAGACCATTTACAGTAACAGTCACCTTACAGGCAATACAATGGCACTAAATTCATATCTCTCAATAGTTACCCTGAATGATAATGGGCTAAATGCCCCTGTCAAAAGACACAGGGTATCAGAATGGATTAAAAAAAAAAAAAAAAATCTATATGTTGCCTCCAAGAAACTCATTTTAAGCCCGAATACACCTCCAGATTTAAAGTGAGGGGGTGGAAAAGGATTTACCATGCTAATGGACATCAGAAGAAAGCAGGAGTGGCAATCCTTATATCAGATCAATGAGATTTTAAGCCAAAGACTATAATAAGAGATGAGGAAGGACACTATATCACTATATCATACTCAAAGGGTCTGTCCAACAAGAAGATCTAACAATTTTAAATATCTATGCCCCCAACATGGGAGCAGCCAACTATATAAACCAATTAATAACAAAATCAAAGAAACACATCAACAATAATACAATAATATTAGGGGACTTTAACACTCCCCTCACTGAAATGGACAGATCATCCAAGCAAAAGATCAGCAAGAAAATAAAGGCTTTAAACGACACACTGGACCAGATGGACATCACAGATATATTCAGAACATTTCATCCCAAAGCAACAGAATACACATTCTTCTCTAGTGCACATGGAACATTGTCCAGAATAGATCACATCCTCGGTCCTAAATCAGGACTCAACCGGTATCAAAAGATTGGGATCATTCCCTGCATATTTTCAGACCACAATGCTCTAAAGCTAGAACTCAACCACAAAAGGAAGTTTGGAAAGCACCCAAATACATGGAGACTAAACAGCATCCTTCTAAAGAATGAATGGTCAACTGGGAAATTAAAGAAGAATTGAAAAAAATCATGGAAACAAATGATAATGTAAATACAACGGTTCAAAATCTGTGGGACACAACAAAGGCAGTCCTGAGAGGAAAATATATAGCAGTACAAGCCTTTCTCAAGAAACAAGAAAGGTCTCAGGTACACAACCTAATCCTATACATAAAGGAGCTGGAGAAAGAACAAGAAAGAAACCCTAAGCCCAGCAGGAGAAAAGAAATCATAAAGATCAGAGCAGAAATCAATGAAATAGAAACGAAAAAAACAATAGAACAAATCAACTAAACTAGGAACTCGTTCTTTGAAACAATTAATTAAATTGATAAACCCCTGGCCAGACTTATCAAAAAGAAAAGAGAAAGGACCCAAATAAATAAAATCATGAATGAAAGATGAGAGATCACAACTAACACCAAAGAAATACAAACTATTAGAAGGACATACTATGAGCAACTCTATGCCAACAAATTTGACAATCTGGAAGAAATGGATGCATTCCTAGAAACATATAAACTACCACAACTGAGCCAGGAAGAAATAGAAAGCCTGAAAACCCATACCAGTAAGGAGATTAAAACAGTCATTAAAAATCTCCAAACAAACAAAAGCCCAGAGCCCGATGGCTTCCCGGGGGAATTCTACCAAACATTTAAAGAAGAACTAATTCCTATTCTCCTGAAACTGTTCCAAAAAATAGAAATGGAAGGAAAACTTCCAAACTCATTTTATGAGGCCAGTATCACCTTGATCCCAAAACGAGACAAGGATCCTATCAAAAAAGAGAGCTATCGACCAATATCCTTGATGAACACAGATGTGAAAATTCTCACCAAAATACTAGCCAATAGGATTCAACAGTACATTAAAAGGATTATTCACCACGACCAAGTGGGATTTATTCCAGGGCTGCGGGGTTGGTTCAACATCCGCAAATCAGTCAATGTGATACAACACATCAATAAAAGAAAGAACAAGAACCATATGATACTCTCCATAGATGCTGAAAAAGCATTTGACAAAGTACAGCATCCCTTCCTGATCAAAACTCTTCAAAATGTAGGGATAGAGGGCACATACCTCAATATCATCAAAGCCATCTATGAAAAACCCACCGCAAATATCATTCTCAATGGAGAAAAACTGAAAGCTTTTCCGCTAAGGTCAGGAACATGGCAGGGATGTCCATTATCACCACTGCTATTCAACATAGTACTAGAGGTCCTAGCCTCAGCAATCAGACAACAAAAGGAAATTAAAGGCATCCAAATTGGCAAAGAAGAAGTCAAATTATCACTCTTCGCAGATGATATGATACCATATGTGGAAAACCCAAAACACTCCACTCCAAAACTGCTAAAACTTGTACAGGAATTCAGTAAAGTGTCAGGATATAAAATCAATGCAAAGAAATCAGTTGCATTTCTCTACACCAACAGCAAGACAGAAGAAAGAGAAATTAAGGAGTCAATCCCATTTACAATTGCACCCCAAGCCATAAGATACCTAGGAATAAACCTAACCAAGGAGGCACAGAATCTATACTCAGAAAACTATAAAGTACTCATGAAAGAAATTGAGGAAGACACAAAGAAATGGAAAAATGGTCCATGCTCCTGGATTGGAAGAATAAATATTGTGAAAATGTCTATGCTCCTAAAGCAATCTACACATTTAATGCAATTCCTATCAAAGTACCATCCATCTTTTTCAAAGAAATGGAACAAATCTAAAATTTATATGGAACCAGAAAAGACCTCAAATAGCCAAAGGGATATTGAAAAAGAAAGCCAACGTTGGTGGCATCACAATTCCGGACTTCAAGCTCTATTACAAAGCTGTCATCATCAAGACAGCATGGTACTGTCACAAAAACAGACACATAGTTCAATGGAAGAGAATAGAGAGCCCAGAAATAGATCCTCAACTCTATGGTCAACTAATCTTTGACAAAGTAGGAAAGATTGTCCAATAGAAAAAAGACAGCCTCTTTAATAAATGGTGTTTGGAAAATTGGACAGCCACATGCAGAAAAATGAAATTGGATCATTTCCTTACACCACACACGAAAATAGACTCAAAATGGATGAAGGACCTCAATGTGCGAAAGGAATCCATCCAAATCCTTGAGGAGAACACAGGCAGCAACCTCTTCAAACTCAGCAGCAGCAACATCTTCCTAGGAACATCACCAAAGACAAGGGAAGCAAGGGCAAAAATGAACTATTGGGATTTCATCAAGATCAAAAGCTTTTGCACAGCAAAGGAAACAGTTAACAAAATCAAAAGACAACTGACAGAATGGGAGAAGATATTTGCAAATGACATATCAGATAAAGGGCTAGTGTCCAAAATCTATAAAGAACTTAGAAAACTCAACACCGAAAGAACAAATAATCCAATCAAGAAATGGGCAGAGGACATGAACAGACATTTCTGCAAAGAAGACATCCAGATGGCCAACAGACACATGAAAAAGTGCTCCATATCACTCGGCATCAGGGAAATACAAATCAAACCCACAATGAGATATCACCTCACACCAGTCAGAATGGCTAAAATCAACAAGTCAGGAAATGACAGATGCTGGCGAGGATGCGGAGAAAGGGGAACCCTCCTACACTGTTGGTGGGAATGCAAGCTGGTGCAGCCACTCTGGAAAACAGCATGGAGGTTCCTCAAAATGTTGAAAATAGAACTGCCCTATGACCCAGCAATTGCACTACTGGGTATGTACCCTAAAGATACAAACGTAGTGATCCAAAGGGGCACGTGCATCTGAATGTTTATAGCAGCAATGTCCACAATAGCCAAACTATGGAAAGAACCTAGTTGTCCATCAACAGATGAATGGATCAAGAAGATGTGGTATATATACACAATGGAATACTATGCAGCCATCAAAAGCAATGAAATCTTGCCATTTGCGACAACATGGATGGAACTAGACCGTATCATGCTTAGCAAAATAAGTCAAGCAGAGAAAGACAACTATCATATGATCTCCCTGATATGAGGAAGTGGTGATGCAACATGGGGGCTTAAGTGGGTAGAAGAATATTTAATGAAACAAGATGGAATTGGGAGGGAGACAAACCATAAGTGACTCTTAATCTCACAAAACAAACTGAGGGTTGCTGGGGGGAGGGGGGTTGGGAGATGGGGTGGGTTTATGGACATTGGGGAGGGTATGTGCTTTGGTGAATGCTGTGAAGTGTTTAAACCTGGTGATTCACAGACCCGTACCCCTGGGGATAAAAATATATGTTTTTAAAAAATAAAAAAATTTAAAAAAAAAAATATATATTGCCGAACTGTTTCATTTCTAAAACAGCTTCATGTGTTTGACACTGTGAGTTCTTTGATTTAAAAATAAAGCAAGCCTCATAAACCTACCACAAGCTGCTCTGGGCCAAAGAGCATGCTCTCTGTACATTTGAGTCAATGACCTCTCTGCTGGTTCACTCCATCCCACATTCCAATGGCTGCAGGCCTCCCTACAGCATTTTCAATGTGAATAAGTCACTTTGGGTGGAGGGACTTGTCCCTAACAAAATAAAGAACATGACCCCTGAGGCCATTTCACTAAACCGTAGCTAAAACTGGACAAATAAGAGTTCTTCCCTCATTAGACGATGGCAAAGTTTTGTTTTCAGTTTCTGATTCTTTAAACTGTGCGTGGGAGCTCAAGCTAATGAAAATTTGTGAAGGAAAGGATTTTTCAGGTTTACATGGGGAATCTAAGTCTTTTTCAGAAGTAATTAAAAAATACACAAGCCTTTACAGCACAACTTCACTGCCAGTTTGTTAAGTGGCTTCAGATCCAAGCGGGGCCTGACACTGGGTGGCTACTTGGGCTCCTAAGGATGGAGGTGAGCCCTCTGTTCAAGGTATGTCTTTGGTGTCTGCAGGGCACTTGGAGGCCTCTGTGTGGGCTCTGCAGAGCTGTGTGTGGGTATTCAGATCAGTTTCTGAGGTGTGTCTGAGAGAAATCTGTGTGGATCTCTGTCACAGGTCTCTGTGAAGTCTCTTGGTGTTGTTCACTGTGAGAGTTTCTGCATAAGGTCTGTGTGGGAGGGTTTGAAGATCATCCTTGGACATGGTGTTCATGAGGGCTCTTGATGTTGGCCCCTGTCAGAGGTCTCTGTGTAGGATCTATGGGGGCTTTGTGTGGGTCTCTGTGGGAGGTCTCAGTGTGGGTCTCTGTATGAGTCTCTGTGGGAGGCCTTGGTGGGTCTCTGTCAGAGGTCTCTGCACAAGGTCTCTTGGCATGGGGCTTTCCCTTTCTGGCCTTCTTGTACCATCTGGCAGGAGAAGGGCAAGGGGATTTGCTCCTTCCTGTTTCTGGCTGTTCCACCAGCCTCCTGTCCATGGCACTTCTACTAACAGGAGTGTGGAGTGCACGTCCGACTTGTGGGACTCTCTACCATGTGAGTTATGTGTGAGGGGCCCTAGAGGATGATTTTGGACTGGGACCGGGGCACACGGGTGGTGGGGGAGCCTCCTGGACTGCACCCTCATTCTGGACACCTCTTTCCAGCTGGTGGTGGGAGAAGCCCCATCTTGTCCTCCTGCCCTTCTGGGCTCTGAGGTAACCATGACCAGAATCCAGGCCAGTCCCTTGGCCTCCGAGTCCCCACCAGTCCCCTGGGAGCCATCCTTGAGCCAGACGTGTACATAAAGGTCACAGACCACAAGTCTTCCCGGGGCCCGCAGTCCTACAAGCTTATCAAATTGTGCAGAACTTAACTTCTCTGCCTGAAGGCCTGGCTGTCTCTGGGAACCTGGCTTTCCATGTGGGAGCCAGGGCAGCTGGAGTAGGGTGGAAATCCTGTGGGGACTGTCCCGGGGCCTCTAACTTCTCCCCTCTGGGCCTGTAGGTGGCAGTGGGACACAAAGAGCATGCTGATCTCCCTGATATGAGGAAGTGGTGATGCAACATGGGGGCTTAAGTGGGTAGATGTCATTACACCAGGCATGGGCTTACCCTGACACTTGGCTTCCTTCCTGGCCTCCCACCCTAAGTACAGGGTCCCCCTGCCTACAGCCACACCCCACCCATCCCCCAGAAGGGGAAGGGGGTGCTGGTGAGAAGGCCCCTTCAGTGCCCTGGGGCTGGGCAGGCTGGTGCCTGGGGGTCTCTGTGGCATCCCACACGCCCTCAGTGCTGGGAGAGAGCTCATCCCTTGCTGCTCCAAGTGTAAGAGGGGCTGCATGGAGCTAAGATGAGATTATCTGGGGGTGAGAAGGCTCCTGGGATGGCCGTCCTCTACTCCCCACAGGATACGTGGATGGGGGCAGGATTTCTCACCTCTGCCCTCAAGGCCAGCCTTGCATCTCCCAACTGCAGGCCCCACTCTGATCTAGGACTCTGTCTTCCTGGAGCCTGAGTGGGATTTATGCCTCAGCAGACCCTCCCTACAACCACACAAATTTCAGGTGGAAGGAAAGCAGGAGAGGATGGGCAGAGCAAGGTCCCACTCTGGGTCTTGTTTACCTTGTCGTGGAAATGGAAGGTGTGTGAGGAAGGGGACAGGGTGGACCCCAAGGTCCCTGGCCCTCCAAGGCCCCATCATTCTGGAAACCAAAGCAGGCTTTTGTGGAGAGAAAAAACTCTGATCCCCTCCACCCAAGCAGGGCACACACAAAGTCCAGCACCACTCATGAGAGAAAAAACACCAAACATATATTTTCGGGAGACAAAATTGTGGCATGGGGAAGTCATTAGCACACAGAGGATGTGCTAATATGAGAAAAAATGGACTTTCTTTGCATATACTCGATTTTTTTTCTTGAGGGAAATATTTCTGACCAGAAAAGATGTGTGAAGCATTCTCTGCCTGATAGGTTGAGGCATATTTTCGAAAACTGCATGTAGGATAATGGTGAACTCGACCTGAGACACCTGCCACCATCAGCTGGTGCTGGCTGGGTCTGCCTGGGGGCCCCAGGTTCCTGGGGAGGCTTTTCCATTCATTCACCATTCCTGTCTCTGGTCAGCTGGCTCTTGCTAGGGCAGCTATGGCCCTTGGAGGTACCTTGCTGATTGGAGGCTATTCCTCCCATCATTCTCTCTCTTCTGGTCTGTAGAGGCGAAAGCCCTGTGAGGGCAAGAATGCCTATGTACTGGGGCCTGCAATTCCTTGTGCTGATACATCTCTGAGGCCCGAATTCCTTGGTGGAGTCGCAATTTTTCCACCAGGATTTGTCTCACGGCTGTCACTACCGTCTGAGTTTCGGCAGCCCTGTTGTCCATAACCGATCTGCTTCTGACTGGTACCCAGCTCGGGGCAGAAGCCGATGCAGGCTTGCCTTCTTGAAGGGGGCCTTCCAGTCCTTTGCTCTTTTTATTGGGATTAAGGCACTGCAGAAAGTTCTTCATCCTTTGTCTAAAGTGGCTTTCCGGAAAAACATGTCCCTTTTCCTGTGGCATGAGCCGGAGGTATTTGCTTCCAAGGCTCTCTCCTGATCCTCTGACCTGGGGAGGGTGGCCTATCTTGCTAGCTTGGGAAGCCCTGATTGCCAATGGTTCTGCACACCTGTCTTCATTCTCTTCTGGTTTGGGTCTCTTCTCGTCCTTTCCCTCATCAGTGGTCTCATTGTTGCTCTGGCTGTCACTTGGTTCCTCAACCTTTGGTCCACAGGGCTCTTGCTGCCCCTCACTGCTTGATCCACTTGAGCTAAGGTTATGTGACACCGGGGAAGATGGTGTCTCTCCACTGGCACGTTCCATTTGGGAACAGGAGGGTGACTCTTGAGTGGTCAAGCTGTCTGCAGCAAGGACAGCATTAGTGTGAGAGTCTGGTGGGAGCACATTGGTGCCCCTGTCTTCAACAAGCACACAAGTGGCAAAGTCTGGAAGGAGGAGGTCACTGGGAGAATCTTGAGGAAGCTCACTAGTGGTAGAGCCTTCAGGCTCTTGGAGCTCAACCATACTAACCTTTGTTTCAAGGCTTACCTCCTCTGGATCTTCAGCAACCAACACTGTAGATGGTGAGGGGCTTTTCCTAGCACCTGGATATCCTGATATCAGATCCACATAAATGGCTGGTTTGTTGGCCAGCCCACTGGGTCTTAAGACAACTTTCCAGGCAGGGGCCTTCTTGGCCTCCATAGCCTCTGTGGCCCCTTCAGACCTTGGAGATTGGGACCTGAGCTTCATCTTCAGTGTTGCTACCATGTCTGGTGAGGCCTGACCCCCACTCTCTTTTAGCTCATTCCTGGCCATTGCTAAACTTGGACTTGGTTCCAGGTTGTCTTTCTTGGCCCCCATACCAGTCTTGCTGTGCAGGGTTCTGTTTGGGAGGCTGAGAATGGAGGCCCAAGAAGGTGAACTGCCCTCCTGTCTTGATAAAGACGTCTTTGAGGACTGATGGCCATCACCAGGTAAAGTTCTTCCCAGGGCCTGCTGGATTTGCTCACGTATGGGTGAGGGAACAGGCAGGGGACTCCCTGAAGTGGGATCAGACTTTTCAGTTATACCCTTCTCTTCTGGATGGGGCTGAGGTGGTTTCCCCAAGAACTTGTAAAATTTGGCTTTTGAGGGGGCCCCAGGTACAAAGGTGGCTGAGCATGGAAAAGGAGACTGGGGAAAAGGCAAATGTTGAGCTTCAAGTAGTTTGAGATCTATGGGCTCAACAGTTTGGAGAGGTAGGTCCCACTTATGCCTCACTCGAAAACTTATGATGTGAGTTTCCAGCTTCTGCTGAGTGTTAGGACAAAGGAAGGGCAGCTCATGGGAGGTGTTTACGCAGATCTCCTGATCCTTTAAGGGTGCTAGATTTCTGATAGCCATGTGGGGTTGGGACTTGGGAAAAGCATGGCTGGCCACAAACCAGGATCGACGCACAGTCACAGGGATCAGACCTATACTGATCTGTCCTAATTTCCTGTGAACCTTTAAAGTTTTTTCTAGATGTTTCTTGTCTGGGTCCCTGGCTAAGTATTTTCCTGGATCACCCTCCAAGGCCCCTATTAAGGGTCTTCCAAACTCCTTCTCAGAGTTGGTTCCCAGAACCTTCACTGGGAATCTAGCTGAGATCCTGGAGAGACCTGTTGGTGTCCTCTTCAGACACTGCCATAGACCCTTACCAAAGTTCTTCTCTAGTTTGAATCTTGCTTTATACTTCCTGTGGTATCTGGACCTGGTCCTCCATGTAGCTTGGCTGCTTTTACCTTTAAACACAAAGGGCCTTGAGAGCCCCTGCTCTCTCTGTGCCTGACTCATTCCCGGGGATTCATCCTGAGGCCAGCTCAGTTCCAGAGACAGCTGAACCTTGTGGGGCAAGCTGCTTTGCTGTTTATCCCTGCTGAGCTTCCTCTGAAGCTGTGGCTTCTGGATATTAAAGATGACAAAGTCCCCTTGATAGGTAGAACCTGATCTGTGGGCCCGGGAGGCCTGGTGGTCCTCTAGAAGCTTGGGAGGGACTTGGCTAAAGAATTTTGGAGATCTTTTCTCTATAGTGGGTAAAGTCTTCCCCCTTCCTTGTTGCTTTGGCAACGAGGGCCACTCCAGATGTTGCATTTTAGTTGGGGTGAAGGATTGTGTCTTTTCCTGGGGTGTAGCAAAAGATACCCTCCTGGTCCTCCTCTGGGATGGGAGAGAAGGTGGTCTTATTGGGACAGAGGGTGCAAGGGGGACTTTGGGCTGGGGCAAGGTTAGTGTTGAGGGTTGAGTTTGGATTCCACGGTGGAACAATGGTGGGGCATGGGAAAACTGTGAAGATACTTGATCCTGGTTTAGAACTGGCAAGCAATTAGAGGTCCCATTGAATAAAACAGAGGGAGACTGTAGTGGAGAAGAGTGAGTAGAAAACAAGGCAGTGGTCACCAGGGACTCACTGTGCAGAGAGGGGAGACCCCAGAAGAGCTGGCTGCGTTTCCATTGCAAGTGGTCTTCCAAGACCTTGGGAGATGAGAACGGCTGAGGTTGGGCCAGTGGCTGTGCTTTGTTTTTCATGTTCCAGAAGGATGGCTGGGTGGTGGTGGTCTGCTCAGTACCCAGAAGCTTCCACAGAGTCCCACAGAAGCTCACGTGGTCGTCTGGGCACCGCTGTTTGAAAACTGACCCAACCTTTTCTTTCTCCTTCCAACTCTTCAGTTCTACCCTTTTGCTGATTACTAGTTCAAGGAGCTTCTGGACATCCGGATTGACAAACGGAGGGTTATGAGTCTCTATCTGCCTGTTAGTAAGGCCACGCCAGAATGAGGCATCTGGTGGGTGGCAGGACACGTGTTCTTGCTGGCACTTGTGCAGTAATGTGCCAGGCAAGAACAAGGACTTGGTACTTTCCCACCACCAGGAAAAGGAAAAAATGGGGTAGCTGGCATGGCCAAGGCCTGAGATGGCTGGAATGAGAGAGGCCCAGTTGGAATGACTTGGAAGAAAGTTCTTTCTCACTGTGTCTGGTAGGATTTTTTTAAAGTTAGTTTGCTCTTCTTGAGGTCTCACTGGCAGGGTGGAGGCCAGAGGCCGAGGGGGCCCGGTCAGTGGAGCATGAGCAGGTGATGAGGCCACGGCAGGAGGAGCGCCTTCCACAGGCTCCCTGCATGGCTGATGGGCTCCAGCTGGTGCCCCTTGGCACACCTGACCAGGGGCTGCTTGATGTAAGGACTGGTGAAAGCCCCCCTGGTCAGAGACCCTTGTCAGGTGGCTGTGGGAGACAAGAGGTGTGAGATGTCCCTGCAGCAGCCTGGGGCTGGGAGAGGACCCCATGGACCTCCACGCCCCACACCCACATCACAATGCTCCTGCTGTCCCTCAGCCCAGGGCTTTGGTCACAATCTGTCCCATGGCTCCTCCCTGCACCCCCAAGCAGCCCCAGAGCCGGTTCCCTGCAGCCCTGGGGGTCACACCACAGACTCGGGGAGGCCCACCCAGGGGATAAGGGGGCAGATTCATTACCTTTGCAGAAGGGAGAGTAAACTGCAGAACTCTTCCAGCTCGTGCAGGCAATTTCTGCAAGCTGGAAACAGGAGACTGGGTCAAGGGGAAGGCGGGGGCCCAGGTGTCTTACAGGAGACTGGGTATAATGTCCCTTTAGGGGAAACCTTTGGGGGATTGGACTTGGAAGCCCCAAACAGCACTGTCAAAGGTCACGTGCCCACACGGTGATTACAGGGTTCATTTTGGGGATCGCTTTGTCTTTTCCAAAGTGTTTTCTCACTCATGACCTTGCTGGGGGAGGAAGGACTGCATGGCTTTACAGAGGAATCTGAGCTGAGTTGAACAGCTTGTCCACAGTGGAAGCAGGAGGTCCTGCCCCTAGTCTAGGCCCTGGGGCCCCTGCTGGGCGACACCCATTTCCAGCCCCTCAGGGCTTTGTTCTGGTGCAGAATCTGGGAAGCCTCTGGGTGGGTTGTGATCTCCCTCCCAGGAGCCCCCAACCCGCCTCCCAGGGCTCTGTTTCCTGAGGGATGGGCTCAGGCCCTGGTGTCTTGGGAGATGGTGGGGGGCCAGGCTTCAGAGCAGGGGGCACAGTGTAACTGGGGCATGCAGGGGTGAGTGGTGGACACTCACCTTTCAGAGTCTGGCTTCTCTGGCTTCTGTTGCTTCTCCTCCGTGGCTCTGCTTGGTACTGAGATAAGAGAACATTAGGAGGCTGGGACCCCCAGCCCAGCAGCAGGTGCTCACTGCTCATGAGTAGTGTGACTTCCTACATTTAACTAAGGGGGTGGGCGGACTGTGATTTTTTTTTTTTTTTTTTTTTTCTTTTTTTATTTTTTTTTTAATTTTTTATTTTTTTTATAAACATATATTTTTATCCCCCCAGGGGTACAGGTCTGTGAATCACCAGGTTTACACACTTCACAGCACTCACCAAAGCACATACCCTCCCCAATGTCCATAATCCCACCCCCTTCTCCCAAAAACCCTCCCCCCCCCCAAACCCTCAGTTTGTTTTGTGAGATTAAGAGTCACTTATGGTTTGTCTCCCTCCCAATTCCATCTTGTTTCATTTATTCTTCTCGTACCCACTTAAGCCCCCATGTTGCATCGCCACTTCCTCATATCAGGGAGATCATATGATAGTTGTCTTTCTCTGCTTGACTTATTTCGCTAAGCATTGGGTGTTGAGTTTGCTAAGTTCTTTATAGATTCTGGACACGAGTCCTTTATCTGATATGTCGTTTGCTTTATTCATTTCCTTTTCAAAATGGATACAAATATTTCCAGTTTTCCTTCTTTGAAGAATGTACAGAAGGATATCCTATGTGAGAAGTTTGCCACTGTTCCTCTGCTCAAGAAACACACATAATACCAGACCTGGTGGCACAACTGGACTTTTTCACATAGGACCCCACTTTCCAAGGCCAGAGCCCCACTCTAGCTGCTGCTTGGGACCTCCTGGGCTCAGTACTGCCCTCAATCAGCCCTGAAGGGGGAACATTCACCTGAAATACCTGTCCTTGGACCATGGCTGGTGACACAGTGCTCAGGGGCCTGACCTCCGCTACAGAGGCAGCTTTTAGCCTCTGGTCCTTGGCCACCGGTCACTGTGTTTGGGACACTGCCCTGGACCCCTCCACCACACCTGGATTCTGGCCTGAGATCTTCAGGGAGAAATCCTCGTGTCCCTCTAACCCCTGCTGAGTCTGGCTTGTCCTGGATTGATGGTGGTCTGCTCTTTCCTGAGAATACCCATTCTATTCTTTCCCATTTCAGGAGTCTCTCCAGTGACTCAGAAAAGTGGAAAGAATAATAGAAAAGAAGATAGAATCACACTCTGCTGGGTCTGGGCCGAGGGTTCCTTACCTTCCCGCTCTTTCTGCGTTTTTTGCCTGGTGGTGAGGATGGATCAGGCTGGAAATAAGAAACTAAATATACAAAGAGCCCTATCCCACATACAAGGGCAAAGATGACATTAACTGCCCAGATAATGGGACTGGAGCTCAGCCAACCATTAAAAAAGAATTGCTGAGGGAAGAGATAATTTTCCATCTCTTCCCTCATCAGACATTAATGTCTGATCGCACTGCTGCCCTCAGACAACTGAGCTCTGAGACTTAGCGTCCAACCACACTGCTGTCCTCAGACAACTGAGCCCTGGGTGTGGAGGTGCAGATACAAGCCCCAGGCCCACATCACAGAGCTATTGTCTGGTCACAAAGGGCTCCTGAGGGAGGGGGAGGGAGCCCCACCCTGTGGCTCTATCCCTCCGCCCTCCCAGGCCTCCAAGTCCCTCCCCTCAGCAGACACCAATCTCTTCTCTGTATCTATGAATCTGAGTTTCTTTTTTTTTCCCCAATTCTACATACAAGTGAAACTATATGGTATTTGTCTTTCTCTTATTTTATTAACAAGGTATTCTCAAGGTTCTCCATGTTACCACGACCATCACCATTTCATTATTTTTTATGGCTGAATAGTATTGATGTGTGTGATATCTTTATCCATTCACCTCAGTATACATGATTCATTTAAGACTGATGTTTTTCTTATTGACTTTCTGTGTGGATGACTTTTCCATTGATGTAAACTGTTGAAGTTCTATACTGTGGGGAACCACATGTTTAATGTTTTTGATGTCACAACCTTTTTAAAATATAAATCTTTTAACTAATTATTGTAGTTTTAGTTAAACATATTATTTTTGTCTTCACTCTAGCTTTTTTTTTTTTTTTTTTTTTTTTTTTGTCCATTGTCTGGTTTGTCAGGGACCAAGAAAGTCCCCACCATCAGTGGGCTCTGGATGGGAATTGCTGGGCCTGTGGTTGTCTTTGCCTTGTTTTTTTGTTGTCTGTTGTGTTGTTTGTTGTATTTGGAGAAATGGGACAAGCAGAGAGCAAGGGACCTGTGACACCCCTAGGTCTTGTTCTCGAACATTTCAAGGATTTTCAAGGTAAAGCCACCCAGTCGGTGACAAGGTTTCCCCGGGAACACTTAAAACACTCTGCCAGTTAGAGTGGCCCACAGGGTGGCTGCCGGAAGGAACGTTTGCTTAAGCTCAGATCTATTCTACCCTAAGTGAGGTGTTCAATCTACATCGAGACCAAATACCGTACATTGTGGCCTGGTGATATCTGATAGAAGAGCCACCGTCATGGCTCAAGTCCCACCTTCCCCTGCTAATGAAACCATCTCTCTCCCTCTAAGGCAGGTCAAAGACCAAAACCAGAACAGACAGATAAGGGGGAACCAGGGAAGAAGACCGTCCTACCCCATCGGATGTGGAGGATTTGGAATTCCCCGTCCCCATCTGTCCCCTAAACTTGACTCTCAGTCCTGAGATGCCCTTACCAGTCCACCTCATATGCGGTTGGGGTCCACCTATGGGACCACCAAGCAGAGAGACCGCCCTGATCTTTCCCCTTTTCTCTATCCCCCTCTGCCTCCCTTTACCTCACCAGTGCTGTTGGCGCCAATGCTGCCTCTCCGTGAGTTTGCTCTACCGTATGGGAGAGGGCACCCCCACCTAACCTATATCCCTTTCTCCTCTTCTAACATCTATAACTGGAAGGCCCAACACAAATCCTTTTATGTCCTCCCTCAGGATATTAATTAGTCTCTTGGAGACTGTCTTTCTTATCCACCATACCTGGGTGGATATTCAACAGCTCCTTATGGCTCTCTTTAACGCAGAAGAGAGGGATCGCATCATGCGAGAAACCCATAAGGTGAAAAGTGAGATACTTGGCAGGGACCTCGATCCCTGCCGAATGGAGGACTACTGCCTGAGGGAACCCCCAACTGGGATCCAAACTCCAATGAAGGCAAGGAGAGCTTACATTTCTACCACCAGGCTCTACTGGCAGGCCTCCGTGCAGCTGCAAGGAGACCCATAAATTTATCTAAAACTGGTACAGTGGCTCAAGGTAAGAATGAGTCTCCAGGAGCTTTCCTAGAAAGGCTTATTTGAAGCCTATAAAATGTATAGTCAGATTGACCCTAGGGCACCCAAAAATTAGAGGTCAATGAATCTTGCATTTGCCAGTCAGTCAGCCCCAAGATATAAGGAGGAAACTTCAGAAAGTTGAAGGATTTGAAGGGAAGAATCTGACTGAGTTAGTGGGAATAGCAGAAAAGGTGTTTAACAACAGGGATGCACACGAGGATGAAAAGCATACAAAAAAGCTGGTTAAGGTTTTGGCATTACATGAGGAGGGGAGGAGACAGGTAGGGGATAGTAAATGGAAGGAAAAGCCTAAGCCCAGAGAAGGCAGGTGGGAAGACTTAGATTCAGATCAGTGTGCTTACTTTAAGGTAAAAGGACATTGGGCCAAGGAGTGCCCCCAAAAGAAGACAGCAATGCTTGCCACCAGAGACTGAAGGGGCCATGGTTCGAATCCCCTCTCCAAACCTCAGGTAAAAATTGAAGTGGAGGGAAAATCAATTGATTTTTTGGTGGACACAGGAGCCCAATTTTCATCATTACTTAAACCTATTGGGAAACTATCTGGAGAGGAAGTCTAGGTACAAGGAGCAAAAGGCACAGAGAGGCATAAATGAACAACAGAAAGGACTTTAAATTTGGCCTCAGGAGTAGTTATACATTGATTTTTTCCCTTCCTAATGCCCCCTATAACTTGATGGGAAGAGATCTCCTCCACAAGTTATGAGCTGGCATTCAGTTCTTGGAAGGAGACATGACTGTAACCTTGAGACAACCCACTGTACAGGTGCTTATGGCAGCAGTAGATGAATACCTCCTTTATGAGCCAGTCTCAAAACCAGAGGAGACAAAGGGGGGGGGCCTTCTCCAAACCCTACAGGTCGAGTTTCCCTAGGTCTTGGCAGAAGGGAACCCGCCTGGCTTGGCCAGGGGACAACACCCAGTGGTGGTGCAATTAAAGGCGATGGCTATGGCTGTTCGCGTTTGGCAGTCCCCCCTGCCCCAGGGAGCAAAGGAAGGGATCAGAGGAGATGGGATCCTATTTCCTTGCAAATCTCTATGGAACACACCTTTGTTGCCCATCAAAAAGGCTGAGACTGGGGAGTACCGACCTGTTTAGGACTTGCGAGAAGTTAACAAACGGGTTGTAGATACCCACCCGACGGTGCCTACCCCCTATACCCTACTCTCCCTCCTGGGCCCCGAAAGAACTGTGTATACCATCTTAGATCTCAAGGGTCCATTTTTCTGCATATATTTAGCAAGGGAATCTCAGCCCCTTTTTGCTTTTGAGTGGTCCGACCCAGAAGAAGGGTTCCAAGGCCAGCTCACCTGGACAAGACTTCCCCAAGGATTCAAGAATTCACCCACCATTTTTGACAAGGCTCTACACTAGGATTTGTGTGAGTACAGAACCTCCAACCCGGGAGTCACTCTGTTACAGTATGTTGATAACTTGGCTAGAAGCCGCTGAGGACTATGAGTCATGTTTGTGGGGGACGAGAGCTCTCTTACAGACTCTGCAGGAAAAAGCATATCGGGTGTCAGCAAAGAAAGCACAGCACAGCTCTGTCAGAGCCATTCCACTTATCTAGGCTTTGATCTCCACGGGTGTGCGTTCACTGTCTGAGTCCAGGAAACAGGTGATCACCCGATACCCCTGCCACACCATGTCCCGACAAGTGAGGGAGTTTCTTGGGATGGTGGGTTACTGTAGGCTGTGGATACCGTGGTTAGCAGAGATTGCCTGACCTCTCTACAAACTGGCTAAAGGGGGGCTCGCTATGATGAGAGTGGACAGCTGAGGCCGAAGGAGCATTTCAGGAATTACAAACAGCCTTACTGAGTGCCCCAGCATTGGTCATCCCAGATGTTACCAAGCCCTTCCACTTGTATGTGGATGAAAAAGCAGGGGGGGCCAAAGGAGTTTTGACTCAGACTCTGGGGCCTTGGCAAAGGCCAGTAGCCTATCTTAGCAAGAAACTAGATCCAGTAGCAGCTGGGTTCCCCCTTGCCTCCACATAATTGCTGCCACGGCCCTCCTGGTCAAGGGTGCAAGTAAATTGACTTTGGGTCAAAATCTCATCATAACCACCACACACGCTATCAAGGGCCTTCTCTGGGCTCCACCAGACCAATGGATGACAAACGCCTGAGTGACGGAGTATCAGGCCCTCCTCCTTAATGAACCAAGAGTGACCTTCCAGTCCCCAGCGGTGCTAAATCCAGCCACGCTGCTGCCAGAGGAGCTGGCTGATCACCCACACGACTGTGGGGAGGTCCTAACCCAAGTCACAGGAATAAGGCCGGATCTCAGAGACATTTCCCTCCCAGATGCCGAGATAACTCTGTTCACAGATGGGAGTAGCTACATGGTCAATAGAAAGAGGTATGTGGGGGCTTTGGTGGTTTCTTTTGAGCAGGAACTCTGGACAGCAGCCCTGCCACACAGAACATCGGTGCAAAAAGTGGAGCTGATTGCATTCACCAAAGCACTGCAGATAGCCTAAGGTAAAACCGCCAACATCTATATGGACAGCAGGTATGCTTTTGCTACTCTCCATATACATGTGGCTATTTATAAAGAAAGGGGCCTATTAACAGCAGCAGGAAAAGGAATTAAAAACAGAGGAGAAATATTGGCTCTCCTCTAGGCTATTTGGGACCCAAAAGAGGTGGCCATTATGCATTCCCCAGGTCACCAAAAGGGGACTGATCTGATTTCAAAAGGAAACCAATTAGCAGATCAAACTGCAAAGCAAGGAGCCTGAGGAACAGTACAAGAACTGGTTACATTCCCGGCTCCAGCCCTACCAGAAAAACCAAACTATTTAGAAGAAGATTTAAAGTATTTACAAAAATGGGTTAAATTGGATTATGAAGGGAATCTGGCTAAGACTAAAGCAGGAAAAATAATTCTTCTTCAAAGACTAGAGAAGAAGTTAGTAGACCAGATACATCAGGGTACTCACTTGGGGATACGCAAACTCAAGGAACTTATAGACAAGCAGTTCCAGGTTTCTAAATTAGGGTGTATGGTTCAGGATGTAGTTGATAGATGTGCTCAATGCCAGACAGTTTATGTGGGAAGAACTAAAATGGGAAGAGGGAAAAGAGAAAGAGGTAAGGAACCAGGAATTTATTGGGAAATAGATTTTATAGAAATGAAACCTGGAAAATATGGGCACAAGTATATGTTAGTTTTTGTAGATACCTTTTCAGGCTGGGTAGAGGCTTTTTCTGTCAAACATGAGATGGCAAGAGTGATAGCCAAAAAGCTACTAGAAGAAATAATTCCTAGGTTTGGGCTGCCTCTTGCAATCGTGTCAGACAATGGCCCTGCATTTGTGAGTTCAGTCTCACAGGGATCGGCCAAGGCCATTGGCACTAATTGGAAACTACATTGTGCCTGTTGGCCCCAGAGTTCCGGGCAAGTAGAGAGAATGAACCGGACTCTTAAAGAGACCTTGACAAAACTAATTCTGGAGTCTGGTGGTGGATTGGTTGATCTCCTTCCTTTCACCCTCCTCAAGGCAAGATGTACACCCTATTTAAACAAGGTGACCCCACTTGAAACAATGTTCAGGAGACCGCCCCCCCCCCCCCCCCCGCTCTGTCCTTGGCTACAAGAGGTTGCCCTAGCAAAAATGACTGATAATTCTGTACTCCAGTCACTACAGGCATTACAGTCTATTTTTTAAAAAGCCCACGCAGGGATCCGGACTGCCCACACTGGGTCAGAGACAGAGGTGGAACCACATCCTTACCAACCCAAGGACTTGGTTTGGATATGTCGCTATCAAGTGGGAAACTTAGAGCCTCGCTGGAAGGGACCATTTACTGTCATCCTGACCACCCCCATGTCAGTAAAAGTAGAAGGCATTAGGGCCTGGATTCACGTGGATCATATCAAATGAGATGAGGACGAGGACGCCCCCCAGAGATGGAACTCGCAGCCCACGGACCCTGCTGACCATGGACTAAAGCTAAGACTAAAAAACTTGTGAGTTTATTGTTGCTCCTATTGTTACCTGTTTATGTAAAGAATAGGCAGGAAATTAGATGAATGGAATTAGGAAAAATGCAAAAGGTCATACAAAGCGGTGAATGGCTAACTCATCAGCCGACTGTGCACTACTGTTGCTTTTGGCCCCTGCATTGTAAATGCCCTAATGTCATTTGTACAAAAGAAAATTAGAGCGATAAAATGTTAGTCTTATGGGACGCCTGGGTGGCTCAGTTGGTTAAGCAGCTGCCTTCAGCCCAGGTCATGATCCTAGCATCCTGGGATTGAGTCCCACATCGGGCTCCTTGCTTGGCAGGGAGCCTGCTTCTCCCTCTGCCTCTACCTGTCACTCTGTCTGCCTGTGCTTGCTCTCGCTCCTCTCTCTCTGACAAATAAATAAATAAAATCTTTAAAAAAAAAAAGTTAGTCTTACAAGCTCAATATAAGCCCTTACAACAGGAGAACATAGAACTGGCTAAAAAGTCAAGGATTTGACTAATTTCCAAGGAAAAGGGGGGAATGTGAGGGCCTGTATGAGGGCCTCGTTAGCCAGAGGAACTTACTTGCAAACCCCGGATATAGGGGTGGGCCAGACTAGATGGAGACATCCAATCAGTGGAGTGTTCATATATTTACTGTGGTCAGTTGAAATTCAACTGGTCACCCGTATTGCTGACCGAGCATGACTGTGCAGCTTTCCCTGTGTGTTGCAATCTCATTGGCCACCTGTGTGTGGGCTGGGCTCAACCGCCTCTTTAAAGGTTGGTTTGTGAGGCTGGATGGGTGGGAGTAGTAGTAGACATTGGGGGTAGTCCTTGGGGTAGTCATTGGCCTCGTCAGGGTCGTTGTCTGGGGAGCATCGTTGTCCAGAGAATGGCCTTGTCTGGGGAGTGGCTTCGTTAGGGTCGTCGTCATCGCCTCTTTGTAAGACATGGCCCCTACCAGTCGGTTTGGTTTTCGATGCTTGGCGCGAAATAAAGCTTTGCTTGACTTTCACTTTGCATCAGCCTCGTTCCTTTGATCACGGACACTAACAGTTTCTTTGGAAGAGGGATGAAAGAGAGAGAAACTGAAGCAGACCGAGCAGGGAGCCCAAGGTGGGGCTCAATCCCACAACCCTGAGATCATGACCTGAGCAGAAACCAAAAGTTGGACTCTTAAACAATTGTGCCACTGAGGTGCCTCCCTCAGTACTCTGAACACATCACACTGCTCTCTTCTGGCCTGTGAAACGTGTGCTGAATAATCTGCTGGTAGCCTACTGGGTACACTTCCCTGCACATAATAAACAGGTGTTCTGCTGCTGCTTTTTATCATTAATTTTTGACATTCAAATTATAATGTGGCTTGGTGTTGGGGTCTTTGAGGTGTTTTATATTTGTTTGTTTTTCTGATTTGAATATCCCAGTGTGGTGTTTTCTTCCTCAGGTTAGGAAAGTTTTCACCCATGATTTTTTCAAATAAGTTTTCTGCACCTTTCTGATTCTCCTCACCCTTTAGGACCTCTTTGAGTGTTATGCTGCTTGATGTCACATTAAGTTTCTTAAGTTATCTGTAATGTTTTGAATTCATTTTTTTTTTTTTGGTTCCTCTGTTTGGCAGCTTTGTGTTCCACCTCAGAGACTCTATCTTCTGTTTCATCCAGTCTCAGGCTGAACACCTTTAGTGTAGTTTTCGGTTTAATTATTGTATTCGTCATTCCTGTCACTTCTGATTGGTTCTTTCACACACTTCCTGTTACTGGTGAAGTTCTCCCTGTGCTCCTCCATTCTTCCCCCGAGTTCCACGGGCATCTTTATGACTATCAAATTGAGTTCATTACATGTAGGTTACTTATCTCAATGTCATTAACGTTTTTCTGAAGTTTTGTCTTATTCTCTTATTTGGAACGTATTTTTATTTCCTCATTTTTCTTGACTTCCTGTGTTTCTATATATTTGGCAAAACAACTACTTCTTCCAGTGATGAAGAGTTGCCATGTGTGGGAGACGAACTTTCTCCCTTACTCTTGTCCTGGTTCTTGGTTGTCTCCTAACCTTTGTGATTGTCTAAATAGCCTGATTTATTTCTGATCTGTC
Organism: Mustela putorius furo; assembly: GCF_011764305.1. Classification (NCBI taxonomy): domain Eukaryota; kingdom Metazoa; phylum Chordata; class Mammalia; order Carnivora; family Mustelidae; genus Mustela; species Mustela putorius. The sequence goes on along the minus strand of NW_025422039.1, from coordinate 1,144,535 downwards.
CCCAAGACCTGTCAGTGTTCCAAGGAAAGGAATCTAATCTAACACTTTGTTTTAGGCTGATTGGAAGTCAGACACTCAGGCAGAAGCTTTTAAAGTGTGCAAGTATATATAGTCTTGTGGGGTGACAATTTCAATCCCAGTTGGACTCCAGATTGGGACACCAGGTGTCCCTGGTGACAGTTTCAAAAATCAGGGCTCTAGATAAGTGTATAAGCTCCTTTCTGGGATGTTTGGTAGAGCAGTATTGAGGCAAAGGGGATGAGCGAGGATGGTTTTTTTCTGCTTACATTCCCTGGGAGCACCTCTGTAGCCTCTAGATGTCTGGGAGACATGAAGCTTGTCCCTCAGGTTGAAGCTCCAGGGTAAGTAAAACGGCTTTATTCACGGCAAGACAGGGGTTGTGTTTCAGCCTGCTGTCTATGCAGTGTCCTGGGGGTACTGGTCTGCCAAGAAGTGTCTTTGCATTTGTTATATTTCCCTGGAGCTCAGGAATGCCAGCCCCCTTGGCCACCAGAGCCAAACAAATAAGGGGCATCCCCTGTGCGGTTTTCACATGCCTACTGGCTTTAGCAGGGAAGCTGGTACGTGCAGGGGACAAGGCACGCCCTCTGGCTTCAGAACAAGAACAGGAAAATGCCTTGACTGCATGTACTCATCAATTTTAGCTGTGCTGCCCTATCCCAGTCCCGAGATTGGGGGCAGGGAAATGCCATGATTGTTCACACTAGTCTGCCCTTGCGGGAGTGAACTCACTCTCTCTAGCCTCAGCAAGGCAGTGGGACCATGCTGGGTCTGCGAGCCCTTCTTTTTTTTTTTTTTTTAAAGATTTTATTTATTTATTTGTCAGAGAGTGAGCGAGCACGAGCACAGGCAGACAGAGTGGAAGGCAGAGTCAGAGGGAGAAGCAGGCTCCCTGCGGAGCAAGGAGCCCGATGTGGGACTCGAACCCAGGACGCTGGGATCATGACCTGAGCCGAAGGCAGCTGCTTAACCAACTGAGCCACCCAGGCGTCCCTCTGCGAGCCCTTCTTGTGAGGCAACAGGAATGTGCTGTGTCACAATGTGCCTACCTTGGCTAGCAGGGTAGGTGTAGAACACACAAATGGTGTCTGCCAGAGCCTTTGTCTCCAGAGAGACCCCTGACTCTTCCCTGCCCCTCGGGCAGATACCCTCAGATGAACAAATGAATTTTCTTGCCATACAGTCTAGACACTTTAAAAGGGGGAGGTGAACCATGAGAGACTATGGACTCTGAAAAACGACCTGAGTGTTGTGAAGGGGTGGGGGGTGGGAGGTTGGGGGAACCAGGTGGTGGGTATTAGGGAAGGCACGTATTGCCTGGAGCACTGGGTGTGGTGCAAAAACAATGAATACTGTTACATTGAAAAGAAATAAAAAATATATATATTTTTTCCACATCAAAAAAAAAAAAAAAAAAAAAAAGTGTTGCTTTTGAGTAGGATCCCAGGATGAGTGAGACCAAACATGAGCTCTTTAGAAGGAGAACCTCAGTTTCCTATAGTACTTTGGATCCCTCATCTCCCTTGGCTTTCTAAGCCAGACATCTCTGGGGAACTCATCTCTCTGGTGCAGATCCCAAGGGTTGGACTGCCTGATATGAGGCACCAACTCCTCACTTTTCCAGAGGAAGCACCAGACCTGTGAGACCCCTCCCTATTGTGTGCTGGGCTCTGGGGCCTGAGTTTTTTGTGAAGACCAAATCTCTGCCTCTCTTACCTGTCTCAATGACATTTTTTAATCCGTTGATTGTCATCCAGATTTCAGATCTTTTTCACAGGGGAATGATTCGTATGTAGTTGTAGATTTGATGTGTTTATGTTTATGGGAGATCACTTCAGGATCTTCCTTTGCTGCCATATTGAATCCCTTTCCAGAATACATTTTGATAGTGTTATATCAGACGAGATAGTCCCTTTTCATACTACTTCCTCAGCATCTAACAGGTGTATTATGTAATGGATTTTTCCTAAAGTAATTGCTCAAATCTATGAAATGGTATTAGTTTTACTCTTCCTGACCTGTTCTGACCTTTAAACTCTCTGAGTCCTAAATTCATGTTGCATTTTTTTTTCTAAGATTCTCGGAGGTGTACCCATTTTAAAAGCCTTTATTTATTCAATTGTTATTATTATTATTATTATTACCACTGACATTTACTGTTATGTCTCAGCACAGGTACTGATTGATGGGGGTGTTGTATGAACGTCCTCCCTGCTTGTTAACTACACTTTATGAGAGTAATGTAAACCTTCTCTTTTTGATGATTTACTGTATTCTCTCCTGAGGACAAAGTCAGGAGTGAGTCTATTGCTGTAAGGCCAAAGAGCATGATTGATAGTATTGATATAGAACAAGCCAAGTCATGGGCCTTATGTGCCTAATGGGTTCTGTAGGTGAGGGACAGATGGGAGTGATGTGAAGGGAGGGAACTGAAGTGACACGAAGAAATAATCTATTTTTATCTTCTCTAATGGCACCAGCCTGGATCAGAAAATTTCAGAGCACACAGAACCAGTGATTCAGAACTCATATTGTAATTATACATCCATTATTTTCATGCGAGCTCTTGGATCATGATTTATCAGATATCAGTCTAATAAATGATTTCAGAGACATAGAGAGCTGGAAAGAGCATTGTTGGAAATGAGTTACTTTTTGTGAACCCAGCAGAGAACTGATGTCAAAGGAAGAAGAAGCAACCTGAAAACTAGAGAGTGACAGGCACTCACTGGGAGAAGTAAGAATACAGCATTATTCAGGGCAGACACAGACTGAAGAAGTTATAAACTCAAACAAAGGTGAAACCAGGAAATTTTAACAAATTGAGCAATGACACAAGCAAGCATATGTTGGATCAAACTTCAAAGAATAAAATAAATGTCCATGAGTCCATATGAAAAAATAAATAACAGAAAAATTATTCATGATATAGATACAGATATTCCTGCTACCAAGAGGTAGAGTTTAATTCCCTTCCCCTTGAGTGTGCACTGAATTTAGTGATTGGCTTCTAGCTGATAGAGATTTGAGGGGAAAAAGTGTAACTTTTCAGCAGAGAAATCTGGTAGGTGCCATCTAAACCCTGTGATCAAGCTCCATCCCCAGTTATTAGTCAAGCTTCTGTCATGTACATCCTGATATGATGCATAAAAAGGGGACTCACCTTTGTGCTATACTTCCCCCCAAACATAACTCCAGCCTAATTAATAGAAAATATCAGAAAAATCCAAAATGAGAGAACTTCAAATGTGAAAAAGTCTTGAAAAAAAAAAAAAAAAGAAAGAAAGGGCTATGGGAGTATCACAGATTGAGGAGACTAAGCTGATACATAACTAAATTCTATGTGTTATCCTTATTTGGATTCTGAGAGAGACAAAGGACACTAGTGGAAGACACTGGTGAAATCAGAATAAAATCTGTACTTAACAGTGGTACCGATGTTCACTGCTCAGTATTACAGACATAACATGGTTGTATAACATGTTGACAGCAAGAGAAGCAACTTCCAGAAGTCATCACTTTTAGCCTTACAGTAAGAAAAATCAGGACAAACTGGAGATCAGTAGATTCTCTTGGGCTCCTCAGAGAACCAAGGCTTCAAGACTAGCTGCCACCCTGAAATTTAGAGAGGCAGGCATATCCAGAGAGACAGGAGCTGAGCCTGTGACTGCCTCCTGAGGCCCATAGCAAGCACATTGAAGCCACAGACACGTGGGGAGACTTACATGATACTTTTCACAAATGGCTCATTGGGAAAATCCTGGGGGCCACCATTTTGGGGCCTTCTCCATCAGAAGCCCCGTAGGTTCTCATGGTGAGGATGGAGAAAGGTGCCTTTGTGGCTTTGGAGGGGGATGGATGAGAGGAGGAGGTAGTTGGGGCATAGGAATTATTTGGAAATATGTCCAGATCTTTCTATAGAACAGAAGTGTGCTCTCCAGGAGAAATAACCTGGCCTGAATGCAATTCGGAAATCTTATCCCAGCCTGTACCATGTAAAAATTAGAGACAAAAAAGCATATAGAATTAATTAAGTTTAGTAATTAAGTTTCAGTATTTTCTCTTCTTTATAAGTGACCTGGATATCTAAAGAAAACCATTAACTCAGGTTAGCATAATTTTAAGGTTTTAGGTTATGTAAAGAGCTTGGAAACTATTTTTATACTACAAATTGTAAGTACTGTTGAAATAAAGTTGGTCAGAAGAAGGTTCAATTTGGTTAAAGAAAAATTTGCATTTTTGATAGTCTGAAACAGCTGTAGCCACAGGCGGGTTTATTTAATCAGGAAACCTTTGTAATTTTGGGAAGAATGTACCCAAATAGAATAGAAAGGTATGATGCTAGAAACGCCAGTGTTTCAACCGGCAATATCAAACTAGTCCTGATTGCTAAAGACCTACCCAAATTATGGAAACTTGAATTTTGAAAATCCTTGAGTCAGTTTGTATAAGAATATTTTTAAAGCATATGAAAGTATTAAAAGATAAGTTCCCAAATTTCTGGGAATTTTAGAACTGTTCAGTCTGTATGTGTTTATTTATCATTACAGCAATTAAAATAGAAGTCCTTTTAAGAAATTTATGGTGTAATTTTGTAATACCATCCAAAGGCAGGAAACTATTACATATGTGTAGACACAAAAACATCCAGACTGATATAAATAAAGAGCTTTAATTCTAAAACTTCTACATGCATCAGACAAAAGCCCATAAATGAGAACACATGGTGCCTATTTCTGGTTGTGCAAAAGAGCTAGTTATTACCATTTCCACCAATATTTGTGGAGAAGATCTTTGATATTTCCTTTGGGCTAACATGTAATTTTATGAAGGCTGTGGACTAAATTTTGGGCGAAAGACCAAGAAGAGACCCAGTGGCCAATTTGGGTGTCTCCAAAACCCATCTGAGTGGTAAAGTCTCGTGCCTCATCCTTCCAAGGAGCTTCTCACCCTCAGGTGTTAGCAGCTGCAGTGTGTTGTGTCCATTAAGTTTCTGTCTCTACAGAAGATTGAGCAGGGGACAGTGTGTGGTGGTGGAGGAGGAGTCTCCTTGGAAAGTGGCTGTCTTAGTGCATTTGTCAGTCAGGGAGTTTCCTTGACTTTGGGGGGTCAGCTTTGATTTTGAAAGTAGCTAATTATTTAGTTAATTATTTAGCCTTCTAATAGTGACTTGGGTTCTAGTTTTAGTTGGTCTTTTTGCAACTGTCATTGAACACTCTTTGTTTCTATTAAAGGGTGCTGAGTGGCCTTGACAGGACCAAAGGTAGGTCAAGTTATCAGTGAGAGCCATTCAGGACAAAGGTAGCTCAGCATGAGTCATGGACCTGGAAGGGGGCCATCGGGAGAGCTAACAATACTTATGTTCCAACTGGAAAGTTATTATCTTTCCAGAAGTTTTATGGTGGTCATGGGACTAAGCAGGCAACCATGCTGAGTAGTAAGAGGTTCTAGTAAGACAGAAAGAGGTTTGGGTGAAGGCATGTCACGTGGTGGGCATCACAGACGCATGTCATTCTAGGGCTCTCTGCTCTTCCCGACTGCATGGCCTCTGTTAGACAAACCTCCTGTAGGGATTCGTAATTCTCCTCTCCCACACAGATGGCCAACCTAACACAAGGTTATCCTTCCTCTCACTAATTAATGATTCTTCTCCACTAACTTCTACTCTGTGTAAGTGAGCCATTCCACTCCTTTCCCATTGTAAAGTAGATACACTGAACATTGCAAACAAAGGGAGGGGGAAGAACCAGTCTCTTGGTTAAGCTGGGCCTCTTTTGTCTGAATCCCATTTTTGTGTCCTTCTGCTTTGATAGGTTGTGTGGTTAGTAGGAATAAGATAATGAAGCAGATGAGTCTGAGAGGTCTGAATGTCACATAATGAATGAACAATGCAGGAGGCCTGGCTTCTGCAATCATATGACAGCATCCCTAGGCACAGAACATTCTAGACCCATGTGAGTGGTTTGGGACCACTGGGTCAAGGATAGCAACCATTTTATGTGAAGTCCAAATAAATAATGAGTACATGCTCATGCAGAAGAAAATCTACTTAGGGCAAACCAACTCAGTGCTGAGGATAGGAACACGAAAGGGGATCACTGTGCTTACAGACAAATAGAGAACTGAAGCTATAGGGTACTAACAGATGTCTCTACATCAGTTTAATTTGTAAATTTAAAAAATGTCTTCCTTAATTTGTTTGCAAACAACACAAAGTTCTAAAAAATAATCCCTTGAGCCAGGCAAATAACCCTCATTTCATTTCGACGTCATTAGGAACACCAGTGAGATGCTCTTGGATGTCATAACTGGTAGGCCCACATGTAGTTTAGGAGCCCGATTCATTCGTGATATTTCATTGTTATGCAGACGTTAAAGACCGTGAGCTTCTTTGTATGGTGAGTTTAATAGGTTTATATTTCTTAGTGAGGCAGTTATGGAGATAGGTTTTTCAGCTCTCCCTTTCAAAAGAACCTGTTGTGAGAGGCATGGGAAAGTGACAGCCTCCAGCCTAGGTACCTCTGGGACTTCTGGGTCCCCACTCACCTCCATCCTGGGGCCATATTCTCCCAAGGCTTCTCTCAGCCAATGACTGGATGGTGGAGCGGGGCTCTCATGGCCTCATGTGGGGTCTCCCTGGAGGGTGCCTTTACTCCAGACTCCACATCAGCCTGGCTGAAGCTGTCTCTGAACTGCAGTCAAGTCTGAAGCTCTTCTTGTCCAATTCTGCCTCATCCTTTCTCCTCAGTCATCAGACCTGCATCGAAATAGGAACACTTTCCATGCTTACTCCTGCTTCCTCATTCTCCACAGGCATCTCCCTGGCAAATCACTCATATGACTGGTTCCATCCCAGCATCTGTTCCCAAGAGAATGCAAAGTGACTAAGAAAAACTAGAAAGGTTCCCCATTGGGCTCTTCTGGACTCCACTGATCATTAAAGGTGGGTCCTTTTCCAGGAGTGAATGGTGACACTCAGTTCGACTCAACATTCAAGTGATAGGGAATGACCCATTGCAGCTACATATAACGGAACTTGGGAACAAGAAGGGGCATCTCCAATGGGCTAGAAATGCTTCATCTAGATTTAACACAGGCAAGTCATGCAGATCTAAAATATGACCGACTATATATATATATATATATTCTCCAAACCTAGAAAGCTCTTAATGATTCTTTTAAGCTTAAGACATTGCATGATTCATGCCAGATTAATTCTTCTCAAGGATTTTAAAATTTTGTTTTTATGTGTGATTTTCCTTTTCTTACAGTGCAAAGTATTTCACCCCAGTTAAGAGAATAAATAGGCACAAAGTATGTCTCCCTACATTCTCCCTTTTCTCCCTAGTCGCCTAATCTAGATGAAAACTGTCTGGCAAGGTCTATTTACCAGCTAAGAATACTTACAGCACTTAAAAGGAAAGAGGGTTTTGCTTCTTGGAACTGCTAGAAACCACTCCCTCCCTTTCTGCAGCAGCCCCCTGCCCGCAGCTGGTTACCTGGCACAGCCCATCTCGTCTCTCATGTCTACATAGATGACTCTGCACAGGAGACACCCAATTTGATCCTTCATCCGAGGTAGCCCCCTCCCATTTTTCCTTCTTGGTTTGTCTAAATAAAATTATTTTTCTTTAGGGGCGCCTGGGTGGCTCAGTGGGTTAAAGCCTCTGCCTTCAGCTCGGGTCATGATCCCAGGGTCCTGGGATTGAGCCCCACATTGGGCTCTCTGCTTAGTGGGGAGCCTGCTTCCCCCTCTCTCTGTATCTCTACCTGCTTGTGATCTCTCTCTCTCTCTCTCTCTCTGTGTGTGTCAAATAAATAAATAAAATACTTAAAAAATTTTTTTTCTTTATTTACTGCCTTAGTAATGAAGGAAATGAAGATTAAAACATAGAGAGATCCCATTTCCCAACCACCAAGTTGGACACAATTAAAAAGAGCAACACTATCAACTCTACATAGCAACATGGACTTCCAGAGCCTTTTAACTGCTCATGAGGACACAGCCATCTCAGAAAACAGTTTGTTGAAGCTTCGTAGATGTGAAGATGTGTCAAATTTTGGACTCAGCCATTCCTATTGTATATTCTCTAAATAAATTGCAGCCCCGTCTCCAAGATCCTGAGAAGATGCATAGCTGTTTTCACTGTAATATGAAAAATGGGGGAAAGACCCAATCCAATCAACTAGAATGGATGCATTTGCTTAATATAATTTTATGATGAGATATAATAAAACAATGACCATAGACCACAATGAAAGTTTATGAGATTTAATATTATCAACATGATACTGAGCCAGAAAGCAAGTCAAAGAATACACACAGTATATGATTCCCTCTATTTAAAGTTCAAAGTATGCAACTCAAAGTGATATCTTCTTCAGCCATATATTCCCATCAAGTAAACTATGAGGAGGAACAATGGGGATAACCAACAGGATGGGAGTAGAGATGGACCAATAAAGGTCTGCGAAGACATGGCTGAGTTTTCTTTCTTAGGCAGAGGAGTTATGCATGGGTGTTCCTTTATTTTTATCCCTTACATCTTCTGCATGGCTTATACCCTTCATTTTGTAAGCTTTAAAAATAAAGCAAAATAATAAAGTCAACCAAAAACTAGGGAAAAGGAACGTAACTAATAACAACACCAAAAAGTAAGCCCTATCTGCTAGAAAGTATTATGCAGGGCACAGGAAACATTCCAGGGGCTGCTTTGTGTACCAGAATCAAAGCTTTATTTCATAACATCTTAAGGATTTAGTGATATTTTTAGCTTTTGAAATAGGGTTTCTCTGCTGTCTCCCTGTTACTCTGTTGACAACAAGCCAGTACCAATACAAGTACTTCTGATGGTTCCTAAACTTAAAATGCAAACATAAAATTTTATTTCTTCCTTGATACATGCCCTGTGACTCTTTTTTCTGGAGTTGGACTGTGGTTGTCTCCATACATATGGATGTCATGCTGTGATGTGGCTACTCTGGGACCCTGGGATGTTGTGGCAAAGCCTCTTAGAATCTGTGACCCTGAAAAATAGATGGGAGAATTGAGTCCACAAGAGCTGAAAGGCAGTGGTGCATCAGACCAAACATGTGTGGCTTCAGGCCAGTGGCTCTCTGGGTTAACAACCTTGGGGCATGTGTACAGTAGCCAGAAAAGGTTTTGTTTTATTCTGTTTCATTTGGTTTTAAGATTTTTTTATTTGAAAGAGAGAGAGAGAGAGCATGAGCTGGAGTGGCAGAGGGAGAAGGAGAGAGAAACTTCAAGCAGACCCCTCTGAGCACAGAGACCGAATCGGGGCACAATCCCACGACCATGAGATCATGACCTGAGCTGAAACCAAAAGTCAGATGCTTAACCAACTGAGCCACCCAGGTGCCCCTAGAAAAAGTACTTTTAAGGAGCTAAAATACACATTACTGAAAAGAAAATTAAAATATATAATTGTGCTCATAGAATTTTAAATAGAATTTTTATATGTATAGTAGAAATGCAGTAAAACAATTCTCTATACGTGTTTGTACAATATGCTCCTTTTTCATAACACAACTATGGGGATTGTAGATATTCATGTTGAATAGCCAGAGTGATAGTATCTTACAGGGCATTGATACTCCCCCTCCTCACGGCCCTTTCCAGGGGTTCCTCTCTGAAGTGTTACCCAAAACCTCCTCCTTTGATCCAGTGGTATTTCCTAGGCCTGGTCCTCACTAAGCTCCTCCTGATGTCATCCTCCATGGTCTTGGCTTCTGTAGGGGTCAGGCCATGGGGAGTTAAGGGCAAACAGGACAGCTGAATAAAGGGCATGAGTAAATGGAAACAATCAGATGACTCCACTCTAGAAATCTAGAAATGGGGCTGTCTCTGACCATAACACGGGGAGGACTGAAGTACGTAGAAGAAGGGAAAGATGATGAAAGTTGTCTGCAGTTGGAGAGGACAGCAAAATGCCTCCGAGGCCCCAGAACCTCCCTCAGGACTGAATTGTGAGATAGTAAAACAGCAGGTCAGCCTGAGCCTGCAGGTCATTCTGTGCAGACCCCTTCCCACCTCACCCCTTTTCTCTTAGTTATTAATTTTCTCAGTTCACATTTTTGACAGAAAATTTGCCTTTGCAGCATAAATGAAAAACAACTCAAAATCTTTTCAGAAACATGAAGAAATAAGAAGAGAGACACACATCTTCATTGGGGGAGGAAGGGAAAATTTGTTTCAATCCTTCCCTTCTCCTGAGAACTTCTCATTTGAGCTCCTTCAAGTCCTGATCCATCAGAACGGCCCCTGTGCCCACAGCCCTTCACACAGGCTCTGCCCTTCTCATCCTTGAACCCAAGGAATTGGTGGACCAGCCCTCAGCCTCACGCCCTTCACCTCAGCTCTTCTACAATCTGGACACTGGCAAGACTCCGACAATACCACATTTCTCAAGAGGAGCCAGGGAAGGCTGTTCCTGGACCTGCCTGATCGTAGAGAACCAGTGTGCTCTGAGTGGTATTGAACCCACTGTAAATACAAAATAAAACAAAATAACAAAATAAAACAAAACAAAAATACATGAGTCATAAATGTCCCATCCAAACTCCTTCCACTTCTTTCAGAAAATCTTTCATAATGATGTAAAAAGAAGCTATTTTAAAAACCTGGTTTACTGGAGTGTTTTTGTTTTGCTAGATGCATGACCTCACTGTTCACACTACAAAGACAGAATTCTTCCCTTTGAAACTGGCCTCTCAGTCAACACCCTGATCTATCCTGATGATGTCCTGGTAACCAAACGTCATTCTTGAAAACAATGGGGACTTTTTCCTCTACTGGTCCAGTAGTTTGGGGGTGGAGACAGGGCACTTGGTTTTCTAAGAAAAGATGCCGTGCTTTGAGAAGCGCTGCTTTATAAGATGCCCTGTATATTTCCATCTTTGTTACTATGATGCTAGTCACATGGAGTCATTAGAATCATTCCTGATAACATAACTGAAGAGAGATAAGTTAGAAGAAATCTCACTCCCTCTAATTGCTCGATCTTAAGTTGTGCCCTCATCTACACAACTGCTGGTCAAGAGAATATAAATGAACCTCTTACCTCTAACCCTCTGTCGTCAAGAATTACAAGCATGCAGTTTGCATGAACGAGAGATCCTTGTGCAGCCCTTCAATAATTAAGATGCCAGGTGTTGCCTTGAGTGTGATGTCCTCGTGGCATAATCCGAGCTCACCCACACCCCCAGAGGTTGGTGGAGTGACAGCTGCTGCTGAAAGCACTTCTCATTAGCCCTTACCTGTAGCGTGCTTGGATCATGACGCAATACTTAAAGTCCTCTCGCCCGCTCCTGGTCTGATTGAACTCCACTTAATTTGAATATGTGGTTTATCCAAAAGTCATACAGACTTAAAGGATAGGACTTTTTCCTGTTGGTTCAAAGATGAGGATCCCTTTAGAGACCTGATCACTTCCAGGACTGGAGACTGGCACTCCTTGGCCCCAGGTGCTTTCTGGCTGTGTGCCAGAGACACCAGGGCCTTACTACGTGGCATGTCAGTGGGGCAGCTCACAACATGGCCGCTGGCTTCTTCCAGAGCAAGTGCTCAAGAGAGGGAGGGCCAGGGGCATGCTGACATAATGTTGTCACCTACCTTGGCAGTGCTGTGAGTGCTTTGTGTGTGCTTCTGCTGTGTATTTGTTAGAAGCAGGTCATCCAGCCTAGCCCATGTCCACGACGTGGGGGGATTTCAGGGGGTGGGGATACAAGCATGTAGGGGTCATTGGGATCACTTTCGAGGCCACCTTCCACAAGGAAATATTTGAAATGCTTCCTAAATTCACAACATGAGCTAGTCTCCTCCACGTATTCTTCGTAAAGTCTCTTTAGTTAGTTTTTAACATTAAACCAACATACACTGTGACTGACCTTAATTATTGGCACATTATAATAATTTGGGTAATGCAGTTGAAATTTTTGATTACTTTAAACTTAACAGTTGGTCCCCTGGTTTTCCTATAGAAAAGTTTTAAAGATTTATTTATTTATTTTAGAGAGAGAGAGAGAGAGAGACTTGTGAGTTGGGGGAAGGGCAGAGAGAGAGATAGAGAAGCAGAGTCCATCCCCACACAGAGTCTGGCGAGGGACTCCATCTCATGACCCTGAGACCTTGACCTGAGCCAAAATCAAGAGCCCAGTGCTCAACTGACTGAGCCAGGCACTCCTAGAGTTTGTTTATATAGAAGATTTTAAAAAAAAGTTTTAAAGGTCAATTTTTTTTAATATAATTTTTTATTTTTTATAAACATATATTTTTATCCCCAGGGGTACAGGTCTGTGAATCACCAGGTTTACACACTTCACAGCACTCACCAAAACACATACCCTCCCCAATGTCCATAATACCACCCCCTGCTCCTAAACCCCCTCCCCCCAACAACCCTCAGTTTGTTTTGTGAGATTAAGAGTCACTTATGGTTTGTCTCCCTCCCAATCCCATCTTCTTTCATTTATTCTTCTCGTACCCACTTAAGCCCCCATGTTGCATCACCACTTCCTCATATCAGGGAGATCATATGATAGTTGTCTTTCTCCGCTTGACTTATTTCGCTAAGCATGATACCCTCTAGTTCCATCCATGTTGTCGCAAATGGCAAGATTTCATTTCTTTGGATGGCTGCATAGTATTCCATTGTGTATATATACCACATCTTCTTGATCCATTCATCTGTTGATGGACATCTAGGTTCTTTCCCTAGTTTGGCTATTGTGGACATTGCTGCTATAAACATTCGAGTATACGTGCCCCTTTGGATCACTACGTTTGTATCTTTAGGGTAAATGCCCAATAGTGCAATTGCTGGGTCATAGGGCAGTTCTATTTTCAACATTTTGAGGAACCTCCATGCTGTTTTCCAGAGAGGTTGCACCAGCTTGCATTCCCACCAACAGTGTAGGAGGGTTCCCCTTTCTCCGCATCCTCGCCAGCATCTGTCATTTCCTGACTTGTTGATTTTAGCCATTCTGACTGGTGTGAGGTGATATCGCATTGTGGTTTTGATTTGTATTTCCCTGATGCCGAGTGATATGGAGCACTTTTTCATGTGTCTGTTGTCCATCTGGATGTCTTCTTTGCAGAAATGTCTGGTCATGTCCTCTGCCCATTTCTTGATTGGATTATTTGTATTTTGGGTGTTGAGTTTGCTAATTTCTTTATAGATTCTGGACACTAGTCCTTTATCTGATATGTCGTTTGCAAATATCTTCTCCCATTCTATCAGTTGTCTTTTGATTTTGTGAACTGTTTCCTTTGCTGTGCAAAAGCTTTTGATCTTGATGAAATCCCAATAGTTCATTTTTGCCCTTGCTTCCCTTGCCTTTGGCGCTGTTCCTAGGAAGATGTTGCTGGGGCTGAGGTCAAAGAGGTTGCTGCCTGTGTTCTCCTCAAGGATTTTGATGGATTCCTTTCGCACATTGAGGTCCTTCATCCATTTTGAGTCTATTTTTGTGTGTGGTGTAAGGAAATGGTCCAATTTCATTTTTCTGCATGTGGCTGTCCAATTTTCCCAGCACCATTTATTGAAGAGGCTGTCTTTTTTCCATTGGACATTCTTTCCTGCTTTGTCGAAGATTAGTTGACCATAGAGTTGAGAGTCTATTTCTGGGCTCTCTATTCTGTTCCATTGATCTATGGGTCTGTTTTTGTGCCAGTACCATGCCGTCTTGATGATGACAGCTTTGTAATAGAGCTTGAATTCCGGAATTGTGATGCCACCAAGGTTGGCTTTCTTTTTCAATATCCCTTTAGCTATTCGAGGTCTTTTCTGGTTCCATATAAATTTTAAAATTATTTGTTCCATTTCTTTGAAAAAGATGGATGGTACTTTGATAGGAATTGCATTAAATGTGTAGATTGCTTTAGGTAGCATAGACATTTTCACAATATTTATTCTTCCAATCCAGGAGCATGGAACATTTTTCCATTTCTTTGTGTCTTCCTCCATTTCTTTCATGAGTACTTTATAGTTTTCTGAGTATAGATTCTGTGTCTCTTTGGTTAGGTTTATTCCTACGTATCTTATGGTTTTGGGTGCAATTGTAAATGGGATTGACTCCTTAATTTCCCTTTCTTCTGTCTTGCTGTTGGTGTAGAGAAATGCAACTGATTTCTGTGCATTGATTTTATATCCTGACACTTTACTGAATTCCTGTATAAGTTCTAGCAGTTTTGGAGTGGAGTCTTTTGGGTTTTCCACATATAGTATCATATCATCTGGGAAGAGTGATAATTTGACTTCTTCTTTGCTGATTTGGATGCCTTTAATTTCCTTTTGTTGTCTGATTGCTGAGGTTAGGACCTCTAGTACTATGTTGAATAGCAGTGGTGATAATGGACATCCCTGCCGTGTTCCTGACCTTAGTGGAAAAGCTCTCAGTTTTTCTCCATTGAGAATGATATTTGCGGTGGGTTTTTCATAGATGGCTTTGATGATATTGAGGTATGTGCCCTCTATCCCTACACTTTGAAGACTTTTGATCAGGAAGGGATGCTGTACTTTGTCAAATGCTTTTTCAGCATCTATTGACAGTATCATATGGTTCTTGTTCTTACTTTTATTGATGTGTTTTATCACATTGACTGATTTGCGGATATTGAACCAACCTTGCAGCCCTGGAATAAATCCCACTTGGTCGTGGTGAATAATCTTTTTAATGTACTGTTGAATCCTATTGGCTAGTATTTCATTGAGTATTTTCGCATCTGTGTTCATCAAGGATATTGGTCTTTTTTGGTGGGATCCTTGTCTGGTTTGGGGATCAAGGTGATGCTGGCCTCATAAAATGTGTTTGGAAGTTTTCCTTCCATTTCTATTTTTTGGAACAGTTTTAGGAGAATAGGAATTAGTTCTTCTTTAAATGTTTGGTAGAATTCCCCCAGGAAGCCATCGGGCCCTGGGCTTTTGTTTGTTTGGAGATTTTTAATGACTGTTTCAAACTCCTTACTGGCTATGGGTCTGTTCAGGCTTTCTATTTCTTCCTGGTTCAGTTGTGGTAGTTTATATGTTTCTAGGAATGCATCCATTTCTTCCAGATTGTCAAATTTATTGCCGTAGAGTTGCTCATAGTATGTTCTTATAATAGTTTGTATTTCTTTGGTGTTAGTTGTGATCTCTCCTCTTTCATTCATGATTTTATTTATTTGGGTCCTTTCTCTTTTCTTTTTGATAAGTCGGGCCAGGGGTTTATCAATTTTATTAATTCTTTCAAAGAACCAGCTCCTACTTTCATTGATTTGTTCTATTGTTTTTTGGGGTTCTATTTCATTGATTTCTGCTCTGATCTTTATGATTTCTCTTCTCCTGCTGGGCTTAGGGTTTCTTTCTTGTTCTTTCTCCAGCTCCTTTAGGTGTAGGGTTAGATTGTGTACCTGAGACCTTTCTTGTTTCTTGAGAAAGGCTTGTACCACTATATATTTTCCTCTCAGGACTGCCTTTGTTGTGTCCCACAGATTTTGAAACGTTGTATTTTCATTATCATTTGTTTCCATGATTGCTTTCAATTCTTCTTTAATTTCACGGTTGACCCATTCATTCTTTAGAAGGATACTGTTTAGTCTCCATGTATTTTGGTTCTTTTCAAACTTCCTTTTGTGGTTGAGTTCTAGCTTTAGAGCATTGTGGTCTGAAAATATGCAGGGAATGATCCCAATCTTTTGATACCGGTTGAGTCCTGATTTGGGACCCAGGATGTGATCTATTCTGGAGAATGTTCCATGTGTACTAGAGAAGAATTTGTATTCTGTTGCTTTGGGATGAAATGTTCTGAATATATCTGTGATGTCCATCTGGTCCAGTGTGTCATTTAAGGCCTTTATTTCCTTGCTGATCTTTTGCTTGGATGATCTGTCCATTTCAGTGCGGGGAGTGTTAAAGTCCCCTACTATTATTGTATTATTGTTGATGTGTTTCTTTGATTTTGTTATTAATTGGTTTATATAGTTGGCTGCTCTCACGTTGGGGGCATAGATATTTAAAATTGTTAAATCTTCTTGTTGGACAGACCCTTTTAGTATGATATAGTGTCCTTCCTCATCTCTTATTATAGTCTTTGGCTTAAAATCTAATTGATCTGATATAAGGATTGCCACTCCTGCTTTCTTCTGATGTCCATTAGCATGGTAAATTCTTTTCCACCCCCTCACTTTAAATCTGGAGGTGTCTTCGGGTTTAAAATGAGTTTCTTGGAGGCAACATATAGATGGGTTTTGTTTTTTTATCCATTCTGATACCCTGTGTCTTTTGACAGGGGCATTTAGCCCATTAACATTCAGGGTAACTATTGAGAGATACGAATTTAGTGCCATTGTTTTGCCTGTAAGGTGACTGTTACTGTATATGGTCTCTGTTCCTTTCTGATCTACCACTTGTAGGCTCTCTCTTTGCTTAGAGGACCCCTTTCAATATTTCCTGTAGAGCTGGTTTGGTGTTTGCAAATTCTTTCAGTGGTTGTTTGTCCTGAAAGCTTTTAATCTCTCCTTCTATTTTCAATGATAGCCTAGCTGGATATAGTATTATTGGCTGCATGTTTTTCTCGGTTAGTGCTCTGAAAATATCATGCCAGCTCTTTCTGGCCTGCCAGGTCTCTGTGGATAAGTCAGCTGCCAATCTAATATTTTTACCATTGTATGTTACAGACTTCTTTTCCCGGGCTGCTTTCAGGATTTTCTCTTTGTCACTGAGACTTGTAAATTTTACTATTAGGTGACGGGGTGTGGGCCTATTCTTATTGATTTTGAGGGGTGTTCTCTGAACCTCCTGAATTTTGATGCTCGTTCCCTTTGCCATATTGGGGAAATTCTCCCCAATAATTCTCTCTAGTATACCTTCTGCTCCCCTCTCTCTTTCTTCTTCTTCTGGAATCCCAATTATTCTAATGTTGTTTCGTCTTATGGTGTCACTTATCTCTCGAATTCTCCCCTCATGGTCCAATATCTGTTTGTCCCTCTTTTTCTCAGCTTCTTTATTCTCTGTCATTTGGTCTTCTATATCACTAATTCTTTCTTCTGCCTCATTTATCCTAGCAGTGAGAGCCTCCATTTTTGATTGCACCTCATCAATAGCTTTTTTGATTTCAACTTGTTTAGATTTTAGTTCTTTTATTTCTCCAGAAAGGGCTTTTATATCTCTCGAGAGGGTTTCTCTAATGTCTTCCATGCCTTTTTCGAGCCCGGCTAGAACCTTGAGAATTGTCATTCTGAACTCTAGATCTGACATATTACCAATGTCTGTATTGATTAGGTCCCTAGCCTTCGGTACTGCCTCTTGTTCTTTTTTTTGTGTTGAATTTTTCCGTCTTGTCATTTTGTCCAGAGAAGAGTATATGAGGGGGCAAGTAAAATACTAAAAGGGTGGCAACAACCCCAGGAAAATATGCTTTAACCAAATTAGAAGAGATCCCAAATCGTGAGGGGGAAAAAGGGGGATAAAAAGAGGTTCAAAAAGGAAGAAAGAAAAAAAAAGAAAAAAAAAGAAAAAAGAAAGAAAGAAAAAAGAAAAGAACTTAAAAAAAAAGAAAACACCTAAGAAAAATATAAAAAAGAAAAAATATATGTATTAGATAAACTAGTAAAAAATCGTTAAAAAAGAAAAAGGTAACAGTTAAAAAAAATTTTACTCGAAGGCGAGAAAAAAAAAACAAAAAATGAAAAAGAAAAAAATTAAATTAACTGCAAGACTAAAAAAAATCACAGGGCAAAAGCCATGAGTTCCGTGCTTTGCTTTCTCCTCCTCTAGAATTCTGCTGCTCTCCTTGGTATTGAAACCGCACTCTTTGGTAGGTGAACTTGGTCTTGGCTGGATTTCTTGTTGATCTTCTGGGGGAGGGGCCTGTTGTAGTGATTCTCAAGTGTCTTTGCCCCAGGCGGAATTGCACCGCCCTTACCCGGGGCCAGGGTGAGTAATCCGCTTGGGTTTGCTTTCAGGAGCTTTTGTTCCCTGAGCGCTTTCCGTAGATTTCTGGAGGACGGGAATACAAATGGCGGCCTCCTGGTCTCCGGCCCAGAGGAGCCGAGAGCCCAGGGCTGCACTCCTCAGTGCGCGCTCAGAGAACCGCGCCCAGTTACTCCCCTCTGCCTGACCTCCGGCCACGCTCCGAGCTCACCGAGCCTGCGACCGGTTCAAGGTCACCCCGAGCTGCGAGCTTACTGTTGGCTCTGTCTCTGTAGCCGGCTTTCCCGTTCCAATATCCGCAAGCTCTGCGACACTCAGACACCCCCGATCCTTCTGTGACCCTGCGGGACCTGAGGCCACGCTGACCCCGTGTGGGCTTTCCCCCGGGTAGCCTCTGGAGCGATGTCCCTCAGCGGAACAGACTTTTAAAAGTCCTGATTTTGTGCGCGGTTGCTCCGCCGCTTGCCGGGAGCCGGCCCCTCCCCCCGGGGTCTATCTTCCCGTCTCTTTGGATTCACTTCTCCGCTGGTCCTACCTTTCAGAAAGTGGTTGTTTTCTGTTTCCAGAATTGCTGTTCTTCTTCTCTTCGATCTGCAGATGGATTTTCAGGTGTTTGCAATCTTTAGATAAGCTATCTAGCTGATCTCCGGCTAGCTGAAGTAGTCTCGGCCTGCTACTTCTCCGCCATCTTGACTCCTCCCCAAAGGTCAATTTTTTAACTTACATTTATACTTTTTGTATCTTAAAATCAGAGAAGAGCATTGTTCATTTTACTTTAGGGTGATTAAGGGATCATCAGAAACTTTCTTATAGGATGTATTTGCTCACAAAACATTTATTTCACATGGTACAGAGGTGTTTTCTGGGAAGACAGGTCTGTTCCTTCTTCCTGGGCTTGGGTCACTCAAAATATGTCCACCACTGGGGAAATCGCAGGCCCAGGGTCAGACGTCCCCCATCTGGGCTCCCAGGAATTGAATCCTGGTAGCAATGAGCACAGAGGAGAGATGACAACTTCCTGCCTGTGAACACATGCGTGCCCTTGAGCATCTCCTGGGCCACATGAAACTTCAGTTTCCACTTTCAGCAGAGTAGGGACTAAGGTTAGACAGTCTTACTACAACCCCAAGAACACATGTGATTAAAGACAAATTCGCATTCATAAAAATGAAAACATTTTGAACTTCAAGAACACCATTAATAAGTGAAAATCAAGTCCTAGATGGGAAGAAAAAATGTTGAAAACATATGTATGATAAATTACTTGCATCCCAAATAGATTCTAAAAGCTTGCAGCTCAATTGGTCAATGAATTGACTATTAAAACACATTTTACTGCCTTTTTGTCAACAAGACAAAAAGGCAGTAAAATATAAGCTAAAAATTTGAATAGACATTTCATCAACGCATATGTATATAGAATGGCCAACGAGCCCAAGGCAGTATTCTCAATATTATTACCCATCAGAGAAATGAAAATAAAAACCACAATGAGATGTCACTTCATAATTACAAGGATGACCACAGCAAAAAAGACAGGGGCACCTGGGTGGCTCAGTGGATGAAGCGTCTGCCTTATCAGGTCATGATCCTGGGTTCTGGGATCAAGCCCCACATTGGGATCTCTGCTCAGAGAGGAGTCTGCTTCTCTCTCTTCCTTCTGCTCCCCAGCTTGTGCTCTCTTTCTCTCTGTCAAATAAGTAGATAAAAATCTTAAAAAAAAAATAAAGTGAAAAAAATATAAGTCAAGAATGAGTGTTGGAGAAGCTGAGGAGAAATTGGAACCCTCATTCATTGCTCATGGGAACACAAAAAGGTGCAGCCACCATGGAAAACAATCTGTCAGTTATTTGAAAATGAACATGTAAATTTACTAGATCACCCAGCAATGACTTTCCTGAATATCCATCCAAGATAAATGAAAATATGTGTCTGTACAGTGATGTGTGCATGAATGTTCATGGCAGCATGATTTAGAAGAACCAAAAAGTAGAAATAATCCAAGTGTGCATCCATCCTGCAATGGAGATGAACCTCAAAACATATCAGGCTAAGTACATTTTTAAAAAAGCACAGATTGTGAAATTCCATTTATATGAAATGTCTGTAAAAGGCAAGCCTGTAGAGACAGGAAGTACATTAGCCCTCACTTTGGCTTGGAGTGGGAATGAAGCCAACAGCACGGGAGTGCGAGCCTCTTTGGAAATGCTTTCAAACGGGACGGTGGTCATATTGACAGCCCTCCAGAGTGACTAGACATTACTGAGTTGTATCCTAAAATTCGGTGCCTTCAGGATGTAGATACATCTACCGGCTCTGGATGCTGTGTAATCTAGGTACATATGAATGTGGTAAAAAATGAAGTAGTAAGGGTCAGCACTGCTGTGATGAGGGACATCAATGTGCTTGATGTATGGGGACCAGTCAATGAATTGCTGTTGCCTTAATTTCTGACTCAGTCATTATTTCAGCTTCTTGCCTATTATGCAAGACTGTGATCTTAAAAACCAGTCCTGGATGTATATTCAAAAAATGGAGGGGACGCCCAGGGGGCTCAGTCCATCAAGCATCCAGCTCTTGATTTCTGCTCAGGTCAGGATCACAGGTCATGGGATCCAGCCCCACCTTAGACTCTGTGCCCAGTGGGGAGTCTGCTCGGGATTCTTTCTCCCTTTCCCCCCGCCCCCTCCCCCCACCCCTCTCTCCTTGCTCTCAAATAAATAAATGAATCTTTTTATAAAAATAGAGTGGTAACCCACACTCTTTGCCATATTCTTGTGCTACTTGGATAAAAAATATGAAATTTGTGTATTATCACCAACTGATGGAATTATGCCCATGATTTAACTAAATCTAATCAATATTTGAGATTATTTTCCCTAAATTCCAATTCATAAAGTAAAAGCTCAGCCATTTCTGTTAGAAGTTTTCACTTCACAGTGAAACCAAATTATCTAATAGTATTTGCATCAACTGAATCTTAGGAAGCCATTTACATTTTTAAAACTTTGGTGATTTTCTTTTAAAATGCTCTTGTGAAACATAAAAAAAAAAAAAACAACTTTTAGTTTACAGTCTATAATTAGAGATACAACCAAGAAAAGAAATAAAAACTCAAACCCCAATAGCAGAATGAATTTTACAGGCTAATTAGAAACTTCGAGAGCCTTAAATTTTAATTAACACTTTCCATTTGCAAATTAACTTTAAAATGTGGTTGTATTTTGCGGCCCTTCTCTCTGTAAGAAGTATACTTTAAATAGTGAATGTAAAAAAAAAACAAAATGGGAAAAATGTTTGCCACAAAAGAGAATGCCACGTGGAGACAGGGGCAGAGATGGGAGTGATGTATCAACAGCTCAAGAGGGGCGCCTGGGTGGCTCAGTGGGTTAAAGCCTCTGCCTTTGGCTCAGGTCATGATCCCAGGGTCCTGGGATCGAGCCCCACATCAGGCTTTCTGCTCCATGGGGAGCCTGCTTCCTCCTCTCTCTGCCTGCCTCTCTGCTTACTTGTGATCTCTCTCTGTCATATAAATAAATAAGATCTTAAAAAAAACAACAAATAACAGTTCAAGAAATGTCAAGGATTGCTGGCAGCCCCCAGAAACCATGAGAGAGTGTGGAGCAAATTATTGCCTCAGAGCCTCCAGAAGGAACAGCTTTCCCTAATCCTATCAAAACCTTAACACTTCTGTTCAGGCACCAAGTTTGTGACTGTTTGTTATGGCAGCGCCTGAGGAAAGTGGCTTCTGAACTGGGAAGGAAGAATGGATGTTAAGGGGGATTCTGGTGACAACTCGGGAAGAAGCATGGCAGAGAAAGTTTCTTATTGTGAACATCGAGTTGTTGATGACCAGAATCTTGGCAGAAATACAAATGTTAAAGGTGCTTCTGGTGAGGTCTTAAAAGGAAAGGAGGAACATGTTATCCGAAATTGGAGAAAAGTTTATCTTCATTGCAAAGTGGCAGAAAACTCAACCGAATTGTGTTCTTTTGTCCAGTGGAAAACAATTTATGATGGCAAATATGGAGAGGTGTAGCTGAGATTTAGCTGAGGAGATCCTGAGGATAACTGAAGAGATTTCCAAGCAGGACTCCACTCAGCTCGTAGCAATGTGTGAATAAGGAGATAAATTGAGGAGGGGTTGCTCAGCAAAGACAGACTAGTGCTTGACTGGGTTAGTCCCAAGCCAATCCCAGTTGGGAGTGGGAAAACAAGGCCATCCATGGCTGATGAAGGATGCTCAGGAGAGAGGGCATAGTGTGAGGCTGGGCAACCTTCTGCTGAAGACATGATCTGGGGCCCCATGGACCCACTCAGACATCTCAGCAGAGCCAGGAGCAGAGATGGGGTTTGGCTGGAGGGGTCTAATGGCATGGGTGCCCCACGATGTACACCACAGACCAGCACAGTTTCACGGAATGTTGTATCAGAAGAAACACCACCAGCTTCTCCTGAAGAAACAGAGACAGGAATAAATGAAGGGAGGCTATCCAAAACCTGTGAGATTCTAGAAGCAGGAAGTGGGCTTCCAGAGCTACCTGCGGGAAAACACAGGCTGTCCTTCAGGAACAAGGAAGAATGACTCCAAAGACACACATGTGGACATGGAGACAGAGGTCAGAGAGGCTCAAGGCCAGGCCAGCAGGGCCACCCCAAAAGCCCTGGCGACAAGGCACCAAGACTCAGAGGATCTTCCAAGCCTTAATGGAACTTGCTCTGCTGAGTTTGGACTCACTTGGTGACCCCTCTACTCCTTTCAGTTTCCCTCTATGGAAAATGGAATGTCTATCCTGTACCTGCCTTACCATGCTATTCTGGAAGAAGATAGCTATTTTCTCTCTTTACAGGTCCACGGATGGAGTCTTTCTGAGTGTGGCCTCTACTCAGAGTCATACTCCTGCCTGACATGGATGATTTAGAGGATGAGATTTGGAACTTACAGGTGATGCTAGAATGGGTTAGGACTTTGGGGGAGCATTGGGATAGGATGAAGGCATTTTGCACGCAGGACAGGGGGGCAAATGTTCACTACCTGGTAGGCAATGTCACTCTCTGTTGTTCAGAGTTTTGTGAAAGTTTTTTGGTCTATTTCCAAATAGGTCGGAATTGGCTTGACTAAAGGACCTCACCACTCACTAAAACAAAAATGGGAGATCAAAACCTGTTGGTGTTTTAACTGGGATCCCTTCAAATGTATATATTAATTTAAGAATAACTGACATTTCAATTACACTGAGTATATCTCACAAAATCTGTTGTTTAAGACAGATTTTCCTGTCAAATTATTATTGATTCCTTTTCCCTTCTACCCATATTCCTTGAAAGACTTCTCTGCATCTGTCAAGTCTATTCTTTTGTCATCTTAGTTCTAGGCACTTCAAAAGATACAATGTAGAATTACTGATTTTGCTCACAAACTGTCTATAACTTCATAGTGAAGATAAGAAGTCTACATTTACAATTCAGATCTGAGAGATTAAGTAGTAAGAACCAATGAAAACAGAAAATCTTCTTCAGGATCTAATGAGCCTAGAAGCAAAGCTCTCCTCTTTCGTAATTTCCATACTATTTATTAGATTAATGCACCAACGAACAGTGGAAAGTGGGAAGAATAGGGACTTTGGGACAGGCAGATCTGAGTTCATCGCCCAGGAGCAGAGCTTCCAAATCTTGGAAGTAGCTTTCTTGCTCACATAGTGGAAATACTGTCTTCTTTTTAGAGCTCTTATGGAGATGAAAAGAAATAGTCTTCATAAAATATCTACCAAGTAATGCATGCCTTTTAAATTGTACTGTCACTTCTGATACACTTTGGGTCTAAAGTTCAGAGTGGACAGCCCAGGAAGGAAAAGTATTTATTGAAATGTACTTTGAGGGCTGTGCATCTTAACTTAGGTCATGTTTGTTACAGATGGAAATTGTAAATTTAAAATTTTAATAAATTTAAAATTTTAATAAATTTAAAATTTTAATAAATTTAAAAAGTCCTTTTTTAAAGTTATTAAATATCACTTGAAATTTCAAAGCATTAGATATCATGACTAAAAAGAAATTGAATAAACAGAATGAAGAAGACTTACCTTGTGTTGAATAGTTTTCCTCACATAGGCTTTGTACATGACTTCAAAAACTTCTTGTCATATCTTTTGATTTTTTTGTTATTGATCTTGTTGTGTAAATGAGGTGGTTTCTTTCATGTTTCTTCTCAATGGTGGTTGATTACAGATGTATCTTTTCATAGTGCACTTCAGTCTAGAATAGAATTCTGCAAAACAGGCAAAAGTGACACAATTATAAATGCAGATTTTCTTCTGCAACTCAGCCCAAGTTAATGTGGACTATTAATCCATAGCTTCTTATCAGAAGTCCATTAAGGGTGTAGATGTCTGGAATATAATTATGCTGCAGCTCTGCAGATAATTGTAGAACTATTGATCTCCCTTTATTCTTCTTATTTTATCTCCTTAAATTGTTATGGATTTAACCATAAGTGCATGGCTCTCCAAAAGATAACTTATTGCTGACAGTGCTGGGCAGGGTGTGGTAATTTCTTAATGAATTGTTCCTGAGGACCACAGACGTCTTGAGACTTGATTTGCTAAAGTAGCAGATGGAAAGGGCAGCTCTTCTAAATATTAGTTTCTGGTGGGAAAAGCCAAATTAAAACTGTAATAGACAAAATTCACATACCATAAAATTCACCCACTTAAAGTGCACGGTGTTCTTCAAGTACAGTTACAGGGTGCGAAACCACCACAACACTCTAATTTGAGAACATTCTCATTTCTTTCCCAAGGAAGTTTACACTCATGGGCAGGTACGCCATATCCTCTATGCTTCCCCCTGTCCCGTGTTCACTATTACTCCTTAGTAATATTATTAGCACACTTTCTGTCTCTGGACATTTTCCTCTTCTGGAAACTTGGTGCAAGTAGAATCGTAGAACATACATCTTTTTTTGACTGGATTCTCTTGCTTGGCATAGTATTTTTCAGGGCCCGCCCACGTGGTAGGATACATCAGCACTTCTTACACTGAATATTTCACTGGAGGGTATACTGTATTTTCTGTATGCCTTCAGCAGTTGATGGACACTGGGTTGTTTCCACTTTGGGGCCCTTATAGACAATGCTGATGTGAACATTCATGTGCAGGTTTTCCTGTGGACCTCTGTTCTCACTCCTCTTGGGGACACGTTTACCAGTGGGGCTGCTGCATCCTGTGATAAATCTGTGTTTAACATCCTGAGGAACAAACTGTTTTCTGAAGCAGATGCGTCATTTTATATTCCTGCTGCAACATATAAGGGATCTCATCTCTTCATACCCTCACCAACACCTGCTTCTTTCTTTTTATTTTAGCTATCCTAGTGTGTCTCCAGTGGTATCTCATTATTGTTTTATCTCATTATGGTTTGCATTTCCCTAATGACTAATGATTTTGCACATTTTTGTGTGTGTGTGCCAGTTACCATTTGTATATTTTCCTTTGAGAGAGGTCTATACACATCCTTTGCCCATTTCCCATTGGTTTAGTTATCTTATTATTGACTTGTATGAGATCTTACATATTCTGGAGAGAAGTCTCTTATCAGATATACGCTTTGTAAATATTTTCTCCCATTCTGTGGTTTGTCTCTACTTTATTTAATAATACTAATTATTTGATAGCAGCCCAAAGGTTTTTAATTTTGATGAAGCTCAATTTACCTCTTTTTCTTCATTTCTTTTGTGTGTCATATCTAAGAAGTCATTGCCTGACCCAATCATGAAGATATATTTTTATGTTTTCTTCTAAGATAAAGATATTAAATTTAATGTGTCCTCTAAGAGAGTGTCCTTGGATGTGTCCTTGGATGTTAGCTGATGATGGAGAGGGGTTCCTCCAGGAGGAGGGAGCCATCCCTGGGACAGGGAGCTGCATCCGTGGGGAGGGAAGCCCTGTCAGTGGCAGGAACAGTGGTGGAGGTGAGGCAGCACATAGGAAAGGAAAGGACTCTGCCAGGCACAGGTCAGAACCACCAGTGGTCACGACCTCAATTTTTATAAAGAGGAATTTTAAGATTATGCTGTTGACTCAACATTTGTTGAGCAGTCCGGAAATCTAATTAGAAAAATGTGCTGTGACCCACCTGGTGGGGTTCCCTTCAATAGGCAGCTGAGGCAGGGGGATGAGAACTCCAGGTGGGTTGCAGAAAGCATTCTCCCCAGGGAAACCCAGAGTGTGAGACCCCAGAGTGCAGGTGTGAGGGATCTCCACACCCCTTCCTGCTTACTGTGGACACAGCTAGGCATCCTCACTGTGCTCCAAGAGCCTGTCCCTGACCCAGATGCTCAGGCAAGTGAGGGTGGGGGTAGATGGTCCCCTAGGTACTCCCTTAGTTCCTTCAGCTAGCGCACAGAGGCTTGCCTGAATGAAGTTGAATCCCCATTCCCACTTCTCAATGCTGTCACATTCAGACTTTGGTGGTGTTAATTACAAGTATGTCCAATATAGAAAGCTGTGCTAAAATGGTAAGGAAATGAACTTGAAGCACTTTGGAAGTAAAAGTACCAAGACTTTAACTCCTCATTTACCAGAGTTGGGGTTTTGAAAGGCATATGTTTCTGTCTAAATCATTTTGTATTTCCCAAATATTTTCCTATAACCATGAAGAACTTTTAGAATCAGAAACAAGGTTTTAAAAATTATAGATGGGGAAAATCCATATTACTTCAGAGTTCTTGATCATTTAGCAAAAAGCCAAATCAGAAGGAAGGGACCAGGTCCCCACCTGGGACTAAATGGGGCTCATGTTTCATTGTTTGCCATATAAAACAGTTTACAGGTCCCAGACTCCACCATGGCCAAGGTACCAGTGTTGGGCATTTGCAGGACTGAAACTTGGACCCCCTCTTTGGATTCCAGATCCCACTTGGTAGGTTTTCCCAAGTCAACATTCCCGTCCTGACCTGAGTATGTCTTACTTGTGGGTGTGGAGAGACTGCCAGTGGTGGGACTGCCCCGTCAACCTGCCCCGGGCAGAGGCCAGGCCCGCAGGTGGTTCTGGTCCAGGAACAGCGACAGCGGGGGGTGCTGGTGTCACGCCAGACCACAGAGGGTAAGGGAACTAGTCCGTACCGACTGCTCCATGGAGATGCAGCCCACCTCCTGCATGCTTGCTGCAGTGGAGACGACTCTGTTCCCTGGAGCCTATGGTCCGTGAGCTGTTCCAGCCGTTGCAGCCAGACGGTCTCGGTGCACGGGCGGCCTCGCACCTGCCGCAGGCTCAAGTGAGGAGCAGGAGAGACGTCGTGCACCCCTTTGCTCAAGGTTTTAACATCTTTCTTACAGTAAATCAAGGACATTTTTTCTGTACTTTATAGCATGAAAAATATGTGAGAAGAGAAGATATTGGCATTATTGATCCCCTTATCGTTATTTATATTAGCTTTTCTCTTTTTTTATAAGATTTTATTTATTTATTTGACAGACAGAGATCACAAGTAGGCAGAGAGGCAGGCAGAGAGAGAGGGGGAAGAAGTCTCCCTACCCAGTAGAGAGCTGGATGGGGGGCTCCATCCCAGGACCCTGAGATCACGACCTGAACTGAAGGCAGAGGCTTTAACCCGCTGAGCCACCTAGGCACCCCTTTATATTGGCTTTTCACCGAGCAGTTGTTTGTTAAGCGATGTCTATGATACATTAAGTAGATAAACTGTTTTTGGCTTATTTTCGCTAGACTTTAATAGAAATAATTCGAGATGTGAGCCACTCATATTACATTTTTAATATCCTCTTTTTTTTCCTGAGTCAGATAGTCCAATTTTAATTCTTTTTTTTTTTCTTTTTAAGCAGACTCCACACCCAGTGGAGCCCAAGAGGGGGTTTGAACTCATCACCCTGAGCTCAAGACCTGAGCTGAGATCAAGGGTCAGACACAACCGACTGAGTTACACTGCTGCTCCCCAATTTTGGATTCTTTAACTAGTTCAGAGAACTCTCCATGCTATTTTCAAAATTCATTAATAAATGGCTGTTAATCACTTTTTCCACCAACTATAATCTCTATTAATTGGGTCCTCTGAACAGTATGGTATCAAGTGAGTTTCTGAATAAAGCATCCAATAAATAATCGTATTTAATATTGTAATCAAAATACAGATTGTGTTTTGATTTGAAATTTAGCTTTTCTTGAAAATAATTAGGATTGAAGATGAACTTTTGGGACTTCATCAAGATCAAAAGCTTCTGTGCAGCAAAGGAAATAGTCAACAAAACAAAAAGGCAACCCATGGAATGGGAGAAGATATTTGCAAATTACAGTACAGACAAAAGGTTGATGTCCAGGATCTATAAAGAACTCCTCAAACTCAACACACACAAAACAGACAATCATATCAAATAATGGGCAGAAGATATGAACAGACACTTCTCCAATGAAGACATACAAATGGCTATCAGACACATGAAAAAATGTTCATCATCACTAGCCCTCAGGGAGATTCAAATTAAAACCACATTGAGATAGCACCTTACACCAGTTAGAATGGCCAAAATTAGCAAGACAGGAAACAACATGTGTTGGAGGGAATGTGGAGAAAGGGGAACCCTCTTCCACTGTTGGTGGGAATGCAAGTTGGTGCAGCCTCTTTGGAGAACAGTGTGGAGATTCCTCAAGAAATTAAAAATAGAGCTTCCATATGACCATGCTATTGCACTCCTTGGTATTTACACCAAATATACAGATGTAGTGAAAAGAAAGGCCATCTGTACCCCAATGTTTATAGCAGCAATGGCCATGGTTGCCAAACTGTGGAAAGAGCCAAGATGCCCTTACGGATGAGTGGATAAGGAAGATGTGGTTCATACACACTATGGAGTATTATGCCTCCATCAGAAAAGACGAATACCCAACTTTTGTAGCAACATGGACGGGACTGGAAGAGATTATGCTGAGTGAAATAAGTCAAGCAGAGAGAGTCAATTATCATATGGTTTCACTTATTTGTGGAGCATAACAAATAACATGGAGGACAAGGGGAGATGGAGAGGAGAAGGGAGTTGGGGGAAATTGGAAGGGGAGGTGAATCATGAGAGACTATGGACCCTGAAAAGCAATCTGAGGGTTTTGAAGGGGAACCAGGTGGTGGGTATTAGAGAGGGCATGGATTGCATGGAGCACTGGGTGTGGTGCAAAAACAATGAATACTGTTACGTGAAAAGAAATTAAAAAAAAAAAAAAGAAATGTATGTTCCTGGATGAGAGAGTTACTCATGGCAGACCTTCACTAATCACAACTAGGAAAAGTAGAATAAACCATGAAAAGTTACGTGTCTGAAGGCATGAGATGCAGGTAGAAACAGCAGTACTGAATGAGCTAAAACTTCAAGGACAGCAGACTTTGGGAAAGAACAAATAACAAGTAGTTGTTATTTCCCCTGTTGTCAGCAAAGGCTGGGATGCAGAAAGAAAATAAAACTAACAAAAATTTTAGTAGTCACATGAGCTGAAATAAATTGGAGAGTATCGGGGACCCCAGAAAGCGTTTGCTGATTTCTACACCAGACAGTAAAAGGCATATTCCCCAAATCTCCTGAAAGGCAGTAAAATGTGCACAAACCTCACAATCCTTAGGAAGCAGGCATTCCCCAAAGTCCCCCAGCCATGTTGTTTTGTGACTCAGCAGCTCACCGTGTCTTTTTTTCTGAGTCGCAGCCCAGTACACAAGGTGTCCAGCGTGTTTATCCTTTCATTTGCTCAAGGACATCTTGGCTGTTTACATCCTTTGTCAGCTTGAATGGCAATTATAAAGGTTCACGTAAGACATTTATTGTTTTTGTTTTAGCAGTGCTGATTGTGGCATCTCATCGTGTTTTTAATTTGAACTTCCGGAAAAACCAATACTCTTGTGCTTTCTGCTATATCCATTGATATTTTTACACTTGGCTAGTTAGTGTGCTGCTGGGGATGAAATTTGGTTGGTGAAATTCTCTGATTTTCTAATTAAATCTCAGCTTCAGGCAATCCCATTTTTTTAAGGATTTTTTTTTTCTTTTTTAAGAGATTGAACCTTGGTCTTAAGAATATGGATGTCACTATTGTTCCTACACTTCTTCCTGAAATAGAGCTTCCTTTTTCCCTCCTTCACGCTGAATGGGTTTCCATTATGCACCCCCAGCCTGTGGATTTGGCACTGTGCCTTCTGCAGGTTGGGGCTCTTATCCACTTTGAAAGATATGGGGGAAGGTAGATTTTCAGTGGTCGTCTCCATTTCCTTTTCCCAGGACTCAGACTATGATTTAATTGATCTTTCTTCTGTAGGCTAAGGCCTTTGTGTTTTAGGGAAAATAAGGGGGGATGGGTCTGGGTGGAGTGTTGGCCAAGGCTGCTTCTCCCTCAGCCATTACCTTTCTTTCTTAGCATTCTCCCCATCTTCCCTGTGGTTGTTAGGCGGGGTTCCTAGAGGAAAAACTTGTAAGAGGGTGAAATTCCTCCTTTATAGCAGTGGTCTCCAGGGGCTTCACACTCCCAGTAAAGTCCATGCTTCAACAACTTGTTAAAATTTTTCTTGTTTGATATTTCTATTTGTTTATATGACATTTGGCCACTTCTGTCTCAGGGAAGCAAATGCTCTGGGGCTGTTCTTCCTGCAGGCACCTGTCTCTGTAGCTGTGACTTTGGTTCTTTCATGGTCTCATAGAAATTAGTCAACTTTCAGCTTTATAGCTTTTTTCTTATTTTAAGGATGGGAGTGATGTTCTTTCTCTGTCTATATCTAATCTAAAATCAGATGGAATTCCACTTGTCAAATGTCGAAGCTGTTGGCTGATAGACTAAAGACTGAGCTGAAAATCTTTAGAGGACAAAAGTGGCTCTCTTAAACTCATCTTCTGTGTTTTCATTTTAGATATTGTACTTTTTAATTCTAGAATATCCACTTTAAGGCTATGTTGTTGGAAGACCCATGAATCTTTCAGTTAGAAGCTATTGAGGGCCCCACCTGAAAAGGAGAGATGAAGGAGAGGGAAACTGAAACTTACCTAAGCTGAAATTTAGAGATTAGATGGATGTTACCAACCACTTACTGTTTTTGCCTAATGGGGGAGATGGACAAGTGGTGGAAGATGCCATCTGGACCCTCAACGGTTCTTTTGTCTGAAATATGTTGCATGCAGTTAAAAATTATAAGACATGCAAGGAGGTAATACAGTACGGCTAAAACCAACAAGAAATAAACAAGATAATAAAACTCTAAAAAGCAAGCCTGACAGATAATCCAGAAAATAACCTTAGCAGACATTGTAATAATTGTGATTAATATGCTGAAGAAAAAAAGAGAAAGATGGACACAAAATGAATGAGAATTTTTACCAGAGATTTAGACATTATATATAAGCAAAAGCCATAGCTTATAACTGAAAAATATGTATGTGAAATTAAGAACAAGATGGATGGGTTTAAGAAAGGATTGGATAGACTAAGATTCTTGAACTGGTCAATAGAAAATGTCCACAGTATAACACAGAGAAAACCAAGAATAGAAAAGAACAGGAGAGACACGTGGGACTTACCCAAAGTTCCCGGTATATGTGCAGTTAGAGTCCAAATAGAAGGGAATAAAAATGGAACAGAAAAAAATATTCAAGGAGATATTTTATCTGTAAACATTTCTTAGGTTTTAAAAAATATAGCAATGTTATCAGCAAAATGGCAAAGTAGAAAATCCCAAGGACTGATTTCTACATATAACACACACCAACACACACACACATGCACACACACACACACACACACACACACATGCTCACGTCAGAAGTTGTATGAATCAATTCATAAGAGCTCTGAAAACAGTAAAAGTTTGTAGAAAACAAGCATCTAACCTATCCCTTGCCTGACCTGGTAATAGTCTTGGTCTTAAGCTGGTAGCAACCTGGTTCCCAATTTTCCCCTTAAATTAGAGGAACAGACTTTTTTCCCAAGTAATTTCATACATCTGCTATACCCAAAAGGCTGATGCAAGGCATTCATTCCCATCTTGCATAACTTGGAACACAAGCAGGAAAAGTAATGGGAACTGTTTGTAAAATCTAGGAGAACTATACTCACAGATGCCTGGAGCAAGAGATTACAAGTGGAGATATAGAATAAACCATCTAAGGCCTAGAGAAGCTGGGGTGTGACTCTTTTGGAAATTAGGATATTCAAAAGCAACCACATATAAGGGGAGAAATTAGAAAACCATGTCCATGCCCGGAAAAGATGTATGCTTAGAAAGGATCTGAGAGCACCTTAAGCTTTCAGTAGGGTGAAAAATAAAACAGAAAAATAAACAGAGAATCAATGTTGTGTGGGACAGTCTCAACCAAGCCAGCGTAAGAATTATGGGAGTCCTAGGAAAAGACAAGAGAGATAAAGGGATAGAAAGAGCATTGGAAGAAATGATGTAAAAATTTTTCCAAATTGGATTAAAGACATAAATAATGTAAGCCTAAGAAGTTCAACAAACTCCATGTTGAATAAACCCGAAGATAGTCACACTGAAACACACTAATGAAGTTATCAAAAAACAAAGGCTAAGAGAGAAAGCTGCAAGAGAGAAATGAGTGATCATATGCAAGGGATCCTCAGGAAGATTGCCAGGCAATTTCATCTGAGAAACCTTGGAGATCTGAAGGCTGTGGGATGGTATGTTCAGAGAGCCAAAAGAAGAATGCTGTCAACTGAGAATTCTGTAACCAGCAAAATTGTCCTTCATTTTTGAGGGAACAATTAAAGAAATTAGACGCTTTCAGATAAACAAAATCTGATAAAATCCCTGACCACAGACCTCACCACAAAAAATAGTATATCCGGGGTGCCTGGGTGGCTCAGTGGGTTGAAGCCTCTGCCTTCGGCTCAGGTCATGATCCCAGGGTCCTGGGATCGAGCCCCGTGTTTGGCTCTCTGCTCAGCAGGGAGCCTGCTTCCTCCTCTCTCTCTGTCTGCCTCTCTGCCTGCTTGTGATCTCTGTCTGTCAAATAAATAAATAAAATCTTTAAAAAATATAGTATATCCTTCAGATGGAAATAAAACAACATTAGACAGCAAGTAGAACCCATAGGAAGATATAAAAATCTCTGGTGAAGGTAAATACATGAGCAAATACAAAGGCCACTTTGCTGAAAATCAAGGAAACCTGAAATGTCAAAACATCCTGGAAAAGAGGGACAAAACTGGCAGACGCCCATTTCCTGATTTTGAAACGTATTCTACACCTGCAGTAATCACAGCAACATGGTATTGGAATAAAGATGGAAATACAAATGAATGGACTAGACAGCCCAGAAATAAACTCATACATGTATTGTAAAATTATTTTTAGCAAGGTGCCAAAACCATTCAATGGGGGAGAAAACAGTCTTTTGAGGAAATGGTCCTGGGAAAACTGGATACCTACATGGTAAAGGATGAGTTTGAGTTCTGACCTAATACCATATACAGACATTAATTTGGAATGTATCAGAGGCCTAAATGTAAAGGCTAACATTATAAAAGTCATAAAGGAAAACATAAGGAAAAGTCTTCATGACTTTGGATTTGGTACTTCAGGGAGAAGGACACCAAAGCCATGGGCAAGAAGAGAATATTAATTTGACCTCATCAAATTTAAAAACTTTGTGCATCAAAGACATTAGCAAGAGTGGGAAAAATAGCATAGAATGGGAGAAAATATTTTCAAATGATATATTTGATAAGAGGTTAACATCCAGAATATACAAATATTACAACTCAAGAATAAAAAAATCGAAGAGCCCCAATTTAAAAAAAAAAAAAATGGGCAAGGACTTGAACAGACCCTTCACCAGTGAAGATACACAAATAGCCAAAAAGCACATGAAAAAGGCTCAAATTACTCATTATTGGAGAAATGCAAGGCAAAACACAATGTGATGCCACTTCACACTCAGTGGGGCGGCTATTCTCAAAAACGCTGAAGACAACAAGCTTCTGTAAGGACATGGAGGACCAGAAGTCCATGTGCACTTTCAAACGGCACAGCTGCTGTGTGAAATTGTTAGTTCCTCAAAAAGCTGGATGATAGGATCTAGCAATTCCAATTCTAGGTATTCACCATCCCCTCCCCAAATGGAGAGCAATGACTCACACAGGTACTCATACACCAACATTCACAGCAGTATTACTATTCACGGTAGCCAAGAGCTGAAAACAACAGAAGTGTCCATCAATAGAGGAATGCATGAATAGATACGGTGTCTGCATACAATGGAATATTATTCAGTCTTAAAAAAGAATAAAATCTTGACACACGCTCTGTATGTGACCCTCAAAAATATTACGGATATTACGGTAAGTGTAATGAGCCAAACACAAAAGAACAAATATTACATGAATCTGCTTATGGGATGTACCAAGAATAACTAAGTGCATAGAGACAAAAAGCGGGAAAAAGGTTACCTCGGGCTGAGGGAAGGGGGAAATGGCGAGTTGCTGCTTAATGGGTGTGGAGTGTCCTGAATGAAGAGAAAGTTCTGGAAATGGGTCATGGTGATTAACATTATAAAAGTTAATGCTTCTAAATTGTACAATTAAAAATGGTTAACAGCATGCCTAGATGGCTCAGTCAGTTAAGTGTCCAACTCTTGAGCTCAGTTCAGGTCTTGATCTCAGGACTGTGAGTTCAAGTCCTGTGTTGGGCTCTATGCTGGGTGTGGAGTCTACTTTAAAAAAAATGATTAATGGCTGCATAGTATTCCATTGTGTATATATACCACATCTTCTTGATCCATTCATCTGTTGATGGACATCTAGGTTCTTTCCATAGTTTGGCTATTGTAGACATTGCTGCTATAAACATTCGGGTGCATGTGCCCCTTTGGATCACTACATTTGTATCTTTAGGGTAAATACCCAATAGTGCAATTGCTGGGTCATAGGGCAGTTCTATTTTCAACATTTTGAGGAACCTCCATGCTGTTTTCCAGAGTGGTTGCACCAGCTTGCATTCCCACCAACAGTGTAAGAGGATTCCCCTTTCTCCACATCCCCTGATTTTTTAACTTTTCTTTAACGATAACATCTTTACCAAAGGAGTTTGAAGTTGACTCCTCCTGCTTCTGGTTTCACAACTCTTTCTACAGTTTTACCTCTTAAATGAAAAAGATAATGCACAGAAATTGAAAAAGTTTTGAAATAGCTGTTCCTCTCCTGTGCCCCCCAAAATCGGGATCAGTGTGAACATTATTGCACCTGATTTTATTTTATTTTCTAAGAATTATTTTTTTAAATCAATTTTGAAGAATATAATTCACATATCATAAAATCCTCCCACATAAAGTGCACATTTAATTTAATTTTTTAGTGGATTAGCAGAGTTGTGCATTTCCACCAGTTATATAATTTTAGAGTGTTTCCCACCAAAAAGAAGTTCCATATAATGAACAGCCTTTCCCTGTCTCCCAGCACTCACACTACTTAGCCTCTGTTTCCACAGATTTGCCTATTCTGGAAATTTCGTATGAATGGAATCCTACGAGATGTAGGGTCTGGTTTTGCTGTGGTCTGCATCTTTCACTAGTGTCATGTTTCAGGTCCATCCACACTGTGGCATGTGTTACTACTTCATTCCTTTTTATTGTGGAACAAGATTCCTCCATATGTGTGTACCATATTGTGTCCATTCAACGTTCATGAGTTTATGGGCATATCGGATATTTCCACTTTTTAGCCATGTGGATAATGCTGCTTTGAGTTTGGAGAGATCATTGTACAGAGATTTCTTGAGTTTCTACTACGTACAAGCACAACAAGCTAAACAGTGAGAATACGAAAAGCCATAACCCTGTCCTCCTGTGCCCACAGACTACTGTCTAACAGCTAACAGGTAAGTGGAAAAGTAACCCACACACAAAAAAACTGTGATGCACAGAGAGCTTCAAATGAAACAGACCAGGTTTGAAAGACAGTCATTGAAGGATCCCACTTTAATGAGATCCAAGAGGGAGCTAAGTCATGCAATGGCTCAGGGAAGAACATTGTGGGTGGGGGTGCATGAATGATAATGGAAAGACGTATCGCTGGGAAGAGCCCAATTTCTCTGCAAAACCAAAAGATGGGCATCCCTGACAACAGCTGAGGGAAAGGAAGACGAGCATCACAGGTAAATGGAGACAAAGCTGTGGAGATGTTTCCACCCGAGGAATTCATCTACATCACATTCTCAATTAAATCAGAAATCTTGGAGGGATTCTTGACAGGGAACAAGACGACCTTGCTTACATTTTAAATAATCTCTCTGTTGTCCTTGGAAAACCTGTTTGGGGGATCTGAGAGAAGAACTGGACAGACAAGTTAGTAAGAATCTATTACAATCTCCGAGTGAGAGATGAGAGGGGCTTGATTCCAGAAAAGCCAGTGGGTATGGAAAGTGCAGACATTGGGATTTGCTTTGGGTTGGGGGAAAGAGGGTCACAGCAGTGGCCTCCAATGGCCCCTCATCTATCCACACTCTTCTGTGGCCCCTCTCTGACTCTGGACTTGGCCAGCTGACATGTTGTGAACAACAAGATATTGTCAAGTGCGATGCAGACAAGGACTTGGAATGTACCTTCTCCGTGGTGTTTGCCCTTTCTTGCTGCCCTTAGACTGCCACGGGAAGAAGCCAAAGCTGGCCTTGCAGATGATTGGGCCATATATAGCAGATACAGGCTGTCATAGCTTGGGCACCACCAGACACTAGCCAACCCCCCAGCTAATGCTGCCACTGGAGTGCATTCTGCAAGACCAAGAGAAGAGCCATGCAGTTGCATCTGGCCCAAACTGCTGACCTATGGAACTGTGAGCTAACGAAGTGTTTGTTTTCTTAAGCTACGAAGTTTTGGGGTCATTTTTTACACAGCTGGGTAACTGATAGTGAGAAAGAATTAGCTGACAGTATAGATACATCTGGGGAAATAATGAGCCAAATATATTACAGAAGTTTCTGCCTGAGTGGCTGGGTTGATGGTTTAACATCTGGAAGTGGGAATGGGAACAGGGAACAGGGCTAGGGGGATCAAAGGTGTGGATTTAGACATGTTAATTCTTACATAGTTACAACCTGCAGATATAAATTAGGGAAGTTGCAGGATAAAGTTGGCAGGCTAAAAGACTGAAAAATAAGCTTATTTTGCTTACTTATGTTTTTGTAAGCCTATATTTAAAAATGCATTTTAGAAGAAAATTTTCATTGTTTTCTTTTTAATTTTTTTTATGGGCTACCTATTAGTTTTTTTGTGAACAGCAGTGTATGATTTGAAAAATGGTGAGCAGTCCAATCTCTTGACTTTACAAAGGATTACCAATGCTGGAGAAGTGGAGTAACTCATGTGAGGTCACATAACTCGTTACTGAAATTCTTGACCCGCAAGCCTGAGTCTTTTGACACCCTGGCCCCTTCTTCACGGCACACACTCCCGTTATGTTAGCCTCTGCATCAGACACTCATATTACTCCAAGAGAAGTCAGGTAACATTAGTAAGACAGTGTAGATGGTACCTATGACAAACACAAGATGGTGGATGCCCAGCCTCTGTGTTGGGCACACGATGAGAGGGACCCTACTGATGTGGCCTGATGGAGAATCTCATATCTCATCCTTCAGAGGCATCTGCTCCCACTTTTAACCAGCTGTTGCCGAGTTAAGTAGATCATCTACATTTTAAAATTCCTATCAGTTAACATGCAGTGTGATACTCATTTTCGGTGTACACTTTAGTGACTCAACAGTTCCACCCAAAACCCAGTGCTCATCACAACAGGTGCACTCCGTACCCCCCATCACCTATTTCCCCCATCCCTCCACCCACCTCCCCTTGGTGTTGGGAAAACTGGACGGCTGCCTCCAAAAGGATGGAATGGGCCCACTGTCTTACAGCACATGCAAAAATAAGTTCTGAATGGATGAAAGACCTGAATGTGAGACCTGAAACTGTAAAAATCCTGGAAGAGAACACTGGCAGTAACCTCTTTGATATTGGCTGTGGCAACTTCTTTCTGAATGTGTCTCCTGAGGGAAGGGAAACAAAAGCAAAAAAAAAAAAAAAAAAAAACAAAAAAAAACACAGGACCTCATCAAGATAAAAAAGGAACAATCAACAGACTAAAGAGCAATCTGTGGAACACACCTCAGAAAGGGCTAGTATCCCAAATATATAAAGAACGCACAAAACTCAGTACCCAAAAGTGAATAATTCAATTAGAAATGGGCAGAAGACATGAATAGGTATCCTTCCAAAGAACACAAACAGATGGCCAACAGACATGTGAAAGACGCCCAGAATCCCTCACCCTCAGGGAAATGCAGATCAAAACCACAATGAGGTGTTGCCTCACACCTGTCAGAATGGCTGAAATTAACACAAGAAAGAACAGGTATTGGTGAGAATGTGGAGAAAGAGGAATCTTCTTGCACTGCTGGTGGGAAGGCAAACTCATGCAGTCACCCTGAAGAAGAGTCTGGGGGCCCTCGGAAGGTTAGAAAGAGAACCACCTCACGTCCCAGCAGCTGCACTACTAGGCATTTACCCAAAGAAGACACAAATACTAATTGAAAGAAATACATGCACCCCGATGTTAATAGCAGCATTATCCACAATAGCCAGATTATGGAAGTTGGTAATTTGTACTTTTATTAAAATTTTTATTTTTAAGTACAGATAGAAAATTCGTTGTAAAGAACAAGAACAAAACAAAACAGGGAGTGGAGCCAGTCTCTGGGCTGCCAAACATCAAGCTCAAGAGTGACATAGCCCTAAAATATCTTGTTCCAGTAGAGAAAGGAAAGCACTGGCGGCCCATGGTTCATAGGAGTCTGTTCATGTGAGGATCTCCCAAAGGTCATGTCAGTCCCTTCAGGTGACTCTGGAAGACCCAAGCTACTCCTGTGTCCTGAGGATACTCCACTTTCTAAAGCCCAGAGGTCCTGATAATCACCCATTGCATTAGGCAATGTATGTCTGTATTCTTAGAATCCCTAAATTGGACATGTGAAGTTCTTAGACATTAATGATTCATCAAGAAGTAAATACCTATAAAAATTATAAAGTAAAAAATAAATAAATAAAATAATCCCTCCAAAAAAAAAAAAAAAGAAGTAAATACCTGTCTTTTCCCCAAAACATTCCAAGTCCTTGTCTGCATCGCACTTGACAATATCTTGTTGTTCACAACATGTCAAAACAAGCATGTTATCTAATTAAAGTGTGCGAATTAAGTGTCCTCCAAGGTTCAAAACAAATGTAAGTATGCTTCAGATTTCTGAAGTCTAATTACTGCATGCTCTTCTGTGCTGTCAAGTCAGCAAGAAAAGACGTTGACATTTTGGGTTTGCTAGAGCATTACTGAGCACTTCATGATGGTTATGGATAAAGGTGTCCCAGCAGCAACTTCTGAGGCTGTGTATTAGGGTACTATGTATATTAACCAAGTCAGGTTAACCCTGCAGGTTCCCTGTGCACAAGACGTTGAAAGCACTGTCGGAACTGCTCCATTCTGCTCCTGAAATCCAATGGAGCAGAGTCATGTGAGTAGATCACTTGCACTCAACTTTATGGCTAACTTGGCCAAAAGTGCATCTTCCTCATATTAAAAGTTCTTCGGCAGGTCCATCGTGTTCATCACAGTGTTCTTAGTGACAGCAAAGAGTCAAAGCATCCACTATTAGAGAACTCAAAGTGTAAAGTGATCCACGAATGCCCTGTGACCTCAGAAAGGAGTTAGAACAGCTGAAGTAATGGAAATAAGCTAAAAAGCCATCATGTTAATAAAAAAAAGTATGAAACAATAAAATTCATAGCAAAATGCAATGCTATTTTGCACACTAAAGCACACACAGCTGTGGGTATGATGTAGGGAAGTGTGTCAGTGTGTGCAAGGAGTGCTAGGAGCATCTACACTTTACGAGTCGTTAACACTAAAGTGACTACAGTGGGACTTGGTGGTGGTAAGGAAAAATAAAGTGAAACAAAGGGGGTTCCTACACAGGCCACCGGGGTTCCTACACAGGCCACCGGGGTTCCTCATGCCATGAAGTGGGGGAGTAGTTATTACCTCGGTGGTGCCCTGACAATTAACACCCTGGGGTTCTCTACTATGTAGATAGTAAGATCCTGCTGGATCCTTGAACAGTTCCCTCCTCAACCAACTCCTCTGAAAGCCCTTGTTCTCTGAGATTTCCATCACCTACGTCTGTAAGCTGGGGAACTCAGCCTCTGGCTTTGCTTCCTGGCCTCAGCTCAGAACACTGACCTCTGACTTGCTTCGCCACATCTCAGAAGGAAAGTGCTTGATGAGGGATCAGACTTAGCACCCTAGAAGGAATCGCATAGTCATGGGCAGTGAGGTGTGTTACTGAGACTGTTGTGCCCGTGACAGGCTCACCACTTAAGAGAACAGACAGGTGTGTGTTTTAATGAGTCAGTGGCAGCTCTGCTGAGAAATGGAGCCAGCACTGGACTGCTCATCAGTGGGATGGATTTGTCCAATATGTCCATTGCCCAAGTGGGTTGGACTTAGGAACTCTGGGAGACCCAAGGAAACAACAACAAAAGTCTCAGACATTTCTGAAAGGAATCTTACAGAAAGAGGGAAAAGTACCATGTAGAAGATGGTCAGGTTCTGGGATGCCCTCAGAACCCAAGCAAATGGACAAGAGGTCAGGTCTGAATGGGTGAAATGAAGTCTGGAATGAACAGTCCTTGACAACAAAAGACCTGAGAACGTAGGCAGTGAGCCTTGAAGACTCAGAGGAAGGGCAGAAGGTCAACGTGGTCCACACAGGATGTGAGGGTTGGCATCTGGAAGGTGAAGCTACAAGGATTGAGGACCTGGGCAGAACATAGGAAGCTGAAGGTCAGGGTCAGCATCAGGGACAGACCCAGCACAACTACCATGAGAACAGGAGGCAAGGGACAGGGAGTCTCCTCTACCCTGGGGCTATGGAGCAAGTTCACAGGCTGGTCAAGGGGGCAAGCTCCCCAGAAGAAAGAGGACCTGGTGTTCCAAAGGATGGCCTGAAGGGCACAGTCATCCATGGATTACTGAATCATGGGCATAGCCATAGCTACAAAGACATAACCAGAGGCTGAGTCTAGTTCTTCTAACCAGGAACTGAATTTGGGTTTGGGGAAAATCAGAGAAAAACTGTCTTCTCCCAGAAGAGCCATATCTATTTGACTGACAAGCTCTGAGGCTACTAACCCCTATTGCCTTCCAGATCACACCCCTGCTTCCAGCCCACAATGTCCCTCTTCTTTGGATTACGTTCCTTGAACATGTGTCACTTTTACATTTTTTTTTTTGTTTTAGAATTACTCAATCCATAGTCTAAAAATAACACCAGCATCTTATTTACTCCAAGAGGAAAAAAAAAGTTCTGTAAGTGTCTAGCATTTTTCTGTCGGATCCTTTGAGAATCATACGGGATAAAAAAGAGGCTTTGGAAGCCATAAAACTTAGAGCAATTGCACTTTTCATTTACTTGTGTCTAAAGGTTGTTCACTGAACCATGTCTGTGAGTGACATTTAGTCCATTGGCCATCAGTGCTTGTATTTTAGGATGTGCTCTTTCTCAGGATTTGAGAAGGTAAAAGTGGAAGCATGACATCTGTCTGTTCTGTGTCTGCCGGAAAGCCAAGTGCAACCGAAGTTCACGTGATCAAAGGGAACAGCAGAGTGAGAAGTCTGGTACTTGCCGGCACTTAAACATCGAGTGAGAGTTTTTCAAACAGAAAAGAAAATGGTGTGCAGTTTTTCAAATATCATCATCTTATGATTAAAAAAAAAACCAGGACTTTATATATGAATGGGATTTTTTCTTGACTCAACTTCCCGGGTAAATATATTTACTTTTTTTGTAGGGTGTGGAGTCTTGATTTGTCTCTTGGTGATTCTTTCAAAACCAATTCTAAAAACTAAATACATGCTTCCTCATCTCACTGGGTCTTTGCATGTGCTGTTCCCTCTCCCTGAAGTGCCCTTCCCTCCAGGTCTGAAGCTGCTCTCAGCCCCTAGCCCTGGCACGTCTCTCCGTGGGGCATCGTCTGAGCACTCGGCCTTCATTGCAGTTGTCACAGAGTACAAAGAGAGATTTTATTTTGCAGCGATTTGCCATCTCCTTCACTTGGCCATAAGCTCCATTAGGGTGATGACCATATTTTGCTCATATTGTATTCACATTGGGTTCAGTAACTTTTTGCTGGAAGAATGAATGTGTGCAATGCCCATGTCTGTGTGCATGTGCATACGTGTGTGCTGTGCGTGTTTATACATACTTATGTGTAATGTGCATATATGGATTTGTGTTGTGTACGTGTCTGTGTGTGCAAGTGTGTGCAGTATGTGTGTGTGTATGCGCACAGGTGTTCTGTCCAGAGGAATCCACAGGAAATAAGCACATTGCAGGAAGAATGGAGGGGCACGTCCTCTGTAAGAAAGAACTAAAGGGGACCCAAGACAGACTGACAAATCCCTCCTATGACTCACCTAGTAGGCCTGGGCAGTCCAGCCCTAGGTTGTCTGCAAGGGCACAGCTCTGGGTCAGGTTTAGAGTAAAAAAATCAGCCCGCAGGAAGACATCATTGGAGAACTGATACGTTAAGTGGGTGATTGTGGTTGGACCAAGATGTATATTCTAGGCTCAGAGCAATGACTGTGTATACAGAGGTTTGTTTTTTCCTAAAGATGAGTGAAGAGAAGAGCTTCTGAATTCGACTCTCAGGGTCAGGAGGTTGGTGATTGTCCAGGAAGCAGAGCCAGGCTGGCTATGGGAGAACCGTGGGAAGGTCCTGGTCATGCTTCCTTACAGGAAATCTTGAGGCAGTCATGTTTATACCCAGTTCCAAGCTTTGCTCAATACATCACAAGTCCCCTAAGATAGCCATCCCCATTCTGACCACAACATATGTTATAGTCACTCATCCTTCAGTCCGTGGTGCCTTGGAAAATGGAGGGGGGCCTCCACAGGGGTGCAGAGCTGCTGGTCTGAGGGAGCGAGGGTCCTGGATTTCCTGGTTGCAAAATAAAGCGAAAAGACACCAAAGGGTGAGCTGAGAGTGAGGAAGAATGACATCTAGAAAGCAGGTGAAGAGAGAAGCTGATGGGAAAGAGTTCTCAACTTTCCCAAGACCAGGAGGACTTTGATATTAGAGGAGTAACGGTGGAGGGCGGGCCTTGGTAAGGGAGGGAGTGTCAGGGCTCAGGGAAGGACAAGAGGATGGAGGGATTTGTGGCAAGACACGGACCTCGTTTCGAAGTATGCCTGGCCTTGGTGGGGAGGAGGACAGACAGGAGAGTCTCCAGAGGTTTCTGAGCTCGGTGTGATCCGATCCGTGGTTCAGAATGACAACAGAGCTGTCTGTTCATAGTCACACCTGACTACGAAGGCAAGTAAAAAATTATACGAGGATGAGACCGGTTGGAAAGATCAGAACATCAACCTATTAGAAAGAAAAATATCTACTTTTCTATAACCTACTAAAAATTCGCTGTGTATGTTATTGGAAAAAGAAGGAATAGCACCTTAGTAGATATGCCAGAAGGGGAAGAGGTGACGCCCACACACCAAGAATTGCCAGGGGTCACTGACGGCAGGCAGGTCTCGCTCGTGGGAAGACGGCACGTGGATACCCCGCCCGGGACTGCATCACACAGGACGGGGTCAGTCAGGAAACGTGAAATGATTTTTGTAGTGTGTTTGGCAAATGTATCTTTAAACTATCAGAGGAGGAACAAATAAATTAAAAAAATATAAATGCACCGACCATAATCTATATTCTCTATCAGAGGCATCCTCGTACTTGGCAAGTACTGAATCTGTAAACTGTAAAACCGATTTTATGATGTGAGAGATCTTTCTGATAATAGCTCAGCCAGAATTAAATGCGGGATCAGCAACCTTCTAGGACACTTATTGGAGTTTGGTCGTATGACAGAGTATATGTAATTTGCATTGCATAAGATTCATAAATTTAGGAAGCAGGTTAATTTTGTCCAGAAAGTGGATTAATTCCTTTAATATTTTCCAACTTTACTATGATCTTTAGTAACATAACATAATTGATTTCATCTCATCTTTCCACTTGGCTTAAATATAAAGAAAACTGAGTAACCATGAAATGCCAATACTTCTGATAGATTTTCAGATATATGGTGATAGAACTCCTGATACTTAGAGATTTTTAATTATTTTTATTTGGCCGTTGTTTTTAGACACATTTTTACTGACAGATGTGATCCCTAATAGGTATAGTTGGGGAAAGGCTTTGCCATGTTGCTCTTAAGCCCCAAAGCCTTATCTAGAGAAAATACAGAAAACCAATATGGAATGGGTCAGGAGGAACTTGTAAGGCAGGGCCCTAAACTCTGCTCTTCACGGAGACAAGGAGCATCTAACACCCTCCAACACTCAACTAGGAACGGGCACAGCCAGACTCGAATTCAGCTCTGTCTGGCCTTAGCATGCACGTGCTGACCCACCTGCTGCACTGCCCCTTTACAAAACAGGGCCGTCCAGCACGTAGCACTTTATCTATCATTTATCAGGAAGCATTTATTTCACACCTACAGTATGAACTGTGTTGAATACGAGAAATAGAAAGATGAAAAAAAGTGGGAGTGTTTGTTGTAATGGATTTGATGTCTCTATACTACAACATTAAAGTGAAGATTACTCTACACATAGACATTTCTTTAGGGTTCTTTTTTCAGCATTTACTTGACAGCCAATGGTATGAGTGCAAAATGCACTGAGAGCTGTTAAATAATGTGTCATTTGTTTTTTTTTAAAGGGAAGTCAGATTCAAATTGGAGAACATTAGAAAGCAGTTACTTCTTTACACACATCTCTGACCATTCCCAAGTCTGCATAAAAAGCTTAGGAAAGCAATGGGGGAGGGGGCACCTGGGTGGTGCAGTCTGGTAAGCTTCCAACTCTTTGTTCCCACTCAAGTCATGATCTCAGGTTCATGAGTTCAAGTCCCATGTCTGGCTCGGTGTTCAGCAGGGAGTCCGCTTGATGCTCTCTCCCTCTC
Source organism: Mustela putorius furo (assembly GCF_011764305.1). Classification (NCBI taxonomy): domain Eukaryota; kingdom Metazoa; phylum Chordata; class Mammalia; order Carnivora; family Mustelidae; genus Mustela; species Mustela putorius. Next base: position 1,099,536 of record NW_025422039.1, on the reverse strand, counting down.
TCTAAAATAAATAAATAAATCTGTAAAATAAATAAATAAATAAATAAATAAAGCAGCAGGGCCCATTCTCCCAGCAGGAAGTTCACAATTTCCTATTAAAACTAATTGCTCATGAATAACAATGGCAGAGCAGATAACCAATTTATTGAGTTACTTTATCAATAAACCTTTCAGAATATAAAATGTTAGATAAGTATTGCCAAATTTATTATTGGAGGCTGAGGTTTTCAAAAGATAACTTCAAACTTGGAATCAGCCCTGTACCTCATTTGCAAAATCATATCACAAACAAAGACTTTTCCTGAAAGACGGACAATTTAACAAAACAGATTTAATGGAGGTTTAGAAATACTGAACTGAAACCATTCCACACTTCCATATGACACATTTCAGTGTTTGAAATTGTGTTTTTTTTTAAATGGTATTTGTTAAATTGAATGGGTTTAATCATAGGTTGGCTAATAGATCTAGTAGTGGAAGCAAGGACTGTTCACAAAGATACTTGCTGCCAGCTTTTCTTAAGGCTTTTACCAACTGATGTGCTGCAGTAGATCTCTGATGAGAAAGAAAGACCATGCCCAAGAATTGGAAAGATTCAGTGAAGACCAGGAGAGTTTTGCTGAAAAAAGTAAGGCAGTGATTCAGTGATACAACAGATTTATAGAGAAGAAATAGAGTTTAGAGATGTCAAAGCCGTGCATGTTCTGAGCAAGGCCCAGCAGCACAGAGAGACTCACTGATGTGTCCAAGGTCGTACAGGCTGAGATGGTCCTCAGTCCTACTTCTCTGCCACGACATCGAATGAAGGCTGGATTTCAAGCCCCCATCCACATCCTCTCTCTTCCCAGAGTCCCATCTGAGTCCCTATAATGTAAGCATTTTATCTACATTCGAATCTCTGGTGCGTGCATTAGATACAAAGCATCGGGGCGCTGGGGTGGGTCAGTGGGTTAAAGCCTCTGCCTTTGGCCCAGGTCATGACCTCAGGGTCCTGGGATTGAGCCACAGATAGGGCTCTCAGCTTGGAAGGGAGCCTGCTTCCCCCCCTCTCTATGCCTGCCTCTCTGCTTACTTGTGATCTCTGTCAAATAAGTAAAATCTTTGAAACAAAAACAAAAACAAAGGATCTCCCATGCCAGCCTACTTGAGGTCCTAGGACTCATTCCTTAATAATCAGTGCTCTGTAACTTCTTACTGGTTTTAATAGGTTCAACATATTTTAAGATCTTAAGGATGTACTCTAAGATTACATAATTGGAGCCATCCCAATCATATATTTTCCAAGCACAAAATAGTCTACAAGAGAAAAATGCTGAAGTCAGAAAACGGTGCTGTCTTCCAGTTCAACAGATTTAGGGAGCCACGTTACACTAAGAAGTATTTTCATGGAGAGATGAGAGTGTTCTCTCTTTCTATTTTTATTACTTTCATGTTATAGAAGATATGGCACCAGAAATATGCATACTTATATTTAGAGAAATTCACTTTAGGCATGCTGACTCCATTCACACTCTAAATCTCGGAGTCATAACAACGTCTCTTCCCATGCGGCATATGTATTTGGTAAATGCGAAGATTTCTCCACTTGGTGTGTCTGAGAGGACTCCATGAAAGGTTTGTTGTATTCATGAAAGGTTTTTATTTAAAGGAAAAGAACAGGAGGCAGCAAGAGAAAGACAGGAAGGGAAAGCATGTGGGTACGAGCTCCCGAGCTCCCCAGGGCTCTTACTCACACATACAGACTTGTTTCTGGATGAAACCACCACAAGGGCGTGATGAAACTTGGCTTTGAGAGCTCAAAGCTGAAATTCTCCACCGGCAGCTACACCCCTTTGGTCATGAAGTTAAGCTGGGCATCTACCTAGTTATGACAGATGAAGGCCATATTTATGTAGTACGCTATAATTTAAAACACTTAGGAACATTGAAAATTAGTGTCTTATGTCATTGTAAATACTTAGCAAGAGTATTTTGAACTTGGCCTGCCTTCTTCCCATCACGTGACTGACGATAGCGAGTGACCCTCTTTTCTGGGCTGTGGAGAATTACCATGAAACTTCATTTGGATCAGCTTCCAACATTTTCTTTTGGATCCTTTTCAATGTGCTGAACTATTTCTGAGAATTTCTTTAATGTGAGTTTGTTTCCTTAGGTAGAGCAAAAGGCAAAGGACTCAGATAGCAGGACTCTTTGCAAACCCTATGCGGGACCCAGGAGATCCACCACTTCTGTGAGGGGACCCAAGCACAGGATGTCTGGGGGCCTCTCCCCATATTAACCACATCACAGATTCAGGGGTGTCTGCACCCTAGAATGTCCAGAAATTAATCTAAGTCCCATTCCTTTACATTCAGTTCATGGTTTTATGCTTTTTTTTTTTTTTCTGTAATGATGAGAAGTTGCATGTTATGCATTGGAGGACTATGATTTTCTTAATCATTGGTATATACACAGCCTCACAGGTGTTTTTATTCTATTAACAATGATCTTAACAATTTCTTCTTTTTGTTTCTATTTTCATCCTTTTATAGAAAGATGCCTTGAGAAAGATGCTGGTGATTGATCCCCACTTAGGTCAAATAAATACCAGTGGCTGCAGATTGATTTTAAAGAGAGAATGAAGGTCCCAGCTGTGGCCACTTGGGGAGTGGGGGAAGGGGGACCTCCCACTGGGTGACCAGCTACATCCTGATGTTCAGTGACAGTGGGAGAAATTAGAAGCAATATTGGCAAGAAGGAAGCATCTGGGTATGTTCTTTTATTTAAAGACCCACATGTATTTTAACCTATATTGAGTAGAGAAACCAAACCTATCAATTTACTTTGAAAATATTTTGCAGAAGATGGAAATGTCCAAATTGTATTTTACATGCCTTCCACATGCATAATTGAGGGAGAAAAGCATTCTCTGAATGAGAACAGGGTCTGGGTATCTAAGAAATCAATGTCATTGTAATCTATTTTTATGTTGTTCAGTTACATAGCCTCTGCATTTCTTTCCGTTCATAAAATCTATTTATTTTTCTCACTTCCTGATTTAATCTGGAAATTCCAACAGACACTGGATATTTAAGTGTGTAATAAAAGGAAAAGCATGTTGAGGGGCACAGCAGTGCCCTGGCAGGAGCTCGTGCCCATGGAGCTCTCTGTTATTTGGCTGTAGTCAACTCTCAATATTATTCTGTTTTTGCAAATGACTTTATTTATTTGTTGTAAGATTTTATTTATTTGACAGAGAAAGCACAAGCAGGGTGAGTGGGAGAGGGAGAAGAGGCTGTTTTAGCCTCTTTTACTTATTCATAAATGTTTCACTTTAGCTGCCATTAGAGAAGTTAATGAAAGCTCTAGTCATGAATGCTATGTTCAAAGGAGAGACCCTTGTATTGAACAAGAGAATGTGTGTGTGTGTGTGTGTGGTTTTCTTCTTGATCACCCAAGAAATCTCACTGTCTGTTGTACTCCGGGCGACTGCATTACCTCAGGCACTTACTCCTACAACATGTGTCTGACAAATAACCCGAATTCAGCATCGTTCACACCATTATTCAAACAAGACAGAACTACTGTGAGTGCTAAGAAGAAAGACAAAGGAGCGAGTGTTGTGGGTAATGTGTTTCTGCTGTTGGTTTGTCTAAGGACCCACTTGCCTGGTGAGACCAAATGCCCAGGAGCAGGGTCAGGATGAAAGATGCCCAGAAACCCAGACTAACAGTGGCTTATAAACATTATGGAGCCAGACCAAGGGGTTCTGTGACCATGTTCTATTGACCGAAGCAATAGACTGATGACCACTGAGAAGTCGCTATCCCTGATGTATAGTTTTTACTTATTTCTGTGAGAATTAAGAACCAGAATCTCAAAAGAAAGAGATGATGTGTGAATCATCATGAAAATTTCTCTGGGCCACCCTGTAAACTAGCAGACGTCGAGCTAAGCTCATTACTTTCCATTTCTAAAGAGATGACCACGAGCTGCGGTCTGAGCGGCCCCTGAAGAGCCTCAGAAGTGTCATCAGATGACATGTCTTCCTTCTGTGAAGCATGGCAGGTGCCAAAGCAGGTTGGCAGAAAGCTCTGGCTTTCAGCAGCTATGGAGGTTCCTGCTGGACCAGGTCTTGACACACCCCAGACAGGACTGACAGAGTTCTCCAGCCCCAACGTGTCCTCTTCAGCACCTCTTCTTCTTGTGCTGCTGGGGCCTGTGTTCAGTGGTTCAAGTCCACCCACTCTGAACTGCTTTATTGTCCTCCCCCGAATCAGCGAGCTGGCCCTGATTGTCAGCAGTTCCTGCATTCAGTCTCCCTCTGGGGACTGTCTTTTCAGGACTGTTGACTGTGTTTTCTTGTCCTTTTTTGTATTCACTCTCTTTTATCTCTCTCTCCCTCTCATGGTAGATATGCATTGCTGCATAAAAATAGTGCCACAAACTGAGCAGCTTAAACCACCACACACTTCTTATCTTGCTGCTTCTGTGAGTTAGGAGCATAGGCGTGGCTCAGTTGGGTTCTGTCACACTCAAGGTTGTCCAGCAGGGCTGGGTTCTCATTCGGAGGCTGGACTGGGGAAAAGTCTCCTTCCAGGCTCGCTCACTTGTTGGCAGAATTCATTCCCTCCCAGCTGGAGAACGGAAGGCCTTGGCTTTGAGCTGTTCCACAGCATAGCCTGCATTTGGGTTCTAGAGGCTGCCTGCATTTCTTCAAGCGGTAGGCCTCCCCCCAGTACCTGCGTGCCTTACCACTGTCTGAAAAAGAGTCTCCAGCAAGACAGTTAGCCATGTTGCTGAATCCCACCTACATAGTAACTTATGTCTATTACCTTTGAAGGACTGTATAGATTAGAAGTCACAGGTCCTGTCCATACTCAGAAGGAGGGAGCTCTTAAAGGGCAAATCCGGAAACAGGAATCATGTGGTCCTCCTTACAAGATTGTCAGAGTCACTGCAACGCCCAATGGTTCAGGCCCTTCCCAAATGTAAAATACGTTCATCCATCCCAAGGTCTCCAAGGGCCTCATCCCATGATAGCATCTGCTCAAAGTCCAGGACCTCATCATGTAGGTCAATTCCAACGTGTGGATGACACTATGCGAATCTCCTCTTGACTGGCCACTCTGCAAACCTACAGAGCCAGCAACCAGCCTTAAGAAAAGTCACCTGCACCCTCCTCATGCACCCCATGTGCAGTGGTGGGATAGCCATCCATAACAGCTATGGATGTCCCCACCCTAAAAAGGAGAAAAAGTAAAGGACAAAAGGTCACTGGTCCATAATAATTCTCAAACACAGAGAGTAACCTTCCATGGCTCTTGTCTCCAGTCTCTGGGTTCTTGGTTTAGACATGAGAGTCATCTTTCCTTCTTTATGAGGATACTATGTACATGCAACCAACTTCCCTCTGCCAGCTTCCTGACAGTATAATTTTAGGATTTTGGTATCCTCTTTCCCTTTTATACTCTCTTTTAGACCAAGCTGGCCAGAATTTTACTGATACAATTTTATCAAGAACTTGTGTCTCTCCCATGAATTTCCTGGATGGGATGGGGCTCACATTTCTAGACAAAAGCCCCCAAGGTCTTTTCTGGATAAACCCTTTTTACCTGGGATTCCTGCTGTGTGGGCTTAGGGACAACACAATTTACCTTCTTAGAAGCTCTCTGGTATGGCCAAGAGGGTCTGCAAGGAGAACATCCTTGATCATCTGAAAGCCCTTTGGAACACTCTGATGATTTGATCTTTCCAAGGTTTTGCAAAATGTGCATGGTCACACTCTTGGCTTTTTCTCTCTGCTGCCTGGAAAGACTTGAAAAATTTCAAAATAATCAAAACCTGGATCCTTTTTTTCAAACAGCGCTTCCTCTGATGTACCTCTCTCCTCTTGCATTTTACACTAAGTAGGAGGGTTATTACATGCAGTGCTCAGCTATCAGTACTACAAGCCAGAAGGCACCTCCATCTTTCCTTGGAAATCTTAGCTATAAAGCCGAGTTCATGGCTTGCAAGTCCGGTTGCTTCTCAAACGACTGCAGGAGATGATTTCTGCAAAGCCTTGAAACCACATAACAGGGATCTTGCTTCCTCTGGTTTCCAGTAACTTGATTCTTACTTCCTTTTGAGCTTCATCAACAGCATCTTCAATACTTAAATTTCTACTAACAGGACATTGAGACTTTCTCTCACACTCCTCAGAATTTCTCTGTCTTCCACTCACTGCCATCCACAGTCACGCTCACATTTTCAGGTCGTTGTTCCAGCAAGATCACTTTCAGGTACAAAATCTGTGTTGTCTATTGCAGGGAAGGATGTTGCTACCAGACTCTACCAGGTTACTGGTTATAATTCATTTATTCTTGTGTGAGGGTCTGAGAGCTCCAGTTTCTTGCTGGCAGCTGCATGGTGACCACCCTCATCCCCTTGTCATGTGGGTCTCCCCAAAAGGCTCACATGCTTCATGACAGCCAATGAAGGAGAATGCCTATATGTGTGTATTTCTTTTTTCATTCTTTTCCTCATTTATGTACATTGTCCTAACGTCTCCTGTCTGTTTTATTCCTCTTCTTTATTTTTACTTTCATGTTACAGCATTTATGATTTATTTTTATTTTATTTTATTATTTTATTTTTATTTTCTCTTGTCTGTTTTATTTCTCTTCTTTATTTTTACTTTCTTGCTACAGCATTTATGATTCATGAGATTAAAAAGCTCAAATTAGTACAGACAAATGGCGGATTCTGCTGGGTAGTGAGAATGAGAAGACCCAGCTGTGCTGAGGAGGCAAACGGTGCCTCATGTCACCTGCTAGTCCATTCCCTCCTACAGGCCAGTTGTTGAACTTGGTAGAAACCTTGGCTTTTGTGAGTTCTGAGGTCTTTTTGTTTGTTTGTTTGTTTTAAGATTTATTTATTTATTTGAGAGAGAGTGGGAGGAGTGGCAGAGGGAGAGAATCCCTAAGCAGAGCCCCCTCACCATTGTGTGTGGATCCCAAAGCCTATGTTGTCAGGTTGGATCCCAGCACCCTGAGACCATGACCTAAGTTAAAATTAAAAGTAAGATGCTCAACCAGTGTAGCCTCCCAGGCATCTCAGTGATCCCTGAGTTTTACATCTTCTAATTTTCATGGCCACAAAGACACTTTTTCTCCCTCTACTCTGATTAGAAATAGTCTTGGAGGGGCACCTATGTAGCTCAGTCTGTTAAACGTCTGCCTTCAGCTCAGGTCATTATCCCAGGGTCCTGGGATTGAGTCCCGCATCAGGCTTCCTGCTCAGTGGAGTGCCTGCTTCTGCCTCTCCCTCTCATTGCCGCTCTACCTACTTGTGCTCTCTCTGTCTCTCTATCTCTCTGTCAAATTAAAAAAAAATGTGTTGGAAGAGCACTCAGACATACCTAGCCTTAGTGGTGAGCGCAGCTCAGAGGAAGGGGGCCAGCTCAGGTCTGACCCCACCTTGGTTTAAGCACATGTGGCTGTTGGAAGGCCATCGAGAGACATGGAACCCTTTACAGGGGGGCAGGGGCAGCGGTTCTAGCAGCAAAGGCTGGAGGCCAGGAGGCAACACCAGCATGTCACATGCTCTTTTCTCTTTCTCTTTTTCTGCCCTTTCCCCTCTTGTCTTGACTTGTGTTTTCCTTCTTCAAACACATGATCTTTCTTTTCCTCCCTCTTTTCTTTCTTCTACAACAGAACACATGCAGCCTCCCCAAAACATTTAGGAATCATAAGAATGATTCTGCCTGCTTTAGGAAGTAGTTTTCTTCTGTCCGTCAGCCCAAGCAGATGACTCTCACTGCATTGACTGAAAGAACCTTCCTGCAGCAGTGCTCATATGGGGGTGGCAGCCAGAGGCAGGGTCCTCCTGGCAGCCATTGGCCTGGAACGTGGGGCTGGGAGGAATCAATAAATAACGGCCAGATGTTGGTGAGTCTAGACAGCCATCATTTAATCCTTAATCTGCACTCTCTGCAATAATCAGAGTTTTGTCGTTTTCATTAAAAACTCATTAGAACTCTAATTTAAAATGTTGCTATAGCTCTTATGAATTCAAGATGAGACTTATTATTCTGAATACATTGACAACTTAAAACTGAAGTAGATTTTCTTATCATGTAGTCTCTATATGCAAGAAAAAGATTCTTTCCCATAGAACAGGTTGGGAAAATATACTTGAAAATAAAGAAATTACTTTAAATGCATTTAAGTTTTAAAAGTATTTCATTTAAAAATTTTCTTTAATTTAAAGGAGTTCATTACCAGTAAACCAACCTCACAAGAAATGTTAAAGGGAATGCTTTGAATGGAAAAAAAAAAAAAAAAGTCCAGACTGATAGTAAGAAACTATGAAGGGGCAAAAAATTAACCAGTAAAAGCAAATATATAATACAGGTAAAGACTAATAAAACCAGTCTGCTGGCTACTAATTAGTAGACTATAAAACCAGTATGGAGGGAAAAACACAAAAACAGTAAAATTAATTATTTTACAAAAATCAGCCAAGGGATATAAAAAAAGATATAAAATATAACATCATATACATAAATCATGGAAGGGGAAGTAAAAATTTAGTGTTTTTAGGATGTGTTCAAACTTAAGTGGCCACCAACTTACTATGGAATGCTGCACACATAAGACATTATATGTCAACCTGAGGGTAACTGATGGTAACCTGATGGCAATGGGATAACATATAAAAATTCTATGTAGGTATGCACACAAAAAAGAGAAGGGAGTCTAAACATGACACTAAAGAAAGTCATTAAACCATAAGGGAAAAAAGCAAGAAGAGAAGAAAGGAACAGAGAAGAACTACAAAAACAACCAAAAAACAATTAACAAAATAGCAATAAGTATGTACCTATCAACAACTGCTTTATTTTTTTTAATGATTTTATTTATTTATTTATTTGAGAGAGTGAGGGAAATTTCAGATGGAGACGCAGACTCTCTGTGGAGCTGGGAGTCCGATGCAGGACTTGATCCCGGGACTCTGGGATCATGACCTGAGCTGAAGGCAGTTGCTTAACCAACTGAGCCACCCAGGCACCCTCAACACCTACTTTAAATGTAAATGGACTAAATGCCCCAATCAATAGACAGGATGACAGAAGGGATAAAATAAAATAAAATAAACAAAACAAACAAACAAAAAAGATTTGTCTGTATGTTGCCTATGAGAGATTCATTTCAAACCTAAAGGTGGCCTGAAAGTGAGGAGACTGGAGAGCATGGATCATGCAAATGGAAGCGGAGAAAGAAAAAAGTCAGGGTAGCAATTCCCATGTCAGATAAAACAGACTTAAAACAAAGACTGTAGCAAGACACAAAGAAAGGCATTAATATGACAAAGGGAACAATTCCACAAGAAGATGTAATGATCATAAATGTACATGCACCCACCGCAGGAGTGCCTGAGCACACAGAGCAGAAGTTCAGAGACGTAGAGGGAGAGACTGACAGCAGTACAGCAGCAGGGGACTTTATCATCCCCCTTACATAAGGACAGATCATCCAAGCACAAGATCCACAAGGCAACAGTGGCTTCAATGACACATTAGACCATACAGACCCAACATATATACAGACCCAACAGAATAGTTCACTCAAAACAGCAGAACCCACATTCTTTGCAAGTGCACAGGGAACCTTCTCCAGGAGAAGTCACGTGTTAGGTCACAAAACAAGTCTCAGTAAATTTAAGAAGACTGAACTCAGACCAAGCATCTTCTCTGACCACAGTGGTATGGAACTAGAATAATCAATTACAAGAAGAAACACATGGAGGCTAAACCACAGGATTCCAAATAATGGGCGTCAACCAAGATGTCAAAGAGGAAATAAAAAAAACATGGAAAAACAAATGAAAATGAAAACATAGCAGTTTGAAACCTTTAGGATGCAGCAAAAATAGCTCTAAAGGGGAACACTGTAGCAATACAGGCTTACCTCATATAACAAGAAAAATCTCAAATAAATAACCCAACCTTACATCTAAAGCAGCTATGAAAAAAAGCCCAAAACTAGTAGAAAAGAAGAAATAATAAAGTTTGGAGCAGAAATAAATGAAATAAATACTACAAAAAATAGAAGACATTAATGAAACTAGAAGCTGTTTTTTTGAAAAGATAAACAAAATTGATAAACCTTTAGCAAGACTCATCAAGAAAAAGAGAGAGAGGACTCAAATAAATAGAAATTGAAATGAAAGGGGAGAATATACAAAGGACTGTGTGAGAATAATATGAGAAATTGTAGGCTGACAAGTGAAGCAACCTAGAAGAAATGGATAAATTCCTGTAAACAGAATCTTCCAAAACTGGATCAGGAAGAAATAAAAAATGTGAACAGACTCATTACTAGTAATGAAATTTAATTGGTAATCAAAAAACTTTCAGCAAACAAAGTCCAGAACCAAGTGAATTCACAGGTGAATTCTACCAAACACTTAAAGAAGAGCTGAAATGTATTCTTCTCATATTATTCCAGAAAGTGGAAGAGAGTGGAAAACTTCCAAATTCTCTCTGTAAGGCCAGCATAACCCTGATACCAAAACCAAAGACACCACAAAAAAAAAAAAAAAAAAAAAAAGAACTGCAGACCAGCATCTCTGAGGAACATGGTTGCAAAAACTCTCAAAAGAACTTGAATGAAACAAATTGAAGAATACATTAAAAAAAAAATCATCCACCATGATCGAGTAGGATTTATTCCAGGAATTTAAGTGTGGTTCAATATTCCCTTATAAATCAGTGAATATGCTATATCACATTAACAAGAGAAAGAATGAAAAGACACACAATCATCTCAAGAGATGGCAGAGAAAACATCTGATACAATACAACATCAATTCATAATAAAAAACTCTCACCTCTACACAATAAAGGCTCTCTATAAAACAAACAAGCAGCCCACAGCTAACATTACACTTAATGATGAGAAACTGAGAGCTTTCCCCTTAAGATCAGAAACAAAATGAGGGTCACTCTCACCGCTTTTACTAAACGTAGTACTGGAAGTCCTAGCCACAGCACATAGACAAGAAAAAGAAATAAAAGATGTCCAAATTCATAACAAGCAAACTTCTCCCTGTTTGCAAATGGAAAAAAAAAAAAAAAAAAAAAAGGAAAACTGACAGCCAGCAAAGAAACTGGCATGATACTATAAATAGAAAACCCTATCAACTCCACTAAAATAAAAATTAGAACTGACAAATGAATTCAGGTAAGTTGTAGGATACAAAATTAATATACATAAATCTATTGTATTTATATACAGCAATAACGAAGTAGCAGAAAGAAAGGAAGAAAAGAATCCCACTTGTAATTGGTTAAAAATAATAAAATACCTAGGAATAAACTTAACCAAGGAAGCAAAAGACTATACTGTGAAAATTCTGGGGCCTCTGTTTGCTTTTTTAAACACACTGGCTGGATGTACAGGGTGTCATGGTAGCTGAAAAAAGTCAGACAGAGAAAGACAAATACAATACGATTTTACTTACATGCGGAATCTAAACAAAATAAAAAGAACGGACTCTTAAATACAGGAACAAATCGGTGGTTGCCAGAGGGAAGGGGGTTGGAGGATGAGCTAAATGGGTAAAGGGGGTTGAGTCACTTCCAGTTATAAAATGAACCGGTCACGGCAATGAAAAGTGCCGCACAGGGAACACAATCAGTAACGTGATAACACTGTGTGGCCACAGATGGTGGGGACACTTACCTGGCGTGTATTTTATAACATGTGTAAACGTCAAATCACTATGTCATACACTTGACACTAATATAACATTTTATGTCAACCATACTTCAATTAAAAAAAAAAAGGATACTGGTTAAATGAAAGGGAGGGACGGACTGTTCCCATTCTGAGCAGCCTCAGGAACCCTGGGGACTCGCACGTGGCTTCCTAAGGAAGTCTCCCTTTGAGTCCCAGGGACTCAGCATTTGGGGACTCTAGCAGTCCCCTGACAGCCTGTGCCCCACCTCATTCCCTGTCACCAGCTGAAAAAAATACCTCCCCTTTTCTCCAGTGGAAAACCATCTTCTTAGCTGTGCATAGTTGTCCTCTGGGAATGGGGGCCGCTCGGTTTGTTTCTTGAGACTCCCCTACCTGGTGCTTCCGAGGCCCTGCAGAGGCAGAGTTCTCCTGCCCCAGACGATCCAGTTCTGCCCTGGACGATCCCGTTCCCTGGCCCCGAACGATCCCGATCTCCCGCATCCCTCACGAGGCTCCGCCGGCAGCCAGGCTTCTCGAGGAGGACATGGCCTTAGGAAGAAGCTGACCGCAGAAGCTGGCCACGTGTGTGTGTCTGCCTTCGGGCAAAGACTCTCCGAGTCCGATGTTAGCTTTCATTTAAGACGTTTCTTCGTGAACGTCCTACATAAAAGGTCGGCGATGCCCGAGTTCTGGAACGCAGGCTCCCTGAGGATGGTTTTCTTTCTCGGATAGAGATGCTACGTGCGCATCTCCAGAAAACGCCCCTGAGCTCTCAGCACATTTTCCCAGATTAGATTATGTTATTTAAAAATCTCTACCAAGTGTTTAAGTTAATCTTTCAGCAGCTTGCATTTATTGATGGACTTTTTTAAAAAATTGATTTGGGACCAAAATTTGTGATTTCTTAAGTATTACCAAAAAATAAATGAATAGTTTTGGGGCTAAGTTAGTGCCTGGGCTGGGATTTTAGAGTTGTACAGAACTGGCTTTGAAAATAAGTCATAAACAATGGATTTGGGCAATTAAGCTTTTGCAAACTTAGTTTTTGTGGGGATTAAACAAGAAAATCCATTTACATCACCGCACTCAGTGTTTGGCACACAGGAAGTTTTCAGTGGTGTTGTGGCTGTTCCTCTTTTAATTACATTATTAATATCACTAATTATGATAATTATTATTATGTTTCCTTCATTGTTCATACTCGTGTATATATACGATTCCATAACAAATATATATATATATATTATGCCCCAAAGCTAATGTAATAAAAGTGGTTGATCTTGCCTTATTTTCTCCAAATCTATGACTCTTGAAAAAGCAAATTAGTTAGGAGTTTACAGAGAAAAAAAGTAGAAGTTAATGTGAAGCTGTGTTTGATATCCTCGAATGAATATATATGCACATCGAAAGACCTGATGTGATTTGCAACGACGTGGATAGAACTGGAGGGCGTTATACTGAGTGAAATAAGTCAACCAGAGAAGAACTATTATCAGATGATCTCCTTAATATGTGGAATTTAAGAAACAAAACAGATGAGCTTAGGGGAAAAGAAGAAAAAATAAGGTAAGATAAAAATAGAGAGGGAGACAAACCATAAGAGACTCTTAACTCCAGGAAACAAACTGAGGGCTGCTGAAGGGAGGTGGGCAGGGAGATGGGGTCACGGGGTGATGGGCATTAAGGGGGGGCATGGATGTGATGAGCACTGGGTGTTGTACGCAACAGATGAGTCACCAAATTCTATCCTGAAACTACAGGATAATACATAATATACATAATACAAACATAATACATAAATACATAAGAATACACTATGTGTTAACTACTTGATTTTTTTATATTAAAATTTTTTTTTATTTTTTATAAACATATATTTTTATCCCCAGGGGTACAGGTCTGTGAATCACCAGGTTTACACACTTCACAGCACTCACCAAAGCACATACCCTCCTCAATGTCCATAATCCCACTATATTAAAAAATTTTTAAAGATTTTATTTATTTATTTGAGAGAGGGAAACTGAAGCAGGGGGAGAGAGGGAACCGAAGCATGGGGAGTGGGAGAGGGAGAAGCAGGCTTCCCACTGAGCAGGGAGCCTGGGTGCAGGGCTGGATCCCAGGACCCTGGATAATGACCTGAGCCAAAGGCAGAAAGCTTAACAATTGAGCCACTCAGGCATCCCAATTAATTGATTTTAAATTAAAAAAAAAGAGAGAGAGACTGGATTTTGTTCATCATTCAGGGATGATAAAATGATTTAAAACTTCTGTCATATAATAACAGCAATATAATGTTTTGTAAGCTTTTTTCTTCATTCCTTCATGTCTCTTTAAGGTCCCAGACTTCTATTTCTGACTTCTCTCATAACTTGCTCCCAGAGAGGACATTTATTTTGGTGGCAATAGCTTCCTTTTTAAACCTGTATTTAATATTTCACTCCTCCCTCCCAGGTTTCTATTTTTACCTTTCTTAGCACATTCAGCAAGAAAAGGTATAAAGCAAGAAGCATAAACATTAGAAATAAATCAAAATTATCAGTGTCTGTTTCTTGAAAATAAGACAAGATCCCAAAAAACAGTAAGTAGTAAGAAGATTCAGTAAAGTTTCTCCCTCTGAAATTAATTTCAAAAGCCAATGGTTCTCCCCACATATGTAAAATAAGGAAAAATTGTCTCCAATTTTAATGGAATCTTAAATAAAAAATTAACAAGAAATGTTTCAAGATTTCTATGAATAAATATTCAGAACAGCACTGAAGGACATGACAGGAGACAGAAACAATCCCTGGGTTGGGTACCAGGACTTGATATTATAAAGACATTAGTCCTTCCTAAAGTAAAATGCTAAGTAAAATAAGATCATTCCTTTTATTTATTTATTTTTTTGATAATGCCATGTTTCAATTTGAAATGTTACATGCAAGAGTCATTTAGTGAAAAGAGTACACTTAGTGAGAAGAGTACTTAGTGAAAAGAGTAACAAGTGTTAGCTCTACAGGTGTAGAGAAGTACATGACAGAGCCTGACTCGGGCTCTCAGAGATTAGCCTGTCAGGACAGGTGTTCATGACGAGAGATCGGAGGGCCCGGCAGTAAACACACAGACTTACCCCGGAATGTAGCACATGCGGCCAGTGAACGTGGCGGTTCAATTCAGTGAGGAAAACGGAGTTACTGGCCAGTAAGTGATGCTGGCCCAAATAGCCATCTAGAGGTCCATGCGTCACACAAGGTCCATCCTTCACACCGTACATTGAAGTAGTTGTGGGATGGAATGAAGATTTACACTAAAAGAGACCCAGAGAAAGGACAGGACAAAACCAGGGGAGAATGTTTGTGGATAAAAAGCACAGGTGGCCAGCTGTGGCTTTCTAAGCAGGACCCAATCGCTTCTCAGCCTTGTGGGTAAGATCAAGGGTGTCAGCAAGGCCCAAACCCAGGTGCCAGGGAAGAAAAGACTGATAACTTAGCTCAACTGAAAGGAACGGAATGGGGGTGGAGGGAGCCCTCAGAAATACTTCAGACATGAATAGGAACAAATTGTTAGTACACCTGACAAAGAACTAATCTCTTCCATTTATAAAACCCTTTTACAAACCAATGGATAAAGACCAAAACTTCATATAAAATCAGGCAAAAAAGATAATGGTCAGTTTACAAAAAGAAAATAAAATGACTCGTGAACATACGAGAAATGCCCAACTTCACTCCCACTTGGAGAGATGAGTCTCGTAACACCCATGTGGCACCATGGACCCTCTCTGATTTAAGGAGCTCAAGGCATTCCGAGGAATGATCTTGCTCAGGCTAGAACTTTCCAAGTTGTGGCGGAGTCTGAACGCATTTTTTTTTTTATTTTATAATTTTCTATTTCCCATGTCTTAGTATGACATGTAGCTAGCACATCAGATCTATGATATCCCTGTGTATCATTCAGCATAAGATGCAGTTTAAAAACAGAATACATTTAAAGATGATCATTAAAGCCACCAGAAGAGTTAACCCATGCTGGGTGCTCAGGACGTCCAGGACTCTAACTGCCTCACGTGCTTTACATGTGATAATTCAACACATCCTCACATTCACAAGTAGGGAAACTGAGGCAGGAGGCATCTCAGTTCACTGTCCTCACATGACACGGCTAGTTGTGAGGTCATAGAACTGGAACCCAGGGGGTCTGGCTGCCTGACCCACATAAACTGGCTTGCCATGGTCCAGGGGATTTAGGCAGGAGCCCCTGGAAGGCGATTTGCATAACATTAAATAAAAATGTCCCAAACACCTGCTGCATAGCTCTGAAGATGACAGTCCAGAAGGAGGATCACCTTAAATCCCCTCAGTGCACCGTCTACACAGAGTAGAAACTTCACTCCTGGGAACGAATCCCACAGGGACACGTGAGCAACACAGAATACACCTGTGAGGACAGTGTCACGTCCTCACAGTCACGGTCCGGTTCTCTGCCACTGGTGAGCACAGAGATAAAGCATGCTACCTTCATTCTATGGAATAACATGGATCACATAGAATGCATTTGTGAGACAGGTTTTTTTTTTTTTTTTAAAGCAAGATAATAACAATAAATAATAATAACAATACATCCCTGAAATGGATATTACTGGGTGGATATACAAGATATCATTGACAGCATTTTTCCCCTCTGGGTAAGGGGTTAGGGCCTAAAATCATTAAATGAATTCAATTTTAAAACCTGACTTCACGGCTGGTGGTTGGAAGAGGAGGGAAACCCGACAACAACGAAAGCCAGGCTAGGTACCAGGAGACAAACCACCTTGCAACCTTCCAAGAACTGGTCTCACTCCGTTTGACTCAGTCCTGATCACTAATTAGCTCCATTTCAGATACAGTCTATAGAGACAGATTCCCAGCCCAGGTTCGCAGCAGCCCCACTCCCCTCCCCCACTCTGGGCCCTGCGGTGTCGTCCCACTGGAGCAGGTGCCAGTCTGCACCCTGAAGCCTCCCTGGGTGCCCCTTGCCTGGGCACTGCATCACCCTTCCTGGCTCGGACACTCAGGGCCCCTCACAGTGCGGCGTCCTGACCCGGCTTTCCGGCTCGTCCCCTGGCCAGCCCGTGTCCTAAACGTCCTCCCGTGTCCCGGGGGCAGCCTGCCAGCCCCCCCCCCCCCCCTCCTTCCAGCTCGGCATCATCCCTGCAGGTGTGCCCTGCCCCACTGGTCCCTGCTCTGGTGGCCTCCCTCTAAACTCCATGCCATGAAAACCCCCGCATCCACCGCCGCCTCCTCAGGGGAGCACTCCCTGACTTCGATGAACGCACCTGTTGCATTTCCCCGCGGACCCCAGGCTCTGGGGCTTCCGATCCGGTGGTGCTGGTTCCTGGCCCGCAGCCCCAGCCTGCGCAGCCCTGAGAGCCTGGCTCCGGCCCCTGCGCTCCTCTCTGTGCGCATTCTTCGGTGTCACCATGGCCCGGACGACAGCATCTTAAAGAATATAGCAGATACATAGCTTTACTATTATGTACGGTTTTACTTAATGTTTTCTATTTTCCCAAGATTAATCGAGTCCATAAAAAGTGCGCCACACTGCCTAGAAATGAATCTTTTCTCCCATAATTCTGTGCATCTGGGACTATAGAAATGTCGCTGTCCCTGCACTGTATCTTCCAAGTAAGTTATGCGTTACAACTATAAATATATACACATATGTACACACACATATAGTTGCATAGTGTGTGGATGCACACACATGCATATTTTGTATATTGTAAATATATATTTTTCTTTTGCTTATTTGCATTTTTTTCAAGGTCTTCATTTTATTACATTTTACACAATATAATTTGAGTGGCAATAAGCTATAGCTGATGGAAAATAACACACCTGTGAATCAAAGACCCTGTTTGGGCTTATATAGGGGATAAAATTAAAGATGAACATTGAGAGAAATTGTGAACTATAAGGAACAAATAACCAGGAAACAGATTCTCTGGTGACTTTCCACAATCCAGAGAAACCCAGAGAGAGAGAGATTAAGGAAATATTGTGCTTTCCTAAACTCCTTACATTTGGCACGAAAAAGAAATCCATTGTCTGCCAATATCACCTCATTCTCATTCTTGTTTTCCTTACTCAGAGTGAGAGATACACACTTTCATTTTGATGGTGCTCAACATAAGTTTGAAATACATCATCTTTTATGAGCCTGAAAACGTGTTCAAACCCCCAGAGCCTAAGTGCATGGAAAGTCACAGGGAAAGAAGACTGTGTTCTGCTTTTGGTGTTAGGGAATGGTGACAGACCGTTTATGCAGGTGCCATTTTGCTGAGGGTGTCCATGGACATACAGGAGGTTTGTTCATAACACATCCAGCACCTTTCACCTTTCAAACTCCTGGGTCCTCTGTTCAACTGCTAAAAATAATAATGCAAGAGTTTTTCCTTCCTTCTTTTTCATCTTTCTTTCTACCTTGACTCATTCTGAATTGATTTGAAGAAGAAATCATTTCTTGTCTTTGAGAGTGTTGTATTACAGAATACTCACAGGTGTTTTCTTAGATAAAGGACTTGGAGCAATCTTCACTATCTCTATTGTCAATGAGATAGAAGTTCAAAAAGATGAAGTTAATTCACTCTTGATTTGCAAGTGACAGGGCAGTAATTCTGATATAGAAGTTTCGACTTAAAAACTATTAATATCCCTGCCCCACAGAATCCAGCGCTGTTTCCTAAGCATATGAGTAAATGAAAATTTGGCAGAAGGTCCTAAAAACTCACCATCTGAGAGTTCTCTTGGCCCAGCCATTCTAGGCTTTGTAGGAAGAGCCCAGGGTATGGCCGTGGGAGGAAGCACCAGATAGTGAATGCTACAGGAGGTAAGAGTCTGAGGGTTCTTTTTGCCTCTGGCTTTGTCTGTGATTGTGCAAGGGTCATTAAGATTCCCCAGGAGCAGGCTCCCAGGACTCCTGGAATAGATCTAACCCATAATCCAGGAATCACAGATGAAAGCTTGTCAGTGGCCTATAACTTTCCAGGAGCATCCAAACAGGGCTTTGACTGATTGAAGATCAATTCAGGTTGTGAATAAGAAACATTTTCTTAAACATAATTAAGACTTTTCAGATAAATTCAGAACTCAAAATTTCTAAGAGAAAAAGCTCTTTAGGTGGCAAGGGAACAACAGAGGAATTATCTTTCAGTACTTCAGCTCTGCTTAGAGTATTTAATGTTGAAAACAGCAAAAGCTATTTTCAGTGTTTTCATTTAGAGTTCCTGCTTACACAGCTGTACAATTTTTTAGAAAAACAGTCTTATGCAGAAACACTAAGAAGAGAGATTATACACCCCCTTGAATCAATCTGACGCCTCACAGGCTCAGCACGAACAGTTTGAAATGGGTGAAACCTCAGGAGTGTCAATGTAGATCTTATAGATCTGTAGGATGATAAGATCTTATAGATCAAAATGCCCTTCTGATCACATTGCTTGCTCCAGATTTGTCTCTGAAAGGTACCAGAAGCCGACAGTTATACAATAAAATTGATAGAGTGAGCCCTAACACTCTCTTAGAAACGCTCACTATATGAGCCATTTACTTTGCCACAGTCTTTACACATATTTTATGTTCTATACGAGCAATTTGAGAAAAAATAGTAAAGTGGGCAAAATTAGTCTTGTGTAATTTCTCTCTTCCTTTTTCCCTTTTCCCTCTTCCCTGTGTTTTTTAAAAAACCCTGTCTGTATGTGTTGTTCCCAATCAGGAGCCAATGAGGTTATAATGTAGGCTCCCCAAGAACAGACACCATGTCTTATCTTCTTCAAATCTACTTTTCAGAGCTGAACACAGTGCTTGAGAAGAATCACCATGAAAAGGCACCTGCATTTTTCAATAAGAAATTCTATGAGCCTGAAAACGTGTTCGAACCCCCAAAGCCTAAGTACTTAGATGTGGTGCTCGGTCATCCCCAGTGGGCAGGCTGGAGGAGACCATGACCTCTTTCTTTCCTCTGAGCGGGAACTCTGTGCCGTGATCCCCCCATGCCCTACACACATACACACCACCCAGAATTCCAGTCAGAGGTTTGTTTCACATGAGAAGTAGAACGTCTTTGAGAAATTAATTTGGAAAATATCAGTTATGTTTAATAAGCCTTAATCATCAGTTAAAGTTTAACACATCTTTATTTAATTAAGTATTTCCTGCGTGCCCATGACAGAGCAGCTGTCCTGCTAGGTTTGGTATTCGGTGGAGAGCAGACAATGCTGGGGGTGGGGGTGGTCAGTAAACATGAAGACAGATGCAGTGTAGGGTCACACGAGACAGAGCATGGCAGTGAGGAGTAACGGTGCGGCGTGACTGTGGGGATGGGGACAGAGGGTTAGCTAAGGGATCCAGGAAGGCCACACAGAGCAGCTGCCATTTGAATAGAAACCCCAACAGTGAAAGGAGGCAGCCTGGGAAAGCTCTCTGGGGAGAGCTTTATAAGCCAGAAGGAAGGGTAAGTCTAAACGCCCAGAGGCAGGAACAAGCATGGTGCCATTAAGGCAGGGAAAGAAAGGTCACCCGAGAGAGAAGGTTATGGGAGCAGTGGGACCAGGCAGAGTCTCAGAGGCCACACTGATGTGGGTTGACACCTGGGGGCTCGTGAACTGGGTGGCTACAAGGAGGCAGGTGAAGCAGCTCTGTGGGAGAATTGCCAAGAACCTGTAAATCTCACGAGGAACCAGCTCCCTGCTCGTGCCTCTCAGAGCACCAGAGCACGCTCTGTTCACCAACGAGCTCGAGGCAGTGCCTCTGATCTTGGCAGCCTATGGGTATGGGTACAGATTTTTAAAAAATCAGTGCTTTGTCTTATACGGTGATTCAAGACATAGACGACCCCAGGTTCTGAGCCTCACTATGGACTGACTGATGGAAGAGTGGTTTTGGTGAAAACCATGTCCATTGCAAGTAGAATATTCGGAAAAGAATAGTAAATTGGGCATCCACTTAAGAGCCTTGTAAGAGTTCTACTGAATTCACAGCTTAGAAGAAAGTACATTGAAGCCAAAATGAGCCTCCAGAAAAGCCATGCTTGCAGTGAAGGTGAGGAAGCATGAAAGAAAAGAAACAGCCTTGGTTTTCCAATATTTAGCAGGTGTCTGGTAGTTGAAAAACAGCTGATATTACCTTTGGATTTAAATAATTCAAATTTTATAAAACATATGACCTAATGGTTTCTTAATTATAGATCAAAGAGACATTCCTTTAAGATTGTATTCATTAAATCAAACTGGAAAACTTCAGTTGTGAAAAAAAAAAAATCAACAGTACAACTGGTCTTTTTTCTTTTCTTTTCTTTTCTTTTTTTTTCCTAACTGGGAAAATGGGTTCTTCTCTGTCTCCAAATTTTGTTGTTTGTAGCTGTCTTTACTCACTCTTCCATTTCCCATTTTGGTTAAGGACAGATCATAGGATCTAAATTGTATGTGACTAGGTATTCCAAGTCACAAAATGGTGGCGACAATACATACAGCTTTTTTTATAATCAACTGTATACATGAAAAAAAAAAAAAAAAAAAAAAAAAAAGAAAAAGAATAGTTTTTACCCAGCAAAGCATCCAATACCATAGCCAATGGACAAATTCAAGTTCAGTCACATGAGACACATTCCAGGCACCCCCTGGCCACACCCAGCTGGTGCTGCTGTGTTGGAGGTTGGGATAGAACTCTTCTCAGTCACACAGGGAGTTCTGTGGGACAGCACTTTCCCGATGCTTCCCAGGCACACATTTATTTAGGAGATCTTTTTTTTTTTTTTTTTTTTTTTGGTGTCCTGTTGATTATTAATAATTGTGAACACATCATGTTGATTATTAATAATTGTGAACACATCACCTCCCAATAAATAAATGCAGAAGATTTAGTTCTTTGAAGAACCCATCCAGAAAACTCTCCTTCCTAGACAAAACCCATGTCTTCCCTTACATAAGTCATTGGCAAAGATGCTTTATATTGTGTAGTACTTATATCCTATTGTGAAACCCTTTATCTTTAAACAGTCATACTTCCTGGGAATCAACCCCGATCACAAGGGTGTTGTAATTCTCTCCCTGAAGACAGACCAAATGGGATGAGTGTTTTGTTTTGCCACACAGACCCCCGAGGTGTTACACCCCTGAGTGTAAATCTTCTCTTTTTCAGATTTATTTCGGAAAATTAACACATTCGGGGAAATGAGTTAGAACTTGCAAACCTATTGGCGAGATACATATGTTTCTGTGTTCAAAAAGGAGACTTGCCTCCAAGAAAGACATTTATTTCTTTTGCCTAAACAATTTTCTCACAAGGTGAGCATATTCAGCTTTGATCCCACTATTAAAAGATATCAAGGGACAGGGAGGGACGTGTGAAGTGAAGATTCACCATACTAGCCCTCGACCTTCACATCTGGGCATAGAACCTGCATTGTGTTCAGTTCTAAAAAGGTCATGGGAAAGCAAGCCTGGAAATCAGTCATCCCTGGAGATGGGGAAGGTCTGGATAGACTTGCTGCAAATCGGTGCTGCTCACAAATGGAAAGGCAGGTCGCAGGGCAGGGCCGCCCACACTCAGGTGACCTTGGACTAGGGGAGCAGGAGTGAGGAGAGCTGTGCCAGCTCAGGGCCAATGCCGCGGTGATTTTACGCTTGTCTGCACGTTATCTTCATTTGGACTTCATCCTGGCTTGTCAGTTCACTCCCCAAATATGATTCATTTGCCATGTTTTTGCCATGAGGTGGGGACAGCCTCCTGGCTGTATTTTTTTTAATGTGAGGAAAGGGGCTTGTTGCCTACCTCCATGTTCCTGTAGCTCTTACTAAAGTTAAGGAGGGAAAAAAAAAAAAAAAAGTCCTTGCACCCCCTGAATCCCCCCCCCAATATAAGATGGGGTCACTCAAAACACCAAACCTTAAAAATCTCATTTTCCAGAAATATTTACCAGTTTAAGGATAGACCTAAGTAGTAAGTTGTTTATTTATACATTTTTAGAGAGCAAAAGATTCAGCTAATGAAAAATATCTGTGGGCCCTTTGCATGCATGGCAGATAAAAAAGACTTGAAAAAGAGACGGTTCCCATGTTTCTCTGGGCACTTGGATCCAAATTAACGTCTGAAAGGTCCCTTCCTAACCCTTATTCTTACTCTTGAAGGGAAACATTGTTTCCCAGCCTGGGGAAGAACACCAGCTACTACGGTAGCTGACACACACACTGAACGGAATCACTCCAGGAAGGAAGAGGAGGAGGTAGGAGGCTCAGGGTGTCACTGTTTCAGTGAATTCTCACAAAATCCCTGAGTTACGTCTTCCAAAAGGGGCATTTGGAATTTCACATCTTCCAAAAGCAGAAAAGTCTGAAAATAAACCTAAACCATCACCACAGTCTTTGCTGTGAGTGTATCGACCCACCAAAAGTTTTCTCCCACCTCATTCCTGTTCGTCCCAGGAAGACTTGACATAAGATCTATCCACTCAGCAAACTTTAAAAAAAAATTTATTTATTTGAGAGACAGAGAGAGCACATTAGAGAGAGCATGAATGGGGGGAGGCACAGAGGGAGAGGGACAGGCACACCAGTCCTCTGGAGACTGCACAGAACAGGTTGTCTTTGCTACGACTCTTCCAGGGGCCTGGCAGCCTTGGAAGCCAGAGGTAGATGCCTTGTCCGGGCTCAGAGCAGGTGCAGGAGCCACCGCTCTTCCTCCCGTGCCCAGACTGCCGCGCCTTCGTGTCAGACGTCCTCACTGCTGAGTCATTCTTGCTGATCATTAGCTGCTAGTACAGCCCAACCGTAAGCTGTTATTGAAATGACAACTCTGAAGAAATTTAAAAGATTGAAAGACTCTTTCAACTATGATTCCCAGTTTGATCCAAAACAGGGAAAATAAAGAGATCAGAAATTTTGTGAAACAGCAGGAACCGATCAGGAGAAGGTGAGGCTGACAGGTCCAGAGACACAGGCCCCGGTTTGGGACATTTATGCAAATGACGTGTGTGTCTGCTGCCACGCAGATATGCCAACAATTTGTGAAAGGCAAGCCCCCTTCTCATTGCGATGCTAGGCCCCATCCCCTGGGATCAATATGAGGACATTTCAATGATTTTTATGAGCATTATATGTTGTGTACAATCATATACATGAGTGACCTTGAAAATCTTTAATGAACCAATGCATGCTGTCCACAGGATCCTACATAGCATGAAAGCAACATGCTTGATGTGGGCAATTTACGATGAAACAACTCTCTTGACATCGGCTGTATTTACCACTTAGCTCTTCCCTTTCACAATTTCTTTGTGTGAAGAAATATTGCTTTAAATTATCCATTCGGTGAAAGGAGGAAAAAAATCCCCACTATTTATGTACTCATCCCTGGATCTGTTTTAAATATTCGAAAAAAACTAATGAGTGTTTTACAAAATAAAATAACTTAAGTCAGGGTCAAAATCAGCTTTAGCTAATATTATACATACATCTCTCCCTTCTCCCTCCTGAGATGTGACCTTTGATTCTGAATGAGCTCATCCCTTCTCTTGGCCCGCCCTCCAGCCACTTTACTTTAGCCCTGTTGTTGTGGACACTAGGTGAGCGTGAACCCCATAGGTCTGGTCATTTGGGCTCTTATCTATAAATATGTGTCCCCCTTTTTTTGAATTGCAATTACATTGAATTGAATTCTCATTTGTAGAACATTTATGGAAAATAGCTTTTAAAGCAACTTTAAATTTTTTAATGAGGAAGAGCTTCTGGTTTGCAAAATAATGTTCATTGACATAAAACAATTATTTGTAACATGGTTTTAAGCAAGCTAGGAGATAATTATTGCAAAATTTAAAAATCAATTATAGCATAAGTATTTAGATGGTAACAGACCATTTAGGGAGATTGAATTAATGTACTTCAGATATTCTCTTACCAAGATACAATGCTAAAATCAGAATTTCTTACTTAATTACAAGGTGTAGTCGTGAATTGCAGACACCATAACTTGGAAAAGCATCTTACAATTCTATTGCAGGTGAGAACTCTTTTGAGATTTACTCTACATTTTAGAATCCTTATGCCCTCATTTGGAAGAAAGAATGAATAGTTACCTGGAGACAATACAAGGATTTTGCAAATGACAGACACTAGCAAAAGTGGTTACAGTATATGGAGGTTCCTCAAAATGTTGAAAATAGAACTGCCCTATGACCCAGCAATTGCACTACTGGGTATTTACCCTAAAGATACAAACGTAGTGATCCAAAGGGGCACGTGCACCCGAATGTTTATAGAAGCAATGTCCACAATAGCCAAACTATGGAAAGAACCTAGATGTCCATCAACAGATGAATGGATCAAGAAGATGTGGTATATATACACAATGGAATACTATGCAGCCATCAAAAGAAATGAAATCTTGCCATTTGCGACAACATGGATGGAACTAGAGGGTATCATGCTTAGCGAAATAAGTCAAGCGGAGAAAGACAACTATCATATGATCTCCCTGATATGAGGAAGTGGTGATGCAACATGGGGGCTTAATTGGGTAGGAGAAGAATCAATGAAACAAGATGGGATTGGGAGGGAGACAAACCATAAGTGACTCTTAATCTCACAAAACAAACTGAGGGTTGCTGGGGGGAGGGGGTTTGGGAGAAGGGGGTGGGATTATGGACATTGGGGATGGTATGTGCTTTGGTGAGTGCTGTGAAGTGTGTAAACCTGGTGATTCACAGACCTGTAACCCTGGGGATTAAAATATATGTTTATAAAAAATAAAAAATTAAAAAAAAGTGGTTGAAGTATGCTTTCATTTGTGTTTAAACACTGAACATTGTTTCCTTTTTCCACATGATGTAAACATGTGCCAAATTTTCATTTTGAATGGGCAATATCATACCACTCTGGTTATAAAATAAATTTTCCTTAATAGCAAAACAAAACAAAACACACACAAATGCTCTTTCCTCCCTTTTATTCAGATCAAATCTAATTTCATACATATTAACAAAAAAATACGTTTGATGTATATATCACAGATTAGTAATTCAACTGAGATTCTTTCGAGGTCCTAGTTAATGAAAATATTAAAGCATTCATCCTATTCCACTCCATTTATGGTGAGCTGGGTTCTTCAGCAGCTCTCTGGGAGCAATTGAGAAGCTCACAGCACAGCAGGAACCCCCTGGGCTTCCTTAGCCAAGCAGGTGGTAGTGGCCCCCTGGGGTCCTTTCCTGGGTATTGCAACATTCCATGAACTATGACAAGCATTCACGTTTGTGTATCTCCTTTTTATGCACAACATCCTAGTAAGTCATCCAGAAGAGTTACCTACTGGCACCCTTGTTAGATGTGGATTGTGATAATTGTATAATTCTTTTTTTTTTTTGTAGGGTTTTATTTACCAAAAAAATCTTTTTCAATATGTTATGTTAGTCACCATAAATCATTAGTTTCTGATGTCGTATTCCATGATTCATTGTTTGTGTAGAACATCCAGGGCTCCATGCAATATGTGCCCTCCCAAATTTCCATCACTGGGCTAACCCATTCTCCCACCCCCCACAAACCCTCAGTTTTCCAGAGTCAATAGTCTCTCATGGTTTGTTTCCCCCTCTGATTTCCCCCACTTCAATTTTGCCTTCCTTCTTCTAATGTTTTCCATGCTATTCCTTATATGCTATTCCATATGGATATGCTATACCCATGCTATTCCACAAATAAATGAAACATATGATAATTGACTCTCTCTGCTTGACTTACTTCACTCAGCATTATCTCCTCCAGTCCCATCCATGTAGTTGTAAAAGTTGGGTATTCATCCTTTCTGATGGCTGAGCAATAGTCCATTGTCTGTATGGACCACATCTGCTTTATCCATTTGTCTGTTGAAGGGCATTTCAGCCCTTTCTATAGTCTGGCTATTGGGACATTGCTGCTATGAACATTGGGGAACAAACAATCCTAAAATTTGTATGGAACCAGAAAAGACACTCAAATCACCAAGGAAATGTAGAAAAAGAATAACAAAGCTGGGGGTATCACGCTGACTGATTTCAAGGTATATTACAAAGCTGTGATCACCAAGACAGCATGGTCCTGGCACAAATACAGACACATAGATCAATGGAACAGAGTAGGGAGCCCACATATGGACCCTCAACTCTATGGTCAAATAATCTTGGACAAAGTGGGAAAAAGTATCCAATGGAAAAAAGACAGTCTCTTCAATAAATTGTACTGGGAAAATTGGGAAGCTATATACAGAACAATGAAACTCAACCATTCTCCTACACCACACATAAAGATAAACTCAAAATGGATGAAAGACCTCAACACGAGACAGGAATCCATCAGAATGCTAAAGGAGAACATGGTCAGTAACCTCTTCGACATCGGCCACAGCAACTTCTTTCAAGACACATCTCCAAAGGTGAGGGAAACAAAAGTGAAAATGAACTTTTAGGACTTCATCAAGATAAAAAGCTTCTGCACAGCAAAGAAACAGTCAATGAAACAAAGAGGCAACCCATGGAATGGGTGAAGATATTCGCAAATGACACTACAGAAAAGGGCTGGTATGCAAGATCTATAAAGAACTTCTTAACTCAACATCCAAAAAGCAGATACTTGTATAATTCTTAAGCAGAAGTGTTACACATTACCTACAAAACATAGTTCAAGGGTAATAATCCAAAATTAGGTTTATTTACTATGTATATGTTAGCGTTGCCACGCATCTAATACAATCCTCCTCTTAATAATCTGAAACAAAAATGTTCACTGTATTTCCTTGATTAGATCAGATCAGATCCATAACTATGCAAGTCTTAGAATAATGATTATCTCCTAAAACTTGTTTAGTGGAACTGTTTCTATGTTTTATCACTGGTTTAGAAATAGCAGTTTTCAGGACACCTGAGTGACTCAGTCGGTTAAGCGTTTGCCTTTGGCTCAGGTCATGATCTCAGTGTCCTGGGATTGAGCCCCACTTCGGGCTCCCTGCTCAGCTGGGGGCCTGCTTTTCCCTCTGCCTTCCATTCTCCATGCTTGTGCGCTCTCTTGCTCTCTCTCTCTCTCTCAGTCACAAATAAATAAATAAAAATCTTCAGAAAATAGCAGTTCTCTTTAGCAGTGGTAGTGGTCAGATAACGTATTAACTGAAAAAAATGTTTCATTTTGCTAGCTTCTGAGGACAAGTTGAGGAGAAATCCTTGACAGCAGACACTGGCTGTCATAGGCAGGCATCCTGCCAGCTCTACTTTGGGGACCCAAATAGGAACAAGATCCCCCCATCTGCCCTCCACCCCAGAAGAAACTTTCATGGAGAAATTCAGGATTGAAGTGAATGAATACGTTAGAAATTGTTGGGGAGCTCATTCACAGTCTCCTTCTGCAGTCTACAGCTGAGCGTCTGAGGGAGTCACGAGGGTCTATCAGAGGGGATCTGGGAGACATGACAGGCCATGCCCAAGACCTCAGGTCATGGCCCCTCTCAGTGAGTACTCCTGGCTGGGATCTTAGCAAGCATTTTGTCATTAATACCAAGAAAAGCTCTACAGTGGGAGGACATAGACTTCCTTTCAGATTGAAGCTTAGAAGTCTGAGGATGGAGACCATAGGTTTTCTATAGAAAATCTTCAACCTTCTATTGAACGTTGAAAATTAGAAATAGGCTTAAAGAAACAGCTGTTTATTGGTCTTCATGATTCTGGTGCTAATCACAGCTTCATGGGGGCTCCCCTTCCACTCACTCCCCAGCTGGGTGGGAGACAACGGGCTGAGCAATGACTTTGGAAACCACCCTAGCATCTCCGTGGGACGTTTTTCTTCTTCTGACTTGGGTTCCTAACTGTCCCTGTATTTAGGGCATTCTGTAGTTTTTCAGAGTTTCAGCTTGGGCTCATCTTATGTTTGAGGGATTCATCTGAGTCTAGACTACACTGTAAGGTACAGGATGTCATGTCATTAAAAAAATCCGCAGTCAACAGAAAATAGGAAACTAACACAGATTCTTCCTTGAGGAAGGATCTGGAGCCTTCAGCTCTCTCACAGAAGATTTGTGATCAGGCGTTGATGCTGACACGTGGGACTTTACAGAGCGCCGAGATCTAGGAAAACCACAGGCATTAAAAAAACCCTTGCCCTTTGGTGCTCCAGAATGGGTGTCCTGAAAACTCCTATTTCTAAAGCAGTGATAAAACACAGTCCTATCTACACTTCCTTCCACCGATGGCGTAGATAGGACTCAGTCCCAGGTGCTCCCTCATTTCCCTGTGACAGGCCAGACACAGACCCTCCACATTCCCATTCTCTGTTTCATAACTAATTGGCTAAACCTCTCATCCCCACTGATCAGTCAGAACAAAGCACTGACTAATGGAACTTGGTGATGTCCTTGTCCTTCCCCCAGCCTCTGAACAGCCTCTCCAGAGTGCATGCTGGCCTCAGCATCGGATACCTGATGACTCCACCCTTCTCCCTGGCTCCCCACTCCTCTTTCTGGCCTGTTCTCTCCTCCCCATGCAAGAAAACTCTCTCTCTCTCTCTCTCTCTTTTTTTTTTTTTTTTGTCCTACCCCCGTGCCCCTGAAGAAGATGTTTTCAGATCTTCTGGCCAGAGGTTCTGCCTGTTTGGATGGTCCCCTCCCATCATTGCAATAGTTTCTTTCCTCTTCATGCAATGATCCTTTTGAATTCAAATTCTCTGTATTAACTTCTGATTTGTTTTTTTGTATGATAATAGCAGGGTCAGGTCTAGAAAAATAGCTCCTTCAAAAAGAAAATAGACAAAAGCTGATTATTTGCAAGAATGGCCCTGATTTTGTTTTAAGTATTTGGTTAAGCAGGACATGTGAGCATTCTATCTAGAATTTACCATAGCCTTCAGGTCCTGCTTATTTGACAGAGAACCCTGGGAATGTACGGCTGCTTCAAAGACACTTTTGTTGGCACTTCTCATGTAGAAATCTAATACTGTGGTAGGTTAACCAATGCATTCCTCATCCCCTGGTCTCCAAATTCTCTACTGTTCAGGCTACCCCTTGGCATCTACTCCTTCAAAGTGGGGGTTGTTTTAGCAGAAATGCAAAGAGAAAGAAGAGTAGATGCTCGTGTTCTGAGCTTTAATAAAATAGGGGAAATGCCTGATATCAGAGGACTGAGTGTTCCTCATCCCAGAGCACATGAGGAATTGTGGATTGAGACAGGGAAAGGAGCGGTATTGTCGTCATGATGTTCTCCTATACATGTAGACGGCGGCCTTACGTGTGAGTGGCCAAGGGTGCTGCGGGAAACTTCCCTGCACAGACAAGAAGAAATGTCCACATACAAGTCACAGCAGAACCTCCCATGGCATTCCACATCGTTCAACAAAAATATACGTAACATTTACCGTCTGGCAGGCACATGTCTAGGCTCTGGGCACAGAGCAATCAGTAAAGACATGGAAAAGAAAATCCTTTTCTCACGAAGTTGTTTTGTGTGGAATCCCACCACTGTCACCAATAAGTAAAACCACAAATAAGTAAAATCTACCAAAGTATTAGATTTCTACATGAGGAAGTGCAAATTCCTTCAAATATAAGGAAATGTTGCAAAATTGAAAAGGGGGTATAATTTCACACATATACACAAAAAACCCTGGAGGAATTTTTAGAATATTATGAGTAAATTTTAGTACTTGCATCCTGTTAATCCAATCAAATGTTGGAATGTTGGAAGTCAGAGGTTTTGAAGCCAAATAAAGGAAGTGGGGTAGGGAATGTGGAGGGCTGGGCAACCATCTTCACCCGGGAGGGGAGGAGAGTAGGGATTCGTGTGTTGAGACTATGTAGTTCAGCAGACATTGAACAGGTGAGACACCATGAAGATAATTTACCCGTGTAGAAACACAGGCAGGGGGCGCCTGGGTGGCTCAGTGGGTTAAAGCCTCTGCCTTTGGCTCAGGTCAAGATCCCAGGGTCCTGGGATTGAGCCCTGCATCAGGCTTTCTGCTCAATGGGGAGCCTGCTTCCCCTCTCTCTCTGCTGCCTCTCTGCCTACTTGTGGTCTCTCTCTCTCTCTCTGTCAAATAAATAAATACAAATCTAATACTTTGGTAGATTTTACTTATTTGTGGTTTTACTTATTGGTGACCGTGGTGGGATTCCACACAAAACAACTTCGTGAGAAAAGGATTTTCTTTTCCATGTCTTTACTGATTGCTCTGTGCCCAGAGCCTAGACATGTGCCTGCCAGACGGTAAATGTTACGTATATTTTTGTTGAACGATGTGGAATGCGAAATGTGAAAGAAAGAAAGAAAGAAAGAAAGAAAGAAAGAAAGAAAGACAGACAAGCAGAGCCCGGTGCCTTGGAGCCCTTGGGCAGAGACTCAGCATTGCTAAGATGTTGAGAATATTGTCATAAAATAAAGGCCCAGGGAAATGCTCAAGTGACATTTACCCCAGTCCTTGTGTATGCCTTCTTGCCGCATTCCTTCTGGCATTTTTCATTTGGAATATGGGAGTGGAATTGAACACCTTGCGTAACTTAGCTGATAGGTCTCAATCATACAGTGAGATTGTTAATGTCTTTGAGCATCTTCACCCATCTACGTGAGAGTCAGCTCATCCTGCAAATTCAAGTCAGTTCCTTTTCCTGGGACTCAGTTTACTCATCTGTAGGCAAGAGGGTTAGTTGAGGTAGGACACAGGCTCTAGTCCCTGTGCCTGTCTGTTTCAGCGGAAGACAGTCTGATGGGGGCTAAGCTCTCAGTGTCCCAACTCCACGCATCCAAGAGTAGATGTCCGTGTTTTTGCCGACCTGTCTTTGTTCACGACTGGGATGCATCTCCTCAATGCTCTAGATATCAAGACATAAAGTCTGACAGAATAAATCATCCCTGTGTATTTTCTCCTCCATTCCCTCCTGAGTTATATTTCCTTTTCCCATCAGAATCAATTTTCTACATTTCTTAAAGGAGAGTCTTTTGACAAAAATGCACATTATTTATACTTGCTGAGAGAAAGGGGATTTTGCCCTCACTTTGCTGGAGATACATTTACAAATCATAAATGACAGACCCTATAGTGGCAACAGTTTTCTTGACATGGTCTTTACTTTTGTTTTTCCTCTTGGTCACATGAGAACCAGCACAGCAGATGTGTCACTAATTCTTTTTTTTTTTTTAACTTATATGAAAAATCAAGGTCTGTTTTCTTTTCTATTAAAACATATTCCCCCCCCCCTCTCATATTAGGGATGGGTTTTCTGAAAGACTTACTGTTGACTCAAGAAATACCTTTTTTTAAAATACAAGGAAATGTTGCAAAATTGAGGAAGGAGTGTAATTTCACACATATCCACAAAAAACCCTGGAGGAATTTTTAGAATGGTATGAGTAAATTTTACTACTTGCATCCTGTTAACCCAATCATAAACTTAAATTAGCTTAATTTACTAAACTGTGTATTTTTTTTTGACCCGAAATTTCAAGGGTAGACAAAGGTCAGTTAATAATTACGCTCCTTATGGGCTAATAAAACAGGTTCCAGTGAGTCAGAATAAACCAGTTCTGAGGTGGGCTAACTCAACTGTACCCTAGCAGCCTTTCCCACACTGAAGCCATCGTTGTAATTAATCTCCCCACACAGCTCTCCTTGATTTAAACCTCAGTGAACATCAAAAACAATCTTTATCATTGGGCGGGTACCTTAAAGTTCTTGAGGACCTGTCTTTTTACCAAGAAATAATGAAGTGGGAGGGTCATATTAATGCTCCAACCAGCTTGTCTGTATCCTTGCACACCGAGACTAACCTGCTGTGTTTTTAGGGAAATGCAATGTGGTTCCATCTTTGCTTCACTCTTTCAAGTAATAGGATAGAAAGCAGTGATTTTGATAGAAAGAACAATATCTCATATTCTAGGTTCTAGTCTACTCTTTAGAAAAGGAGTTTGATAGATACGGTGTCACTCAGGCTTACCCTTCTCTTTACTTGGGGGAGACTCCCAATGACAGGTCCATTGTTAGAAATTTCCCACAAAACTTTAAAGCATAAAATGCCTGAAGGTGGAAGGAACGTCGGTGGAAATTCAAAGTACTTATGGAAAACTTAGGGACTCTTCCTGTGAGCGTGGTCAGCGAGATGCCCCAGCAAGACAAATTTGCTCTTCCTGAATTTTAAGTTGTACTAATTACTTTGATTTTATTATAATATTCATCGATAGTGCGAGTCAGAATTATTTCAAAGCTTTCACATACCCCTATCTTAACAAAGCAAATGAAAGCAGTGATGGGGGGTGCTGCTTTTGATGTTGTTACTTGTTTCTGTTTGTTTTGTTTTGTTAAGTTGGGAGTGTGTGAAAGTCCCAAAGCTGTCAGGTTTGCCTTAGGAACATTTGGCAGCTAAGCCATGAAAAAAATCCCCAGGATGTGAAGGAATGAGAGGGGTTTGCAGTATACGGGTTTACTTGTTTAAGGTCCAGTGGATTATCTGTCCAATCTCCATAGCAGTTAAATCTCTAGCTTGATCTTCTTTTTTTTTAAAAAAAAAGATTTTATTTATGTATTTGACAGACAGAGATCACAAGTAGGCAGAGAGGCAGCAGAGAGAGAGAAGAGAAAGCAGGCTCCCCGCTGAGCAGAGAGCCCGATGTGGGGCTCAATCCCAGGACCCTGAGATCATGACCCGAGCCGAAGACAGAGGCTCAACCCACTGAGCCACGCAGGTGTCCCTCTAGCTTGATCTTCTGATCACTCATAAATGCTCAGTGTATATCCCACACTGCAAACAAGTGACACATACTTTTTTCATCAAAGGAGAGTTTGTTAATAACATTATTATCTTATTTTCAGAAAATGATGCCACGTGTAAATCTCCAGCTGCTAATATGTGGTAAATATGTAAATATGTGCCTACATAAACTGGACATTTACCAAATGTATTATTTCAGGGTTTAGCTGACCTGAGAGTGCATATGGAGAATCTGACCAACTCTCGGTCTACTTCCTAGCCTCTGATTCTTTTTTCTTTTAAGTTTATTTATTCATTTATGTATTTATCAGAGAGGGAGAACAAGCAGGGGAGTGGCAGGCAGAAGGAGAAGCAGGCTCCCCACTGGGGAGGGGGCTGGAGCTAAGATTCCATCCCAGGAACCTGGGGTTATGGCCTGAGCCAAAGGCAGATGCTTAACGCACCGAGCCCCCCAGGTGCCCCTGGTCCTCTGATTCTGGAGTCTTTCTGTGCTCCTGAGTAATGGGATTACACCCACACCCCTGTCCCCATGATTCTGGGTTCACTAATGAGAACGCTAAAAAAGCCAAGATACCCTTTCCTCAGTTATAAGATTGCCAGTTTTTCAAGCTTTTCCCAAACAAATACAGGTAACTGCTGAGACAGAAATACCTCAGAAACCCTGTTAGCAGACGTCCAGACTTCCACAGGGGTTCCACCGAACGGCTCCACTAGGTAGGCAAGACATGCGGATTCTTGGGTTCTTCAAGGCCTGACCACTAGTATAGAAGCTACCACAGAATTCCCTCATTTTAGTTAAAAAGAGTTCATTCCTGTTGTATTACATCATGAGTCTATGGGCACATCTTCTCAGCATGTGTCTTTTATAACTGTGGTAGACTGTAAGAGAAATAAAAAATTTCTGTCTCTGTGACTCTTTGTCCTGTCCCTCCTTCCCTCCCTCCTGTCCATCTGTCCTTCCTTCTCTTTTTCCTTTCCTTCTCCTTCTGGGATTTCCACTGGACGTACGTTGGTCCTCTTAATATTGTCTCATAGGTCCCATGGGCTCTATTCGTTCTTCTCTAACCTTCCTTCCTTTCTGTTCCTCAGAGTAGGCGACTTCCATGGTCCTCTCAGTTCACTGAGTCTTTCGTCTTCCTGCTCCAGTAAATTTCTCATTTCAGTACCTTTGAAATTGTACTTTTCAGTCCCCAAATTTCTTTTTAGCTCCTTGTTAGGGTTTCTAACTTTTTGTTCCATTGCTGCTTCATTCCCCCACCATTTTCCTGACTTTATGTCTTTCAGTTCTCTGAGCACCATGAAGACAGTTACTTCAAGTCTTTGTCTAGTAGGTCCACCGTCAGTCTTTTGCAGGGACAGTTACTGTCACTTTATGTTTTCCCTTTGAATGGGTTATACTTTTCAATTTTTTTGCATGCCTTATGATGTTTTGTTGTTGAAAACTGAACAATTTGAATAAAATAGGGTGATGACTCTAGAAACCTAGAGAAGCTTTCTAGAGTCCATCTTCCCCACCATTCACAGGCCCTGCTGGCTTTGTGCCGTGGTCAGTTTTGAGAGCACTGTCCTATGTCTTTCTGCTGAAGACCAGGCTGCGGTGTAAACTTAAGGCCTCCTCAAGTCTTTTCTCAGCCAACACCTTCCCTTGGGCACGTCCAGTAACTTTCTTAATTTTCCCTGAATATGCAGTTGTTTTTGAATTTCTTAATCATCAATGTCTGTGTCTTTGAAAGTGGGAAAAAGAGGAGGACAAAGAAGGGGTGGGAAAGGCACCATCCCTTTAAGTCCTGTGGAAGTCAGTCCCACCACAGGGGAAGAGCTTGTAGTGATGCGGGGGGAAGGGGGGGCTGTGACATCACTGGCCGTCTGCCTCTTGGTCTCACCCTGTGATCAGCTCTTATACTGCTGGTGGGAATGCAAGTTGGTGCAGCCTCTTTGGAGAACAGTGTGGAGATTCCTCAAGAAATTAAAAATAGAACTTCCCTATGACCCTGCAATTGCACTCCTGGGTATTTACCCCAAAGATACAGATGTAGTGAAAATAAGGGCCATCTGTACCCCATTGTTTATATCAGCAATGGCCACAGTTGCCAAACTGTGGAAAGAACCAAGATGCCCTTCAATAGACGAATGGAAAAGGAAGATGTGGTCCATATACACTATGGAATATTATGACTCTATTAGAAAGGAAGAATACCCAACTTTTGTAGCAACATGGATGGGACTCGAAGAGATTATGCTGAGTGAAATAAGTCAAGCAGAGAGAGTCAATTATCATATGGTTTCACTTATTTGTGGAGCATAACATAAAGCATGGAGGACATGGGGAGTTAGAGAGAAGGGAGTTGGGGGAAATTGGAAGGGGATGTGAACCATGAGAGACCATGGACTCTGAAAAACAATCTGAGGGTTTTGAAGGGGCGGGGGTGGGAGGTCAGGGTACCAGATGGTTGGTATTAGAGAGGGCACAGATTGCATGGAGCACTGGGTGTGGTGCAAAAATAATGAATACTGTTATGCTGAAAATAAAAAATAAATTTAAAAAAAAATGAAGCAACAGTTGGTGATGAGACTCTGATCCTCCCTATTTGGAGGACCAGGTCCTTTTTGCCAACCCCGCTCTGCCAGCTGTGTGCCAACTGCTCTAGGAACATGTGCCTGCTGTCTGCAGGGCTGCAGAGTGGTGGAGGTCTGGTAGCAGATGAGCTAGACTTCACTTCCTAGTAATTAGTAACACCCTCCTCTGTACCTTTACTCACAGACTGTGTTCCGTCTCAACACACTGCAGCCCAACTATAAAACAGAACATCACTGCTAATATGTGGTAAAGCAAATCTCAGCTGGAAGAAATCACTGTCCAAATGTTTCAAGTAGTTCAAGAATATGATGTTGATTGCACACCTCAAACAGACTAGATAAACACAAACCAATGAAAGACACTTCTGCCTTGTATATTTGTGCGGACCTACACAGCCTGCTGGTGTCTCTTGTCCTTCTGCATTTCTGTTTATAAGATGCTATTTGGACCATGGCAGGGCGGGGCAGATGTCTTGTGGTGACAGAGCCTTTTTCCAGAGGCATGCAGACTCAGTTCCCTTTGCAAATGTAGCTGGCCTGGAACGGTCTGTGCGGATCTCTCAGAGCTGTGTGTGGTGGTGGTCTCTGCCCTGCCAGAGGGTCCACCTTGTGGATACGTGAGCTAAGGGTCCCACGCCTCCCCACTCAGAGCCCCGGCGATTCCTTCTGTCAGGCAACCTTTGATTCAAGGTCAAGAGATGCATTCCCAGGGAGAAAAGGCCAAGGTCATTTACACAAAGTTTAGTTCAAACCCAGGACCACCCTCTCTGTCTCTTTCCAGACTTGACTGGAGAGCAAAGCAATAAAGGTTTCTTTCCTGATCACTCATAAATGCTCAGTGTACATCCCACACTGCATACAAGTGACATGTACCTTTTAATCAAAGGAGATTTTGTTAATAACATTATTCTCTTATTTTCAGAAAATGACAGCATGTGTGATTCTTCTCAGGCACTGCTCACAACCAGGAAAGAGCAGGTAGTTAGCGTGGGGGGGTCTGACACAGTTACTCCTCCCGAGAAGAGAGTTGGAGCCAGGAGCACCTTCTAACTCTTTTCAAAATCAACAAGAGAAACATTTCGTTTCCTCCCTTTGGATGACCTCAATATGTTGTTTATTCTCCAGCCCTACTTAGTTCCCCTTTGGCTTGGACCTTAAATATTTATTGAAATAACTATGAAATCTTTCTTTCTTTTTTCTTTTTTTAAAAAAGATTTTGCATATGTGTTTGATAGAGAGAGGAGGGGCTTCATGCAGGGGGGGGGGAGAAGCAGCAAGCAGAGGAAGAGGGACAGCAGATTCCCTGATGAGACCCAATGCTGGGCTCCATCCCAGGACCCTGCGATCGTGACCTGAGCTGAAGACAGACCCTTAACTGATTGAGCCACCCAGGCGCCCCTTATTATGAATTATTTCAGTTGATCTCACAGATTTAATAATCATCCAAGTTGTCAATCCTTATAGATGAAGGTAATCACCATGAAATAGCTTCCATGACCCTGTCCTGATTCAGAAGCTCTATTGCCTTGGGGTGTCTTTTGGGTCAAGTACAGATCCCTCTGCCTAGTTCCAGGACCTTCCATGGTCAGCCCAGAGACACACTGGGACTGTCTGAGGTCCTGAGACAGAAATCTAGTTAAGAGCGACTACAAGAAGTTATATAAAATTAGAAATAAGATGGCAATAGAATTAAAGTTGTAGAATCAGGAAAGAAGAGAGAAAAACAAAAAAAAGAATAAAAAAAACCAATTAAGTACAATATAAATATAAATACCATCTTGTCTTGAGTTTTCCAAGCTGTGTTTGACAACTGAAGCCAGAAATTGCTGCCTTGTCTAATGTGGTTTTCAGTGCATGTAGATAAAATATTTAAGACCAATTATAAAGTAGAAAGAATAATTTTCCTCCACTTCTCATGGCAAAATGCAGACACCAATGTAATAAGGTGTATGAGTAAAAGGTAATACCCAAAGTAACGACGAAAAGGTCTACACAAATGATACATTCAAAAACAGGATAGATAAGCCAAAATAGACATTTGGGAAAATGTTACCTTCTCTTACCTAAAGTGGAGTCTGTGTTCTTGAAGACAGAATCAGCCAGGCCAAAGAGTACAGCACTTACTGGCTCCCCGGAGCCCATGTCCCGAATTCCCTAGTGACCATTTGCACCCACACAAGCTTGAGTCTGTTGGGCTCCACATCCTATTCAAGTAGCATGAGAAACAACTTTTACAGCACAAGTTCTAATCCTCATGAATATTTTGCTAGTAGAAGTTCTGAATCAGTGACAGCCTATTTAGTTTATAATGGAAGATCTTCTGTTTTTGTTTTCACATGTATATTTGCCCCTCATGGATCTGACATTCATACTTTTCGATATGACCCTTTGAATAAATGTTTTTCTGTGCAGTAGCTTGAGAGCTCTCAACCTGCTGCAAATTAGAATCACCCAACTCTGTGAAACATAACTATTAGGGCAAAGTGGGTCAAGGATACATGAGGCTTCTCTGTACTGTCCTTGTAACTTTCTATGCAGCTACATTTTTAAAAAAGATGGCTAAAATAAGGAATTAAGAAATAGTGATTTAAGATATTTCCACTGGGGGCACCTGGGTAGATACACAGAGGAGAACTCTGTAGTTTTCCCAAGCAGCGTATGAGTCGATAATTATTTCCAAAGAAAATGATTAAATACAAAATTAGAATGACCTAAAAAGAGTTTCAAAATGCTGGTACCCTGGCCCCAGCCTGTAGATTCTGTTTTACCGGACTCAGTAAAACTCGTGTTTTACCGGACACGAGCTGGTAAAACAGAATCTATAGGCTGGGTAGAATCTACAGGCTCTGCTCTGAGTCGAGAGCCAGGAGCAGAACTAATGGTATCAATATGTCAGCACACCAACAGCGACAGATTTCAGGTAATCTGTGTTCCTTACAAATGAGCAGGATAAATATCCCTTCAATATCTTGGCAATCAGTATTAATAATGTTCATGTCTCATAATTGTATTTTAAAGTTCTGCCATAAAAGTTATTTAAAGAAATTTATTAAAATGTGTACAATTTTATTTGCATATTAATAATATTTAACTACTCTATGATGGTGCCAAATAATGCTTTTATTTATTTATTTATTTTTTGTTTATAAGAGATTCATTTTATTTTTTTATTTTTTATTTTTTTATGTTATTTTATTTTATTTAAAGATTTTATTTATTTATTTATTTGACAGAGAGAGAGATCACAAGTAGGCAGAGAGACAGGCAGAGAGAGAGAGGCCCGATGTGGGGCTTGATCCCAGGACCCTAGGATCATGACCTGAGCCAAAGACAAAGGCTTAACCCACTGAGCCACTCAGGCGCCCCTATATTTTATTTTATTTTTTTGTACAGCAAGTTCTACCAAATAATGCTTTTAAAATAATTTAAGCATGCCTTCTTATTAACTTGAAATGTGTGCACAGTCTGAGAGATAAGTGTATGTTGCATTGTATTCCGAAGATACGAGAGGAATTCTCATCATAATGTCCTTTCATCATCTTCAGTTTAGGATATAAGCAATTAAAATCATTTTGTTTTTTCTTGCATATGCATTTGTATCAGCATAGACTTGACATTCTTTTTTCTTACTTTTATTTATTTTAAAGATTTTATTTATTTATTTGACAGAGATCACCAGCAGGCAGAGAGGCAGATAGAGAGAGAGGGGGAAGCAGGCTCTCCACTGAGTAGAGAGCCCGATGTGGGGCTCGATTCCAGGACCCACCAGGACCCTGGCATCATGACCTGAGCCAAAGACAGAGGCTTAACCCACTGAGCCACCCCGGTGCCCCATCTTTTTTCTTACTTTTAATATAATCCCTTGAACAAAAGGATCCTCTTAGGGAAATCACATGTAACTGCTGTAATTTAAGACTGGAGGAACCCAGAAGTAAACTGTTTTAATAACACCACATACCTTCATTTTGTTGTTTCTAATTTATGATATGGTAGATGCCTTGGTTTATAGAGAAAAAAAAAAGTTTACCTGACATTAGGCAATGATGTCTCTACAGTTTCTATTTTGGTCAAAATTTATAATTTGCATTCTCTGTGTTTTTCCTTTCTCTTTGTTTACTAACGTGATAGCAGTTATAATACTTAATCCTTTATCACTGTCATAGGTATGATGACTTATCAATACATCCGTTTGTACAGAAATTGTCAAACAAGTGAAGATAGTACCAAGACCAGTATGAAAAGTAAGTTAAATCTGCAACAGGAAGAGTGTGTCTTCTGATTGTCAGCTCTGGTTTGCTTATTGTTATGATGATGCGAGTTTCTTGCTAAGCCAGGGCTCTAGCAGATGAAACCCTGCTCTTGGCTTCTCGATAAGGCCATGGGCTGTGTAGGACCTAGGCTTGCTGTGGGAGGCTCTGCTCAGCCCTCCTCCATCCTGCGTCTGTTTGATCCCCTGAGGTGTGTTCAGTAATCACTGTTAGTCCGTTATGGACTATTCCAACCTGACCTCCTAACACCAAAATACAATATTCCTAATTACTGTAGGATTTAAAGAAGACCAAGGCTTTGAGCTATGACCCTAGTCTCTCTCTCTCTCTCTCTCTTTTAATAATTTTTTGAAATTTATTTTCAGCATAACAGTATTCATTGTTTTTGCACCGCACCCAGTGCTCCATGCAATCTGTGCCCTCTCCAATACCCACTACCTAGTTCCCCCAACCTCCCACCCCCCCACCCCTTCAAACCCCTCAGATTGTTTTTCAGAGTCCATAGTCTCTCATGGTCCACCTCCCCTTCCAATTTCCCTCAATTCTCTTCTCCTCTCCATTTCCCTATGTCCTCCATGTTATTTGTTATGTCCACAAATAAGTGAAACCATATGATACTTGACCCTCTCTGCTTGACTTATTTCACTCAGCATGATCTCTTCCAGTCACATCCATGTTGCTACAAAAGTTGGGTATTCATCCTTTCTGATGGAGGCATCCTACTCCATAGCGTATATGGGCCACATCTTCCTTATCCATTCATCTGTTGAAGGGGGACATCCTGGTTCTTTCCACAGTTTGGCGATGTGGCCACTGCTGCCATAAACATTGGGGTAGAGACGGCCCTTCTTTTCACTCCATCTGTATCTCTGGGGTAAATACCCAGTAGTGCAATTGCAGATGACCCTAGCCTCTTAAAAATGAGAGGCAAGTTCTGTTTTAGAATAGAGCTTCATTTTCTGTGGAAACCTATGCCGTGGCCTCCTGTTCTGGGTTGGCATTTGCAAAACCAGACCAGGACATGTCTTTAGAAGAGACAGCTGTGAAGAAAGGAGATGTGGGGAACAGAACTGGACTACAGGTGGAAACTTCAAGGAGGGAAATAAAGCAAAATTGCTATTAAAAAATGTTTATTTTCCTTAAAAGCCAGAAACCATTTAAGCTTGCTCTTGACCTAGCTGTGGCTCTGTCTTGCACTGAGAGAAAAGCATGTGATGTCCACATTCTTTGAGGACGATGGCATGGTCTTGAAATGTAACTCACCTTACCCATCAAGAGCAGAAGTCAAAAAACAGACATCTCAATGAATTTATACAGTCTGCCTGGATTTGGCCTTTGTTTGTGATTTGGGCAGGTTCTCTGCACCTGTGTGTGTGAAAGAAAGATGTTTTGTGGGACTGGATCCTCGTGTTTTCACTTGTCAGCCACATTCTCTCCCCATGTTTCTAGTCAGGCTTCACTCAAGGTGGAATCAGAAATCATAGAGCAGTTAATGTCCCCTTCAAATTTAGACAAAATTCACCTGACATTTGTGCATGTGCTTTTATTCACTGTCAGAGAAATATTCAGTACAGTGGAATGTATTATAAGATGGAATATGTGTCGGGTTTCTCTAATTTCCCAGAAACTTATCACAGGAAATAATAATATAAATCCAAAAATTTTTCTTAGCACAGAATTATACTACAGTAGACTATAATTTTACTTTAAGCAAAGGTTAAAGTCCCAGTTCCAAAGTATATTTCCAATTCTCAATATTTTGAATTAGAATTGATATTGCCTCTAATTTTTCCCCAAGTAGATGATCCACAGACAATCTACACTATGATCTCTAAGTGGCAGGTGTTATTAAGTTTTAGAATTGAAGGGAGATAAAATATGAGTACACATACATAGAGTTTAAAATACACATACAAAGATGTACATGATACTTATTATAAAAAAGAAATGGTTGATTTTTGACAGAGGTACCAAAGGAATTCGGTGGAAAAGGGACATATTTTTCAATAAATCATGGTGGCAAAAATTAGATATCATCATGCAAAAAAAAAAAAATGAAGGTTGACCTTTACTATGTAATACACTTAAAAATAATGCCAAATACATACTGGATGTACACATAAGAACTAGTGTATAGTTTCTTCAAGAAAGCCTAGGAGGGGGCGCCTGGGTGGCTCAGTGGGTTAAGCCGCTGCCTTCGGCTCAGGTCATGATCTCAGGGTCCTGGGATCGAGTCCCGCATCGGGCTCTCTGCTCAGCGGGGAGCCTGCTTCCTCCCTCTCTCTCTGCCTGCCTCTCTGCCTACTTGTAATTTCTCTCTGTCAAATAAATAAATAAAATTAAAAAAAAAAAAAAAAAAAAAAAAAAGAAAGCCTAGGAGGGAATCATCTTGAGCTTGCGTCAGGCAAAGAGCAAACGGACACATAAGTAAAAGTGCAATCCATAAAAGAAAAAAACTGACAAATAGGAATTCATCAAATTTAAAATGTTTGTGCATCCAACATAAAGGAAATCATTTATGTGTACAGACTTGCTCGCAAATGTTCATAGCAGCATTACTGGAAAGAGCCAAATACTGGAAACAACACAACATCCATCAGCAGATGAACAGATCAACAAAAGATGGTATCAATAAGATAGGGACTTGTACTCCGCCATACTGAGGCACGAAACACTTCCATCAGAGGTTCTCAACCTCGACACCCTTGGCCAACTGAGTTAGCCAGGGCTTTCATTGTGGGGGCTGTCCTGTGAACTGTGGGCTGTTTACTAACAACCCTGGTCTCTAGCCACCAGATTCCAGTACCCACTTCCTGTTCCTGACCCACAATTGTGGCAACAAAAACATTTCTCTAGACATTGCCAAGTGTCCCCTGTAGGACAAGATAGTCCCTATTTGATAATCACTAAACATGTCCATGTGTTTTTTTTTTTTTTCTGTGCATTTCATTAGTTAAAAAATGTTGCTTAGGGTTGCGATTCGTTGTGATGTACCTGAAGTTATTACAAGGTGCCCAAAGAAATCGATATCATTGTTTCCTATGAATGTGATTAAATTAGAACAAGGCCTGGGGGCAGAATGTGATATAGGATTTTTCGACACACTTGATTTCAAAACTCCATGAAGGAGATGCCACTTTTCTAATCTATCCTCTTGTCCTCTGTGAAGGGCACTGCACATACAGTTTCTAGGGGGCACTCGGACAGGACTCGCAGCCTGAGAAGGCCAGTGTGAGGGTCTCCTGGTCATTGTGGTCCCTAAACAGAAAGAAAAAATATATTTTAAAATAAGAAAAGATAATGAAACATGGCAAGAGATGAGTAGTTGCTCCAGAATTAGCCACTGTCCCTTACAAAGGATAAAACACATTTGTTACTGAAAGATTATTAGGTGGCCTTTGAATTTCTCCTCTGAAGATTTTTTGACTTAAATATACACACACTCATTTTTATCTATATCCTAGATGGTTTAAAGTGTGCTTTCTGTTATAATACTAAAACATTGGAAAAAAAAGAAAAAAGAAAAAACCTCACATACCAGTGTAATGTTTGCAGAAAGCCTTTTGAGAGGCAGCCAGGAAGATGTGTTGACCACATGCCAGGCACGGGGAGAGAAAACTGACATGGATGGGAAAGGTAGCTCTTCTCTCTGGCATGTCAGTGGGAAACCCGAGGTCAGC
Organism: Mustela putorius furo; assembly: GCF_011764305.1. NCBI lineage: Eukaryota > Metazoa > Chordata > Mammalia > Carnivora > Mustelidae > Mustela > Mustela putorius. The sequence goes on along the minus strand of NW_025422039.1, from coordinate 1,055,584 downwards.
CCTTCAGGGTGAAGCCAAAAGTGTGGCTGATCTCCTCTTGGCAAACTGAAAAATATTACCAGAGGACAACAGAATCACAGCTAATACTTGAATGATGAGTTTTAAATACCTTTTAAAAAAAAAGGTTTTATTATTTTTATTTTATAGAGAGAGTGTGAGCAGTAGGAGGGGTAGAGGGAGAAGGCAAAAATCTTAAGCAGGCTCCACACTGAGTGCAGGGTCCGACACGGGACTCGATCTCACGATCCTGAGATCATGACCCTGAGCTGAAACCACGAGTTGGTCACTTCACAGAAGACTGAGATTAAGAGTTCCAGGAACCAATTTCTATCTCCATCATAAAACCTGCCGAAATGTTCTATATGTGCCACATATAATGCTTGTTGCTAGAATACAAATTACCCTCTACTATCAATGCCCCCATCATTCCTTAGTGAAGAGAGAAGGTCTGAAACACACTAGACTATTCAAGAAGAAATGGTCTTCAAGATCCACCTGCAGAGAAGAAAGTGTGAGTAGGATGAAAAAGTACACATGACTTATGCTCTGGAGATTCGGAAATGATTGTGTAGAGTGATTTATGAGCAGAATGGCTCATGCATGTAATTTGTATTGATGGTTGGTAGGTCTAGAGTCAAATTCTTATCCATGATTAAATCTGTGTAGGCTTCTATGCCAAGTGATTCTGTGTCCTGAGCACTTCTGGCCTCCCCTTCCCATGAGATCGGCCAGAGAGGAGCATACGGAAGTGATGCTGGTACATGTGTGCATGTATGAAGTGTGAGTCTCTTCTCCTTTGACGGCTTCCACTTTCTCGGTGAAGTAAGGAGAAGAGCCATCGGTGCAGGTGGATATGCTGGGGGTTGGGGAAGGAGGAGACGATGGGGGATACTCGTGTGGGAAAGCGGCAGGCTCAGTGGACCGGAAGAGCCTGGGGCAGACTGCCAGGGTTGGCCTGCTCCAAGGGGTCATGGATGACACGAGATCCATCACAGGGGTCGTGTGGGTTTTCTCCACCATGTTTGGTTTCCTGAATGCAGGCACAATAAAGGTGGAGTGTTAGGCTTAATAACTCCGGGGGCTGTGGTTTCACTCAGCAGAGGCAAACAGGCAAGAGCAGAGCTTCGGGTTTGAGGGAGTCTGTGCTATGGAGGGGTTAGGCTTGGTCTGCACCCCTCTAGGGAAGGCAAGGGAGAAGCCATCATGTGTGTGGGGGACGGTTGGCCCATTCAATGGACCTGAGGTCCCAGTGGCACCCAAAGCCATGTTGATGATGGAGAAAATTATAGAGAATGACTTGGAGAAACAAAAGTATTGGTCAGAGAGTGGGAGGCAGGACGTTGAGATGAGGGAGGGGTTCCAGGTGTGTTCCAGAAGTAGTAGCCCTTCTCAGCCTTTCCTGCAGATACGAATCACCCGGGATCTCAGATTTGAGTCCGGAGGTCTGCGATGACATCTGAGATTTTGCATTTTTAATAAGCTCTCCAGTGATGCTGATGCTGGTGACCTGGGACCCCACTTTACGTGGGGACTGGGCCTGGCTGTGGGAGCACGACGCTGGGCTGTGGAGAGCACTGGAGAACCCAAGAGAATCCAGCAGGGGTTGGAAGAACACACGCATGTACCAAGATTCCCAAAGTGAGCCATGAGCATCCTCGGAACAGAGCAACAGTAGACGCAGAGCCGAAGTTCAGAAACTTGGGGCAGTGCAGTGAGGGACAGCAGATGAGTTAGTCCGCAGATGTGAGATTCAAGGCTGGGTTGGAGGAAAGCAAGTCAGAGCAGGGCCTAAAAACCAGCCACAGAGGCCCAGCGGACATGACCTCGCCCCCTGCACAGGTGGCCAAGGCTCCTGAGGGCGTCCTGGGGGAGTTACTATAACACAGAAGGTGACAGGAGGGAAGAATTAGGTTTTGCTGATGGGATTCCAGGGTGTTTAGGGTTTCCTGAGGGAAAGACAAGGGGACAGAATCAGGGAGAAAAGTACAGAATGTGAAGGGTTCTGCAGTTTCTCATGGTGGGTGACTGACAAGTGAAGGGCTAGGAGGAGTTCTGGGTTCGCTGGGACGGAGGTGGTCATCTGTGAGTGCGGGCAACCTGGATGGGGAGCAGAGGTGGTGGGGGTGTGAGCCTGCCGGTGGGGCCTGTTGGTGGGGTCGGGAAGGGACTCACATCCAGAGCAGGGACTCTCTCTCGAGGTCTTGCCACTTGGGGTTCCCCTTTATGTGTGTGTGTGTGTGTGTGTGTGTGTGTGTGTGTGTGTGTGTCTTTTCCTAATCATTTGAACCTACTTTTTAAAGACGCCTCGGTAAAGCAGTCACACTATCTGGGAACAAGCTAGAGGATGAATACCTAGAAGGAGCAGAATTAAGCTCTCCCAGTTCCTCTCAACAAGCAATATCACGGCGTGCTGTGAGGACCCCGGCTTTCCCAACCGACCTCATTACGCGCAGGTCGAGGGAGTGAGCCACTGCCTCTAAGCTTAGAACTGAAGTTGGGAATTTCAAATCAAAATGAAGAAGGCATCAGACATTTTGAAAACACTTGGGCGAAATGCACTCATGGTGCAAAATGTCTGAATAGAATTGCCGATGTGGTCGCAGCATCACTTAAAACTTGGCCACATCCAGGGCACATGAGTGGCTCAGTTGGTTAAGTGACTGCCTTTGGCTCAGGTCATGATCCCGGGGTCATGGGGTCGAGTCCCGCATCAGGCTCACTGCTCAGTGGGGAGCCTGCTTCTCCCTCTCTCTGCTGCTCCTCCCCCTGCTTGTGCTCTCCCTATTACTCTCTGTCAAATAAATAAATAAAATCTTTAAAAACAAAACAAAACAAAAAAAAAAAACTTGGCCAAGTCCCTTTGCCGGACACCAAGGTCTTCATGCTGCCTCATCAAAGGAGGAGCCTCCTGGGTCTCTGTGAGCAAAGGCAAGAGTCCAGAAGCAGCTGAGCGGTCTCTGCCCCTTTGAGAGCAGTCAAGGCCCCAGCTCTGCTCAGTCTGCATGAAGGTCGCCGGTCGCTCCCGGGTGGGACTGGCTCAGGGCTCTCGGAATTCCCCCATTCTGTCTTTTCTCCAGGACTTGCTTGGGTGAGTGTGTCCTCTGCTCCAGAAATGCCACCAGGAGCTCAGCATCCCTATCATTGCAGAGCGGAGTGAATTGCTCACTGGGGGACCAGGGACCATGGGGTCTCTCTGTAAGGGGGTTAGCTACTGTAGGATTTGGGTTTGGTTGGGTCATTTGGTGAAGAGTTCATGAAACAGGGATGCACTCCAGCAGGACAGCTGTGTGATGGGCTAGCTGGGCTAGCTCAGCGAGTCCCATCTGCGAAGGGAGCAGACTGGCCTCAGGGTTAGGATGTAACTGGGGAGAAGCCCGGGGCTGGGAGGTTTGCTGTTCTGTGGTTGGTATGGTGACTGTTTCTACCTGTGTTCAGATAAATAATGAGGGGTCCTTGTCTTGTCTCACTTTATTATCGTCTCAGAGTGACCTTGTCTGACCTTGTCTGAGATGATATCCAGCAGGAGAACCCAGTGACTGCACACTGAGCCTTCCTTCCAAGTCCCCAGGTGTCAGGGGCTGATTTCCTTCTCCGATGGTGGCGACCAGACCCAGGAGAGATGCTCTGTCCAACCTGGGATGTCTCCACACTGTCCATTTCGGGAGATAGTCTGAGAGTTCTTCCAGCCACTTGTGAGAGTGAAAACAGGAGATTAGACTCGATGGGTTCAGACTATGACTTTCCAGTGTTTCACACCTTTCACACAGGGGCCTCAATTTGCCCTCTTGCCTCTGAGAGCCACACAGATGTGTGTACTCTGGGCTTCACAGAGGTCAGGGTCCCAGGGAAGAGCACCTGCCCTGGCGTCCAGGTGAGCCTTGGGACATGGCCTCATCCCCTAACCCAGGCTTTACCACCGGCTCCCAGGGTGGAGTTCATGCTGTGGGACTAGATGCAGATGTGGAAACACCCAGGGGGGCACACCACAGGGCAGGCCGGCGAGGGTCCAGGCAGAGGTCAGTGCAGGAGCCCAAATCCCTTCTGCAGGGGCAGGTGGGAGGGCCTCTAGCTGGGAGCCTGAGGGCACAGTGAGCCTGGAGGGGCGCTGGAAGCCAAGGATTTGTCTAAGGACTCTGCAGAACAGGTTCAACTCTAGAGGGTCTTCTCGGATTTCCAGGGGAGCTGAAAACCATTATTGAATAAACACAGGTTCTGCTTATCCCTAGATGTGGGTAGTTAAGCGACATTTGAAATATTCCTACATAGATGGCATTGACCAAGTAAGACATGTCTGTGGCCTGGGTTTGGCCAAAGGCCCTGTTTGGCGACTTAGAGAGTGAAGACCCAGTTTAGAGGGTTCAGTGGGGTAGTGAGGTCACAGCTGCACCCTAATGCATGCGGACTGAAGAGAAGCCGCATCTGAGCATGGCTGGGGGCACCCAGACATCGGCAGCACTACCCACCCCCTCGCCAACAGCAGCCCTTCCACAGCCCGGCTGGGTAGGTTGGAGGCAGACTGAGCCCTGAGATGGAGAGGAGACAGGGATGCTGCAGGGGGTGGGCCAGGAGATGAGGAGCACTCAGGTGTTTGCAGGCTCCATGGGAGGCCAAGGTCACCTGCAGGCCGGCCATCTCAGCACCTGCTGGGACTGCAGGAAGCTGCTTGGTCTGCATTCACCCACCAGCACCTGTGTCTGACCATATTAGCATCACTGTTAAAGCCGTTTCACTGAAACTATTTTAGTTACCCCCTAGGAAAAGATCCAATTTGGTTGTAAGGAGGACAGTCAGTTATCAGGTTTTCTAGTGGTCTTTGCAACATTTTTTGGAAATCCCTCACTTTGTAAGATTTGGTGGAAGGCCCAGGCCTCCTGGGCTCTGACCCCAGTGCCTGACTCTCCTGGGGGCATGGGCCCCAGGCTCAGTCAGTGCTAGAGCAGGTGACCGGGAGCAGGGGGCAGCACACAGTTCCAGGCAGCTGTGTGGGTGGTGGCTCTGCCCTTGTGGGCAGCTGTTTGAACAGGGGCTACCCGCCTCCCACCTGGAGACTGGTCCTCGTGTCGTCCAGTGATCATTCCTCTCATTAATTCAACTCCCGTTCCTTTATGTCATCATCCTTGACAAAAACAATGACTTGAAATTATCTTCAAGTCCCTTATGAAGTTTCTATCTTGAAGATCAGAGTCCAAATTTACACGGAAGTGATGAAGCTAATTGGAATCTGTAGTAGGATTTGTGACTTGTTTGTTCTTATCTCTGTGTTCTTATTGGATTCCTTCCGCGCCTGCAGGATTCTGGTTCAGCATCTCCCGTGGGGAGCTCTGTGCATCCAACAAGATAGGGGTTCAAGGTTTGATACTATCTTCTTTATCTACAGCACTTGGCTCCTCTCCCAGGAAAAAAACTTCTTGCTGCTCCCACCACTCCCACAGCTTCCTCCTTGGACTGTGCCCTCTGTTTCCCTTCTGGGCACCCACCCCCTCTCCTCTCCAGCATCCAAACCTGCCCACGCTTCAGGGCTCAGCCCCAGTCCCATTTCTGCCTCGTGCTACAGTCGCCGGCAACACTGATCACCCCCTTTTCTGTCGTGTTTATTATATTTTCAGGTCACGCGATGTAAAAGGAATATTAAATGGTCAAACTTCTGGATTTCTGTTTCTGGGGAGATACTTGATCGTGTCGTCTGTAGGACTGTAGGATCAACTTCAGCAGTAAGAATCACCTCCGACAAACAGAGGCACGAAAGAAAGCACTTCTCCTTCAGCAGGCCTTAGAGGGTTTGCATGGGGGTCAGAAGGAAGCAGCACCATACAGTCCAGCCAGCAAGAACTGTGTCCCAGCCAGGAGCGCTGCTTGTCGGACGGGAAGGACCAAGCACATAAGGAAACGGATGGAAGAGTGTCACAACTGAGACAGACCTCGTACCTAAAGTCTGTATTTTAAACAAAAACATAACAAACCAAGTGCTTTGTCAGATTATCGTACTCACCATAAAGCAGAGACACCTGCCTGGCCAGGTGGCAGAGACAGGCCAGCTCTCTGACAACGGTGATGGGAAAGAAGCCCCACAGTGTGCCTTCCTGGCTAAGGCTAAGGCTTTTGGAGAGAAGAAGGGGACAGACAAAGAGCATCTGGTCCATTCATGTGATGGGACAGTACATGATTCTCAAATGGCTATTACAGATCTGCATTTATCAGCACTGGTGGATCTTGGAAAGATAATGTTGGGGGAGAAAGTCTGCTGCATGACATCACACCCAGTATGAGTTCATTTGAAACCTGTGACTGAATTACAAACCAATACTGTAGATGGATGTGTATATACGTATAGAAATGTGTGAGACTACAAACGCGGGGATTATATACCATATTCTCATCTCCCAAATAGAGGGGTATAAGGAGGATTTCAACTTTATCAGACCATTTTATGTCTATAATTTAAAAAATGGAAGCAAATATTATAAAATCACATTCCTTTCCTTCTGGGTAAAAAGTACATCATACTAATCTCTATACTTTTATGAATACTAATTTTTTTCATACAATGATTCTTAGAATTCCATTTCATTTCTCAAAGTGATTTTTTTTAAGTAATTAGACTTGAGTCTCTGGAGTGTTCAGCACAGAGCTCTGATCTTGAGACAAATGGAAATCAAGACTTCATAGTGAAGTGGGATGGGAAGCAGACCTCATCTGGATGAGGACCCCTGGGGTGGGAATTGATAAGCACATTTACCCCATGACACTGCAAGCTTCTGAGGACATTAGCTGCTCACCAGTAACCACTGCTAGGAATTACTTAAAGGAAATTTCCTGAGGTCAGAGATCTCATTCTCTGGTGAGGAGGTGATTTAAAAAAGTAAAAAAAAAAAAAAAAAAAAACACTAAATATGCATGAAGTAAATAATTAAACATGTTTAAAATTAGGGTTTTTTAAAGAAATAGTAAATTATGAGATTTCCCTGGTGAATTAAGTACTACATTCTCCCCTTCTCTGATGGGAAGCACTGAAAAACATAAAGCATAAAATAAAACAAAGCCTTCTTCCCTTACTATTGACTAGGTTGGTTCCCTGCGATCCCAATAACAGCGTGGGCTGGGACCTGAAATGGACGTCCCGAGGTGGGGGTGGTTCCAAGGAGTCAGGGCGAGAAGAGGTAAGTGTGCCCCATGGAGCCTCCTGGTGTCCACTTCCATGCCGGTTGTGGTGGGAAAGGGCAGGAACTGTGCTGAAGATGGCCGACTTCATGCCACGGGAGATCAAATCGGGTGAGATACTGGGGCTGAAAGGGTGTCCGTCTCCTGTTCTCCCCTGCCCTCCGCGCCTCAGATAACTTCCATCTTCTCTCTCTTCCCTTTTCACAGAACCTGCTCTGCCCGAGATGATGAAAGGCCTCCCTGAAGCTTAATCCAAGCATAGTTTTCCGTCATTTTATGACATCCAGGCAGCATTTAATAGCACTGACCATTACCTTCTAGAATCTTCTCTGCCGCTAAGCTTCCAAGATTCCACATCCCATTGGTTTTACTGCGACCTCTACAGTCCCATATATTCCAATGCATCCTGAGCGTCTGTCCTAAGCCCTGACCTTCTGTCTGAGTTGCAAAGCCCTGCAGACCACGTGCTGGGCATGTCCACGGAGCTCACGAGGGGACAGAGCTCTGGCCCCACCTCTTCCTGAGGCTCAAGCTGAGCTTTGGACAGGCAGCCACGGAGGAAGCTGATGCCCAGTGATCTCAGATACTCCCAAGGTGTGGAAGTAATCAGACAGGAGATCTCTCGGCAGGTGCTGGCTGGCAGGGCCACCAGATCCTGAATTCCCTTACTGAAAGTGTAACAGTCCAATCAGGTTTAGAAACACAAAGCACAATTCGGCAAGATACTCTTCATAAGAATCACATGGATGGACAAAGTAACATTGAAATTAAATGGACAGAGATAAAGATTACAGGATACAATATTAATATTTGCTGAAAGAAGTTGGTCTGAAGAACTGAGACCCAGAAGAACAAAAGTCATAGCCAACAAAGAAAATGTGTCAAAACATTATGAAATAAAAATGGAGCAGACTTGGAGTACGAGTACTTCCTGGTGTGCAAATAGGTCTTGAGGGAAAGAAAGCAACTATGTCATGTTGTAATTATAACTTTCACGATATATATTATGTAATATAGAACATAATCATAGCAATAATGGTAATAATAACATACAACACTTATGTGACATATAAATATAACACACACTTTTCAGAAATGCACTAATTAAATTGGAGCAAAATGAGCATTCATGTTGAGGACACAAATCATTTAATCAAAAAGTCCCATTTCATGAAGATACACTAGGTAGTACCTTCAACAGAGGACATGCATCCTCTGTGTGTCCATAGAGAATTTATAAAAAATTCATCATATACCTCCATAACAAAACTTATTAAAATGCCAAAGCAGAAATTCCACTGAAGAAATCAGAAAATAAAATAAATAAGTGGAATAAAAGCAGACAAGAGGAGGATATAAAAACACAGAAGAGCTGAAAATAGAACAAAAATAGAATACTTGGCACCAAACTATGGATTTCTGAAAATATCTAGGGAGTAAATAAGACAGATGTGGTTAGTGACTAAAACAAGATGAGAGAAAAATATTTTTTAAAAATAAGAAAAGAGACAGAAAAGAAAGAAAAAAGGATATTTCTTGGAAATAAAATATAGTTTTTAGGGAGCCATAATGGTCTGGTGACACAGGAGTACACGTACTGCACAGTCCCCGCTGAGGGGACTTGACTCGGTGGGTACGGCTAGATTGCCTTGTGAAGGCGACGGGGCATCTGCTAGGCTCGGCCGTCTGTTTAGTGGACCAAGAAGGCTGCCTGCCTCACGGGGCTCCACACCCACAGCTGGGTCTGACTTGGCCCGATTCCAGGGATGAGCCCTCCCACCTTAGGTGGGAGGTGCCTGGCCACTGTGGACTGGTATTTTTCCTTTATCTGCTTTACAATTTTCATTAAGCCAAACAAAGTAGTCCCAAATGGTGGAATCAGAGAGGGATTTAGAATCCGTTTGTAGATGAGGCAGGAGGGGCTTCCTGTTGTGTTGCTGCCCTACAGTTCTGGGAATCCCTCGAAATCCCGAAAAAGCACTCACATGTTCTGGAATACACACTTCAGATCAGACTGATTTTACTCTCTTCAGTTTCCTCATCTCCTCAGAAGGATCCGCGAAGGCAGGCAGAATCCTGGTAGACAGTGCCGAAGGCAAACATGATGATTGTCTCTGTGGCTTAGAAGGGTGTTCGGTAGAGAAGAGCTGACTGTGCCGTCTGAAATATTGAGTGAGAGTGGGGCAAAGTTCTCCCTACACTTATCTCCATCAGCAGCACCAGCTTTAGTAATCCTTTCTGATTATATATAAATTCGAGATGGATTTTTCCATTTACTTTGGCACATCTATCCATCTAGCTGAAGGCCCTGCAGGACAGCGTGCCTGTGCTCCTTTCTGTAATTTCAGTCACTAGGCATACATTGTTCTGCCAAGGAAGGAGGAAAGTTAACTGTGACCTTGAGAACACACTCCCCCAACCTCGTTTATAAAACGGGAATAACAGTACCTCAATTCTGGAATCAGCATCTAACACTCAGAGGCAATTCAATGAGTGACTGATTCATTGCACGTTCCCCATGACCCTGACTTCCGGAATCTTTCTAAGCGGAATCTCTGAGACACCAGTTTCTCTACCAATCATTCTAAAGTAGAGCATTTCCTTATGACTTTGAGTCAGAAACAAATCTTTTAACTGATATTTAAAAATCATCCTTTCTCATAAAATGTTAAATCCATTTAAAACATGGTGGTTGAATGTATTCCCTTTAAAAAGAGAGCAAAAGGGCTTCTCCAAATGTCTGAGTCACTTTGGCATTTACTTCATACCGCCCAAGTACGAGGGATATTTACTTCATTTTCCTCAGCCAGCCTGCATCTGGCAGTGCTGAGGATTAAATTTCGTCTTCCGGCTTTACTGAGGACCAGTGACAAGTAAAACCGTAGTGTACTGAGGGTACAGTGTGGTGATGAGGGACGCAAGTGTGCGGAGGGAGTATCTTCACCGCCAGGATAACCAGCACGTGCCTCACCTCACCATCCATCTAATCCATCTTCTCCTCGTTTGGCAGGTGCCTGTCTGGTTTTCCCACCGGCATTTATTAAAGAGACGGATTGATCTAATGCAAACACGTGAATGCATCTGGTGCCAAAACTTATGTGGATTCAGCCTCGACAACAGCCATAAAACAGTGTTGGTCAGGAGAAAGACATAACATCACCTCACTTTTCCCTTTCGTAGATGGCAGCCAACATCACTTCCCACTGGGGAAGAGAACCCCCGCCTGGTAGGCGGTGGCCTTTACGTGAAAGCACCTCAGGAGAAGGAGCCCTGGAGAGACAGCCTGGTCTCCAGATGCAAGGGAGGCTTCTGTTCTTGTGCACTTGCTGTGAAAAACCCCACACTCACAAATTTTAATCAGACATTTCTTGCTTTTCCAGAAAACCTTTCTGTTGCATTATGACTTGGGACAATCAAGTCTTTTCTTCTAATGTGTTCAAAAAAAGTGCTATCCTGTTTGCTTTTAGCGAATTAAAAAACAAGACAAAACAAAACAAAAATAAAACCTCAGCACTCTTAACACTTCCAAAATATTCATCTTTTATTGTATCATCATAATCTAAGTGTATTTGGATTAAGAATCTCTTCAGAAGGCTTCAAAAGCCTGAAGTAGTTTGCAAGGAGAGTGCCCTTGAAATTCAAGATCCTATTTCTGACAAAGCTTATAAATCATGATCTAAGGCCCACTGTAATGTGGAAGGCTCTAAATACAGGTGCACGGTTTCTTGGCATAAGTCGCGTAGAAGAACAATAACAGTAATTGGGAAAGTGAAGCAAAAGAGAAACGCTGAGACCAATATAACAATAATTTTTGTATCAGTCTGCTCGGTCCTGCCTACACACCCCAGGTTTACAGCTACAGAGGTTGCCAGAGCGGCTGCTTGAAGTGGATTCACAGTGGGAGCCAGATTCTGCATTGCCATATTATGTGCCGGTTAGCCCTCCTTCAAGCCTCTTGTTATTATAGTACCTGGTTAAGAAAGACCCCACAAGCAAAACAACTAAACTAACAAATATCAGATAATTTATCTCTGACCCCTAATATAAACACGTATCCTCTGTGTCAGTTGCATCAAGAAACACTGCTGTTTTCTTCTCGGTGAGCGCATGTGCATTTTGTAACAGAAACCCTTCCGTGAAGGACTCCACGGCCCCCCGTGTGTTTCTGACACCCTTTGCTCTTTTGTAAAAAGGCAAGAAAAGAAAAATGTATGCACTTGTTCAACTTGAATTCTTAACCACCAGAAAAAAAAATCTTAGACTTTTTTTTCCTTTATAAAGTAAGTGGAACTCGTGAAAACACAGAATTTGACAATTAAAAAAAAAAAACATAGTGATTAGTTTTTGCTTTTGTTTTGGTTTTTCAGGGAAACAGACATGTATTGAAATGGAATAAAAGCCAAGACTGCTTTACTCACTTTTTCAAGATGGTCTCATTAAGTCAACCTATTTTATTTTAGGAAAGTCAGCTTGCTCTTTAAATGCCATTTTCTTGCTCACTTCCGATTTCCCTTTGTCATTGTATCTGGAACAACTTTTTAGGAAGTTGGGCTAATTTCATTCTCCAGTTTAATTAAACTAGCATTATCACAGAGCTAACTCGGGCCACTGGCAGCACCAGTCACAACAGTTTCGAAAGTAGCTGGTGCTGCTGTTGCTAGCAGTGAGATGTGACCTGAGAGCAGATGGGATGGCATTTTACGAAGGTCGGTGGGGCATCAGAGCTGCCATCAATACGCTCCTGGCAAGAATTACAGTGTCTTAATTGCTGACCAAAAAAAGAGGTGATGAAGCATTCTGTCTTTTTATAATCAACTGATCAGATCATGAGATGTGTACGGATTGATGGTGACCTAAAGGTAATTAAATTGCATTTGATTGGGTCATTATTTGAGCTAGAAACTGAGATACTGGGTCCAGAGTCCACCATTTGCCTTGTGAGCGAAAATCTCCCAGATCTCGGGTCTCTAGGTGTCGTGGGTTTTGGAAGGTGAAGCTTCGGACCTGACCCAGACAGACCTGGGCTGCCTGAGAATTTAAGGCTGCCCCATCACTTGCCTTACAATGTCCAAGTTAAGCCACGAATGACATTATAAAAGGACTGTTACTTTATGCACAAGGGCATGGTGAGGCCATCACGTGATTATCAAGATATAATTATTGAAATTATGGTTTGACTTTGAGTATTTGACTTTATAGCTTGTTCTCAATCAACTGTGGTGTCAGCCTCACATTGGAAATCTATTTCCATGACTATTTAATACTGATGCTCTATCAAGTAGCCCATGTTTTATGTAACACTCTTTTTAAAAATTTGTCTTTCCTGGGAATGATGGCTACTTTTCTAAATCTACAGATATGGCTCCACTGAAAGTCTTTGAAGAATTTAATGTTGAAAATTTCACTATAGCTCAAAATATTTTAAACATCTTGAAAAAGTAAATGGAGTATTAATGCATAAATAATTCAGATCCATTTTAATTAGACACAATTTTGAAAGCTGAAAAAACCCACATTATATTTACTGATTTGGAAGAGGAAAAAAGAATCTGTAGCCCAATGCCAGATCACAGACAATTACGTACCAGCAGATGGCAATTACATTGAACTGCTTTCAAGGAAGCCAAGGTTTCTAAAGGAGGAGAGAGGTAGTATTCAGGACATGCACCTTGAACTGCAGTTCTGTACGGTCTGACTCGGGACAAGAGAAGCCATGAAGTAGGTTAGGGGTGCAGACAGTTCATGACCTAGAGGCTAAAAATAGAATGTGGAACAGAGGACATTGGCTCTCACATGTATATTTTTAAGAAGATAACTTAATGAGAAAATAGAGTTAAAAAAATATGGCGGCTTTGTTTGTGTCTATCACTTTATAATCTATCCAAACATATATTAGATATATACACCTGGACACATGCATAGTGTCTGGATGAATGGCCACATGCATAATCATCTCTCATGATTAATAATTTTAAATATACTATATAAAATAATAGATCATTGCTATACCAAAATATTACTAGTAAAAAGTTAGCTAGCACAGATATCTAATTTTACCCTCGCTCCCCAGCCAGCATTTTGATTAAAGCATTGGATAATCTGAGGCTAGTGCATTGTTTTCTCAGGCCAAATTGTAATTTTATCTATTATATTTAATCAACTAAAACAGGATTCATTTTAAGGCTTATTTTATTTACCATAATAAAGAAAACACGCTGCCAATTAACCTATAGCATGCCATCGATTTAAGGACAATCTGATTTCTGATTTCACTGAGGATAAAGTGTGGTAAAAATGTGTCTCTGTGAACTGAGGAATTCCTGTGTCTGTTACACAGCTCATTCGGTGGGAAGCAGACGCTGAGATGGGGATCAGCAGTCAGCCTGAGCTCTTGCCATCGACACCTGTACCGGACTGAAGGAGGCAGATCTGACTGGCAGGAGCGAGACCCTGAATGGTGAGCTCTTCACAGCAAAGATCTCCCCTGTCATCCAGGGAGCTCTGGGGCTGGGGGCAAAAGGGGGCCCTCAGAGTTTTCCTCAGTTGGAGGAGGACCAGCCCCAGACCAGGGGCATTGGGGAAAGGCTGCAAACATTTTTGGTTCTCACAATGGGGGTGAGAAAGCTACTGGCTTCTAATGGGCAAAGACAAAGGATGCTGCTAATACCCTCACCTTCACGGGACAGCCCCCAACCCAAAGAACTTGTCATTCCAAGCTGACAGTAGTGCTAAGGGTAGGAAACCATGCCTGGGCAGTGTGGGGCTGGGAAGTGTGGGGCAGATCTCTGCAGGCATTACACTCCCCATCTTCCAAAACCATTGGTTGCTAGAAAATCGGATGTAGGCAGCAAATTAGGGGGGAAAAAAAAAGAAAGAAGATGGTTCCTAATTTTAAAAGCACTGCTAATATAGAAAGAGTGTAATTTTTATTGCAATGGAAGGCTGTTAGGGATCATGAATAAAGAATATCTTTCTTTTATGAAACACTCTTTGCTCCAATGTAAATTGGAGGCAGGGTTTTCCACAACGAACTGAAACCAACTGGTTCTGCTGCCCTTGGCCAGCAGGTCATGGGCAATACATCTTGCCATGAGCTGTTTGATCACAGATGTTCATTAATCAAGGTCCTAAAAATGGAGTTCCATCGCCTTATTAGAGCTTGGACCTTGCAGGACAACTAATAGCCTTCATCGAATTGCATTTCCAAGTATTGTTTACCTGTATTCCACACCGCCTGGGTCATGGTGAGTTTCTGACCACCATAAATCAACTGTTGCCAGTGTCTTGTGTGGATTTCCAGGCAAGGAGTTTCTCAGTGTCAACATCACTGAATTATCAGTTCATATAATCTCACAGATTGTCCTAGAGTGTGAGACGTCATAGTTCATTATTGTTGTATGAAATATATGTGGGATGTGCACATTGAACATGTTTACACTGGTGATAAAGAGAATTTTCACACACTTCAAATAATTAAGAGAGTAAACTAGTTATGTTACACACGACAAATCCTGGGCTTTGTTCTGAAAGTGAACCTAAGCCAGTCGCCCCTGGAGTTAGTTATAAAGGAAAGAAAAACAAAGATCACCAATAAATGTAAAGAGTTATTATAGCAGGGAAATATTTTTTAACATTGTGTTTTATGGTTGTTTTTATTTTTAAGATTTTATTTATTTGACAGAAAGAGATCACAAGTAGGCAGAGCGGGAGGCAGAAAAACAGAGGAAAGCAGGCTCCCTGCTGAGCAGAGAGCCCAATGTGGGGCTCGATCCCAGGACTCTGGGATCATGACCTGAGTGGGAGGCAGAGGCTTAACCTACTGGGCCACCCAGGTGCCCCCTTTATGTATTTTTCACTGAAGAAGAGTTGACACCCAGGGTACCATTAGTTTCAGGCATATGTCATGGTTATTCTATAAGTGTATGCCTTATGTTGTGTTTACAAATATAGCTACTGTCTGTCACCATACAACCCTGGTATAATGCCATTGACTATATTCTCTATGCTGTTCCTTTCATCCCTGTGACTTAGTCATCCCATAACTGGAAGCCTGTAACTCCCACTCCCCCTCGCCCATATTGCCCATTCCCCCACCCCTCTCCCCTCTGGCAACCATCAGTTTGTTCTCTGCATTTATGGGTCCACTTCTAGTTTTTGTTTGTTTATTTATTTATTTTTTAATTCCATCTGTAAGTGAACTCATATGGCATTTGTCCTTGTTTGTCTGACTTACCTCCCTTAGCATAATACCCTATACGTCCACCCATGTTGTTACAAATGGCAAGATCTCACCCTTTTTTATGGCTGAGTAGTATTCCATTATATACATATTTAATATATTATACCTTCCTTACCCATTCATCTATTAATGGGCACTGGGGCTGCTTCCATATCTTGTCTATTGTAAATAATGCTGCAATGAACATGAGGGTACGCATATCTTTTTGGATTAGTGTTTTCATTGTCTTTGGATAAATACCCATTAAGAGAATTATTGGATCCTATAGTATTTCTATTTAACTTTTTAAGGAACCTCCACACTGTTTTCCCGAGTGGCTGCACCAATTTGCATTCCCACCAACAGTTCCCATTTCTCCACATCGTTGACAACACTTGTCGTTTCTTGTGTTTTTGAGTTTAGTCATTCTGACGGGTGTGAGATGATGGTGGTGATGAGGTGATGTCTCATTGGGGTTTTGATTTGTATTTCCCAAATGGGAAGTGATGTTGAACATCTTTCATGTGTCTCTTGAGCAACCACATGTCTTCTTAAAAAAAAAAAAAAGTCTGTTCAGCTCCTTTGCCCATTTTAATCAGATTATCTGTTTCTTTGGTGTTGTGTACATTCTTTATATATTTTGGGTATTATCCCCTTATTAAATATGTCATTTATGGGTACCTTTTCCCATTTAGTTGGTTGCCTTTTCTCTTTGTTGACGGCTTCCTTCACTGTACAGAAGTCCTTTATTTTGATGTAATTCCAGTCATTTATGTCTGCTTTCATTCCCTTCGCCTGAAGACACGTGTCTAGAAAACTGTTAACTAAAGTTGATGCTAAAGAAATGATCGTCTATGTGTTTTTTTTTTTTTTTTTCCGGGAGGTTTATGGTTTCAAGTCTTAAACTGAGGTCCTTTTTTAAAAAGATTTTATTTATTTATTTATTTATTTATTTGACAGATAGAGAACACAAGCAGGGGGAACAGCAGGTAGAGGAAGAAAGAGAACCAGCCTCCCCACTGAGCAGAGAGCCCAATGTAGCACTCTGATCCCAGGACCCCAGGATCATGACCTGAGCTGAAAGCACACTCTTAACCTACTGAGCCACCCAGGGATCCCACATTTAGGTCTTTGGTCCATTTTGAGGAAAATACTTTGATGCAAATTCTTAAACATATCAGGTTTATTTTGAAGCCTAACAACATGTTTATTTGCTGAGACTAAATCAGTGAACAAGGCTGGCTGCCTGGATCCCCCAGCCTGACTTGGAGGAGGGTTTACCAGTGAAATGACCCCTAATAGGCTCCAGTACAGCAGCTCCACCCAGGTGCAGCACACAGCAGCTGGCAGCATCCCTGGTAAGACTGGAGAAGGGAATGGTGTCCTTGACAGTGGGGCAGTCTTTAGCCCAGCAAAGCCCAGCAACTGCGAGCTCCTACTGGGTTCCAGTAGGAAGGACTCCAGCAGGTGCTGTCCTCGGACTCTCCATAAGGACTGACTGCCCTAAGCACTGGCCAGTTTTTAAGAAACAGGCTTCAGTTTCCAAAAGGCTGTGCCCTGAAGAGCAACTCCCCTCCAGGCCGTCCTGCTGTGGGCCGGCCTCAACTCACCTCACCTCACGAGAGGCTTCCCTTTTACATCCTGGTTTTGGTTATCAAAATAGAGGTCTGCCTTTGCAGATACTATTATTGACCCTGAAAACTGCTTATCTCAAAATAACTTACATCCGTTACTTTCCTAGGGCACCTCTATGGGGAATCCCATGCATATTGGTCACAAAAGGCATTGTGCAATGTCTTCCAAGGTTTTCCCATCTATGAAGAGCTTTTGTATCTTCGTGGTGTTGTGGTTTTCATTTTATCAATATTAGCTTGATTTTTTAAAAAATTGCAATACTTGTGTGCCCAGTGACTGAACTTAAATGTTCAGGACTTTCAACCATATCTGGAGTGTTGGCAAGCCTATGTCAACAGGTGCATCCTGTCTTCTCACTGGTGGGATTACAAAACATGTAAGACGTTTGTGAATAGCAAGCCCCACTTTCATTGTGTGTCCCTGTATCCCGTGTTCTTCACTTATGGGACTTCTCCTGGGCATATGTGCGTTCTGAGCACAGGAAGGCCATGCCCCTACTGTTTTCCGAGCGGGAAGGCAAGTACACAAGGATCAGAGAGAACACAAGAGCAGTTCACGAAGAACTGGGGTCTGTTTTGTATCAATAATTTTAACCTGAAATGTAATGTCTCTTTGTTATTTATTTTACTCACATTTGACCTATTTCTAGCCCTATTTGGAAATTAAAACCCATAATTTATGTCACTTATTATATACCAATTCAATCGGTATGTTTTTAAAGAGGCATAATATAAAACCATTTCTGTATCAGCAGAGCAAGTTGCAATGGCACCACTCACGGCATGTTGACAAATCTCTTCTGTGGAAATTTTCTTGAAAACCTTCATTTTCATGAGTGCAGTTATGACACGATCCTTGTTTTGTTTAAAGGAGGAAAAAGCACTGTGGGGTGTGAATGGATTATTCCTCGTTGTCAAGACTGTTTCAAAGTCCCCATGGGACCAGCCCATCTCTGAGCTGCTGTGAAGGGCTGCAGCCACTTCTGGAAGGAGCAGGGTTTTTCTGTGATGAGACAAAGGAGAAGGCCCGCCATCGCTAGGGCTGCTTGGGCTGAAAAGGTGAATTTTGAATACGGTCAGAGGAAGCTTCTGGCACCAGCATCACGCGCATGTGCACGCACCATCCAGCTTGGGGGGATCCTTTTCTGGTAAAACTCCTGTGCGCTCAGTCCCTGGAGCTGGCGGGGCCATCCCTCCCCCTTGGCCCAGGGTCCTGTGGTATTGGAGATGCCACCGCTGCTCCCTGCACCATTTCCTGGTGATGGGAAAAACAAAACCCCCCCAAAACGGTTTTTTTTATTTTTGATTGTTCCTTATCAGAAATTTCTAATGTTTTAGGAACTAAGAAAACTTTGTCTTTCCATAAAGAGTTGTCATGATTCCCTGAAATTCCATTGGACCAGGATTTAAACTCTCAAGTCACTGCAAGAGTTCACCTGTGTCTTCATTGTGTTTAAGCCTTGGAAAACAGAACACCTGGGATTAACCCCAAGCTCAAAGGCAGAATGTTTGTACTCTGTTGCAAAAACTATATGATAACGAGTAAATTCTCAGTAAAATAGAACAACCACTTGTGGTTTTTTTGTAAACAACATTTTACAGTAAACTAAACAAGTTTTAACAAACATTGCTCTAGTTTGGCCATGATTCCCAAGTCTGTGGAATTTAGGGCAGAAGTTAGGGAGGAGAATGGTTTCAGTGTTTCTCCATACTACGTCTATGTTTTTCTTACCATACGGCCACCCCATAATTTATATTTACATTTTAGTAATGTACACAGATCACATTAAAGTATAATGTAGGAGAACAGAACAACTCATAACATTGTCATCATTTTTTAGGTTAAAACAACGTATGCCAGTTGTACAAAGCTGTATGGTGCGGAGCGATAAGCAATATTTTGTTCAAATTTGCCATTTTCTGCCTAGCATTCTTTTCTAGAGTTATACTCTTAAAGTCCACTACACTGGGCACTCTCGTGCATTTTTGTCAACATCGTTTTGCAGGGCAATCCTGGCAATGAAGTGCCTGTATCGTAAGGCATGTGGATTTGGGTCGTCCTTCCAAATCACCTTCTCCAGAGTGCACACCCATGGACACACTCTATTTATGTCAGACTCTCTCAAGAGCTCCTTGTGCCCACAGTTCAGGATCACTCAATGGCAAAGCAGCACTTTTTTCCCCCCTTGTGAAAGTCTTCATTGCCTATCTTGACTCTTTGTTTAAAATACAACATTAATAAAGACAATTTATGTTTTAGGAAATTATTTAGCCCAAGTTTTGTCAAAGCCATTCAAGTCATATTTTTCAGCATTGTGATTTTGTTAAGTTAACATTTATTAAGTAGAGCTCTGAGTGGGGTGTTGGATGGAAAGCCACAGTTCAGCAAAACCACAAGGGAGAGAGTAGTCGAGACCTGATGGGTCACAGGCCCTGGAGGAGACCTGTGGCTCCTTGGAAGGGCCACCAAGGGAGGTCAGACAGGGTGCAGGCAGAGAGCCCAGCAGCCATGGGCATGTGCCACAATCGGTGTCTGAGGGCAAGTGCTTTTGGAATTCCAGAGCTAAGGCCACATTAGTCAACTCCAGTGAAAAAGATCAGGGTTTTGGTAAGCTCTGCAAGGGCGGACATTTTACCAAGGACTTACCTGGGGATGGAGCCAGGAGGCAGGGGAGACTGCTCATCACCCAGGGTGATGGGTGATGGGTATGTCTGATCAGGAAATCTGGAGCTGACACCTGTGACTCTGTGAGCTGCTACCTAGTGCATGAGCTTCTCCAGGGAGGGCTAGTGTCCACTCAAGACCCCTCCAGACCACTGAGCCACACAGAATGGAGTCCAATGCAGGAATGTGGTGAATCGTGTACCTACAATCTCAGCATATGCCTTTGAAATGAGTCCTACAGCTTGGGCTCTGTGCAGGGAAATGTGTGTGGGGCTCCCTGCGGGTGGTAGGGGCTCTGGAAGAGTGCCAGGGCATTCCCAGCCAAGGGCATCCCTATCTATAGACCAGATGGACACAAGACAGTATCTTTGCAGATGATACAGACTTGGAAAAAATACAGTGTTACAAACTGCTGTTTTCGGTTCATCATGGACACATCTATCTCTATGGATCTCTGAACAGTACATGGCATATTGAAATTCTCAGTATGTACTCTTTAAAATATGATTCACGGGGTGCCCAGGGGGGCTCTGTGGGTGAAGCGTAGGACTTCAGCTCAGGTCATAATCCAGTGGATCCAGGGATCAAGTCCCACACCGGGCTCCCTGCTCAGCGGTGAGTCTGCTCATCCCTCTGCCTCTTCCTCCACTCATGCTCTCTTTCTGTGTGTGTCTCAAATAAATAAAATAAAATAAATTTTTTTTTTAATTCACCTACCACAAAGTGGTGCTTGTTCGAGTGCACAGCTCACTGTTCCGTAGTATAGTCATGGACTTGGGCAACCACCCCTATGGTCTAGTATTGCACTATTTTTCTGGCCTCAAGAATAAACTCTCTATCCAGTGCTGGTCACTCATGACCCTTCCCTCTAGGCCTTTATAAACACGATTCGATTTCTCTTTCTGCATTTGCTGTCCTAGATAGTGCAGATAAATGGAATCAGGAAGTACATGGTCTTGGGTGCCTGGCTTCTTTCACTTAAGTTTATCAAGACTGGTGCACGTCACATCATATCAGGATTTCATCCCTCCACCCTGCTGATGCTGTTCCGATGTGTGGACAATCTACGACTTGTCCATCCATGAGTGTACGGACACGTGGGTTGTCCCACAGTTTGGCTGTTGTGGATGATGTTGCTCGATCGTGTGCACATGTTTTTGAGTGGACTTGTGCTTTCAGTTCTCTCTGACACATACTTTAGGAGAATGGTTGGGACTATGGTATTTGTCTGTTTCCTCCTTGGGGATCCCCCAGCTGTTCCCCGAACAGAGGCCGGCATTGCAGGAATTGAGGACTCCAAGCAGATCCCGATTCACAGGGCGCTGGAACTACCATCATTTACATCACCTTTATTTTAAAGGAAACAAGGGACCTGTGAATGTGAGTCAGATCAAGTTTTGGAAAGCCAAGGCAAGGAAATCATCAGACCTGGGCAAAACAAGACAAATCCAGCAAAAGAAATATGTGCACTGTTGGCCCAGGCTTGGGAAGAGAAACCTCCTTTTTTCATCTTTGTCTTTTATTAACTTTACAACTGGAGAATTGTGGGGGTTTTGTTGTTGTTTCTTATTGTTCGGTTGGTTTTTTAACTGAGTACCTTGGGTATGATTCAAAGCATCTTAATGGACTCTGACACCTAGTACAGCACCAGCCAGACTTTTATCAGAGAATCCTGGACATCTATGGCAGACAGCAGGAATGTCTTTTGAGCACACTCTGCAGCTAGAGAGAGGGTGACACGACAGTATGTGAGCTCCTTTGGGGAGAGCTCGCACTTCCGGGACTTCTAGGCCAACCCAGACAAGGCTGACTTCCAGAGCTTCTCCCCTGAGACGCACCTGCCAGGCGCACCAGCTGTGGCCATCCAGTGGACATGCAGTGCCCTGCGGCTCCTTCCCGGCCTCCCGCTCCTTCCCTTGAAAGAGTCCTTGGCCTCTCAAAGGAGCTTCTGTTTTCTTTTGTCTGACTCGTTCGGAACATTAAATAAGTCTCCCTTTGGAAGACCTTTGCTAAAGCACTTAAAAGGCTGTTTTTCTCAGGGGAAGGACACATGTTGTGGGCAGGAAGGGGGAGTTTGCGAATCTCCCGGAAACCTTCTGGCCTCTGCAGTCTGTGAGGTCACAGCCAGGTTTGGGGCAGATTGCAAGAAGCCTGCTTCGTCTATAGACCTGTTGTGAACAAAAGTGCCTGGTGACCTGGGAAGTAGCAGGGAGCAGAAATGGGGCCATCTGTAGATAGGAGTGAGGGTCCTGGCTGGCTCCAATGAGCTCAGTCTCCAGTGCGGGATGGAGGCGGGAGGGGGAGGGGATGGGGGATGGGAGGGCCCAGCCCCGCCCCCATCCAGGGGAAGCATTTGAGAAGCTCTGCAGACAGCCAGAGGGAAACCCTCCATGGTTCTTAGCAGCTCCTGTCTCTGAGCCCCAAGGGTTCGCCCTGATTAAATCACTGACCTTAAAGATTGACCCTGCCTCCTGAATACCCAGACAGGAATGACCGTTTCTGGAGTATTCAACACCTGGGACAATTTGCTTCTCTTAACTCATTCTTGGATTCAGAGGTTTAGAAGGCCCGTCCTGTCTTCTTCATTGTTTCTGGTAAAGTTTAAAAAAGAGAAATCAAACGTACTTACTCCAAATATTCAAATAATATAATCAAGCATCTTTAAACAGAGCAACTGGGCCTTCTCCCCAGTGACCTCTTTCCTAACCCTCTCTGCCTTCCCTCCCTGCCACCTGCCTCCCATCACACCCCTTAACTCCCACAGTCTGTGACTGGGCCCACCACACCCTCAAGCTCTCGTCTCACTTCCAGGCACTCGGTCACAGCCCTGGCCATCCTGGACCTTCCACCCTTCCCGCGTCTGTACCTGGATGGCAGATCACACAGAAACAGACGCAGGAGGACGTGGGGATGGATGGCCTGAGACGTGGGCGCGTACCCAACGCTGCTGGACCCCACACTGTGCTTCTCTGTCTGTTCACTTCTCTCTTCTCCTTGGCTGCTTTTCAAACTTCCCTTTATGCATCTAACTCCCAGCATCTCCTCGCAAACCTCACTCTCTGCTTCTCATCTCCCTCACCTCTGACTTCACAAGAAATGTGAAAAAAATCAGAGGAGAATTTCCACAGGCTCCCCGCCTTATGTTTACCTGCCTCCCAGCATCTGCCCCTGTACCTTGGGGTCCGCACCGTACGATGAGATGAAAGGGTCCGTTCTTACAGTATTTAAGGACAAAGGGCCATTAGCAATTACCATTCTCTCCTCTTGCAATTTTTTCACTTTTCTTTGAATTATTTCCAAGAGCATCCGAGTGCAGGATTATATCTCCTGCTTTCCAGGATATGAATGAAGCCCTACTTGGGGGCCCCCTTCCTCAGTTAAAGTCCTGGCCTGCTTTGCTCCCCACTGCACCAGAGTTTCTCGAAAGAGTGGTCTGTACCAGCTGTCTCCAGATCTGCTCCGTCCTCGTTGTCTTAAACCCACTCCAGTCAGTCTTCCGGTGCCCCACGAGAACGGCTCTTGCCAGATCAGTGGTCAGCGTGTGTCCCCGAAGCCAGCAGCCAGGTGTTGGTTTCCATGTGACATTTGCGACAACACGTCCTCCCCCACCTCCACAACAACCTCGAGTCATCTTCCGAAACAACATCCACAGGGCCTCAGAGTGGGTGAGGGAGGACAGAAAAGGAGACGCAGCAGCGCCTCGCGACTTGATGCGGCACTGTTGTCTCTGCCATTCTCTGTTGGTTTGAAGTGAGGCAGTAAGCTCAGCCCACGCTCAAGGTCTCAGGACCTTGAGGATTGAGTGTCAACTCATCCCCTTTAGAGTGTCAACCTTGTGTGGACATATTTAACAGCTGCCACATGTAGTGACACGCAGCGAGGAGCTCTGCCATCGCCGACCAGGGACCAAGAAGAAATGCAAGAAGAGTATCTCGATGTCATAAACTGTACATTTCCTAACTGTGAGGTAGAGGTCATTGGGAAGTAGCCTCCAGAGAAGTCCCTATCCGGGGCCCCTGGTGGCTCAAAGGTTGAGTGTCCGACTCCTGACTTCAGCTCAAGTTGTGATCTCAGGTAAGATCGAGCCCCATGTCGGGCTCTGTGCTGGGTGTGGAGCCTGCTTCAGATTCTCTCTATCCCTGCCCCCTCACTGCTCACGGGTGCATTCTACGTCCTGCTGGCTGTCTTTTAAAAAAAAATCCTATCAAAAAATTAATAACCTCAGAGGGTCAATACACTTCCTGTTATGGGCTGACCATATTCCCCCCAAATATTTATATATTGAAGTCTTAACCCCAAGTACTGCAGAATGGGGTTGTGCTTGGAGATGAGGCCTTTAAATATTTGATTAAGAAGAGGCCATTGTGGGAGCTGTTGTCCATCCACCTGGTTTCCTTGTAAGAAGGGGAAGTTTGGACACACAGGGACTGTGGGACACGCATGGACAGGGGACATGTGCGTGAGGACACAGAGTGAGGAGGGGTCACAGACATGCCAAGGAGAGAGGCCTGGAGTAGACCCTCCCCTTACAGCCCTTGGAGGAAACCAAACCTGCCAACACTTTGACCATGAACTTTCAGCCTTCAAATCTGTAAGAAAAAAAGTTTGGTCATTCAAATCGCCCAATCTGGTAATTTGTTATGCCAGCCCTAGCAAACTAATGTATTTCCCAACATGAGATCTTCTTGTCTTAATTTCCAGAGGTTCCCCTTCTGTTGTTTCTTCTGTATAATATGTCTGCACACACCAAACGTGAGCCACAACTGTTCCCTGTTAGGATTTTCTACTAACCATTTTCTGACTATTTTCCACACCTTGGATGGTTTTGCTGCCTAATAAGTGACACCCGTTTCTCTAAAGTGAGCACTTCCTATTTATTTTAGTAAGTACTCATCTGGGATGCTCTTGTGCCACAGGGTGCCCAGGTTTGGGGGTGACTCTCATTCTGGGTGGTCTGGGATGTGCTTTTGGGTGAGATTAGTGTGGGACCGCTAGAGCACACTAGCCTCTCCAGTGTGGGTGTGCATTCTCCAATCCGAAGCTTGCATAGACAAACAAAATGTGGGGGAGGAGAGAACTTGCTTCCTCTGCCTGCCTGCCTTCAGCTGGATGCCACCCTCGTCCTGCCTTTGAGTTTGGGCTCGGACTGGAACTCATGTCATCGGCTTCAGGCTGGGACCCGACCACACTGTCCGCTCTCTGGGGTCTCCAGCCCGCTGACTGCAGATCTTAGGACTTCTTAGCCCCCCTAATAGCACGAGCCAATTTCTTACAATAAATCTCTTTCTACGTATTGGATTGGTTCTGTTTCTCTGGAGAATCTAGACTTGTATACAATCATTCATTATTTGAGTGAAAAATGGGGCTGTCACATTGGAGTGTGAAGGAGTAAATATCAGATAGTTAGAAATCCCATTTCCTTGCTGATTTAATCATGCGACACGCCACTGCCTTCTCCCTTATTAAAATAACAAAGTGTTATGTAGTTGCATGCCATAAACTTTCATGTGTCACAACACAATCCCATTGTCTCACCGAATCACTGATGACCTTGATGTTCTGGAAAATTTTAAATTATGGCCAAATCATGGAGAACCTTGCAATAAGCTTTCTAAAGGAAAACCAAATTAGGACCATCCATCAGCTGGTCTCGAAAGACAAACTCCTTCAGAATTAAACTGCTTGAGTTCTAAGAAAATAGAAATTAATCAGATTAAACATTGTCAAAGCTGAGCTCAACGGCATGGCCCCAACCTGTCTTCCCTCCAGATATGGCAGACAAAACGTCCATGAGCCTGTCAGGTCAGCCCCTCAGCCCTCCTCTCTCACCCCCTGGGAAGTTCCCCTCCCTCTCTGAATGTTTTTCCTCTTCAGACCTGGGGAGGACACAGACAAGAAGTCAAATGTGTGTCCCTTTCTCCTCTTGTCTTGTCACATCCCCTGCCGCTCCTGTCCCATGTCCTTATTTCTCTCTTCCTCGACAGCAAAAGCAACAGAGGAACACGTGGTTGTTGTTTCTCACCATTCTTGAACCTGACCCAGGCACTTCCCTTGAAGCTGGTCTAGTCAAGGTCACACTGACCTCTACATTACTGAGTCCAACATGGCTCCCCAAGCCTTCCTAGAATGGCTAGCCCCATCTGGGCTGAAGAGTATAGTCTCTTCTTTGGCACTCTTCCCTGACTTGGAATCCAAGTGCCCTTGGATCCAGGACACTTCTCTTAGCTTCTCTCTCCCATACTGGTCACTCGTCCTATTTTTTTGTGCTGCTTTCTCCCCGTGTCCCTGACCTCTAGGACTCAGAGGGCCAAGGGCTCAGGTTTGTGATCGCTTCTTCTTTCTATTTTATTGACATTCATTCTCTCAGAAATCTCATTCAGCTTTGTAGCCCTGAAGATAATCTAAAGACTGATAAATCCCGAGTGTCTCTCTGCAGCCCGCGCAGCTGGCCTAAGCTGCAGACTTGCTCACACTACTGTCTGCTGGAACTACTGTGCTTGTAGGGCACGGAACAATGCTGAGAACACAGTAGGCTCTCCAGCTTTGTTAAGTGAGTACCTGAGCCAGTAAATCAATGAGCGGACGAACACGTGGGCCCTGGCTTTGCCACTCCCTGTTGGCACAACTTTGGGCCAGCCTTGTAACTTCTAGCTGGATTTTCTCATATAAAGTTAAAGCTAATCAGCGTGACCTCTCCAAGTCAGCAAAAGAACTAAAGGTAATGAGTCTGAAAAGAGAGAGGCAGTCTGGAGTGCTGGCAGTCTCGGTGACTACTCCTGCTTGAGGTCAAGCTCCTGCCCAAGGCACAGCCCTCTGTGGAGATGGGCAGGTCCCCTGGAAGTGCCTGCTCACAGTTTGGCTGCAGGTGCAGGGGCACATTTGCCACAGGACCAGTGCTGTGTGCACCATCCCTGAAAAGGCGGAAGATTCACAGTCTTCTAGAAGAAGTCCAGAGCCCCGCCCCTCCTCTGCCCCTGCCTGCATCGTATAAACTTGCCCCTGTTGGCAATCTGTCCCAGGCATCCCCTCTGCCTGACCTGGCCCTGGCAGCTCTCCTCAGACCACAGTGTGGCCAGCACACACGCACGTGGTCACCCTGGCCACCAAGTCACACAGCATCCTCACAATGGAATGATTTCCCCGTGGGTTCTGCCAGTGCAGGGAGAAACTGAGTGTGGGAGCCCTGCAGGACATAGCTCTGCTTGCAAGGCGATGGTGCTGATCCTTGCAGCCTGACCGGGCCAGCGGCTGTTCTCCCCACCTCACAGGTCCTCAGGCAGAGGGGTCCCCCATCAAGGGCATAGCTGGGGACCCCATGAGGACTCTGGTCACCCCTGCAGAGCAGCTAATGGGAAAAAAGAAGCTTGCCCTGTACTGGTCACAGGTTGGCCTAAGACAGTCTGTGAAAAAGCCTTCAGTTTATTTCGGGGCACGGGCTTTCAACTAAAGTCATCAGAAACACACAAGGCGCTTCCAGTCTACTGAAGTCCTTGGTTTCCCGGTAGCAATGTGGCAGCAGGTGACAGAATGCTTGACTTCCAGAATGCTATTCTCACTGGAAATCCCTTAGTCCTGCAGGAGCCATCTCAGAGGCCATCTTTGCCGTGAAGCCGCTGTCGCCTACCAAGACTCTGATGGTGCCTCAGCAAGCACGGTGTGGTTCATTCAGCCCAGCCACGAGCCAGGATCAGGACGGGTTCCTCCTCCAGGTGAGGCTCCTTCGAAGGGTCCTTCCATTGGCCGCTTCTTTCCCCTGCTGGGAACACCCAGAGCACATGCTGACTAAGAGCACAGGGCACTGAGGCCAGGCAGGAGAGGAATGAAGGGAACGGACGCGTTCCTGAAGCTCAAGGAGACCAGGTCTCTTCCATTATTTTATAGCTACAATATAATAACCAAAAAGTTGTTGAAGCCAAAACAAGAGTACAAATGCTGGGATATGTTTAAATGAACAATTGCACATGAATCTGTATATAATTGTGATGTTCACAAGGTAATTACAGAGTGAAAACAGTGCGCGGATCCTGAGTGTGAGCCGGCATTCTGGGCCAGTCCTGGGACACAGATGTCAGGTTGGTGAGGACGAGGTCCCCGTTCAGTCTCTAGAAGATATTTCTGTGGTTGGCTGGTAACCTCGACTGGAGATGAAAACCAGAATACAGACAGACAGACAGACAATACAGACAGTGTTTGTGGACATGAAGCCCAGCCAAAGGAGCCATGGTCCTGCCCTGGGAACCGCTCCGTGGTGGAAGCCAAGCTGCCCAGGATGAGGGTCCTCCTCCTGCACTGGGAGAGGCGGGTGCTTACCCAGAAGGCACACCTGTGGGGTTGTGCCCCTGTAGGAGTTTCTGTGGTGAAAGCATCTGCAAGACAGATCCCCTTCCAGGTCGACAGATACAAAAGGAGGGCATATTTCTGAAATGTTCTGTAGGCTAAATTCTTGTAATTCTTAATCATGACAGTCCAGGTTTCTGAACACATTTTATGTCAGCTTATCATCTGGAAGCTATAGATGGGCTGATCCGGTCCTACCACAAAGCCATGATGGCACAGTCTGTGCATAAGTTGCTGTGTGGTCGGAACTGCACGGACAAGCTGGCTTCCACCCCCACGGAAAGCGCAGAGGACAGAGCTGCTGTGATCTGGGGTGGAGACCAGAGCCGAGGTCTTGGCTGTGGAACCGTCGTCACTATTTAAGCCGGACTCTGCTTGGCTCTGGCACCATTAGTTGACTTGTGTCCTGGAGGAGACTGTGGTAACTGCAAGATTTGACTGGGCTTTTGTTCTGCTGTTTTTCTCTAAAAGGCTAGTTTCCGGTGAGTCGCCAGCGCCGGAGCTCTTCGCGCCGGCTCTTCCGAAGCAGAAGGCTGTGTCCTAACACCTCGAACTCGAAGACAAAGAACAGGACGACGTGCTGATGCTTCGGGTGAACAGCACGTCCTCTTCCAGGAGGCCGACCGCGCTTCAACCCGGAGCAGAGGCCGGCGCCGTGCGGCCTCTGGACCCCGAGAGGGAGGCTCTGGCGGGTGCGCTCCGGCCCAGGGTAGGCCCCTGGAGAAGATGCTGGTGCTGCTGGGCCGCAGGCGCCGCGGCCGGTGCCGGCGCAGGGCCGGGTGGAGGCTCAGGGCCGGGACCCCATCCGCAGCTGTGGGTGTCGCTGGGATCTGCCTTTACAGCGATTACGTGGGGGTGAAGCGGCTGTCGTGCGGAGGTGCTCCCAGGGCTGCCGGACCCCGGGCGCTCCTGAGGACACTGAGTTATTTTGATTTTTTCCTCCAAGTCCTCGTACTGCGCGAGTCTCGGGAGCCCTCAGCCCGAGTCGTCTCATGTCTGCTTTGACTTTGCGGCTTCCCACTGCTCGATTGACAGTTGTCCTTCCCTCTTTCCTTTTCAGGGTCTTACACTCTTCTTGCCCGTGTTTATTCTTCCTTACCTGTCTTTAAATCGTGTTTAGGATTTGCCTATGAATGACACACACGCAGGCACGGGGGAAACTTCAGGGGACACACGCGTGCCCTGGCAGACTCCTGCTTGACAAGAGCCTTCCACTCACTTCACGTATTAGAAACAGGTTACAGGAGCGCCTGGGTGGCTCAGTGGGTTAAGCCTCTGCCTTCAGCTCAGGTTATGATCTCAGGGTCTTGGAATCGAGCCCCACATCCGGCTCTCTGCTCAGCAGGGAGCCTGCTTCCTCCTCTCTCTCTCTGCCTGCCTCTCTGCCTACTGGTCATCTTTCTGTCAAATAAATAAATAAAAATCTTTTTTAAAAAGAGACAAAAATCAAACTCTCACGTGGGCTTCCTGCGAAGCAGAAAAGCATAGATGGAAGCCGTGGGGTTGGCGAGAATCTGACTCTGAGCACCGCAGCTACGACGTGTGGTGGGTTCTGACACGGTGAGGAAAAATCAAATCAACAGAGAAGAACAAAGAGGTTTCAGAGAATTTTTTTTCTTTTTTTACTAAGATCAACACATCTACATCTCCCCAAAAAAATCAAATTATGTGTGAACCTATGGAAGTAAAATGTATATTATGAAAATAAACATGTGGGAAATTTTGGAACTAGAATGTGTAAAACATGAAATGAGAAAGTATTATAATTAACAATTTAAAAACCATCAAAATTAGCTAACACATGTAAAAAATAAATTCATGCAATATTTTACTTTTACAAAAAATTAATTAAAAAATTTTTTTTAAGATTTTATTGTTTTATTTGATAGAGAGGGAGAGTGCACACAAGCAGGGGGAGCAGCAGAGAGAGAGAGAGGCAGGCTCTCCACTGAGCAGGGAGCCCAATGTGGGATCTCAGGATCCTGAGATCATGACCCAAACCAAAGGCAGATGTTTAACTGACTGAACCACACAGGTGCTCCCCCAAAAACACATATTGACACATACAGTCAGCTACCTGACTTGTTGGAGCTAATGCCAAATGAAAATGGAGGACCTTTTCTTAAAAAAAAAAAAAAAGAAAGAAAGAAAGAAAAACAAGGAAAAAATTCTGTTAAATTTAATAACTACAAATTCTGGATAAAATTGTTCTGAGTAAAAAATATAAATTTCAAATATTAACTCGAATTTTACCGTTTATTTTTATATTATGCAATGGCAGTTTTCATCTACAGAGTCACCTAAATTGTATAAGTCGTATTTTGTAGCTTATCCTCCAGAAGACACAAATGCAAACCAGGCTCAGAAAGGTTGAAGGAGAAAAGGAAGGGTCCCCTAGGTACCAAGCTGTCCTGAGGCCATGGGGTCTATGTGTGGGGGCAGAATTTGACACCTGGGACTCTTCTGGAAGTCATATGGGACACCAACTCCAAGGATTTGAGACAAATCAAGATGAAGGCCTTGGAGGGACAGTGAAGAAGGAAGGGGTCATGTACCAAGCTTGCACACACTCGAATAGATAATTGAGCCCCTCTGTGAAGCTGTGGGATGTAGGGTCAGGAAAGAGAGTACATGCCACCATCCAGAACCAGTAGATACTGGAGTGGGGAGAGTCCAAGCATGCTAAAAGCCCGTTTGTCCTCTTAAGAAGTCAATAAATACAGTCTAAAGTCATAGTGTGTACTTAAAATGAGACCCAATTCTACACCAAAAAACAAAAATAAGAACAAAAACAGGCAACAAAAGAAAAAAAAATAGCACACCAGAGTACATTAAAATGAAAAACTTCTGTGTATCAAAGGACAGAATCCACAGAGTGAAAATGCAATTTATTGTGTGGGAGAAAACATTTGCAAATCACATGAGAGATTAATATGCAGATTCTATAAGGAATTTGTTTAACAGTAACAACCCCCAGAAATGTTAAAGAAATGGACAAAGAACTTGAGTACACATTTTTTTGAAGAGTGTATATGGATGGCCAGGAGCCTCTCCCGTCATTAGGGAGATGTCAGTCCAATCCACCAGGAGATAGACTTCATGCCATTTAGGACGGCCGCATTGAGCAGAGCACAGGAAACGAAACACGTGTCAGCAAGAGTCAGGAGGCCCTGGAACCCTCGTCCACGTCAGCTAGAGTGTCAAAGGGGCAGCTGCTGTGTAAACAGTGCAGTGGTTCCTCAGATAAAATGAAACTACCTCACGCTCTGGTAGTTATGCTCCTGGGTGCATACCAAAGAACTGACCACAGGGTCCTG
The DNA here is from genome assembly GCF_011764305.1 of Mustela putorius furo. NCBI lineage: Eukaryota > Metazoa > Chordata > Mammalia > Carnivora > Mustelidae > Mustela > Mustela putorius. Next base: position 1,024,255 of record NW_025422039.1, on the reverse strand, counting down.
AGAGATCTGGACACCCAGGGTCACAGCAGCATCACTCACAGTAGCCAGGAGCTGGAAGTGCCCAAGTGTCCATCGACAGATGAGTGAATGAACAGGACGTGCTCTATCCATACAACGGGAGACCACGCAGCCTCGAACAGGATGAAGATCCTGTCATACACATCAGCATGGGTGATTCTCAAGGGCGTTTTGCTACATGAAAAGAGTCAGAAAGAGGCAAAATAGTCAGCTTCCATGAAGTCCTGAGAATAGACGGTTCACAGAGATGGAAGAGTGTGGAGGAGGGGGTTGGGGGTTGTTGCTTAATGGGCCAGAGGCTCAGTTTTACACAAAGAAGCGAATGTACTTAACACCACAGAATTGCACAGGAGCACGCTTGTTTGGTGTATTTTCTGTTATGTGTGTTTTGCCATAATTAAAACTTTTCAATTTATTTGAAATTGTAAACAAGAGAAGGACTCCATCCTATTACTATTCATCAAAAATTTTTATCATAATTTGTAGAAATACTTTGGGCACTAATGGATATTGTGTTGAAGAAATGTTTAACTGAAATTTAAGAGTTCATTTATAGTTAGGTACGTGACGAGTGTTCTGTTCATGTAAGATGACTTCTACAACTCTTAATAAGACCAGTGAACTCGTAAATAAAATTACCCATTCTCTGTACCGTGATGCACCCATGCAAACAGACATCTGAAATGCAATACAGCAAATGTAAATGACTTCTGAGGGATGGGATTCAGAATAATTCCTTTTTAAGTTATTCCCTATAGTTTTCTATATTGTTTGAATTTTAAAAATAGAACTGTGAACATTTTTCAATCTATTATGAATTTTAATTTTGGCTATGACACATTTTCTATTTGGCACAAGTGTTGAAATGGGATGCTTCATTTTCTTTATCCAAAGATTGGAGTTTGGAACCAGATAATCTATAATGTTACATATTATAAAAGAAGAATTCAAACTGCTTTTGATTTAAATAGGAGGCCTTTCCTTGTCCTCATTCTAAAGGACATGAAACCAGATGTTATAGAGAAGTAGAAGAAGTCAAATTACACAACTCTTTATAGATGAAAGTAAAGTACTCTAACCAAAGGTACTTATCTTTTAAATATTTATTTATTTATTTGAGAAAGAGAGAGTGGGAGGGGCAGAGGGAGAGGGAGAGAGAATCTGAAGCAGATGCCTCCTGAGCAAGGAGCCCAACATGAGGCTTCATCTCAGGATCCCAAGATGATTACCTGAGCTGAAACCAAGAGCTGGTTGCTTACTGAACTGATGCACCACCCACACATCCACAAGTGGCGCTTTTTTAAAAAAGATTTTATTTATTTATTTGACAGAGAGATAGAGATCACAAGTAGGCAGAGAGGCAGGCAGAGAGAGAGAGGGGGAAGCAGGCTCCCTGCTGAGCAGAGAGCCCGAAGTGGGGCTCAATTCCAGGACCCTGAGATCATGACCTGAGCCAAAAGCAGAGGCTTTAACCCCCTGAGCCACCCAGGAGCCCCCACAAGTGGCACTTTTTAAATCAAATCTTGTAATGTCCAAGTAAGTCAATATGTCATAAAATTAAAGGCCACAGATTTGTTCTTGATATAACAGAACAGACAAAAAAATGTATAATGGTATGAACAGAGAGCAGAATTCAACAAATGTGAGAACACTTGATCTCACTCCCTCACTGACACCTTCATCTTGAAAAGCACGAGCTTCATGAGCCAATGAGCACTGGGATGGACTCCCCGTCTGTGGAACAGGGCCACTGGCATGACACAAGCTGGGGGGGGGGGGAGCAGATAAAGCAAGAAGACAAAAAAAAAAAAATCTTCTCTATATAGACACCATCTGCAATAGATTTTTTTGTAAATATGCCTGCTGGCTTCTGAAATAATTGTGGCTAAGTGACCAGAAAGATAAGGTCTTTCAGAAATTTCTTCGGGCTTTGTAGTACAAAGTGTTCCCTGAAATGCAATTCAAGGCCAAGAGTATCAATGCGTGATGACACTGGACCTTGGAAGAAGCTACAGCCTAATGCAGAGAAAAAATTATTTTGACAACCTCTAATTTTCTTGTGCTCAATACGTTCAAGACATAAGGGAGTTAGAGCATGAAATATTATTGATATGTTTAAAAAAATAGAGAATACGCAGAATGTTACTTTGGCTGTGTGCCCAGCGAGCAGTTCTCAGGAGAAAGCAAGCGGCACGTTCATCTTTCTACATTTGGAGTTGGAAGGTCACTGGGAGACCACTGCAAGCATGGGGAGAAAGAATTGGAGGCCCAGAAAGTTTAAGGAGTCACCCAAACACAACAATGAGTTCCTGGTTCTGGGTCCAGGAGGAGGCACACACAAGGGTCACTTCTAAGGAGTCCCTAGGTGGGGTGGGGGGGGGGGGACATGCACTGGGGTACAGCAAGCACTTTCCACATGTCTGTTGGCGGTGACCCATGGATCAGCGAGACAGCAACCATTGCCTTTGCGTGGACATCGGAAAGGAGACAGCCAACTGTCACTCAATAGGCTATCTCGTGCTCAAGTCCAATCTCCCGCAGGATGGGAGAGGACCGAGGCAAGTTCATGGGTGACCATTCTCAGGGCAGCTGCAGCCCCCTTATCATTTCACCAGAAGACAGCCATGAGGGGCATCTTTTAGTTAAAGCTCCCATGCTGAGCCGGCAGGCTTCTCCTTTCCCCCTGGCTCTCATCCACAGACGAGCCATCCTAAAACACCATCGTTTCCTTTCTGTCGCTCCCATAGGCAATAGCGTGTGAAACTCAATCCGTTTCTACCCTGGGAAATTAAAATACCTGGGTGCATTTAGAGTTAATATCCTTATCTTTTCCCAACAACGAAAGTACCATATACACACTAATATGTTAAAGGAAATTTGAGCATATTTAAATGGAGGGTGAACTAGTTTCTAAAAAAAATCAGAGTGAGGACATAGGAAAGCAAGCCCCAAAGTACACGTGAACATGACCATGGGCTGCCGATTCAGTGCTGAGTTTCCTGGAGAACTGAATGGAAGAGAAAAGAATCAGAAGTTTTCAGTTGTCCCCGAGATGATAACAACCGCTGATCGAAGGAAACACAGTTTTTCCTAGTACTGGGGTCTAAGGTTTATCGTGACACGGAGGTCCACATACCGGCACCACTTCTGTGAGAAGCTGTATTGTGGCATTCACAGATTGTGTCCCTGCCCCTCAATTAGTGACGTAGCATGCCTGCTCTCCAGACATCGAAAATTTTTCATAACCTGACCCTCGCATCATTCAAGACTGCCGCTCCCATTTCCAGGCAGGCGCACGCCCTTGCCCTCCTCTGTCCCCACACTCCCCTCTACCTTTTCCAATGCTTCACACCATTAAACGGGTGTTTAAATGGGATGCTTCATTTTCTTTATCCAAAAGAAAGCCAGGAAAAATGGGCCAGATTATTATACAAAACACCATCTTTCCCCAGGATTCTTAACATTTTATTGCTCAGCCAATCTCAACACACCAGGTAGGGGATTCTTGACCCAGCTGACTCGCTGTCTGACCCTTTCTGTAGACTCTGGGCTTCTCGGCTCTGTTGGAAGCACATATACCATGAAAAAATTCCTCAGGAACGAAGGGGATATCAACATATTCTCAGATGAAAGAAAACTAAGAAAGTTTGTCACCACCAGACCTACCCTAAAAGAATGTTGAATGAAGCTCTCTAAATAGAAAAGAGATGCTGTCATTTGGAATTTTGAAACCTCAAGAAAAAGGGGAATGGTCAACAAACAATATGAGTACACACAAAAGGGTTTCCTTCTCCTCTTGGATTTTCTGAATCGTGTTTAATTGTTGACACAAAATATTATAATTGTTTGAGTCTTAATATATGTAGAAGAAATATTTGGCAATTGTATTACAAGAAGAGAAAAGGAGAATGTTTCTGCATTCCCTCTGGACAGATAACATGGTGCCACCAGTAGGCTGTTAGGAGTTATTACAGACCATGTATCACCTACCGCAGACCAGGGGAGCTGTGCAAAAGGATAAACTTAAAAACACTATGAGTAGTTTATAGCAGCAATGGCCACGGTTACCAAACTGTGGAAAGAACCAAGATGCCCTTCAATAGATGAATGGATAAGGAAGATGTGGTTCACATACACTATAGAATATGATGCTTCCATCAGAAAGGATGAATACCCAACTTTTGTAGCAACATGGACGGGACTGGAAGAGATTATGCTGAGTGAAATAAGCCAAGCAGAGTCAATTATCATACAGTTTCACTTCTTTGGAGCATAACAAATAACAAGGAGGGCATAGGGAGATGGAGAGGAGAAGGGAGATGAGGGAAATTGGAAGGGGAGGTGAACCATGAGAGACTATGGGCTATGAAAAAAAATCTGAGGGTTTTGAAGGGGTGGGGGGTGGGAGGTTGGGGGAGCCAGGTGATGGGTATTATGGAGGGCACATATGGCATGAAGCACTGGGTGTGGTGTATAAACAATGAATTCTGTTACACTGAAAAGAAATTAATAATAAAAAAAAAAGCCTAAAAGAAAACTGAGAAAATCAAAATGGAGTCTAGAAATTATTCATGTAAACCATGGGAGAGCAGAAAAAAGAAAGCAAAAGCAAAGACAAACACACAAAAAAAATCAAAAAGCAGATTTTAGCCCTCACATGTCAAGATGATGTTAGTATAAATGGTTATAAATGCTCAATTAAAAGACAAAGATTGGCAGGTGGGTTAGAAAGCATGATCAACTGTATGCCACCTACAGTAAACTCCCCTTAAATATAATAATGCAGGCACGTTAAAAAGAAAAGGCTATACCATGCAGACACTAACCAAAGGAAAAGAGTAGCTGTATTAGTATCAGATAGGGCAGACTTAACAAGAAGAAATGCCTGGAGATGGGGACGTTAAATAATGATAAAAGGGTCAATCTACCCAGAAGCAGAATACACATGTTTTTTCCCCAACAGCTCACAGGACATATACCAGGATAATCCATATATTGTGATATGAAGTAAATCTCAACAATTCAAAAATAATCGGCATTTTTCAGGGTTCTCTCCGGCTGTGGTAAAATCTGACCTCCATGACAAAAATCACAGGCCATTCTCTGAACACTTGGAAACTATATAGCACCCTTCTGAATAATACGTGGGTCCAAGAGGAAATCAGGAAGGAACAAGGCAGAAAATATGATTGACTGAGAAGAAAAACATACCACATTGAAATCCGAGAGACCAATGAGAGCAAAGCCAATAGCCAGCATCCTAAGACGAAAGGCCTATGTTAGAAAAAGGAGAGTCTCAGTCAGAAATCTACAGCTCACATCTCAGGAGCCAAGGAAAGGAAGAGCAGAGCAAGCAGGAAAAAGGAAATAATAAAGAGCGAGAATTCATGTGATTGCAAACAGGAAAATTACAAGGAAATTCAATGAAACAAGGAGTTGGTTCTTGGAAAAGATCAACAAAATTGACAAACATCTGGAAAAATGAACAATAAAAAAGAGAAAGTACCAAGTACCAATATCAAGTATTGGACGGGGGTAATGACTACAAACATTGCAGACATTAAAACGTGTAATAAAGAAATAATGTGGAAGACCCTACACAATTAAATTTGACAGATAAAAATGAATGAATCTCTCAAAAAAAAAAAAAAAAAAAAAAAGCACAAGCACAATTCACCCAATATACCAAAGGATAATTTGAAGAGCTTGAAACTACTAAATAAATCCAATTTCTAATGTAAAACTCCCAAAAAAGAAATATTCGTATCCAGATGGTTTCATGAGAGAATTCCACCAAATACCGAGAAATGAAGTGAATACAGTCCCTGCAGGTAAACAGAAGAGGACGTGACACCACCTAAGTCATGTTATGAAAGCAGGGTTACTCTGATTTTGAAACCAGAAAGACAGAACAAAAACTGTGGACAGATATCCTCATGAACATGCATACAAAAAGCCTTAAAAGACATATAGTTCTCTGTACTCTAAAACAGCATGTGGACATAATAAAGAGATTCATACGATAGAAAAATAAAACAAAAATCTTTCATTAGTCTAAAGCACTAGGGTCATGAAAAAATAGCTAATTTTTGTTTTTGTTTTTGTTTTTTACATTCAAGACACAGTCACAGATTATTATGTGTATGCTTATACTGGGTCAATGTGAGAGGAAATATATCAAAATAAATCTTTTCCTGCTGTTAAGTAACCTATTTTGTGTAATTGGATAACTGAGTAACCTAAATTCAGAAAAAAACAAGGCAAACAGGCTGTTAGTGTAGACTTGCTGATTATGGAGGATTATGGAGACTCGCTAATTTGATTAAGTGAGGCACTATGGTCAGCCCTCCAGAAAGAAGTGTCCTAATCTTAGTGTAACAGAACCATGAATAGCAATTAACCAAAAACAAGAACAATGTATATATTTCCATTTGTAAAATGAAAATATTTTCAAGCTCACAGAGTGGCTGTGGGATTATGTGAGGCAATGGGCACAACATAGAATAATGCCTACCCCCCTGCCGTGCTGTCCACATACTAATGCCCAGAACCTAGGGATGGTTCCTTCCACGGCAAAGGGGTTTGCAGGTGTAGTTAAGTTAGGGATTTTGAACTGGAGACATTATCCTGGATGTCCGAGGTGGGAGCCAGTTGGGTCAGAGTCATGGAAAGATCTAGGATGAGGGAATCCAAGGTTGGAATGAAGCTCTTTCAAGACAGAAGAAGGGATCACAAACCCAACTATGCAGGCAGCCTCTAGAAGCTGGAAATGTCCAGAAATCAGATTATCCCCCAGAGCTACCAGAGGGAAAAACAGTCCTACCAACACCTCCTCAACGGGAAGGTAACTCATTGTTGTTATTTTAAATACCTACTTTGCGGTAGTTTGTTACAAATGCAATAGGAAGGCAACACAATATGTAGACACAACATTTTGGACCAAGATGGGGTAACAAGGAACAGATTTACCCTCTCAGGGGAAACCAGAAAGAAACAAAACATAGGAAACAATGGTATTCAAAATGTTGTCTGTTAGGTGACAAAGAGTGTTGATCCCAGAGCCACAGGAAACAGAAAGGGAGAGCCCTCCAGGGACCTGGGCTTGCTGGCTGCTTTGGGAGAAGTTGCAGATGCGATGCGGGGAGGGGTCGGTGGGGCAGAGTCAGGGAGTCCAGTGTGGCTGGGTGCCCGAAGCAGGCTTCTCTGGAGGAGACATTTGCATGGGGGTGTCCCTGTGAGTGTCTGAGCACAGCCCCTGTGCACCACGAATCCTCTGTGTCACCCATAGGAGCCAACACATCCACTGTCCCCTCCATGGGCAGGTACCGAAGGAGGTGCACCAAGATGGATGCCATTGCTGACAACAATCACAAAAGGCTCCACGGCGATTTCTATCACGGAGCCCATGAAAGTGATTTCTTGAGAACAAAGGGACATGCAGTTTCCTCTCTCAGTAAGAAGGATTTGTTGACCTTCACTTTTGGGGGGAAAAATCCAACTTTCTTTTAACTCTCAGGAAAAACACCATTCAGTGAAACTGTGAAGTTAATAAAGAAATACACCTTTAAATGTCCAGCCCTCAGCAACCAGGTCCTTTATCTTTGGGAAGGTGAAAAAGGAAGGTGAGAAATCGTGGTTAGCTGCTTTGTTCTCACTTTGAAAGAACACCAGGTTCATAAATATTAAGCTCAAGTGGCAGGCGGCAGGTGCCCCGAACTTCTGGAGGCGTCTGTCATTGCCAGAGCAATGCACTGCTCTGGGTGCAGATTATTCCAGATGATTTATACATATTCGGAAACTCCCTCCAGAAGAGTCTGAACCAGGGATGACAAATGTCTCTACTCCTTCTTGGAACAAAGCAATATGTGTCATATACTTGACTTCTCCTGTTGTTTTCTCTGGCATGAGCATCCTTTCACTGGATATAATATTCTCAAAAAATAAACTATGGGACTCTGCAAAAAAATGCAGGTGATTAAAATTCCCCTGCACAGTTACATAGTTATGCACTCATAAAGGGGTCACTGAATATTCTGGAAAATATTAGATAGAAATAGGGATATAACATATATTCAGGGAATATATATATGTGTTATATCTGATATCTGATAGATTCATGGAAAAACAATTGCAGGGTCTTTTCTACTTCTTAAATTCTTCAGAGTACAAACTGGACCTAGCACGATTTTATACTTTTCTGTTATCAGTGTAAACTCAAAATATTAAAAATATAGCACCACAAATATGTAGGATGGGCACATGCAGAAGACTTTGTCTACTCATTAGTGAGGAACATATGGTGTCATACAGCAGCCTTGATGGTGTTTGAGGGAATGGGTGTTTTTAACCATCTTTCAAAAGTATGTCATAATATGACTTCTAGATGTAAAGCAAGCTAATATCCTATGGGACAATAAAGTAATAAAGCAGACTATCCCTTTTAACTTAGAAATCACTTGCATTTCTAGAGGACTCAGTTCTGTAAATTAACATATAACTTCACAGAATCTGGGCTCTATGCATATACTAAGTAGCAAAGTCAACCACATTCTTAGAAAAATAAATGATCCTTGTACATTAACAATGCTGATGAAATAATGCTCTAATGTAACAGGGAAAGGACATGTCCTCTCCTTCAGCTTACTTCATGTTCAGATAAATTTTCTTTACATTGTGCTTCCTACCATCCCTGGGCAATGTCACCATTCAGTAAACTTATATCACAGTTAACTTCATTATGTCATAAACAAACTTAAAAAAAAGTGGCAAAAATCCATAACTAGTGGACACAGAACATCTTTACAACATTCCAGTGCTATTGGACTCATTTAAACGTATATGGAAAGGACTCTTCCTGTCCACTGGTCTTAGATGATCGGTCTGGCTGAGTTCGCTTGTAACATGACTGTCCTCCAACCTTAGTTTTTTATTCAGCTTATGTTTACAAAGGACCAGTATAACTAGCTGCCCTTTCTTGAGTGTCCCCAGAAGCAAGAGCCACAAACCAATGGAAGAGGTTGGCCAACCCCAACAAGGAAAAGCTTTTCCACCAAGCGCAAACACACAGCTCAGCAGAGAGTCTCTAACCTGAGTCATGGAGTTGCTTTGCAGATCCAGCTGTGGTTGGTCCCAGAGGCCCCCAGGAGCATTAGGGCCTAGTGTGTGTGAAAATCCCGGGATCTCATTTACACAGGACGGGATATTTCAAACAGCGTGATCTCTACACACAGATAACCAGAAAACCTAGTGCAGAGTCCAGTTCAGAGATACCAAAAAAATTTACTAATTATTAAGTTTTACATTATTCAATCAAAAATATTTTATTTATTTATTTATTTTTAATATTTTATTTATTTATTTGACAGAGAGAGATTGAGATCATAAGTAGGCAGAGAGGCAGGCAGAGAGAGGAGGGAAGCAGGCTCCCTGCTGAGCAGAGAGCCCCATGCAGGGCTCCATCCCAGGACCCTGAGATCATGACCAGAGCCAAAGGCAGAGGGTTAACCCACTGAGCCACCCAGCTGCCCCATTTTATTTATTTATTTGACAGAAAGAGACAAGACATTGAGAGAGGGAGCACACGCAGAGGGAGCAGGAGAGGGAGAAGCAGCCTTCCCATTGAGCAGGGAGCCCGGTGCAGGACCCTAATCATGACCCAAAGCAAAGGCAGACACTTAACGACTGAGCCACCCAGGTGCCTCTAAATAATTTATTTTTTTTTAAATCATGGGTAAACGACTCAAGTTTTTTTAAAAAGATAGCATTAAGCATTGAAGTTTCCTTCATCTGAGAACCAGAAGAATGGTGTTACTAAAATAGTGTGGGTTTCTTTCTCTTTTTTCTTTCTTTCTTTTTTTTTTTTTTTTTTTTTTTGGAAAACTTCATTCAAGTCCTAACTTATCCATAACAAATCACGTTATTTCTCTCAGCCTCAATTTCTTGATTTTTGAGTAAGTTTATACTGAATATGTTTCTTTGGGGAAAAGCACAGTTAACTTTAAATTGCTATACAGAAATCTGTAGCTATATTTAATTTCTTCCTTTAAGTCCAAACTACGTGAAGATCTCTGCACCAAGAGTACATGATCACAACTTAAAAAAAAAAAAAAATCTATCAATCTTAAGAAAATCTATTTGATTTATGTCATAAACAGAAAAATAATGGTTCTTTCAAAGAGCGTATCTCTTGGAAAGCATAATCAGGAGTCAGCTCCGAAACGGCTTCTGATTACAAACCAGAGTTAGCACCTTTACCTTCCTTCTCTTTTTTTCCTTCAAGTTTTTATTTAGATTCTGGCTGGTCATCTTACCATGTAATATTAGTTCCAGGAGCAGAATTTAATTGACTCATCACTTCCATACCACAGCCAGGGCTCATCAGGGCACTTTGTCTCATCTGTTTCTGAAATTTCTAACATTTGCTGCAGGATAAAGGGCGCTGGGGAGAATTCTGAAGCACAAATTTGGGGGTCAAGAGACCATTTTCCTACAGGACGGGAGGTCCGCGCCAAGCCCCACAGACAGGTGCTAGGACTCGGTAAAGGATGTGCAGCCCCCATGGGGGCAGACGGTGTGGCAGATTAACTGGCTTTCGGGGCTGACATGGTCATCAAATCACTAATCAGTTTTTGGATTTTTTTTCATTCTTATGAAATTCGTTCCACAGGTCATCTGATCTGGGTTGTTCCCTTGAACTCTAAGGCATTGTCCTCACCGAGAAAACATACCCGTGCCTCCTCTGTTGTGCTCCAAGCAAGGACGGAGCTAAGTTCTCACTGTGCCTTTCCTGGTTGGTGTTGTTCTCCTGATTAGTTTGGAGGGAGGGACAGAGGGAGAGGGGGAGAGGATCTCAAGCGGATTGCTTGCTCAGCGTGGAGCCCCATGCGGGGCTGATCTTGGGATCCTGAGATCCTGACCTGAGCCGAGATCCAGAGTCACATGTCCGAAGCCATGACGCCGCTCAGGAGCTCCCCTTCCCTGCTTTTAAACAGATTCCTTCTGCTTGATTTTGCATGTTTTGCTCTTCCTTTTCTAGTTTCTGGAAATAATTGGTGAGAAATATTGATTACGATTATTGATTTAAGGCCAAAGGTTAATACTATACATTATACATACATATACTATATATACTATATATATACACACATACTATACTATTCCTCCAAGCACTGCTTTGGTGATGCATCACAGGTTTCAATTAGCTGTATTTTCCTCTTCATGTAATTAACAATATGTTTTGATTTCTTTTGAGATTTGATTATTCCCATGGATTATTTAGAAGTGTCTTGTTCTATTCTGAAGAGATGTTTCTATCATCTTTCTGTTACTGGTTTCTAGTCCAGTTCCTTTACGGTCTGAGAATATACTTAATGTGACTGCAGTTATGTTCAATGTGTTACGGCTTGTTTTGTGACCCAGAATATATGGTCTGTATCGGTGAACATCCAGGCACACTGTAAAAGATTGTGTGTCCTGCTGTTCTGTGGAGCAGCCAATAAAATGTCAGGTAAGTCCAGCTGATTGATGGTGCAGGCTAACCTTTACGTCCTAGCAGACCTCTGTCTACCAGCTCTCTCCAGCTACAGGGGTGTCTGGGGGCCTCAGGTGGTAATTAAGCATGTGCCTTCAGCTCAGGTCACCATCCTGGGGTCCTGGGATCTAGCACACATCAGTCTCCTTGGTGAGCAAAGCAGACTGTTCCTTCCCATATCTAGACTTTTTTCTGTCCTTTTCTATGTACTATTTCATCTTGGCAGTGATTGGTCAGGATTTTTTGTTCCATGGAAATCTATTATTTTACATTGTATACAAGACAGCAGAGATAGTACATTTTCTCAAGTGAGTGTTGGCTTTAATTCTGGAAAGCAGGAAGACCATCCCCCGATCACTATGACCTTAGGTAGACCTTGGGTTTGCTTTCTAATGGTACACTAACTTCAGATTTGCCTTTACTCCAAGTGTGTGAAGACCAGCCCTAGACTGGAGCCCTTCTGGGGTCTCAACTGAATGCCAGATGTCTTCCCCAAAGCCTCAGCACTCAGGATCGACCCTAACCTTGGCACTGCTGTGGCCTTTTCTGACAAATACTGCCAGCTCCAGCTTCCCTACAGTGAGTACCTAGCAGTCCCAGCATTTTTCTCCTGGCCTGTGCCACACAGTGTTGGCCCTAGACTTCAGCAGAATCTCTGCACAGAGATCAAAAGTTTCCTCTGCTTGCCCAGGCCCCCTGCACTGCACTCCCAAACCCAGCCTCCCTGGCCACCTCTTGTTCTGAGGACATTTTCATTCTGGTAATGAGATCGCTGTTCCTACTGGAGCCCCACATCCCAATGCCAGCCAAGAAAATGTCTTTGGGAACAAACCTGGATGGATGTAGGACTCATGTTACAGGCCTCTTCCTTCTAAGAATTATGATCTTGTATTTTTTTATTGCACATAGTGGGTTTGCATATTTTTCTGTATTCTATCTATCCAATACTTAATTTTTAGAGTCTTTTAAATCATTTCACAAATGGCCCATGGATTGAGACATTGTGAGAATCAGAGCCTTTTCATTACATTTTGGGAATGAAGTAGAAATCTTTTGAGGAGGGACTGATAAAAGATGAAATATCCCTCCACAATTCACGCTGGTTACATGGCACAATGGACCATGGTGACGGCCGCTCAGTGCTGGGGCCTGGCACTGGGTTTTGTCATTTCTGTGTCGTGTCCTGTCCCTAAAGAACACATATTTTTAAGGAGACTTAATTGTTTTTCTTACAGTCATTCAGAAAATATCCTGACTTCCATACTATCACCCTACAACATGAACAACAGGAAAGGGTTAAAACCCTGCCCCCTGCCCCCTGCCCCAGCTTGTCAACAGGGCAAGCAGATTGGAGAAGACTTACTCCCACTTGTGTTTGGAGCATTTGACCTGCTCTTCTGTTGTTTTCAATGGACAAATGGACAGTTTCATAAGAAAGAGAAATCCCAAGATCTCCGGTCATTTTCTTCCAATCTGTCCCTGACTCCAATAAGTCATCTCTGAACATATGAATTTTAGGCCTGGAAATTGAAATCTTGACTCATGGAGTCAAGATTGAACCAGAAAATATATCTCAGAAGAGCTGGAAATAACTCTGTGACTATAAGTGTGATTAGTTATCTGCACATTCAGAACACTACCAAAGATTGTGTGAGGTTTTTGTGGACAAGACATTTCAGGTCCATCAGGAACTTTCAGTGAAATAGCCTAATGCAGGATAAATTAAAAATGAATCATCTTCAAGCATAAAATCATATTTATTCTCTACCAACTATACCAAAATAGGGATGACATAAAAGAACATTTATTTAGGAAAATGCCCATGACATCATCTTCAAAGAAAAACAAAAATATAACACGGGACAATATTTCATTTGTTAAAATAATTTTGTGAAAATTGAGTTCTGTATTTTCCAACACAGGATTTTCATTAATTGTCACTTTTTTGGTCAAATTTAATTTTATCCCATACTTCTCAAATTATATAAAATGACATGTGTTTACTTTTGTTTTGATCCAAAATGAGAACATTTACTTTTTTTCTTTTAAAGGCATTTTAAAAATGGAAGCTGGTTTAAAACACTGTGCTAAGTGAAAGAAGCCAGTCACAAAAGGCAGGATACATATCCCATTTATATGAATGTCCAGAACAGAAAAATCTGTAGAGAAAGACAGTAAATGAGTGGATTCCAAGGTCTGGGGGTGATGTTCTTGGTGATTGAAGAGTGCTACGTATATGAACTATATGTCTCTTAAGAAAAAAAGTTCAAGTAAAATTTTTTAGAAAATGTATTTTAGTCATTATTTATTGATACCCATTTCTAATCTGTTTCTTTTTTTTAAAAAAAAAAGGTTTATTATGATATAATCTAAAAATGGGGCACCTGTGTGGCTCAGGTAGCCGAGCATCTGACTCTTGATGTCGGCTTGGGTCGTGAGATCAAGCCCTGAGTGAGGCTCCAGGCTCTGTAGGGACTGTACTGGGGATTCCTGCAGAAAAGGCAACCAGACGCAGGAAGTGGATTGAATCAGTAGGTCATCTGGGGGAATATTGTTACCTTAATACTATTGATCCTTTGAGAAATACAGAATTTCCTTACATTTATTTAGGCATTTGATTTCTCTCCATCGTGTTTTGTGGTTTCAGTATACAAGTCCTGTGTTTCTCTTTATTCACGAAGTGTTTTACTGTTTTTGATGCTATTGTAAATGGAATTATTTTCTTAATCTCATTTTAGGAGTGTTAATTGCTAATGTGTGGAAATGCAATTGATTTTGTTTTGTTGATCTCAGTTTCCTGAAACCTTGGTGAATTCACTCATTAGTTCTAACAGATTCATGTTGGACTTCTGGGATTTTTATGCATAAAAGTTCATGTCTTCTGCAAAGAAAGACAGTTTTTTGTTTGTTCTCCCTTTCTAGTCAGCAAGCTTTGTACCTTTTTTTCACTTGCCTAATTGCCCAGGATAGAATCACTAATACAGTATTGAATAGTGTGAGATCTCCTACTTTGCCCTGTTCCTCATCTCAGGAGAAAAGCACTTAGGCTTTCACCACCAACTATGGCATTTTCTTTGGAGTGTGTGTGTGTGTGTGTGTGTGTAGCTGTCCTCTATTAAGCTGAGGAAATTTTCTTCTTTTTCCCAGTTGGTAGAGGGTTTTATCATGAAAGAGTGTCGGATTCTGTCAAATCCCATTTTTGTGTGTGTCTGTGGAGAGACTCCTGTGGTATAGGACCTTCATTCTGGCAATGGGGTCTGCAGCAGTGACTGACTTCCCGATACTCAACCACTGCGGTGTTATTGGGGTAACTCCCACCGCGTTGGTCATCTGCAGCCCAGAGCTGTGGTAAGGGGGTGTTCAGACTTTCTTGGGCCCTGAATCCAGTAGGAATAGTTCCCCTCCCCTGCCCCTGCCTGCAGAGTGGGTGAGATGGGAACCACCACTAGACTGCTGAGCCTGCTGGTAGGTCCTTCTGGAAGGTTCTTCTGCCAGGCAGAAGGGTGGGTTGCATGCCACCACCTCTGCCAGCCTGAGCATCAATAGACAGCAATAAACAAATGCTCCTTAATTTATTGCCTTCTGACCAAATCCAGAGACTCTGAATGCTTGTCTTTGCTAATTTTCATCAGGCTCGCAAGTGTCTCTCTGGAGAAGCAGCCTTTCTGAGCTCCTTACACTGTCACCAAGCATCACTTATTCTGTCCAGGACTAAATCTTGAGCTCATAGATATTTTATTGTCTCCTCACACCTCCTCCCAGCAATGAATATTTGGTTTCTTGTGGTCCAGAAAAAGACCGTAGATTTCTGTAGTAACTAGATTCTAAGACACTGCTAAATGGGAGGCACAGAAAAAACTTAAAGTTAAAAAGATAATGAGATGATGTTGCATTACAATGAGGACATTGATTGAAAGATTATCCCTACATTAAATTTTAAGATACCTGTTATATCATCAAGGAGACATAGTATTTTTTTAAGTATAATTTTTTTGTTTTTTATAAACATATATTTTTATCCCCAGGGTTACAGGTCTGTGAATCACCAGGTTTACACACTTCACAGCACTCACCAAAGCACATACCCTCCCCAATGTCCATAATCCCACCCCCTTCTCCCAAACCCCCTCCCCCCAGCAACCCTCAGTTTGTTTTGTGAGATTAAGAGTCACTTATGGTTTGTCTCCCTCCCACTCCCATTTTCTTTCATTTATTCTTCTCGTACCCACTTAAGCCCCCATGTTGCATCACCACTTCCTCATATCAGGGAGATCATATGATAGTTGTCTTTCTCCGCTTAACTTACTTCGCTAAGCATGATACGCTCTAGTTCCATCCATGTTGTCGCAAATGGCAACATTTCATTGCTTTTGATGGCTGCATAGCATTCCATTGTGTATATATACCACATCTTCTTGATCCATTCATCTGTTGATGGACATCTAGGTTCTTTCCATAGTTTGGCTATTGTGGACATTGCTGCTATAAACATGCGGGTGCACGTGCCCCTTTGGATCACTACGTTTGTATCTTTAGGGTAAATACCCAGTAGTGCAATTGCTGGGTCATAGGGCAATTCTATTTTCAACATTTTGAGGAACCTCCATGCTGTTTTCCAGAGAGGTTGCACCAGCTTTCATTCCCACCAACAGTGTAGGAGGGTTCCCCTTTCTCCACATCCTCGCCAGCATCTGTCATTTCCTGACTTGTTGATTTTAGCCATTCTGACTGGTGTGAGGTGATATCGCATTGTGGAGACATAGTATTTTTTAAAACAGGTCAGTGAGTAGTAATTTCCAATGTCAAATTTCTTTGAGGGCCTGCAAAGCAGAAGATAGATTGATAAAAGCTTACTCACAACCAGCATGCCTGCCTTTGTGCATGGGTTTGTGAGCTCTGAGAGGGCAGCAGAGCATCCTTACTCCAAAGCATGTGTAATGAGAGGGACCATGCGGGGTGGCTGGGTGAGGTCGCATCAGCTCACACAAATGAACAGACCAGGCTGCAGAATGGTCATTCTGAAAACCCACTTGATGACCCCGTTTGTTCTCCTCTTTATGAATATGCAACTGTAATTCCTTCTATTCTAAGTCATTTAAGAAAAACATAAGAATTCAGGACATTTCTTTTTTTTTTTTTTTTTTTTTTTTTTTTTTATTTAATAAACATATATTTTTATCCCCAGGGGTACAGGTCTGTGAATCACCAGGTTTACACACTTCACAGCACTCACCAAATCACATACCCTCCCAATGTCCATAATCCCACCCCCTTCTCCCAAACCCCCTCCCCCCAGCAACCCTCAGTTTGTTTTGTGAGATTAAGAGTCACTATTTCTTTTAAAATAGAACAAGCATAAAAGGAAAGCAATGCTCAGAGCACTGGGTTGTTCCGAACGCAGGTGAGACTCTTCAAGCTAGTTACAACGGCTTCTGGGAGAAGCACAGAAGACCATGTATGCATGTGTGTGTGTGTGTGTGTGTGTGTGTGTGTACGTGTATGTGTACGTGCGGTATCCTGCACTTTGAGACCACGCCCACACCTAACTGTGGCAGACCCTGACGTCATGTAGGACCTGCAGCCCGTTTGCAGGGACTACCCTCCCAACACACACACACTCACACACACACACAATGTTCTCCATCATGGGTCAGTGTCCTGTCCGGCACAATAAGCTGGTCAGGCTGCATCAGGGTGGAAACAGAAAGGGTCTATGACAAGGCAAAGAGCTCTGTTTTGGAGGCTCTGGTTTGTTCCTGTGCTGTGAACAAGGCTGACTATACCACAGTGCTCCTCCACTCTCTCAGCCTGACTGTTTCTCACCGTGTCTCCTCGTTCTCCCCGTTCATCTGATTACTGTTCATCTGATTACTGACGGCTTCCCTCCCTGGTTTTTGACCCCTCTGCCAAGTCAGGACCAACCAGAGAATGCCAAGTACGTATCCTAGCCAAACACCTGGGATGTACCCGCCTGCCTCTGGGTCTCTGCCAAGACATGAGTTAGGACAGCAGATGCCCTTGTGGCAGCTCGCTCTAAATAAGTAGACTTCCTTGTTACCAGTTGGTTGCAATGCTTCCCCCCCCCCCCACTCTGAAGCAGCTTGTAGATGACAAAAAAAAAAAAAAAAAAAGTATGATCTTTGTCGTCCACTAACCCTGACTCCATTCAAACATTTTTGTGTCAGCGTACACAATGCTGATGAAATAACAGTGTTTGTCCACATCTCCCTGGTGTGTTTAATAAATTAGCCAGCTATATCTAAAACCATGCTGTGAGTTTGGTGAGTACAATATCTGGAGCCCCTGACCATTGTTGTGTGTGGGTTCCATGGGAGGAAGCTAGAAGGTTCTCGATGAAGAGGGTGGTCTGCAGCCCTCTGATCTGCTGTGAGCAGAGCATATGCCATCTGAAGCTGATTGGCTCCAGAGCTGTGAGTTCAAAAGATTGCTCAGGTGATCTCAGAACCCCTTCACACACTTGCAAGAATTGGTGGCCAAGAGAGAGCACCCAGCTTGAGTATGAATCATTGGCATTGCCCTCAATCCATGACCACATTCCTAAACACTGTGAATGTGGAATCAGAGTTGTTCCATAAAGTAGTATCATAGCCACTCAATAGGAAAGCATGACATCGAGCATTATGTTTCCCTGTGCGTGCCCCACTTTCTGCCTCCACCCACCACACACACACACACACACACACACCCCAAATCCACATGTCCTGTGCTAAGGTAAGGTCAGTGAGGCATTTGTCTCAGATGCAAACTTTCAGGGGAGGAGGAAGTTCAGAAACTGAGCGATCAAATTAAGAATATTTGATACATTGGGGACGCCTAGGTGGCTCAGTTGGTTAAGCAGCTGCCTTAGGCTCATGTCTTGATCTCAGCATCCTGGGATCGAGTCCCACACTGGACTCTTTGCTCGGCAGGGAGCCTGTTTCTCCCTCTGCCTCTGCCTGCCATTCTGTCTGCCTGTGCTCGCTCGCTCTCTCTCTCTCTCTGACAAATAAATAAATAAAATCTTTAAAAAAAAAGAATATTTGATACATGGTGTGTGGTATTATGGAGGGCACGGATTGCATGGAGCACTGGGTGTGGTGAAAAAATAATGAATACTGTTTTTCTGAAAATAAATAAATTAATTTATTAAAAAAAGAATTTATAAGCTAAAGGAAATGCTGGATAGATCATTTCTGGGTTTCTTATTAAGAATTTTATCGGGGGGGTAGGAGATTGGGGTACCAGGTGGTGGGTATTATAGAGGGCACAGATTGCATGGAGCACGGGGTGTGGTGAAAAAATAATGAATATTGTTATGCTGAAAATAAATAAATTTAATTAAATAAAAAAATTATATCAAGGAAAAAAAGAATATTTGATACAATCTCCTTATAACCAAAATTAATGAAAACATCCACAATAAACAAAAGATCACAATTTCAAAGAAAGTCAGGATCCCATCCACCATGTAAACAACCACCCTGCCTCACCTGCTTCCTGCTGGAAAGTTTTATATACAAAAATAGATGGTTCATAGTTTACCAACATTATTCTTCAGAAATGTGTTTCCTTTGCAAATATTGGGAAACGTTACATCCGTGAAAATTGAGAAACACATGGTTTGCTCTGCAAAATTAGTACCTAGACACATTCACAAAATAAGATCCTCGATTTGTCAATTCTAGTGTGATAGTATTTACCAATATAAGAATCTCATACATGATAAGAAAACTACGAACATGACCAGTGAACTAGACACCAAGCAGTAAATGAGAATCTTTGAAGATTTGATCTATAATCTTTGAAATAGCACTTCAGGAGTCCACAAGTCAACCCGTTGATCTGGGAGGAAGAAACCCGTCAGGTGAATAAAGCTTCACGCACCACAAGGTCTTCTTAACATTCATTTATCGCACGAGTGCATCTGTCCATTACATTCCCATCCCTTCCTCCGATAAAGTGCTGAGGACTGTATTTCAGGTTGTCATATCTGAGGCTAACTTCTGTTCACTATTAGGCGGGACAGTCACTTTCCCACACAGACTCTCTCTCAGGAAGGGGAAATTGCCAGCCTTACACATTTGACTGCGCCGTGCCTATGTCTACTGCGATTCTATTTCATTCCAGTGGTGGTTGCTTCTCTTCCAGTTACAGAAGGAGCCCCTTCCTCCTCAACAGGAGAACAGGGTTTTGTGTGGGTGTGGACTTGTGTGAGCCCAATTCCCAGCCTCCTAAATAAAATCAAATTTTTTATCTCTATATTTCTTTTTCCTTCATTTCCCTCCTAGTTTTTGTGGTTTCCTCTCCAATTCATATCTTTCAAAACATGCTACCATGACCAAAAGAAAGAAAATAAATCGTTCTCTAACATTGTTAGAAAACAGAATATATCAGTTACTGTCAAGGTCTTTGAGATTTGCATTGTTGAGAAACAATTCTTCACACAGAAAGAAGTAGATGACCATGTTTATGACCGTGACCTTTACAGAGGAGTGTCCTCAAAAGCTTGTAAACCCTTCAGGGAACAGTCTAGGAAATTCTACTTAACTCACTTCTCCTCCAGTATGTTTGCTAACTTTTACTTTTCCGAGTTTGACAAAAACTTGCAAAAAAAAAAAAATCTGTCAAAAACCCATAGTGATGTGCTGTCTCCATGATACGAGCTTCCTCTTGTGAATCAGGACGTTTGAATTTGGTAATAAGGAACTACAAATCCTAAAAAGTGGCAAATTGCATTAATGTCAAATACAAAGAGTCATGATAAGAATCTGGACCTAAAAAGACTCAAATAGCCGTGTGATCTGAATGCCTCAATATCTACCTCTCTGTCTCAACCTTCTTCCACCTGTCCTACTTCCTAGCCAGGTGACTCTTGCCCTGACTTCTTTGTCACTTTTCTCCGCTGCTCAAAACTCTCAAAGATACCCCATTGTGCTCAATGATTAAAATTAAGTGTCTTTGCCTAACAGACACAGCCATGTGTTCTCTGGTCCTAATCTCTTTCCTGATTTGTGGAGTGAAGCAGCCAACATGTTGCTGAAAATATAGGAAACCAAGGTGGGCGAAGCCGTATGTCAAAGTATGAGCACAGTAGGAATTTGCAATATAACAGAACTTGTGCATTAATAAACTACTTCATATTTTTTCCATCTATGGGGTTTTCAGAAAAGGAGCTCCCTTCTCATCGTTCTTTTTCACTTCACCACACCTGTAAGTGTTCTGCACTCTTCCAGGCAGTGACTGTCAACCTAGGATTACAGAAAGATATTTTACATGGGGAACTAGTGCTATTATAGATCTAGAAAGAATAAAAATCTTTCCTATGCTATGTGACTCGGAAAATATTTTCTCCCACTCTGTGGGTTGTCTTTTAATCCTTTTAACATTATTTGTTGCAATTAGTAATTTAAAATTTTACGGATATTAATTTATCACCATTTTCTTTTATAGGCTGTTTTTTGTTATAGCTGAAAATTCATACAAAAGGTAAGGTGAGCAGATTTTCTCTTATATTTTCTTCTAAAGGTTTTGTAGGTTAATATTGTACATTGAGGCATATAATCCATTTATAGCTAATTTTTTTTTAAGATTTTATTTATTTATTTGACAGAGAGAGATCACAAGTAGGCAGAGAGGCAGGCAGAGAGAGAGAGAAGAGGAAGCAGGCTCCCTGCTGAGCAGGGAGCCCGATTCGGGACTCGATCCCAGCACCCTGAGATCATGACCTGAGCCGAAGGCAGCGGCTTAACCCACTAAGCTACCCAGGCGCCCCTATAGCTAATATTTTTTTATACAATGTGAAATGTATATCGATGTTTATTTCATTGCATATGCACATCTTCTTATTCCAACAACATGTGTTTAAAGGAGTATCTTTCTCCTTTGAGTATCTTTGAACCTTCCTCAAAATGAGTTGACCACATATTGTAGGTTTGTTGTCAGACATTTTATTCTGTCCCTTGATCTACATGTGGATCTTTTTGCCATTAACATGATATTTTAATTGTTATAGCTTTAAAGTCAGTTTGTAAATCTAGTAGGGTAAGTCCTCCACCTTCTTTTTTTTAAAGATTTTGTTTATTTATTTGACAGAGAGAGAGATCACAAGTAGACAGAGAGAGACAGAGAGATGGGGAAGCAGGCTCCCTGCTGAGCAGAGAGCCTAATGCAGGGCTCGATCCCAGGACCCTGGGATCATGATCCAAGCCAAAGGCAGAGGCTTTAATCAGCTGAGCCACCCAGCTGCCCCTATTTTTCTTTTTTTTTTTTCCCATCAATTTTTGGGCTATACTATTCCCCTTTCCTTCCTATTATTTTAATATCAGCTTTTGAATACATACAGTCTTGCCAGGATTTTGTATAGAATTTTAGTGAAGTGGTACATTACAGTAGAGAAGATTAGTATCTTAACAGCATTTAGTCTTCTAAACCATGGCCCCAGAATATCTTGACAGATTTCAGGTCTTATTTGCTTTCTGATTTCTATACTGATTTTGTTAATTTCAAATGTGATGTGTTTCATTTTTAGTGTTCTATTTCAAATGGAATTTCTTTTAATTTAAAATTCCAATTGTAAAGCATAAGTACATAGAGATATGTCTGGATTTTTAAAAATATTGATCTTGTATCCTGCTACCTTGCTAAAATTACTTTTAGTATTAAGAAATTTTTGGTAGATTATTTAGATTTTATATGCAGAAAATTATGTTTTATTTAATTCTTTGCAATTTTTATGCCTTTTATTTCTTTATTTTTCTTTATTGTATTGGCTAGTAATTCTGGTATTATGTTTCATACAAGCAGTGAGAAAGAACAACATTGTTTATTCTTTATCATTGGGAGAAAGAACTGAATCATTCACCATTGCAGAAGATTTTTTTGTTAACATTCTATTTATTTATTTATTTATTTATTTGTCAGAGAGAGGGGGGCACAAGCAGGGGGAGCAGCAGACAGAGGCAGAGGGAGAAGTAGACTCCCCACTGAGCAAGGAGCCCAATGCGAGATGTGATCCCAGGACCCCAGGATCATGAGCCTGAGCTGAAGACAGATGTTTAACCTACTAAACCATCCAGGCATTCTGTATCACAGAGGATTTTCACATTCTAAGTTTTTGTAAATGTCTTTTTATTAGCTTTATTAATTTTTGTCTATACTTAATTTACTGATTTTGTATCATGAAGGGATATGAAATTTTGTCCAATAATTTTTTTCAATCCACTGATATGATCATATGTTTTCTTGCTTAAGTCCATTAATATAATGAAGTGCATTTAATATATTTTTTTAAATGTCGAATGAGCCTTGCATTTTATGAAAAAATTCTACTTGGTCCTGGGAAAGGAGTGAGAATTAAATTCAATAATTTATTGACATTTCAGACTAAATTTCAACATGTGAAGTTGACCAGAAACCATGGAATATGAGGAAATATTACATGATGAGAAAAGAAAATTCAACTAACATATGTGAAGATGGTGTGGGGAGATAAAAAGTATTTCATGGTCCATCCCACTAACTGAGTCAGGACCACTGCATAAAACAGTACACTCAAACACAAACACAGGCAAACACTCACACGTGCACACTTGCACATCATAGAAACATGTGAGAACGAACTACTACGTAGCAGTTAAAAAGAAAAACATACATCCTTTTGTTGACATGGGTACAACACGATGATACATTATTCAGAAGAAGAAGGAAGTTGTAGAGTGAGGTAAATTGTACCCTACCACCTATGCACGTTTTAAATATGGGGAAAATGATACTACTCTGTGTGTGTGTGTGTGTGTGTGTGTGTGTGTGTGTGTATTGAGTTAGGAAATTCTTCAGGGTCCCAGAATGGTCACCAATGGATTTTTGGTATGCAAGGAATATTTTTAAATGAAAGGGAACTTTTACTATCTGAGCCCTTCCATGTAAACACCTCAGTAAGCAACAGTGAGCCACTGTCCCCTTCTCAAAGGACCTCTGACCACTTCTCAACAGTATCCACAGATGACAAAAATGTCTTTGGCAGAAATGCTTTTCTAACTCACAGGCCTGAAATGCCCTGCAAGTAAGCGTAGGATGGCATGGCTCTCCCCTAAAATTGTTCTGGATGCAGTCCTTTCGTCCTAAAATTGTTTAATTTGTTTGGTTTTTATCCAGAATTAAGTTAAGCCTTCCCATGTTTGATATCTGGCACTTGTACCGGCTTCCTACAAAGCAGGAAGGGATTCATAACTGACCCCGTGTCTTTAAAAAATGTAGTAAGAGCAGCGATGCAAGGCATAGACCCTGTTCACTGTGGCGGGACACACGCACCCCGGCCTGCTGGGGGCCTCGAGGTGACACTCTTGCGGAGAGGAAGGACAGCATCCGTCCATGACAGGAGGATGGATGCTTGTTCACTGGAGCAGGAAAAACACAGCCCGCGTTTTTATTTTATTAAGTGTCTTAGATGAACTACAGGTAACCAGATTTCCTTTTATTCTTGGATGGTCAACTCTTGACCATTTCAAAAGCTATCATAGTTTCTTCAATGACCAAAACTGGCTCAAAAGTGAGAAAATCTCATTAGCGGATGCAATTCCAACTGTAGTTGTAGGCACAATTGAACAGAGATGGCTCTACTGCCAATTCTTCAGAAACGTGCTTCAGAACATCACAGGGGAAAATCCACGCAACCGGACACGTGTAGCTCAGAAACATGGAGCACAATGGACAGAGGCAAAGGCCATCCCGCACCACCGTCCAGCTGCCCAAGGTGCCATTTTCAGAGTAAGCAGATTTACCAAAGATGTTC
The DNA here is from genome assembly GCF_011764305.1 of Mustela putorius furo. Classification (NCBI taxonomy): domain Eukaryota; kingdom Metazoa; phylum Chordata; class Mammalia; order Carnivora; family Mustelidae; genus Mustela; species Mustela putorius. The sequence continues at coordinate 999,917 of NW_025422039.1, read as the reverse complement.
CAATTACAGAACTTGAGCAAACCCAGGACTGGCCAACTTCTGATGTTTTCAAACTGGCCTTTGCCACAAACAAAGAAACAAGCAAATAATACCTCTTTCGTCCAACAATAAGTGAACAACAAAAAGAGATCACATTTATTTTTCTCCAGAATGAACAGATGATACACTGTCTTCTCTTTGCTTCTGCTTCAGACTGTATAACAAACCTCATTTCTCCCTACCTGCCAATGAGGCTGGAACATTGTCTTTAAAGTATTTTTGTTTCCTTTTTCACATTTTATGACCCAAGGCAGGCTCCATACAACAGGCACATCCACAGCTGAGAAAAAAAGGAAAATGTTTCAAATCCTAAATGCTCACCCCAGTCTCTCCTTGAGCTTGTCTCCTACCTTCAAAGGAAGAGTCCATAGTGGTGGCTTTTGTGCAAAGGGTTAGGAGAAGGGAGAGATGTAGATAAAAGCGTGCTCTGAGCAAGACTAGATCAGTCCATTGCATTGCTGTGAAAAGCACCCCAAGGTCATTTTGCAGATTAGCAGTCCGAGTTTGGGAAGGGCCCCATCCCAAACTTAGTGAGCATGGGACAGAGCGGCTGCTGGGCAGTGCTGAGAGCAGAATTATTCCTGCGAGAATCGGAGGTGGCTGAGTTGGGCTAGCAATGGGATTGCTGTGAAATAGCCCAAACGGCCTCACAAAGATTTGATTTCAGGGCTGTATTTCTAGACATAACTCAGCCATTGTGCAATGCAGTTATATTCGTGTTACAGTCTGATGCAGAGTCTGTTTTCCTTAAATACCATCAATGATGCTAGATGTGGGGTCCAACTCCTGGTGCTCCGCCAAACCTCAACACCATCCTACTAACAATTCGCTGGAGTAAAATCATAGTCCAGTTACATGACATGAAACTTTTTTTCTGCACAAAGATGATTTTCAAGGAGCAGCTAGAGTTTGATGAAACAAAATGACATGATTAGGTAGAGATCCACTGAAACCATCTGGACGTGACTGTTAAAACCACATCTAAAATGTCATCTCCCTTGCTTTTGCTCACCACACGCTTAGCTCAATGGAATGTGGTATGAACAGTCCTGTTGGTTTTTCACACGGCCACAGCTTGACTAGGTCACTCTTGCCTCTGCTTTGTCCCACGTTCTCCAAGCCCGTCCTCTTTACAGTTGCAGGTTCACAGTCTCAAAACCTCCTAAGGATTGCTGTTGAAATGTTTTGGCAACTGGGTCCTGACAGAGAGAGCCATCTGTAAATTAAATTGCTTTAAAGCAAGATAGCTACATGTCTGTTGACCTCTCTTTAAGCCTTAAGTCTATTTTCTTGTTGCAAAGCAACATCAGACTTATATCTTCATTCTCTATTGTGTTCAGAATAAGTAGCTGCAGAACTCTAACAAGTTTTATGAAAAATTTTCATAAGAAAATTAGACAAATAAGACACACTTTGACTATTGCATAAATTTTGTTTAGTTGTGGTCCACTTGAAGTTTATTTTCCCATTCAGATTGCCCTGGTTTCCTATAAGTACCATAAAAATTACCACAAATGTAGTGGCTTATATCAACATAATCTTCTTATCATCCAGTTCCTTAAAGCAGAAATCCAGCATGGGTCTCTCTGGGCTATAATCAAGGTGTCAGCAGGGATGGGTGTTTTTTTTTTTTTTGTTGGTTTTTGTTGTTTTTTTTTTTTTTTTGTATTCAAGGGTATGATGCTTTTCTTTATCTTTATCAGCAGGTGGAAGCCCCCTTTTATATTCAAAGCCAGCTGCAGAAAGACAAGTCCTCAAATTCCACTCCCCCCCCCCTTTCTGCCTTCTTCATGCACATGAAAGACCTTTGTGATTATACTGGGCCCACCCAGAAAGCCCAGAATCATCTCTCTATCTTAAGGCCAGCAGATTAGCAGCCTTCATTCCACCAGTTGCCTTAGTTCCCTGTCACAGATTTTGGGAATTATGAAGTGAGTATCTTCAGGGATCATTACTTGATTTACCACACACTGACCTTCAACTTTCCTTGTAAAACCCAAAACTTGCAGCACATTATTTCCTGTCTAGCCCTCATGCCACTGTGAACAATTGCTTTCCATGCCTTCATTAGCTTATTACATACTTTGTGTATTTCTGAATAACTGTGACATATCATTGAGTAAGTTAAATGTCCTAATTCTTTTGTGACTGTTATGGAACACATAGTTACAAACTAATTCATCCCATAATTTAATTATCTTGAGTAAGATTGTGACTTACATTCAGAAAAAAATTAATTAAGCAACACTAAGGCATTTAATAGTCATTAACATTTTCATGAATATTATAACTGAAGTTAACTAGAGTTTAAAATCCTGGTTGAGGGGGTGCCTGGGTGGCTCAGTGGGTTAAGGCTTCTGCCTTCAGCTCAGGCCATGATCCCAGGGTCCTGGGATTGAGCAGGGAGCCAGCTTCCTCCTCTCTCTCTCTGCCTGCCTCTCTGCCCACTTATGATCTCTGCCTGTCAAATAAATAAATAAAATCTTTAAAATCCTGGTTGATAGAACTGTTTCCCACCATTTTATGACTTTGAAATAGTTCCCCTTGTGTTTTGGCACTGTTCTGTCTGTCCCCTTGTGTTCTGGCACTGACAGAAAACTTGCAAATATGTAAAAAATTAGACCCAAAAAACTAAGAGAAAGATCTGTGAGACAGGAACGCTGGTCAAGGGGTCAAGTGAGACACAAAAATTGTAGCCTGAAAGGGTAATTCACTCCCAGTATAATTTCCTGCAGTTTCAGGGCATCTGGGTGGTTCAGAGAATTAAGCATCAACTCTAGGTTTCAGCACAGGTCATGACCCCACAGCTGTGGGAGCGAGCCCCTCATTGGACTCTGTGCTTGGTGCAGAGTCTGCCTCAGATGCTGTCTCCCTCTCTCTCTCTCAAATAAATAAGTAAAATCTTAAAAAAAAAATTCCTGCAGTTTCACTGGCTAAAAGAGCTAGTTAGCTCCGAGTTAGAGAACATACAAATATGCATAAAAGACTTTAGCAGTACATATGTTTATCAGAAATTTTTAAGAATGAAATGTATCTTTCAAAAGATAATACTTTGCTTAAAAAAAAAAGGAATTTTATGTACTATATGTTCCCTATCCTTAAAGTATATCCATTGAAAATATAATGTTGCAAAATCTGATTGAGTAAAATACATTTTTTTATCATAGCATTGGTAAATTAGGCATCGTGTTTGTCTTATTCTAAAGCACTAAGTTTGTTATTACATGATAGACTCCTGCTGCTTTTCTTACCAACCTAGAAAATCCATCACGCACAGCCCATTTTTTAAGCAAGTCTAAATCCTTTCTTTGACATCACCAGCCGTGTTACTTCAATTGCAGTTCCCCTAAGAAAAACCACCAGGTCAGAAACACAGAACACGGAGCAGAAATAAACAGCCTTGTAACAAATGTTATACCCGCACGCTGAAGATGTTTCCCGAGTTAAGCACAGGTGAAGTCTATGTAGGCAGCCTGTAAAATTCAAAAACACAGGGGTGCCTGGGTGGCTCAGTGGGTTAAAGTCTCTGCCTTCGGTTCAGGTCATGATCCCAGAGTCCTGGGATCGAATTCCGCATCGAGCTCTCTGCTCAGCAGAGACCCTGCTTCCTCCTCTGTCTCTCTCTGCCTGCCTCTCTGCCTGCTTGGTCTCTCTCTGTCAAATAAATAAATAAAATCTTTAAAAAAAATTTTTTAAACACAGATGCTCTTTACGGACAATTCTTGAATGAAAGTTAAAGGAGGCAGTTTGGTACCAGGTTTCAAACCCTCCTGCACACCTTGTGAGGTCTGACATTGTGCTTGTGATCTTTGCCAGCACAAAGCTGACTTGTATTCATAACTCACACTTGTGTCCTTTGACGTCTCTATTCTCTTGTATGTTAATTTTCATCCGTCTAAATTTTATATAACCTCTCTCAAAAGACAAATGATAGGTCATGAATTTATCTTCAGGGTAAATCAAGTCAGAACCCAAGGGTTTTTGTTCTTACTGTTGTCATCTCAGCCAAGCTGATAGAGGAGTAATTCCTGTGGGTCTCCAGTCAGCAATCCATGAGTGTGTGCAGCATGTTTTTCCTCCTAAGTGTGAAGAAAACATCTTTAACATTTGTAGAACCTGTCATCCTCCCTAACCCCGCCCCTGCTGGCCCCAGGGGCATTCCTTCTCCCAAGAGGAATGAATCCAAAGACCAGGGAAAGACAGCAAGAATTCGGGGGGGCGGGGGGAGGCGGTGAACTTGAAAATGCTGATACATGAGAAACAGGTGAGCATCTTTGGAAACACTTGTGATGGAAAGACTGAAGTTATGGCAACCACAGTGAGGCCGACTTCTTACATTCACAGCAGAGAGTTGGTGTGAATATGTTCAGGGCTCAGTGGGTTTTTCTTCTTATTGTTGTTCTTTGGCTTCAGAGACATAAGGCAGGATGCAAAGGTATAAAAAGGAAACAATACTCCTCTTCTTCAGGCCACTTATTCTATTTCTCCCCAAGAAGGTGGATGAAAATACACATGGCATGTCCGCACATCTGGCTGAGAAAGAGGATGTGGAGTGCTCGTGCTCAGCCGCTGAAAGCACAACCACATAATCTACAACACCCGGAAATTTACCTGAAAACCATTCACATTTTTAACAACTTTTTAAAAGTGGGAAAGTAGTAAATATTCACCATTTAGATTTATGCAGAAAAATATGCCAAAATTAGTCAGCTAAAATAATCTCACAATGGTAGGGTTTTTTCTCTCTTTTTCTGTTTTCTACATAACATATGTTTATTAACTTTATTGGCACATAATTCACATGAAATAAACTCAGCAGATTTTAATTATAAACAGATTGATGTTTTTGACAAATATATATGTATATATATATATTAAGAAGAGATTATCTTTATTTAAATAAAATAGAAAAGTCAAATATGTTTTCTTCATATTGTCATATTTTTGCTTTCAAATGACCCGATGCCTTTAAAATCAATTAGCCGTATATATGTGGTTCTGTCTGGACATCCCTTCTCTTCTATTTCTTTACCCTTATGTCACTGTTCCACTGTCCTATTACAGCTCTATAATAATAGATCCTAAGGGTTTACTAGGATGCTCGTTGTGAGTCAGCACACTGGATGGTCTGGAAGAAGTGGATCAATATGACTCACATACACCCACCGAGGCTGACTCACAACGAGAGGGAAAAGCTGGACAGGCTAATTATTTAAAAAAAAGAAGAAGAAGAAGAAACTTGTTTCACAAGGCAAGGCCTGCCTTCCCCCGATATCAGAACCACAGAAGGATGCCACAAGAAAATAAAATCACAGGTCACTACCCCTGATGAATGTAGTATGCACAAATTTTTAACATAACATCAGGACACTGAATTCAACAGTGCATTAAAAGGCCAGTGGATCTCAGGACAGAAGGGCAAAAAGTTGTGTCCTTCCTGAGCACACGGAGCAAAGCAGGAGGGAGGGAAAAGTGGGGGAAAAGGAGGAAGGAAAGAAATATCATTATGGATTAAAAAAAAACTTATTTGAGCTCTATTAGTATAAATTTACCATTTGACAAATATTATCTTCTGTGCTGCCGTGGAACTCACATTATAGGAGGAAGAAAGAAAAACATAAATAATGATACCCTTAACTAATAGGAATTTCTGGTTTTGCAGTAATAAAATATTTGGGGTGAAAGAAAAGGCAAAAAAACCTTGCTATTTTAGGCTTCTACAGGTTATTTTCAAATAGGAAAAATTTTTGTAAAGTTTAGAAACCAATTATAAATTTAAAGCAAAAAACAGAAAAGAAAAAAAATCTGTGCTGAAGAATCTGTACCAGTGAGTGGAATCTGTAATAACCACAGAATAGAGCACAGTCTGGTTTTAATTAAGTTTAAATTAGCCTCACATGAAAATGAATTGGTTCTGAATCTACAAGATTAAAATGGTAACATAAATATCTAACAGAAATGCTGCTTTTAAAATCTTCTCAATCAAACCCAAAGGCCTAGATGAAATAAAAAACACATATCACAGATTATCAATTAATTTAAATTGCAGAGTTATTTATGTTCATTTGATTTTAGGGACATATTTAATAGGCAATTTAAAATATTGAAGGCTATCAGTCAGGTGTATGTAATGAAAACTAATATTATCATCAAGAGAATTATTTGAAAGATGTGAGTTTTTTCCTGTCTTGGAAACCTCGGTTCTGCTAAATCAATAGGAAAGTTTACATATTATTGTTAATTTAATACATTTAATAATTTATGTTAATAAAAAGTTATCATTAATTGTAATAAAATCAACATTTTTTCTGTTTTCTTATTCTAACAAGATTTCTAACAAGCTTCGATTTAAGGAATCATACACACAGTTCATAATTGTTTATTATGAATTATTAAAATAAACAATTTCATCATTGTTTATTTTTCGCACGAACAAAAATCAGAATTTAGGGACACCTGGGTGGTTCAGTCCTTAAGTGTCTGCCTTTAGTTCAGGTCATGATCCCGGAGTCCTGGGATCGAGACCACCCATTGGGCTCCCTGCTCAGCAGGAAGCCTGCTTCTCCCTCTGCCTCTCCCCCTGCTTGGTTTCCCTCTCTCGCTGTCTCTCTCTTTCTGTCAAATAAATAAATAAAATCTTTAAAAAAAAATCAGAATTATCACTGACACACACAGATACCCCCCAATACACGTCTGTAGAGTTTCCTAATGTAACATTATTAGTGACCTATTAATGTTCCTAGAAACGGAGATGGAGCTGGTGCCTTTATGAACGAATGAATGAATGAATGTAAAAGTCTTGACAGAGGTGAAGCCTCCCTCACGTTTCTGTTTCTCTCCCTTCTTATCTCACTACTCACTTTTCTAGAAAATGCACATGTGCCAAGGTCCTCACAGGGCCAGGAAAACAAAATGTGAGAGAAAACTTAAATATGAAGAAGGGAAAGCCCACGAAGTCTGAAAGCTGTGTGCATGGTGCAGTCACACTCCGACTGTGGTTCAGGTGACCCTCCCAGAGATGCCTGGTGGCCTTTCCCAAGGGAGCTCATAAGCACAGGAACTACCACCTCATAGCTGCATGGTTGGGCTGGATGGGACCACTGCTGAGCCTCTGTGTCGCCCCCAGGAGGCTGTTGTAAGGGCTGAATGATAAGTGTGTACAAAATCCCACCACAGCACCCGGCACCAGAAGAAACTGACCGTTGAGATGACATATATAAATATATATATATATATATATATATATATATATATATGGTGTGTGTGTGTGTGTGTGTGTGTGTGTGTGTATTTAGGAAAGTTTTGATTCCAACTTCAGTTCTGTTATTATGAAATTTAAACAAATTAAGTAATCGGTGGTGTGGTGATCACACACATGTGAGCATTGAATTCTGGCCATAGCCATGGAGACAGATTCAATCTGCATCAACTTCGGGACTTCTTTTGGTCAGAAATACTCCTGGACATCTATTTTCAAGCCAAAGTTGCCTGAATAAATGAATTTTAACTGAGTCAAACTCCTTTCTCTGTCCCTTTTCAATTTCTCAGAATCTGTGTTCCTAGGAACTGTTCCTTTCCCAGACCCCAAACCCCAGCTCCCACTGTGTCTTGTCGACCTTGCTTTGCTGGTCATCTCCTCTCTTACCTCTCCATTCTTCACTGATACACCTGCTGCTTTCTTTGGGAATCCCCTACAGACAAAGTGAGCTTGACTGTCCTAGAAATTAGGAGCAAGTTATGCAGAGAGCCAAATGAGAAAAAGAAAAGCACCCTGTGAAAGAATGGGGTCGACCATGATGGGAGTCACTATAGCTTGAAGACTAAGGCCTCCCACATACTAACTGCCAGCTGTACACAGGCAGCATTCTCCAGAAATGGAACTCGTGCACACATGAGTTCGTTTGAACTTGTGAGAATCTGGAATAGCTAATATTATTATTATCCCCGTTTTTAAAAAAAAAAAATCTACCCAAAAGGAGACCTTAACTCAAGGTGATGGAATCTTTTGCATACACGCACTCCTCTGAGCACCCCACCCTCCCACCAGAGGTCTCTCGAAGCCATCAGTGCATACTGTTAAGGTCCCCCCGAGTACAAGGAGGCTCTTACCAACTCCATTTCTCCATCTGCAGAGGGCATTTAAAGCTTTTCTGTCTTTTGGTGCTAGAGGAAGGGGTCAAATTAAAATTCACTCTGATGATTTAGCTCTCGAGCTTTGAGAGTTTCCCAGAGCCACTCTCAAGAAAGACTAAGCCTATGCCTACCAGTCTAATATTACATACACATGCAAGCTTCCCCACCACTCCCAGCTCGAGGAAGCAACACAGGAGGATGGAAAATCAGCTCCAGGAATAGTGTGAGTTGCCTACCACCTTCCTTTACCCCTCCTCCCAAATCTGCCCAACATCTCCTAGCCTGTGGTCACCAAAGGCATCTGCAGAGTCGTGTTTCTTCTGCAACCATTATCACAAGCCAGGTCCTATCATCCTTCTCTTTACAGGTGAGGACCCCTTGACTAGCAATGTATGTAGTAAGGTCAATGGCAAAGATCCCTGGAGAAGTGGGCAGGCAGAGCCCATGCTCTTGCTCATGAACTCCCAGAACCCTGGAACCCATGGTTGAAAGATCTTGAATCTACCCTGTTCATATAAAGAAAGAGATGGCTTGATTTAACAAAAAGAAGCATGTCAAATGGGATTCTGGATGTCCCTCAAGCAGGAGGTTGCTTCTGGAAAACCCAGACATAGTATGTGAAGTGACTGGGCTGGGGGGGCGACCTCATAATCATCAGTGGGAGGCAGAACCTGTGCTGTCTTTCCAGGGGACGTCTCTGGGCTGTCCCTAAATGCCCTGTGTGAAAAATTAAGGTAAGCTTCCAAGTGCTTCCAAGTCATTTCTGAACATTCCCAATAGGAAAAGTATATTTGACATAAGGCAAAAAAAATAAAAAACAAACAAAATTCTAAATGTAAAAGCTTTTCTGTTCTTTTTTGTTCTATTCTGTTCTTTAATTTGGTCAGTAATAAAGAGAAGCAGGATATTTAAAAAGTTCTAGGTTTGGAGTCTCCAGTGTCGCATTTTCTGCTTTCATATCACCTGTGCTGTGGGATAAAGGCTTTACAATTCTCTGGCTCTATTCTTGTCACGTAACTTCCATGTTGAGCGGGTTGATTCCTGACTCATTCTTTTCTCATCTTGCCACCCTGTCAGTGTGGGAAAGATGATTACCCTCCCTGTCACTGCTGTACCAGGTGCAGCTGAGGACACCTGTAGAGAAATGGAGAGACACATGCCCACACGGGCCACAGGACCCGTCCTATCCGAAGCAAGTACTGCAAGTGCACTTTGGTATTATCATCGAGTGTAAACTTGGGTTATTCGAGCTCCCTGCATGCTTCTTCATGTTGGAGGGTCAGCCTGCATCATGGGCTGGACACAAAACTCTGGCTCAGGGCCACAGCCACCCCACAGACATAATGGATGCTGCCTCCACTGTACTGACTTGTATGAATCAGTCATCTCCCGCTCCTGGCAGTGCCCTCAGGCTGGCTTCTCACCGAAAGTATCCCTTCTCCGTGTGCTGCTGCAAAAGGAGAGGCATCGGTGATGGTTTTCTGCTGCAGGATTCTCAGCTCCCTTTGGGCCACCCCGAAGTCTGTAGAGGACAGACAGAGACAGAAGTCAGTACACCACCGTGACTGTAGTTAACACTGGGGCATAGTACATCACAATGACTGTAAGTTGCTGAGAGAACATTCTTTTTTTTTTTAAAGATTTATTTATTTATTTATTTATTTATTTGACAGAGAGAGATCACAAGTAGGCAGAGAGGCAGGCAGAGAGAGAGAGGAAGGGAAGCAGGCTCCCTGCTGAGCACAGAGCCCGATGCAGGACTCGATCCCAGGACCCTGAGATCATGACCTGAGCCGAAGGCAGCAGCTTAACCCACTGAGCCACTCAGGTGCCCCTGAGAGAACATTCTTGAAGTTCTTATGGCAAGGAAAAAAACACATTTTTTTTTTCCTTTTTTGCTTGTTTTGTAGACTGATGAGATGGTGAATGTTGATTCAACATACTGTGGTAATCAGTTCAGCCTACATGAAAGTCAAGTCACTGGGCTGTACATCCGAGGCTTATCCAGGGCTGTCTTTCGGTCGTGCCTCAGTGAGACTGAAGGGAAAGTGTGAGTGTTTTAAAGAAACTATTAGCTATGTTTCTCCAGCTGAGGTCTCTCGGGCACTTCTGTCGAAAAAGTTCTTTCTTCATCTGACACAGAAATTATCCTCCCACTGCCTCTGCCATCTAGACTCAGGGTCCCATACCATTGCTCATGGTCAGAATCCCTTCCCTCTCCCCTGTGCAATCACACCCGTCATAAATCATTCCTCTTATGTCCCTCTGGGGGCTGTTTGCATTCATGGTGGTGGGAAAACAGGCTTCCATTCCTCAAGAAGTGAACTTGGAGTACTGAGTTCCTAGAAGACAAAGCACAGGATGTGCAGTGTCTGTGCTTACATATCCACTGCTCCTGCAGGGCAGGATGCCCATAGCAGCAACACGGGGGGAGGCCATCCATCATCATAAGAGGCAGCCCACAAGGCAGGGTGTGGGCTCCAGCTGTCAGTCCGCTAACATGGTCACAGAGCACCAAAGAGACAGAGTCCAAAGTGAAGTCTCAGCTTGGGTTTCTTCTCTGCTGAGTACAGGGTAGGACTGATCAGCTGTCTGGAAGTGCTCTAACTACTATGTGTGTAAGCTAGTGGGGTTGCATTCTTTCATGTCCCTTGGCATGGTAAGCAAGCATTCCCATGTCTTGGGCCTGGGTCTGTGTGTCCCTCGGCAGTCCAGCCATGCCTCATGAGTAAGACAGATGCCTTCTTCAGTGGTCCACAAAGGGTCCTAGAGCAAACTTCAGGCCTTTTGGGGATGGGGGAAGCCCCTACCCTGAACTTTGCCCTTAAAACCCTCACTTATAAGCCATGGAGAGTTTTTTCCTCCCTGTGAAATCTTGGTGGCAGGTTCTATGGGCTTGCTACGTGTCATGTGGGTGAATTCTCATTTGGTCCAGTTACATCATTGTGCCCCCCCCAGTCATGCATAAAACCTTTTTCCATGTCCAGACAGACCCATTTTCATTAGTGCTCCTGCATTATAACTCCCAGTCTGTCATTGGTCTTCACAAATGATGTATTAATAGAACATGTTAGTAATGTTCGCCCTCTGTAGACCCAGAGGTAGAAGGAACTCTGAAAGTGCTTTAAGGAGAGTGAAATACTCACTTAGAGATTTTAGAATATCCATCCTCTCAACAGAAACATAAGCATAAATACCCACTGGTTCTTACTTCACTAGATGTATATTGAATAGAATTAAAGGAATATGGAAATTGAAATATAATCAGGTCCATTACTCAGTGAACTAGTTTTTTCCTATCACTGCTTACTTGAAATCTTGTTTTTCTCTTTTGCTTAAGTAGAGATAATTCACAATGATGTTCCCAGGTTCATTTTGAGCCCCTCCTTGTACTTATTTGTAGCCCAGAAATGTTAAGGAGTTTTGCCATCAAAATGACTCTACGAGTATATTTCTTTGGCGAGTATATTTCTATATATCCCCTGCAGTCCTCAGGGTTTGTCCTGGGCCATGTGGTCTGCCCAGGTGGGTGGAGGTTACCACCATGGGAGAGAGGCCCTTGCTGATGTCATAGCTGGCCTCCCTCAGCAGCGGGTAAAGCCCTGCCTTGGACAGTGGTGGTAGTTGGGTCAGAACTAGTGTTGTGGTGGTGAAGATGTGTCCCAGTGGCAGCAGGAGGAAAAATGATGATTCAACAATGAGAGATGTCATAGTGGGCAAAGAGATTTTGTGTCCTACAACTATGTGTTGTTATGTTTATTGAGTCAGCATTAGATAGAAGGTGATTTTGCAGAAAGGTCAAGATATGCAATTTCTCTTAAAAAGGAAGGGTGATCTGAGAGACACCAGGCCGAGAGCAGGAGAGTCTTGTTATGGGTACACACATGTTGGTTTGTAGAGCCTAGTGGTCCCTCTTCCCTTAGTGCCTGTCACCGTGGATGGCCAGTCAGCCTTGCGTTCTTCACAAGGGAAGTATTTCTCAGTATTAATGTCCTCAAAAGACAAGAAAGGCAGAGAGGAGAGCACTGCGGCCCTAGATTTAAATGCCAGACCATTCTGGCAGGTAAAACATGCTGTCACCAATTCTGAGATATTGGTTTTCTTTCCAGTTCTCTTCCACATCTGTTTGAATGAGGGCTTGTGTTAGCATGAATTCTTAAAAAGAAACAAAACAGAATTTTCTCTGTAATCCCTTGGCACTCATGTGATAACCAGGATAAGAGAATAAATATCCCAAGAAAGTTTGAAATAAGTATAAAGTAGTTTTCCAGAATTAATCATTAAATTGGCCATTAATGAAGAATTTGGTGAACTAATTTTGTTCCTCAGTTAGTGATTGTTATAGAAGAACAAGTTTAGAATTCATAGTAACCTGTCAAAAAATATTTTGCTGGATTTTTTTTTGTGTGTGTGGGAGAGGAAGCCTTAAAAAATAAGTGAATAAAACCTAACATTATAATTAATTCTCTCTTCATCTACAGAGCACTTTAGATAGACATCTTTAGAGCAACATCTTTTCTTTGTTCTTCATCCTGAATCCCAAATCCTTGGGCTTATCAAAAAAGACTGCATTTTAGTCAAGTGTAGATATTTGGTCCTTCCTTTAAGCTCTTAATCATTAGAAAGGAATTTGGTGTGGAATAATCAAAGGAGAAGAATTTCATTGCGCAATGGGCTGCATATGCCCGGGGTGTGGTGTGGTCTTCCAAGTGCTCAGACAATAGAGTGAAGATGGGAATTCTTATCCAGACTTGATCACCAGGCAGCAGAGTGAACTTGGGAGAGTATCTTATCTGTCTTTGACCTATATTTCCATCTGAGAATGAGACAATAGAACAGACTCCATGAGGTTGTTGAGGAGATTAAATGAGACAAAGAAGAAGAATAAGGAGGAGGAAGAGGAGGAGACCTTTAGAAATTGAGGTATATAATAATCCATTGTGCAAAAAGAACTCGTCTCTGTCTGTAGAAGAGTTACCCATTTGAAATGTATATAAAAATACTGAACCACTATGTTGTACACCTGAAACTAACAAAATGCTGTATGTCAATTATTCTTAAATAATTAAAAAAAAAAGAAATGTATTACCTAAAATTCATCACACTGGCACTTTGTACAGATCCTGGTATCCCCATCAGCCATCCTGGCCAAGCCTATGTGAGTAGGATGACATTTACATGACCAAGAAGCCTGTCCTTGCTGTCTTTACTGACACTCAAGGCTGTGGACTTTAAGAATGAACTGACTTCAATTTGGTCCACTATGACTTATTTAATTCCTCAGTTAAGTAAGCCCTCTGAGAGCTGGTTTTGAGCCAGGCATGGGGATAAGCACACAGAAACTGTTCAGACACCTGCAGTTGACTGGTGGTTGCTTATGTCTATAAGTCCACAAAAGGATTGCATTGAATGGGCCCTACTGAGGTAACCTTGTTTCTTTCTTTTCATGAAAGAGAACAGACCTTTATCATCAACCCCTTTTGTAGGGAAGGGACATGAGATGCTGATGAACTTCTGGGAGCATGAAAATGTGCAATGATAGTACCCAGAGGAGCACCTAGCTAGCTCAGCCAGAAGAGTGTGTGAATATTGATCTTGGGGTCATGAGTTCGAGCCCCACATTGGGTATCAAGATTACTAAAATAAGTAAATAAAACTAAACTGAACTTAAAAATAAAATTTTAGTATGAATTCTTAAAACAAAAAGAAACAAAACAAAATTTTCTAAGCTCCCTTGCATTCATCCTATAACCAGGATAAGAGAATAAACATCCCATGAAATTTTGGAGCAAGTATAAAGTAGTTCTCCAGAAATAATCATTCATTTGGCCACTAATGAAGGATATGGGGACTTTTTCTTGACATTTTATTTGTCCCAGAGAATCTAATAGGGAATTGTGGATGATCTCTTCCTTCCTTCCTGAGAATGTTAGGGACTCTCTATCAGTGAGGATGGTCATTACCCAATCACCAACACCAAAGGATGAAGAGTACTGATGTGTAGGTCATGAGTCACTCCCCTGCCTCTGAAGTGTGTCCAGAGTTTGGGAGAGGCATTTCTCCTATAAGAATATTTTGGTCTCGTATCCCCAAGAATCAGGAGTGGCCAATAATTATCTGGACTAGAAATCACTCATTATCACTGCTATTAAGACTCTCCCACGTTCCTTTAGATTTTGTGCCCTCCTGGAAGGCTTATGCAAATACCACCTTCTCTTAAAAAGACCACTCAGAGTTTATTTGCAGAGCATAAAGAACACTAAGACCAAGGGAAAGGAGCTCTGCTATAAAGAACTCAAAGGAGTCCATTCCAACTGTGGGAATTAAGGGAAAATGGAAGAAGTTAGGTACCTAGTTTCCATGGAAGTATTAACAGGTCATCAGAGATTGAGTAATAAATTTGAGTATACACACTGCTCTCCATTTACATTTTAATAAAGACCAAAGTCACATTGTTTGGCATGTCTTGATATTTCCCCCCAGGGTGTAGTTTTGTTATACCCTATTCATTCTTCTGTGGTGACTAGTGGTTGAAATCCTAAGATGAAAAACTCTGGTTGGCTTTTTGAGGGAACTGGCTTGAAAGAGGGAAAATAATGTGACAGAACTTTATTCTGACTTCAGTTTTTAAAAATAAAAAAAATTCTCAGTGTGGAAAAGATGCAGGCCAAAAGGGGAATCTGAAGAAGTCTTTAACCTTCCAAAGAAGGCTGAAGACCAGGGATCTAAAGGGTCTCAATGGCCATGCCTGTTACTTGGGATGAGACCATTTGCTGATAGTTTCTGCCAGTTCTATAGCCCTTAGAAACAAGGACTACAACAATAATAGCATTATTGGGTAAGACAGTTGATTGATGTATTCATGTTTTCAGAATCTTATCTGAAATTATAATTAAAGCATCTTAGAAAACTCTGTTTCCTACTGATGTTCCACAGACATTCTAAATGAAAACTGTTTTTGTAGGCACAGACAGTTTGAAGAAACACCATACAACTGTCCCAATCAGGGTGCTACCCCACAGGCTCTCCATGTAGCAATTCCTGAATGGCTATTGAACTTGGAGGATATGTGAGTTCTCTTTGTTTTATTGAAATAATATTATACTTCAAGGTTTGATAGCTGACACATATAACCTATGCCTTTCAGCTCAAAATGTGTACAATTATACTTATTTCATACTAGGAAATAACAACTGTAGCATTTGAAGCATGGGTGTGTAAACTTGCTTCTTTGCCATTTCTTTTATTGCAATAAAGTATATATACAATACAATGTTAAAATTCAACATTTTACCCATTTTTGAGTGCACAATTCAATGGAATGAAGTGGATTCACAGTGTTTTATACCCATCACTATTCATTACCAGACATTTTCCATCACCTCATTGCACCCACTGAACAACTTTCCATCTGCCTCTCCCCTTGCCCTGGCTAACCTCCAGTCTATGTGCTGTCTCTCTGAATTTGCCTATTCTAGGTAATTCATATAAATGGAATCATACAGTATTTTTTTCTTTTGCATTTGGTTTATTCCACGTAGCATACTCTTTTCAAGGTCCATCCATGTTGTAGCATGTATCAGAATGTATTTTTAAGAATGGATAATATTTCATGGTATGGATACACAACATCTGATTATCCAGCTGACCCATTCATCTGTTGATGAACACTTAGCTTGTTTCCACCCTTCAACTATTGTGAATAATGCTGCTATGAACATTGGTATGAGTATCTGTTTGAGTTTCTTATTTCAGTTCTTTTGAATATATACCCAGAAGTGAAATTGTTGGATCATAAGGAATTCTATGTTTACTTTTTTGAAGAATCACCAAACAATTTTCCACAGTGGTTGCACTATTTTACAATACTACCAACAATGCCTATGGGTTCCAATGGGTTTTGTTTGTTTGTTTTGGATAATCACCATCCTAGTGAATGTGAAGTGATATTTCATTGTGTTTTTGATTTGCATTTTCCTGACGACTACTAATTTTGGACATCTTTTCATGTACTTATTGACCATTTATTTATCTTCTTTAAAGAAATAACGTGTTTAAGTACTTTGCCCATTTTTCTGTTGGGTTGCTTGATTTCTTGATGTTGAGATGTAGGGGGGTCTTTTTGGCATATCATTGATAGTAACTCTTTATTAAATATGTGATTTGCAAGCATTTTCTTCTTTTCTGTGGGTTGTCTTTTCACATTTTAAAAAATATTTATTTATTTATTTTAGAGAGGAGAGAGCAAGAAGGGGGAAGAGGCAGAGGAAGATGGAGAGAGAAACTCAAGCACATTCTGTGCTCAGCATAGAGCCTGATATGGAGCTCGAGGCAGGGTTCGATCTCCTGACCCCAAGATCAGACCTGAGCTGAAACCAAGAGTCATAAGCTTAACCAACTGTACCACCCAGGTGACCCTACATTTTCACTCTTTTGATAACATTCTTAGGTGTACAAAAATTTTTTTTATTTTGATGCAATACAATGTATCTATTTTTTCTTTGTCATCTGAGTTTTTTATGTCATATCCAAGAAGTCATGTCAGATTCAATACCATGGAGATTTCTCCTATGTTTCCTAGTAAAAAATTGATTTCAGCTCTTATATTTAGGTCTTTGACCCATTTTCCTCCAATATACTTATTATATATGATGTTAGATAGGTTTCAACTTAATTATTTTGTATGTAGATATCCAGTTTTCATAGTATCATTTGTGGAAAAGATATATTGGGTTTATATGGAATCCCAAGGAACCCTAAATAGCCAAACCCATCTTGAAAAGAAAGAACAAAGGCATGTGGGTCATGGGTATAGAATAGGGAGCCCAGAAGTAAACCCTCACCTACAGGGTCAAATGATTTTCAACCAGGTGCCAATTGTTGCTACATTACAGTTCATCTAGATAATAACCACTGTGCTTCTGACAGAGCTGGAAAGCTCCCAGCAGACCCACTCAGAGCAGCTGCAGCTCCATCCTTACCCAATGGTGCACCCTCCCCAAAACAGGTGCTTTCTGCTCCTGTCCTTAGTGACCAGGCCAGCATCTTGCTCCAGATGAGACAGTGGGAAGAATCAAGGCAGGGACACAGGGACACAGGTTTACAGCAGGAATCAACAAACTATAGTTCATGCATCCAGTGTGGCCTACAGCCCGTTTTACAAAGAAAATGATGTTGGAACACAGCCATACTCATTTATTTATGCATTGTCTGTGTCTGCTTTTATATTACAAGGACAGAGTGGCATTGTCCTGACAGGGGAGGTATGGCCCACAAATCTTTAAATGTTTATTATTTGACTCTTCACACACAAGATGTGTTGACCCCTGGTGGAGTTAGAAAATGAATGCTCTAAGGAACATCTTTTTCAAATACAGAGAATGTTGGCATATTTAGGAAAAACTGCATACTTATTATCTTTTGATTTCTCTACCTTGATCCTCCTGGTATTAATATTTGAACATGGCTAAGATGAATCTACAAAGTAAATATTCTTTTTATGAATATGTATTCCAGATGATATCTTACAGTACATTTCTGAAGCCCTATGAAATGGATTATAAAACAATATAATTTTTCCAGAATTCCACCCTGAGTTTTTGTTGTTGTTGTTTTTTAACTATACTTTATTCCTTAATTTATCATATCAAACAAGCATCTAATTTGTAGTGTCACTGTTACTGTTCTGCTTCAAAGAATATAATAAATAGATTCAAAGAAAAACCTCAGAGCTCTCCATCTGCACAAGGAACTCTTGAGTATTACATTAGTGGAAGGTGCTTGTGACTGTCCTGATCTGAGTCTTCCATTCTTCACTGAAGAGTCATACTCCTGGAAGACGTGCATCTGAAATTCAGTAGATCTCAGCAGCCTAACACTAATGAAAAGATTTTTTTTAAGTGTGTTCCCTTTTTTTTTTTTTTTTTATGCAGCCATTTTTATTTTCCTAGCAAACTGGTGACATGTACCAAGTGAAGTGGCCTCAAATTATGGTTAGTAGAGATCTGGAGAGGAATTCTGTTCAGTTAGTAAGAAACAGACAAAAACCAGGTATCTATCTAGCTTCTGCCAGACCGATGGCTCTTAGAAAATATATATATGTAGTGGGTAAAGGTTTTAATTCCGACACACCATCCTGGATCTTCAAGCTCACTGTGCAATGGCCCCAGGTCATCATGGATGCAGGCCCGCTGCACACCTCCACCCTCCCTCCTCTCCAGCCTGCTTTGTCCTTCCTAGCACAGGTCCTATGAGCTTTGGGAGGTGCCTAGCAGCAGGGAAGAACATTTACCTCTAAACTGTGATATTAAGGCACTTGATAGGAATGAAGAAAGAGAACTTAATTTTTGCAATCAGCAGCATGGAGAGCAGTATCTTCTCCAGAAGGATTTCCTGGCACTGCTGTCAGAAACACAAAAGTATTTCCTGGCACTGCTGTCTGAAACAGGAAAGAAAGAGAGAGAGAAAGAGAGAGAGAGAAAGAGGGAGGAGGGGAGGAAGGGATGCAGAATGGGAGGGACTAAGGGAGGGAGGAACTAAGGGAGAGAGGGAGGATACAAACTCAGGAGCCATAAGGGCCTTAGTCTTAGTGGTGTCCTTGTCTCCCTTTCATTGAAGGCCACTGCAATTTGTGTTTGAATGTTTTTACCAAACAAAAGCATACAAAGTGAACACACTCTCCTTTGTTTTAGTCCTGTCACCCAACATAAGTGCCCTGAGGCTCATACATGTTACTCGTGTCCTTATTGTTCATTTTCATTGCTGCACGGCGTTCCATGGTGTGGCCATACCACCATTGGTTTATCCATTCATGTGTTGATGCGCCTTTGGTTGTTTCCAGTTTTGAACTCTTACATGCAAAGCTCTTATGAACATTTATGTATAAATCTTGGTATGAACTTATGTTCTCTTTTCTCTTCGAGAGCAGAAGGGCTCCATTATACAGGAAGGAAAAGGATACTTAAGAAACTAGAAACTGTTTCTTAAAGCGATTTACCATTTCATGTTTCCACCTGCAGCCCATGAGAGTTCCTCCACATCTACACCAAAACTTGCTCAGTCTTTTTGATCTGAGGCATTCTTGTAGATGTACTGACACATCCCTGTCGTTTTCATTTACATTTTATAATTTATAATTTCATTTACAATTTACCTAATCACTGATAGTGTTCAAAGATTTTTCTCAATATGTTTGTCACTTTCATATCTTCTTTAGTGAAATGTCTTCTTAAACGTTTGCTTCTTTTTAACTGAGGTGTTTTTTTGTTTTGTTTTAGTTTTAGTTTTGAGAATTCTTTGTATATTCAGGATATGAGATGTTTTTCAGATACATGATTTGCAAATATTTCTCTCAGTCTGTGTCTTCTCTTTATTATTCCCAATAGTCTTGGATAACAGACATATTTAATTTTGATGAGGTCCAACTTATGGAATCTTTTACATAGTTCACGCATTTTGATTCATAGCTAAGAAATCTCTACTCACCTCCAAATCACACTGATTTCTCTCCTAGAAGATTGGTGGTTTCAAGTTTTTCATTTAGTTCTATATTCATGTTGAATTAGTTATCGTGTTTGACTCAATGTATAGATCTGAGTTTACTTTTTGTATGTGGATAACTAGGCATCCTTGCACAATTTGTTAAAAGACAGTTGTTTGTTTGTTTTTTTTTTTCTCTGCTGGATTGTCTTTGCATTTTTTGTCAAAAACCAATTTCCATATATGTGTGGGTCTCTTACTGGACTCTATCCAGTTACACTGGTCTGTTTGTCTTGATTCCAGTACCACATTCTTTTAGTTACTATAGTTTTGTAATAAACATTGAAATCAGGACACATTAGCCCTTCAATTTTGGGTTTTGTTTGTTTATTTTGTTAATTTTTTATAAACATATAATATATTATTATCCCCAGGGGTACAGGGCTGTGAATCACCAGGTTTACACACTTCACAGCACTCACCATATCACATACCTTCCCCAGTGTCCATAACCCCCCCTGTTTGTTTATTTTTCAAAATTGTTCCTGTTTTGTTAAGTCCTGCTCATTTTATGTGAACTTTAGAATTTGTTTTACAACTTCTACAAAAACAAACAAACAAAAAAAACCCAAAAAAATCTACTGGAGTTTTGATTGAGATTCTGTTGAATTTGTAGGTAAGTTTGAGAGTAATCAACAACTTTATAATACTGAATCTTTTGACTCCCAAACAAGCTATTTATTTCCTTTTATTTAGGTCATCCTTAATTTCTCACAGCTGTGCTTTTCTTAGCTTTCCATGTACAAGAGATCCACATCTTGTGTTGGATTTATCACTAAATAGTTCATATTTTTTGATATTCATAAATGATTTTTTATTTGAATTTCTGAATGTTAGTTTCACCTATATAGAAAGTGGATGGTGGGTTCTTTATTTATTTATTTATTTTGGAGTGGGGACAGAGGCTAGTAGTAAATACACTAGGCTTTGTGAGCCACATATTGTAATTGTTCCATATTCTTCTTTAGAACTTTTAAAATGTAGAAGCAAAAAAATTGTATGGACCACCTTCCTGAAAAAAGGCCTTCAAATTGGCCAATATGATAGTTTTATCACTGACACAAAAAAAATGCAAAAACTACTCCCAGCTCACATGATATACAGAGAAGACTGTGGGCCAGTTTTCTCATTTGCATTATGGTTTGCTAAGTCTTAGAGTATAACTGATTTTTGTACATAAATCCTATATCTTGAAAATCTTCTCACTCCCTTATGAGTTGTAGCTTTGTATGTGTGTGTGGCGTATGTGGCATGTGTACATGTCTGATGTGTTGTGTGTGTGTGTGTGTCTGTGTGGTTTGCTTGTGTATGTGTGTGTGTTGTGTATGCATGATATGTATCTGTTTTGTGGTGTGTGTGTGTGTGTGTGTGTGCACATATGTCTGTGAGTGCATGTGTATGTGGATATGGACATGAATCTATTCTTGACTAAACTCTAATCAGGCTCCCAGGAGGTCCCTCTGGATCTTGGCGTTGGCCTCTGTCCTGGTCAGGCCTGCATGGCCCCATGTAGCAAGAATCTTGTTACTCGGCTTTAGAAAGGAGGCCTCACCCTGGATATCAGATCAGATTCCTCCTGCCCCAGGTGATGTCTGATCAGCCTGGCCTGCCCTCAGCCAGAATCCTGTCCCATCAGTTTAGTCCCACTCCTCCCTCACCCCCGTTGTCTCCTCTTAGTGGATTTCCACCCTGCTCAGTGGCCATACAACCTCACCACCCACGCCATATTCAGAAGTAAGCCCACTTCTATGCCAAGGTCTCTTTCCCCATTGCAAGAGCTCCTGAATAAACTCTGCCCTCATTGCCTTAGCTTCTGCCCAGCAACGGTGTTAACAATAGCATTAATTTCCTACAAGCAAAACTGTGCTGCCCACAAACAAAGAGAGTTTTATTTTTTATTTCCAACCTGGGTGCCCTGTGCATCTTTTTCTTGCCTGGTTGCAACATGCAGTTTTGAATGGAAGTGAGGAAAGTGAACATCCACTTCCTGTTCATGATCTTGAATCTTGGAGGAAACACAATTATCCTTTTTCCACTTAGTATTATACTTATTGTAGGTTTTTCACACATGTTCTTATTCTGTTGAGAAAGTTCCCTTCTATTCCAAGTTTACTAAGAATTTTTATCAGGAATGAATGTTGGATTTTTTTTCAAGTTTTTTTTTCCTATTTCTTTCTACTATATTAATATCGATGAATTACACTGATTTATAAATCTGTTTAAATTCCTGGTATAAACTCCATTTGGTTGCAAGGTAGTGTCATTTTCATATATTGTCAGATTTGATATTCTAAAATTTGTTCAAAATCATTGAATATATGTTAATTGGGGATATAGATACAGTTTTATTTTGTTTATTTTTTTATAATTTTTTTGTTTTTTAATTTAATTTAATTTTTTCAGTGTTCCAAGATTGTTTATGCACCACACTAGTGCTCCATGCAATACGTGCCCTCCTTAATACCCACCACCAGGCTCATCCAACACCCCACCCCCCCCCTCCAAAAACCCTGTTTGTTTCTCAGAGTCCACAGTTTCTGGACTGTGGTTCGTTTCCCCCTCCAATTTCCCTCTACTCCCTTCTCCTCTCCATCTCCCCATGACCTCCGTGGTATTCCTTATGCTCCACAAGTAAGTGAAACCATATGATAATTGACTCTCTCTGCTTGACTTATTTCACTCAGCATAGTCTCTTCCAGTCCCGTCTATGTTGGTACAAAAGTTGGGTATTCATCCTTTCTGATGGCTGCGTAATATTCCATTGTGTATATGGACCACATGTTCTCATAACGTTTTTATGTTTGGCATCAGTGTCATACTGGCTTTATAGAAGGATATGGCAAACATTTCTTCCTCTGCAGTATTCCAGGTTTGTGTACATTAGTATCACTTTTTCCCTCAACTCTTTGGGCCAGTGGACCAGCAATGTCCTCAGAGCCTAGAGTTTTCTGTCTGGGAACTTTTTAAACTGCAACATCTACAAATTTAGAACTACCCAGGTTTTCTGTCTTCTTCAGTGAGCTTTGGTTGTTGGTGTCTTTTAAGGAATGTGTCCACTTCATTCATGTTGTCAAATTTATTAATATAGAATTGTTCATATGATCCTTTTTTTCTTTCTCATATTTATAGCATCTGTGGTGATTTCACCTCTCTCATTCACAATATTAACTTTCAGTTTCCCTTTTTGTTCCCAGAGGTTTATCAATATGGCTGATCTTTCCAACAAACCAACTTTCCATTTCATTGATTTTCTGCATGGTATTTATTTTATTGGTTTCTGATCTGATCTTTATTCTTTTCTTTTTTTTTTTTTAATTTACCATGGGTAAATTTTTTTATTCTTAGTTTTTAAGGTAGAATCTGAGGTCATTGAGACCTTTCTTCTCTTTTAAGATAAGTAATTAATGTTATACATTCTCTTTTAAATACAGCTTTAGCAACATCCTACAAATTCTGATGTTGCATTTTATGTCACACATTTCATTTTGATTCAAAACACTTTCTACTTTCCATTTTGATTTATTTCATAAATACATCTGTTAGTCCTTATCTTTCAATTATATCTTCTGAGGGGTTGACAGTTTCAAACACGGTATTTTCTCCAAATGACATGCTGGTACCTGCTTTCAGCTCAGTTTGTCTTCATGGGAGGTCATGTCCGAATTTGTATGCACCCACCTAAACTTCCTTTTGGACTTAGGGCTGCCTGTGTGTGATGTTCTTGCTGTGGAGTCAGAGATGGCTACTGCAGAAGTGCCTTCCGGCCTTCCCCAGTGGGACTGATCTGATTCCTAAGTCTTATTTTGTGATGAGAGATGTGGCTTAGCACAGCCATTCACTCTCTATGATTTAGAGCATCTATTACCCTCCTATTTCAAGACTGCTGGACCCAGGGGCAATTTGGGAATGATAAAAGCTCTAAAGATTTCTCTTTCCTGAAAACGTAAATGTCTCATAAACCATAAAACGTGATTTACCGAATTTCGTACTTAGTATTTCTTAAATCTACACTTTAGTGATATGGAAGAGGTGATACTGTGTATCCTTTTCCATTCCTCATCAATGCCCTGCTGTCTAGAACCTCTCTGATGCTCAGGATGCCCGATGACACTTTCTGGTGGGTAGGGAGAGGGTCATTTAATCTTCAGGTTGACATAAGAGAGCTTTATTTTCCAAAAGACCAAAGGCTCCTTAGTTTGCTGTAAAAGGCGCTCAGGGCAATGTCCTCAACATACTAGGTACTGCATTTGGACACACAGACTTCGTAAAAAAGTTGTCCCACCTCCTGGGCTTTAGCCTTGAATGTAGGGGGTGGAATGATCCTTCCAGTATGGCTTAGGAGGAGGGAACAAGACTGGCAGAGCTAAGAACAAGGGGCCTCTGAGAAGCCAGCCTGGGAGAGGGCTCCAGGGATGGCTGGCCTTCCTGGGGAGAGTTAGCCCCCAGGCCACCCCAGTTCTGGTTCAAGGACAGCCTCACAGAATCTTGGTCTTGTCAGCACTGTGCTGGGTCAAGAGCAGCTCTTGGGCTCCTAGGAAATCCTCTTGCTCTCATCCTAATATGTTGGCCTGTTTTCTCCTTCTTCCTGTGACTGCCTCTCTGGCTGCCCTGGCCTGGGCCACCCTGCTGGCCAACTCCATGGTTTTAATTTCCAGAACCATCTGGGCAGTGGCTTCTGGGTAATGGATTTACCAAAACGAGCTGAACAGGCAGCTCCAGGTCTGCATCCCCAATGGTCACAGAACCCATCTGCTAGCAGGGTTTGTTCTCTGTGCGTGCTCTTAAGACTTGTTTTGTACCCACAGAACTTTATGGCTTTACTGGTTCAGTTTTCAGTCCGGTAAACATTTTACAAGTTAGAGGACAAACTATTTCGTGTCAAAGACTGGAACCTGTGCAAAGAGAATATTGTTTTGCCTTACATTTTGGAATATGTTTAATAATATTGTAATAAGATTGTGACTTGCCAATAGGAAGTGAGATTTTAAAAATTTATTTATTTGAGAGAAAAAGAGCATCACAAGAGAGGGATGAGCAGAGGGAGAGGAAGAGAATTTCAAGCAGAGGTGGCCACCCCTTCTCCACACCCCTTCTCCCCCTTTCATCCATGTCACCTTCTCTGGGGAGCCCATCCTATTGTCTCTGTCCTCTCTCCCTCCCCCTAATTCTGTTAATCCACCCTTGTTCATTTTCTTTTTCTTTCTCTTTTTCTTTCTTTCTTTCTCTCTCTCTCTCTTTCTTCCTTTCGGTGTGTGCAATCTGCAATTAATCTGCTTATGAACCCCTGTCCTCTGCCAGGTGGGAGCCCCTCAAATGCAGTAACTGAGTCTCCGACAGCAATGGGGGGCAGCAGACACCAGCAGGGGCAGAGCCCTGGGAAGGCAGAGGGACTCAGGGTCCTACACACCACGCTGGGTACCAGGGAGTGGGAGTGGACAGCACCCCGTGGGGTCCTCCAAGGCGCAGGCCCTGGAAGGAGGGGGAGGTGGGACGGAGCGGTGGCCCCGCAGACAGGACTGCTGGGTTCGGAACATTTTCTGGCTAAACGCAGTTGTGCGTCCTGCATTTTGTGTCCCTGGGACTCAACCTAGAAGCCGGGACGCAGGGAAGAGCGCTGGCTGCGCAGCTCTGCAAAGCGTGGAGACGGAGTGAGCTGGACGGGAGCCGTGGCTAAGAGCCGCAGCACCCGTGTTTGCCAGCAGACGGCCGAAGCCAGATGGACGAATCCAGCTCCAGCGCGGCTCCTGCGGGTCTGATTCCCGGGGCTGGTTTTGGCCACGGCAGCTGAGAGGGGGCGTGCAGGCAGGGTCCTTCCAAGGAAGGAATCGCAGACGAAGCCTACCCCCAGCCCTACCATAGTGGTGACTGTTTCACCCAAATTAGACGAGGCCGAATTAATGATCGAAGCACGAGAAAGCTCCTCAGAACAAATACTGTGTGGGGTCCAGCTTTTGGGGAAATAGTCTCTTGTTTGGGGCCAACCTTGCAGCTGATGGGGATTCTCCTGGTGAGCTTTCCTGGGGGACAGAAGGGAGGAGGGGGCTGGAAGGAGCCGATGTGGGGGCCCAAGCCCCAGGCCGAGCCACACAGACAGACCATCCAGGCCGGGCAAGAAACAGGGCGCTGAGGATCCTGACCTGAGCACCTTGACCAGCAAACCAAGGACCCCTTGAGCACCATCTGCCTGCCCTGGGGAAGAGGTCTTGTGAAGCCTCCTAGGACAACAACTCCCTGGGGCCCGTTATAGCTCTTTCAGGGATAGATCTGCGTTTGTGGTTCCTGTTTTATTTAGGGCCAGGAAAGAGAGAATTACCCCCCGAAGGTTGATTCTTTCCTCCTGGAGACAATTGTCTGCCCACCCCACTGCACCTTCACACATCCCCGCGCAGTATGCAGGAGTCCTCTGACCCCAGAGCTTCTTCCAGTCTAATTGGCATCACCAAGTCTGGCTTCGTTTCCACTGCTTGGGATGCCTGGTGTTCCTTTGAGGAGGTATCAGGGGCCAGATGCCCTGTGGCGGTTCACTCTTGCCAGTTCCCAGTACCCCCGCCTTTGCTCCGCCAATCTTCTACCCACTTGTCCTTTTGCAGGTCCCGCAGCAGGAAGGGTGGTAGAGGATTTCATTGTTGACCAAGGCTGAGGAGATTCTAGGGTGTGGACATTCCTCTGTGCCCGAGTTCTGCAGTGCAAGTGGCTGTGGCACTTCAGCATGGCATCAGGAATCCTTCGGGGAACATCTGGGACACGTCTGTGGCCCTGGGTTGGGTAGGAAGGTGGCTTGTCACCGCCCCAGTCCCTGCAGCATTTCCATTACCATGGACGAACTTCTTGTCCTCTTTCCGTGTCATGATCCCACAAGTTTCTTTCCATGTCATGATCCCAGAAGTTTCCTTCTGTGGAAGCTGCCCTGGGACTGTTGGAAACACAGTCCATGAGAAGGGAGGCTTGATTCCTGATTCCTGCCCAGACATCATAACTTGTGTCAGACTTCTGAGGAAAACTGATGATCGGCCGAGACACTCGAAATGGGATGTCACTGAAGAAAGATGGCTCTTCCTCAGCAAATTTAATATAAACCCATCCATGGCTTCGCACACCTGTGACTGGAGAATCCACTTTTGAAAGACATGCGACCATCAGGTTTCATTAGGTATGAGACACCCATTGCTTTGCGGGCTTTGAGAGTCTCCCAGCAGGGCCCTGTTTCCCTCTCCTGGTGATGTTCCCTCTGGACCTGCAAGAAAACGAATGCCGGCTTCAGAAATTATCTTCTAAGTCCTGGCAGGAAAGCTATTCTGGCTAAAGTCCACCTTCCAACTGATTAAAAAAAAAAAAAAAAAAGAAAAAGAAAAAGGTGGGGGACTTGAGGGTATGGCATCAGGAGTTAAGAATATAACCTTGATAAAATACAGGAGGTGAGGCAGAGTGTTGAAATGAGAAAAGAACGCGTAATTGTGCAGGATGCTTAAATTCCTGGGAATCCTGCATTTGTGCACAAGCAGCTGATGGGGCTGAGAAAAAATCTTTCCTATCCGTTGATGAAGGCGGGTCTCCTGAGGAACTTTTCCTCCAGTAATTGGTCACCTGCTCCTTCATTACTGCATTTTCTCAGATGTAATAAGGCTGAACTTCCTTAGAAATGGTCTGCGGCTTGTTCATGCAGCCCAACTACTCATAGCCTGTGCCGTGTAGCCCGGAGAGCTGCACGAACAAGGGGGTTTTTGAGTCTCCGCAGGCCGAGGCCTGAAGCTCTTTCAGCCACAGCAGACTCAACATCCCAGCATTTGCCCTCCCCTGTACCAGCGTCTCTCTGCTTCCTGATTTGCCCCAGTGAGCCCCTCCACCACCACCCCTGCACACGTGTGCCAGCTTCGGATTTCCTGCCTGCCCTGCCCATCCTGGAAGGTCTGGGCATTCTTACTGCGAAGTTTTTCCAACCTCACTCCCCTGGTACGGCTGCCTCTGGGATTACGGACTGCCCCTCCTGCCTGGGGGCCAACAGAGACCAGGTTTCTGCTTGCACTCTCTCGGCTCAGTCCTCTGGGTGATAACAGTACCACATGGACTTGCTGAAGCTTGGGCAAGCGCGCTGCTACCTGCATCCCTGGAAATAACTCGTGTTCCCAGGAGATTTCATTTCCACCCGCCCTCCTTCCTGAGACACCTCACTGCAGTCAGACAAGCCGAACTTAATACCCTCTACACAGCGTTTTATCTGGTGGGCAGGAGGGAGGCTAAAAGCCATACGGCACTTTCAAAGCAACTTTCATGGAAAAACAGAGCCCCTGACCATCCCGTGCTTGGGGAAGATGTTCACACCATTTGCTAGCAAGGGGGATCTCCCTTCCCATTGACCTCATGTGTCTCAACTAAAACTAAAATGATTCAAAACTATGTCAGACTCTCTGGTAAATATTTCCCAACAGTCCACAGTATTTGAAGATTCCTAAATTTAAAAAAAAAATTTCTAAAGTCATTTTTGTTAAGAAAATTAAATTATTAAAATGCATGATTCTCAGAGCATGCTGGTATCGAGAAGAGACAGTTCCCTTCAGCTGAAAACTCCAGTTACTCCAAAATGACAGAAACCCATGAAAACGTTTCTCAGGCAGAGGAAGGAAGTACAGGAATTTGTCCCTCAAGGTCTAACTGGCCTGAGGAGATGAACGGAGCTGCTTATGCCATCACGACCTGTGTGGGTGCCAGGCCACACCCTGGCCTTGGAGGGTGGGGTGCCCTGAAGATGGTTCTGGCTCCTGTCCCTCCACTGGGTTGGACTGCCCCCGTTGCTTAAATTCAGCAACGAATTATTTGACATTTTGTTGCAGGTAGCCAGTGCGTGCTTGCTTTGAAAAAATGGTGGGATCCACATCTCTTACTCTTTTTTCCTTACTGGGAACAAATCCTCTGTTCCCTTTGGCTTTAAGTGCAAACCCGTCATGTCTGTGCTCCCTTATTACAAAAGCCAGAGCCATGACACCTTGGCAGCCTAGTCGTTGAGCTAAAGATAACAGAGTAAGTGGTGCTGTTGCAAGACGCAAAACTGAGCCGACAGCAAAAGGGGTCGCAGAACTGCTCCACGGCGTTTTTGGGTTAAATGACAGGGAGTCGTCCTTGGTGTCGACAGCTTGCCACTCTGCTTTACAGATCTAATGATGGCCAGTAATGGGTTCTCCCATGTCACAAAGATGTTGGGAGATGAAGCAATACCCAGAAATGATTTCAGAACTTTGGATACAGGAACTTTATAAATGTCTGACCCCTGAGGAGGCCTCTGTTCTCTCTTTGGCAGTAATCCATCGGTTCCATTTGGGCTGGAGGGGAATGCCTTTTCTGGACTCACATAACTTTTGCAAACCTTGCCCAGGACTTGCATCTTGATTGTGCCCCAAAGAGTGTTAGCTGTGAGGCAGATGTGCAAGGGGAGAGCTGGTTAGATAGGGGCCTGGGAGTAACCCCTGCATGTCTAACTTCTGCACGCTCTTTGAATTTTCCCCAGTGCTACTCCATGCAGAATAAACTACTGCCCATCCAGCTGGGAAAGGTACATTTCACAAACCACGACAATCAGCCAGTTTTGGAAACACAGAACCAGTTTCTAAGTATTAGAAAGACATGAATAATTTCGACTTTTTCTCTCATCTTCAGTAGATTTGCAATAGCTAGGGGTTGGGTCCCTTAGCACGGCCTGGTTGTCTCTGTGTTCCTGGATCATTGATCGCACTGCTGAACAACCCCTGCAACTTTCTGGCCACATAAAGTATAAAAGTTTTGCCAAACTGGTAATTGTTTAGATGTGTTCCCATAAAATGGTATCAGTTTGGAAAGTTGCATAAATACTATCATGCATATCTAGACTTCTGTGGGACTTTAAATGACTTTAGGGTGTTATTAAGAGAGAAACAATGTCAAATCAGACAGTAAATAAGTGCACTTTAGAGTTTTCTTGGTGAGGTTTGGTCTTTTTCTAATCATGGGGGTGCTGATAGGCTCTGTTTGTGTCCAGTGTGTCTCTGAGCCATCCAGCCGCAGGGAGGTGACCCTACTTCCCTGGCTCCCTAAGCCTCCTGAGTTTCGAACTATCCCTATTTCTAGTTTAAGTCTGTTGGTAACATTCTCTGGGGGAAAGAAAACATCAGAAGGTAGATACAATTCTTGGAGAAATAAGAAAAACTGAAAATTCTTCTAAACTTCTCTAAGTTTCTGAGAGTTGCTAGAAGCATTCATCAAGATCACCCCATTCCCGTTTTAATTTGCCAGCATTGATGGTGCTGTTATTGGATAATTGTGCTCATCTCTTTGAAGTTGATGAAGTCTGAAGAAGATCTCATACCCGGTGTGGTGACTTGTCTTTGTTGGCGGGGCACACCATTTGAATGAAATCCTTGTCCCAGTGTCAGTGAGGAAAGCCGGCAAGGCTGTGTTGATCTGGTGGAAGAGGTAAAGGGTCTTGGCTTCCTCTCCCGGCCCCTCCTCACAGAGCCTGAGGAGAGGGTCCTGGCTTCCCCTCCCAGCCCCTCCTCACAGAGCCTGAGGAGAGGGTCCTAGGACCCTGGTGACAGTCCCCTTATCCCAGGGCTTCATCCCTACATCCCTCCGAGGTCTGGTCCATGGTGCTGTCCTGTTCTGCAGAGAGCTCATTCTGCAGTTGGCTAATTACTCGTATTAAAAAAGAAAAATGGTTATTCTTGTTGAAGGGAAAATACAGGTTCTAGCATTTACATAGTTAAAGAATGAACCTCCAGATCCAGCATCTGATGAAAGTCATGGCATGTTGATATGGCTGATTGCAAACCTGGAGATCAGAATAGCTCACATTTTATTGAGAGTGTGGCCTACTCCCTGCATACAGATGTGCTCATAGACAAGACGGCACATTTTCCACAAACCGGATCGGAACTGCTAATTGACAGGTCAGGCCTCGCCTGTCTATGCTCTCAATCCTAATTGGATCACTCCTGATTCCAGGGAAGATCAATAAGGCAAAGCCAATGCTCCCTCTAACAGGAAGAAAAGGGTGACACACTGATGGAAATGTCTAAAGCCTTACTGTGATTCTCTGCCATTATCAGAGTGTCTTCTATCATCATTGCTTCTTTTCTTAAATTTGTCAGTCACCCTGAAGCCTCCCTTCCGAGTTAGACCCCTGTCAGTTTCTACAATCATATCATACTCACGGGAACTGAGGTCATCAGCCGAGACCCCAGGCAGCCCTGGAGAGCAAGAGGTCACGCTCCCCTCTGTGGGAGAATATTCTCTAAAGATCTCTCTCCTGACCCAGGGAGAGGATGAGATGGAGTCAGCCTTCATGTGGGAAGTCTCATGATAGGGTGCTATGCACAACTTGGCCAGAGCCCCTTACAGGCATCTCATCAAAGCAGAGTCTGAGTACCAGTCCTGACCCCAGGTGCATTACAGGTGGGCACTGGGGCCAGCGGGAGCCCTGGGAGCAGCCTGGGCCCTGGGCACAGCAATGGCCCCAAATCAAATGATGACAGTGAATGTCCTTCCTTGTTCCTAATTTTTTGGGGGAAAGCATTCAATATCTCCCCATTAGACATGCTATTGGCTGCAAGTTTTGTAAATGCCCTTCATTAGGTTCAAATTTCCTTACAAGGTTAGGCTTGCTGAGGGTTCTTTTTTAGTATATCATGAATGGACATTCAATATTGTTAAATCTTTTACTGCATCTACTAAACTGATCATGTTTTCTTATTTTTCACTTTTTCTCCAGTTAAAACTTAATCGTATTTGCTCAATATTGGGAATAGTAGTATATATTACAATAAACATTCCTGTGATTAGAAAATTCATTATAGACAAGTAGTTTGCTCAAGCCTATGTCTCACAATCTGTAAACAATGCTAGCATCACTTTGGCATTACAGTAAATATTAAAGCTGCTTAGAATGGAATATGCTAGTTAGGTTTCTGCAAAACAAAACAGTCTTACTGACAGTATTGGTACTTAAGAAAAGGAAACATCAAACACACTCTTCTCCTTGGCAAACCAGACTGATAAATTCGATACTACAGATGCCCTCATTTGGAGGTCAAAAGTTATCTAATTAATACACTAGTAGACTGTTTTGTAGAGCTACTTTAAGAAGTACATTACCAAATTTTTAAATTTATTTATCATATAGTAGACAGTTAATAATATATAGTTTCAGATGTACCACATGATGATATTTGTCTGGATTGCAAAATGATCAACACAAAAGGTCTAGTTTTGATTTTTGCCTTTATGTTCATTAGGGATAGTGGCCTATATGTTGTTCTCTTGTTGCTCTCTTGTTCTAAACTAGTTTTGGTATCAGGGTAACGCTGATCTTATGAAATGGATTTGGAAGTGTTTGTCTTCTTTCATTTTCTGGAAGAGTTTGAGTAGCATTGGTATTAATTCGTTGAATATTTGGTGGAACTCACCAGTGAATCTGTTCTGGCCCAGGACTGTTGTTTATTGGGAGGTTTCTTTTTTTTTAATTAATTTATTTATTTTCAGAAAAACAGTATTCATTATTTTTTTCACCACACCCAGTGCTCCATGCAATCCGTGCCCTCTATAATACCCACCACCTGGTACCCCAACCTCCCACCCCCCCACCACTTCAAACCCCTCAGATTGTTTTCAGAGTCCATAGTCTCTCATGGTTCACCTCCCCTTCCAATTTACCCCAACTCCCTTCTCCTCTCTAATACCCCTTGTCCTCCATGATATTTGTTATGCTCCACAAATATTGGGAGGCTTCTGACCACCGACCCGATCTCCTTATTAGTGATCTCTCTGCTTAGATTTTCTATTTCTTTGTGAGTCAGTTTGGTGAATTGCATATTTTTAAGAATTGACCCATTTCTTTCCAGTTGTTCAATTTGTTGGCATAGTTTTCACAGTATTCTCTTATGATCCTAATGATTCCTGTGTTATCAGTCATAATGTCTCCTCTTCCATTTCTAATTTTATTTGTATCTTCTTTTTTTTTTGTCCGCTTGAAAAGAATAACTACAATTGTATCAATTTTCTTTAATCTTTGAAAAAATCAGCTTTTGGTTTTATTGACCTTTACTGTTATCTTTTTGCTAGATGTTTTCTATTTGTCCTGTTTTTTTCTTTCTTGTTCCTTTTTCCATTTTCTCAGAGTTCAACACTTTTATTATTTTATTTTTATTATAATTGACTTAGTATTCACACATCTTTGAAAAACTATATATGGTTGCCCTAGTTTTTATGATACATGCATTTAAATGATTTTGAATTAATAATCAAATAATATCATACCTCTTAACCTGTAGCATAAGAAATGTGCTCATTTCTCATTCTTCTATGCCATCCGTTGCACATTGTTCTTATACATTTTAGTTTTGACATAAACTACAAACACTGAACATCTTCCCTATTATTGCTTTGCATGCTGTTTCTTCTTGCAGGCAAATATTTCTGTCTAGGTTTCGGGTTAGTTTGCCCTCCAACTTCAGTTCTCTGATGGGTTCGATTAGAGACATCAATTTGAGTGTTGCTCGACTTTTCTTGTAGTAAAGACAGGAGCAATTCTCTTTCTTCCTCTTATATCCTTGAAGTCTTCCTAACTTTCCTTTAAATAATAAGAAAAAATTTCACATATTAAACTGCAAATTTGAATAAAAAATATACTTTTGAATGTGCAAGCGGTGGTAGGTGGTGGCTCTTTGTCTTCTCGAGAATGTGCAGAGTGCTTAATGGCTCTGTTCTGATTTTAAAAGCACTCAGAGTTCCTAAGTATTTTGCTCAAGTGAACACTGACCAGTGGCCTCATCTTCTTAAGATATTTGTCCTCACTGAAGCTATCAATCTTCTTAGTGAAAATTATTCCTGGCAATTTGTAAACATTCTAACATATCCTCTGGAGTCTGAACCAAGAGTGTCAAGAATCTTTTTCCTCCTTTGAAAAGACATGCGTGTGTTACTGAGATACATGTTCTATCTGGTTTCCACAGCCTGAGTGTTCTTTAGCTAAGGTGCAATATTCTGACAATGATATGTCCGGAGTGCAGAAGGAACTGTGAACACTAACAGTGTTGCTTCACACCTGCATGCTCTTGAACACATGGAGAGATAAAGCAGCAAAACAATCTGAAGTTGCTCCTTTATTAAATACATCCACTTCCTAGTCATGTGAAAGACGACTCAAGAATCAGTGGCATGATCTACTCTACTTTTATAAATCCACCAAGAGTACTAATTTTACTTTGCATTTTTTTTTTTTTTTTTTTTTTTGCTTTCTATGTGTATCATCAAGCCTACTGTAAAGTCACAACTCCATAAAAATGTCTCATCTTTGGTCTTATTCAATCAAAAACAAAAATGAACAGCCACATTTACCCAAGGTACATGCAGATATCTTAGTTCCCCTTAATTAATTAAAATGTTTAAGGCATTGACCTCTTCCGTAGGTACAGCACCAGTCCCTTCCACTTGTGCATGTTTATTACCCATTTCTTCCATTCAAGTTGTGTTTACAACACAGTAGTATGCCTAACAACCTGTCTTCCCTTTAGTATCAGCAGCAGAAACTAAATAAGAAAACAAGTAGACAGGAAATAACAAAATAAATAGGGGGAAAAAAACCCAGGCTGCCAAACCATGGCACATAGCTTCCCCTGTCCCAGCCAAACACCATTGAGAAAAAACAAATAAATATCATTTAATTTGGTGGTTAAGGGTAATTTACTTTATTTTATATTTGTAGAGGTGGGGAAATTACAAAGTAAATAATTTTCCATATTAGTTGACACTTAGCATGACATCCTTCCTCAGGGGAAAGGGAAGGACAATGAGTTAGAACATTGCCTGTATTGGGGAAACTTCTTTCAAGTTCCAAAACTGTCAGTTAAAAATTTCTTAACCTGAGTCTCATTTCTTCATGTCCTTACCAAGGTTACTCTGAGTTGTAAAATGTTTGAGAAAATGCATCATAAGAATAAAATGTGATGAAATTGTGACTTACTTTAATTTTATATGTCCTTGTTGAAATTATCTGGGCAGCTGTAGTATTGGGCTTATCCTGAGAAACACAAAATCTGAAGTCCAAAAATACCATCACTCTTTTTTTTTCCCAATTTAAATTCGATTAGCCAACATATACTACATCATTAGTTTCAGATGTAGCATTCACAAATTCATCAGTCATGTGTCATTCGCTCTTAAAGATACTAGTAATTACATTGATGTGGTGGCAAAGTACTACCTCATTTAAGGTGCAAAACTTCATGGGGTAAAATCAGGGGGTACCACCCCTGGCTTCTGACTCTAGTTACAAGCCCGAACTAGAAACGTTACACTCTTACAAAAGGCCACAGAGATGACCGTTTGGAAATGTACAGTAGCGCTTCACCGATTTCCCCTTTGCAGTGAGAGTACACAACCCCGAGATTCCTGCCAAGAATTACCTTCCGATCTTATTACTCAAAGACAGAAATTCAATTACGGGGATTTAAAAAAAAATAATCCCAGGTTTTCCTCGTTGTGGTAGATGGGTTAGCCTTGCTAACTTTGATGATCTTATGAACATCATTCCCACAGGGGAAAAAATCTCTCATGTAAGTTTCTTTTTCTTTGGACTTGGATTATCTTTACTTCAAATAGTAATGGTAGGCTCCACTTTCGGTAACAAAAGAGGAAGTTTGTCCTGGGCTGATTCTAAGACACGTAACTATAAATATTGTACAAATTAAAAAAAAAAAAAACCTATCTGAAGGCACTGGAGAGCAGGCATTTTATTACTAAATGATGTGTAAATGGTACAGAATCTAAGCATCCATGAGAATGAAACTTGGAAGAAGTAACCTGAATGTGGGCTGGTGCTGAAAAGACAGACTTTGCTGTTTGGGTCCAATGAAGTTAATTACC
This sequence comes from Mustela putorius furo, assembly GCF_011764305.1. NCBI lineage: Eukaryota > Metazoa > Chordata > Mammalia > Carnivora > Mustelidae > Mustela > Mustela putorius. The sequence goes on along the minus strand of NW_025422039.1, from coordinate 964,322 downwards.
CAGTAGAAGAACTAAAAACCCAACAGTCTTTAGCAGACAATAACAGGGTGTCTGCATGTGACTTTAACCCTGTCCAGGAGATGATCCCAAATTAGTCAATATATGAAAAGAATGTAGCTTTTCATTAGGAAACAAATCAGTGGGAGACACTGACTCAGAGTTGACAGATGTGGGAATCAGGAGGCAATGATTTGTAAAGCTGCTATTGTAACTGTGCTCAAGATTAATTTAAAAAGGAAAAGTTTGGGGGCAACTGGGTGGCTCAGCCATTAAGTGTCTGCTTCGGCTCAGGTCATGATCCCAGGGTCCTTGGATCCAGCCCTGAGTCAGGCTCCCTACTCAGAAGGAAACCTCCCTCTCCCCCTCCCCCTGCTTGTGTTCCATCTCTCGCTGTGTCTCTCTCTGTCAAATAAATAAATAAAATCTTTTAAATAAATAAATAAATAAATAAATAGGTTTTCAGAGGAAAAAACATGAAAAAGAATAAATAATAATGCTGAAAGTAAAAAATCAATTTCTTAAGTAAACATACAATATCTTTAAAAATTGTCAATGGATTTCTTTTTCAATATCCCTTTGGCTATTCGAGGTCTTTTCTGGTTCCATATAAATTTTAGAATTATTTGTTCCATTTCTTTGAAAAAGATGGATGGTACTTTGATAGGAATTGCACTAAATGTGTAGATTGCTTTAGGTAGCATAGACAATTTCACAATATTTATTCTTCCAATCCAGGAGCATGGAACATTTTTCCATTTCTTGTGTTTTCCTCAATTTCTTTCATGAGTACTTTATAGTTTTCTGAGTATAGATTCTGTGCCTCTTTGGTTAGGTTTATTCCTAGGTATCTTATGGTTTTGGGTACAATTGTAAATGGGATTGACTCCTTAATTTCTCTTTCTTCTGTCTTGCTGTTGGTGTAGAGAAATGCAACTGATTTCTGTGCATTGATTTTATATCCTGACACTTTACTGAATTCCTGTACAAGTTTTAGCAGTTTTGGAGTGGAGTCTTTTGGGTTTTCCACATATAGTATCATATCATCTGCGAGGAGTGATAATTTGACTTCTTCTTTGCCGATTTGGATGCCTTTAATTTCCTTTTGTTGTCTGATTGCTGAGGCTAGGACCTCTAGTACTATGTTGAATAGCAGTGGTGATAATGGACATCCCTGCCGTGTTCCTGACCTTAGCGGAAAAGCTTTCAGTTTTTCTCCATTGAGAATGATATTTGCGGTGGGTTTTTCATAGATGGCTTTGATGATATTGAGGTATGTGCCCTCTATCCCTACACTTTGAAGAGTTTTGATCAGGAAGGGATGCTGTACTTTGTCAAATGCTTTTTCAGCATCTATTGAGAGTATCATATGGTTCTTGTTCTATCTCTTCAACCTCAGCTGCAGCAACATCTTCCTAGGAACAACACCAAAGGCAAGGGAAGCAAGGGCAAAAATGAACTATTGGGATTTCATCAAGATCAAAAGCTTTTGCACAGCAGAGGAAACAGTTAACAAAATCAAAAGACAACTGACAGAATGGAAGAAGATATTTGCAAAAGACATGTCAGATAAAGGACTAGTGTCCAGAATCTATAAAGAACTTAGGAAACTCAACACCCAAAGAACAAATAATCCAATCAAGAAATGGGCAGAGGACATGAACAGACATTTCTGCAAAGAAGACATCCAGATGGCCAACAGACACGTGAAAAAGTGCTCCATATCACTCGGCATCAGGGAAATACAAATCAAAACCACAATGAGATATCACCTCACACCAGTCAGAATGGCTAAAATCAACAAGTCAGGAAATGACAGATGCTGGCGAGGATGCGGAGAAAGGGGAACCCTCCTACACTTTTGGTGGGAATGCAAGCTGGTGCAGCCACTCTGGAAAACAGCATGGAGGTTCCTCAAAATGTTGAAAATAGAACTGCCCTATGACCCAGCAATTGCACTATTGGGTATTTACCCTAAAGATACAAACGTAGTGATCCAAAGGGGCACGTGCACCCGAATGTTTATAGCAGCAATGTCCACATTAGCCAAACTATGGAAAGAACCTAGATGTCCATCAACAGATGAATGGATCAAGAAGATGTGGTATATATACACAATGGAATACTATGCAGCCATCAAAAGAAATGAAATGTTGCCATTTGCGACAACATGGATGGAACTAGAGCGTATCATGCTTAGCGAAATAAGTCAAGCAGAGAAAGACAACTATCATATGATCTCCCTGATATGAGGAAGTGGTGATGCAACATGGGGGCTTAAGTGGGTAGGAGAAGAATCAATGAAACAAGATGGGATTGGGAGGGATACAAACCATAAGTGACTCTTAATCTCACAAAACAAACTGAGGGTTGCTGGGGGAGGGGGTTTGGGAGAAGGGGGTGGGATTATGGACATTGGGGAGGGTATGTGCTTTGGTGAGTGCTGTGAAGTGTGTAAACCTGGTGATTCACAGACCTGTAACCCTGGGGATAAAAATATATGTTTATAAAAAATAAAAAATTTAAAAAAATTTGTCAATGGATGGTCTTGACACTGGAATGGAGATAATTCAGGAAAAGCACTAGTGCATGTAGAATAGGTTGGTAGAAATTATTTGATGTGGAAAACAGAGGGAAAAAAAGATTTGTAAGGAATGGTACAGACCCATGGTGTCTGTGGAACAGTATCAAAAGGAATAACAAGGCAGTGGGAAAAAACAATAGTACTCTGTGTTCCTGTCTCTCATGTTTTCTCACAAGGTCGTGTGGAACAGAAGGGGGTGTACAGCTACACGAAAACCATATCCTCAGAATAACTTGCCCAAACTTCAAAATATCTATAAGTAAACAAGAAAAAAAATCAATAAATTTCAATCTGTCATTTCTCATGTTTTTCTCTTACCCCTGAATTTAACAAGGCCACTTAAAGGGCTTTTTTTTTTTTTCATCTTGCTTTTTTATTTTTCATTCTTTTCTGTATAAAAAATTTTTACTTGAAAAGTTTTTTGAAGTATAATTGATATACAATGTTAAATTTGTTTCAGGTCTACAACATAGTCGACCTGAACTTCTCCCTACATTATGCTGTGCTCCCTACAAGTGTGGCTACCATCTATCACCATACAACCCTATTATAATACCATTGACTGTACCTTTCAACCCCCATGTCTTACTTATTTATTCAATTATTAAAGGGCTTTTTGATGAGCAAAAACAGAACAAAAATAAATTCTGAAAAAGAAAGAAAAAGAAAGCTATCAGAAGATGAAGTGTGATCCGAAACTATTGCCAGAAAGACTAGGTTTGCATTATGTACAAAAGTACTAATATGTGTCTGGGTAGGTCAGTCCATGAACCTCTCAGAAGAGACAAAGGTATGTGCTGTTGGAAGAGGCATTCCTTAAGACACAGAGCTGCCTTGGGGAGAAAAAAGGAAAACTGGAAGGAGAAAGCCTCTTCAGCACTGGGTGGAAAAGGGCACCAAGCTAAAGGCGGATATTTAGAGTTCCGCAGAACAGAAGACAGTCAAATAAATAAAGGGCATGCAATATTTTTCCCATAAAAAAAAAAAACAACAACAAATAACCCACTGGAGTGTCTTGACATGGCTACTCTGGCAGGTAGGCAAGTCTTTAAACTAAGAATCTTGTAAAGTATCCCAAAATTACAGAATTAACAAGAAAAAAGTGGTATTATTGTCAGGTCTTAGAAAACAAAATTCACCACAAATCAACTGAAGAAAACTTTCCCCACAGAAATAATAATGGAAAGAGTAAAACTCTAAAACAACAATCCTCATGGAAATAAATATATGCAAACAAATGTCTGAGTACATTGAGAAAAGAAGCTTGAACTAGAAATTGAAAAACAAAGAACAGACATGGGGGCACCTGGTGGCTCAATCGTAAGCGTCTGCCTTCAGCTCAAGTCACAGTCCCGGGGTCCTGGGATCGAGCCCCACGTCGGGCTCCCTGCTAGGTGGGAGACCTGCTTCTCCCTCTCCCACTCCCCCTGCTTCTGTCTCCCTCTCTCTGTGTGTCTCTCTGTCAAATAAATAAATAAAATCTTAAAAAAAAAATAAAAGGACAGACATGGACAAAAATGAAGAAGTAATGAAAAGAGAGTTGGTTAAAATCAGAAAAGAAAAGGAAGAAAAGGCAATTACTTTTGGTAGAGAAAGAACATAAAAAATATAACACAATACACAAAATTGTAAAATATTATGACAAAGATAAGACTAAATACGTCAATCGTCTCAGTAAAGGTAGATGGAGTTAACTCAACCATGGAAAGGAAAAGAGACATTTTCAATCTGGCTTATCAAGAAAGACTCAATTAGATGGCCCATACAAGAAACAAACCTAATAGAAACGATTCAAAGGGACCAAAAGCAAAGATGTGGACAAAGTTATACAATATAAATAGAAACTCAGAGCAGTTATCCCGACATCAGACAAAGTAAGCTTAAGCCAAAAAGCATGAACTGTAATCCAGAAGCATACTTTCTCACCCCAAAGCCGCGATCTGCTAAGTTTAATGTGCGTGAATGCTTATGAACCAAGTAACACAGCAAATATGATACATCACAGTGTTTATATAAATATAATACAATATGGTACAGCATTATGATGTAACCGCTTCAGCGGATGGAAGGAAATATGGCTGGATATGCGCTAATAGATGTGACCATTCCTCTCACAGAAGCAGGCAGACCAAGTGAGCAAACAACTTGTAGGAGGTCAGAAACCTGATGAACACTGTCAGTACGATACATCTCACAGACATGTGCACCTTGACCTCACAGTTACTCTCATTTCTCACATGTGCATGGGACCTGTGTGTGTGCACGCACGTGTGTGAGATCATGTAGAAAATATCGCACATTCTGATCTGCCATGAAACTAGAAATTAAAACACAAAGGCCTTTCCACTTGGAAATTAATAAACCTACCGAACAACCCTTGGGCGAAAGAAGAAATTAAAGATGAAGTTACAGAATTTTCTAAACTAAAACTAAAATGATGAGAACAGCACACACCCCAGAAAGCTATGATCGGGGGAAGTTAATAATAGCACTAATAAAAAAAAAAATTATCAGCATGAACATTTACATAATTAAAGTTAATGAATTAAATTCTCAGCTCAAAAAAAAAAAAAAAGATCAGACAAAGACAACAAAATAAACCAGAAGAAGGCATGAGGAAGGAAATAAAAGCAAAAACAATTAGTGATGTGGAGAATATAAAACAGCAGACTTAATTAATGAGATATGTTGGGCTTTGGAAATGTTTATAAAAAGACAAATTACCATCCAACTTGATTAAGAAAATAGGGACAAGACCAAACGTACAAAATAGGAAATGATAAGGATATCATTATCGGAATATATGTATATATATATATATATATATATATATATATATATATATCAGAAAATAGTCCCTACCCAACTTTTGTAGCAACATGGATGGAACTGGAAGAGATTATGCTGAGTGAAATAAGTCAAGCAGAGAGAGCCAATTATCATATGGGTTCACTTATTTGTGGAGCATAACAAATAGCATGGAGGACATGGGGAGTTAGAGAGGAGAAGGGATTTGGGAGAAATTGGAAGGGGAGGTGAACCATGAGAGACTATGGACTCTGAAAAACAATCTGAGGGTTTTGAAGGGGCGGGGGTGGGAGGTCGGGGTATCAGGTGGTGGGTATTATAGAGGGCTTGGATTGCATGGAGCACTGGGTGTGGTGCAAAAATAATGAATACTGTTATGCTGAAAATAAAAAATAAATTAAAAAAAAGCAATATATCGCAATAAAGGTATTTTAAAAAATTCAAAAAAAAAAAGGAAAATAGTCCCTATTTTCTTTATATATATATATATTTAAAACCCCAAACAGTGCTTCAACCTTTATGAAAACAAATGTGAAAATCTAAGGAAGTGGTTAAGCTCCCCCGTCATATAATGTGATTTACCAGTGAAACCGATTCTGTTTAACGTGCAGTCCTCTTTAACCCAACTCCAAGCTTAAGGAACTCTCGGTGTTCAAGCTACAGGCAGGCACTACACCCTCTCTCTGTGTCTAAGTGGCTTCCTTGGAACAAAGAAAGATCTGGAATGCTTGGGATTATTATAATGAAATAGTATGAGGGTTTGTCCCAACTTTTTGATTTATTGGAAATTTGCTCAAGTCCTCCCTGGGAAAGGGAAATAATGCATCTCAGGAAGCCATTGCAGCACACTGCTGCATTTTTAAAAGGCTGCTTAATTTTTTATGTAGAGCAGCCTCAGGGAATGCCAGGGTTGTAGGGACTGGCAGGACTCCATGTTCTGCTCTTCCAAGGAGTTTTGAATATCAATGAAGGATTATGGATTAAACTATTTGATGGACTGTTGTATATACCTTTGCACATGGGGTAGAGCCAGAACAATTTAAGTAACTGTATTAATAGTTAAAGGGAACATGAGAGTTATGGCTCCTGGGGAACAACATTGACTTTGGCTTTGAGGGTCGTCCAGTATCACATGCCTGAAAGGACCAGGCTGCCGTTGTTTGCACCCACCACTAATAAACACACCATTAATAAAAGCCCATTATTGTTTTTCATCACTGAAATGTGCTTGTCAAACGTTGTGAACATAAGAGGATGATCAGAACCCAAATAGTGATGAGTCATCTCCTGGAATAAATCAGCTGTACCCGCTGCTCATGACCATCAACATAAGGAGACATCAGAAGGACCACAGAGAAAGGCTGGTCTCTGCTGCTATAGGCCCAATTCATTCCTACAGTTAACTTAAAAATGGAACTGATTTGGAATAAGTAAATAAATACATAAATAAAAGGACAGATTAATGAACATAGACCATCTTGAAAGATGGTCCTTGTGGTTCATGAGTGAAGTCTGATTACGTTAATGCAGCCTGAATGAGAGACTTTTGTGCCTCTCTTTATGCTCCTTAGACACAAGCCACAGCTGTAATATTCTCTCCCCACCGGGAAAGAATGCCCAGTCCAAAGAGTAGGAACAGCAAATAGGAAGTAACCAGAGTCATAGGAAATAACCGTAGCTTCAGCGTGATGGAGGGACATCGCCACAGGGGACATCTGCCTCCTGTGAGCTCTGAAGCATGCTAAGTAAGCAAGACGGTTAATGAAGATTTTCAAAACTCAAGGGTAAGGTACACAGCTAGGTTAAATCATATGGAGGAAATCTTTTGGTTAAAATAGCATAGTCCTTGGTAGGGTTTATCTCAATAACTTCGGCTCGACCTACCGCTTCATTCAAAATCTCTCAGGCTCAACCACCCAAATTTAATCTTTAAAAAAAAAAAATAGCATAGTCCTTGGTAGGGTTTCCACACCTTAATTCATCCACATTCAAGAGGGCTCCTGTGGGCAGAAGCTTCCTGTTCCCCTTCCAGTTGTTTCCGCCAAACTGCCTCCAGCCTCTTCTGACAGGTTGCCCATGGGGGTCTCTCCATTCTTCTGGGCTTCTTCATCCACTGCCATGATCTCCAGCCAGGACTTTGGTAGCGATGACTGTCTCACGTAGGGTCCTTCATCTGCTGACTTCCGGATGTTTCTATCATGACAGTCCCCAAACCTGAGTGACCCCCTGTCTCTCCTCTCTAGGGTTCTGGTAAAAATGCCAAAAGATATCAACTGCAGCAAGTTCAGTCCTCTGCAAATTTATAATTTCTAGTATCATCTGTTGCCACAGTTTTGCTCAACACATGAAAGTCAATCTCTGTTGTGTTTTTCTTTTTCTTTATAAATTCCCTAGTAATTCCAGTGACATCATCTTCATATCCTCCAACTCATGACCTTCCTTGCTCCCGGATGTCCTTAGATGAGCACGGACCTGCAAGTGTTTCCACAAACTCCATTCTTCCAACTTCAAAATGCTCTCTGGTCTCTTTTCACAGTAGCTCCTCTTCCTAAGGGAGATCTCCAACGATGCCTGCCTTTTCCACACACAGTTCTCTTCATCATTTCCTCCTGCCAACTCTGAAAATGTGCCCCATCCATTATCCCAGATATCACATATCTCATCCCTCTCTCTCTGTGGACTCCTTTTACTGAGCCTAGAAACAAATCACTCACTCACTTGCACAACACAGATATCCATTACTGGCTAATAGTTTATGTCCACCTCAAAAACCAGAGAGCCTTAGGTGACATTACCTTCAATGAGATTTTTAGACAGAGTTTTAATATTATTGTATGACCTGAAAATTGATAATCCTTGTACGATTAATATAACTCTCAATCATAGAAGCAGAAAAAAAAATGTCCTTAGTTGTTCTGGGGAAAATATAAATATCCAACAGACACTCAATTTTAATACAAAATTTATAGGGTAGATTTTATTTGGACTGTGAAGTTGTTTATGGCTGAATACAATATAATATCCATTCACTTGTCATTTCAGAAATATTGCTTGCTGTTTCAGGAGTACATCTTTGAAAGTGTAAGAAAGTTATATACTCTGTTTGTTAATTTAATACAAAAAAAAATCTTTAGTTTATAGTGGCAGTTGTCATCCAGTGTTAAACATCAAAAGTGGATTTTCCAAGAGGATGTATACCTAAAAAGAAGCAAATCTAAAGGAATTAATACCACTTGACCTACCAGGCAATGAATCTTTCCTCAATATATATTCGTGTTTTTAAAAGTGTAGTTTAAAAGTTAAAAGGTGCATTTCTCATTCTTGGCAAAGAATATATGCATTGACATTTTCATCCATATAAGGCTGAACTTTGAGAAACTGGTAAACATGCATTTCTTAGGCTATTTTCAAATAACCTAATGTAAAGGCACTGACTGGAACGTACACTGATGAATGATGTTCCTGTTAAAACAAAACCCATTTTTATCATGAGAGACACAAACCATAACAGACTCTTAATGTCACAAAACAAACTGAGGATTGCAGGTGGGGAGGGGGGTAGGGAGAGGGTGGTGGAGTTATGGATATTGGGGAGGGCATGTGCTATGGTGAGTGCTGTGAAGTGTGTAAACCTGGGGATTCACAGACCTGTAGCCCTGGGACTAATAATGCATTATATGTTAATTAAAAAATTATAAAAAGAAAAGAAAAGCCCACTTTTAATTAGCAATTCCAATTTTTCTTTTTCATTTGTGTTCAAATTGTCTTAGGTTAGTGGAGAGTTTTTAAGAATGTTGTTTCTGCACTGTATTATTAAATACAGGAGAACCACCATTTTATTTCAATAACTTCAGGGTTTTATTTTCCCTTTGTTTTATTTTTGAAATTTTGCTATAGAATTAAAAGCCAACAAAAGAAGCTTTTAGGGTTGACATAAAAAACTTCTTAGGCACTTAAAAATAAGAGTAGGAATGATCAGTTATCAACAGATACCTAAACACTTGTGTGAAAAAAGCAAAATTCCGCTGAGTAAATGTAAAGCACCAGTTAACTGTGTTAAATGATTCATGACTAGGACAGTGTCCCCATCCCCCATCGGGAGCAAGCAGAAGAGAGTTCCATAGAACTCTGCAGAATGGGAGGTTTTTACAGGCAAAGAGAGGGTGAAAAAAAGGAATTTATTAGCAAGGAATGCATTGCTTCAGGGGTGCTCACCTTCCAAGGGGAACAGAAGGGGTCTATGGAGGAATTATCTCCTAGTGCTGACCAGGAAATTCTAGTCTGCTTGGTGAAAGGGCAGGGGGCAGGAGGGGGAGGGTAGTGCTGATACTGTGCTTAGGGGAGGTTTTAAGACTCCACTGACTGACTTGGGTCCCTAAGGTAAGTGACATCATTTTGGGCCTGTGGTTTTCTACTTAACAACTGGAACATGTATACCTTTTGGCAATGAAAATTTCAGCACAGCAACTAAAGTGGAAAATTGAAGCGAATCATTAGGTCAGGAAGCTTTTTTACTTCTGTAGAATAGCTTGAATATTTCGCAACTTAACATTTCTCTCAGTAAGGAGGAAAGCAGATTCTTCGAATATTCTTCTCAACGTAAGAACTGTCATGTGCCCATTTTCAGTAGCTTTTATTTATCATGCAAATATGATAATTAAGGATTTTTAAAATATAATGTAATGTGATGTTAATACTGATAATATGAACTCAACATAGAGAAAAAGATAAATCCAATATGCTTTCTTTTCTCACCTTTTCCTGCACACAATCCTACTTCAGAGGTAAGCCAGACACCCAGCCATTTCCTCCCTTACACAAACCAGCACACCTACCCACACACCAGCAGGATCATTTGGACACCATTTTCCTTATCTTGTCTCTAGCTAGCTACCTCGTTTGCTTTAAAAAGGAAGCAAGTAAAAATAAATTTATTTATCTTCTCAGATTTCTGGAAGCTAGAAGTCCAAGATCAAGTTGTCGGCAAGGCTGGTTCCTTCTGAGTCTGCTGGAGGAAATCTATATCAAGTGTCTCTCCTAGATCCTGGTGGTTTGTTAGCAATCTTGTGTGCCCCTTGGTTTGTAGACATGCCACCCCAATTTCTGCCTTCAAGTTCACATGAAATTCTCCCCATGTGCATATCTGCCTCTGTATCCAAATCCCCTCTCTATCAGGACACCAGTCATATTGGATTAGGGGGCCCATGCCACCCCCACATGACCTCACCTTAACTCTATCTACAATACCCTATTTCCAACATCGCTTTCTGAGATACTGGGGATTAGGTCAACAAATTTTGGGGAGAATCACAATTCTACAAAGGACTTTGACCGTGTGTTATTTTATGGAGAGAACAGAATGAGCGCACCATGCCTCACTGAGCTGGACCAGTCTTGAGCAACCATGGGATTGAGCAAGGTGGGCCAGGTCTCTTGCACCTGTTCCAGTGCCATCAGAAGATGGTACCAGCACAGGTGCTGGCAAAGGAAGGCAGCTATTGTCATGTATGGTAATGATGGGGCTTGGGGACAAAAAGCCTTTTGCAGATAAAAATCTGAAGTCAAATCGCAGACATGACAGTTCTTCAGTGAACAAAATTTATACATGTATCAGTCTCTGGAGCTCTTGCTTGAGGAAGCCATTGGCTGTGACCACCTATCTTTAAGCATGTGTACTAGTCAAGCGTGACTGTGTGTGCATGTGCAGAGACACGTGTGTATGTACAGATATATGAAGGTGTGTACATACACATGTAGGATTTTCATGCTTCTTGAATGTTTATTGATCTGTCGTTACCACACTTTGACACGGGATGACACTTGGTCCAGCGTTTCTTCCATTTGCTCCAGTGGGACTGCCTGTCTTGTAACTGCAACATGAGAACATTTGACTCTGCCTGTATTTTCAGTTATCTATAAAATTTTGATTTAAGAGAAATTTGCAAGTTTTTTAAAGTAAGAAGTCCCTGACTTATAGAGAATCAGGGGAGTACTTTTAACAGCAGCCTGATGGAATTCATATGAATTGGGTTGGGGTTTGGGTGGATTGGTTGTACCTGATTAGAATTTCTCTGCTGGGTATCATCTGGGGAATCATGGAGACCATGATGTGGTCTCATCACAGAGAAAACCAAAGTCCAGACCCATGCCAGTGGGATCTCAAAACACCCTCACCCTCACAGTGTTTGAGTTGGAGGAGATCTGAGTGAGCAGTCTGTTTATGATATCTGTAGGCAATGAGAAAGGCCCATTTGATGCAGTAAAAGAGCATGAAGATGGCAAGATGAGATAAAGCTGGTTTACAGTAACGCCCCTCACTCCACAGGTTGTGTTCAATTTTCCAGGGTCAACTCTTGTATCTGGATGCCAGTTGTATCTTGTACAAGATGCCATCTTGTATCTAGATGTATCTAGATGCCAGTTCTCCCTCATGGAAAAAATCTAAGGAGCAAATCCCATTTTCCCCAGGATGAGTTTCTCCTACCTTCAGTTTCAGATGATAATTAGAAGATCACTGATGCCTTATAGTTAGAGAAATTCCCATAGAAGAGAGTGACCGAGGAAATAACAATCTTTTATATCAACTGAGAGTGATATTTTTTGATACCTTCATCTACAGCAGCCTCAGTAAAACAGATAAGAACAATACACATGCCCTTTTCAAGGGGCAGCCTTTTATTTCTAGACAAATAGAAGTAGGTTGAGAGCCGAGCCCATGTTTTAAGTAAATAGAAGAATAGGAAGGTGAGCCTCTGTAGAAAGCCTGAATATGTTTCATGGGCATAAGTTAGGAGGTGAGAAAATTTTAGGCAAAAATGAGGAGTAAACATGTGAATGGCTGACCTAGATTCTTTGAACAGACTTCTGTAAAAAGGAGCTTCCCTGAATTTCTACTGATTACTCCTAGATCCTATTACTAGTAATTTGAAGAAGCTGTTATTTTGTTAATTGATTAAATATAAGAGGATGGGTGCCTGAGTGGCTCAGTGAGTTAACCATCTGCCTTCAGCTCAGGTCATGATCGCAGGGTCCTGGGGTCCAGACCACTGTGGGCTCTCTGCTCAGCAGGGAGCTTCCTTCCCCCTCTCCCTCTGCCCTTTCCCCCACTCATGCTCTCTCTCTCAAATAAATTAATAAAATCTTTAAAAAATCAAAATAAAAAATTTAAAAAGAGTAAGAGAAATAAGAGATTTTGTCTGTATTTCCTTCTCTAGAGCCTTTCCTTTATTTTTGTAGTCCAAGTTTCTGACCAATATTTTCCTTTTTCCTAAAGAATTTATTTTAATATTTCATGCAAGGCAGGTCCACTGGCAAAAAAAAAAAAAATCTTGATTTTCATTTGTGGGAGAAAGTATTTTCCCTTCACCTTTAAAGCATCAGTTTGCTGGATACAATATTCCAGGTGGGTGACTTTTTGTTTCTGTTTTTATTTTTCCTTTCAACACTTTAAATATTTCACTTTCTTCTTCTTGCTTGTTCAATTTCTAAAGAAAAGGTCCAGCATGATGTTTCCCTTGCTTCTCTGTACATAGTTATTTTTTTTCCCCTCTTATTTCTTTAAAGGTTTTTCTTTCTCGGTGATCTTCTGCACTTCAAATCCAGTGTACCTGCGTAAGGAGCTCTGGGTGCCTGTTTTGCCTGGTATTCTCTGAGCTGCTGGAATCTGGGGCTCCATGTTATCATGAACTTGGAGAAATTCTTGACAATTATTAATTCAGACATTTCCTTTGTGCCTTTCCCTCTTCCTTCTGTGTCTATAGTTCCATTACCTCTGTCACACCTCTGCTTACTTATCTTCCTATTGAGATGTAAGTAACATCCAGCATTTCCCACTGAAGAAGCATCCATCTGCTGTGTTTGCAAAAATCAGGGCATCAGATTAAGGGTTTGAACTCTTTTCTAGAAAATGCCTTTCTCCGGGGAAGACTGCAAAGATGTTGTGCACTGGCTTCCATTCTCTCGGACACACCCCCTTAGATTTCTGTAAGCATGACAGAAGCTTGCTCCTGAGGCTAAAGCTTGTGGACAAGCAAATAGACCCCTTTCTCCAAAAGGCAGGGTGTGTTTTGTCTATCTGAGCAGAGCACTGGGAGTCTGCCCAGAACTCTCTTCCACTGTTACAGTACCATGGGACCCAGAAACACAAGGTCCCTGGCCTCCAGAGGCAGGCAATGTAGGTGACCCCGAGGTGGCAGTCACAAAAGTTTGGTCACCGGACATAAACACTAGGGCACTGGACGCCTGTAAAATCTTCTTTCTGGAAGATACTGCACAGCAGGGGAAGAGCACAAAGATGGGCCTACTGGCTGGAGAAAGAAGAGAAGCAACACAGACTTGGCACCCTCTGGAAAAAGGAGAAGAAAGGGGAAAAAAAGAAAAAAGTGAAAAGAGCTAAAAACTGTTTTAAAAAGAGAAAAAGAAAGATGTTGGCTGTGAAGCTTGAGCAAGGTGAGATTATACCAACCAGCTGGAGTGTAATGATGGCCCCCTGGAAAAGGAAAAAAAATGGTACTCACTGGCTTCAGAGAAGCAAGGAGAAGCAGAAGATGTGCCTATGAGCCTCTGTCCCTACAGCGTTTTCTTCCAGCAGGTACCTGGCCCTCAGACTCACATTCTAAGAATAGCAAATGTGTCCCTTTCACAGAAAACCTGGGTGCTTTTCAAAAGGCTGTCCAGGTTCCTGGACTGGCTGAGTCTGTGGGCTAGCCTGTTAAGAGCCATTTTTCTGGTCCACCATAACCCTGAAGGTCTCATGGGCACAAGCCCCATTGTTCATCGAAGTCAGATGGTTTGGGTGCCAGTATTTACAAGTCGGGCTGCCCAGAGTGGGGTTGGACCCTTCATCCTTGAAGGAGATCTCTGGGTATTGCGTTCCCTCCCAGCTGTGAGGTGCCACACCAGCCGTGGAGCTTATGATGAGATTGCCACAGTGTGTTTTACTTATGGACCAAGTTCTTCAGTTGTTGCAGGTCCATGCCAACTTTGTATTTCTTTTGTGTCAGTCTGGGTGGTTTGTGTGTTTCCAAGTAGTTTCCAATTGGGTCTAAGTTTATCTACTTTGTAGGCAGGTAGCTGTTCTGAGCACTCCCTTGTGAGTCTTACTTCATGTAAGATCTGTAAGATCAGTTGTAATACATCTTTATCATTGCTGATTTCAGCTGATGTTTTAGCTGGTCTCGCCAAAGTTGTTCATTTTGTTAATCTGACAAGAAAAAGTTTTCAATTTCAATTTTTTAATTTAATTTTAGTTTTAATTTTGTTGACTTTGTCTCTTTTCCTCTTTTTAAAATTTTATTTCCACACTATTCTTCATTGTTTTTTCCCTATCTTCTGGTTTGGGGCTCAGTTTATGTTTCTCATTTCTCAAGGTAGAAATTTAGGTTACTGATTTTTTTCTTTTTTAATATAGGCATTAATAACTATCAATTTCCCTGTAAGCACTGCTTTCACAGCCTTCCATATGTTTAGGTATGTTGTACTTCTGTTTTCAAGCATCTTAAAGTATTCCCTAATTTTCCTCGTGATTCTTAATTTGATCCTTTTGTTATTCAAGAATATCTGGTTTAACTTCTACTCATTTGTGAATGTTCCAAGTTTCTATTGATGGCTGACTTTTAATTTAGCTTCATTATTGTAGAGAGCATACTCTATATGATTTCAGCTTTTAGAAGTTTATTGAGACTTTTCTTATGGCTAACCAGATGGCCCACCTTGAACAGTGTATCATATGCCTGTTGGGAGAAAGCATCCTCCATTGGGGTCTGGTGCAGGGTTCTGTAGATGTGTGTTAGCTCTAGTCAGTTTGTTCCTGACTAGGAATTCCAGTTGATCCTCCAGTAAGTTGTTCCCTGTGACTGAAAGTGAGACTTTGATAGTCCCCACCCATTATCATTGAACTGTCTACTTGTCCCTTGAATTCTGTTAAGTTTGCCTTCATATATTTTGGGCTTCTGATTCTGATTTATCATTTTTATATCTCTGTGAAGGATTTATTCCTTTCTCATTATAATATATTCCCCTTATCTCTAATGAAATGTCTTGCTTTGAAATCTGTTTTATCTGATATTAACATAGACATTGCAGCTTTTTACAGTTTGCTATATGGCTAGTATACCTTTTCCTATCATTTTGCTTTCCATCTACTTGTATACTCAGTCTTCGGAATTTCTACTATAGAGAGTATATAAGTTGGATCTTGCTTTTTCATAGTCCAATCTGAAAATCTCTGTCATTCAGTTAGGTTGTTTAATTCATTTATATTTAATATTATTGAGAAGGCTGAATTTACATTGACTCTTTTGTTCTCTTTTCCTTTGTGTGTTATGTCCTTTATGTTCTGTTCCTCATTTATCAACTTCTTTAGCATTAGGAGGATAGTTTTTGTTTTAAAATATTATTTCTCTTAATGATTTTCAACTCTATGCTTTTAAGTTAATTTCAACTAAATTAACTCCAGTGAGATAAGTATTTTGATCCTATACAGCCCCTGTTGTTATGTACATAATGTCTATATATTATGATAATGAACACATTTTTATAATTATTGCTTATAATTTTATAAAATTTAGTAAAGTTAGGAAGAGGAGAGAGCAAGTATATATTTCTAGAATTTGTTGTATTAACCTTCTATTTACTGTTTCTTTTCATTTCCTAATGTGTATCTAAGTTACTGTCTAGTGTTATTTCCTCATTACAATACAACCTTATTCTCACCTGTCTTCTTTTTACCATTGTCACATGTAATAAAGTTTACAGTTTATATCTTATAGTCTCACTAATACATATATAATGTATACTTCTTATTTACTTATTGAGAGAGAGAGAGAGAGCAGGCATGCAAGCAAGGGGAGGGGCAAAGGAAGAGGGAGAGAGAGAATATCAAGCAGTTTCCCACCACACAGCAGTGCAGAGCCCAAGGCAGGGCTTGATCTCACGACCCTGAGATCACGACCTGAGCCAAAATCAAGAATCAGTTGCTCAACACACTGAACCACCCAGATATATTTAAATCTGTTAACAAAAGAAGGGAGAATGAATGTGCAATTATATTGTCTTGTATAATTATTTACAAAATTTTATTTACCAATGGTCTTTTTCCTCCCTATGGATTCACATTACTGTCAATTTCTTGCATTCAGCCTGAAGAATTTCCTTTAGAGTTTTTTTTAAAGCAGGTTGGTGAGTAACAAGAG
Source organism: Mustela putorius furo (assembly GCF_011764305.1). NCBI lineage: Eukaryota > Metazoa > Chordata > Mammalia > Carnivora > Mustelidae > Mustela > Mustela putorius. Next base: position 947,741 of record NW_025422039.1, on the reverse strand, counting down.
CTTTCAATTTTTGTTTATCAGAAAATGACTTTATTTCCCCTTCACTTTTGAAAAATAATCTCATGTGATATAAGATTCTTGTCTTAAGGCTTTTGTTTTCTCTTTTTTCCTTTCAGTTCTTCAAATACACCATTTCTGTCTTCTGGTTTCTATTCTTTTTGATGAGAAGTGACCTGTTAACTTTACTGCAGTTCCCTTGTACATAATGAGTTGTTTGTGTCTTGCTGTTTTCAGGATGTCCTGTGTTTGGTTCCCAGCATGTCAAGTCTGGTGGGTCTGAGTATAGATCTCCATCCCCCAGACTACCAGGAAGCCCCTTTATAACACTTTGATTTTGAACCTTGGCAACCATTTCAGGCAGGAACTTTAGCTTCTCTGAGTGGCACCTTTGCTCTCTTGATCTTGTTTCTACTTCACATTTGTTGGATTTATATTTTGTTTTTTAAAGATTTTATTTCTTTTATTAGAGAGAGAGAGTGCACGTAAGAGAGAGAGAGCAGGAGCAGGGACAGAAGGAGAGGGAGAGAGAGAAAGCAGACTCCCTGCTGAGCAGGGAGCCAGATGTGGGGCTCCATCCAAGGACCCAGGAATTATGATCTAAGCTGGAGGCAGACGCTTAATGACTGAACCACCTAGGAGCCCCTTTAGGGTTAAAAGAAAAACAAAAACAAAAACAAAACAAAACAAAATCCATGAATCCTAGTTCTAAGAACTCTATCTTTCTGAACAAGTCACTCAACTTTCCTCATCTGTAGAAAGAATATGACAATTGAGCCTTCCTTACTGGATATTTAAGTTATGTTTCCAGGACTCCAGCAATCAACTGTTGGTATACAAAGAAATTTTAATGTTTTCATATGTTTTTGAGTGGGATAAACAATTTCAAAATGCTTTAGAAATGTTTTCCCTTTGCAGAGTTTGAACTTCGGAAGCACGTTATATGTGTTGCAAAGTTCTGTGATTTTGTAGATCTTCCGGGGGCTAGCTCAGAGGCTGCAGTTAGGTTTCAGTCTGCCTTTGGCTAATCACGTGACATTGGTTTCAGTCAAGGCAATTTGTACCTGAAGTTTTAATTCAAGATTTGGTATATGGAAATGTAAGGGGACCCTAGGGTTTTTCTGATATCTTACCTGAAATCATGCTAGCTTACTTAAAGAGCTAAGTGGTATGATTTTATGAAAAAGATTATTATTGGCATAATTTTATCTTCCCAACAAGGTAATCGGGTATCTTCCTAACAAGGTAATTCTTTCTTACAGGAAAACAGTACGTTTTTGACAGCAGCTCTGTGTTTTAGCCAGTGTCACAGAATGCCCCATTATTGTCTAACTGAAAATAGTTTTCTTTTTGTCTTTTCCCTTTGGATACCTGTGTTAGAGATTAGGAATGGTTCACCCAAGGGAAATATTCAAGGGAAGTACAAACGGCAATTCTTTAAAAAATTAAAGTAAGTCTGAAAATATTACAATGTCAAGTATAATATAAATGATTGCAACTCTAATGAAAAGTTGATTATCCTATTTAGCAATAAATTTAAGGACAATTATTTTAAAGCATTATTGGGTTTAAACAAATTGCAATCATATTGAGGCTGTGAATAAAACAATAATAAAATTTGCAAAATAACATCATAAAAATCTGGATACCTTCTTACTTGGATATGGAACCCCTTAGTCATATAAGTGATAGTAAATGAGGTAACACTGTGCTCCAATTACTCTATATGAAATGGTGCATAAAAATCATTATGTCTCATTGAATCAATGTAAGGAATTTAAAAAATTACTTTCTATTGGCTTTTCATTCCATCCCAGATAATTTAAGATTTTGTGCTAGATTATTGTTTAATAGATGTTAAATTAATGCATTGGAATAATGTAAACCTAAGTCACTTAATCTGCATACACATTCATTTTTCTTATTTTAAAAAACAAGTTCCAAAAGTCTTTTTCTAAAAAAACCTTTATTTTTATAAAAATAAAATCTAGCAATTGCTGTTATTATATCAGATTTTTTAGATGATTTTACCACTACCAATAACATCTCCACTATTAGTTGAAAACCTGCTAAATTCCAGGCATGTTAACACAGAACAGTAACCACAGTTCGTACTTAGAAAACTGTTATATTATTCTGGGCATCACTCTAAGCATTTTTCCTGTAATAATTTCTTAGTCTTTCTGTTGTTATTACCATTGCCTAAATAAAACAGACACAGAGAAGTTAGCGACCTGCCTACTGTCACACAGCGCAGCCTATATGCAAAACCAAGGCTGACCAGAGTCTAACCCCAGTGCTGGTCCTGCCCATCCTGGGGTCATGGAGACATGAACAGGAGTACTGCTATTCATGAGGTCTGTAAACTCACAGACCACTTAGATGCCCTGAGCTCCACTTAGTTCATTTATAAAATTGGTGTTAATAAGAACAATAATGACACCCATCTGATGATGCTGTTAAGAGAAAAGAGTAGGATACAGCAGGTAAGATTCTGATCTAATGACCTGGCACACAGCTCATGGCCAGCATCTGCCTGCCTCTCACCATGCTTGCTGATACTTATCATCTTCCCAAAGTCCTCATGTTGCAGTTTTGTCTGTTCTCAGCCTCGCCAGTCACATAGGTTAGATCTCCAAAACCTATTCATCAGTTAAGTGTAACACCCAGAATATTACATAATATATATAATACATAATATATATAATACATAATACCCACATTACACTGTGTGTTAACAGCACGTGCCCTCCCTTATATCCATCACCCTGTTACCTGCTCCCACCACCCTCGTTCCCTCTGAAACCCCCAGATTGTTTCTCGGGGTCCATAGTCTCTCATGGTTCATCTCTCTCTGTGACTTCTCCCCCTTTGGATTTCCCTCCCTTCTGCTATGATCCTCTGTGCCATTTCTTATGCTCCACATGTGAGTAAAATCATATGATAACAGTCTTTGACTGCTTGACTGACTTCATTGGACCTAACCCCCTCCAGTTCCATCCATAGTCTTCTTAAATTTTATAAAAATGTGTGATGTTCACTATTTAATAAGGCTGTTTTTTCCTACATTAAAATAAACACAATGAAGGCATCTTATATGACTTTAAGTCATACTATACAAAATTCCACTGATAGAAAGAAGTTCAACATTCTAAACAGATGCCTATCATATACAAGGTCAGAAATGTGACAGATACACTATTTTTAGGTCAGAACTCTTTGACTAAAAACAACAGAAACAAAACTCAAGAGAGTTCATGGGCAAAAGAGAATGTATGTTTACCTAATTTAGAAGTCAAGGAGGGACTGATTTGACTTCAGGAACATTGACATTCAGGGGCTCAGTAAGCAGGTACCTTACTCTTTGGAACTCTCAGGTTTTGTTTTATTTGGTTTCAGGGTGGTTCCTGGAAGCTCCCGGCCATCATCCTTGAGATTTGATCTTTTGGTCTCTCCTCTCTTATGTTACATAAAGGTCCCATATTTGTGGTCTGTTTCTATCAGAGTAATTTATACTTTATATTTTTAGTTAACTCCATTTCAGAAAAGTTGATTCTTGTGATTTTCAGTTGTAGAACTAATTACTTAACACGGGGTGACCGTGTTTGCCGTATTGTTTGTTCAGGAGAGGTTGTGATATATTTATGAAAAATACTTGAGAAAGTGTCCAAGGTTTGACATATGAACAGCTGGCCTCTGTCTGTGGTCTGATCTGTTCAAATGAGGACCTTCAACTGCTGTAGGACTCGACAGGTCTGCGTAAGTGAGAATCAATTCAATTGATCTTGACAGACTTGCTCCACTGCCTTCAATTCAAAACTCAATTACACAGAGTGTTCCAGAATAGGATAATTCCAGTGACCAACAGAACTGGGATTTTTACTTAATTATACAAAGACCTTGCCTTGTTTGAGTTTTCAGTGAAATGAAATGTTTTAATTTAATCTCCTAGAGCATAAATCTATAATATATTTATACTCTGCCAGTGCGAAGAAATCTGTCCTTCCATTGATGTGAGAGTAATTTAAATCAACAATTACCACCACTAATGGCTCTGCACCTTTTCTCCATGCATTTCCAGCATGTACACTTACCGTCCAAGGGGCTTTGATGAGTGTTGCACCAGCAATGTAAAGAATTTGACATCAGCATTCCAGCAAACCTGGAGAAAGGGAGTGAGAACCAGGTCTGTAAGGCATTTTCTCCTGTTTCAGGAAAGGACAGAAGGAAGGTGACACAATCCTATCGACTTGTGAATATGCTGCTGAGAACCAGCCAATACATTCTTTCCCTAGCAGGTGTTTTCAGCATGATATTCATTGTTGTTTAAATTTCTCATGGTTAAAAACAAACAAACAAACAAACAAGCAAACAAACCTGGATTCTACTCCAATATTGCACTGTATGTTAACTAACTAGAACTTCAATAAAAATTTGAAAAAAAAAGTTATACAGGAAAAAGTCAGAATTTTGCCAAAAAACAAAACAAAACAAAACAAAATCACAAAACCCCTGAAATCTCTGGATTTGTTGAGCATAGCTTCCTGAGAAATGCGATATAAGCTAGACAACTAAGTATAAAATGGGGATAATTCATAACCCAAAACGTCTTTCTTATATAAGTGAAGAGACCATATACCTCGATTAAGACCTAATATGTTCAGGTGCCTGGGTGGTTCAGTCAGTTAAGTGTCTGCCTTTGGCTCAGGTCATGATCCCAGGGTCCTGGGATTGAGCCCTACATCGAGCCACCCCCCCCCCCCCCCCCCCCCGCCAAAGATCCCCTGCTCAATGGGGAGTCTTCTCCCTCTTCCTCTGCCTCTCCCCCTGCTCATGTTTATGCTTTCTCTCTCTCTCTCTCTAATGAATAAATTAAAAAAAATAAAGAAGACATAATATGTTAATGTGAGCCACAGCATTTTCAGTGCAGGAAGAAAACTCAGAAAGCATTGTTACAGATCCTTGATTATCTAAGGAATGTTTAATTCTTCTTCAGCTTCAAAGACTGCTAGACAATTCTTTGTCAGCAGGGTTTTTTTGTTTGTTTGTTTTGTTTTGCTTTGTTTTGTTTTGTTAGGATTTTTACCACATCACTGCAAAGTCTTCAGAGCTCCATTATTTCTGATAAGAAGTCAACTGTTAATCTTCCTCAGGTTCCCTTGTGCATGACAAGTTCTTTTTCTCTTGCTATTTTCAAGACTTTGTCTTTCTATAATTTGACTGTGATGTGTGTAGACAGAGATTTCATTATGTTAGAGAGAACTTGAAGTATGTTGAGGTTCTTGGAGTTGTAAATTAATGTTTTCTATTAAATTTGGGAAGTATCCAACTGTTTTTTCTTTCAAATAATTTTTTGCTCTTTTTCTCTCTCTTTTCCTTTTGGGACTCCCACTACATCTGCATTTATACACATAATGGTGTCCCACATGGCTCTGAGTTTCCGTTTATTTTTTTCTTTATTTTTTTCCTTTCCATTATCCATATTGGAAGCTCTCTATTGATTTATCTGCAACCTTGATGATTTTGTCTTCTGTCAGCTCAAATCTTTTGTTGAGCACCTACAGTGATGTTTTTTCATTTAAGCTATTGTGTTTTCTGAGTAGACTACACAAGACTGTGGATCTACAGAGAGGAATTTGTCTTGGACTCTACTCTTCAGAATGTTGACGTCCTTAAAACTAGAAATACAAAGGATCCGACAGATCGTTTAGAACAATTTTCTCATTTTACAGAAAAAAGGATAGGACATAAGGGCCAGTAATTTATTTATCTGAGAGTTATACATCCCCAAATTGCAGAGCTTGCATTTGAGTTCATTGGTCCTGCATACAGTGGGAAGGCCATTCCAACAGACAATACACTCAGAGCTCTAACATACGCACAAGTCATTAGCACAGAAATATGAAGTCATTCATGGAATGAGAAATGAATAAAGTGATAATACACTCGTGTTTCACTTAATTTATCTACCTGTGCAGTGCAAACTTTCAGAACACCTACAGTATGTGAGCAACTTACAGAATCGTAACAGCTAAGATATGAGCATTTAAAGTCCATGGAATTTGGCATAAACCTAAGCACTCTGTATGTGCCCTCACAGGATAGGTATTGCTATAACCCCATGTTAGGTTTGAGACCTACACCTTTAAGAGGTTACTAATAATAGCATTACAGAGCCCTGAGTTAGAGCCAGGTACCAAGTGTTCATGGAATCCCCATACCATCCTTCCAAGGTAGATATTGTTATCTATGGCGACATTTTCGGCATTTAACAGATAACCAGCAAAATCACAGATTAAGTTAAATGACCTGCCTAACATGAGACATGGAGGAAGTGGCCTGTTGAACCCCAGAACCTGGCTTCTTAGCTATACCAGTTAACTGCCAGGTAGGGCTTGCTTGCACTCTTAGCAGCTAAGGTGCACTATATATATGCAATAGCCTTCTGCGTGCTAAGTACTACAACAGCCCTAAAGCTATAAAATCAGTTTCTGGCACTGCTATATAACAAAATCCTAAAAACTAGCTAGTTTAAAATAACAGAATTCATTGTCTCATAATTCCGGAGGTAAGAAGTCTGAAATTAACATGCCGGCATGGCTCTGCTTCCTTCACAACCTCCAGGAAAGGATCCCTCTGGTATCTTCTGGCTTCTCTGGGGCCCAGGCATTCCCTGGCTTGGCCAGTCTCTGTCTCTGTGTTCACATTGCCCCAATCCTTCTGTGTGTCTCTCTCCTTTTCTTACAAGGACACCCATCACACTGGATTAAGAGTCCATCCTACTCACCTCTTTTTAACCTCTAATTTGAGAGAGAGAGAGCATGTGTGTGAACACTGAGAGGGGCAGAGGGAGAGCAAGAGAGAGAATCTCACATAGACTCCAGAATGAGCACAGAGCCCCACACAGGACTTGATCTCATGACCCTGAGATCATGACTTGAGCCAACATCAAGAGCTGGTCTCTTAACTGACTGAGGCACCCAGGTGCCCTCAGTGTGACCTCACCTTAACTTACCTGGTTACATTTGCAACAACCCTATTTCCAGATAAAATCGTGTTCTGTTGTACCAGAGATTTGAGCTCAAACATTATCTCTGAGGACACTATTCCCCCAGAAATACAGAATGTGCCTTGGATGAGGTCCACAAGAGTACACACACACACACACACACACACACACACACACACACACACACACACACACACACACACACACACATACTCTTATAGTATATAATCACTACATTTGAAAAATATGCTAGGGTTTTCTTTTTCCTGTTTCTAATAATTTTGCTTTTTTTTTTTGGTAAGTACACTAACATGAGATACCCTCTGCAAATTTGCAAGCATACAGTTGGTGCTGAACAGTACCTGTCTGGAACTTCTTCATCTCACATAACTGAAACTTTATACACATACAGCCAAGAAATTAATACATTTTTGAAAGGCTGAGAAATAAGTGATGAATTTATAATCTCAACAAAACCTCTATTTTTAATTTTGCTTGGTCCATGTGTGCTTATCTAAGGATAGTAATACTATGATTTATATGCTTCTCTTTACATAGTTCTCATGTTTATGCTTCTTAACAATCTTCATAGATAACAAATGCATTACTTTCTAAGTTTATGGCTTCATGTTTTATTGTTTTTATTTTCTATTCTCTCATTATTAGATATTTAGTGTATTTTTATTATTTTGACCAAAGAGGCAGTACTATCATTGACATTTTCAAAAACATACTTATTGCTTTTAAATTTACATGTAGGATAAATTCTTAGGAGCAAGATTTGATGATAGGAACGTTTCCATAAATTATAATGAAGCAATGTTATATACTTGATGTATGGCATCATTTTGCATTGCCAAGAGCCAAAGGTGGAAAGACTCCAAATGACCATAGTGGGGGAAGAGATTTGAAGAAATGTAATGTACCTGAAGCATGGTGTACTTTGGGGCATGCAGAATGGACTGCGGACACCTGCTACCAAACATGGGTAAACTTCTGACAATACTGTGCAAAGGGAATGAAGCCACAGTACAGGCCAGAATCACATGATTTCTTTCATAGGAAATGTCTGGAGTGTGCCAATCCGTGGAGACACCAAGTAGACTCCTGATGGCATAAGGTTAGCCTGGTCGTGCAGGGCAGCATGCAGACTGGCTGCTGATGGGCACAGGCATTTTGTTTTGGTGATGGCAAAAAGGCATTAAATGCAGCTGCCGGAGTGGGCACTCTCCTGTGATATTAAAAGCCACGAAGTTGTGTGCCTTAAATGTAGATGGTGTAACACATGAACTTATTCCAATAAAGCTGTGAGCACAGACAGTGCCAGCTCTGCCAAGGACCCCAAATCAGGAGGAAGGAAGTCAACCCAAGCTGAGGAAGGCTTGCATTGCGTGCTTTCTCCTGTTCAGGAGTCTCTACATCCAGAAAACGCTGAGAGTAGGGACGTTTGCTAAAAGGGAGCATAGAGACACTCGTTCCACATCGACTAAGCACTGAATCTCCCCCAAAAATTCTTTGTGAGGTATGTGGAGGTGGGCAAAGCCTGGAGGCTCTTGAGGGCAAGGACCAGGCTCTCCTCATCCCAGGGTCTGAGGACCTTCACCCTTATCTACTACACAGCATGTGCTTAGTAATTTTTCACCTGAACCGACCTCAGTTTAGCACTGTTTTTCCAATTTTAGAGATGGTGCCATGAACTAAAAAACAATGACAAGTAAAGGCATAAATTTAGATACTAAAAAACCCGCTTGTACCTCAATTTAAAAATATATCTTTAATTCCTTTTCCTTATTATTGATAGGGAAGGCTGGTTTTAAGTTTTGTTTTTCAGATTTTTAAGAAATCAAGAAATTGTCTAGAGGAGTTTGTAAAACAAGGTGCGTGTGTTTACAGAGGGCAAACGAGTCAGAAATTAGAACACAGCAGTTGGCTCGTGGGTGTTTACTAAACATCCAGGCACTCATCCAACATGTGGAAAAGGAGACTCAGGATTGCCAAATAAAGAGATTTTCTATCACATCTCAAATGTTTGGATTTGAAGAATGCACAATTGTGCCTGCATGTCTTACTCAAAGGAGCTTGGTCACTCTTAATCCATTGGGTTCCTTATCAGGAAGGTGTTGGTCTCCTGTAAGACATCAGCTCTATCAAAATGCAGGAGACACTTGAGGGGGAATCCTCCTTTCACTGTCCCCAAAACAGAAGATGTTTAAGTCATGTCACCATATGCCTCAGGCCAATCCCCCTCTCCATCTGGGTCAGCTCATGGGGCTCACTGAGGGACAGAAGAGGTATCCAGAAGCAGTGACTAGTCCTTCTTAACCTTAGAAACAGAAAACAAACAAAGAAAACCCAGATAAGAGATCAGTATTTAGAAACCCAGAGGTCCAACTGGGTTTCTAAAGATGAAGAACATTTGATGATGCCTTAATGTATTATTAGTAGTTGCTGAGTTTTGCCCACTAATAAAGACACTCTCTGGAGAAACTCTCCAGCATGCCTTATCTGGTTTCAAGTATCTTAGCTAACCTGGCATCTCATATGTAAGAAGGATTTGGGGGGGGGGGAGAGAGAGCGAGTGGAGGAAGTGGCTCGGGGAGGTGGACCTTCAGGGGAGTAAATGGATGGACCCAAGGAGGAGGTCGAGGACACACAGAGAGACCAAACACGAGGAAAGTGACAAGGACACAGAACAAAGGGACCAACACAAAATAGGGATGAGGAGAGAAGCAGAGGCTGAGAAGAAATGATGCTTGATTCTTTTGTTAAGTTGGGGCTCTTTGTTCTTTCTGCAGACATGTTAGCTCTAGGTTTCTACCTCAAGGCGTTAGCAGGGCTGGAGCCTGGAAAGGAGAGAAGCGCTAATCTTCAGTTTGAGGAACGGCTCTGGGAGAAGCAGTGACCCCAGCTCCTCATGGGAACACACTTACCCAGAGCTGAGCCCGAGAGCAACTGTCTGACAAGTGGTTGCGGGAGGTTGTTTGCAGCCAGTAGAAAATGAAGGCCACAAAAACATCCATTAAAAATGGTAGGAACTGAACAGGTAAAGGGGACTGGGTGCGGATTGAGAGAGAACAGCCCTTGAAGGCAAGGAACTGAGCTGAAATAACCGTCCTCACGGAGCGATGAGCAAACAGTCCCACCAACCAAAGGGTGTAGGTGAGGGAGTTGGATGCTGCCCCCGGGTCATCCGCAGAGGATCTTGACGGGAACTGGCACCATCAGTGCGTTCATCAGTTTCGTTTGTTGATAGATGACAAATAGAACGACTGAGGGAAAATACTGGAGAACGTGCTGGGTGCATAGTATATGCTCAAAAAAGGAAGTTGTGGTTTTATTCATATATAAATTTGGATAAGTCAAGGCAAAATATTCAGATTAACTAATACTCTGTGTTAACAAGTAAAAATAATATCAAAATATTGAAATTCACAAAAATATTTTTCCTTTGTTGTGCAGAGTTTACATTAAAAGAGTTTACATTAAGAGTCCCCAAAGCTATGGGACTTCTTATTCAGGCTGAATAAATCGATACAGTAATTCTTCAATTTGTGTATTGTTTAACACTTCCCAAATCTGATGCTATTTCCCTGGGTTAATAGACGCCTTTTGGAAGAGAATAGGACAGGAATCAGGAGGTCATCCGAACAATTAAATGAAGTGAGTGATGGAGAAGTTGTCCTTATTTAAAATGATAAATTTAAGAAGTGACAAAAAGGAGATTAGACAGATTATTCTATCATTTTTGTTTGTTCAGATTTAATATTCTCATCTTCCTGTTAAGTACTGCTCTTTCCATTAACTCCTGCTATGGCTTGTTTCTAGAATGAAAAGTGGTAAAAGACTTCTATGCATGGGAGTGGAAAGTTGTAGAACTTGAGTCTCCCGAGCACAGGTAATGCCAATTTGAAGAAATGAATATTTTTTTTCCCTGGTAAGATTTTCCATGTGATTGTGGGTGACTGCATTTATCTAAAATACAGTGAGAGGATTAAAGGAAGGCTACCTCCTCATTCCTTTATAAAACTGCTGAAATTAAAATGGAAGCAAGTAACTAGGATATTAGTCAAGATTTAGTCAAGACCAAGCAAACATTCAGGGGGAAAAAAAATTAAAAACTGTAGGATTCTGCTGGGGTCTAACACTTACGGGTTCTAACTTAAAATTAATAGTTGCCACTTACCTAGTTATTACTTATGGTGTAAACGACAGAAGGAAATAGATGGGTTTTTTTTTTTTCTACATATGTTCAACTTCCCTTTGTGTCATGGGCTATGTGCCAGGAATATGGAATTATTTGATTGTTTTTGAATCCTCATTTTCACATTTTTCAATGTTGTGAAATATTGCTACATACAAAACCTAATTAAGAACAAACAAACAAAAAAAAAAAGAGGGATAAGAGGGAAAGTTTTTATTTGTTTTCCTTGTTGAAACATTTAGAAATGACAAATCTGCGCTCGGATTTTCTTTACGTGCTGTGGTTTCGGTTCGTTCAAAAAGATAAACTGTTTTGTCAGATCACCAGTTCGGAGCACGTCTCCGCGATGGGCTCACTGAATAGAAATCACGTCGTTCTACTCCCCATAGAAGACACTTGTTTCTCCAAGCAGGAATTACACCATAGAAATTGGTTTAAATGGCGTTTAGCAGAAAAGCACTTCCACTGGCAACTCGTAGAGGTCTTCATGGAAGAACAAAAAGGGGATAAAATATGTAGTGTTTTGGGTTTTTTTGGTTTTTTGGTTTTTTTTAGTGTTGTGGGGAAATTAAAATATTAAAAAGGACAAATTATCTACCAGTCGTGGTGCCTCTTGTCACCCATGTGTGTATTAATTAGCTGTTTCTGCAGAATAAATTACCCCAAGACATAGGTGGCAGGTTCAGACGACAAATATGGAATTGCTGACACCATTCCCAAGGTGTCACCGTTTCCAAGGGTGGAATCTGCTTCTGGCTCGGGATCTCTCCTGAGGTTGTAGTCAAGATGTAGTCCAGGGCTGTGGGATTTGACCATTTGGCTGAGGAGCCCCTTCCCACATCCCTCCCTTCGCTGCGGACTGAATCTTCAGCTCCTCACCTCTCCATGGGCTGCCTGACACAGCGGCCGGCGGCCCCAAGGACACCAGGTGGGAGAGAAGCCATAGGGTCTAGTCTCTAAGCCCCAGCTCCTTACTCTCCTGTTGCAGGCGGGTCACTAAACCCAGGGAGCACTCAGCAGAGTTCATCAGGTCAGGGTGTGACGAGCAGGAAGTGGGGTCTTTGGGCACCACCGTGGAAACTGTTCCAGCAGCCTAGAGGAATCAACCAGGATCCCTGAATTTGACAAATAGCTTAACCATATTTAATTAACTTCCTAGTTAAAAAACAAAAATTAAAAAAAAAAAAAAAAAGAAACGTTGTTTCTTCTCCTCAGTTTAATTTTTTCCAAATGCAAATTGTGTCCTATGAAAGTTCTGTTATTCCTGAAGCAAAAAGTTCACCTCAGACCTTCCTGTTTACGTAGATTTCTGCAATAAGTAAGCATCTAGTGAGAGAGCTGTAGCCCTCATTAAACTTCATCTGGCAGAAAGACCCTTGATTTTAAGATAAGCATTCTGTGAAGGAACACACTGCAGAAGATACAGACTGTCACAGATAGTGAGTGCCCATGTCACTGGCATTTAGTGTTTCTCAGAGACCAATCAGCCCAGAAGGGCTCTTGGAAGCACTTCATTTCTGTAATAAGGATCAAATGTCAATGAGTAGGTTTGAGCTAAATTTCCTGGCAGCTCTGTTAAAATGGTGGTGTATGATATACAGGTTACAATTTTCCACTCCCCAGTCTCCTCTGTAAATAGAAGTTGGTGACTTTGGCTAAATTAGATAATTACTCTAAGTGGCTGATACTTTCCTAGGAGCAGCAGTGAAATGTACGTATGCCCACACTTTTTTTTTTTTCATTTATTTATTTTCAGCATAACATTATCATGATTTTTTCACCACACCCAGTGCTCCATGCAATCCGTGCCCTCTATAATACCCACCACCTGGTACCCCGACCTCCCACCCCCCCCCCACTTCAAACCCCTCAGATTGTTTTTCAGAGTCCATAGTCTCTCATGATTCACCTCCCCTTCCAATTTACCCCAACCCCCTTCTCTCTAACTCCCCATGTCCTCCATGCTTTTTGTTATGCTCCACAAATAAGTGAAACCATATGATAATTGACTCTCTCTGCTTGACTTATTTCACTCAGCATAATCTCTTCCAGTCCCATCCATGTTGCTACAAAAGTTGGGTATTCGCTTCTGTTTTTAAAAGAACAAGAGTCATGTTATCTTAAAGCAGCGGTACTCAGGATTTTTTTGTGGTTTAGTTCCCAGGTTCCTTCACATTCTGAATGCCTTTTAAGGGCCCTAATGAACTTCTATTTGTGTGGATTCTAACTATCAATTTTTACTATATTGGAAATTGAAATTGATAATCTTACTCTTTTTTAATTGATTGATTTGAAAATAACACATTTTATGTTTGTAACGTGTTGGTTTTGTCAGGAAATGAATTCTGATTTCACAGGTGCGCTGAGAGCAGACATGAGTATGGGAATATAAAAGAGCATAATGAAAGACAAAACTTGGAAAGAGAATCTGTTTGCCTTGGCTTGTGGTTCAAAAACCTGTGAGACATGTTAACATCCTAGCAAGTTCTGTTCCATTATGGTGAGCTTGTTTGCCTACAGCATGAATGGTGCCCAGTTTTCTGCCCACTAGGGCATATTACCACACACTTAGAAGCTTCCAGCAACAAACACCGACTTACTGTCTCATAGTCCATAGGCCAGAAGTCGAGTCACAGAATGGCTCATCCAGGCTTCAGCTTCTATTCTCCCAGGCTGAAATCAAGGTGCCGGCAGGACAGCATTCCTTTCTGGAGAACCTGAGGGAAAAGTAGCTTTTAAGGTTATTCTTTTAAAGAATGTATTTATTTATTTTTGAGAGAGAGGGAGTAAGAACACGTGTGTGCACACATGCATGAGTTGGGTGAAGGGGCTCTGGGAGAAGCAGGCTCCCTTCTGAGAAGGGAGCCCGATGCAGGATTTGATCCCAGGACCCCGGGATCATGCCCAGAGCCAAAGGCAGACCCATTTAAGCTTATTATTAATTCAAATATTGGCCAAAATCATTCCTTGTGGTTGTAAAACTGAGTTCTCTGAAAGTTCTCTTCCTCTCTGGAAATCAACTGGATATTGTTCTCAGCACCTGAAGTTCTTCAGACAGAAGGAAAATCATATGGGTCAGAAACTCAGATCTACATGAAGAAAGAAAGAGCACCAGAGAATGAACAATTACAAGTCAAATTAAAAAAAGTTCTATTTTTCTTATCTTTAATTGACTTAAGATATAAAAGTCTGTTTAAAATAATAATGAGAAGTGCATTGAATTATGTTTGTTTTGTATACATAGAAGCCTATTATAATATATGCCTCTATATAAGTAAAATAGCTAATAACAATGATCCAGCATGTGGGAGGGAAAAACTAGACATCTTCCGTTATTACAAGGTATTTGCACTACTAGCGAAGTGGTATAGTGTAATTTGAAATTGGAGTTGAGTTAGTTGTAAGTGTATATTGCGAAGACTAAAGAATGCCTTTAAAAAGAGTCATAACTGATATGCTTAAGAGAGAAAATGAAATCATATTATGCTCAAGTGAAGCCACAAAAGGCAGAAAAAGAGGGGAAGACAAAAATAGAAACAAAGAACAAGAGAAGAATTAACACCAATCCTTTTCAAACTCTTCCAAAAATTAGAGGGGAGGGAAGAGAGCCTAACTTATTTTATGAGATGAGATTTACTCTAAAACCAAAGCCAGACCAAGACATGATGAGAAAACTGTAGACCAGTATCTTTTGTCAATATAAATACAAAAAATACTCAGTAAAATACCAGCAAAATAAAATCAGAAAATACTATTTAAAAATTATATACCATGACTAGCTGGGATTATTCCAGGAAAACAAAAAAATGGCTCAGCATATGAAAATCAATATACTACATTAATAGAATAAAGGTAAAAAGAGCATGTAACCACCCGAACTTACACAGAAAATGTATTTGTTAAAATCTAACATCCTTTAATGATAAAAACACTTAAAGAAAATTGCATTAACATGACAGAGCTCATATATGAAAACCCACAGCTAACATCATGCTCGGTGATGAAAGTGAGACTAACGGCTTTTTCTCTAAGGTCAGGAACAAGGTGGGGATGTCTACTTTGGCTTCTTCTTTTTAAAATAGTATTGGAAGTTCTAGCCAGAAAATTAAGCAAGAAAAATCAATAAAGGACATTCAAATTGTAAAGGAAGAAGTAAAACAACCCCTACTCACAGATGGCATGACCTTATATTCATGCAAAATCATAAAACATCCCCAAATAGCTATTAGATCTAATTGAAACCAGCAAAATTACAGGCTATAAGGTGAACACAAAAAGGTCAGTTGTACTTGTCCGTGCCAACAAGGAATAATTTAAAAAGGAAATTTTAAAAAACTATTCAATTTATAACAGCATCCAAAGGAACAGAGTACCCAGGGAAAAATATAATCAAGGAGATAAAAATTTGTACACTGAAAACTCCAAGAGGTTATTGAAGGAAATGAAAGAGGACCTAAATAAATGAAAAAACATCCCATACTCATGGGTTGGAAGACTAAATATTATTAAGATGGCAATATTACTTGAAGCGATATATATATGACAATTCAAGTAAGGGTAGCTATTTAAACCAATGGAATAGCATTCGGAGTCCAGAAATAAACCCATCTGTCTTTGGCTAGTTGATTTTCAACAAGGGTATCAAGACCATTCAACAGTGAAAAGAATGCACTGTTTAATATTTGGTGCTAGAATAGATATTTACATTAAAAAAAATGAAATTAGAGCTCTACTTCACACCATATTCAAAAATAAGTTCAAAATGTATAAGCAACCTAAAATATGCAAACTGTAAATATAAAACTATTAGAGGAAAACGGAAGGATAACTATTTACAAACTTATATCTGGCAGTGGTTTTTCAGATCTGACACCAAAATCACAAGCAACAAAAGAAAAAATAGGTACATTGGACTCCATCAAGTCAAAATCTAGCCTCCAAGGTCATTGTCATGAAAGCAAAATGATAATCCAGAGAACAAGAGAAAATATTTGAAGGTAATAAGTCTGATGAAAGTCTTTTATTCAGACCACATAAAGAATTTTTATAATGCAACAAAAAATAGACAAACAACCCAATTTAAAAATGAGCAAAGGACATGAATAGACATATCTCCAGAGATGATGTATAAAGAGCCCAGGGGCATATGAAAAGATGTTCAACATCAGTAGTCGCTGGGGAAATGCAAATTAAAACCACAGTGAGAGACCATTCACACCCTGCTAGGATGGTTACAGTAATAATAATATAGGGTTTTCTTAATGAAAATTAAGTGTCGGTGAGAATGTGGGTAAATTAGAACACTTGTATGTTGCTGATAGGAATTCCACTCCTAGTTACAAATTAAAAATAAGTACTCAAACAAATCTTATTTACCAGTGTTTAATGCAGCACTATTCACAACAACAAAAATGGGGAAGCAACCCAAATGTCTGTCCATAACTGATTAGGTGAACAATGTTTAGTATCTGTACACAGTGGGGTACTATCGTGTCATAAATAAGAGTGAGGAATGGATGCCTGCAAATACACACTATCTCAATAAATCCTTGAAAGCATTCAACGTGAAAGAAGTCAGCCACAAAAGACTGCATATTGTATGATTCTGTTTCTATGGAACATCCAAATTAATTAGATCTGCGAAGACAGACAGCATATTGGCTATAGCTAGGATCTAACAGGAGAAGCAACTGGGGCATGGATATTTAATGGGTATGGGGCATTTAATGGGTATGAACACATTTCAGAAACTGAGACAGGTGTTGGTTGTATGACACTGTGAGTTTTTTAAATATCACTGACTTGTAATTTTAAAATGGTTAAATTTTGTTATGTGAATTTCACCTATATGGAAAAATAACAAGGAAAACACAAACCGAAATGAAACAACAAAATCGTCAAACTTGACCTATGGCTTTTTTAGGACTGTGTGTGCTGCCTGCTTTCCATTCGCTTCATTCCCAGACCTGCGGGAAGGGGAGTCTACGCTCTATAGTCACTTCCTCATGCACACATCGAACCCAATGTTCCATCAATGTCCTCTTTCTGCAATTCCAATGGACCTGCTCTCAAGCAGATGGAACTAGCCTCTTATTTTATCTTTTGAGCTTTCCTAACTTCTATGGTTCACTGGACAATGTATGCGCTTTCAACAATTTTATAGATTAAGAGGAAATAAGGAATTATATGTACAAGTTTCAGTAAAGGTTAAATAGTGGTTATTTTCACAGAAGAGGGGAAGGTTATTTTTTGGCACTGGGATGAGTGAAGACGTAAAGGAGAGGTGACATTTCATTAACTGAATGAAGAAAAGTGTGAATGCTCAGTCTCACTGTGACAAACATGGGGGAAAGAGGAATAAGAAAAGGAAAAGAAGATATAAGTGTTTTTACAGATGGGACAGCCAGAGACCTAGGGAGAAGAACCATCTGACATTCACCTTTTTAAAAAATAAGATTCACAAATGCATTTGCTTCCTCATTCCAAAGGGTCAAATTATATTTTAAATGGCATAATAAAGGTTTTAAAATATCTTAAAATTCTTCATATTTCCTCATGGATTCATGTGTCTTTTTTTTTTTTTTTTTTTTTTAAGTTGATGATACTGGCTTCAGGTGGTTGTTTTCAAGTTAGATGGGAATATATTACAGCTTCATCTAGTGCTCTCCTGTGGAGAACATCCTTTCCATTTTTCCTGTTCTGTATTTCAGCCAGCATCACAGGGACTCTGGCAAGCCATGCACAAGAACTTAAATGATAACCTTGAACGTTGGCTCATGGGAGTAGGGGAAATTTCACCTCCTGCTAGCAGAAAACGAACCACACTGAATTCTTAACATTTAAAATATTCACATTATACCATACATTTTGGTGGGTCCCAAAAGCGGGAATTTAAGTAGATTTTCACCTGGAGCTATAAATATTTTGCTGGATGATGAAATGTATACCAACAAAGAAGTCGCTTCAATAACCTCACGTTGTGAAGGGGAAATCACTTAAGACGTCAGCAGGCAGAAGACACAACAATATGTGTTTCTTTCTTCATGTCCTTTATTAAGACTAGAAAACAAGATGAAATTAAAAGATTTTGGAAGGAAGCAGGCTGAGGAATTGGAATCAGAGAGGCAGCACAGTGGCTCCCAGACACCTTATACTAGTAGAAGCTTCAGCCTGCTAACCTCCGGATGGTATGAACAATCTGGTTGAGACTAACTGATAGCTGGTTTGCATATTTCCAACCACATCCCATATCCTTTTATGGAGCAAAGACTGCTGTCAGGCCCATGGCTGACCCTCTGGGTGTTTGCATCAGTAAAATGTGAATCACCATTTCCCTCCAGGAGCTCCCAGTCATCTTGGGAAACCTGCACATAAACATGATCCTATCATTTTGGATCTTCCTCTAAAACCGATGTGTGCATTTCCATGTTTTCCTATGATGCAGCCATTCCATTTTGGGGTGTATTTCCCAAGAAAACACTTGCATGAGCCCAGAGAGACATGAAAAATATCCATAGTGGCTTAATATTTAACAGTGAACCACTGGCAACACCTGGCACATTTCTTAACAAAGCAAAGGATGAATTAAATGAGGACACAATTGTAAAAGAGTGCATGATAACACTTAAAATAATTTATACATTTATTTTTATATGTATATATATTTACATATATGCTTAAATATATATATATGTTTTTATATGCATATACCTATATGTGGATATTTATTTTTTGTTTATATGTATGTATATATGTATATATGTTGTTTATATGTATGTGTTTATATGTATGTATTTAGTTGTATTTATGTTTTTATATGTATGTTTATGCAGATATATACATATACAAATAGATTTTAGTAAAATAAAATTTATTCTTTAAAAGATGTTCTTTTATGTAACTTCTGTAAATTCATAATATAAAAATAATATTTATGATTTTAAAATATCCACATATCGGGATGCCTGGGTGGTTTGGATGGTTAGGTGTCTGACTCTTGATCTCAGCACAGGTTTTGATCTCAGGGTAGGGAGTTCAAGCCCCATGCTGGGCTCCATACTGGGCCTAGAGCCTACTTTAAAAAAAAAATCTATATATCTAAGTATTAAAATATACAAAAGGTTACACATCAAGTTCATGATAGGGTTGCCTCTTTATGTAGTAAAATTTTCACCTATTCCCTATTATTTAATGTGATCTTGGGGGGAGGGCACTGAGGTCAGGAAAGCTCACACGGACCTTGAGAGTGTGGATGTGGACGGACACTCGTGAGCAAGGATCAGTATCAGATGGTGAAGAAAGGAGACAAGACTGGGTGCTCGGGGGAAACTGCAGGGCTGCTTCAGAGTGGGGACCTGGAAGAATAACTGGAAAGCGGCTTGAGAAGAGGGGCATCCGCCACGTTAAAACCTAGGGGAGGAGCACAGCAGGCAGAGGGAGGGGCAGGCACCAGGAGCTCAGGTAGGAGGTCGGCGTGGATTGGACATGAGGAACAGGGAGAAAGTGGGAGAGGAAGGCCAAGCCCAAGTCTGGTGACTTTGTGGGCCAAGCCGACCAGGAGAGGTGGCTCTCTTCTGAAGTCTGACAGGAGGTGTGGGACGCTCTTGACCAACGGAATGATAGGACATAACTTGTGTTTTTAAGACTCGCTCTGGCTGCTGCTTGAAGAACAACGTCGAATAGCAGTGGGATGCCTGTGGGGCTCTGTCAGTTCAGCATCTGCCTTTGGCTTAGGTCATGATCTCAGGGTCCTGGGATCAAACCTGCTTAGCTGGGAGTCTGCTTCTCCCTCTGCCCCTCCCCCCTGCTCATGTTCTCTTTCTCCCTAATAAAATTTTTTTTAAGAAAGAGAAGGAAGGGAGGGAAGAAGGAAGGAAGGAAGAAAGGGAGGAAGAAAGAAAATGAAAGACAGTGGTTAGCAGATTATTACAAAGTCCACATTGCAGGTTGAGTGGTTGAACCTGAGGGACAGGGTTGAATAGGGAGAGAGGTGGATGGGCGTGGTATTTGGAAAACTGCCAGATAGATTGAATTAAGAAAGGATGGGACTATGCTTTCCAGAACCAGGCAGATGGATTGACTCTCCTGAACACAAGCCAGCAGATTGACTGGAAGTGACCTCTGTTGCTTTTGGACCAAAACACTAAAAAGAGAAAAATTAGGAAAAACTCCTGGTTTCTGGCTTGGGTGAGAGGGTGTGTCCTGCTATACTGAGGACATGGCAGGACAACTGGGTCTGGGGACATGGAAGTCAGAAATTCTTAGGCTATGTTAGGCCTGAGATGTTTACTACAGATCCCTGTGTGTGAGTTGGATGTAGAAGTCAAGGTAACAAGAGAGAGAAGGAAGGGAGAGTCATTGGGACACCAGTGATAACTGACATGCAGAGGTGCAGAAGAGCACCAGACAGAAGCGAGAATTTAGAAATTTTTTAAAGAGACCTAGGACCCCGACCTCCTTCTCCATCAGCTAACCATCAAGCAAATTGGACAAAAGAAGAGGAGCCATCAAAGGAGGTGTAGACAAGTGTCCCGGCAGCAAAGAGGACAGCCAGATGTTTGGGACATCACAGGAGCCAGGAGGAGAAAGAATTCCAAGGGAGTGGTCTACTATGGCACAGAGCTGTGGAGATGGGAAAAGACCAGACTGGTCACCCGTGGCAGGGGACCCAGGAGAAGGGGTTGCAGGGAGAATGTCAGGTGGGGCAGTGGAGCAGCAACTGCTGGAAATTCTTTCAAGATTTTCACGAAGAATCAAGTAGGAAAATGAAGCAGGAGCTGCAGGAAAATGTGGTATTAAAGAATTTTTTAAAATCCAGTAGATACTGTGCAGGGTTGCATGCTGTTAGCAATGATTCACAAAGCCGGGAACAAACGGTCATGGGGTGGAGGAGCTTGAGATGGAAACTCAAGCTCTCGCTACAGTGTTTTGCTTTTATTTACAAAGACACACTGCAAATTCAACAGAATGTTAAGGGTACATGGTGGAAATAGCCGTATTGGGTCCACATGGCCCGTTTCTGTATTGTAGACATTTTCCCAAAGGGACAGCACATGTTTGCACACACATGTAATTAGGAGGTGAGGGTGGGTATTATCTTCTATGATAGATCCAGCAAGTTGGATTGAGTTTTAAGAAAGTAGTTCACAACTGTGTAAAGAATGTTTGGGTGAGGTTATGATATTTCTAGAGCTGCTAAGTGTTTCCAATTCTCTTCTTCTTCCTGAAACGTAAAAGACTGTGTTTGTGGACTGGGTGGATGGATTGACTCTTCTGAACAATGCAGGCCGACAGGTTATGACTGGAAGTGACCTCTGTCACTTCTGGACCAAAGCACTGAAAAGCTGGAGAAGCTGCCTGTATTATTCTTCTGTCGGAGGAAATCTGATGCCTGTGAAAGGAGGGTGTCTTGACAGCCCCTGGCAAAGCTGAGCTGCACAGGGAGACTGGTTGACCTGGAGATTTGCTTGGAATCACAAAGAACTCTGCAGGAGCAAAAAAGGGACTTTCTTATGTTAAGCTACTGAGATTATGGTGATGTTTGTTATCAACCCAACACAATTAGCCTAAACCTTAAGCCCTGTGAATCAGCCTGTATCTACACCATAGCCTAGCCTCTACTACATGCCACAGAGGGATGGCAGAGAAAGATGGCTGTTACCCCATAAAGTCAACTTCTTAATAACCTGCCTAGATGTTTATTTTTTTATCTCTTGACATTGTCTCTTCTCTGCCAAAATCATGTGGACTGAAGAGCCCTTTTCAGAATGTTGTGTGAAGAAACCAGAGTCTGTCAAGACTTGAGAGTCAAGCAGAAAGGTAATAGAATTTGTGTGATCCCGAGGCTTCTGCCAGTGGAATGGTCCTGAGTTATTATGGGTTGAATTGCATCTCCTAAAATTCCTGGGTTGAAGTCCTAACCCTTCTACAGCAGAACATGACTGTACATGGCATGAGAACTGACTTGACTTCTGCACCCCGTGGTCACTGTAGCCTGAGAGACAGTGAGCTCAGTGTCCTGAAGCCAGGGAGCTTCTGGGCTCCTGGAGCAGGAGAGGCCATCCTTTCCCACTGCACTGAGCCTAGCCTGACAGCAGATCAAAAACAAATCAGGGCCTGGGGAAGCAGAGATGAGCAGAAGGACCCAAAGAACTGAGCCTTTTCTTGTAGGAAAATTGTGGGTGGGGCTCATGTCTCACAGTCCCATGCAGATCTGTCTGTGTGAACTTGCACACGTCCTGGGCCTAAATCTCACAACCCATCAATGGCAGGAGTAAATTCCAGTGAGCAGTCAGTAAGTCATCTATGGAAGTTTCCAGCGACCCTACAAATGGAGACATGGCTCCCAAGGCAGTTCTCCACACATAGAAAATTGATTTCTCCTGGGTAATATGTGTTCTTACTGATTATAATTTTCATGCTCAGGTTATACATGAGACAAGCTATTTCAGGAGCTCTTAAATCCATGAAACCAATTCCTGTGGTTGCTCCAGAGGTAGAATCTATAGGCGGCTGATTCTGCAGATGCCAATTACTGGGCTGGAGGCTGACCCTTGGGTCCCACCTGCCATGTGTGTAACTCTAGGACCTGGAAGAGGGTGTCTGAGGGTAGCAAAAGCCCATCAGGTAAAATGAGTCACAACCATTTGTCTTAATACCTTATTTTCTCAATGATTTGTTTCTGGTTGCATATCACCTACTGTTTTCTTATTTACCTAATGATTTTATTTAAAATATGTGTATTATAATAATTTTACTATATCATTGACATAAGTTTAAATCATCTTAATTATAACATATTATTATAGCTCATTATCCTTTACTATGTTTTCTTTTGTGCTCATTCTCATTAAATTAAATAAAAATGTATGACTTAAAAATATACTTTCTGGAGCAGTTTCAGGTTCAAAGCAAAATTTAACACAAAGTACAGAGGATTATTGTACACTACCATCCCCATAAATGCACAACCTCCCTTATTATCGACATCCTGCCCCAGAGTGCTACATTTGCTACAATCCATGAACCTACCATGAACCAACTATGCAAGGAACCAACTGTGTCAATAGTTGAGTGCATTTATGTGGGTCTGTTTCTATACTCTGTATTCTGTTTTATTGATCTATTTTTACATCAATACCACACTGCCCTGAGTAGTAGTGTACCATAGTAGTAAGTCTTTAAATCAGATAGTGTCAATCCTCCAACTTTGTTCTTCCCCTTTCAAACTGTGTTCATTATTTCAGGTCTCCATATAAACTTTAGAATTAGTTTGTCATTATCCACAGAATAAGCTGACACATTTTGACTGGGACCATGTCGAATCCATAATCAAAGCTGGAAGAACTGACATTTTGACAATATGCCATATACACATAATTCCACTTAATCTTGGGAGTGATACCCCATCCTATTCACAGGTCCAGCCATACACAGGCACAGAGTTACATGGGCATGCACACCAAGGGTGAGAACTTCTGGGCTATCTTAAGACTGTGGCCACCACACTGCTCTATATTACAGGGACTTACAGGATATAATCAATAAATGCAGTATGAGGTCCTTGATCAACCCCAGTTTGAACAAATCAGTTATAAGAAGATATCTGAGGGACAACAACTTAGTAAAGGTGATAGGAACTATGGCTAATTTTAGTGAAGTGATAATGATAGTTCAGGTATCTTGAATTAAAAAAGAAGAGTCCTATGTTGTAAAGTTGCAAGCTGACATATCTAGAAAAAAGTGCCATGATGTCTGTAATTTCCTTTAAAATATTGCTTCAAAAACAAGAATTAACGGAGACCATTAAGGCAAAATGTTAATGGTTGTTCCAACCAGATGACAAATGACTTCTATGAGGTTTTCATTACAGAAAGAAAAAACAATAGAGAAGTGAAAAGAAACATCAGGGCCTTGGCGCTGGTCTTTGGAAGTAGATATATGGAAGACAGAATTTTTTTAATAGCTTTTTATTTTGGAGACTTCCAGATTTGCAGTAAAGTTGTCAAGACAGTGGAGTTCCAATCTGCCCTTCACCCAGCTTCCCCCATGTTATCTTAGCCGACCAGCATTCGCCACAACCAACACGAAGAGATGGCATGGGCATGACACCTGGCATGACGTACTCACTAACCCACAAACTTATTTGAATTTCACCAGCTTATCTTTTTTTAAATTTATTTTTAGTATTCTGGGACTCCATATTGCATTAAGAATTGTTTAGAATTGTGGGGAACGTGAAAGATTTTAGCATAATAAGAAAAGGTTGGTAAGTCCTGCTGGTCGCACAGAGCTTGCCTCCTCAGGTGGAGTAAGTAAAGAATGTAATTGATGGTCATCTGCTGGGTGATTACCAAAAGCAATGCAAGGGTAGGAGTTTAATAAGGTGAATGGTGACTTTATAAAGTAACATTGGAGATTGTTTATATTTGAACAAATAGACCAGAAGACCACAGAGGCCCACCACCACTACCAAAGGCAACAGCAACAAGACAGAGAAAGGAAAACAAAACAAAACACCTTTCTGATTTAAAATATTTGGCTTTTGTTTTGTCTTCTTTTTTGTTTTTGATTGTTTGTTTGTCTTGGGGTTTTGGTTTGGGCTTTCCTGTCACAAAAGATCAAGACAAATAAAATAGAAAATATTACCTATTGTTGGAGTTTTTCAGTAAATATCTGCACTCAGCAAAACTAAAACACAAGCAAGTGAGTCTCAGTTTTCTGCTTTCTGCAAGTCAGCTTAAATTTAATGAATGAAATCATTACTTTCAAAATTGGTAATGAACAAAGTCAACAGATAAGTCTGGAAATTTCTCCATTAAAAATTCTTTTTCAAGAACAATGCCTGAAGAATTAACATCTTTATTTCATTTGAAAAAAAAAATGTATTCATACTGAATACAATATCATTACAGAGCTCTCATTTTACTGGTCCACGTAAGACCACATCTGCCTGTGGGGGAAGGGGTGACTCCTTTAATCCTTTCCACATGTGGCTTTGACAATGGATCCTTGGGGGGTACATTTCTCAACATTGATATAAATTATAATTTCTGTCAAAAGACTGACATACTGGTTCATTTAGAAAGGTTTATTTTTGAATTCAAGATAGGTTTGGCAGGTTTTCACACAAGTCACATTCTCAGAGACTATCATATTTGGAATCTGAGAGTTTATCTTGCTGGAGATGTGGATTTAAAACTTGCTGGTGTGAATTTGAAGCCTGATTGCTTTGCAGGTGCAGCAGCTTGACAAGGAGTTGTCAACTGTCCTATAAAAAAGTCACATTGCTTTGGACAATACACAAACCTCACCTGCAAGCCTTGTGAACCTCTGGGTTGAGTAAAAGGAGACTTCATGTGGTTCTTACATTGTACAAAACCAGCAGAATGGCTTTTATTTTCAGGCCTGGCACTAAGATACTATTCTGTCAAGACTGGCATCTTTGTGAATTCCTAGTGTTTGTTTCCCCGTTCTGATCCCATGTCCATATGAGAAGCAAAAACTGGCATAATAATTAAAATTACAATACAAGAGAACTATTAGGGGTGTCTCCCCTATTCTCTGGAAAGTTAGATAAAATTTGATAAAATGCACAATTCTATGTTTCTGTGGAATCCCAGTACTTTCCTCCAAACTCATGAAATTTTCCAGATGATAGAAAATCTCATAATCTTCCTGGATGAGAATTTCTGTTTCTTCATTTCATAGATCACTTTGTATCCATGATACATATATATTAAGTCATAAATGAAACTAATTCCCTTCCTCAACTTCAACAATCAAGCTAATGAGGAAATAACAAGATTGTCATATTGAAAATAGACAAGTGGACATCTTGGAAATGTAAAATGGCATTGAAATGAAAACCAGGTAAACCTCAAAAGAAATGAGTAGAAAATTACCAGAATTAGTCAATTAAAATAGAATTAATTATTTTAAAGTTTATTCTGAAAGAAATTGCCATTTATTCTGAAATGAGGTTTAAAGTAATGTAGCTAGAATAAGGACTATACTCTGAACACAGTACAGTGATATTAAGAAACAGATAGTTAAATAAAAGGTTTAAGAGAGATTGAAAATGTCACCCAAGATAGACCAATTAAGTTATTGGAGTTTGAAAAGTAGAGAATAGCACAGAAAGGGGCATTGTTCCATCTTGTCTGCCTAATTCCAAAACACAATACATCAATTAATTTTGAAATAACTACATGCTCTGTTCTTCCTCAGTTCATTTTGTTCTTGACCTGGCAATGAGATCTCCTCTGCATTTCCTTATGATCTGTACTATGTCTCTCTTTTCTTGTAGATTTCTTTTCTGTCAGTAGAAGTTAAAAGGAAATAATGTTGCTCAAAGTGTGCTATACAAAAGATATTGCCAGAGGCTGTGATAAAACACACAAATCCACAGTCAAACAAGTTGGGAAATCGATCCACCTATGAAAGGCTATGGGAACTTCCACAGTAAAGAAACATGCCTGGCCTAATTGTAAGTCATGTTCTGAAATGACTTCATTTTGGAACTTCTTTTTCACTTGTAAAATTGAATGATGCCAGAACTTCCAGCTCTAACGGAGGAAGGAAGAAGGTCTGCCACTCCCTCCCCACAAAAACAGCTATAAGTGTGCAAAAGTAACAAAACAATTCTTTTGGACGTCTGGGAAATCAACTAGAGTCTTGAAACAATCTGAGAATCGTCCTTTCTCGGAAAAGTGCTAAGTCTGGGGTCAGAACAGAGGAATCGCAGGTTCTCTAGCTCGGGGCTCAGTGGGTGCAGACAGGCTGACATGAAGTGGCAGGCAGTGGCAACCACCAACTTCTCTCTCATGGTAAACAGAGCTCGCTGGCAGAAAGAAAGTCTCCAGTTAACCACAAATACAGCAGATCCTGAGGCTGTCTTCAGGCACAGAAAAGAGGGGAATGAGCAAGCACAATGTATAAGCCAGGCTTGGAAACATCCCGAACCTTGAACTTGCTCTTCCAAACCCACAGACATTGGCAGAGATAAATACCTCATGGGCTTGAGGTCTTGGAGCACAATCTGCTCAAGCTTCGATTAAGCAATGTGGATACAGGGAAGTCAGAATTGTAAATTAAGAACATAAAATTATTTTGAGCTGAGACATCAGCTTCTGCATGCCACAGAACTCATAGAGTCTGTAAAGACAGGATAATAAACAGAGAAACCAGCAAGTGAACAAAACCAATAATAACAGCAACCGAAGAGGAAAGTTGGAGTTGATCTCTGGTACATTATATAAACTGTTCAGTTTTTAACCAAAACTAGGAGACATGAAAGAAAGAGGGATCCATGGCCCGTGCTCGAAATGAAAGGGAACAAATCCGCTCATGTATGCCCAGATGTTATACTTGTAGGAGAGACTTAAAGCAGCCATGACAAGTCTGTTCAAGCAAGTGAAGGAAACCAGACATAAGTAATTATAGTGTGAAAATAATCTCTGTTTCAATAAACCAGTAGAGAGTCTAAAAGGGATATAATTTATTTGTTACAAAAATGATCTAAGGGAATTTCTGCAGTTGGATAAGAATAATAACTGAAATGAAAAAAACCACCTAAGGGGCTCAACATCAAATCAAGATAGCAGAAAGAAAAGCAGGGAAATAGAATCTAGATAAACAACAACTAGCTTATCTACAGAACATGGGAAATAACAGAATAAATCCCAACAGGAGAGACTCACAGGAAACCACTGAGTGCACCAACCTGTCATACAAGTCTCAAAGGAGAGAACAGAGAAGAAATGTAGAAAACATATTCCAAGAATGAATGGCTAACAACATACCAAGAATCTCAACAAATTCCACGGAAAATAAATATAAAGAGATCCTCACCTAGGCACATCATAGTCAAAGATATAATCAAAATTAAAGAGAAAATCATAGAAGCAGAAGAGAAAGGTAGAAAGAAGGAAGAAAGGAAGAAAAAAGAAAGAAAGAAAAAGAAAGAAAGAAAGAAAGAAAGAAAGAAAGAAAAGACTAATGACTTGTCACATACAGAGAAGTATCAATGGGATTCATCATGGCTGATGGACATCTAACCAGACACAACGTAAGGCAGAGAATATTGGAATGCCATGTCCAAAGTGCTGGGGGACAAGTGGGATAGTCCACCAAGAATTCTATTTCCAGAAAAAGGATCCTTCAAAATCAAAAGTGAAATAGAGATATTTCCAGATAATGGAGTGATAGAGTTTATTGCCATCAAAAAGGATATACTAGAAATATTAAAGAAGCCTTGTTGTCTGGGAAAAAAGAATTATATCAGATGGCAACTTGAAGCCACGGGAAGGAAAAAAAAAAGCCATGAGAATGGTAAATGTGTGGGTTAGTATAAATATTCTATAAGCGATGTTTTTCTCATTTCTTCTCTTAACTATGTTAAAAAGCATGAGATTGTACAAGTATGTACAAGTGATAATAATAACAGTATTATTAGACTTACACAAAAAAAGAATACATATGGCAATGGTAGCACAGAGGTGGGTATGCAAATGCATCTATATTAGAGAAAAAGTTTCTGTATTTTG
Organism: Mustela putorius furo; assembly: GCF_011764305.1. Classification (NCBI taxonomy): domain Eukaryota; kingdom Metazoa; phylum Chordata; class Mammalia; order Carnivora; family Mustelidae; genus Mustela; species Mustela putorius. Next base: position 918,988 of record NW_025422039.1, on the reverse strand, counting down.
TCAAAATTAAGTTCTTGCTAATCTGACCTAGGTTGTGAAAATTGGGAAATATTGTAATCCCTATAGTAACCACTAAAAACACAAACAAACAAACAAACAAAACCCTCAAAAACATAGTTAAGAATCAACGCAGTCTTTAAAATGCCGCAGTGAAATAAATTTATCACAAAAGGTGGTGGCGAGCAGAAAGACAGAGGATCAAAAGACAGGATGTTTTCTGACTGCAACAGAATCAGAAATTGATGCAAAAAGAAAGATGGTAAACCTAAACATATGTGGAAATTAAAGAACTCACTTCTAAATGACCATTCAAAAAATTTCACAAGAGAGTTTGGAAAAGATCTTAAACTGAATGAAAGTAAAAACATGACCTATCCTAATTTATGGGGTACAGTTTCTGCAGGGTTGAGAGAAAAACCTATGTATGTAAATGCTAATGTTAGGGAAACAGTAAGGCTCAAATCAACCACCTAAGCTTCCCCTCAAGAAACTAGAAAAATATGTAATAAAAAGTCCGACCGTTTGATGTTCCACTACTGATAACACTTATATCTCACCACCCCAGTTCCCCCTCTGCCTGCCATCTGGACAAGCTGGTAAGAAAGTCCCCGTGCTCCTTCCTTTGTGCCCATGGGGAGTTGAAATACACCTGAACATCCACACCCAAGCCCCAGACCCTAAGCACTGTCAGAACCGCAGGCCAGTCTTCTCTTCCTGGTTTTCTCCAGCAATTCTCATTCCTGCCAGGGAGCCTCCTTTCCTTCTGAGAAAGCTTCATTATGCTAGTAATAGACACTTCAGCTCCTCATGGTGGATGCCTGTGGCATCATCAGTTTTGACATCCAGACCAAATTTGGGGTGCGGAGAAAATAAAATGGAGTTCCGTTGAGGGGAGGAATCCAGTTAGTAGGACACAGGAAGCCTGGATGAGGAGGAACCAGAGGTCACTCTGGAAGGATGGCAGTGTGTGTGGGGCCACAAAGTAGCACTGAATCTCAGACAGAGAGGACCCAGGGGTTCACAGGAAGTGCTGAATGTGGCATTTTACCTGACCTCCTCTACTGGGCAGGAGGGAAACTCACAACCACCAAGAGAAGCTCTTAAAATTTGGCTTATCTTAACAGATTGATTCTTATGTTGCTGTAGCTTAAGAAATGTAAGCAATGCAAATAAAATCTTTAAAAAAAAAAAAAAAAAAAGGGCGCCTGGGTGGCTCAGTGGGTTAAGCCGCTGCCTTCGGCTCAGGTCATGATCTCAGGGTCCTGGGATCGAGTCCCGCATCGGGCTCTCTGCTCAGCAGGGAGCCTGTTTCCTCCTCTCTCTCTCTCTCTCTGCCTGCCTCTCTGCCTACTTGTGATCTCTCTCTGTCAAATAAATAAATAAAATCTTTAAAAAAAAAAAAAAAGAAATGTAAGCAATGCAAAGCTACATTTGTTGCTTTTTTTGTTTGTTTTTTGTTTTTTTTGTTTTCCAGTGTTCCAAAATTCATTGTTTATGCACCACACCTAGTGCTCCATGCAATCTGTGCCCTCCTTAATACCCACCACCAGGCTCGCCCACCCCCCATCCTGCTCCCTTCCAAAACCCTCAGTTTGTTTCTTCGAGTCCACAGTCTCTCTTGGTTCATGTCCCTCTCCAATTTATGCCAATTCACTTTTCCTTTCCTTCTCCCAATGTCCTCTTTGCTATTCCTTATGCTCCACAAGTAAGTGAAACCTTATGATAATTAACTTTCTCTGAGTGACTTATTTCACTCAGCATAATCTCCTCCAGTCCCATCTATGTTGATACAAAAGTTGAGTATTCATCATATCTGATGGAGGCATAATACTCCATTGTATATATAGACCATATCTTCCTTATCCATTCATCTGTTGAAGGGCATCTTGGCTCTTTCCACAGTTTGGTTATGGTGGCCATTGCTGCTATGAATGTTGGGGTACAGATGGCCCTTCTTTTCACTACATCTGTATATAGATGTGCAGATATCCAGAAGTGCAATTGCAGGTCCATAGGGTAGCTCTATTTTTAATTTTTTGAGGAACCTCCACACTGTTTTCCAAAGTGGCTGCACCAACTTGCATTTCCACCAACAGTGTGAGAGGGTTCCCCTTTCCCCACATCCTCTCCAACACACGTTGTTTCCTGCCCTGTCCATTTTGGCCATTCTAACTGGTGTAAAGTAGATAACTGGTGTAAATTATCTCAAAGTGGTTTTGATTTGAATCTCCCTGATGGCTAATGATGATGAGCATTTTTTCTGGAGTCTGTTCGCCATTTGTATGTCTTCTTTGGAGACTTGTCTGTTGATGTCTTCTGCCCATTTTTTGATATGATTATCTGTTTTTTGGGTGTGGAGTTTTAGCAGTTCTTTATAGATCTTGGATATCAGCCCTTCATCTGTAGTGTTATTTGTGAATATCTTCTGCCATTCTGTGGGTTGCATCTTCATTTTGTTGACTGTTTCCTTTGCTGTGCAGAAGCTTTTGATCTTGATAAAGTCCCAAAAGTTCATTTTCACTTTTGTTTCCTTTGCCTTTGGAGACCTGTCTTGAAAGAAGTTGCTGTGGTCAGTGTCAAAGAAGTTACTGCCTATGTTCTCCTCTAGGATTTTGATAGATTCCTGCCTCATGTTGAAGTCTTTTATCCATTTCGAATTTATCATTGTGTGTGGTGTAAAAGAGTGGTCAAGTTTCATTCTTCTATACATAGCTGTCCAGTTTTCCCAGCACCATTTACTGAAGAAACTGTCTTTTTTCCAATAGATATTTTTTCCTCCTTTGTCAAGATTATTTGACCACAGAGTTGGGGGTCCATATCTGAGCTCTATATCTGAGCTCTGTACTCCACTCCACTGGTCTATGTGTCTGTTTTTGTGCCAGTACCATGCTGTCTTGGAGATCACAGCTTTGTAGTAAAGTTTGAAATCAGGTAAGATGATGCTTCCAGCTTTGTTTTTCTTTTTCAACATTTCCTTAGTGATTCAGGGTCTTTTCTGGTTCCATATAAATTTTAGGATTATTTGTTTCAGCATTTTGAAAAATGCCGGTGGAATTTTGATCCAGATGCCATTGAAAGTATAGATTGCTCTGGGCAGTATAGACATTTTAACAATGTTTATTCTTCCAATCCATGAGCATGTAATGGTCTTCCATCTTATTGTGTCTTCAATTTCTTTCATGAGTGTTCTGTAGTTCCTCGAGTACAGATCCTTTACCTCTTCAGTGAGGTTTATTCCCAGGAATCTTACGGCTTTTGGTGATCTAGTAAATGGAATCAATTCTCTACTTTCCCTTTCTATATTTTCATTGTTAGTGTATAAGAAAGCAACTGATTTCTGTGCATTGATTTCTGTATCCTGCCACATTATTGAATTGCTGTATGAATTCTAGTAGTTTGGGGGTGGAGTCTTTTGGGTTCTCCATATAAAGTATCACACCATCTGTGAAGAGAGAGTTTGACTTCTTCTTTGCCAATTTGAATACCTTTTATTTCTTTTTGTTGTCTGATTGCTGTCGCTAGGACTTCTAGTACTATGTTGAACAACAGTGGTGAGAATGAGCATCCTTGTTGTGTTCCTGATCTCAATGGGAAGGCTGTCTGTTTTTTCCCATTGAGAGTGATATTCACTGTGGGTTTTTCATAGATAGACTTTATGACATTGAGGAATATTCCCTCTATCCCTATACTTTGAAGAATTTTAATCAGGAATGGATGCTATATTTTGTTAAATGCTTTTTCCTGCATCAACTGAGAGGACCATGTGGTTCTTCTCTCTTCTTTTATTGATTTTTTCTGTCACATTGATTGATCTGTGAATGTTGAACCACCCTTGCATCTCAGGGATAAATCCCACCTAGTCGTGGTGGATAATCTTTTTAATGTATTGCTGGATCCTATTAGCTAGGATGTTTTTGAGAATCTTGGCATCCATATTCCTCAGGATATTGGTTTGAAATTCTCCTTTTTGATGGGGTCTTTGCCTGGTTTGGGAATCAAGGTAATGCTGGCTTCATAGAAAGAGTCTGGAAGTTTTCCTTCTGTTTCTATTTTTTGAAACAGCTTCGGGAGAATAGATAGTATTTCTTCTTTGACTGTTGGTAGAATTTTTCATGGAATCTGTCAGGTCCTAGACTCTTGTATTTGGGAGGTTTTTGATCACTGCTTCAATCTCGTTACTAGATATTGGTCTGTTCAGGTTGTTGATTTCTTCCTGTTTCAGTCTTGGAAGTTTATAAGTTTCCAGGAATGCATCCATTACTTCTAGGTTGTTTAATTGGCATATAACTGTTGATAATAATTTCTGATGATTGTTTCCATTTCCTTAGTGTTAGTCATTATCTCTCCCCTTTCATTCCTAATTTTATTAATTTGGGTTCTCTCTCTTTTCTTTTGGATTAATTTGGTCAGTGGTTTATTGACTTTATTAATTCTTTCAAAGAACCTGCTTCAGTTTCATTGATATATTCTACTGTATCTCTGGTTTTAACTCACTGATCTCTCCTATAATCTTTATTATTTCCCTCCTTGTGCATAGGGTTGGCTTAATTTGCTGCTGTTTTCCAGTTCTTTAAGGTGTAAAGAGAGTTGGTGTATTCTGGATTTTTCAATTTTTTTTTTTTTTTTTTTTTTTTTTTTTTTTTTTTTTTTTTTTTGAGTGAGGCTTGGATGGCTATATATTTCCTCCTTAGGACCGACTTTGCTATATCCCATAGGTTTTGGACCAAGGTGTCTTCATTCTCATTGGTTTCCAGGAATTGTTTAAGTTCTTTGATTTCCTGGTTGATCCAAACATTCTATAGCAGGATTGTCTTTAGCTTCCAAGTATTTGAATTCCTCCCAAACTTTTTCTTGTGGTGAGTTCCAGTTTCAAAGCATTGTGGTCTGACAATATTCAGGGAATAATCTCAATCTTTTGGTATCAGTTGATACCTGATTTGTGATGGAGTATTTGGTCTATTCTGGAGAAAATCCTATGTGCATTTGAGAAGAATGAGTATTCTGTTGTTTTAGGGTGGAATGTTCTGTATATATCTGTATAGTACACCTGGTCCAATGTGTCATTCAAAGCTCTTGTTTCTTTGTTGATTTTCTGTTTAGATCTGTCTATTACTGAGAGTGGTGTGTTAAAAATCCCCTACAATTAATGTGTTCATATCAATATGACTCTTTATTTTGATTAACAGTTGGCTTATGTAGTTTGCTGCTTCCATGTTGGGTGCATAAATATTTATAATTGTTGGATCTTCTTGGTGGATAGACCCTTCAAGAATGATGTAGTGTCCTTCTGTATCTCTGTCTACAGTCCTTAGCTTGAAATCTAATTCATCTGATATAAGAATTGCTACCCCAGCTTTATTTTGAGGCCCATTGCCACAAAAGATGGTTCTCCATCCCTTCACTTTCAGTCTGGATGTATCTTTAGGTTCCAAATGTGTCTCTTGTAGATAGCATATGGACAGGTCCTGTCATTTAATCCAGTCTGCAACCCTGTGCTCTTTTGTGGGAGCATTTAGGCCATTCACATTGAGAGTGATTATTGAAAGACAAGTTTTTATTGACATCATGTTGCCTGTGAAGTCCTTGTTTCTATAAATTGTCTCTGTAAATTTCTGTTCTATGTCACTCTTGGGTTCATTCTCCTTCTATAGAACCCCACTTAATATTTCTTGTAGTGCCAGCTTGGTGATCACATAATCTTTTGAACTCTGCCAGTCTGGGAAGCTCTTTATCTCTCCATCCATTCTGAATGACAGCCTTGCTGCATAAAGTATTCTTGGTTGCCTGTTCTTCTCATTTAGTGCCCTGAATATGTCTTACCAGCCCTTTCTGGCTTGCCACGTTTCTGTGGACAGGTCTGATGTTATTCTGATGGTCCTTCCTTGTACATAAGGAATCTCTTCCCCCCAGCTGCCCTTAAGACATCCTCTCTGAATTTATGTCTCATGAATTTCACAATTATGTGCCTGGTGGTATTTCTAGACTTGTTGATCTTGGGGGGTGTCTTTTCTGGCTCTAAGGACATAAAAACTTGTTCCAGTCCCCAGATCTGGAAAATTTTCATCCAGTGTTTGTTCAACTATATCTTCTAGTCTTCTAACTCTCTCCACCCCTTTGGGGATCCCAATAATTCTAACATTGGAACATTTCATGGCATCATTTATTTCCCTAATTCTGTATTCATGGCTTCTAAGCTGTTTGTTCCAGACCTCCTTCTGATCCTTCTTTCCTATCAGTTTTTCTTCTAGATCACTAATTCGATCTTCTGCCTCAGTTACCCTAGCTGTTGGAGTCTTTAGATTAGATTGGATCTCATTGATAGCACTTTTAAGTTCTGCCAGATCAGCTCTCTCTTCTGTCCTCAGAGATTCTATGTTGCCACTAATGGTCTTCTCCAACCAAGCCATTGCCTGGATAACTGTCACCCTGATTTCCATTTCTGACATATTGTTTATGTACATATCCAATAGTTCTGTGGCAGAGAGCACAGTCTCTGAATTTTTCCTCTGTTGGGTGTTCATTCTCCTAGTCATTTGGGTGAGATGTACTTGAGGGGATATATAGCTGAATGTATCAACCATGATCTACGCAAGATGCACCCTAGAAAGTTCCAGAGCAATCAGAAGTCACCACCAAAAAGAAAGAAGAAAGTAAAAAGGGAGAGAAAAAGAGCAAAAAAAGAAAAAAAAATCCAAAATGAGCTCCAAAAGTAAAATTTATAAGATAAACAAAATGAACAAACAAAAAGACTGACAAAAGTAAAAGAAAAAAAAAACAGAAAAACCCAGCCAAAATGAACCCCAAGAATAAGATTTATATAGTACAAAAAAAAAAAAAGTACACAGAAACACTGATAGAAGAATCAGATGAGAAGATGGTTATAAACTCTCGATGTGGGCGAGGAAGGTTATTTCAGTTCTTCCTGGGTGTGTCTTGTTATCCTTGTTAAAGGACTCAACATTCCAGAGATATAGAGAAATTAAAACTGTTTTATATATAGGGGTATTATTAAATAGGGGGAAAGGATTACCTTGAAGTTTTTATCTATCTATCTATCTATCTATCTATTTATCTATAAAAAGAAACATAAGTTTATGTATGAAAAAATTCAAGTTAAAAAGTTATTATGTAATATATTGCATTAAATATCTAGTTTTAATGGTAAATAGGTTAAAAAATAAAATAAGAATTGTGAGAATGAATTTTTTTTAAAGATTTTATTTATTTATTCAACAGACAGAGATCACAATTAGGTAGAGAGGCAGGGAGAGAGAGGGGGAAGCAGGTTCCCCACTGAGCTGAGAGTCAGATGCGGTGTTCAATTCCAGGACCCTGAGATCATGACCTGAGCTGAAGGCAGAGACATAACCTACTGAGCCACTCAGGTGCCTCCATGAGAACAAATTAAAAAAAAAAAGTTGTATCTATGAAATATACAGGTTTGGGGGCAATACTGGAAGCTTAATATATTGATTTCCCCTGATGTTGGGGTTTTACAGTTTTATGGGGACCCTGTGGTGGTTATCCTCTGGGTCTTTGGGCTTGCGTTCTGGGGAGGGGCTTGCTTCATTGTTTTCCCATCAATCTTGCTAGGGCTGAGTCACCCTGTCCCCTATTGAGAGGCTGGGCTCTGTGGAAACCAGTTTTACAGGCTTTGTTCTCTAGAGGTTTTTGTTCTTTGGCAGCTTTTTGCTGGCAAAACTAGATTTGTGTGACCTGGATCTGTGTCAAAGTTGGACACATTCTATCTAGTTTGTCTCTTGAACTAGAGAAGCTTTTAAAGAGGGTCCCTCATGGAAACTATTTCTTCCAAAGTGAGGTGACTGCTCTTTGGCAAATCCTTTCTTTTCTTTTCTTTTCTTTTCTTTCTTTTTTTTTTCTTTCTTTCTTTCTTTCTTTCTTTCTTCTTTTTTAAGATTTTTATTTATTTATTTGACACAGAGAGATAGAGAGAGAGAGAGGGAACACAAGAAGGAGGAGTGGGAGATGGAGAAGTAGGCTTCTTGCAGAGCAGGGAGCTCAATGCAGGATTTAATCCCAGGATCCTGGCATCATGATCTGAGTTTAAGGCAGACACTCAGTTTACTGAGCCACCCATGACCCCCCAGGGAATCCTTTCTGCTAGTTTCATCTAAGCTGCGAATATCTGGGTAATTGTGTAGCTTGGAAAGAGGTGCCTGTGGTAACCCGGATTGCTGTGGGTCAACACTGTTCTTTGCCACTTCGTCTCTCCCCTGCATCCCTGCATGGTTGTGGGACCTGCTGTGGGGAATAAGTCATCAGACACCTCCACTGAGAGAGTTTATTGAAGCCACAAGAATTATTTTATATTTACAATCATCAATCATGTTTTTCAAGCAGATGTTTAGTGAAAATGGTCACCTTTTAAATGCATGTTGAATGTGTGAATATGTTTACAGCAACATTTAGGTAAAAAAATGAGGTGATTTATTTCTGATTTATTTCAGATGCTAGGCAGTTGTCAAACAGTATTAATGTCTACAAATCAATAGATGAGCACAGAAGAATTACAGTGAGGTCTGTGACACAGATGGAAGCATAATAGAGTCCATCTTTCATCCACTTAACCAAATTCCTCCTGTTCCTAATGCCTCTTCCCATAGGATGAATGGGCTTTGCTGAGGCATGTGCACAAGCCATCTCCTACTTAACAGCTACTGAGGGCTGTGTGCTGACAGGGAACAGCCAAATGGTTATTAGAGAGGCCCCTCGCATGAATGACAACTCTACACAGAGGTGACAAGACATAAGCAGACTTCTCATCTAAGTTTTAGAACATTGGAGGAAACTGAGAGCTTACAGATAATGCAGACCAAGGCCCTTAGTTCCTGTTTGGCTCAGTGATGAACTAGGGAAAGCCAAGCCCAAGCTCAGTGAGGAGGATCCAGGAAGGCTAGCAGAGACCTCTGGGAAAGCCTTGAGCAGTATGGCCACGCTATGAGACAGCCTCAGGGAGTCAGAGCAGACAGAGCCTCAGGGGAGCACACCAGGCTCTGCATTGAGCCCTACTCCCTGGGCTTGACCAGGGTAGTTGGAGGGACCTTTTTCTTAGACAATTTGCAAGCCAGCCTCAAGGGGACCCTGACCTCCGTCATCCAGCAGGAAAAGATGAGCCCATTCTTTTAGAGATGACAGACCTGCAAGAGGCTCACCTAAGGTTTCTCTTCTGTGGAATCTAAACACCAGCCAACTCCAGAAAGATTCCACAGCCTCTGCTCCAGCTGCAAAGTGACAAAGTGACATTCTCCAAGGGACAACACTCAGGAGTCTGCGGGTAAAGCCCTGTTTGATTCTTCTGTCCCTGTACTTAAAGCATCATGGGATTTACTGGTGATCCAGAAGACAAACATAACCATTTGGTTGAATTTCTTAACTTAAAAAATCAATCCCAAAAGTTGCTTATCAAGGCAGATTACATATTAGTCACTGTAAGGAATTTAACAGATATGCAGGGTACTCAAAACTCCCAGGGCTCAGAAGCTAAATCAAGATATAATGAAGAAGATCAGGAAAATATCAACATCTGAAACCATATGTTTTCATGTCGTGGCTAGCGCGACGAATCGACCAAGGTAACCGTGGGGGCTGAGAGGATAATGAAAAAAAGTTGAGACAAAGAGATGGGGGGCAGAAGGGACACTGAAGATGATGTCCAACAGTGCCAAATTTATTCCACGTCTTACAAGCACTTATAAGGCAAACCAGAATAGGAGGAGCATTACATCAGTACCTAGTCAGATGACCCCAAGTTCCTATAACAAGTTTACATGAACTACAAGCAAACCTCATGTAGTTTTGGCTAAAGCCATTAGCAAGACAATCAACCAGTGAATGGATCATGGGAGGTACAGAACAACAAGGATTAACTAAGAGCTCAGGACTCTGGCCACACTGTTCCCTACTGCAGGGAGAGTGTGTGGGAAGTCACGTAGGCAAGCGCACGACACATAGCACAGACCCTCTCTCAGTGCACTCAACTTTCCCATCCTTAACCTTGTCAAGGTATCCAGACTTTGAAGGAGATACAAGTCAGGACCTGGTTTGATCCTCCACTCCAACCATGCCATGGCCTCCAACATTTTCATGTAAAAAGAAGCAAAGCCTAGGGAAATGAAAGCTAGAGGGAGAGATGCAGAAAGCAAAAGAATAAAAAAACCAACTTTATATTTTGTGTGTGAGAGTGATTAAAATCCCTCCCTGCCACTCAGAGACAAAGAAAACAGTAAAACATTCTTACCTTGGCAAACTGAACAAACCATAAATCACTCATTCAAGAATCCTACCCAAATTAGTGAGGTATAGTTTAAGGGAACATTCACAAAGTACTAATTATTTTCTAGGTGAAAATTTAGCTGTGATTAAATCCAGTTTCTAATGCATGATGAATAATACCATGCTATAATACCATCCTATCATGCTGTAAAATACCATGACTTCTAAAATCACTTTTCCTTCATAAAATTGGAGGTTCATAACCTTAAAAATTAGCTCATTGGAAAATGGAACACAGAATGTAAGATAAATGATTATAACACAACAGGTTTATTCACATGAAGTTAAACAATCAGGAGAAAAGTGAACGCAATTTGATGTCACTGAGGAAACACCAAAAACTTTGTTTCTAAAAAAAAAAAAATAAATAAATAAGATGTTTATGACTCTGTACCAGAGAAAGAGAGATAGTATCCAATGAGATTTTTTCTTTTAGAAGAAATTTCCAAACCACAGCTTATTCTTACATGTACTATTTACAATCTAATCTAAGCTTCTGGTAAAATGTTTTTGTTCTTTTTTTTCCCCATAATAAGCCATCATTTATTAAAATAAAGTAAAATGGAATGAAAACATATAATTCTTAGTATTTATAATATTTTGATAGAGTTAATGGTGGAGATTCTGAATTTATAGACACTCATGAAAGTCTTCTTTTTAGAATTTTGACTGTATGACTTCTTAGTTAGCCTGGCTGGAGGCTTGTGTGTTTTATTGATCTTTTCAAAGAATCAGCTTTTGGTTTTGTTGATTTTCTCTGTTGATTTCTTACTTTCAATTTCACTGATTTCTGCTCTAATTTTTATTGTTCCTTTACTCCTCCTTACTTTGTATTTAATGTACTCTTCTTTTTCTAGTTGATTCAGGTGAAAACGTAGATCATTGATTTTTAGATATTAGGTCTAAATATAGATCTATGGAGGTGGAGGTTCTTAGATCTTAGATATCTTCTTCTTTTCTGGCGCACTCAGTGAATGCTATACATCTCCTTTGAAGCACAGCTTTGGCTGTACCTTGAAGACTTTGATAAGTTATGGTTTCATTTTTACTTCATTGAAATTTTTTAAAAAATTTCTCTCGAGATGTCTCCTTGACCCATGTGGTATTTAGAAGTGTGTTGTTGAATCTTCAGGTATTTTGAGATTTTCCATCTATTGGTTTCTACTCTAATTTCAGTATGGTCTGAGAACAGACATTGTATAATTCCCCCCACCCTTTTTTTAATCTGTTAAGGTCTGTTTTATGGACCATGATGTAGTCTATTTGGGTGACTGCTCCAAGGGAGCTTGACAGTGATGGGTGCTCTGCTGGTGTTGGATGAAGTGGTCTATAGCTGTCCATTATGTGTGGTTGGTGGAAGATGCTGCTGAGTTCAACCTTGTTCTTACTGCTTCTCTGCCTGCTGACACACCCATTTCTAACTGACAAGGGTTGGTGTCTCCAGCTGTAATAAGTCCACTGATTTATCTTATTCTTCTTATGGTTCTATCAGTTCTTGTCTCCTATGTTTAAATGCTCTAAAACATACTTTATCATTATGTAATACTTTTCTTTATTTGTTTTACATTTATAATCTCTACACCCAGTGTGGGGTTTGAACTCATGACCCTGAGATTGAGAGTCACCTGTTTTCCTGACTGAGCCAGCCAAGTGCCCCAGTGCTTTTCTTTATCCCCAGTAACCTTTCATTGTCCTGAAGTGCTCTGTCTGAAACCAATACAGCCACTTATGCTTTTTTAAAAATTAAGGTTAGCATGGTATATCTATCTTCACCTTTCTACTTTTAATCTATATGTGTCTTTATATTTAAGGTGGGTTTCTTCTAGACAACATATAATTGGGCTTTGTTTTTTGATCTACTGGTGGTCTGTGCCTCTTAATTATTGATACAGTTGGATTACTATCTATTATATGTGCTACTATTTTCTACTTGTTGTCCTTCTTTGTCCCTGGTTTGTTTTCCACTCATTTTCTGCATGGTATGGCTTAAACATTTAATATGATTCCATTTTCTCTCCTTTCTTAATGTATCCATTATACTTATACCTCTCCTTTTTTACTAATAGGCTTTTATTCAATCACTTTTATTTTTTTTTTTTTATTTATTTTTTTTTACTTTAATCATTTTTACTTGGCTTTGTTATATTTGTGCCTTTTATTGTAAAACCACCATAGATATCTTTTGGAATTAAGTAGATATAAACAATTAATAAATGTAGAGGCAAAATCAGTTCAACATATCTATTGCATCTAAGAAAATGAAAAGTCAGCTCTTTTAATCCAGAGAAAAATAAAAAGACAGAAATTACATTTAAAATTAAAAACACATTTTAAAAATGTAAATATCAAATCTGGTTTTATAATTATATCTTGACTTTATTTGGTTTATGTCATCTGGGACATTGACCTCATGATTCAGGGGAAAGAGAAGAGCCAGGGAGAGGGATCTCTAAACACCATGGAGGAGAGAGTAACTGAGAATGTCAACATGTTCAAATAACCATAAAATTCTGGGCTACAAATATGGCACTGGACTTGGAAAATGGTGGGCCACTCATTGGTTTGTAGAGAAATTAGATGTTGTTCCCATAGAGACAAGGTGTGTCTTGTTGGAACCTTTGCTGGGGCTCTGATTTTTTGGAAGAAGTGCAGAGTAAGCGCCATTTTCCTTAATTATACCCATGTTATTCAGGCATTTCCCGCTCCCCATGAACTTGGATCATATTTATAAAATGCTATAATTAGTACCAAAATAAAATATATGTGAGAATTTCCAACAACTATGCACAATTTTGAGAGACTTTGATGCTTGATGCATTTAAATAAGATAAGCAAAGACTTACTCTATTTAGTTGGATTATTTTTTAATAAGCTATGAAACTCACAGGATTTTTTTCCTTAAAATTGGAAGTAAATTTGGAAAATGGAAATCTTGTGGGAAAGCAGTAAAGTTTGCATTTCACCTGAACCACAAACTCAAGAGATTATCTCATCTTAAAAGAACTTAGCTGAAAAAAAGAAAAATCCAAGACACTAAAAACATGGATAAGGTCAGAAGTAGCATCTTTTGAATGTAAAATTCAGCAGATAATGTAGACATAAGGAATGCGGTAAAATTCAATGAAAAATCTAGAAATACATTATTTTGACCTTTTGCTTTCCCAACAGAGACTTGGGGTATAGTGTCGCATTTGGATTTCTAGTAGGTGTGTGTCCAAAATCTTCAGTATATGCATCATGGAGATGAGGGGTGGGGTGGGGGAGGAGTATCAAGGGCTTCCAATTCAATTCAAAGGATTGTAATATTTATCTCTACTCTCTTATTATCTTTTTTAAAGAACAGTAAATGGATTTATGAAAGACATGTACCCAGAGGACTGTAGTAAAATAGAGAAGATAACAGCAAAATAATATTGCAAGTGAGCAACAAACCCAAAGAAACCAACCCCAGGCTGGGAGATGGAAAGCTGAGGACACCTAAATCTGTGTTATGAGAGATCCCGGAAGCTGGGGAGCTGGAAATAGCCCAAGTCCCCGGAAGTGGAGGCAATGGACTGTTGGCAGCGCCCCGCCCCAGGGAATGTCCAAAGGCCAGGGGCTGACATGGGGCAGTAATACCTGGCTGCTGAATCATCAGGGTCCATTCTGGGGGCTGCCCACCTCAGTCAATATTGATTTCCCCAGGGAGAGTCAATGTGAGAAAAGACCATCTTTGTTAAGAATTAAGTGAAGTCAGCTTTAGAAATAAGAAATGTTAAATGCAGTTTTCAGGGCTTTGTCAGAGATGGAGACTGGAGAAAATAATAGAAAATATGCATTCATGCAGAAAATGAAGATGCTAGGAAAACTTTACACTATAGGTAGTTGTTACTCACCTGACTGATTTCTTCCTCTCAGATCAATGGGCTGACTTTCAGAATCCCAGACTCCTGAATGCCTATTTTAAGAATTATAGGTAAAAGTTCAAGGTTTGTAAACTTGGCATGTTGACATTGTGCAATTATTTCCATTTGTCCTTCTGCTGTAATGGGGGATCATATTGTGCAGAAGTTCATGAGTTGGTCAATAATCTGCATTGTTATGTTGGTTAATTATCACTGCTGTAATAATACCCACTATTTACCAATAACCATTATGTTCCAAAGCACCAGGTGAAACTTTCCATCATGACTCTAAAAAATGTACAGACTTGACTTCTGGGAATCCTCTCATGGTCCAGACCATTGGCTTCTAGCATATCTGACGTGGTTCTGAGATCCGCTGAGCAACTGCCAAGCAAGCAGTTTTGGACCCTCCCCCACTGTAAAGCCCATTTTTTCTTCTCATCAGAGTGAGAGTCTCAATACTGGTCTTTCTTCATGGTGGCTTTTCCGCTTTCCTCCATGGAGAACCTACAAAGCTAGAAGACAACACTGAGTGAATCATGTGGGCTCCATCATCGTAATTAATGACTTCTTACAACAAATGATGCTCATTTTAAAGAGCAGCATGGGTATGGTGCAGTCTCTGCCCGGTCGATTCACCAAAACCCACACAAAGCTTTAGAGGTGGCCAGGTAATTTATCAAAGGGAAGCGGCAAGAGCCATGAAGGGGATCTTGCTTCATTGGTAGAAAGATGGATGAATGCACATAGGAATTTTGAATGAAGCTAGGATTACTGCGCGAAAGAGGAATGGTGCCTTCTCTCTGGCAGAGAGCACTTTGAAGGGAGGAAACCTGGAAAGGAGCAGAAGAGAACACTGAAAGAGAATAGGATGGAGAATGGAGGCTAGTGATGGGAAGTGGCCAAGAGGACACTTAGGGGCTGGGGCCTTGGCAGAGACAAAGCACAGCCACTCCCGAGCACAACTGCCCCCCTCAACACCCCCCTCGACACCCCCCTCGACACCACTCCACAGGGCTGGTGGAATTTAAATTATAGAACATCCAAAAGCCTTTGCTCAAGGGCCTTGGTGTGCCCCACAGGAGACAACGGCATGAGTAGGTATGAGTCTAACCCAAAGGAAGAACACAGAATGGTCCTATGGAAGCCCCGGAACCAGCGTCAGTGAGGCCCATTTGTATTTAAAAAAAAAAAAAAAAAAGGCCAGCACTCTGATCTTTGACCTTTTTTTTAAGCACTTTTCTGAAAATACAGTGCTTCTAATTAACTTAAAAATCGAGGAAGAAAATTGCAGTTCCACCTCTGGACGGGAGGAAGCCCTCAGGCCGCACCCCAGCCTGTCTGTGCTGCAGGCGAGCATGCAGCCTGGATCTGCCCCACTCGAAGCCACTGAGCTGCCCTGCCTGGTCAGCAGCAAGCAACATGGAGTGAGGAGTTGTCCCCCATCAGATGACCAGACCCCAGGGAGCGACGGGGGGACCCCATGGTGGACAAGTTTTGTGAGGGCAGGGGCCAGGAAAGTATGGTTTTCCTCCCCCTTGCAATACAGGACTGTGATCTCCTTTTCCTGGTTTCTAAGATTCCAAATTTAAAAATCCTTTTATAACCTCTTCTCTGCATTGCAAGTGGTGGAGAGAGAATAGAGCCAAGGTGGCGGGCTTCTGTCTACCAGTTAGTGGGTAGAAGAAGGGAACGTATTTTCATGATGATAAAGTATGTATCCCTAAGTCAGTTTCCCAAACAGGATGCCTCTTTCAAACAATACTTGCATTTCAAAGTAATGATGTCTATTTTCCGATTTTTACTTATAAATAAAACTTATTTATTCTATGTTGTACTTTCTATTTGATGGTGTTTTGGAATCTAGGAGATATGGAAGGATGAGGCTTTATCTGGCCTCAATAAAGTAAACATTTATTGTTGGGGTTGAATGGGAAAAATAAGAAAATAATGTCTGTGAATGTGATCCTTGATATAAAAAGGATGATCAGAGGAGGAGGAGGGGAAGGAAGGAAGGCTGAAGGTTTTACCCAGAAGAAGAGGTAGGGGAGAACATGAGGCACCCCCCTAAAGCTGCTGGTCTCCCCATTTTGGAGGACAGATCACTGTTAGGACACGCAGTTGTGCAAAGTCACCCCTTAGCTGGAACCCATTTATGATCTGTGCGGACATATTTAAAAGGAGAGTTGTTAGCCATCCAGAGAGGGAAGGATCTTGAAACTTGGGAAATTAAAAGTCAGCAGCAAGGACGAGAGACAAAGAGGAGAGAGCTGGAGAGGCCCCATGATTAGCAGAAGGGACTGTGGAGCCTGTTGGAGGAGGGGAGTTGGAAGCGAGGAAGAGAGGTTCTGCATGCCCTGCAGGATAGTTTCTGTCTGGGACAGCATGTGTGAGCACCCGATCTTCTCCTGGCTGCTCTGTCCACAGTCACATCGGGCTCAGGAAACAGCTCAGAGACCCAACACCAAAAAAGGGAACAAGCAGTGTGAAAGGTACAGAGGTACCCACCACAGAGACATGCTTTATTTGGCAGCCGTTGCTAAGCAAAGTGAACCGTCAAGCCACGGAGGCCACCGAAAGGGTCTTGGCTCCCTTGGTAAACCCTGCCTGCCCAGCCGTTGCAAATCAGGTGGGAAAGAGGCACTGTGGGAGAAGTAATTAGACACAAAACTTTAAGAGGCCGGCAGAGAAAATCTTTCACAAAGCAGAAGACAGAGATAGCATCCGTACTGCTGAGGAAGTGCTGAGCTGCACGTCACAGGCTGGTCAGGGTCAGGGTTAGTGTTAGGGTCAGGGTCAGGGTCAGGGTTAGGGTTAGGATCAGGGTCAGGGTCGGGGTCAGGGTCAGGGTCAGGGTTGGGGATTACAGAGACAGAAGGAAATCTCACCTTTCCGTGCAGCCAAGCCAGGATGTGCATGATCTCGGGGTAAGCGACAAGCTGCTCTCAAGGACAAGGACTGGAAAGTGCCATTTGTTACACTCAGCTCATCTTCAGCACTCCTGGCCCTCGGGGGCCACCTGTGTTTGCTAGTTGCCTTTATCCAGGGGAAAAAGAAACTTCTCATTTCTTAACAATAAGAGATCATTCGTAGACTTTAGGCCAAGCAATTGGGTTAGTCTCCTACCCTCCCACTGAGACTGGGAGGTGGGACCTCACCTTTCTCGATGATTACATTTTAGAGACAGCTCCTGGGTCCCCAAGAAGAGTGTCTTGGGTTGTAAAGTGGTCAGAAGCTTGTGCAGGCTGTACAAGGATTTCCACTCATCTGAAAAGAAAAGAGCAAGGACTGATAATTACAAGGTTCCTAAAGGAAACGTCCTCACAAAAGAGAAGAAGAACATTCTTTTACCCTCCTTCCCACCTGGGACAGCTAAAAAAACCCCACATTTTAAAATAATTGGTATTTGCCCTACAGCACCTGAGCATCTGAGGTTTTACTTCAAGAACAGAAAATTTCCAGGCCTTAGAAGCCCCAAGAGTGCTCTGTTTGCCCATAGGGGATTCTGTTCATTTTTAAGTTTGCCATCAAAATTTAAATATCACACAGGGGCCTGAGAAATCCAGACTTCCTGCATCTCAGAGAACTCAGAGCATTTTGTGGCAGTCAGCTGGACCAAAAATTAAAATATTAAAATGCCATCCCAGTGTTGTTTCAAAGTGGATTTATTTACTGTTAGTGAGCTACATGCTAGGCTAAAATCTACATTGCACAGCACCGGGGCTGAGGACATTTCTGGATACAATAAAAATGATCATTTGTTGAGCACCTGTCGTATACCGTGCTGTTGTAATCATCTCCTCTTCACCCCCTTGGTGAGGGAGGTATTCCCATCGTAGGGTGGCAGGGATGGCCACACACACGGCCTGGACAGACATGATGGGCAGCATTCAGCTCCCACAGGTTGGGCAGGGGAGGTCAGTGCACATACTGGGAAGGGCACACACGGGGCATGCCCTTGGAACCCAAGAGAGCCAGCAGGTTCCTGGAGGCAGCTTTTTTTTTTTTTTTTTAAGATTTTATTTATTTATTTGACAGAGAGAGATTACAAGTAGGCAGAGAGGCAGACAGAGAGAGAAGAAGGGAAGCAGGCTCCCCGCTGAGCAGAGAGTCTGATGCGGGACTTGATCCCAGGACCCTGAGATCATGACCTGAGCCGAAGGCAGCGGCTTAACCCACTGAGCCACCCAGGTGCCCCCTGGAGGCAGCTTTATGGTGACAAGAGGGTGGGGCACCCCAGATCCCACAGGAGACTGATCCTGCAGCCTGTCAGTGAGTTGGAACCTGCTACTCAGGCCAGAGCAGCCACATCGCCTGGTCTGCCAAATGAGGAGGACTGTTTGCCAAGGGGCACCTCACCCATGGGTGCAGAGGGGAGCTGGAAGTCAGGCTGTCCAAGGTTCTGCCTGCTTCCTGTGTCACTCAATAATATTAACTTGGACCTGTGGCCACCCTTGCATATAGACTATGTCAGTGCTCATAGCCCCTTTGTGAAGTAGTCCTTCCCCCATGCCCATCTTACAGAAGGGGAAGATGAGCTGTGGCCCGGGAAGAGATTCAACCACAGTGACAGACCCCTACAAGTAACAGGAATGAGCTGAGCTCCAAGCACCAGGGCTCCAACTCCTACCCAGAGAAACGGATAAGATCTTACTAAAATACTTGTCTCTATTATTTAATTTTACCATTTTACCTTGATGTAGTTAAGCCGTGAACCAAAATGTACTGTAGGATTTCATTTCACTGAACCAAAGTGAAATGAAAATTTTCCAGTGTCTTGGGCCATAAACCAGTTCAACCCTTAAAGATGCTATAAATAAAAATAAATAGATAAACATCAGAAAACCATCTAAACATTAGAACACCATCTTCGCCTCTTGAAGTTAATATATTTCCAGAGTAAGGTGCTTCGATTCCAAAAATTGTTTTTACTTCTTTTGAGCCTTGATGGCTAAATGATGATGCCAAGCACTGATCGATGGATGGTTCATGGAATAATTACTCCAGAATGCCGGTACATCCCAAGAGCAACTGTCAGAAAATGTGGAGAAAGACTTTCAAGTGGGTAATAAATATTATTGAGTGTCATCTCTAACACATTTCCGGTTACCTCTCTGAATGAACTACTTTATAATGCTGCAAGTTGTAGCATTTTTATAGCAATGCAAGTCTTTCTATCCTCAGAAATGCAAATGTCTCCCTAGAAATACAATTGGGAATTGTCATACAGACACTGAGCTTTGCCTATTTCATACATTTATTTTATCATTCCTGCTTGTAAGGACCTATTTAGCCAGAGTAACTCCATCTTGGTTTAAAGCCATTTTGTTGTTTGTGCAGTAAAACTTAAACTGACCCTTCCCCCATCCCCCCAGAGAAACTTACTTAGAAGCAAGTCTGGGAAACCAGTAAAATATGGTCAGCTAGTTCCTAACAACAGAGCCCAGAGTACAAGGCCAGGTTGGCCAGTTCCTTATAACAGAGCCCAGAATACAAGGATGAGTCGGGCCAGGTGGAGACATCCAATCAATAAGAAATACACATATTTTTTCCCTAACCACCAAAGAATGTAAACCCCGCTGCTTGGGCACCAGCCTTAAACACCAGTTCTGACCAGAGTAATGGGTTAGTTCAAACAGCTACGATAGGGTAAAATGTAATTCAATTGGCCACCTGCGTGTGACCTAACATGACTACAATCTCATTGGCCACCTATGTGTGGCCAGACTTTTGCTCTATAAAAGGTAGTCTGTAAGATGGGGAGGGGTCACCCTCTTCGGAGGCGGCCCTGGCTGGTCAGTCTGACTTCTAATGCTTAGCATAGAATAGAGCTTTGCATAACTTTCACCTTGTCTCAGTCTCATTCCCCTGACCAATCAGTTTAACTTCTAATATTTACCATAAAATAAAACTTTAAATAACTTTCACTTTGTCTGAGTCTCATTTCGTTTAATAACAGACCTAACACTGATACCTGTAAATGTGGCTGTGTGTGCTGAATTCTCCGTTTAACTACTTGTTACGTTCCCTTGTGGGATAAAACATCTTGAACACATGTTTATCTTTTTATTTACATGACAGTCATGATTTACCTCTTTTTTTTTTTTTTTAACAAAGTATCGCTTCAGACAACTGTCTATTACAATATTGCCTTTGATCTTTGAAATGACACCGTACGACTCTGGTATAGATGTAAACTTAAATTTGTGTGAAGAAGTGCTAACCTGCTGTGAATCAGAAAACAGATTCTCTTTGGTGCTTTGAACATGTCAAAACTCGTTCTGGTCCTTAAAACTGATATCTAAGAGTAAAAGTCAGTAAGGCACGTGGGAGGATGAACTTGGTTTTGGGATGGTGATAACAAGTGTCTCGTCAAGGCACAATAGTGTAGCACCTAAAATCAGAGTCATCACTCGTGTCCCAGTGTGAATTAGTTCAAAGCAGCTAACACAGGTACACTGGCCGCCTGCACGGTTCTCCCTCAAAAGAAACTGCTGGGGTCAGGTGTGCTCTGTTCCTCTCAATGCCCTGGGTGAGCACTGGGCTGGGTAGGTGCTCCCACAGCTGCTCTCTGTGTCTGTTTCGGGCTCACACAGTGTGTCCTTGGCTTTCCAGGGTCTGGCATATGTGGCCTTGACAAGTGGCCTGAAAGCCCCATTGGGTAAAGACAATTCAGTCACAGTGTTCTGGTTAATTTTCATTGTAATTTAATTTCAAACTTAGGGAAGAGTTTTGAGAGCAAGACAAAAAATTACTCTCTCCCCATATTGTTATTGCTAGTCTTTGTTTTCTGGATTCTAATGCTGCTTTTTCCCCACTTCCCTTACATTCTTCATTGCATGTTTCTAAGGAGCATAGACATTCTCTCGCCCAACACTGTATCATTAACAAAATCAGAGTATTTAACTTGATACGATACTATTAACTAATGCACTGTCCTGCAGACATTGGCAATTGTACCAACAGTGTCCTTCATAAGTATTTAAGTTTCCTGTCCAGCACCTGACGCATGATCACAAATTGTCATTATTTGTTTGCTCCTCTTTGATTCAGAAGAGCTCCTCTGCCTTCTTTTGCCGTTCTTGACCTTGACATTTGCAAAGATCACAGGCCATTCTGCGGAGTGTCTCATTGGGCGATGGTCAGATGGTCTCTCATGAGTGTCAAAATGTTATGGATTTTGGAAGTAACAGCAAAAGCCATGTGTCCTCCACAGTACGCTGTATCAGAAGGCACATTCTGCCCATCTGCTCTTATTTTGGTCACTGCCATAAGGGCAAATACATTTTATTGTGTTGTAAATACAGTGGAGAGAGTTTCTTTATTGGATACGAGAAGTGGTTATTGGACACCAAAAATGGCATTTGGTAAATCTGTAATATGCAAAAGAAGATCTCCATCCCCCTGCCCCTGAGTCATGTGGATACAGCTTCTGGCTTCTCGTGGAAGACATGGCAACTGGTAAACTCTAACAACCTCACGAGTGCACACACAGGAACACTGGCCAGGGTTAGGATACATAGAATGCCAAACTGAATGGTTCCCTGTGTCTGCGCTGAATAATGACAGAGAGTAAATGAGACGATTTTTCACTGTAATGAAAGACTTCACAAAGCTGACTTCTTTTTTCTCATTTTCCTTTTTTTTGTTTATTCCTTTTCCTGCCTTCCTGTCTTTCTTAGTCTTACATTCTATTTATAGTTATATCTTCAAACACTCTTAAAATACAATTATGAAATAAAAAATGTCACTTGCCGCAGATCTATCCAAATCCATTATGACTATAGATTGTTCTATAGTGGTCTTTAAAAACAATTCTAAAGTTTTGCTGATTTGCACTGCATTCACTCTGCAAAGACAAATAGCAGTTGTATTAATTTTGATTTAAGGTGATGTAATTTGTTCTGATTTAATCTGAGAAGCAATGAGTCTTCCGTCGATATGTATCATGTAAGAGTGCAATTTCACCAAGAAAGCCCAGCACAGCAGCTTTCTTCATATTTATGAAATATTAATTAAAAGTAGTCAAATATATTTTGCTTCCAACAGTGTATAGAGAGAGAATTAGTTTTCCAATGTACCAATATAGAGCATGTTAAGTAGCTAGATAGTCATGAAATTTTATGCAAATAATGTTTAGGAGCTAACTCATGAGATATTATATGTGACATGTCTAAAAGTGGATATAAATTACATTCAGCTTTCTGGTGGTATCTGGGGAATGAATTTCTGATTTAATTAGTTCTATAATCTCTATTTCAGAATTTATAAGTGTTGAAACTCATCCAATGGTTGCAGATAGCTTTTAGCTGATATAACTTTATCCAGTTAAGCACCCAACATTTTGAAAAGAATTTTAAACTAAATATTATATAACCACATGAGTCATCTCTAAACTTTGTGCTAATAGTCTTTAAAACACAACCATTTGAAGTTGTAAGAGGAAACATTTTCCTTGATGTTATGAAGCATAAGGCATTTCTCATTAATTTCATGTAAATCACATTCACTGTTATTTTTTAAAAAGTCATGATTCATGGGATACCATGTCTTACAAAGTGAAGAACGTGTGGTTCAGCCTTTCTGATCCACACACCCTAAGAAAACGCTGTACTAGGGAAGACCAGCAGTGCAGTGACCTTTCTCTTTGACAGTGTGAAGGAGCACAAATATGTCTAGTGCAGTTTAAACTGTCTCTGTCTCCTAACCACTGTTCTGCTACAAACACACCATAATATGTTTAGAGAAAAATCTCTAGAGGGAAAGTTTGAATATTTTTCTTTAGTAGATGGAGTTATATACAAGCCCGACTTGGCAGTGAATTTGTCAGATGTGATGGGAACTCAGTAGGAGTTGTCCGTCTCTCAGTGATGCCAACCTCTCATTTTGGAGGCATATTTCAGGCTAAGGAGTTGACCACCTTGTTGTTTTTCTGGCTGACATCACTCTCCCTTGGTCCCTCACCTTCCATTGGTTCCTGTGGTCATCTGCTGTGTGACGTTCTACCTGCCTTGGGATAAATGGGTCCAGTGGGAGGTGGGAATTGAGGTTAGCTGCCCTTGTCACCTGCCTCTTTCTAGATTTTTCCATCAAGCTGGTTAGCTGCTATAAGTCACTACATCATCTTAAGAGAGACAGAAAGAAAGAGAGAGAATCCTTGGCCCTGATGACAGCTGTTGTTGTGCTTTTTTTATTATTATTATTATTATTATTTTATTTTAATATCAGGAGTTGCCTAAAAAGATTTTCCAGGGAAAAGCTATCTATCTGGTCATACTAGGAAGGCAAAGGCAGACTGGGCAGCAGAGAGGCTGGTGTCATTGGCTTGGACCCAAGAAGCTTATCGCTATGTTAAGCTGTGTCACCTCAAGAGAAATGACTCCTGCTTCCTTCTCAGAGAAGCCAGCTCAGGAAGCAACCATGTCCGCCCAAGTAGGCACATGTGCTCCTGTTCACTAATGCCTTGCACAGATCCCTACAACATCTCCAATGCACCAGGAAGTATGGGGAAACCTGAGTGCATGGGGGCCTGGACACTACATGCCCTGTTGTCCCACAGACCTGCTTTCTCCTGAGGAGGTGGACACTGACAAGAGCAAATGCAGATGACAATGTAATCACAAGGGACCGGGGGGTCAGTTCCAGAAAGGTCAAAGCAGTTCACTCAGTTAGTGTGTCTGGGGTGTTCAGTCAAGGAGGGGATGAAGGGTGTGTGTGTGTGTGTGTGTGTGTGTGTGTGTGTCTGAGTGTGTGTGTGGGTGGGTGTAGGTGTGTGCTGTGTGATGTGGGTGTATGTCAAGGTGTGGAGGTGAGTGGGACTGAAGGTGGGACCAGAGGATAGGCTTGTGATTCAAATAGTGAGTATTTACTAAATTTGCCTGATACAGAGCTCCGATTTTTATTTTAAGCTAGTTTGTGACATGTGGGATGCAGGTTAGAGAATAAACATATCATTTCTTCTCTGTCATATGTTTTCCAATACAAATGATGCCAGTTGCTCTGGTGTTACTGCTGGTAGTTCTAATTATTCTGCATCTGGTTCAGGCAGATGCAGGAAACCTCTTTAATTAAGTGCATCCAAGGAAATTCAGCTCAGCAAAGTTATGACAAGTACAAGACAAGGGCCTCGCAGCTCCCCAGTTTGTCCACCAGCCTCGCCTCCTAGTGAACAAGGTCTGACCCTGACCTTGTGCTTACGGCTTGGACACACTAAGAGGGGATGGTTTGAATGGTTTTCCGACCTGTGTCTCCAAGCTCTTCTCCTGGAGGAACCCGCCAGCTGGGCTCCAGGGCTAAGACCCCCACCCCACCACATCCCCACCCCAAACAGAGCAGGAGAGCCTACAAGTTCCTATTTCTCAGCCTCTTAGTTCAGCTTCTCTTCCAACCAGGTCCTTGTATTTACACATCTTGTCTCCAGGCATATAAAGACCATTAATTAGGCTATGCTCTTTTTATAACTTATCATGACTTAATTAAAAATGTTCCTTGCCTTTTTGTCTTCTTTTTCCCTGGGATGATGGGAATAGGGATTTTCTTTCCTGTGGCTGTCAGTATGTGACCTGTCACCCTTTGCTTGTGAACCCTGAAATGGTGTGAACCCCAGAAACCTAAAGGAAGATGTGAGCTCCCCATGCACCCACCCCCACCCTCCAATCCCTGGAAGTGAACCTCTGTCAGTTGGATGCCTCCAAAGCAGGAGGCTCACAGAGCACTTGGAATTCATGCTGGGGGCAGGGATAAGTCTGATCACTGTGGGGCTGTTCCCTGCCACACCCCTGCCTGTGGCATTGCACAGATAGGTTTCCTATAGAAGGGGGGGAACCCTACCTGAGCCCTAGACTTCTCATCCACCTGTGAGTTGTTTATACCTCCCAGTTAATTTCTACTGCCACTCTGGAGACTGTTTCCATGGCTGATAGTCAAGAAGCCCCATGTTTGCAGAATTTGTCCATGATGAGGGTGAGGTCATTGCCCCATCCGCATTGGACTCCACATTGGAGTCCGGACCTGCATCATACGAGGCAAACCCTGATTTTGCAGATTTGAAAATGTCTTGGCAAAGCCATGGAACTATGGAGCCTCAGGACCAGGAATCAGATATGGGTCTACCCACTTCAATTCAAGTCAAAAATATTAATTCAGGGGCCCCTGGGTGGTTGAGTCATTAAGGGTCCCCCTTCGGCTCAGGTCATGATCTCAGGGTCCTGGGGTCAAGCCCTGCATCAGGCTCTCTGCTCAGCATGAAGCCTGCTTCTCTGTCTGCCCCTCCCCCACTCACGTTTTCTCTCTCTGACAAAAAAATAAGTAAATAAAATATTTTTTAAAAAAGAATATTAACTTAAATCATCTATTCTAGTTTTTTATGGGGAAGAAATATACGAGGTGTTGGAACTATATAGGAAAAAGCTAGACAACTAGTGGAATCGAGTGCCCATGGAGATTTCATGCTTTCTCTGTCACATGTGACTTCCACCTGCAGTTACAAGAGTTCTCACCCCCCACCCCCACCCCAGACACAACGGCTCTGGAGTCGTCTTCCAACCATAACGGTAAGCATGGTTCTCACGGGCTCAACACATCACCATCTTGATTCTTCCAGCTCTTCCTACACTCTATGCCCTGGGGACAGCTAGTATCTGACTTTACAGACGAGCCCACCCAAGCCTCAGGGTCATGCATGGTCCATGGAAGAAGCAAGCAATGACCCACGTGTGTCTGATTCCTGATCCTCGATGTGGCCGCCTCCCCACAGGAAGGCCCAGTAATGATCTATTCACGCCATGCACAGCCACTGCAGTCATCCTTGGCCAATAGTTATAGAACAGTTGATTTACTTTTTGTTCCTTCCCACTCCATGAAGCCAAAACTTCCCTTAGAAACCCTCCAAAGAAGGATGGATGAAGTCAGTGCACTGCTGTGCTCTCCGAGTTGTGGCTGTTTGTTGTTATTGAAAAATGGTTGCTTGATGTCACTCATTCACTCAAATATGCACAGACCACCTACTCTGTACCTGGCCCTGTCCTTGGTCCTGGGGATGATAAACCAGAAAGAAACTGTCCCCCCACATGGAACTTCCATTCTAGCCATGGAGTGAGGGCCAGACACTCTCAGTGTGGAAGGCGGAAGGAAGGGAAGGTGCACGCTACGGACTGAACACTGCTTGGGACACTCGTGCAAAGTAAGAAATGTACACCGTAGATGCATACAGGGAAACACTGGAAAAAGTATACATATCTACTACAGGTGACACATTATATGTCAATCCAAAAAAATGTCATGAGCCACCCAGTCAATGCTTAGACACAATTTCCATTCAATTCATAAACAAAATAAAGACAAAAAAATGAAGATAAACTTTGGGGGTAAAAATAAAGGTGTGAACGCTGACCCAAACCCATGAGCACAGAAGAGTAGAGACAGTCTGGGAGGAGAACAATTCAATTTTTCTTACAAAGGGAAGATAATGTCAGGACTCTATAGTTCAGTGACACTGGAATGATTTTCCTAGAAAGAGGAGGCAGTGAGGGATTCATATCTGCAAGGCTTCAAAATAGCTCTTTTTTTGTCTGCTTCTCAGGGAGTCGTGTATGAGTTGTCTCCAATTAGCAATAATCGTGCCTTGGATAAACCTCATTGGCTACGATATTGCCACTGCACAAAGCTTGAGTTGGCTCCAAATGCAGCTTAATTCCTTTCTTATTGTTTGTCCTGCTCTGTGAGCTGCATCATTTTTGCTTTCTTACAGTGCTTTGGGCTTTATATCTGTCGACAAGGCACAAAATGAGAGGACTGCACACACGTGGGCAGAACCTTTCCAACCTGCCTGGATACTCCCAGCTGCTCTACTGTTGCTGGTGGCCCTGGCCAGAGGAGCCTGGTGTTTGTTCTGTCCAGAAAGCGTGTGCACCAGATAAGGTCACTTTAATTAAACTTGAAATTAAGAACTGAAACAGACACTTAACACTAAGCCCAGCACGGATGAGCTCAAAGCTGTTACCTTGAGTAAAGGAGCCTCACACATAAATTCATCCTGGATGTCCCCATGCCTACAACGTTCTAGAACCAGCAAATAAGTTCAGGGCCCCGGCTGGTGCTGGGGAGGAGTGTGGGGTCAGGGATGTGGCAGCTGTTCATATCTGCTGGAGAAGAGCTGACAGGTGGTTTGCTGCCGTCTGTGGGTCCACACCCTGATGCTGGCAAGGCTGCCCCTCCCCCACTCTGCCCACAGCCCATGATCAGCTCAAGGCTCTAGTGCAGACCCATTGCTGCCCACTGGGAGCCTCCTACCAGAACAGCTTTGGCTTCTGGACTCCCCATCAGGCTGGCCAAAAATCCCCAGCACGACAATGCAATGAGACTCCCATGACTCCTATGCCTCTCGTAGGGTCAGAGGGCACCGTGGTCAGGTGGTGACTCCTCCCTTCTTACCCTCCCAGACCTTCACCCGGCAGGTCTCTTGTGTGTTTTGTCACATCCTGGTTCCTCTTCTCAGAAGCCCACACAGACACAGTGATGGAAGACAGAGCTAGATCTCTCATTAAAAGAAATATTGTGACCAGATGCTAAGACCTGGCTCATTTTAAATGCATGTGGAAGTCTGCAGGAAGAAGCAGGTGGACATTTGCAACTTTCTCTAAAAAGTATCCAAAAGGGGCTCCTGGGTGGCTCAGTTGTTAAGTATCTGCCTTCAGCTCAGGTCATGATCCCAGGGTCCTGGGATCAAGCCTCGCATCAGGCTCCCTGCTCAGCGGGGAGCCTGCTTCTCCTTCTCCCACTCCACCCCTTGCTGTCTCTCTCTGTCAAATATATAAATAATTTTTTTTAAAGTACCTTAAAAACAGGTTCACTGATACATAGATAGACGAATGAATATAAGGGGTGCCTGGGTGGCTTGGTTGGTTGAGCAACTGCCTTCAGCTCAGGTCATGATCCCAGAGTTCAGGAATCAAGTCCCACATCGGGCTCCCCTCTCATGCTCTCTCTCACTCTCAGTCTCTCAAAAAAGAAAGAAAGAAAGAAAGAAAGAAAGAAAGAAGAAAGAGAAAGAAAGAAAGAAAGAAAGAAAGAAAAAGAAAAAGAAAAGAAAAAAAAGAAAAGAAAATGTAAGGGTAAGAAAAAGCGAGGTTAGTGATGTTAATGGTGGAACCCAAGCAAAGGGTGATGGATTCTCTCAGGAGTGTTGGGAATGCTCCCATCGGAGGATGGGAGCCTCCCATGGGACACTATGATGCAGGGGAACATTTCTTGGCTGCTCACTGTCCTGCTGGATGTGGAAATCACTTGCAGACCCTTGGAGAATGCAAGCAGCCCCAGAGGTGGGCTGAACCTTATCCCTCCAGAGGTGCCCCTCTTGGGGAATGACCCAGTAGGTAGTGTCGGAGCCCGGGCTCTGACTGTCTGCTTCTGATTCTCATCTTCCTGGTGAAACTCCATGCATTCAGGATGAGGAGATTAAGGTCCTGTGCCCCTTCTTCCCCTCCTCTTGGGCACTCTACCTGTCATGGCGACTCACCCCAGTCAGCCACAGAACTGCTGGCCATGGCAGAGGGTCCTCCGAGCTGAGCCCAGCCTGCCTATTGGCGGGTAAGGGGCAGGTTCAGCATGAGGTGTCCTGTGGGGTGTCCGGGGCCAGAGCAGGTCTTCCTTAGCCCAGAGCATGAGAGCTGCCAGGATGTGAGGGGTCATCCTCTGTCCTCAAGTTCTTGAGTTCCCTGACTGCCTCATCTGTGACACACACAGGGCTGTGGGTGGCACATGGCATTGGCCATCATCACAGTCAAGGACAACTTTGAGAAGAAGGAGAGCAAACACGACTTCCTAGCTGCCTGATTCTTGTCTTTGCTTACCTGAGAGCCTGGGGGGAGTCACTCCCAGTCATGCTCAGTGCCGCTGAGCTGCAGGGTGGAGAGAGCTGGGGCCTCCCTCCATGCGGGGAACCCCCCCCACACACCCACTGGGCAATACAGCCATTTGGGGTCATCTTCTGTGTATTTTAAGACTCCCTGGCATCCCCAAAGCCTTTATCAGGATGCAGGAAATGCTGCTCAAGTTGCACACAACTGAAAGCAGGCTGTCCTGGAAACCAGGACCCAGCTCTCTTAGTAGCATCGCTGCTGGAGGGCAAATCGACCCGGTGCAAAATCAACACTTTGTCCTCACTGTGGCAGTGGACACCTGCTGACCAGGTGGCTGAATCAACCCAGTACAAAATCGACCCTTCGTCCTCACTGTGGCTGTGGACACCTGCCTACCGGGGTGCAGCTGTGCTCATCCCTGGGGCCCTTCAAATGTTCCACCGATGGGGCGCCTGGGTCCAGTGGGTCAGTTCGACAGGTCATTCTCAGGGTCCTGGGATCGAGGCATCGGGCTCTCTGCTGGTTCCCTCTCTCTCTGCCTGCCTCTCCATTTCTCTCTGTAAAATAATATAAAGTCCCATCCCTGGGGCATGTTGAGCCCATTCAGTCCTCCCTGGTGATGGCCCAGCTGGTGGCCCCGTTCACACATTTGAAGTCAATATTCTAAAGATGGAAAAGACTCAGAAAACTGGGGGGGGGATGGAGAAAAGGCACATAAAGGAAGGGGAGTCAGTTAAGGGCAGACAAATCTGTTAATTGGAATCTCTCCTGCAGAATTTATGCCTTCACTTTCTTTTATTTTTCTTTCCCATTTATTTATTTATTTATTTATTTATTTATTTATTTATTTTGGTAAAACACCCAAACAAAGCCACCTTCACATAGCCAGGAAAAAGATTTCAAGCCACTGTGAAAACTGCTGGGAAAGAAAACTCATGCAGGCCACCTCTAACACACACACTCACACACCCTCACAAACACACACAGAGTCACACACACACACACACACACACACACACACACACACACACACACACACACACACATTCCAAACCAGCTCATTGCCCCTGTAACTGTAGTGGGGCCAGCTTTGCTACATGGTAAGGAAGGAAGAACCATGGCATGTACCAAAGGGTTCTCCATGGCTGATAAGGCCTGTGAACCTAAGCTCTTCCAGCTCACAGGGCCTAGTGTATGTGTATGTGTGTGTGGCCGCACAAGCCACTTTTTTAAAAATTGGGCTGAGAATTCTGGATAGCTGCAAGGAATTGTTAATTATATAAAGAGATGCTGAAATAGACTTGAACATTTGATTGAGAGAATATTACCTTGGCAACGGTTACAATCAGATTAAACCTTGGTAAGATTCCAAGATGGGCTCAAGAAGATATTACAAAGGCAGAAGTATGGAAATGGTGCTTTGAATGTTACAAAGAGATTCACTTTCCCTAGTGTGCTTTTTTGAATGACAAACTCTTCTCTTTTAAATTCAGTTTCTTCTCTGTATCATTTTGCACACACAAAATCTTTTTAGTGGAAAGCCCTGGAATGAGAAGCTTATTGAATACCTCATTTGATTAAGCAGAGAATGTGGTGACTACATCTTATAAATAATTGAAAAGCCATTTTTTAAAAAAGATTTTATTTATTTGACAGACAAAGATCACGAGCAGGCAGAGAGGCAGGCAGAGAGAGGGGAAGCAGGCTCCCCGCTGAGCAGAGACCCCGATGTGGGGCTCGATCCCAGGACTCTGGGATCTTGACCTGAGCCGAAGGCAGAGGCTCCAACCCACTGAGCCACCCAGGTGCCCCTGAAAAGCCATTTTTGATAAACTTAGTGAAAACAGAAATAACAGATGTGACCTAGTAAAATCATTGCCTGAAAACTTGAGTACAAAGATATTGATTGTTATAATTTAAAACTTATTAAATCCAAGTGATAAACAGTGAACTTCTTTTTGAAGTTCAACCTTGGCTTCCCAATTCAAAATGGTGAATTAAACACATATGTGTCTATGTGGTTTTCCCCCTCATTTTCCTCTCAGTTTCTTATTGAAATGATAGAGATGATGGACAGAGGGACCCAGTCTGTAACTGGGATGACAATTGTGGTACTTATGAATTCCTGGTACCCCCTGGATTTTGTACCAGATGGTTGGAAGACACAGTACACAGGAGGCAGACCCCATCCTCTTCCCCCAACCCTAACACACCCCCCGTGCCTGAGCAATGGGGGTGGATTGTGCTAATGGGGGAAGGGAAAGAACCATGACAGTATTAGAAGACTGATTTTAGAGGGTCATTGCATCACGACCTTTGCTCCCTTCAATCCTGGCATAAATGTCAACAGAGGTATTTACAAGAAACCCAGAAAGCAAACCAACCTATAAACAGCTGGGTAAGAAATGAGCCAAGCCCAGAAAAGATGAGCTAATCCTCAGTCTTCTGGCTCAAGACACACTAAGGGATGCAGGTTCAAGCCTTGGGTTTGGAGTGCTTTGTTGTTGCAGCAATAGCTAATTCATACAGAATTTTGGATTCATGGAGCCATGGTAACTTCACTGAAATCAGCGATCCCAGAGGCCTGAGCAGGGTGGCCTCAGAAACCTCTGTGGGGGGGGGGGGCACCTGGGTGGCTCAGGAAGCCTGCTTCCTCCTCTCTCTCTCTCTGCCTGCCTCTCTGCCTACTTGTGATCTCTGTCTGTCAAATAAATAAATAAAATCTTAAAAAAAAAAAAAAAAAACCTCTGTGGGTCCTTTCAGAGGAGCCCTATTTGACTTTCCAGAAAATCCAAGATGTGTGAGCACACTGGGGCTTGTGCTGGTGTTAGAACATGCAAGGACATTCAAGGGAAACACAACTAGCGAACGGAATCTGCTGAAATAAACAGACTCCCATGAAAAATTCAGCTCAGTTTGCTTAAAAATTTATTGACAACTGGCTAATGTCAGATTGTTAAAAATAACATCAATGGTTATTTGATCTCAAATGAATGTTTCATTTGTAGCCTTAATTTTATGCTCAAATTACAAATGTGTCTTGTAAAAACTGTGACTCAAAGAGAAAACAAACCAATTCTTAATTTAAGGATCAGATCTTTCAGTGTGACAACTCTGTAAACAATGCATTTTACTTGAACTAGATGCCCAGGAACTGGGCACAAACCCATGTTTTCAATTTTTCTTTCCCTAACTCATGTTAATTAAGTTTAAACTGTCTTGACATCTACGTTTGGGGACTCAAGTTTATGGCCAAGCCAAGTTTTCATAAATTGTAATTTTCCCTTGGCCATGAGATTTCTTAATCTTTCATGACCGACACTTTTCTTAATATAGAGCCCAGGCGTGTAGGTCCTTACTAAATCTATTCAAACTGCACATATTTATTTCTGTATTTTATATTAAATATCTTATAGGAGCTAAGTGTAGAGGACAGCCCTGCACATCCAGCCACAGCAGAATAATTCAGTTCATTTGATCTGCCAATGCCATCAGTTGCAGTAAAGACAAAGTATAGACAGTCCTTTCTGAAACTAATTAGAGTGCAACTCAAAAATACTTTTACCACATCACTGTGGAATACCAATTTATGTTATAAGACATAAGAGTAGCTTTTCGGCTCTTGATTTTCTAGTAAAATGAGGGAAAATGCCACAGCTACCCTTTCAACAGTTTGCATGTTAGGAGTAACCCGGTCTGAGAGGCTCATGTCCTGCCCCCGGAAGGGCTCACAGGGATGGGGAGGGCCGGTGATCCCCAGAGCACTGCTTCTAGGGACAGCACCTGTCCATAGCAGAACTGTTCCAAGACAACATGACCTCAAGGCCCTAGTTTTCCCTCGTGGGATATGCATCGCTTCTTAGGAGAGAGCCCTGTATCCCAGTGCTCTGAGGGACAGGTGGCCTTTCTGTTTCCCTTTTCCAATTCAGGAATCCTTGTCCTAAGGATCCAGCACTCAGAGACACACAGAGACTGGCTTCCAGGACACTGGTCCCCTCAGACTCTGCTACCCAGCACCTGGCAGCAGGTAAAGGGTCTGCAGGAGATGTCTAAAACAGAAAGGTCCTTCCTTGAATAGAAGGGCCCATTAAACACATTTCAGAAACAATAATGCCCTTCAATAAAGTTTCTGTTTACTGGCTAAATGACAGGGGTAGAAGCAGAAAAGATATTGTAGTAAAATTCTCGTATTTCCTCTCATACCATGATTTTTTAACAAAAATTTCCTATTTCCTGTATTGAAAATATGTGACTTTTCTGTATTCAGTTCCTTTGAAACCTGTCTCTACTTCAGCTGTGCGGTGAGAGGCTTTCTTCCTATCTCGGCATTTATATTTCCTGCTGTTCTGGGTAAAATATGCCCACTCGGGTCCTTGGTCTCCTTTGAATGTCCTCTTATTCATGTCCTGTTTTGTATTTAAACAACAACAACCCTCACACAAAGGATGATAATCTGACAAAATTAAGGCAGGTGTATAAAATATAAGATGGTGTCTGCTCTACGATGGGTGCAGAACTGGTCAATTTTCCTTTCAATTTTCCAGAATTTATGGCAAAGAGGAGTCTCAGCGGTACAGCTACCTGTGATGTGACCATGTCCTCAGGTGCTGGGCGTTTGGTGGGCTCTCAAGTAAATGCCCTCTGTGGGGACCTCACAGAATGGACCCTGAGTATGATACTGAGCAACATTTTAAACAATTAAGTGTATTCATGGGGTTGTTTCCTTTCCTTCCCTTTCCTTGCCTTTACTATCCTTTCCTTCCCTCTTTTTCTCTTTCCTTTTGTCATTGGACAAATCTGCTTTGTGTTCATGAGGTTCATAAAACATCCCTCCAAGTCAGGAGCTGTATGCCAGAAAAAGCAGATCTCTATGGGGCCAAAGTAACAGGTTCCCGTTTAAGCTCACCCTTCACCCTGCTTAATGGAAAACAAATGATCAGATGCAGAGAAGTACTTGAATTTTACATCCTCTAGACCATCCTGAGCAATTAATTATTCTTTTCAACCAAATTTCATTTTTTTCAGAACAAGAGTGTCTCCGCAGTCAAGGGCCCTGGGAAGAACATGGCATGCTGGTGCTCTGTCCTACAGCGGGGGGTGTGTGACCATATGACTCAGCAGGTGGCCAAGCTCAGGGAAGGACGAGGTCCTCTTATGAGAGGTGTCCACCAGGGAAGGGCTCAGATCTGTGCATGGGTCATCCCCTGGGAACCTGCAGGTAGAGTTTCATCAGAGCAAAATCACAGTCATGTGTCCCAGGGCCTAGCCCCTAGGGCCAGTGCTCCCAGATATATCCACATGTGGGAGAACAAATGTATACTTATGAGGCTTTTTTCTATAAAACTTTATGGAAGCAATAAAACTCTCTGTTTTATCCAGAATTAAATGCATGTAATCATTGCCTGCATCAGACTTCGGATTTGGGGGATCATAAAGCCCACATAAGCACAGAAACATAAAGAGCAGGCACACGCAGGAGAATCTAGTGTTGCCCGAGTGTCCGGCCAGACAGGGCCAGAGAAGGCCGTTAGACACAAACAGATTTCCCCTTACTGTGATCCCAGCTATTTCACAATGAAAAGTACCTCAGCAGTTGTAAAATACAGAACAGACAGAAGAGTAAAAACAGAGGAGTCTTTAAAGTGGAAAATACCCTGTTGTGACAGTCTTCTTTTTTCTCATTTTTCTATGGATGAAGTTTATCCATATTTTGATCTTCTTTTTGTCACTGTATGGGAGTGTGATAAGCCCTGGGGAAGGTGAGTTAGATGCCTGCGACGAAACTGCCATTTTGTTCGAGGATTTCCCCAAATCGTGTGCTTAATGGAACCAGATTCTTCAGATATATGATCATGTAATGACAGGCTTTTGTACTGGATTTCCATTCAAACCGTTTCATGAAAAGATATTTTATTTTCAATAAAGTTTCATTTTCTTAAAATAGCCACAAAATTTCCTGCTGCCTACTACGTCTGGATAAAAATAACAACTATTCCCTAAATTCAGAAGCTCACCGAAATCCTTATCTCGATGAATTGTTCTCATCTTGGTAGACTCTCAAACTGAGAAGTTGAATTCGGTGATGGGTCTGTAGTCTGAAGACTTTGAAGACATGAAGTCTGACTTCTTGGTTGTGGCTCAGAAGTGGACAGCATTTATCTCCCATGCCTCCCAGAGCGATAGAGACAATGACCTGTTTCGTGGAGGGCACTCTCCCTCCCCCCTAGTCTCCTTGCTCCATGCATCACGTCAGACTGTAGGTCCATCTGTGGCTCAAGCCAGATGAGTCGGGTAACTTTGGCTCATGTATAGTATATGTGCTCCCATACCATATCACCCAGGCATAATCAGCTCCAGAAGGATATGGACTGTGTCTGTGATAACCAGCCCTTCTTCCCCAGGAGCCAAAACAAAACAGCTGAACAATATTTAACACTTAAAAAACTCTATGGAGTCCTCTATGAAAACTAAGCATGTAGCTCCCAGGCACAAACATAACCTACTGGACATAAAAAGTCACTTCTCTCAAATGAACTTTAATAACTTGTGAACTCAGAGCTGCTATTCCAGAGAAACTATTGCCCAGGTCTTGGTCATGAAGCTCTCTGGTTTCCATGAAGGCAAGCAACTCTTAGTCTCATTCCCCACAATGTGAATTCTCTGGCTTCCAGTTGCCAAACAGACAAAGAAAGAAACTTGAAATGAGTAGCTCAGACCATGCGTATACCAGGTGTCTGGTGGGGTGTAACCGCCACAGATATGCAAAGTCTGGCTACGCGGCGATCATCCTGATGATGTGGGAGAGACCACAGTCTGTGTTGTTGGAAACGACTTTCCAGTTTTGAGGTGAGCTGTTTCTGCACCTGACCTTCCAGAGTTAAATTACATAACTTGCATCACCTTTTCCATAAAAATAATTTCTAATACATACAGAATTTAAATAGTAAATAATAGTATTTTAATTTTCAGTAAATACTGGATTTGCATGTCCAAAAGCAAATGAAAGATGAAGAAATGATGCACATTACATCATTCTCAAATCATCCCAGGTCAATGAGCTCCTGACCCTGGCGGAGCACGGTGTGCTCCCTGTGCCCCACGAAGCTCCACTCCAGTGCCCCATCCTCCCCAGGGGCAGACTCTGGGGTGCACACTGACAGCTTGGTCATGGCAGGAAGGCTCAGGGTTTCACCCACCGTACAGTTTGCCGGGCATTGATTTCTAGTGACTCCGTGCCTGGGTTCTGGAAGTGATGGGATCATCCCTTTGTCTCCATTTCTGTTCACAGTGACTGGAGAGGGACTCTGGGACCAGAGATGAAAGGTCCTGAGGGACTCGGTGAAGATACGGCTGGTGGAACCTGCTCCTGGGCACTCTCTTGGGGCTCTCTGATTGTCTCCAAAGGCAATTGTGCTATTTGCCTTAAACGATGAAGCCTCAGCATATCATTTCTTCCCTGTCCATGTTTGCTGTTCCAAGAAGCATTTCTTTGAGGATTTATTTATTTATTTTTAGAGAGAGTGAGAAAGGGTGTGCAGTGCCGAGGGGTAATGGGAGAGGGAGAGAAAACCGCAAGAAGACTCCCACTGAGCATGGAGTGGGATGCATGGCTCCATCTCACGACCCCAAGATCATGACCCAGGCTGAAACAGATGGAGGTCGAACAGACTGAGCCACCCAGGTGCCCCAAGAAGTATTTTCTCTTCTTTAGCCATTAATATTGTTCTTACTAATCTCCAGGGCTTCCCTATGCTAGGTTGGAGCATCTATAGAAACTCCGTTCTTTCCTACACCAGTCTCTCAAAAGTCCTAAAGGGCAATGTTTATGAATGAAAACATGACAATTTTTGTTCTTTGGTTGAAGAGCCTTTGATATTTATCAAAGGAAAAGATTATTTGCTGTCTTAGAAGTGGGAAAGTGAAGGGGTGCCTGGGTGGCTCAGTGGGTTAAAGCCTCTGCCTTCAGCTCAGGTCATGATCCCAGAGTCCAGGGATCGAGCCCCACATCGGGCTCTCTGCTTAGCAGGGAGCCTGCTTCCTCCTCTCTCTCTCTCTCTCTCTCTCTCTCTGCCTGCCTTTCTGCCTACTTGTGATCTCTCTCTGTCAAATAAATAAATAAAATCTTAAAAAAAAAAAGGTGGGAAAGTGAAAAAGACCGAGGTGTTATTAAACAGAGCCTAAGAGTTTCATCTGTAAACTCAGACTGCCTGGGTTTGAGACTGGATTGATGACTGTGGCAAGTCACTGACCTCCGCCTCCTGGTAATTGTCACCACACCTGCCCCACAGAGCAGCTGTGAAGATCAGATCAAAGGAAGGAGCCCCCTCACGTGCTCAAGACAAAGCGTGCTCCCAGGGGCAGATTCGAGACCCCCACGTGCTGACGACTGCACGTTTTCATGCTACCACATAAAGCATCAGCAAGGGTCTGACGATGGAGAACTCCAGAAGGAAATCTTTGTGTACTTTAAGAGGTCTGAATATTTTAAAGACTCACTAATTCATTCATTCTTGGATCAGTTACTGGATCCCAGCTCTGTGCTGACCATTGCTTTTTTTTTTTTTTTTTTTTTT
The DNA here is from genome assembly GCF_011764305.1 of Mustela putorius furo. Lineage (NCBI taxonomy): Eukaryota > Metazoa > Chordata > Mammalia > Carnivora > Mustelidae > Mustela > Mustela putorius. The sequence continues at coordinate 881,380 of NW_025422039.1, read as the reverse complement.
TTTTATTTATTTATTTATTTATTTATTTATTTGACAGAGAGAGAGATCACAAGTAGGCAGAGAGGCAGGCAGAGAGAGAGGAAGGGAAGCAGGCCCCCTGCTGAGCAGAAAGCCCAATGTGGGACTCGATCCCAGGACCCTGAGATCATGACCTGAGCTGAAGGCAGCAGCTTAACCCACTGAGCCACCCAGGCGCCCCCTGACCATTGCTTTTAACTCGAGTGCTCCATAAGCACAAATAAATAAAATTTAAAAGACAGCACCCAAACATGAGTGCTGGACTTGAGTTGTGGAATTGGGAGATGGCAGGTGATCAGAAGACAGGCTCCTGAAGGTCCTGGACAGGGACGGCCCCCTGGTAGGTTCGTAAAGGGCGGCCTGGGGGCACAAAACTGTGAGCAAGAGCTGTCTGCTGACAGTCCCTGGAATGGTTGGGAAGAGCGAACCCCCCCGGGTGCCCTCCCTGCTGCCATTCAAAGTCACCACCCCACCTGCCCATCAGCTAAAGAGCTTCTGATAGGGCACAACTGTTAGAGGAGCCTGGAGACTCGTCAGGGTCCCATCGCTGCCACATTTACTGATACACAGCCCAGCGCGGGATGGGGATAGTGACCTGTGCCTCTTGGAGAGCAGACTATGACAACCCACGTTGTAAGATGCTGGGACACACAGGAAAGCCCCTCCCTCATTAAAAGGGGCCAGATAGAACTGTCTGGAAACTGGGCTACACACAATAAAATTATATCTTTATTAGACTCTGGGAGGAATTTGGGTTCAAAAGAAAGCAGTTACTACCAATAGGAATTCGAGGGCTATCCTGACTGCCACTGTGGTGTGTGCCGCATACACACCAGTTATTAACACACATCATTTAACACACATCGTTAAATGTGTGCCGCATACACACCATTATTAACACACATCGATTAACACACATCGTTAATCAATAACGATCAAGTGTAGTGCATTGTGTGTTATTATATATCAATTCAACCTCAATGAGACTGTCAGAAATGAACCTCTGTTCTATTAAGTCACCTGTAGAATTTGGGTTTATAGAGAGAACATAACATTTCCGACTAGTATATGGCTTTGTTCATAGATTAAAATAATTGGAACATTTTGTGATTTGATTGAAATTTCATGTATTTAGAACCACCTGTACCACAATTATTTCTACATATTAGGCAGCTCTTTTATTCTCAGAATTCAATGGGGAAGACATTTAGACCTTTCATGCTTAGTCAATAAATATCACTGAAGCATTTTGATAGTATTTAAACTTATTTTAGCTTGAAAACTTTGGGTGTTTAAAATTATCTAATGTTTCAAAATCAATAATAAATCCTAGGGGCGCCTGGGTGTCTCAGTGGGTTAAGCCTCTGCCTTCGGCTCAGGTCATGATCCCAGGGTCTTGGGATCAAGCCCCACATTGGGCTCTCTGCTCCGCAGGGACCCTGCTTCTGCCTTCCTCTGCTTACTTGTGATTTCTCTCTGTCAAATAAATAAGTAAAAGCTTAAAAAAAAAAGTAGATAATGAAGAAGCACTAAAGATAAGTGTCTTGTAACCAGGTAGTTGAGCCTTAATGAATTTCCAGAACCACATTGTGGAGGATTTTGAATCTACGTTACTCCTTCCCAGTAATCTCGAAGTCATTCTCTGGTTTATGAACACGTCGAAGGCTTCTTATAACTGCTTCTGTTCACAGCTCACCAGCTGCACACTTCCTTTCAGATGTCTCGGGCTCATTTGATTCTTGAGTTGTTCTCACATCAGTTCTGCAAAGGAAGTACCATCTCTTCATTCCAAACCATAAAATAAAACAAACTTCAAGGAACAATCGCAAGCTGTAGCTGGTGACAGATGACATGTGAAGGGACCAGAGGTTAATTCCCTTCAGACTATCCAGGAGGAGTCTGAGGCACTCCCTTCAATGGGGGCCAGATGTGTCGTGTCCTGCCATGTGCTGTGCTCATGTAGGAAAGGGCAAGGGGGTCAGTGTGCCCCCATAGACATGAATAACTTTTTTAAAAAAGTTTTTTAGATTTTCTTAATACATTTCAAAAAAATGCTTCCATTTGATAACATAAGCAGGAAAGCATATTATAATGACAATTAATTATAATAAGCAGGAAAGTGTATCAAGCAATCTCCTGAATGATGACAGGAAGTTTTTCGGACAGCCTGGCTTACCGCTGATTAAATCATAAATAGTTTAGATGTGTGTAGAAGGAGACGTCCCCCTTCCATTTACTGCAGCTCAGTTCTTGCTAGAAAAGCTCAGCTGACTTGAAATCTTTCAGATGCATTTTGAATGGCTTTGGGTTAACAAGTGTGGGGCCCGTGGCAGGACGGGAGCACCGGGGCAGTGTGACTGGCGTGCCCCCTTGGCCTCAGCTGAGCAGAGGCTGACAGCTGCTCTGTCAACAGCTAAGGGTGAAGGGTTACGAACCACCCCCCTTCCCACGAGCACAGGCAGAAACCCAGATGGAAAGACTAATGAAGCTAATAAAGTTTTGGGAGGTAAGCCTAAAGGCAGCTCATCATGCGTGTTAACAAAGCCATAGCAAAAGTGATTGCAGGATTTTAAATTCTGTAATATTGTAATTCTACGGGTTAGTATGTCGAAGAACATTTGTATTCATTACCTGCTGCCCTGCAGTGAATTGCCACAGACTTGGGGGCTTGAAGCAGCACACGTGTATTAGGTCACAATTTCTGGGGGAGCCCAAACCCAGCTGAGCTAGGCTCTCTGCAAGGCTGCAAGACACCAGCGGGGCTAGTGCTCTCCCTGGGACTCTGGGCCGAGATAGGAAGGGTCTGTGTCCAGGCTCAGTCTGTCTGCAGGCAGAATTCATTCCTTTGCAGTTGTAGGAATGGGATCCCATTTTCTAGGTGGCTGTAAGCCAGAAACCCTGGCAGGCTGATGGCTAGAGTTTGCCTCTATTCCTCAAGGCCACGGCCAGTTCTTTGCTCTGTGGGTTCCGAAATAATGCTGTCTGCTTCATTGGAACCCAGAGCAGAAGGAATGTGAGTTCCTTAATGAGATGAGTCACAATCCTATGTATGGATATCGCAACGGGGAGTCACACATTCCCATCACCTTTGCTGTATACTGTGGATTATTAGCAAGTGACAGGTCCCAACCTCGGGGAAGTGGGCAAGGAATCCCAGAAGGATGCCAACACCAGGACACAGGGGTGGGGGGTGTAGGACACACCTTTGGAGTCTGTCTGCTAATGGTGACTTTTCCTTAAGGGTGAACACAATAATCACAATGGGCTCGTCCATCATCTAGAGTTCCATGGGCCAGTATCTGGAGTTTCTCGTCCAATACTGCAGCCACAAGCCACACGTGAATATTTAAATTTAAATTTAATTTAGCTGGAATTAAAAGCTTGGTTATCTGATCACACCAGTCACAGTTCAAGGACTCAATGGCCACAGGGAGTAGTGGTTAATGTATTCAGCAACCCAGGTGACAAATTATTTCCATCATCTCAGCAAATTCTATGGGAACCAGTTGTCTAGAGTGACTTTCAAGTTGGTCTTTTGTTTACAGTCCTGGACAGATGACACTGTTTTTCACAAATTATGAAGATTCTTTATATTTTATATCTTGTGTTAGATCTCTCTAGACTGTTGTTTTTTGACATATAATTCACAATGAAATTTTCTATCCAATTTAAATATATAATATAATAACTCTAAAATAATGAGAATAAATAAAAATACATATTTTTTTAAATAATAAAACACTACCAGCTGTGCACTATTAGCTTATATGGGTAGAAGGATTTTAAATTCTGTAATATTGTAATTCCAAGTAGTTAAGTTGAATTCCCTCGATTTTCCATCAGTATTATAAACATACATAAACACATATTCAAATATTTCCTTCCTTCCCTCCCTCCCTCCCTTTCTTCTCTTCTTTTTGCCTTCCCTCCACCCCTACAAAAATATGTATGCAAGACTTACCATAAGTCAAGCTCTGTTGCAGCTTGGGACACATCAGAGAACCAAATGTGCATTCTAGTAATGAGTAAAATATTTTCTGAAACTCAGTCTCTTCCCTACAAGATTATGATGGGAAACGAGCAAAGAAAATAGAGCAGAGTTCCTTCGCCTGTGTCCTTTTCAGCTTCCAGATAGGCATGTTCCCGCCCATGGGAAGAACCCTTCCAGCCTCTTCTTGACGCTGCCTGGCCTTGCCCAACTGGGGAGACTCCTAGGGCACAGTTAAACCTCATTTCTAATGTTGTCCTTATTATAAACAAGCAGAACAAAAACCCAGTGGAAACAAGCAAAGACATAAACAAAAACGAGGTAACACCTAAAGAGAGTTGATTTCTCAAGCTGGAACATCTCACGAAGTCAATGATGTCAAAGTTTTCCAACTTCACCATCATGTCCCTAACTTCAGATCTGAACAATCATCGGGAGTCGCACAAAGCCTATTAGCAGTCAGTCCCTCACATTGCTATAATTACCAGGAGTATTCCAAAGTATATTGTCAGTACAGTTATTTTTAAATGTTTCTTGCCATCTTGGGATTTTTTTTAATGAATTGAAATATAATTTTGAGATATAGGGAAGAGCCTTTCCAGAATACAGATGCAGCCGCGCGTCACTGAGAGATTGGAAAGGCCTTGATCACGAGCATTCTGTAGCTCTTTTTTGCTTCTCTTCATTAACTGGTGAAATGTTCAGTTAATTCACCCAAGTCAAAATAATTTTACTTATAAGAACATGGATTAGGCAAATTATTATAAGCCTCCCCCAAATTACCTAATACTTAAATAAAATGGTCATTCTGTGTAACACATGACAACAAAATAATAGTACACCAGGCAGGAGTAGATCACTGCATATGAATTTGCTGATTTTTGTAGCTTTAGTTATCATGTTTCTGGGTGAGGAAGAAAACTCCCTGAGGATAAACACTTTAGCTGTATCATTCCCATTTCCATGGAAACTTTCATTCTCAACACCCAAGGTTGTTTTTTATCCTGCTACTTTCCAGTTATGAATTAGTGCAATCCTATTAGATACCCATGGCCCCCAATCATATATGTGTGCCATTCAATCAGACAAGCATGCCCTGCAGGCAGACGTGTGAGCCCTCCATCTAGACTCCTGTATCTGCCTATTGAATATGCATGTCCTCTGCCAGACCAGCTTGGCCTTCTGTTACAAATGCAAGCTCCCCAGTTAGAATGCTCTGTCCTCTGACTGTACACGGTGGCCCCTCTGTTAGCTCTGCCTGCCCTCCAGTATGACAGACGCAGCAGCAGTTAGGTGCGTCCTCCCTCCTAGGAGACTGGCACACGCCTTATGAAGTGGGAGGAGCAAGCTGTGTGGCACACGCAGAGGCTCGAACGACCCCAGTAAAGGACCGAGGGTATCCCACATCTTCAGATGGCTGCTGAGATCTTTCAGAGCCCTTCATCCATCTGCAGAGACCTGTCAGAAGAAAAACTCCCCCGTGTGAGGGGGCTCAGATTCACCAGCGGCAGAAGACGGCAGGTGTGGGAGTTACATCTTATGGAAAAAGTGAGCAGCTGCATGTTGCCTAGTTTGAAGAGGCTCGGTTGCCGGAAAGCAAAAAACGATGGGGGAAGAGGGGGCTAAAACCAAATAACCAGATAGCATTAGCCGGTGCTTGGAGCATTTAGTAGGAATGTCTGTTGGTTGCTGGCATGTAGGTGACATTTCTCCTGGGTGCCTCATTGTGACCTCTGCTGGTCCTAAGACCTTTTGCTTTTGTGGGCCTCTTCCTCCACAAGAGATACTAAAATTTATATTTTGCGATTATATGGATTTAAGGGTTTATGCAATCGAGTCTGAATTATTTTTATTTTCCATGAATATCTGTTTATTTGTCAGTTTTTCACAGAAGTTGTCTCTACCAGATTCTTTGGGCTGCTGTGAAAAATCAATAGTACAAAGTCAGGGGCTTCAAACATCAGAAATTCATTTGCATATTTTTGGAGACCAGAAGTCCGAAATCAGGGTGTTGGTAAGCCCCTGCTTCCTCCAAAGCCTCCAGGGGAGGGTCCTTTGCCTTTTTTTTTTTTTAGCTCCTGGTGCCTCCTCATGGCTCCTGGTGATTCCTGGTGGCTCCTGGTGGCTCCTCAATTTCCAGCACATCATCCTCATCTCTGCCTCTGTTTTCACGGGGCTTTCCTTCCCATCTTCATGTGTCATTTTTCTATCTCTTATAGGACACACTCATTGGATTTAGACTGTAACTTAAGCCGATATGATCTCATCTCGGTCCTTATCTTTTTTTTTTATTTTTATTTTTTTATTTTTTATAAACATATATTTTTATCCCCAGGGGTACAGGTCTGTGAGACAAACCATAAGTGACTCTTAATCTCTCGGTCCTTATCTTAATTACATTAACAAGGACTGTACCCAAATGAGGTCTCATTCTGAGGCTCTGGGTGGCCATGAATTGTGAGGAGACCCTGTTCAACCCCCCACACTACACACAAAAAAAATATTTTTGACCTTGTGATTTTAGATGATGGAATTGTTATCTTTTCTGTGACTGTGCGAGAAAGGGGCTGAAAATCAAAACGGAAGCAATACAGTAAAATTGTAATCATAAAGGAATTTACACTTTTAATACATGACCTGCCACTGATGTAAATGAGTTCTGTTCATTTTGCTCGTGGCCAGTTTCTTCATTCGGATCTTGTTGCCTCCACCCATCTGTCCCTTCCCTCTCGCTTTTCAACCGCCTCCATCCGACTCCATTCTGAGACCTCCTCCATCTTGGCCACTTGTCCCCACCATTCTGTGGCCTTCATATGTCCAGATCCGCCAGCTATGACCTGTTCTGAGTAGATGGGACTCCACTCCCTCCTGCTGAGTGCAGCAGTGGGAGGCGAGTGTGCCCTGGAGAGATGTTTCCCATTGCTGACTGCCATGAGTTCACGGAGCTCACAGAGGAACCTCCTAGGTCCACTTCACAGACTCTGATCATGTCATGTTTTCATACTTTGTGTTTCAGACCCAAGGGCAGGGTAAGGATGTGTGTTAACACAGTTCCCATCACCAGCCAGACATTTTCCGAGTTGCCCAGTGTGATGCGTGAGTGTGTGCTTTTTATGTATAAGACACCAAAAATGTTTCCTAGTGTAAATGTGAAAATTATGTGTAAAGCCTCTCTCTCTTTCTTCCACTCTCCCTTCTCTTCAGTATGTTTAGTTCATCCAACCTGTCCACTGTGGCCAGTGACCTGTGTCATAGCCAGCCGAAGCCTGAGGTCCCACGTGCTGTTCCACCTGGCTGGCTTCTGGGCATGGGAGCCCTTCCTTCTCCTCTTCACAAAATTCCTGTGTCCCACTTTCTTGCAGCCCCAGAAGATAATTAATGTGCTAATGGCACCAAATCTACTGAATTCATGTCAGCGTTGCTAGTAGCTTAATGTTCTTCTCAGAAAGTATCTGCACTGTAGTCGCTTCTCTTTCACATGGGTCATGGGGGGATTCTAGAAGGAATCTCAACTCTAATATGTGAGCGAAACCTCGCCGTGCACGCACACAGCAGACCCACACACAGACCCAGTGGATGTGTTGTCAAGCCTCCTCCTAAATAAACCCAGTATCCTCCATAACTTGCACGAAGTTTGTGATGGGCTGTATTCAGCAAGATAAAGAGGTTGTTGTTCAATGAATACCATGTAAAAGGGTCAGAATCATAATGCGGTCCTTTAGAAAAAATCCACAATGAATATTTATCTCTCAAATATTCACTTGCCTTGACATACCTCATAATTGACTGTAAAGCAAAGTATAAGAAGGAAATGGCTTGAAAGATAATTGAAAAAGAAAACATTAGCAGAGAAGCTCTGTTATCAGGGAAGAGGCTAATGTATAATGTCACTTTTTTGACAACTGGTCTTGAAGAATCAGATATTTTTAATAAGTTCCTCATTCCATCACACACAAAACATCTAGGGAAAAAATGCATTAGAGAAACCTAACACTAGCTCATGATTTGTGGTTTTGCCCTAGAAACTATCCTGATACAATGTGTAGCTTGTGTTTGCCTAAAATCAGAATATGTAGGACTACTCACGACCACACATAAATGCTCATCCATGTAAAGTGACGTATATCATCACCGGAGTCGACTACAGAGTGAGTGTCGAGTGATCTGACTTGAACTGACCATCGGTTATATGGTGATAGAGCCTGCTAATCAATTTGTAATGTTCAACCTCAAAATGACTGACTTAGGACAGCTTATTTAGTCTCTCTTGGCCTCAGGTTCCTTACTTACATAATGCTAATAATTAATAAAAATAATAAGACCCCACCCCATAGAGTCGTTCATGTGAGTGAAGTGAATCAAAATATCGAGTATGCTCAAAGCAGCACCTAGGCTATTTTAAGCAACCTATCAAGATTTGTTTTATTGGGGCTCTTGGGGGGCTCAGATGGTTGGGCGTCTACCTTCAGCTCAGATCATGATCCCTGGATCCTGAGATCGGGTCCCGCTTCTCCCTTTCCCTCTGCCTGCCGCTCTTCTGACTTGTGATCTCTCTCTCTGTTCAATAAATAAATAAAATCTTTAAAAAAATGTGTTGTTATTATTTGTGACTATATCTGTCCCCAAACCAGAAACCCTAGTGCTAGTCTTCACATTGCTCTTACATGCTTAAAGAAACCTCAAGAATCTTTTGGTTCACTGACTCATGAATTGCCCTTCACATGGGCTGACCTAAGTCACATTTTCATTCTGGGTATCTGAGCCCCTCATTCTGATGGTGAGCAGGATCAAAATGTTCAAAGAACCTGCTCTGAGATTTGACTACACAGACAATCTCAAAGGCAAGGAGGCTTGAATCAGCATCAAGGAGCGAATGGCAGACAGGTGGTGGAAAATCTTAAACAGAAGAGTTCGCAGAGCATAGTCCTTGTAGGGGGAGGGAGCAGGGAGCAACTGAATATGCCAGGTGGCCCATTAGACTGGGATGTCAAATCAGGGGTCTGGAGAGGCACTGAACCAGGCTCCAGTGTACAGTCAAACCAGGGTCTCATTGGTCAAAGATAGCTTGTGAGCTGTGTCTGCATTAGGGCACATGTACGTATTCCTAACAGGCAAGAGTTTAGCTGAGCTGGGTGCTGGTCATCAGATGCGATGAAAGAGGAAATGTAAGAAAGCTAGAGCTTTGTTAAATAGAAGAAAGAAGTTGTATATTTATTCCAAATCCTGACCATTGGGCACCAGCATGCAAGCCAGCATCTGATATCTGTTTATACAATCCATGTGTTATCATTCATTACATGAGTAGATTAGGTGGTATGTTTGCCTTATATTAAATCACTAAGTTTTATATTAGAGTGATATACTCATAATGCTTTGCTTATCAAACCAGAAAAATCATCACATGAAGTCCATATTTCACAGCACATCTGGATATTTATTTCCTAGGCAGCCAGCCCGGTCCATGCAATTCCTTTTGACATCACTGCCAAGCTTGGAAATCAGAGCATGCCCTCTGGGAGCACTGAACACATCGTGGTAATGGCTTTCTAAGACTATTTGTTTTTCCAAAGTTGAAATGCTTGTTACGAAACTGTGTTATAGGGCACTACAGATGTTTATCTAAAATTGCACACAATGGTCGTCTACTTATATCTAGTATGAAAGCCCAGGTGCTTACCTTAAACAATTCTTGAATAAAAAGCAAGTGAGGGTTTAAGTTTAATATCAGGGCCTGACATTAAATGTATTATGTATGTTGTCACAGAGAATGGACTTTATTCCACAAATGTCTCCTGACACAGGAATGTAAATTTAAGGAAACTGTGTTAATAAGTTGGCATTTTCCATATTTTCATTTTCCTGGAACTGAGTTCCCTATATATGCAACTACTTTTCAATTAAAATATACAGCTTAAGATTGGAAATAACCAATTAGGAGTTATGGATTTATTTTCAGAATAAATCAACCCAGAACCCAATAAAACGTGTTTTTACCTGTAACAATTTTTTTTCTCTTTTGCTTTTTTCTTAGTTGCTTAATATGCAGTTGTTGAAATTTCTGCAACTTTGATTAGATAGGGAAATTGGTAGATGATAGAGATAGGTGATAGAGACAACAGATTGATAGAGATAGATGATAGATGTTGGATGGATGGATGGATGGATGGATAGATGGAAGACAATGGTAGATACAGATAGATAGATGATAGACAGATAATAGATAGATAGATGATAGATGGATAGACAGAGAGACAATGGTAGGTAGGTACCTGGAGAGATGAAAGTAGATCTATCTGTCATCTCCCGTCACCTCTAACTGCCTACCATGGAACTTCACCCAGTTGGTCTGAGGTCTCAGTTTGCTTGGAAGAGTAAGAACACCAGGAATGTCTCCAGAGGAAAGGAAGAGAGAGAGTAGGAAAACTTCCAGCTCTTGCTCTATGGAATCCAACAGAAGAGCCCACAGGGCACTCCTGGGCACCTTGCTCCTGGGGACTAGGAGAGCTTGGCTCCTGAGCAGAGCCAGATAGCAGTTTCGTCAAACAAGCTCAGTGCCAAACTTCACCAAGTCCTTTCACCTATAGTTTTGACTGGTTTCCATTTTTCCTTCTTAATAGTATTTTAAGAAACATTTGATTTATCACTGCTTCCCTGACCCTGATTCTGGAGACTTAAGAACAGAAAGAGAGCTAGACCCCTGAAATATATTCATAAGATTATTGAATAGGATGAATGCTTAAGACTCTCTTTTTGTTAATATATTCTTTTTCATCAGAATGCACTCATATGATGTTCTTCCCACTCAAGAGCATACTGAGGATACATACATACATAAAAGAAAGGACAAGGGGTGTTAGAGAGGAGAAGAGAGTTGAGGGAAATTGGAAGGGGAGGTTAATCATGAGAGACTATGGACTCTGAAAAACAATCTGAGGGGTTTGAAGGGGCGGGGTGGTGGGAGGTTGGGGTACCAGGTGGTGGGTATTATAGAGGGCACAGATTCCATGGAGCACTGGGTGTGGTGAAAAAATAATGAATACTGTTTTTTCTGAAAATAAATAAATTAATTTAATTGAAAACAAAAGAGAGTGTTCTTTGAGAATACATTCCTAATGTATACATTATCTGTGAGTAAGGCCTATAACAAGCATTCATTAGTGAGAAGAATATATCCATGGGAAAGAAGAAATAAATCCTCTTATTCACAAACACACAAAGTGGACATTCTTTAATGTGCTCTTAACCTGAAAAAAAGTCAACCCCAAATAACAGAAAGAAACACATTCTGCCAAAGAATCATTCAACAGATTGACCCCGTGGTGACCTGGCTTTGTCTGCTGGCCTGGGTATGAGCATGTGGGATATGTTGCTGAAGGACCTCCCAGGGCTGGAAGAGATGACCTTGAAGCACCCAGGGACAGTTGGCCAGATGCAGAAGTGGCTAGGTGTCAGGGGTCTGAGACCAGCAAGAGGAAGAAGCAAGCAGAATCAGGAAGGATCTAGGGCAGGCATAGCCCAGGGATGTTCCCGAGTCCAAGAGCGGGCCCAAACTCTGGTGAAGCCCCTGACCACCAAGGCATCCAGTGACAGGCCATGTCCAGGGCACATCCAAAGACGCAGTGACCCTGGAGGCTCCTCCCCATATTCACAACCCCAGTAATAATCCAGAGAAGATCCACATTCCTGCCTCAAACATCCACATGAGAAGAGGGAAGGAAACTGTCTTGAATCCAAACATTACAGCATGGCCCTTGGCTCTCTGTAATCAGGAGCAGACCAGAGGTGGCTTGCTTTGGCCTTTCAGCTACCGACTCTGACCATTCAGTTTCTGATTTTTTTTATTGGGCTTTTCGAAGGCGCTAACTTTTGGGTTTGCTGCCGAACTCCCTGGTGGAGGCTAAGATGACCCATCAGTAGGAGACAGAGTAATGAGTTCATTCAGTGACCCGACCACACAAGCTCATCTGGAAACCAGTCTGCTGTCTCCAAGATGTCATTCAGTTCTCTAAACATGAGAGAAGTTTCTGGAATCAGAAGATGAATTACTATCTTTCCTGGTGCTTCTATTGTTGCATTTTAGAATTGCCCTGTTTCCTTCCAAGTCCAGGCCATGAACATTTAAATGAATTTGCGATGACTGAATCACAGTAAATGACTTTCATGCAGATTATACGCCTAGTTGGAAGTTAAAACTGTCTTTTCTATCCCACAGGAAGTCACCGATAGGCAGAGGCATGTTTTTTAAACTGTTGACCTTGATATTTTCTTTCTTGTTGGGTTTCTTGGCAAAGATGCTTCTTGGAATTTGAGAGGGGAAAAAAGTTTTTGAGAGGTGTTATTTAGCTTTATGTGATATAATGAAATTGTGAAGATGCTCTGAAAATTATATTAAAAATTATAAAAATAATGAAGTGGAAACCCATACCCCATACTGCCCTTCCCTACACATTATCACCTGCTCAATGAGGCAACGTGCACGTTTCCACGAAACTGTTACGCCATTAGGGGCTCGTGCCAAGGTCAGTGGTTTCTTGGAAAATATAAATGTCTATCAACATTATCATCTTCCATGCAGACTGGTTCCGTATTTGCAAAACATGGCTTATACAGCAGTAATAAGAGTGGCAAGTAATCTGTGGTGGCAAGACTGGGCCCATGTGTCCGCCTGTGGTCAGGTCAACCAGCAGAAGTTTTCACTCTTGTGCATCTCTATTTATCCTTTTTTTATGTAAGGATACGACCCATCAAGTCCCAGTTTTGTCTGAACTCGTAAATAGTCGAAATCATGCTGGGGAGGTTCACTTGAAATTTACTCTTATTTCTGTTCGTGTTCAATAATTGCCATGTTATTTTAAAGAAGTATACATTCTTAGATGTCATACTACTGAAAATAGTCTACCTTGAAAGAAATCTTAACCACAGAAACAAATATTTCTATTTCTATTATCTGTAGAAAAAGTACTCACTAATAAGTTTCTGACCAAAAAGCTAAAACTGGTGTCTTTCCTCATTTTCCCATAACTTAGATGACACATCAGTATTGACACAAGTTGCATAAAGCAATGCATACTCACAAGCTTATAATATCTGTTTAAAATAAGTCACTTCAAAATAAAATCAAAACCCATCTAGATATATGGCTGGTACTTTAAAAAAAAGTATTTTCCTTAAGATTTGAATTTCCAAAAACAGTATCACAAGCTTGAGGTGTATCATGCTGCTTAACTCAACTCTGGTCACTGAAATGAACGTGTCATAAACAGAACGTGGACGAGGAGTGTTGAGGTCCCAGAGGCAGCTGGTATTGACGCGTTGTGGTGGTGGGGGGGGGGGCGGGTTCTAGCTGTGTTTCCCATTCATTCATCACAAGGCATGCATTCCTAATGAAAGGAAGACTCTTTATCTTCTTACCTTAACCCCATTTGTCTGTTTATTCATTGACTGATGAACACAGCTATTTTCACTCCCTGTGACTATCCAGACTCAGGTCCAGTGTTTACACCCTTAGAATGCACAGACTTAGAAAGGAATCCCAGGGTCCCCCAGGGGTCTCAGTGGGTTAAGCATCTGTCTTCAGCTCAGATCATGATCTGGGGTCCTGGAGTGAACCCCAAGTCAGGGCCCCTGCTCAGCAGGGAGCTTGCTTCTTCCTCTGCCCTTGCCTCTCCCCTGTGCTCTCTCTCTCTCAAGTAAATAAATAAAATCTTGAAAAAAAAGGAATTCCATCAAAAAAAAAGTATTTTATCTCCCTTTCTATGACATTCCCTTTCTTGAAAGGTAATTATTTTTTTAAGAAAGGTATAGTTCTCATAGAAATACAAAGCAATTAGGTGGCAGAGTTTTTATTCATCACATTAGTTAATAAGGGAGCCTGCAAGGTGTAATGACCAATATGAAAAAGAATCAGAAGGACAGGACATACAAAAGGCTACTAAGAGGGGCACCTGGGTGGCTCAGTGGGTTAAAGCCTCTACTTTTGGCTCAGGTCATGGCCTCAGGGTCCTGGGAACGAGCCCCGTGTCGGGCTCTCTGCTCAGTGGGGAGCCTGCTTCCTCCTCCTCTCTCTCTCTCTCTCTGCCTGCCTCTCTGCTTACTTGTGATCTCTGTCTGTCAGGTAAATAAATAAAATCTTTAAAAAAAAAAAAGGCTACTAAGAATGCTGAAAGAATTTTCTTAAGAGATGTGGACAGGGTGGCTTTCATGCCAGGGGAGGGAAATCAGTGGCATTTCCACATGACACTCCTTCACCCACTGTCCTTCGCCTGCCATCTCAGCACCAGGGCCATTTGCATGGCTCTGCAGTTATCTACAATTCACAGAATTGCAGAACAGCTCAAAAGTATTGAAAAGTCGGAGGGAGAGCTGAAGGACAGGCACTGAGAACGCTCAGTTTGAAGTCCATAATGTGTCTCTTTAACTTTAATTACCATGTAGGCAAACACAAATTACATTGTTTGGCTGCATAAACGGGGGGGTCTGACTCAAAGGTAAGTCTCATTCAAATAACCGAGTACATGTGTGCTTAAAAGCCCTGCCAGAAGTTCAAGTGCAAACTGACCCTTGGAAGAAATACAGCCTCAACGCATCACACAATTTCAAGTTGGCATTTCTCTCTATTGCATTCTCTTTTATGAACACTTTTGTAACTAAGTGAAAATTACCATCAGGTGGAGCAGTAACAGTAACATCTCCCTCCACTTTGAAGCACCAGGCCCCCTCCCATTCCTCAGCACCTGATGGCACATGACCTTTGACTGCCCAAGTGTCCTTAGGTCACATTGTCTTTGTGGAGTAGTTCACATATGATTAAATTTGTTTTTCTCCTTTCCATCTGCCCTCTGTTACTTTGCCTATAAATTAGCCTAAGAACCTAGAAGGATAGAGTAAAAAGTCTTTTTCTCCTAAACAGAGGTCTTCAAAAGATTTGACATTAATCGCTTAAGTACTGTTATTGTCATTTTTATCACTATTGTCCTCAGCTGAGAGACTGAATATACAAACCACCAATGACCAGGTCATATAGGACAAGAGAACTCTGACCCCTAACTCAGCATCACGTGCCCACTTCTATCTCTCAAACGCTTTCCAAACCACCCACATAACAGGCTTTCTTCTACTTAGCTTGTCTCTAGCTTCTCCGTGCTAACAAGCTCCAAGGACAGCTTACCTAGAACCTGACTTGTTTCCACTACCAAGTTTGCCCATTCTCTTACCTCCTTTAAGTGTCTGCAGGCACAGATGATGGTGGCTGACCTTCTGCCTCTAGGGAGGCCCAATGGCCTTTGGTTTTCTCATTGGGGTGATGGATCTCAGATGAATTTGTTGGTGTCTGCTCTTTTTTTTTTTTTTTTAAAGAGTGTATTTATGTTTTGACAGAGAGAGAAAGAGAGATCACAAGTAGGCAGAGAGAGGAGGGAGGCAGGCTCCCCACTGAGCAGAGAGCCCAATTCAGGGCTCGATCCCAGGACCCTGAGATCAGGACCTGAGCCAAAGGTAGAGGCTTTATTTTTTTTTTTAGATTTTATTTATTTATTTGACAGACAGATATTACAAGTAGTCAGAGAGGCAGGCAGAGAGAGAGGAAGGGAAGCAGGTTCCCCGCTGAGCAGAGAGCCCAATGTGGGGCTTGATCCCAGAACCCTGGGATCATGACCTGATCTGAAGGCAGAGGCTTTAATCCACTGAGCCCCCAGGCAACCCCGTGTCTGTTCCTTTTTGCCAGATGACTTGCCCCTTCCTCCCTGGTGCCATGTGCCATTTACCTTGGCATCATTCATGTTTAACACTTGCCAAGTCACCACCAAATACAATTTGCTGAGGGATGGAGTACATCCCTGAAAGTCCAGAACTCTGCATTTTCCAATCCTTTAGTTCCTGAGCTAGGACTTAAGAGACCAGTGGCCTGTTCTACCCAATTGAGGTGAAAAGAAGAGAAAAGGAAGAAAAGAGCAAAGAAGTGAAAGATCTGTTCTGGGGTTGGAAGGGATGGGAGGGGGAAGTTGATGTGACTATGAGCTGCTAGCTGGGCTCTGAGTGAGGTAGGTCCAGAAGCTTAGGCACGTCTGTAAGGCAAACAATAGAAATTTAGGTACAAGCATTGGAAGAGGCTGATGCAAATGGGTGCCTCAAACTCAAGCCGCCTTAGCTTCCATGTGAATCTGTCTCCAGGATCTGTGGATGGCAAAGGTTAAGTTTTGTGAAACTGACACGTCCCTTGTGGCTGACTTAGCTTTGACGTTAAGAACCATTAAAAGTCAAACAGAGAAAACTTTAAAAAAAAAAAAAAAAAAAAGCTTAAAAAAAAGTTAAACGGAAGCATATAAAACTAGTAAGAGTTTATCTGAACAAAAATCAATTCCAGTTGGAAAGCACGCAGTGTAGCAGAAAGAGAGGAGCTTCAAGGAGTCACACAGAATGAAAGACCTTTGCAGGCAGAGGGGAACGGGAATGAGGCAGAAAAGCAGATTGATCGTTGCTAGTTGACTTTCCTTTGGGGGATGACTGGGCATCCACCAGGCTGAGGACCCGACTAACGCTGATCAGGTGATTCTCGCCTGGCTGGTTTAAGATTCCATTTCTGAGAGAGACAAACTTCCAAGGCTTGGTTCAGTGACATTGGACTTAGAATAAGCCACCCGTCCTGGGCCTGTCGTCTTATTTTTCACAGACTATTGCAGGTCAACCTGGACCCTGTGGGAAATGTCCTAGGGTGTAAGGGGAGAAATGCTACTGTAAACTGAAGGTGGCTAGTGCCCTGTTGAGGTCACCTAACTCCCTTGGTGAGGCCCTGTTTAGAGTCAAAGTCCCACAGCACTTTTTCCCTAACCTAGACTGCTCCTTATACTTTTACAAAATGTCTTGCAGGGAATATTCAAAAGTGTCCTGGTGCTACCTCCAACAACAGATTATTCATCTGTGGCCTGGGGGGGGGATCCCAGTCAGTGGGAAATGACACTGTGCTCCTGTGCATCCCAGTTCCTAACCTCACATGTGTTCTGGCTGCACGTTCCTTGCTTCCTCGCTGTTGATAATAATGAGTCCAGAACTCAGCTGTGAGGATGTTGTTGCTCTGGGAGATGTTTGTTTTCCTTGGTGTCTGCTGGGTTGTTTAATTAGTTAGGCACCAAGTTCACAAAGCACAATTCTTCAGTATACTAAAGAGATGTGCAGGAAGCAAGGGGACCCAAGAAGGAGATATTTTTAAAATGCCATTGTTTTTTCTGAAGGGTTTTATCTCTATTCTTAATTGCTAAGGAACAGATATGAAAACTAGGATCTAGGGGACTGGGAGGAGTTACGTAGAGCTGTTCCTATGCCAGAACTTTTGCATGCAAAGACTAAGGTAAGGTCTCCATCCTATCCTATATTTGACATTAAGGCTGTTTACCTCAAGTCTTTTCAGAATGACACGTAAACCATGAAATAGAACTGATCTGCTTATAATGAAAATCCAAGGCTCCAAGCTCCTAAGCTCCTGCTCTCAGCCTGTCCAGCCAGATGTACCCATCGTTGCAATATGTGTGCTTTTGTGGAAAATGGCACCGTGTTTATGGGAAGCACACCCTTCAGGTCATCTGACGCAGAACCTGTGCTTGCGCTGAGCCTTTTACTGCCCCTGAGCGATTTAACAACTAAGAAAGTTTCTGACAACTGAGGCTATGCTGAGTGATTCTTGTCTACAGACACTCAGATACATTCTTTCCGGTGGGAGTCCACAGACTCCCTCATTCTGGGGAGCGGAGCAAAATATACCATCCCCAAACATGTTTCTTTGACATAAATTTTATCTTGAACTGATTATTTTTAAGAAATGGCAGACACAGAAGAAGCTCCAAAAACTGAACACAAGGAGCCTGGGGACCCCTCGACTGTAACTGGTATGCGGAGTGCAGGGCTTGGACAGTTTGAACATTGTCACATGTTAACTCGATCTCCTATTTTCTGGGTTTGGCCTTTTATTGTTTTTGTTGACCATAAGAGAACCTGAACAAGTCATTCAATTTATCTTGAAGCTCAACTATTGAATTCATATTTTAAAATATTTCCAGGGGTAACTTCAATTTCCTAATTTCTTTATCATTTTCTTATTATCTTTTCTTGGAAAGGAATTTTATATACATATAATTTTCTTGAATCCCTCTGAGGATGCTAATTAGAATTTTTAATAAAACCATTACTTCTGTTACCTGAATTACTGATCTTTCCCCAGGATCCTTCTCCAGGGTTCCAGTCTCCACTTTCCTTACCTTACAATTTCTTTTACATCTTTTTGCTTAGATCTGGTGATCTCTGGCTGCACATTTATTTTTTAAAACTCAAGGATTAGCGATGAAAATGAAAGAGAGGGCTTGAGGTTACCTTTGCCCAGCATGTTGTGAGATTGAAGTGGGACGGGGAAAAGTGCTGATGCAGGTCATCGGGGGACACATGGCCCCTGAGATCCCCATCTCACTGTTGCTCTGAGTGATTTTAAGGGAGGCAGCTTGTGTGTCTGTGCCGAAGGAAGGTGTTTTTGAAGAATTCCCTCCCCAGGTTAGAAGTCTGCCTGGAAACCCCGTGGATGGGTCCAGGCTTTGTTTCAAATTCTATGGCTGAGCCACCACTTCTTCAGAAGCCCTGGCCCTGGAAATCAAAGTCGCCTACCCGGCCCAGTGGACTGTTCACGTTAACATGATTTCGCTCTTCCAATCTTCACCGACATTGACCCAAGAAGCTCAACTGCAGGGACTGAAGCTGCAGCGACCCCGAGCTCCCTGAACAGCCTCTGACCTTTCAGGAGCAAGCGTCCACGACCACTTTGCTGCCAGTTCTGGGGTGGCCGCCCCCCCCAGGCCCCATCATTCCCATGCTCCCATCATGCCCAGAAACTCCGGGCATCCCCCCAGCAGACGAGCCCATCACACAGTGATCTCTGTGCAGGGTTACCCTCCTCTGGAACAGCTCGTCTGCCATGGGACTAGGGGGTACCGAAGGGGAGGACCTGTACATGTTTGCTACTATTTTCCACCAAATTATTCCGTGATGGCCCTGGAGTTTGCAAACTTTCCACAAGCCAGATTGTACTTGGACTCTAAAGAGATAAACTTATGTTTGTGTTTGAAGATACCAGTTAGTGTTATCTAACCCTGAATTCCCAAGTTCACACTTTCCAAAGCCTGTGTGTTGATAAGGGTCTGCAGCTCCATGCAGGCCTGTCTCTGTGATTAATGCTGGAGGCCTGTAGCCTCTGTGCCACCTGCCTCGTTTCTTGTGCCCCACTCTCTGCCCGAGGCCACCCTCTGTGGATGACAGCTGGGAGTCCCATGCCCTCTGGCCAGCACAGACTCTGGCAGGAGAACAGAGAGAGGGAGAAAGTGGTCAAGCTGTTTATTTCCCTAGTTCCCTCTCGGTGTGGTCATCCCTGGCTCTGTCCCTGACAAAGCTCACTGCTGCTGCCAAGGTGGCCTGTTCTACAGAATCTTCCTCCTTCCAAGTTCTGGTGATCTCCCTCCGTGTGCCTTCAAACCTGGGTTGGTGCGGCTAGCCCTGGGCCCCTGCACTGTCCTTCTCTGAGACCTGCACCTACTTTATAATTAGGCTCTTTGGTAAATAAAATCTTCTTGAGGAACCTCCCTGGTGCACACCATCTGTTTCCTGTTGTGCATCTGACTGATACTGCAGACCAGCAGACCAGTGCAGAATTCAAAAATACAATTTTCTGCACAAGGAGAACTCCATGCCTTTAGGACTGGCTGAGTGATAGGTGCATCCCATTCATTGAGTAATGACAGGCCCTTTGGTTGGCACAGCTGTGGACGGTATCCTGTGTGTCCTCAGCTTTATTCAGCTTTGGTGTGTGCGTCGCCGCTGGTCTAACCCACTTACATTTCATGACAAAATGATGATTCCCCAAGTATCTTAACATTTAAGCAAACAGCCACCATTTGTACTCATTACAGCATGAGTTTTTGCGACTTTGTGGTTTTATTTACCCCATTGTCCTAAAACTGCCATGCTGGAGATCCGGGATTTTGAACAGCCCAACAAAGGCAAGGACAGTCCTGATTCCTAAGGTCCTTCCTACCATTGTATGATGCTCTCCAGGGATCAGGTCTCAACTGTCCCCCAAGATGGGATAGCAGCCTCACTTCCTCCTTCCTCTGGTCCCTACCTCATCCTGCTTAATTTCCCCCCCAAACATTTACAACCCCCTGACCTTTAATTTGTTTGTTTGTGTGTTTGAATTTCTGTGATTCCCTGCAGTGGAATGTGAGCTCTGTGAGGAGGAGGCTTGGTCTGGATCCAGCTCTATCCCCGATGCTCAGGACAGTTTTCAGTGGTTATCATTTCAAAATCCCCTACTGAATGAAAGAGCAGTGGATGTGGCTCTGGAGCTCCAGAAAGAGACCTGAGTCCTTGGAGATGATAGAGAAAGAGAGAGAATTTCATTATCATTAACGAAGAAATGGTAGTTGACTATCACTGCATAACTGGCCACTCAGAGTACCTCTGAAGGCTGAAGACAGAGGAGAAAGAAGGCTGGAGGCATCCTGAAATGGTGGTGTGGCCAGAGGAGAAGAGGGAATCTGGGGGTGATAAGTGCTGTCATGGAAAGCCATGCCATAAGGGAAATGGACAGAGAAAGGACAAGCCACCTAATGTTCAAATGTGGCAGAGAGCCCTGGTGAGGTCAAGGGACATGTCCATGGGCTGGGGGCTGCCTCACCAAATGTCCACTGGGCACAGCTCATGAAGACTGCAAGATTCTTGCACATTGGCCCCTGGGCCCTTTCCTGGGAAATGTGCATCAGCATCGTCTTCCCTGTTGTCCTGGGAATGGAGAGGGGTTGGTCTAAATCTACCTCGTGTTCATGTGTGGCCAACACCAACTATCTTCCAGATTTGTGCACAGCTAAACAGAAGGGCAGTGGGGGCCCTGGGAATCTTCCTGTGCTATGGCTGGTGGGTCCTGACGCACCCTTGGGTCCTGATGCGGATGTCAGAGGGAACACAAAGGCGGTGGGGGCCCTGGGAATCTTCCTGTGCTATGGCTGGTGGGTCCTGACGCACCCTTGGGTCCTGACGCAGATGTCAGAGGGAACACAAAGGAAGGAGAGCTGCCACTGCCAGGCAGCATGAGCAAGAAATAAAAATCTAACACCTGATCCTTGCAACAGGCTCCTCACAGCAGCAAAGCTGGCTGGTACTCCTTAACATGCACAAACTCTTACGCTGGTACCCACTTGTAAGCAGAAGACCGTCACCAGGTCAAGAGCAAGTCAGGGTTCAGACCTACAATCCCAATGACCAGCATGAGCCCATTATGACCCCTAATCAGTGATGATCAAATATTCTGTGGCTATATATGATGGACTGTTTGCATCTCTCAATCATGGGCATTTCTAGAAGAGTTTCCACTCTAGAGGGTGAAGTAAAGACATGTGATGCACGATCATAAATTAGTAAAAATATAGACTCAAAAACACAGTGACTGACTGGTCATATATTAAATATAATCAATTCATATCATCAATTCATTTATTCTAAGATAACAATGGGCAAGTTTGCTCCTCACCCCTCTTTCCTCCTTCAAACGTATTCTGCAAACTTCTGCCAAAAGCAGCTCTGCTTCCTACCTCGTGCTGGCCCCAAGCAGCTGAATCTCACTGGGGAGGTCACAAGCGCTCCGTGATGCTGCTGTAGTTAGATCACAATGGTCCCAAACAGGAACAGAGGAGTTGCCAGCAGTCCTAATGTGCTTCTGTTGTTAGCTCTGTTTCCTGTCCGTAAAGAAGATGCTGTGACATATTGTCGAATTTTTTCAATGATCTCAGCCCAGAGTCATGCTTCCCATGGGAAAAACACTCTCAGAAACGTTGTCATCTTTCCGGTCGTACAATAATACCTCTCCATGTGTCCTTATCTTCCCTCTTTTTCTGACTTTTATCATAAAAAGGAACATCCCATCTCAGATCAAAGAGGGAACAGGACTCTCAACTCTCCTGCCTTGTCTGGGGACTCAGTCCCACCCCCTGCTTCAGGGGCAGGAGAATCTCCCACAGACCATGTACTCTGTAGGACCTGAGGCCAGCAGCAAGCCAGATGCTGGGGGCAAGGGAAGGGTGATGGCAGCCTTGGACTGCAGTAACTCTGCAGATGGCAGTGCTCTGGACCAACACAGAACTTACCGGAGGAAGAGGGAACTAAGAATTCCATATTGATACGTCTAGGATTCAAGCTGTATCTCTGACCTACAAATGAACACGCATGTCTGAGGAGGCTCCAGTGGAATTTATTGAGAGGCAGTGCCCTAGATGAGCTACCCGCAGACACAATGGAGCTATAAGAGAAGACCCCAGAGTGCTGCCAAGAGCCTCTGACAGCCTGCAGTCAGGTGACGGGGAGTCAGCAAAGGAACAAAGGAGCCTTGGCAGGAGCCGGCAGTCGAGAATAGAAACCATAATCCAGTGGGCAAGTTCTTCTGGACATGCTGGGTTCAGATGACGTGAGTTATCATCACTGGGAATTGGCATCCCTGCTGCCCTAACCCAGATTTCCGAGGACCAGTGAGAATATTATTCAAGAGCCTCAAGAGTGTCCCTAAAACCTCATTCATCCACATTGCATCTAACAGGCACATTATAAATAATGTATTAGAGCAGTTAAGATGTGGGAGTTTAATTAGAAATTATAAGCCTTCACTACTCACATCCAGGAGTAGAGAAAGCATCTAAGATGTTGGAATAGAAACCATGCATAAAAAAAAAAAAAAGGCCCCCAGCTGCAATCAGCATGGGCAGGGAGTGCCGCCCATACCGCGTGACCCAGTTCAGGAGCCCAGGAGGCTGGTCGCACTCTGTGGGGGGCTCACTGGACCTTGTTGTTCAGACGCTGCTTCCTCTGACCCCAGTAATGCGAATCTTACAGAGCTATGTGGGCAGGGAAGTAGCCCTGAATAGAAACTGTAAATGATCTGCTTGTTAATTCACAAATTCCAAGATTTTTGGAAACCTTACTAATATGGAAATATGTAAAGATTCGTTATATCTATACAAAGAGGGAACATACAACCAAAAATGCATTTTATTTATTGTATTCAAAAAAAAAAAAAAAAAAAAAAAACCATGGAGGGGCTCCTGGGGGCTCAGTTGGTGAAGCATCTGCCTGGGGCCCAGGTCACGATCCTGGGGTCCTGGGATCGAGCCCCATGTTGGGCTCCCTGCTCAGTGGGGAACCTGCTTCTCCCTCTCCCTCTGCTGCTCCCCCTGCTTGGGCTCTTTCACTCTCTCTTGAATAAACAAACAAAGTCTTAAAAAAAAAAACTGCCTCAAAAATGATAAAATCATAAAGTCTCTGGTGTTTCAGAAATTATATATAATTTTACATTTAATTTAACATAACTTTTGTGCTATACAAAAATGAATCTCTGATTTTAGGTTTTGGTCTATAATAGAAATGATAAAATGACCCAGGAAATCACGATTCATCTCCATGCATTTGGAGATAAGCTTCTCTATAGCACAAAGTGACTCAGAGGTTTGGTACTTACCCACTGAATTTAGGCCATATAACCTATCAAAATAAATAATTTAAGATACATTTGTTGCAATAAGTAACAAATTATATTTTATTATTACTACTTTAAGTAAGTAGGTAAATCCGTACATAGAGAAACATCTACATCAGATTTAGCAGTATCTCCTGATGGTTATTTTTTTTCTGTTTTATCGACAAACAATTGACATACATCACTATGTCTGTTTAAGGTATACAGTGTGATGGTTAGATTTATGTACATTGTAAAGTGATCGTCACTGTAGGTTTGGTTAACATCCATCATCTCATACGGATACAGTAAAAAAAAAAAAGAAAGACAGAAATTCTCTCTGTGATTAGTTTTTAAGATCTATTATATTGACTTTAGAATGTTATCACACAGCAGTGCGAACCCTGGTCATCACGTTGTACACTGTATCCCTCGTACTGATGCATCTCACTGCTTTTTGTTTGTACCTTTAGCCACCTCCCCCCAGGTCCCTTCCCCATCCCCCCTGTCCTCAGAAACCATGCATTTGACCTTTTTCTGTATGAGTTTAACAGGATTTTTCTGTTTTATTCTGTACTTTTCCCTCTAGATTTCACATATAAGTAAGATCGTGTGATATTTGTCCGACTTATTTTCCTTAGCATGACACTTCCCAGTTCCATCCGTGTCTTGGCCAATGGTAGGACGTGTGTGTGTGTGTGTGTGAGAGAGAGAGAGAGAGAGAGAGACTGCTTTATCCATTCACTCACTGACGGACACTTAGGCTGTTCTCCTGCCTTGGCTCTTACAAATACTGCCACCATGAACGTAAGTATGCAGATGATTTTTCAAGCTAGTGTTTCCATTCTTTTGTCTATATTCCCAGAAGTGGAGTTGCTGGATCATATGACAACCCTACTTTTAATTTTTTGAGGAAACTGTATAGGTGTAATGATTTCAATGGTGGTTGTTCCAATTCACAATCCCTGCAGTGCCCGAGGGTCCCCTGTTCTCCACATCCACACCAGCACACACATCTCCTGTGTCTGTGATGACGGACACTGTCACTGGCATGGGATAATATCCCACGTGGTTTAATATGCATTTTCCTAGAGACTAGTGGTGATGACCATCTTTCTATGTAATGTAGCCACCTGATGTCTTCTTTGGAAAAATGTCTATTCTGGGCTTTTGCCCAGTTTTTAATTGGATTTTTTTTTGTTGTTGTTGAGTTGTATGAGTTCTTGAAGTATTTTGTCAACACTGGGTACTAGAATCAATAGTAAATGGTATAAATTAGCTCCTTCCTCATCAGTCAGATTCTCAGTGCCTGAGCCCTGCAGATTCTCTTGCAATCCCTGTGGTGTGATGTCAGAGCAACGGTTCCCACAAAGTGACCCACAATGCTGGGAAGGCATCTTCCTTCTCTTCTCCCCTCAGGGGGGTCCTCGCCAAGGGGTGGGCCCTGGAGGAGCGGCAATGAGGACAACATGTAGCTGCCCCTCTGCCATTGGCCTTCATCTGATGCAATCCGCCTTCATCTCTGTGGTACAGGGGAAGTTTCGGCCTCACGCCTGTGTTCTAGGATTTTCTCAGCGGTGTTTTGATCATAAACAGTTGTTAGGCGTTCTTCTTGTGAGCAGGAGCAAAGTCAGGCATAACATATGATCCTATCTTGGTGGCATTACTTTCCTGGCAGTTATTAGAAATAATTTTCCAAAAAGGAGAAAATCATGACTCTCATAACCAAATAAAATAAACCTGTGTTAAAGATTTATTTAACTCGTTGGATAAATGGAATAACCAAGCATAATGTACACATGAAGGCAACACAGGTTTTTTTGTTTGTTTGTTTTGCATTGGGGGTGGGGGTTCTCCCTCAGGACTGAATTCGCCTGCACATCTCTAGACAAGAATTATTCTGCATGGCAGCTCGTACTTACGGCTTGCAGAGCTGTAAGCCCCTACAAAGTCAGCATCTGATTACCCAGAAAGAGTGCTCCACAGTGAACGCACACTTTCTCATTGAGGCGCACGTCTTCTCCACATGGTCCACATCGCAGGAATGCTCATGAAGAAACTAACCAGGAGGCCCTGTGGCACGTGCTTCCTGCCCAGCCAACCTTGGTTGAGGGATGAGAAGGAGGCCAATGCGGCAGTGAGCAGGTGTGATTTTGCGAAGGTCTTGTCTTCCTGCCCACCGTGCATTAACCATGACAGCCTGGTGCCTGCAGACTGTGAAGATTTCCACGGAGACCCTCCAAAACCTGCCAGGAGCTCCTGGGATCCCTTAGATGGCAGATGTTTGAAGAGTTCCAGATGGCACATCAGAAGAGGGTCTGCTGGTAGGACTGGTCACTGTTACAGAAGACAATTCTAATTCCCTTAGATAGTAATGTCTTGAAGAAAGGCACCACACAGGTCCTCCCAGAATGACAGTCTTCTGCTGAATAAAAGATGGACTGGATTTGAGGGCGCAGATGATGTTAGCAGCCACATACCATTGGGCACGCATAGCACAGCTGTGGACTCTACAGATGATGGGGTGGGAAGCAGTCACCCATGGGCAGACCGAGTGTTGGCCTCACTGTGAACCCCCTCACTCCCCAAGGGATTATTGCTGATTCCTAGGTCACATGTTCGGAAGGCAGATTGTAAGATTTCTTTAAAAAATGAGAATCATTAACACATAAGTTCCAGGAGTCGAGTGCTGGGGGTACTAGCGTTAAAGCTACACTTTACTATTTCTGGTTCTGATGTTCTAATCATTCTTCACCTGTTAAAACCAAGAAATAGAAGAGATGCATTAGAGCATGGCTTTTCCTGGACACCTACTGTGTTTTTTTTTTTTTTTTTTTTTATATATATATTCAACCGACAACTGGAAAAATTTTCAGAAAGCCTTCTAACAGAAAAGCTTTGTTCTCAATAAGCAGTGTGTGTGACCAGGAAACTGATTACACAAGCCTATGTTTAAGTGCTGTGAAACCCATTATGTAGATAAGGCAAAGTCAGTAATAATATTGAGGTCTAGAACTGTAGTGGCCATTCCTTTGACTGTGGCTGGGGTCATGGCCACATGGATACAATTTGATTTGTGAGACAAAATGGTTATTATGAGCCCTATTTTACAGACAAATGTAAAATGCCAATTCCCTGGCACTGTTTGGGAGTTACTGGGTCAGAAAGTGGGGAAATGCAGGTTTCCCCTGAAGGCTCCATGAACTGATATACTTTGCAAAGCAAGGGGCAGGACACCTTTTTGTACCATGGATGGGCAGCATCTTATTACCATGATCCTGCCCCACTTCGCCTGTTGCTAAGATCTAGTGGCTTCTTGGCTCTGGGAAGGATTCCCCTCTCTCCTTCAGTGGGGTGTAGATTCTGAGAACCAGCCGCAGGGTAATGATTCTGGAGGCCAGTGCACAATAGCTTCTTGTAAAAGAAAGATGGCAGGTATTCAGAAACGAGTGGATGAACAAAGATGGAAGTGTTCGTTGGAAGTTCTCAGGCTTGTTCTCAGTCTCCTTTCTGGTTCCCTATGTCTGTTCATCCTGCTATATTACATTCGCTATCATGGAGGCGGGGTGGGGCGGGGCGGGTTCCATGTCTCTTTAGTCAATTCTCAGTCACCTGGTAAGCCCTCTAGATCTTCCTCCGCCACAACTACACCGCATGTCTCAGGAACATTTCTACTGCTGGAAGTCTTCACTGCAGGGCTGTTAATCTCGTCTGACCCCTAAACACACTGAGATGCACTCTTTCTTCAATGGCAGAGTGAGGATCTCAGCAAACCACTCTTCCAGGTGGGGAAAAAAAAAAAAAAAAAAAACAAAACAAAACAACAAAATGCCAACAAACAACAAAATGCCAACCAAACAGTTCATATTTATGAATGCACAGAATTGCTATTTTCTAAAGTCATGCCTGCTGTGATGCCTTGAATGCCAAGCACGGCCACTGTCTACACACTTGGCTTAGCCCCTAAGAATCTGCTTCATCTTCCAACAACCATGAATTAGAGTTGCTTATTTCTGTTTCTATGTATAGCTCCTCATGAATTCAACTTCTGCTAAATACAAATTATTAAGATACATGCTTGAGGGTGTAAAATAATGAATGGTATTGTACAGGGTCAGCTCACCCGCCTCCAGAGACCTGTTGAAGGGCACCTGAATCATCGACAGGGACGACCTCCAGCAGCTCTTCCCGGGTGAGTCGTGCTGAATCGGATGTCAGCTGACATGAAACAGTGGGGTCACAAGCGTGAAGAAATTTAACTTAAGAGAGGAATTGGAATTGTGTTTTTTTTTCCCTATTAATTAGGAAAATGCCAGTCTCCTCAAAGTTAGTTAGCAGAGCACTTCTGTGCACATCACAAAAAGTTAGAAACTGAGAGAACCAGTGCCATTTCTGGAACATCGGAGGAGAGTCGTTAATCTCGTCTGACCCCAAAACACACTGAGGTGCAGTTTCTTCAATGGCAGAGTGAGGACCTCAGCATGCTGATCTTCCAGGAAAACAAAACAAAACAACAAATGCCAAGCAAACAATTCAAAGTAATTAGTTTTGAATTCTGGAAATGAACCCAGTCACAGAACAAACCAACAGCCGTCTGTCCAACAGAAGCCACTAACCCTTGGTGAGAGAGCAGCATCTGGAATGTTCTAACCCCCGCCTCCTCGCACACCCCTTCATCCCACAACCTGCTCAGTGGAACAATGCAAAGTTGACCGGACATGTTAACATCTTAACAAGGCTGGCCTTGTACTGAACGTCGATCAATACCATACACCAGACTGATAGAAGGAAAAAACAAACAGAAGAAACATGATAACCTCAATAAATGCATAAAAAGAATTTGACAAAATGCATTACCTACAAATGGTCCAACATGAAATTAAGGAAACAGTTACATTTCAAATAGCATAATTGAGAATAAAATACCTAGGAATAATTTTAGCAAAAGAGGTGTGATACTCGTATACCACAAGCTATGAAGCAGTGTTGGAAGAAATTAAAGCAGGTGTCAGGAAGCAGAAAGACACCCCCGCTCGTGGACTGGAAGGCAGCATCATCAAGGCGGCTGTCTCCCAAACGGGGGTGCGGCTTCACTCCACACCCCAGTGAAATCTCAGCTGCCTTTCATGCATAAATAGACAAGGATGATCCCAAAATTCACATGAAATGCAAAAGGCCCAGAAAGGAGGAATTAATCTTGAAAACAAACAAACAAACAAAAAAGGAAAATGTAAAGGTCTTGTATTTCCTGATCTCAAAACCAGCTACAAAAGTACAGTGACCAAGAGAATGCAGAACGTAGGTAGGGACAGACACAAAGACCAAGGGCATAGAACTGAGAATTCAGAGAGAAGCCCTCACATTTATCAATCGATTTTGACAAGAGTGCCAGGACCACTTAATGAGGAAAGAATAGCTTCCTTAACAGGCAGTGCGGGAAGAACTGAACATCCTCGTGCAGAAGAGTGCGGCCCGTCCCCCCCCCCCACACACCATGCACAGAGACCCACTGATAGTGGGCCACAGAGTGACATGCAGGAACTGAGACTGTAGCCTTCCAGAAAAAAACAAAGTAAACCTTCATGGACTGGGCTTAGGCAATGACGGGCAGTTTCTTAGAAAGTTGAGCATAGACTTATCATGGACCCCCGCAAATGCACTCCCAGATGTACACCCAAGCTCACTGAAAACCTAAGTCCACACACTGTGGTGTGGTGTCTGTGCACCAGTGTTTCCAGCAGCTTCATTCCCAATACCCAAAGAGTGGAAACTCCTCAAGTTCGTAGGTGGGTAAATGGATACACGAATCTTGCACCCATCCGATGGGCTCTCATTCAGCTTACCCAGGGGCCACAAAACTGGAGGTCACAGGCACAGTCCTATAGACTGCCCCATCTGCCCAAGACAGTAGACACCAGCCCAAGTCGTATCCCTACAGATGCATTCAAGTCTGGCCACTCTGCTGCAATGACCCACAGAACTCAGGAAAGCACTCTACTTCCAGTTTTATTATAGCAAAAAGGTAAATCAGAACCAGTCAAAGGAAGAAACATGCACAGTGGGTCTGGGACAGGGAGGGTTCCAAGCATCAAGTCCTCTGAGAGGCGCTTCCTCCTGGCATGTGGGCAGTGCAGACATGGAGGATGGTCTGCCAGGAAAAAGCATATAATTCAACTATTCTGTATTTAAAATTTACCTATTCACTCAAGCATTGCTGTTCCGAGGGCTTCCTGGGGCTTTATCACATGGACGTGATTGACTGAACCACTGCCCATGTAACTGACCTCATTCTTCAGCCCCAGTTCATTCTCAGAGGTCAGGCTGACATCATCTGGCTCATTAGGTGAGCCTGCCCTGAGATTGTCAGTGTGGCTAGCCCTACCACAAGCTATCTGGGAGCAAACTCTAGCAGCTGTGGTGTGAGGGGACCCACAATGACTTTCTAACTCTTGGGAAATTCTAAAGATTGGGAGGTTGTCTCCCAGGAGCTGGGGACAAAGGGCAGTGAAATTCTTTACTACACAAGCCGTAGGATGGAATGAACTACTGACTCATGCCACAACAAGATTCAGCCCAAAATGCATGATGGTAAGTGAATGAAGCCAGATGTCAGAAGCCACGTACTGTGAACTGCAGCTTCTATGAGATGTCCAGGAAAAGAAACCCATAGAGAAAGGCAATAAATCAGTCATTGCCAGGGGCTGGGGGAAGGAGGCATGTGGGGAGAGACTGCTAATCTGTCTGTGGTTTCTTTGCTGGGCGGGTGATGGAATGTTCCGGATTTAGAGAGTGTTGATGGGTACACAACTCTGTGTATACACTTGACACAGGTAACATTCATGGCACTTGAATTATCTCTATAAGAAAAAGCACGTAGTAGTGGTCCAAAGGGACATGTGCACCGGAATGTTTATAGCAGCAATGTCCACAATAGCCAAAGAATAGAAAGAGCCTAGATGTCCATCAACAGATGAATGGATAAAGAAGATGTGGTATACACACACACACACACACACACACACACACACACACACACACACACACACACACTGGAATACTATGTAGCCATCAAAAGAAATGAAATCTTGCCATTTGTGAAAACATGGATGGAACTAAAGGGTACTATGCTTATTGAAATAGAGAAAGACTGCTATCATATGATCTCCTTGATATGAGGAAGTGGAGATGCAACATGGGGGTTTGGGGGCTAGGAAAAGAATAAATGAAGCAAGATGGGATTGGGAGGGAGATAAACCATATAAGACTCTTAATCTCACAAAACAAATGGAGGGTTGCTTGGGGAAGGGGGGTCGGGAGAGGGTGGTTGGGTGATGGGCATTGGGGAGGGCATGTGCTATGGTGAGTGCTGTGAAGTGTGTAAACCTGGCGATTCACAGACCTGTACCCCTGGGGCTAATAATACATTATATGTTTATAAAAAAAATTTTTTTAAAAAAAAAAAAGAAAAAGCATATAATTCAACGATTCTGTATTTAAAATTTACCTATTCACTAAAACTGACTCGTCCTCCAAAGTCAATACTTAGCTGCTTTCAAGCCATTCATTCACGGACATGCACAGGGCGTTGAAAAATTCTTCACCCAGCACACCTGTTTCCTGCTGAGTGACAGTGGGGCATGGACAGCTTTCTTGTCTTGGCTTTCAGACAGAGATGGACAGAAGACACAGACAGCAGGGAAAGCACAGTGTAAAGGAAGCACCATCCACTCTGACACCTGCTGGGGTTGGGGGGGGGGGCCTCAGGCAACTCCTTAACACTTCTGAACCCTCCTTTCTCTTTCATAAAATAAAGAAAATCAATGAATTGCTCTTAGGATCTAAGGTTTTAATCTATGGGGGAGGGGTGTTTGTGTGCACATGCGCACATCCACAATTTTCCCCTAGGGAAGATGTTTCAGTATTCACTAATTCAGTGTTCACTGTGACTGTGTAGAACATAAGGACCAGGAATAAAGAGAATCCAATGTATGTATTGGATTCTCTTTATATATATACATGTATATGTATATATATAAAACCATATGTGTATCTTTATTATATTGAAGATGAATTTCTTATAGACAACATGTTTCCGAGTCTCGATTTTTATTCCATTCTGCCCGTCTTTTTGGTGTTTGGTAATTTCATTGGTTTATTGGACCAGTTATATAAAAATAATCCCTTTTGTTAGGCTTAAGTCCATCATTTAATTTTTGTGTCCTGCTTCTTCTCTTTGATTTTAGGGTTTTGTTTGTTTGTTTGTTTGTTTTTTTTAACCCTTTCTCCTGCCTTCCTGTGGGTTTCTTGAGCATTCTAGAATTCATGTTGATTTATCTCTAGTGTTTTGGAGAGTGTCTCCTGCATAGCTTTCTAGTGGCCACTCTAGGTGCTACATTTTACACACATAAATGACTGGGGTCTGCTGTTGAAATGAGGTCCCTTTACTCTTCCTGGTTATAGTTGTCTCAGACATTTCCTAGTCATGCTTTCGGAAATTCATCACACTGTGTTGTGATTTTTACTTTCACCATCCAACATAATTTAAATAGTTCAAGGGGAGAACAAAAATCCCTTGATCCCCCATATTTCTGTCTATCGTGTCCTTTTTTTTCCTTCTTGGTGTTTCAAGATTTCTTCTTTTGTCATCCACTCTGTGTAAAGCACTTTCTTCTGCCGTCCCTTTCTCCATCTGAAAATGTCCTGATTTCCCCTTCACTCCTGAAGGACGTTTTGGGTAGACAGAGAACTCTGAGTGGACAAGTCTTTTCTTCCAGTACCCGAGCAATACTATGCAACTTCCTTCTGGACCCCCATGGTTGCTGTAGGAAACCCCCCTACGTTTGAAGTGGTGTTGCCCTGAGGTGAGGTGATGGTTCCCTCTTGAGGCTTTTCTGAGGTCGTGTCTTCTGTTTGGGGGACATTGATGACAACAAGTAGGTTAGAACTCTTTGGGTTTTGCGGGCAATCTTGTCTCTGCAAGTTTATGTCTTTTGCCAAATTTTGGAAGTTTTCTGCAAGCCACTGTTTCTTTTTCCTTGCTGAAGTGCAGTTGACACATAGAATCGTGTTGGTCTCAGGGGTACAACAGAGTGATCTGACAGTTGCGAGGATGCCCTCACCATCTGTCACCCTATGGTCATTACGAAGTTACCGACTACACTCCCTGAGCTGCACTTCGCACCCACGAATTCTTCCCTTTCTAACTGGAGGTTTGTACCTCTTGATCCCCTTTTTACCCAGCCCCCACCCCTCCACTCTGGCCACCGTGAGTTTGTTCTCTGAATTTATAGTACCAATTCTGCTTTTTGTTTATTTGTTGGTTCATTTGTTTTGTTTTCTAGATTTCACGTGTAAATGAAACCGCGTGGCCTTTGTCTTTCTCCAGCTGACTTAGTGTGTTACTTCACATGATACCATCCAGGTCCATCTATGCTGCTGTGAGGCTGGTACTTCTTTGAATACATTTTCAGCCCAACGTCCTTCTGTCATCCCAAGGCTCCGAGGACACGAACACTAGAGCTTCTGTTACAGTCCCATGGGGTCCTGAGGCTGCGTGCATTTTTTCAGACTGCTCTCAGTCTCTTGTTCAAACTGGCTAATTTCTATTTCTCTATCTTCCTGTTCCTTCACCCTCCCCTCTGTTATTGTGCCATGCCCTGAGCTTTTTATTTTGGTTGTTATATTCTGCACTTCTACGTGTCTCAGTTGGTTCCTCTATAAGTGGTCTATTTCTCTGCCAAGACTGAACTATGAGAAATAACTGTTCTCTATTTTGTTTCAAGGGGGCTCATAATTGCTTGTTGAGGTTCTCATATGCTAGCTCACTTAACATATCTGTTGGATAATTCTAACAGTGCTGTCACCTCAGTCTTCACATCCTTGACCGCCTTTCCTCATTCAGAGATCTCCCCTGGTTCTTTGTGTGACAAATGGTTTTCTTCTGAAGCCTGGACATCTTGGGCATTACGTGGTAAGACTCTGGATCTTATTGAAAGCTACTGTGTGAGCTGGCTTACTTTAACACTCATCTGTAGAGGAAGTGGGGAATGCCAGCTTATGTCTGCCAGGTAGGGGCAGAAGGGAAGTTTCCCTATTTGGCCCCCTTTAGCCCCCACCCCATGACGGGGTCCTCATTACTTTTAGGCAGGGGTGGGGGGTGTGACCACACACTGGGGCCTGTGTGATACTTCCCCAGCTGGGATAGGTGGTGGCGTCTTCTGACTGCTCCCCCGTGGCCTCCAACAATGTGCCTGGGAGGAGGGTTGGCCTTGTTGGATTTCCCTAGGCACTTAGGGAAAACCCAGTTATCTACCAGGCCTCCTCCCCCAGCGTCCCTGTGAGGGGAACTTGCTGCTGGGTAAGGAGGGAATCCAGCCTCCCATGTGCTATCTGCAATAGGACTTTGGGGGACGGAAGTCCTGACCGCTCAGCAGACCTTCTTCAACACTGCCCTGGTCATGAGCATGTGTTGGGACTGTGTGCAAAAGCCTCACGAGGGAATTCTAGGATCTACACCTGACTCTGCTGGCATGTTGAGAGTGGGACTACGGGTTTCCCTGTGCTGTGATCAAGAGTGAAATAGTTACCCGAAAAGTTTTCTTCCTCGATGGGCTGCCCCTTCCCTGTTCCTTTGGTTAGAGAGAAAGCAGGATTCCATTAGGGGTGTGTGTGTGTGTGTGTGTGTGTGTGTGTGTGTGTGTGTGTGTTCATTGTAATAAAAAAAACAACACACCACATAAAATTTTCTACTGTAACCACTTTTAAGAGTGCTGTTCAGATCAGTCCTGATAAATATATTCACCTTTTTATGAAACGGATCTCCAGAACGTTTCCATCCTGCAAACTGAATCTCTGTACTCACTAAACAATTCCCCTTCCCCTCATCTCATGGTAAACATAATCCCTAGTATCTGTTTCTATAAATGTGGTTACTCTAGGTTCCTCATACCAATGGAATCACACAGTATTTTTATTTTTTGTGACTGGCTTATCCCACTTAATATCATGTCCTCAAGGCGCATCTGAACTGTACCAAATGACAGCGTTCTTCAATAAAACTGAGGGTTGTTTTTGAAAAGATCAAAAATTTGACAAATTCTTAGCTAGGTTAAGTAAGGAAAAAAAAAATAGAGAACATTCAAATAAATAAAATCAGAAAAGAAAAAGAAAGAGGGGACATTATAACCAGTGCCACAGAAGTAAAGAGGGTTATAAGAGCATGCTGTGAAAAATGGTATGCCCAGAAATTGGGTAATAAAAAGAAATGGAAACATTCCTGCAAACTCACAACCTACCAGGGCTGAATCATGAACTGGAAAATCTGGACAGACCAATAAGTATTAAGGAGATTGAATCTGTGATCAAAAACCTTCCCACAAGGAAAAGCCCAGGACCAGATGGCTTCACTAAAGAATTCTACCAATTAAAGAAGAATTAACACCAATTCTCTTGAAAGCCTTCCCAAAAATTGAAAAGGAGAGACCAATTTGAAGCTCATCCTCAGAGGTCAGTATCACCTTTAGACCAAAGCGAGACAAATAAACTGCAAGAAAAGAAAATTACAGCCCAGTATCTCTGATCAATATTGGTACAAAAGCCCCCAGCAAATACAAGGAAACTGAATTCAATGGCATATTAAAGGGATTATACACCACAACCAAGTGGCGTTTATTCCTGGAATAGAAGCGTGATTCAACACATGAAAATCAATCAGATCACCACACGCACAGAGAGAAGGTCAAAACCACATGGCCACCCTGGTTGGGGCAGAAAAGGCATTTGACAAGATTCCACAGATGTTCTTGGTGTATAGCCTTGAACCAACAACCTTTGAACCTCGTCTTTTTTTTACCTTTGTCTGGCTTTATTGTCAAGAACGTGCCTTTTGTTTGTTTGTTTGTTTGTTTGTTTCCCCCCCCTAAATATGTGGGATTACATTGTAAGTACTTAGTCCTTGAGTAAGGGTAGAACTTGAGTCCACCAGAACTTGGACTTTGTGGGAGGAGTTTTGACTACTGATGTCTGGGGTCCTGGCTGGGATGCTTCCCCCAGAGAGGAAAGGACCACCCAGTCCAATACACTCCACACCACTCACTGCTGAGGTTGTGAGGAAGAAACAGACACAGAGGATAGCCTTTGAACACCTCTCTGTCCCCTGAGCACTTTGGACCCTTTAAAAGGGAAGGATTGCTGGGTCATCAGAGGTGTCGCTCACTAGCTGTCTGAGCTCAGCCCAGAACACCCGAGATAATCTCCCCTGCCATGTGTGCCCTTATGATTCACTACTGGTCTTCTTAGAGCGGAACCTCTCTTTTTCAGTTACGCCCCTATCTGGACTCTTGCTACCAGCGTAAGAACCTAGAACAAATGAAGTGGAGCCATATGCAATTACAACGTCATTAGTATTATAGTTTCTAGATTCACCAGCTTATCCACATGTTAATTCTTTTTAAAAATCCTATGAAGGTATCAGTATTATTATTTTGAACAATTTTCCTGCAGTTTATCCACATATTATACTCTGTACCCTTCCTTCCTTCCTGCATCTCAGACCCTGCTGTTCCTACAATTGCTGTTTTTGTGCTCAGGACACATCCTTTGATCCGTGTTGACCCACATAGATCACAAGTAGGCAGAGAGGCAGGTAGAGAGAGAGGAGGAAGCAGGCTCCTCGCAGAGCAGAGAGCCCAATGTGGGGCTCCATCCCAGGACCCTAAAATCATGACCTGGAGGCTTTAACCCACTTAGCCACCCAGGCACACCAAATTTAAGGTGATTAACATTAACATTAACATTTACATGGGGTTCCACAGTCAGAGTAGCCACATTTTACATGCTTATTGATAACCACATGTGGCTGGTGGCTAATTTTCTATCCTCATAGAAATTTCTACTGAGCCGTGTTGCTTTTTTTTTTTTTTTCAATTTATTTATTTTCAGAAAAACAGTATTCATTATTTTTTCACCACACCCAGTGCTCCATGCAATGCCATGCCCTCTATAATACCCACCACCTGGTACCCCAACCTTCCACCCCCCTGCCACTTCAAACCCCTCAGATTGTTTTTCAGAGTCCATAATCTCTCATGATTCACCTCCCCTTCCAATTTACCCCAACTCCCTTCTCCTCTCTAACACCCCTTGTCCTCCATGATATTTGTTATGCTCCACAAATAAGTGAAGCTTGACTTATTTCACTCAGCATAATCTCTTCCAGTCCTGTCCATGTTGCAACAAAAGGTTGATATCCAGGATCTATAATGAACTCCTCAAACTCAACACACACGAAACAGGCAAACATATCAAAAAATGGGAAGAAGATATGAACAGACACTTCTCCCATCAAGACATACAAATGGCTATCAGACACATGAAAAAATGTTCATCATCATTAGCCCTCAGGGAGATTCAAATTAAAACCACATTGAGATATCACCTTACACCAGTTAGAATGGCCAAAATTAACAAAACAGGAAACAACATGTGTTGGAGAGGATGTGGAGAAAGGGGAACCCTCTTACACTGTTGGTGGGAATGCAAGTTGGTGCAGCCTCTTTGGAGAACATTGTGGAGATTCCTCAAGAAATTAAAAATAGAACTTCCCTATGACCCTGCCATTGCACTCCTGGGTATTTACCCCAAGGATACAGATGTCATGAAAAGAAGGGCCATCTGTGCCCCAATGTTTATAGCAACAATGGCCACGGTCGCCAAACTATGGAAAGAACCAAGGTGCCCTTCAACAGATGAATGGTTAAGGAAGATGTGGTCCATATACACTATGGAGTATTATGCCTCCATCAGAAAGAATGAATACCCAACTTTTGTAGCCATGTTGCTTTAAAATGTCGTTAATGAAGATCTCCATGTAAAGACGTACTCACTTTTAGTTATCCAAAGTGTCTTCCCTTCACACTCCCTTTTCACAAATCTTCTCCTGAGTATAGGATTCTGGGTTGAATCCCTGAATTTGCATATAACAAGGGTAGTAATTCTGCAGCTGAGAAACCCTAGGTCGGGGTCCTTCTCCCTAAGTCTGATCCCTGTGTGCAGCCCTAGATGAGGCTGGAAATTGGGGCCTGGCCCTGCTGGTTCCTGCTCCTGTGACTGCGAGTGTCCCATGACCTGGACGACTGCATCTGCAGTTCCTCTTACTCCCCTGTAAGCATGGATAAAGTGGCTCCCACATCATTAACTTGGATGTAAGATGGTTATTAATGAGTTACTTTCAGTTAATGAATCTTTCCCATGGGGTCTGAACTATCAGTCAACTGTTTATATCTAAAAAAGATACCCGAATAACCACTTTCATTCCCACTTCAGTATACTTTATATGTATGAGATCTCCAAAGCCTCAGCTGACTCAACAGAAGCAGTAAACTAACAGACTCACTGTAGGTTAGGGGCTGCTCTAAGCCCTCCCAAGGGTTAGGTCAGTGCTTATGAATACGTTCGTCCCCCACAAAACGTCGTAATACTCATATGTGGGTTTAAGTAGCCTAAAGATCTAACACTAATAACGTTTTTGTTCAGCTGTAGTATTTTCAACGTGTAGAGAATCTTCCAATGCCCTAGAGCTTGAAAATGAGCCCATGGTCTCCAGGGGAGCTGTGGACACACATACACACCAAGTCCATTTCCTCATTTGGAAGGCAGACCACTTCATGTTTATCACTATCTTCCTAATTCTTCCTCCCATGTTGCCACACCTGATAAGCCATGCTGGCATAGAAGACTGCCAGGACCACGGAGAGCACCCAGGGACTTCTTAACATGTTAATTACATGCACTGTGAACAGATTAGGCAACACAATAAACGTGTTCATTCATTATGGGTCCACGGCCCTCCGTGTTGGAAGACGGTCCACGCCCCCTGTGTGGGAACATGGTCCACGGACCCTGTGTGGGAAGACTATTTCAACATCCCAGTCACATCATCACCGTCAGTTTATGCCTATACAGGAAAGTACCTCCATCGTGTTTGTCCTCCTTCAGGGTAAGAATCCTGAACTTTATATTTTATTCTTAAAGAAATCCATGGAAAACAATGATCTACCAGATATTCTGTAAGGAAAGAAAACAAGCAAACAGAAATTCCAGAAATGGTGATTATTCTAGATGCACAGAATGCCCCAACATGTTTTTCTCTACAGCTACATAATCCTGGGGTGGTAGTGAAGGGGGCTTTACTTCATCATGGAGTAAGCAGGGGTTCTGAAGTTCTAGTCCCAATAATAAGTGTTAATTATGTGCTATTTTCCTTTACCATCTGGAAATAAAACTTGGGGAATTATTATTTTGAACATTTATTTCATAGAAAGGTGTTATTTGCAAATTGGGATTTGTATATTTATAGTGCTCTAGAAACCCAGCTCTGGGAGTAAATCTTGTGTAACCTGTTTTGAGTACATAGTAAACATTCAACAAACAACTTACTGAATGCTAAATTATTGTTCTCTGGCAAAGGTATAAATACCTACATTCATAGGTATTTTAAGTCGTAGTAATCAGTAAATACGAGGCACTTTATGTTTTACTTTGTGTTTGACAATTAAACACCTTGGCAAATCATATTAACAGAGCATAGTACTCTCTATATACAGCAGAGATAAAATAATACACACACCACAACAGAATATATGCATTTGCACAATTTTTAATATTTTAGGGGAAAATCAATATAATTTCATAATTCAAATTTCATTCAATTTCTCTTAAAAATATTTTCCTAATTTAATCCAAAAAGATTATTTCATTAACAAAAAGCAGGTAAAATTTACAAATCAGTAAACTGGGTGATACATCACTGCAGTTTGGTACAAATATTTTGTTTTCTCTTTTAAAAAGAGAGAATACAATTAATTTCACTATCTATAAATCTGCAAAATGCCAGCTACCAAAGTGATGAACATTTCCGGAACTTATTGTGATCATTTGTTAAAGTTGTCGTGATTTCAGAGTGTTAACAGTCAGCTGTGCATTAACTAGAACCTATCATTTTTGTGCTGAATCCTTCTCCACTTTTGGGGGCAGGGGGAGTATATATCATTTACCAAAGTAGGTTCTTCATATATTACTCTATTCAGATCCTGAAAATCCTTCATTCTTCACTTAAAGAAACTTCAATATAGTACTGTGGTAGATTAACTTTCACCTGACTCCCATGATCTCAGCCTGCTGGTTCGAGTCCTTCTGTGATGCCCTCCTCTTCAGTGTGGGCAGGACCTAGGACTTGCTTCTCACCAACTGAATTTGGCAGTGGGGATGAGCCTTCACTCCCATCATCATGTTACAGTATTTAAAATTCCATCTTGTTAGCAGACTTGCTCTAGAGTCTCTGTCTCTCTCTTTCCCTCTCTCTGTCTTGCTGGTCTCTAGCAGAAACAGGCTTCCAGGAATCTCCCAGCAGTAAGGAATGGAATGCTGCCCATAACCGTAAGACCAAGGACTTCCCCAGCTGAGTCTCTGGATGAGGACACAGTCCTGGCTGATGCCTCAAAGCAGACTTGCAGAAAACACAGTAAACCCGTGCCCAGCTCCTGATCCACAGAAACTATGAGATAATATATTATGGTGACTTATTAAACCTCATTGAAAACTATGTTTTGTTTTGTTTTGTTTGGAAAAAAGGCTTAGTACAGAGGGCATCTTTTTCTATTGTTTAAAAAAATCACAGAAAAATAGGCATACACTCAAAGGTCATTGCAAGGCTCAGTGTATGGAGTTCTGGGTGGTCCTGCTGTGGTCAAAGGAAGCAACATGATTCCTGGCAGGCATGTGGCAAGTGGCTTATCAAGACATTTCACTTAGAAATGGCTAGTGAGTGCAAATGGTCAGCTCCATACAATTATCCTCTGACTACTACCACAAAAGTCGTTACTGGAAAAATTCCTGTGGTTAATACAAATTCTTTACGCCCAGTATGCAAATATCCTTGAATATGAAATGAACTGGTTGATTCTGGGCACTCTGGTGGATGACTCTGACTCCAAGATCCTAGATTCTTGACCAGCATGACAGATTGGGTCCATATCCTACAACCTGCATTTTCCCTGGCATCAGCACCCTTCCCCTGACATTCCAAACAGTGACTAGACTGAGATGGTATTTCAGAGAATGGTTGGCCTAGATCACTCGGAATTTAGAAAAAAGAAATGGAGAGCTTTTGTTCAAAACGGGACTTTTCCCAAGTAAATGAAAAGACAGTTGCAAGATATCCAGTTGTTGTGACTACCTTCAGAACAAGAGAACCACAAGACTGCAAAGAATTGTGACCATAGCACCCCACATTTGAAAGAAACAAATTTAGGATTAAGTTCAAGGGTGCCTGCGTGGCTCAGTGGGTTAAGCCTCTGCCTTCAGCTCAGGTCATGATCTCAGGGTCCTGGGATCGAGCCCCGTATTGGGCTCTTTGCTCAGCGAGAAGCCTGCTTCTCCCTCTCTCTCTGCCTGCCTCTCTGCCTACTTGTGATCTCTCTCTCTCTCTCTGTAAAATAAATAAATAAAATCCTTTTAAAAAAAAAAGGATTAAGTTCATTCTGATGAAAGGGAGGAAGGATACATTTGCAGTGTTCAGGCC
The DNA here is from genome assembly GCF_011764305.1 of Mustela putorius furo. NCBI lineage: Eukaryota > Metazoa > Chordata > Mammalia > Carnivora > Mustelidae > Mustela > Mustela putorius. The sequence goes on along the minus strand of NW_025422039.1, from coordinate 840,271 downwards.
AGTTTATACTTGGGCACTATTTCAGTTAGAAAATATACATGTTGGGGAGATCATCAGCTGATCTTTATCATAATTTACAAAGATTAAAATGACAAATTACAAAGAAAAAAAGCAAAGTAGCGCAGACTAGGATGCTTTACGTGCTTTGCTACCTATGAATTTTTCTGCTCCGTAAATGAATAAAAACTACAATTTCATAGCTGGCATTCAATATTCATTTCATCACTAAAAATGTATGCAAAGTGACTTTAAAGAGACAGATCATAAAAACAATCAGCCAAAAAAAAAAAATGTTTTTTTCTAGGTTGTTAGTGCATTTTTGGCCCGTGGGCTTTGGTTCAAATGGAGATAGAAACGCACTCCCAGAACGTTGGAGAAGCAGTTCCCGGCTTTAGAAGCATCTGCAGGTGATCGATAGAGGAGGCAAAATACAGATTTGCATGCAACACACAACACTAGGGTCCAACTTTGACTTTTATAAACTTCCAGGTCTCATTTTTTTTTTTAAAGATTTTATTTATTTGACAGACAGATCTCAAGTAGGCAGAGAGGCAGGCAGAGAGGGAGGGAAGCAGGCTCCCTGAGCAGAGAGCCCAATGTGGAGCTCGATTCCAGGACCCTGAGATCATGACCTGAGCCGAAGGCAGAGGCTTAACCCCCTGAGCCACCCAGGCGCCCCTCCAGGTCTCATTTTTAAGAGAGTAGGACCACAGCTCAAATCCTTGTTCTCACTTCAAATGCAAAGTCATTATGCAAACCATGTGTGAATTTTCAACAATCAGGCCAGACAGTCAGACACCACCGCACAGGGGTTAATGGGCACTGCTGAGTCCTTCTACACACACAGATCATGAAGCATCACGGAGCAGAGTCTCCCAGGACTGCATTTGAGCAAGCTGACAGTGCTGCAGGATGGCCACCTGTCTGGGGGATGGGGACGTGGGGGGCTTCATCTTCTGGGAGTCCCCTCGCTTAGCGAGAAAGTCCCGTCACCAGAGCCTGAAGTGAGGTGCAGCTGCCCTTCAGAAGAAGTACTCTCTCTGGCTCTCACTGACTGAGCTTTTCACATTGACCTCACTCTTCAGAGCTATCTCAGCGCTGTCTCCAGCCGGGGGAACAGTTGACTCGTTTTTTTGGTACAACCATCTCTGCTGATAAATGCGTGTGGCCACGGCGGTGAGACAGAGCAAGACAAATACCACCACCGCTATCACACCTGGTGAGAGAAGGGGGAGGCACAGTCAGAACACAGACTTGTAACGTGCAGGATTCATGTAGCTGATAGCAAGCTCACGTACATCACATGTGCATCATCAGGAAAGTGGGCACTGGCCTACTGGAACACTGAGTTCTAAGTCCACACGTCCTTTGGATACAGCAGTTTTTTGCCTTTAGGTTAAAGATCTATTGGCCTAGCTTTCACTTGGTGTCTACCTGTTAAAATTCAGAACCACAGCATGGCCTCTAGGTCATGCCCTCACTTCATGCTAACAAGCGGGCACGTTTTCATTATTTTAAAAGGATGGAGTGTATAGACTTGTCATAGAGTAATTAAGTACTTATGTACAAGTACATTAAAAAGATCTGCTGCTGATATTCTGCTGATTTACAGTTCTGTGGTGAGTACACCAGTTCCTTCTATGAGGCTAAAAATGTTTCGTGATCTCTGCTGCTGGGGGCCATGCCTTGAGCATGATCCCCTTCTTTTGCTGTGTGTAGGGCCTGTGGCTTGTTTTTAACCAATGAAAACAACAGAGGTGATGCGCTGTACCTAGGTTATGTGATTATGGTATGTGAGATGGTAGCACCTGTCTTATGGAACCGTCCCTCTTCCTGCTGGCGGTAAGGGGGCAGGCAGTCATGGTGGGAGTCCATATGGGAATCCCTACATGGCACGGAACTACAGGTAAACTCTAGGTGCTAAGGGCAGCCAGTGAAAATCGAGACGCTCTCGGTCCTACAGCTACAAGACTCTGGATGCCGTCAACACCCATGAGGAGGAGGAAGTGGATACTTCCCCAGAGGAATCTCCAGATGAGACCTCAATGCTGACTGACACCTTCACTGCAGGCTTCTGTGAACACTGAGCAGAGGACCCAGCTAAGCTCTGCCCAGACTCCTGACCCACAGAAACTGGGACATACTAAAAAGGAGTTGGGTTAAGCTCTAAGTGGGTGGTGATCTGTCAGGCAGCAGTAGATAACCGATATACCACTATATTAAAAAATTTGTAGAAAGAGAGACAATGTTCAGCAACAGGGAAAGTAGATTATTTGGCATCTTTTGCTGGTAATGCTTTAAGTTCTGAAGTGTTAGCTGTGTCAGTGCATCTCAACTTTGGCTGCACAGCAGATGATAGCTCAGAATCTTCAGTGGGAGGCTTGAGCACCAGTATTGTTTTAAAATTTCCTCTGATTTTTTTCAAGGGCTGTCAGGGTTGGGACGGTCAGATGAGGCCTAGAGGGGTTTGCTCAGGCTGCCATATTCATTAAAGAATGAATACCGAAGCAGGGAGGTACCAAAACAGCGTCCATCAGTCAAACACTTTTTTTTTTTTTTTTAAGCAGGGTAGGTCTGTGAATCACCAGGTTTACCACTTCACAGCACTCACCAAATCACATACCCTCCCCAATGTCCATAATCCCACCCCCTCTTATGGTTTGTCTCCCTCCCAATCCCATCTTGTTTCATTTATTCTTCTACCCACTTAAGCCTCCATGTTGCATCACCACTTCCTCATATCAGGGAGATCATATGATAGTTGTCTTTCTCTGCTTGACTTATTTCGCTAAGCATGATACGCTCTAGTTCCATCCATGTTGTTGCAAATGGCAAGATTTCATGTTTTGATGGCTGCATAATTCCATTGTGTATATATACAAATCTTCTTGATCCATTCATCTGTTGATGGACATCTAGGTTCTTTCCATAATTGTGGACATTGCTGCTATAAACATTCGGGTGCAAGTGTCCCTTTGGATCACTACATTTGTATCTTTAGGGTAAATACCCAATAGTGCAATTGCTGGGTCATAGGGCAAAAAATTTTTTGAGGAACCTCCATGCTAGAGTGGCTGCACCAGCTTGCATTCCCACCAACAGTGTAGGAGGGGTCAGCATCCTCGCCAGCATCTGTCCATTTCCTGACTTGTTGATTTTAGCCATTCTGACTGGTGTGAGGTGATATCTCATTGTGGATTGGTATTCCCTGATGCCGAGTGATATGGAGCACTTTTTCATGTGTCTGTTGGCCAGAGCAGAAATGTCTGTTCTGTCTTCTGATTGGAATTTGTTCTTTGGGTCTTGAGTTTGCTAACAATAGATTCTGGACACTAGTCCTTTACATATGTTTGCAAAATCTTCTCCCACTGTCAGTTGTCTTTGACCTCACCTTTGCCTGCAAAAGCTTTTGATCTCCAAAAAGTTGTGCGGCAGAGGAGAAGAGGTTGCTCTTGTTCTCAAGGATTTTTTTACACATTGAGGTCCTTCATCTTTTGAAGAGGAAATGGTCCAACATTGCATGTGGCTGTCCAATTTTCCCATTTTAGTTTTTTCATTGGACATTCTTTCCCTGCTTGTCGAAGATTAGTTGACCATAGATTTGAGGGTCTAGGATTCCAGTGTCCCAGTACCATGCTGTCTTGATGATGACAGCTTGGTTTGTGATCCACCAAACGTCACTTTGTCGAGGTCTTTTCTGTTCCATCCTAAATTTTAGAATTATTTGTTCCCAGGATGTACTTTGATTTGTGTAATGTGTAGATTGCTTTAGGTAGCATAGACTTTTCAGCTTGCATCATTCTTTCTTTCATGAGACTTTATAGTTTTCTGAGTATAGGGTTCTTTGGTAGAGCAATGGTTTTGGATGCCTCCTTAATATCTCTTTCTTCTGTCTTGTGTTGGTGTTAGAGAAATGCATTTTTCTGTGCATTGATTTATATCCTGACACTTTACTGACTTCCTGTATAAGTTCTAGCAGTTTTGGAGTGGATGATGTGACTAATGCATCTGATGCCTTTAATTTCCTTTTGTTGTCTGATTTTCAGAGGCATCTAGTACTGTGAATGCAGTGGTGATAATGGACATCACTTAGGGAAAAGCTGTTTTTCTCCATTGAGAATGATATTTGCGGTGGGTTTTTCTAGATGGCTTTGATGATATCCCCTACACTTTGAAGAGTTTTGATCAGGACAGGGATGTTGTGTCCTTCTTTGCATCTATTGAGAGTATCATATGGTTCTTGTTCTTTCTTTTATTGATGTGATCACATGGATGTTGAACCAACCTTGGAGCCCTGGAAAAAATCCCACTTGGTCGTGGTGAATAATCTTTTTAATGTACTGTTGAATCCTATTGGCTAGTATTTTGTTGAGAAATCTGTGTTATCAAGGATATCGGTCCACAGCATAGCTCTCTTTTTTTGGTGGGATCCTTGTCTTGGGATCAAGGTGATGCTGGCCTCATAAAATGAGTTTGGACCAGTTTCAGGAGAATAGGAATTAGTTCTTCTTTAAAGTGTTTGGTAGAATTCCCCCGGCAAGCCGTCTGGCCCTGGGCTTTTGTTTGTTTGGGATTTTTAATGACTGTTTCAATCTCTGCTGTTCAGGATTTCTTCCTGGGTGGTAGTTTATATGTTTCTAGGAATGCATCCATTTCTTCCAGATTGTCAAATTTATTGCCATAACGGTAGAGTTGCTCATAGTATGTTCTTAAATAGTGTATTTCTTTGGTGTTAGTTGTGATCTCTCCTCTTTCATTCATGATTTTATTATTTGGGTCCTTTCTCTTTTTCTTTTTGAGAAGTCGGGCCAGGGGTTTATCAATTTTATTAATTCTTTCAAAGACCATCTCCTAGTTTCGTTGATTTGTTCTATTGTTTTTTTGGTTCTTTATTCATTGATTTCTGCTCTGATCTTTATGATTTCTCTTCTCCTGCTGGGCTTAGGGTTTCTTTCTGTTCTTTCTCCAGTCCTTTAGGTGTAGTTAGGTGTGTACCTGAGACCTTTCTTGTTTCTTGAGAAAGGCTTGTACTGCTAATATATTTTCCTCTCAGGACTGCCTTTGTTGTGTCCACACAGATTTTGAACAGTTGTGTTTTCATTATCAGATGATTTTTTTCAATTCTTCTTTAATTTCAGGTTGACCCATTCATTCTTTAGAAGGATACTGTTTAGTCTCCATGTGATTTGGGTTCTTTCCAAACTTCCTTTTGTGGTTGAGTTCTAGCTTTAGAGCATTGTGGTCTGAAAATATGCAGGGAATGATCCCAATCAGGATACCCCCCTGATTTAGGACCGAGGATGTGATCTATTCTGGAGAATGTTCCATGTGCACTAGAGAAGAATGTGTATTCTGTTGCTTTGGGATGAAATATTCTGAAGTATATCTGTGATGTCCATCTGGTCCAGTGTGTCATTAAGGCCTTTATATCCTTGCTGATCTTTGCTTGGATGACCTGTCCATTTCAGAGGGGAGTGTTAAAGTCCCCTACTATCATTGTATTATTGTTGATGTATTTTGTTATTAGCTTGGTTTATATAGTTGGCTGCTCCCACATTGGGGGCAAGATATTTAAAATTGTTAAATCTTCTTGTTGGACAGACCCTTTGAGTATGATATAGTGTCCTTCCTCATCTCTTATTAATAGTCTTTGGCTTAAAATCTAATTGATCTGATATAAGGATTGCCATCCTGCTTTCTTCTGATGTCCATTAGCATGGTAAATTCTTTTCCACCCCCCTCACTTTAAATCTGGAGGTAAAAATGTGTTTCTTGGAGGCAACATATAGATGGGTTTTGTTTTTTTATCCATTCTGATACCCTGTGTCTTTTGACAGGGGCATTTAGCCCATTCACATTCAGGGTAACTATTGAGAGATATGAATTTAGTGCCATTGTATTGCCTGTAAGGTGACTGTTACTGTATATGGTCTCTGTTCCTTTCTGATCTACCACTTGTAGGCTCTCTCTTTGCTTAGAGGACCCCTTTCAAGATTTCCTGTAGAGCTGGTTTGGTATTTGCAAATTCTTTCAGTTGTTGTTTGTCCTGGAAGCTTTTAATCTCTCCTTCTATTTTCAATGATAGCCTAGCTGGATATAGTATTCTTGGCTGCATGTTTTACGCTCTCTGTGGATAAGTCAGCTGCCAATCTAATATTTTTACCATTTATGTTACAGACTTCTTTTCCCGAATGCTTTCAGGATTTTCTCTTTGTCATTGAGACTTGTAAATTTTACTATTAGGTGACGAGGTGTGGGCCTATTCTTATTGATTTTGAGGGGCATTCTCTGAACCTCCTGAATTTTGATGCTCGTTCCCTTTGCCATATTGGGGAAATTCTCCCCAATTTCTCTCCAGTATACCTTCTGCTCCCCTCTCACTTTCTTCTTCTTCTGGAATCCCAATTATTCTAATGTTGTTTCGTCTTATGGTGTCACTTATCTCTCGAATTCTCCCCTCGTGGTCCAGTAGCTGTTTGTCCCTCTTTTGATCAGCTTCTTTATTCTCTGTCATTTGGTCTTCTATATCACTAATTCTGTCTTCTGCCTCATTTATCCTAGCAGTGAGAGCCTCCATTTTTGATTGCACCTCATTAATAGCTTTTTTGATTTCAACTTGGTTAGATTTTAGTTCTTTTATTTCTCCAAAAGGGCTTTTATATCTCTCGAGAGGGTTTCTCTAATATCTTCCATGCCTTTTTCGAGCCCGGCTAGAACCTTGAGAATTGTCATTCTGAACTCTAGATCTGACATATTACCGATGTCTGTATTGATTAGGTCCCTAGCCTTCGGTACTGCCTCTTGTTCTTTTTTTTTGTGTTGAATTTTTCCGTCTTGTCATTTTGTCCAGATAAGAGTAAATGAAGGGGCAAGTAAAATACTAAAAGGGTGGCAACAACCCCAGGAAAATATGCTTTAACCAAATTAGAAGAGATCCAAAATCGTGAGTGGGGAGAAAGGGGATAAAAAAGAGGTTCAAAAAGGAAGAGAGAAAAAAAAAAAAAAAAAAAAAAAAAAGAAGAAGCGCCAAAAAGGGCGGGAAAGAAAACACCTAAGAAAAATGTAAAAAAAAAAATATATATATATATTAGATAAACTAGGTAGTAAAAAATCGTTAAAAAAAAGAAAAAGGTAACAGTTAAAAAAAAAAAAAATTTACCCGAAGGCGAGAAAAAAAAAAAATGAAAAAGAAAAAATTAAATTAACTGCAAGACTAAAAAAAGTCACAGGAAAAAAGCCATGAGTTCCGTGCTTGGCTTTCTCCTCCTCTGGAATTCTGCTGCTCTCCTTGGTATTGAAACCGCACTCCTTGGTAGGTGAACTTGGTCTCGGCTGGATTTCTTGTTGTTCTTCTGGGGGAGGGGCCTGTTGTAGTGATTCTCAAGTGTCTTTGCCCCAGGCGGAATTACACCGCCCTTACCCGGGGCCGGGGTGAGTAATCCGCTCGGGTTTGCTTTCAGGAGCTTTTGTTCCCTGAGCGCTTTCCGTAGAGTTCCAGAGGACGGGAATACAAATGGCGGCCTCCTGGTCTCCGGCCCAGAGGAGCAGAGAGCCCAGGGCCCCACTCCTCAGTGCGCCCTCAGAGAACAGCGCCCAGTTACTCCCGTCTGCCTGACCTCCGGCCGCGCTCCGAGCTCACCGAGCCTGCGACCGGTTCAAGGTAACACGGAGCTGCGAGCTTACTGTGGCTCTGTCTCTGTAGCCGGCTTTCCCGTTCCAATACCCGCAAGCTCTGCGACACTCAGACACCCCCGATCCTTCTGTGACCCTGCGGGACCTGAGGCCACGCTGACCCCGCGTGGGCTTCGCCCCGGTTTAGCCTCTGGAGCGATGTCCCTCAGCGGAACAGACTTTTAAAAGTCCTGATTTTGTGCGCGGTTGCTCCGCCGCTTGCCGGGAGCCGGCCCCTCCCCCCGGGGTCTATCTTCCCGTCGCTTTGGATTCACTTCTCCGCCGGTCCTACCTTTCAGAAAGTGGCTGATTTTCTGTTTCCAGAATTGCTGTTCTTCTTCTCTTCGATCTGCCGATGGATTTTCAGGTGTTTGCAATCTTTAGATAAGCTATCTAGCTGATCTCCGGCTAGCTGAAGCAGTCTCAGCTTGCTACTTCTCCGCCATCTTGACCCAGTCAAACACTTTTAAGATGGCTGACACAGGCATTGATATTGCAGTTAACAAATGTTAGAAAATGCATTCCTGTTTAGTTAACTGAATCCAAATTCGTGTTGTTAAATGAAGATTCTTCACTATGCTCTGGGACAGAGATAAAGAGCATAATGGAGCCCAACAGACTCGCAGCTCAGTGGGTGCCTCTGGTCACAGGGATTCCTGATCAGATGCTCAGAGCCTCTGGAAAGGTTCTTAAATACTAACAAGTACAACAGTCAACACATTCACTACACCTTGTACCTCACCTGACAACAAAAAGTTGTCACTTTAATTACTCTTAAATTTTTTTACAGGACTTCTCTTTGAAGAGCTACATTGCATCCAATTTTAGTGTCAGGGACAGAAACTCAATAACAGTGACCAGGCCACTTGGTTATCCAATCACTGTCACTGTTATCCTCAAATACCCAGGATGTTATTGTGTATGTAACTGAGTACTAGCTTGCTCATTCTCTGAGACTTGGTAGGGTTCTAGAGCAACCTCTGTCTTCATTTGCTCTCTGAAGAGACGGGGATGATGTGACTAATGCATCTGATGCCTTCTATAACCCTCCTTTCAGCAATCCAACTGTGAATGCGTTTGTGACAATCACTTAGGTCTGTCTGTCTCTCCATCCATCTACACATCTGTGTCCTTCTCTGCCTATTCATTGACATGATGGATCCCATGGCAAGAAAAACTCCATGATCTCCAGTGTACCAGGTGTGAACATGATTTAGGTTACTTCCCCTTCCTATATTGTTCCCTTTGTTTGCAAGAGGAGAGGTGATGGAGCGCAGCACGTGAAGAAATCCACCTGCTGGGGTGGTTCTTTAACCGGACTAAGTACTTTACATGTGGTGTGGTCTGGGGTCATTTGGACACAGGGCTGAGGATTCCACCCAGGATTCTACACTGCAGCTCAGTATACTTGGCAGTGGACAAACCACGCAGCACACAGCCACCACACAGATCAAAGGCAGAGCTACGTGAGTTGCAGGAGCTGCAACCTGAGTTGTTACCTCCCTAACACCCCACCCCATGTGCTCTGATTCTCCCTCCCGTCTGTCAGGAGCTTCAGCTGAACCTTAGAACAATGTATTACTTAAAATATAACCCATGGGAAATTTTACTAGTTACCAAGCACATTTAGACATAGCCTTAAGAAAAACACATACTGGTAACAGGCTGTAGGGTAGAGGACGATATACGGCATTGAAGCTGAGCAGCTGGGAACGCCCGGCCCGCTCAGGGAGGAACGCCGCCTGCTTCATTTTTCTGTTATCTCCCCTTTCCCCCAGAAAGCACCTGTGGCTACTTAGATAAGTCCTCTGAATGTGCTTGTTCAACTATATACTGCTTGTCCAGACGTATTTTGCCTTCCTTCTTTGTTATCTACAAGGCCTATGACTAATGTTTGGCCTTCTTTGGCTCTTCTGTTGGTTACTGTTTCTATCTAATGAAAGCGGGATCGAGGAGTTGTTGGGGACAACAGTCTTTTCTACTGTTGTCCCCTGCTCCCTTTCTCTTGCAGCTGACTTGTTTGTGCCTCATTCTCCTCCCATTCATGGACTGGAAGTGGCAAGGAGCCAAGCAGGATTTTTCAAGGGGAAAAATATTGGTGCAACTTACTTACTTTGTACAACTTGCCAGTGATATTTAACCAAAGGCAATACAGCTCCAGAGACCACGCCTTCTATTCTAGCACCAACCTATCATCGTTGCTCTCTCTAAACATGGCACCAACAATGACATTTTGCATGTTTAGACTTTGATTCCTATTTCGAAAACATGAATCACATTTAAGTTGATTTATTTTAAATCGGCTTTTTGCTTTATACTGAAGTCTTCTCACTCAAAATAAATGAGAACAGGATTAAGACTTGATTTATATTTTAACACAAAAGTAATCCTTTTAGGTATACATTATGAATAACATATATGTTTCTTTGTTCCTGGAGTTGTGAAATCAGGAGATCATATACCTCATTCATTAGAAAAACAGAAGCGATTACGATAGGAATGGGCAAGTTCACATTCTTACACAGATTTGGTCAGCACGTAAAAATATCTGAGTACCTTCCTAATAGTCTGGAGAAAACTGACATCTTGATGAACAGAAACCAAGGGGCAGATGCAGTCTGGTCTGCCTGAAAAGTGGACACCCACCTGCATCCCCCAGCTTGGGGATGACCTCCCTTATCTGGAATAGCCATGAAATGGAGAGCAGCTCACTCCCTCTCAGCCCATAGAGTTTACAAATGACACATTCCAGTAGTCTAATAAATATAAGCATTCTCTGAATCATAAGGAGGAGACTTGAATATTCATTTTTTAAAGCAGGCCTAAATAAATTCTGTTTCAGAGAATACAGAGGGAGATATTTAAGATGGAATTTCTTGTACCTCTTTAAATATACATAAGTACATAGAAAATATTAATATACATTATATGTGAATATATATGTAAATACATACATAGTTTATCTATAGGACTTTGCTTTAAAGAACTGTGTTATATCCAGTTTTACTGTCAAGTATAGAATACATGTGACACTGAACGTATATATATAATGCAAATATATGTGAATAGTTACTTTAGAAATACAAATAAATATATGTAAATCTAAGATAAGATTGACACCAGAAAACAGTTCTGCATATTTATGTTTAGAAAAATCTTTAGGTTTTTCTATCTTTATGTTTATGAAAATGACAACTTGCACCGTTTAGGTGATTCTAAACTCACCTAATGCTTTACTTTTAATATTATTTTTAAAAGTTTTGGGCGAATGGACTGAGAGGTCTTGGCTATTTTGGATCAAAGAAGTAAAGGTGAATATGTCATATATGTACATGATCTCCTGAGTGATATGAATGGGTATTTTCTTTTTTTTTAATTAATTTTTTATTTTTTATAAACATATATTTTTATGAATGGGTATTTTCAAATGAAAAACCTTATTACTCTGTAGTTCGGCAACTATCCTTTAAAAAGTGTCTCTGTCCTACCATGGGTTCTCTCCACTCAGCGCCCCTGAGCCCGGGCAGAGGCTGACATTGGGGCAAGCCCGTGAAGAATGCCTGCAAAGGGGTGTCCCGCCATTGACCTCGCCCCTCAGCTCGGACTCCCGGACACGGGTTTATGCCCGCGGTGACAGCAATGCCAAGGACCAGGTCGTTCACAGCCCTGTTACCTCCAATGACAGCAGGGTCACTTCTGTCAGCGCTAACTAAGGGCTCACCCCCGTCTGTCGGTCCAGAGCCACCTACAGCAGAGAAAGGGAGAATGACAGAGGCAGAGGGAAGAGGACTTTGGTGACATTCGCAAACATCTGACAGGAGAGCAGAGCGCGCTGCGCGGGCGGGAAGGAGCAAGAAACCCAGACCAGAGCAGGGCCGCGCGACCCCACCGAGGGCCTGGGCAGCCCCGGGACGCAGACGGGGTGGAAGACCGTGGGCAGCAAGCGCCACTGCGGGCGGAGGGGCACGCACCTGTGCCACTTGCAATTGGGCGTTTGGCCTCCCGCGTTGGGGCTCTGGTCCCCTTGGACTCTGCGCACTGGGAGGCGGCGGCCACGTGTCCGCGCACGGTGACCGCGACGGGGCCGCCGGGGCGCAGCACAGCCTTGAGCGGAGTGGCGGGGCCGAAGCGCAGGGCAGACAGGCAGCCAGTGAAGCGGCGCGCACCTGCCCGCAACGTGTCCGGGTCCGCGCCGGGGGGCTCTGCGGGCAGACAAGCGGGGCACGCTTTAGGGTGGGGGGGGCGCAGGCCTGGCCCGCATCTGCAGGGCCGCCACCAACCGACCCGCCCTCCAATCCTCTGCCCTCATCCCGTAGGGCATGACAGGCAGGGCCGTCCCTGCGGCCCCTGTTAGTGACCGACAGGTGCCAGCTCTGCCCGCGGGCAGGCCGTAGCGACCCCGGGTGCAGTCCCGCCCAACAAAGGATTCCACCCTCTGCTGTTGCCCGTTTCAAAGATCACGGCAGTATTTTGTAACAGAATCTGTGGCCGGTTATCCAGGCGGTCGCAGTGAAATGTCACCCGCGTGGGGACAACAGTGCTCTGGGGATAATCCCTAGGGCGGCTCTAACCTCCCCATTTACACTTGACTCTGGCCCCTGTTCTCAGTCCCACAGAGTCCCCACCCCAGCTGCAGCTGCCACCGGGGAGCCCCACCTCCCGCTGCCTTTCCCCAGTCACAGCGGTGGGCTCTGCCCCCTTCCCCCAAGTCTGGGCTGGCTCCCTGTCCTAGTCCCTGACCTGGCTCGGATCTGACCGAGGTTAGTTAGCGGGAGAAGGGCCGCGACGCACCCATGAAAGCAGAGCACCAATCCCTTCACCTCGAGGACGATTAGCCCCTACACTGCACTTGCTCAGTGAGCCCCAAATCTGACCCGGCCCAGTTACGTGCAGGCTTCGGACGTTTCATGGATGCGCAGGGAAGCCGCCTCAGTGTGGGGACCCGCGGCATCTGCATCTGATTCCCTCCCTTCTTCAGTGTGTCCACTAGTCCACCAGTGTGTCCATCTTCTCCAACCAACCATACACAGCAACCAAGAATTCACCCGGTGCCTTCCACAGGCCGGCCACCGTGTGGGTTCATTTGCAGAACTGAGAATTTAATGCTCGCAATGTAATACCGCCAGTGTATTTTATTCCTGCTGGAAGCCAGTTCACATTAGATTTCAGAAATATCTGAATGTCTCTCACGTGGGGCGGCCTGGATCCAGGCTGGTCACAGGAGCCCCCTTTTCAACAGGATATTCTCTCTCTATCCTGCCAGTAGCTTTTGGACATGTTGGTAATTGCTGGCATGAAGGGAGGGGTAAATGGGGGTCGTTACACCATTTTTAGAATGAATGCTATACCTTCCATAGAATAGATGCGTGACTCTACAAGTCTTTTTGGTTAGCGCGATAGCAGGTCTTTAAGTTCACCCTGAGAATCTCAGCTGTGAGCCCTCCCTCTTGATGTTGTGGATAAACTCTTAGGGGGTAATGTTTACTTCCTTTGAGTTTTTGAGGGGTGCTCTAAGTGCTATGTAAAAGACCTCTAAAAGCAACTAAAATGAGGGGCATGTTTACATTGTTACAATCCTAATAAACAACTCTCTGAAACACACAGCTTTCTTGGCCAGGCTGATTATATGAGGCATCAAGGAGGCTTATGTATGATGAATTCCAGGTAGATTCTTACAGTGAAGTAAGCGAGCTGGAGACAACTCAGTTGAAGGATCATTTTAGGTTAAAGAGCTCTTCTGGGGCACCCGGGTGGCTCTGCTGGTTAAGGGTTGGCCTTTGGCTCAGGTCATGACCTAGGGGTCCTGGGATTGAGCCCCTTCGTGCTCCCTGCTCTGCGGGGAGTCTGCCCTTCCCTCTCCAACTGACCTATGGCCACCTCTAGCTCTTATGCACATACTCTCTCCCTCAAATAAAAAATAAATAAAAATAAATAAAAAATAGAGTTCTTTACGGGTTACTTTTTTTTTTTTTTTGCATTCAGACAATATATATTCATTCCATAAAGAAAGGCATCCTTGCTTGAATATACTTAAAAGAATATCAAGAAGAACTAAAACAGGAAAATGCTATGATAGTAACATAGGACTACCACAATGCTAAAATACTAAAAAAAAAAAAAAAAAAAAAAAAGAACACCACAGGCCAATTAAAAGTCCCAGCCACTGAGCCAAAAGAGGAACCGGACAACACTCGCTTTCCTGGTCAAAGTCTGACACGAGCGCTACCAGGCTAGGGTCACAGAATCAATCCTGGGCAGACATGTATCTTACTAACTAATTGGACTAACTTTGTGAAATTCATTTTAAAGGTAAATTTAAAAATGTCTATAGGCAGTGCTATTACTCAAGAAAGGAGTGCCAGTACAAGAACTTGTACTTGACATTTATACATACTTGTGGATTGTGGGTATGGGCATGTGTGGGTGGGCTCATGTGCGCCCATATCCTGTTATTAACCCCATAGCTGTAGCCATGACTTTGTATGCGTATGGGGTACCAAGATGCATGCAAGTTTACTGCTCACTGCTGCCTTCGTATTTTCCATCCTAAAGTCATGCTTGTGATTCGTTTTTTGACTGGAATAATTCTCTAGTATTTTCCTTAGATGGGAGGCACGGTTCATATTTAATCTCCATCCTTCCTTGTTATTCAAAATATCTTTTTTTAACCTTGTCAAATACATTATATGTTAGATGCTTGCATTGTGGCTCATTCCTCAGCCATACTAACAATGATCCACATCATTTTTTTATCCCGCTGTAACAAATGAGAAGTTAGATGCTGATGCCACAATCATTATTTTTTCATTGTAGTAACTTCTGCCCGGAAAGTTTGGAGGACTTTTCTCTGTGGGTTTTGCAATTTGGAAATTTTCCCAGTTGTATGCCTTTTCTCGTCAGAATTGATGTGTACTTTCAATCTGCAACTCAAGTTTTCCTTTAGCTCAGAGAATTTTTTTCATGCATAATTACTGTCTGCTTCCAGTTCTGTTTCTGGATCTCTAATTATCCCCATTAGGTTTTCTCTTATTTTCCCTTCTAATTTCTCTCTCTTAATCTTTTTTTCTTTGCGGTTTGTAATATTCCAGACCACTGTCTAATGATAACCAGTGATGATTCTCTCCTTCAGATAACCCTGTGAAATTGTGAAGACCCGTATTTACTTTAACCCCCAGAGTTGAGTGTGTGAGTTTTTCAAGTGTCTTTGAGTGCCAAGTCTCATTGCAGTTGTGTTCTGTCTTCTTCTTTTGTTTTTTTTTTTTTTTAAGATTTTATTTGTTTATTTGACAGACAGAGACCACAAGTAGGCAGAGAGGCAGGCAGAGAGAGAGAGAGAGAGATGGAAGCAGGCTCCCCGCTGAGCAGAGAGCCCGATGTGGGACTCGATCCCAGGACCCTGAGATCATGACCTGAGCCGAAGGCAGCGGCTTAACCCACTGAGCCACCCAGGCGCCCTGTTCTGTCTTCTTTAATGGCTCTATTTTGATGTGGGAATTGTAGTTGTTGTCTTCAGTCCTCCTCCCTGTCTTCTTAGGGGCAACATCATCTTTTTAGCCATTGATTTATCGTTCTGCTAATGAGAACTCCATGGATGAGGATCTTAGATGGTATGAGGGTCCTAGCAAGCTAGAGGCTACATCTTTTCTGTCCCATACCTGGCAGCATACCTGCAGGTTCATGATCTGGCCCCAAACAGAATGTAGGAAGAAGTCTCTCTCTCTCTTACCATGGCAGAAGGAATATGGCCCAACCATTCAGCCCATCTCCTGCTCCACGAGGGGCACTGAGGATAGGTATAACCATGCTAAGCAATGCTGACCTTCCCTCTGGAAGTCAAACCTTTTTTTTTTTTTTTATTCAAGATAAATGACATAATTAGAAAACAAGTAGAAGACAGACTTTTCCAGTCCATCTTTCCAACAATTCAGAGACAGGAGGCCCTGATTTTCAGAGTGAGAAAGAAGTGAGTGAATTATTCCTTCCTCCCCGAAGCACAGGCCCATGGAGCACCAGGCTCTCCCAGTGCTTGCAGCTAATACCAGAGAAAAAATCAGGGGGTAATCTGGTGCCCTATGCACTCAGAGTGAGCAATGCTAGTAGGCGCTTCCTGGAGCACTAGTCCTTAGTATATAATACAGACTCTTTGTGTAATGACAGGTAGGCAATCCCCGCCACTCTTTCACCCAACAAGATGATTACATCAGAACTCCACACAATCGCTGCTCTTAGTTCCTTAGTCGTCTTCACAGTTTTGCAGCCCCACCCGATGTGTCTCTGCCTGTTTCAGCAGTCCTGAACCCTGAGCCCTTCCACTTCTCTCCCCCCACCTCCCATCACACCCTGTCCTGGAACACACTCATTCACACTTCAGAATAGACACCCGGTTACAACTCATCACTCAACATCACTCACCATCACTTCTCCCAGCTGTGTGTGCAGAAGAGGCATTGGCAAAAGAAATGAATCTGTAATACTTTTTTTTTTATATTGAGATACAATTCACATACCATAAGACTGATCTTTTTAAAGTATACAATTCAAGGGGATTTTGTATATTTACACAGTTGTAAAACCGTTACCAGTATTCACTCGCAGAATCTTTCTATCTCTCCTAAAGAAACCTAGTGCACATTAGACTCCACATCCCATTCCTACCCCTCTCCAGCCCTGGGAAAACATAAACTTCCTGTTTCTATAATTTACCTATTCTGGACATTTCATCCAAAATAAATCACACAGTAAGTCACTTTTGGTATTTATCCTCATTTATTTAACATCATGTTTTCACCCATTTGTAGCCTGTGTTGCTACTTCATTACATTTTATGGCCAATATTTCACTTTTGTTTGTGGCACACAGTGAAACACTGGCATGAAACATAACACTGTATCACTTAGTGGTCAGTGGCTGGGGCTATTCCCATGCTGGGTTATTAGTGGAGAACACAGCTACAGGGATTTATGTACACCTTTTGTGTCTGGACATATGTTTTCAATTCTCTTGGGTATATACCTAGGAGAGGTCATATGGTAACTCTGTGTTTAACTCCCAGATAAACTGCCAAACTGTTTTTCCACAGTGGCTACACATTTTACATTCCCATCACCAATGCACAAACACTCAAATTTCTCCACCTCCTCCACTTGTTATGGTTTTTTAGTGATATCTTGTGGTTTAGATTTGCATTCCTTTGCTGGCTAATGATCTTGAGCATCATTTCATATCAGTTTTTGGTAAATCTTCAAAGAAATGTCTTTGATTTCAGCCTTTGACCAGATCTTTTGACCATTTTTAAATTGGGTCATTTGTCATTTTCTTTGGTTGTGAGAGCTCTGTATATACTCTGTAAAAAATTTCTTATAAAGTTGGAGCAAACAATCCTAAAATTTGTATGGAATCAGAAGAGACTCTGAATTGCTAAGGAAATGTTGAAAAAGAAAAACAACTGGGGGCATCATGTTGCCTGATTTCAAGGTTTTCTACAAAGCTGTGATCCCCAGGTCAGCATGGTACTGGCACAAAAACAGTCACATAGACCAGTGGAACAGAGGAGAGAGCCCAGATATGGACCCTCAACTCTATGGTCAAATAGTTTTTGACAAAGCAGGAAAAAATATACAATGGAAAAAAGACAGTTCTTCAATAGATGGTGCTGGGAAAATTGGACAGCTATGTGTGGAAGAATGAAACTCAACCATTCTCTTATGTCATATGCAAATACAAACTCTAAATGGATAAAAGACCTCAACATGAGGCAGGAATCTATCAAAGTCCTAGAAGAGAACATCAGCAGTAACCTCTTCGATATCAGCCACAGCAACTTCTTTTAAGATATGTCTCCAAAGGCAAAGGAAACAAAAGTGAAAATGAACTTTTGGGACTTATCAAGATCAAAAGCTTCTGCACAGCAAAGGAAACCATCAACAAAACAAAGAGGCAACCCATGGAATGGGAGAAGATATTCATAAATGACAGTACAGACAAAAGGCTGATATCCAAGATCTATAAAGAACTCCACAAACTCAACACACACAAAACAGATATTCATGTCAAAAAATGGGCAGAATACATGAACAGACACTTCTCCAATGAAGACATACAAATGGCTAACAGACACATGAAATAATGTTCATCATCACTAGCCATCAGGGAGATCAAAATCAAAACAACATTGAGATACCACCTTACTCCAGTTAGAATGGCCCAAATTAACAAAACCATAAATAATGTGTGTTGGAGAGGATGTGGAGAAAGGAGAACCCTCTTACACTGTTGGTGGGAATGCAAGTTGGTGCAGCCACTTTGGAAAACAGTCTGGGGATTCCTTAAGAAATTAAAAATAGAGCTACCCTATGACCCTGCAATCGCACTACTGGGTATTTACCCGAAAGATACAGACATAGTAAAAAGAAGGGTCATCGGTGCCCCAATGTTCATAGCAATAATGACCAAGGTTGCCAAACTGTGGAAAGAACCAAGATGCACTTCAACGGACAAATGGATAAGGAGGATGTGGTCCATATATACTGTGGAGTATTATGCTTCCATCAGAAAGGATGAATACCCAACTTTTGAGCAACATGGACGGGACTGGAAGAGATTATGTTGAGTGAAATTAGTCAAGTAGAGAGAGTCAATTATCATATGGTTTCACTTATTTGTGGAGTATAACAAATAGCATGGAGGACATGGGGAGTTAGAGAGGAGAAGGGAGTTGGGGGAAATTGGAAGGGGAGGTGAACCATGAGAGACTATGGACTCTGAAAAACAATCTGAGGGATTTGAAGGGGCGGGGGTTGGGAGGTCAGGCTACCAGGTGGTGGGTATTATAGAGGGCATGGATTGCATGGAGCACTAGGTGTGGTGCAAAAGTAATGAATACTGTTATGCTGAAAATAAAAAATAAATTAAAAAAGAATCCAGGGCAAAAACTCCAGCTTCACTCTTCTTTTCAAGATGGTTTTGGTTAATTGGAGTCCCTTGCATTTCCATATGCATTTAGGATCGACTTGTCACTTGGACTTTGATCGGAATTGTATTGAACCTGTAGATCAATTTGGAGAGCACCACCACCTTAGCAATGTTAACACTTCCAGTCTACGGACATGGATGTCTTTCCATTTTTGTGAATCTTCCTTAATTCTTTCCAGCAGTTCTTCATAGTTTCCAGTGTATGTGTCTCACACCTCTTCTGTTCAAGTTATTCCAAGGTATTTTATTCTATCTGATGCTACTTTAAGTGGAATTTACATTTTGGTCTTCATTTTGTTTTCGTATTATTCATTGCTAGTATAAAAATACAATAAATTTCTGTATGTTGATCTTATATCCTTGCTCCTACTGTGAACTATCTCTATTAGCTTTTTTCATGGATTCCTTATAAGATCCCGTTCTGTAAAAATAGACATAGTTTTACTTCTTCCTTTTCATTCTGGATACTTTTTACTCTTTGTTTCTTGCCTTGTAGCCCTCACTCAAACCTGTACTACAATCCTGAAGGAAGGTGGTGAGAGTAGACATCCTTATCTTATTCCTGATCTTAGGGAAAGATTTCCATTATTTTCCATTAAGTGTGATGCCAGGCATGGGGTTTTTGTAGCTGTCTTTTTACATGCAAGGAGGTTTCTTTCTATTCCTACTTTGTTTTTTTGTTTTATTTTATTTTTTTAAATGAAAGCACAGTGGATTTTTTTCAAATGCTTTTTATGTGCCTATTCAGACAACCATGTGGTTTTTGTCCTTTATTCTATTAATATGCTGTATTACATTGATTGTTTTTATCTGCTGACCCAACCTTAAATTCCTAGGATAAATCTTATCTGGTCGCATATGACAATTTGTTTGTGTTACTGGATTAGATTTTACTGGATTAGATTTGCTAATATTTTGTTGAGGAACTTTTCATTTGTATTCATATTCTGAAATTATATAAACTTTTGTGTCTTCCACCCTATGACTTTCCTCCCAAATGAGATAAATTCTTAGGCAGAGCACAGCAAAGACAAAACATACGTCACAGAAATCAATGGAGCTTTTAGTATCCAAACTGTAGTCTGTCCATGAGGGCATCAGTAACCCCCACATATTATTTATAACCCAATTCTAATATATGGAGTTCCATTTCAACACAAGATCCTTCAGTGGGTTTCTTTTCCCCACTAAGGTTTAACTGCATGACTGTACTGACTTGAACTACATTCAACGTATTGCACTCTTTCCCAGGAGGGAAGAGAAAGGCACATCTTTACTCTGCACCCTTCAAAACAGATTTTTGTTTTGGTAATTTGGGGATCTTTGCTATTGTTGTTTTTTAATGCACAAAAGACAAAATCCACAGAATACCATTTACACAAAAGCCTTTAGAGAGGTAAAACCTAATGAAAATGCCAGGACATCTTACTGGGTTGCTGTATTTTAAAGCTCTCATACTTCAGGGTTACAGGTCACATCCAAGTCAAGACTGGACAGAAAATTAGAAACCTAATGATCTGCACTTAAACTCGGATTTTACTGAAATTATTTTATAGTAACCGGGATCACTTGACCTGAGTGTCATTGTTAATAAGACCACTGAAGAATGGGAGCTCACCAAAATAAGTGGAGGACAGCTTGCCATAGCTTGGGACAACTGTCTTTGGAAAATGAATGGCTCTTCATTAGCCAGTTTCTTGGTCTATTTTATGCAACTTTATGAAAAGAAGCTCAGCTTCTATTTCCCAAATCTGAACATGAAATAGTCATCTTCTCATAGTTACTGCTAAGGAGAAGCTATCCTAAATAAAGTTATCCAAAACACGATAAGTGTTATTAGCCTTTGATCAAGATGTGTACCTCTAGGTACAGATGAAATGAATATTTATAATTTTATTAGACTCAGTTGCTTCAGGCAATAAACTTCATTGATGAAATTTCAACTTCAATTTCTACAGCCTGAGAGAGATGCTTTTTGACTAGACCATTCTTGAATAGAAACATTAACATCTTTGATTCCATGCTACTGCTCTCTACAGATGAACTTGCAGGAAAATAAAAATGTATATGATAAAATGTATTATTCTCCTTTTTTATTAAATGACTCCCTTTATATAAGGTAGTTTAGTTATTAAATCAGTTTCCATAACCCATGATGTATCTTTTTACAGTTAATACATTCAAAGCTAAATTGTCTTTAAAAATGTTTGTCAATTTCACACTTCCAGCTGACAACTTCCTACCTTATGCCACAGTCACTTCTGAAACTGCCTCATCTCTCCTCTCAGAGCCAGAGTCACTGAGGGCAGGCAGTTAGTTGTGTGTGTTATGTTCCTTTTGTTCCTTGACCCTATCTGTCCTCCTGGCTGGGAAGAGTGCCCACAGAAACCTGCTCCAGCAACAAAGGAGGGATGACTCTACTGGGGGCAGATGGGGCCATCCCTGCACTCACAGACCTCACCTGCACATAAGTAAGCTGAGCTCTGACGCTTGCACACCCCTAAGATGATCTACTCCTCACTCTGTTCAAGCCATGAATGGTAACTGTCAGGCCAGAGAGTGGAGCTCAGTAGCACGTAAAAAGGGAGCAAATTCTTTTCCACTTGGATATTAAAAATTCCTTTCCACTTGGATTGTATAAAAAATTATACTATTCAGCTGACAGCCGAGGCTGGGGTTCCATCCCACTGTTCTGTGAAACTCAACTAAGCTCTGACTTTTTAGGAACTTCATAACCTCTTCCTGCTAATTGTATACTGTTATTCTCATGGGTCAAAGCCAGAGGAGAACCTTATCTCTTTCTATTGTTTTCCCAGTTCTTGTGGTTTTTCTATACTATGTCACTGTTTTTGTTTTGTTTTGTTTGGTTTTGGTTTTTAAATTTATTTGACAGAGAGAGAGATAGTGGGAGACAGAACACAAGCAGGAGGAGTAGGAGAAGGAGAAACAGGCTTCCCACTGAGCAGGGAGCCTGATGTGGGGCTTGACCCAAGACCCTGGGATCATGACCTGAGCCGAAGGCAGATGCTTAACGACTGAGCCACTCAGGCAAACACCCTCCCTCCCCCCTTTTTTATGCCACTGTTCTAAATAGAATGAAAAAAAAAAAAAAAAAACCTTACTGGGTGTTGTATCTAGATGATGAATCTCTAAATTCTACACCTGAAATTAATATTACACTATATGTCAGCCATCTAAAATTTAAATAAAAAATTTAAAAAATAAAATAAAAAATCTACTAATATCACAAAACATGGATGTCCAGAAACACCTAGAAAACACACCTGAATTCACGCATTAGAGACTAAGCTATTCCCCTCTCTTTCCCATGGGCTGTTTGAGCTACAGACTTCTCCCAGCACTTGAGGGGAACAACTGTGCTCATCTGCATTTCTGTGCCAGCTGCTGGAGGCCCACTCTGCACTCGCAGAGGGGGCAGGAACGGCAAGCCACAGCAAAGCCTTTCTGCCAACACATCATGGGGCCTGACTCTTTATCCACACTAAGGCACAGTTAGAAAGCAGGAGCACCACTTTGGCCCAAAGTTGGTATCTATTACATGATGCCAAGACTGTTTTCACAGCAAAGAACCCTGGGACCCTGCTTCACTGGCTTAACCTGCAACTGTAACTCCCAGGACCAACACAGAGCTTCCCATCCCCTCTACCATCTAAATGATGTGCATCTGCATTTACCATTTACAAGGACACACTGCAATCTGCCCCATTTCCTCTGAAAAATAAGAACTTATAATTTTATTGCTCATCGTCTTTTAGAAAAATGTCACCATTTTAACAGTTACTGTGCTTCTCACCCTATTTTGAACATGGGCTCGTGGGCTGTCTGTAGATTCCAGCATCTATAGGATGTTTTATGTGCCAGGGATGGAAGAAATGATCAAAGAATCAAGGTACAAATGGCTGAAAAGGTAGTAAAAAGTCCATGAATTATCTCGGACCAACACAGCCAGATGAGTGTCATGTACCAGAGCAGAAATTCTACCCAAGACTACAAGAGGATTTCTCCCAAATAACTTTAGATATTGATAGCACATACAGTTTACAATATAAACAATTAAAAGGAAAAGAATACCTTTCAAATTTTATTTTTATTTCAATCTAGTTCTTGGTGACAAGGGGGAAAACAAAGGCATAAATAATTTGATGCTTAAGTAGTCTGGTATTCTTTTACCAGCCCTAAAGCAGGTGTGGGGGATTTTCAGATCCTGACCTTCCAGGGGTAGCTGGGAGCACTGAACACATCTCAGCAGAGCCCAGCCTACCACCAACACATACTCACTTGCCCAAAGAAAATGTAAGTCCTTTCTTCTTAATATAAATCTATATTTGCTGTTGGGTGATTTCTGCATTTGACCCCTGATTAATATACAATTGTAAATGTGACAGCTGCTTTGATTTTGCCTTTCCCCAATTGTTAGAAAAATACCAAGTTTTATTCTGCTTGATTACCAAGTGAGAGGGCACATGTGGAGACACTTCTCAGGGGTCACTGTGGCTCACCTAGCAGACAGCCCTCCCTGGTGATTACAGGCACACTTGGACAAAAGGGCTGCTTCTACCTTGATTGTCACTTGCTGGGAAACCATGAATACGACAAGGAGCTTCTTTCAGTCTTATGACCCCTTCCCCTGTTTGCAACCTGTCACTTCTGATCCATGTCAGGGGGTTGGGTGTGTCTCTTTCTGACACTTACCTAAAATTGTCCCCAACATAAGGGATTTGACAGCATTGAATTCTGTCCCTGACGACAGGACAACTTGTCTCCTTGCATTCTGGTTAACCTATTAAATATTCCACGAGAAGCAAACATCAAAATGGCGAGTAATTTTGGTGGATAGGAGAATGGGAGTCTAAGGGAGACCAAGGAAAATGGTAAAAACAAGCCATACATTCGTGCTGTTACAAAGGTGAAATGGTTTCATAGCAATTGTTTCAATACCTCAGATTTCACACCACCCCATTGCCTATTCTATCCCCTTTATTTGTCCTCATGGTTTAGGGATCCGTAATTGGTACGATTCACAAAGAAATGCAATAAGCTATTTCAAACCTTAAAGCTTTTACTTATTTCAAACAGAAATTAGTAACACAAGCCACAAAAAGTATTACTGGCACAGATTCAATATATAAAGGTAATTCTTCAAAACCCAGTGACAATGAATAATTGAAACATGGAGGCTTTTAAAAAATGTATTCCCGCTTTCAGCAAAATCTTGCTTTTCCCCTTGTGTTTACATTTCTGCCACCTTTGCTCTTTTGTACTCAGATGGAAATAGGCTCTCATTCTCGTCGGAACATCTCCAGTAATCGCTGGGAGAAACTGGCAATATTCCCCGACCGACGAGGACAGCTTGGCATTTTCAGCGGTCAGATATTAACAAAAGCCCTGTCAGCCTCTTGCTAAACAAACTAATGACACTGCTAAAGAAAACACTTTGATAACGTTTTCTGTCCTCAAGACTTTCTGGGAAGACTGATGAACGTGTATCTCTGTTACTAGGATTTATTCTCAAAGCCTTGCTGGAGGTCATACACTGAATGCCACAGGTTTGGTTACTGTGGCTGCTGTGAATCTATCTCTTACCTCTACAGAGACCACCGCTGCTTCTCTGTGAATCGTCACCTGGTAAAGCTGCCCATCAGCAAAGTTTTTAAAACCAAAGTTAAAAACATCAGGTTCTTGGTGCCTGTCCAGCTTATACCTGATCTGCAAACTTCCTAAACAAGACCAAAAAATGACATTTTTAACTAAAGTGGAATTTTATAAAAGCCATCAATGCAGGTTCTAAAGCACATTTTATTTTTATTTATTTCCTATAATTTGAATTTATTGAGCATTTGCTTAAGGACACTGAGAGTCTCTATTCCTGGAAGAGTGATCGTTTATGTGCTATTCCAGGGCTGAATTCAGAATCCGATTACACTATTTTAAAAGTCAAGACCAAATGGTCTTTCCCCAAGTTCTTCCATTTTCCTTAACAAAAGGAAAAAATTCTAAGTTAGGCATATGAGAACTCGGAGCTAGGCTTGATGTTAATTATTCATGTGGTATTCATAGTATTAAATGGCAAAACCTCAAGCAATATTGCAGTAACATTCAGTTTCTATAAGCATCACTTCTTTTAATATGACTTATTTTAATGCATTTTAATGTATTGCTGACATTTGCATAAAGAATCTTTTTGCACAACTAGAATTTTTTCCCTTATGTTTCTGCCATAATCAAGAAACAGAAGAAAGACCAGTGATTTGCTACAACATCTAAATCTCCTGATGTCCTTCACAGGGATGCCCACTGCCCCATAACCCTGTACTGCCTGGAGAAGATCTTCCAGAAAGTAGGTCCCTGCCCTTCCACCCTGTGAAGCAAGGTTACAGCTTGAGCTAATGCTTCATCTGCAACGTCTTGGAAAGACTTGTGGCCATGAGTTGGGTACCTCTCATCCCACTTTTCTTCGTATGTAGATATTGCCATGAATGGCTTCTCAGCCGCTGAAGAGTAAAGAACAATGCTATTCATGTGATGCATAGGAATCGTGGGTTTTAGATAGCTTAATATACTTCTTTACTTTGCTAAGAAGGAGGAGGAAATATTTTCCATGTACAAAGTGAGCTATCTTGTTTCAGAGTGAATTGCAGAACTAATTTATTCACATACAGATGGAAAGACTTCCCAGAATAGCAAGAAGCCTAGCAGCACATCAAATACCTAAAATGATCAAACTTCCATGGAGGGAATGTATCTTAAATATAATCATGGAAATGTGAACTTTAGTAATAAACACTTGAGGGTTATCATGAACTAGTGTTACAAGCATGGCAGGCCATGCAATTGTGTTTCCTTTTCGTAGTTAAACACCTAAAGGGTCCCCCTCATTGTGGTCCTTATTTTCTAATTCAGCCTCCTCATTCTTATGGTCTCGACACTCACCATTGGGGGTGAGGATCACAGACAGGTACTCCTCGTAGAAGGAGCTCACATAGAGGAGTAAGCTGGGTGTCCCTGTGGTCCAGAAGCTCAGTGTGGCCATTTCTCCAGCCAGCGTCAAACCCTCATGAAGTAAAGTTGCAGAGGAGCTCAAATTCTTGCTGGTGGTGTAGTTAGAATGTTCCGGAAAGTCGTAGATAACAGACGAGCCAATTCCAAAATACGCAGAAATCTCTGGAATGACACTCATTTTTGTTATGTTAGCACGAAGTCAAGGCAAGGCTCTTCTCTATGTGTATTTACACACTATCTCTAACCCTTAGTCTCTCAAGACAGAAAACAAGAATGTCACACTTTGCTGTTTTTTTTTTTAATTTAGAAATATTTCTTTCTTTCTTTCTTTCTTTTCTTTCTTTCTTTTTTTCTTTTTATTTTTTTTTTTTTTTTCAATTAAAAAGGTAATCAAGTATGGATAAAAAGATAACTTATCCCCGTGTATATTCGCATGATGTTGAACTGAGTAACAATATTTTATTATGGCCCACAAAATGCTTCATCTCAGAGTTACACAGCATTAAACGCCAAGTGTGAACATATACTTAGAGTTATTGTCCATCTCAGTGTCACGTGAATGATGCAGAATCCAACAGAAGTCATCACGAGCTTCTCAAGAACAGAATCATAGATGGACAAATTTGGGAGAGAAACAACTCTCCTTTAGCCAATCAGAGAGAACCGCCTTATCCTTTTGTAGAGAAAGGGTCAAATGCCAGAAACAGGAGGCAAAGACCAACATAAGGTGCCTCCCTCTCCCCATCCTGCCCAGGGCACACTCACCGCTCTCGCAGAATGGCCCGTCATAAGCAGAGAAGGCACAGTCACAGGCAATGCCCTTGGGTCTCTCCCTACATCTCCCTCCATTGCGACACAGGTGTCCATAGCTGCTGCAGTGTCCCAGGCAGCCTGGGTCCACTCCTGGCGTCATCCTGGCCCTTTCTTCCAGGTCCAGGGCCAGCCCGTTCAACCGCAGTGACCGAATGCACCCCAGGAAGCCTCTCTGTCTGGTGGCTGTCCCGCCTACAAGGGAAACAATTACAGCCGTGCCCTGGGGGTCTCGGTGGCATTTCCAACTGACATCCAACTGTGGCCGGACCGATCCCTTCAGAAAGGCGACCCACCTGAAGCTTTACAAATCACATGCGATTTTGAAAACCTAGGCTGTGATCTCATACTAAGAATCATCAAATGGTATCGAATAAGCCACGGATGGAAATATTTTTAAAATTGAACTTGGTAAATATTTATTCTAAAAAGTACTTCTTCAAGTTCTATTTAGAAAGATTTTTACAGTTTAAAGTTGGTTCCTTCATTAAAAAAAAAAAAAAAAAAAAAAGAAAAGACCATCTCTCCTTTTTAAAGTTTAAGTGTATAAACTGTGATGGGCACAATAAAGTTAAATAGTTGAAAATCTTTGCAATATAATACATATTACAAATTTGTAACATGCAAATGTATATAAATTGTATAGGGTTAATATGTAGTATACATTATAATTCATATATGCATTTGTCATACATATTTTGTTATGTATTTGTTATACGCTTGTTGCATATAATATAATGCATACATTACATATAATAACAAATTATATATGTAATACCATCCTTTCTTAGAAATGCTCCCATTAACAATGCCATGAAAAGGGAATTGAGGAGCTGGCAAAGAAAGAGAAAGCAGGGGTGACATTAAAATCCAGGCTCAGGCCTGCCTTGCTCCAGGCTGCTGGCTCTGAGGTCAGGAGGGTAACAGTCACTGAACACTGAGTAGCTCTCTATCATGCCTCACATGAGCCTAATCTCAAATCTGGGGGTGCGGGGGTCACCTGGAGTGCTTGCTACTCCTGGGGTTCATTCCCAGGGATTCTGACTCGGTGGGCCTGGGACATAGATCAGCATTTTCCGCCAGCTTCCCATGCTCTGGAAACATTGTTTCCATGAGGATGTCAATTCCATGTAGGTGTTCATGTCAACTTTGTTCCTAGAAATTCCATTCCTTGGTCCTCAGGATTACAAATCAGAAAACAGAATTGTTTAATTTGAGTAACAGTCTGATGACTTGACGTGAAGCCTTGAAGTTTTCTGTATCATGGGTTGTGCGCACGCACACACACACACACACACACACACACACACACAACTACCTGCATTGTACAGCCCCCAGAAGCTGTAGGTGTCCTCTGGCAAAGCAGACTGCAGGCTAATCTGTGATTTAGATTAGTTCCTAATTGGACCAGCTCCGTATTTACTTGAAAACACATGAGAAATGACCAAGGAAGAGTTAACTCAATTGTTTGCTTGCTTTCCAAATTAGAATAGAGTTATCTGAAAAGTAATGTAGCAAAACTTATCTCTCCCTTTGAGAAAAAGAAAAAAACATGGATAAGGAAGATGTGGTCCATATACACTATGGAGTATTATGCCTCCATCAGAAAGGATGAATACCCAACTTTTGTAGCAACATGGACAGGACTGGAAGAGATTATGCTGAGTGAAATGAGTCAAGCAGAGAGAGTCAATTATCATATAGTTTCACTTACTTGTGGAGCATAACAAATATCATGGAGGACAAGGGGTATTAGAGAGGAGAAGGGAGTTGGGGTAAATTGGAAGGGGAGGTGAACCATGAGAGACTATGGACTCTGAAAAACAATCTGAGGGGTTTGAAGTGGTGGGGGGTGGGAGGTTGGGGTACCAGGTGGTGGGTATTATAGAGGGCACGGATTGCATGGAGCACTGGGTGTGGTGAAAAAAATAATGAACACTGTTTTTCTGAAAATAAATAAATTAATTTTAAAAAAAAGATAGCAGTCTTAATAAATAAATTAATTAATTTAAAAAAATAAGCAAGTAAATGAAAAGGAAGACTTCCACTACCCAGAGCTTTCATCCCTGAAGCAACAGCATTGAGAATGGCGCCAGCCCAGTTTTGAACCTTGTGTCTGCAAGGACTGGGAAGCAGAGGAGGGTGACACAGCCACATGAGTCCTCCTTTGGTCTGCATTAGAGGGGGCACAGGAGAACTCGGACACAGTCACACAGCAGATTCCCTGACTGCACTGAAAAGTGAAGCCAGAAGTTCTAGATGAAATTTGCTAACCATTTTATAAATAGCATTGATAAGAAGTCACTAAAGCAAACACAGGTCATCAATACTGTTGAGGTCCAGCCTGGGAATCCACCCACTGGGGACTGGGTTTCTCTTCTATTTCAGTTTCTAGACTACATCACTCACTCTCTCTGGACCTCCGTTATCTCATCTGTGACCTGGGAAATCTATGGAAACCATGATCCCGAAAAACACACTATGGAAACTATATTAACAACCATCTGTGGAAAGAGAGCCTGACTCTTGCTAGAGCTCTCAGTCTGTGGTGGTGGCAGGAGTCACGTGCACCTGCTGCCATCATGGCTGGATGGCTCGAGTCTTCTCTGTGTCTACCAGCACAGCCCAGCCAGAGGGCAGCCATACTCACCCACGAAGAGCGGACTGTTGAGCTGCAGGCGGGCATGGCCATCCGCGGGCGCAGCTTGTGTCTTGCTGGGGAGCTGGTCCACTTGAAGGGTCGCCTCCTTTACATTCCTCTCGGCCCTCACGTGGTGCCACCAGTTGTTGTTAAAGGGAGTGGGAGACTGCACTGTGACCTCACATCGCCCATTCCCCACATCAAAGGAAAAGGTCACTTCTGCAGGAGCTGCAAATACAGAGAAGAGAGTAGTGTGGTTCATTCTCCAGGGAGGAAATTCAGCCTCAAGAGACAGGAGGGTAGCAGTAGGACAAGCTCCTTATGAAAGCAGACGGTGACACTGCTGCCGACCAATGTCATTCTGAGCTGGCTAGGAGGGCAAAAGAAATGTGTGTCCCGAGGGAAGAAAAACAAAGCCATTTTACCTGATTCCCCCTCAGACAATGCTCCTCATCTTGCTAAACCTTAAGGAGTAGAGATCTGTCCCCACCAGAGGGAAACTGGTCTGTGGCCTGCCTTCTTATATATCAGCGAATTTATTTCAAGGTGGGGGGAATCCTCATGTACTTTATTTAAAAAGCCCTCTGTGAAATTTTGAAGTAAGGAACCGAGCCTTGCATACATGCATGAACAATGTGGTGAGTCAATTACATGAAATGATTCTGCAATTTAGGGAGTAGTTATCGGACCAGTTTGGTTTAAAAGATCCTTACTGCACACACAGGGCAGCACAAAATTGGACAGACTGTGTGTGTTTTGTGAATCACTGTTTACCTCTCTATTGAAAATAAGGATTTAAAATAATGGAGCTTTAGGTGCTCCTGGGTGGTACGGTTGGTTAAGCATTCGACTCGTGGTGTGAGCTCAGGTTGTGATCTCAGGGTCATGGGATCAAGCCCCGCACTGGGCTCCATGCTCAGTGTGGAGTCTGCTTAAGACTCTGTCTCCCTCTTCCCCCCCCAAGCCTGCTCCCTCTCTCTCAAATAAATAAATCTTTTTTAAAAAGGTATTAGAACTTTAGTTTGCATTAAAGGAATACAAGTGACAAAGAAAACATAGCAGTACTTTGGGAATTAGGTTCCCAGAAGGGTTATTGCTATATACTGAGGCCTGGTGGCTTTGCCCAGAAGGCAACTCACTGTGCAGCTCTAGCCTGATGAAGTCTGTGATCCCCAGGTTCTCTACAAACACCCCAGAAGGCGCTGTCGTCTTAAAAAAGAAAGACACATCAGCACTGAGCTCTCCACGGAGCATAGGGAAGTGAAGGTATGAGGTCTTGGTGTTGAAGGAAGCGGAATTCCAAAATGAATCTGTTTCCAAAAAAAAAAAAAAAAAGACAGTGACAATAGCAAGGAAACAGAATAATAACCATATTTTGTATTTCTAGTAATTTTTTTACCGTTATTACCATTTTTACCATCATTAAATGCATTCATTATCTATGCAAGCCTTCATTTGGGGGTTCTTCCAAACATACAGCCACAATGTGAATATCCAGAGAGTGACTATTTCAAGGATTAAGACAGACAAGCCTGAAACTGAGTGGACAGATAATCACTGGAAATACCCTGTGTTTTTTAGAAGATGATATTATTTATAGATTACCATTAAGTCAAATAGACTTTGGGGGGACATACAGTTAGATGAACTTTAATACACGTGTAGAGCCGTATAACCACCACCAAAATCAGGATAAAGGACAGCTCCATCCCCCCTCTTCCCTCAGGCTGTTCTCTTACAGTCACACCCTCCTCCTGCCCCTGAGCCCTGGTCATTGTGATCTACAGTTGTGCCTTTTCCAAGTGTCATATAAACGGAATCACACTGTAGGTAATCTTCTGAGACTGGCTTCTCTCACTCATTGGAATTCGAGATTCATTCAGTATGCCATGACTTATTGCTGCTCTATCGTCCTTCATTGTGTGGATCGGGCCACCATTTCTTTGTCACTGGAGAACGTCAGTATGGTTTCCAGCTTTGATCATTCACAAACAGAGCTGCCCTAAACATGTCTGCTGATCACACGTGTATCTGCAAATAGTTCTCTTTCTTGCTTTCCAACCTGGATGCCCTTCCTTCCTTCCTCGGTTGCTGCGCTGGCTAGGACATCCAGTGCGACTGAAGTCACAGAACAGAAGTGGTGAGATTGAATATCCTTATCTCGTGCCCACTGCTGCAGGGAAAGGGTTCAGTTTTTCACCAGTAACCATGCTGCCAGCTGTTCTGTATGTAGATAATCTTTATTAGGATGAAGAAGTTTCCTGTTATTCATAGTTTCCTAAAAATGTTATCATGAGTGGTATCTGATATGAATGTATCATGTTAGTTCATGATATAATCATAGTAATTCAAATGATTGCGTTCATATCAGTTGATGCAAAAAAAGCATTTGATGTGATTTTTCTTCTTTCAACTGTTAATATGGTAGATGACATTGATTGATTTCCAAATATGGTCAACCCTTAAACAACAAGGGGGTTGGGGCACTGACCTTTGCACAGTTGGACATTCACATGTAACTTTGGACCCTCCAAAAACTTAACTACTAATGGCCTACTGGACAGGTTGACTGGACACCTTACCAAGAAGCATCAACATTTGGTTAATACACACTTTGCATGTTATATTATTATATACTGTATTCTTACAATACAGTGAACTGGAGAAAACAAAATATTATTAAGAAAATCACAAGAAAGAGAAAACACATTTATAGGATGGTACTGTATTTATTGAAAAAACTCTGCACACAAGTGGACCTACCCAGTTCAGACCCATGTTTTTCCAGGGTCAGCTGCACTGAATCAGCCTTGTGTCCTGGGGTAAACCCCAGTTGGTGATGATGTATTATTCTTTTAATGTTCCTGGATTTTTTGCTAATGTAGTTGAGGATTTTTGCATATGATCTGTGATGATGCTATTCATAGTTATCCCTGTCTTAATTTTTTTTTTTTTTTGATTTTCTTTGTCTAGTTTGGGTATTGGGGCAATGTAGGGCCCTCATAAACTGTTGGAAAGAATTTCCTCTGCTATTTGCTGAAAGAGATTGTGCAAACACAGTGTTATTTCCTCTTTGGTGGAACTCACCAGTGAAGTCATCTCTGACTGAATTCAATTCTGTCAATACTTCTGGGTCTCTACTAGTTCAATTTATCTTGAGTGAGTTTTAGTAGTTAGTGGTTCTCAAGGAATTAGTCTGTTTTATCTACATTGGAGAACTGATATGTGTATAGTTGTTTGTGGTATGCCATTATTATCCTATTGATGTCTTTGGGTCT
Source organism: Mustela putorius furo (assembly GCF_011764305.1). Lineage (NCBI taxonomy): Eukaryota > Metazoa > Chordata > Mammalia > Carnivora > Mustelidae > Mustela > Mustela putorius. The sequence continues at coordinate 807,880 of NW_025422039.1, read as the reverse complement.
ATAGTGATACTCCAGCTTTCACTACTCATATTGGTAATATTTCTCTTCTCTCTCTCTCTCTCAACAATTTTGCTAGAGATTTATCTATTTTATTGTTCTTTTACAAATATTTTGTTTTTATAGATCTCTGCCTTTAATTAATTTCTCTTCTTATCTTTATTATTTCCTTCCTTCTGCTATTTTGAATTATTTTTTCTTTTTTTCTAATTTATTATGGTAAAAGCTTAAATCATTCAGTTGAGATCTTTTTCTTTCACAATACAAGCATTTAATGCTATTACTATCTCTCCCAGCACTGACATAACTGCCTCCCACCATTTTTGATATGTCGTATTTTCCTTTTCATTCAGATCAATATGTTTTATAATGTTGAGACGTCCTTGACTCATTTAATATTTAGTAGTTTGGTGTTTAATATTTAATATTATATTTAATATTTAGTAGTATGGTGTTTAATTTCTAAGTGTTTGGAGACTTTCTCACTCTCTTTGTTCTTTGTTTCTAGTTTAATTCATTTATGTCAGGGAATGTATTTTTGTGTGATTTATTTGATATGTGCTCAAGTTTGTTTTGTGACATAGGATATGATGTATCCATGTGCAATTTAAAAGAATGTGTATTTTACTGTTGGTAGGGTGTTACATAAATGTCAATTAAATTCTGTTGCTTTGTAGTGACATTAGGTTTTATGTACACTTTGCTTGTTTCCCCTGTTTTAGTTCCAAAGATTAATGAGAGAGGAGTATTTGATTCTCTAATTATAATTGTGATTTTGCCTACTTCCCCTTTCCATCTTATCAGTTGTTGCTTTATGTATTTTGAAGGTCAGTTATCAATGTACACATTTAAGATTCTCATGTCTTCTTAATTGCTTTTTGTATCTATTAACTTTCTATGCTTTCAAGCAAAAATTTAATACAGAATGTCCAGCTTTCTTTCAGTTAGTGTTTGTGTAGTATATCTTTCCCTGTCGCTCTTTTTAAACTTATGATATCATTATATTTGGAGTGAGTTTCTTGTACAAAGTACATAGTTGAGTCATACCCATCTGTCCTTTAATGGGTTTGTTTGGACCATTTATATTAAATATAAATGTTGACAAGTTCAATTTAGTTTTACCATTTTATTATTTCTTTCCTGTTTCTTAGGCTTTGTTGTTCTTTTCTGTCTCCTTTGGAGTTAAACATTTTTTAGTATTCTATTTTTGTCTCTAGCAGTTCCTTGGTTAGTTATTTTAGGAATGACAATATATACACTTAACTTTTCAGAGTCTGCTCAGAATCTGCATTTTAACCACTTGGACTCATATGTCAAAACCTCGCCAACAATTCTGTCAGTTTACCAAGTGCTCTTCATTTATTGCTGCCAAATGTATTCCATCTGTACAAATTAAGAGCTCTATGAAATAATGTTGTATTTTTTGCTTTCAACCAAAGGTATATTTAAAATAACTCAACAGGAGAATAGTCTATTATATGTACCCCAATATTTACCATTTCTCAAGCTGATTTTATACCCCTGAGATCCCAAATTTCCTTCTGATAGCATTTCACTTCTGTCTGAGTCTTCCTTTAGAAAGTCTTTTAAAGTATCTTCTGGTAAGGAATGCTTTTAGCTTTCCTTCATCTGAGAATTTCTTTATCTTCATCCCTGAAGGAGATTTTTGCTGAATATGGAATTCCAGACCAACAGTTCTTTACTTTTAGCCCTTGAGAAATGTTTTGCCACTTCCTTCCTGGCTTCCATATTTCTACTGAGAAAGTCATGAACATATGAGTAGGAGTTCACCTACAGATGATGCATCACTCTTCTCTCTGGTTGATTTCAAACATTCTTCATTGCCTTTGTTTTCAGCAGTTTAATATTGATGTGTCTGGAGGTGAATTTGAGTTTATGTTTCAAGTTCATCCAGCTTCTCAAGTCTGTTTTTTGCCAAACTTGGACAATTATCAGCCTTTTTTCTTTCCTTTTTTTTTTTTTTTTCAGCACCACACTATTCTGTCTGCTTCTGGATGCTCAATTACATGAATGTTAGATCTTTTGTTGTTGACTCAGAGTTCCCTGAGGCCCTGTTCATTTTTAGATTTTTTCTTTCTTTTGATCAGATAAGTCATTCCTATCATTAAGGCCACTGACTATCTCATCTCAGATCCACTATTTGGCCCACCCAGGACATCTTTTATTTCAGTTTCGTATTTTTCAGTTCTAAAGTTTTCATTTAACTCTTTGGATATCCTATTTCTTTGGTGAATGTTCTTTTTCTATTTCTTACAAAAGTGTTTATGATCACTTGTTAGAGTTCTTGTGTAATAGCTCTTTTAAACTCTTTATCAGTTCGTTCTAACCACTGTGTCATAATTGCATTAGTATCTGTTGATTATATTTTCCTAAGCCAGCTTAGATTTTTCTGGTTCTTTGTGCTAAGTAATTTTGGATGACTTCCTATATATTTTAAATATTATATTAATAAATTCTGGGCTTTGTTTAAATGTTGTGGAGCATGTTGATTTCATATATATATGCATATGCATATATACAAATTTTATTTTATTTATCTTTTTGTAAGACAAAGTGTTGTTTATTTTCACAACAAATAGCTTTTAGACTAGAGGGTAAATAAAATATATATAAATAAAAATAGAATAAATGCTAAATATATTCTTAGGTATGGCAGAGAATTGGCAATGAATGAACAAACCAACAAATTGCAGAAGTAACAAACATGCTATATTTAAAAGTTGAGGATTTTTCATGATTTTCCATGTCTGGACAGATCTCAGAGTTATTGTAAATAATAAGAGTATGCAATCATATTTGAGCACCTTAGATAAGAGCATAAAATGTATTGACCGGAGTAAATCCTGAGAAACTCCACACCCTGTCACTTCATGTGTGCCTGATCTGGAGACTCATCTGCAAAGATGTCTGAGAAAACAGCTTGGAGGTAGTATAGCAACAAAGCTATACCAATCTATATCTTCAAGAATTTTGGATCATTCCTGTTCATCTTCACTTGTGTTCCTGCTTAGACTCCACTAAGAATGCCTGTTGAGCTCAAGGTCACTCAAGCATGGTATATATTTTGTGGTTTCCTTGTTAAATGTCAGACCAATGGAAGTCAGGACACCTGTTTTCTCATTTCAAGAGGAGACTCAGTCCTTTTTACAATGTCACAACATTCCAAAAGGCTTTTGCATGGCTTCATGTGAGGTCTGAATCATATTATATAAATGTAGGCATGGCTTTACTTTACAAGTGTATAATAAATGTGTTATATTAATATATTATCTTTTCATGGAATTTGTATCAATTTAGAACACACTGTAAAAGTTACATTATATGTTCAAAAGCTTTCTCAACTTCTAATACACTATAGTCTATGCTCTCAGGACAAATATAAAAGGATCAAGGTTCGCAAAGTAGTTTTGTATTCAATTGGAGGATTATTTTTCTTAAGTATCATATGACTAAAATTAAAATTATTTTTAGAAAAATTGCCATATGCCTTTAGGTTTCAAAAGGACTCATGTATTTCTACTTTCAGTTCATTTTTTTAACATCTAAGTTTTTCAAGTGAGAGGGTATTTTTTAAAGTGTATTTATTTTCTAGAGGCTCAGCCATTTTCTTTTTTTTTACTGTTTTTTTAAAATTTTTTAAAAATTTCTTTTCAGCATAACAGTATTCATTGTTTTTGCACCACACCCAGTGCTCCATGCAATACGTGCCCTCTATAATACCCACCATCTGGTACCCCCATCTCCGACCCCCTTCCCCTTCAAAACCCTCAGGTTGTTTTTCAGAGTCCATAGTCTCTCATGGTTCACCTCCCCTTCCAATTTCCCTCAACTCCCTTCTCCTCTCCATCTCCCCATGTCCTCCATGTTATTTGTTATGTTCCACAAATAAGTGAAACTCTATGATAATTGGCTCTCTCTGTTTGACTTATTTCACTCAGCATAATCTCTTCCAGTCCCCTTCATATTGCTACAAAAGTTAGGTATTCATCCTTTATTTCTTTCTTTTTTATGATTTTTTAATTTTTTTTAATTTTTTATAAACATATAATATATTTTTATCCTCAGGGGTACAGGTCTATGAATCGCCATGTTTACACACTTAACAGCACTTACTATAGCACATACCCTCCCCAATGTCCATAACCCCAAGGTATTCATCCTTTCTGATGGAGGCATAATACTCCATAGTGTATATGGAGCACATCTTCCTTATCCATTTGTCCATTGAAGGGCATCTTGGTTCTTTCCAGAGTTTGGCCACAACCTGAATAGACTGATATCTAGTAACACGATTAAAGCAGTGATCAAAAACCTCTGAATAAACAAGAGCCCAGGACCTGACAGATTCCCTGGGGAATTCTACCAAACTTTCAAAGAAAAAAATAACACCTATTCTCCTGAAGCTGTTTCAAAAATTGAAGCAGAAGGAAGACTTCCAGACTCTTTTTATGAAGCCAGCATTACCCTGATCCCAAACCAGGCAAAGAACCGACCAAAAAGGAGAATTTCAGACCAATATCCATGATGAATATGGATGCTAAGATTCTTAACAAGATCCTAGCAAACAGGATCCAACAGCATATTAAAAAGATTATCCACCATGACCAGGTGGGAGTAATCCCTGAGTTACAAAGATGGCTCAACATTCGCAAATCAATCAATGTGATAGAACAAATCAATAAGAGAAGAGAGAAGAACCACATGGTCCTCTCAACTGAAGCAGAAAAAGCATTTGACAAAATCCAGCATCTGTTCCTGATTAAAACACTTCAAAGTACAGGGATGGAGGGAACATTCCTGAACTTCATAAAATATATCTATGAAAGACCCACAGCAAATATCATCATCATCCTCAATGGGAAAAAGCTCGCAGCCTTCCTGTTGAGATCAGGAACATGACAAGGATGCCCATTCTCACCACTCTTGTTCAACATAGTATTAGAAGTCCTAGCAACAGCAATCAGACAACAAAGAGAAATAAAAGGTATTCAAATTGGCAATGAAGAAGTCAAACTCTCCCTCTTTGCAGATGACATAATTTTTTATATGGAAAACCCAAAAGACTCCATTCCCAAACTACTAGACCTCATACAGCAATTCAGCAACGTGGCAGGATACAAAGTCAATGTACAGAAATCAGTGCCTTTCTTATACACTAACAATGAAAATACAGAAAGGGAAATTAGAGAATCATTTCCATTTACTATAGCACCAAGAACCATAAGATACATGGGAATAAATCTCACCAAAGAGGTAAAGGATCTGCACTTGAGGAACTACAGAACACTCATGAAAAAAACTGAAGAAGACACAAAAAAATGGAAGACCATTCCATGCTCTTGGATCAGAAGAATAAACATTGTTAAAATTTCTATACTGCCTAGAGAAATCTATACTTTTAATGCCATTCTGATCAAAATTCCACCTGCATTTTTCAAAGAGCTGGAGCAAATAATCCCAAAATTTGTATGGAATCAGAAGAGACCCCGAATCGCTAAGTAAATGTTGAAAAACAAAAATAAAAATGGCGGCATCACGTTACTTGATTTCAAGCTTTACTACAAAGCTGTGATCACCAAGACAGCATGGTACTGGAATAAAAACAGACACATAGACCAGTGGAACAGATTAGAGAGTCCAGATATGGACCTTCAACTCTATGGGCAAATAATCTTCGACAAAACAGGAAAAAATATACAGTGGAAAAAAGACAGTCTCTTCATTGAATGGTGCTGAGAAAACTGGACAGCTATATGTAGAAGAATGAAACTAGACCATGCTCTTACACCATACACAAAGATAAACTGAAATGGATAAAAGACCTCAATGTGAGACAGGAATCCATCAGAACCCTAGAGGAGAACATAGGCAGTAACCTCTTTGATATCAGCCACAGCAACTTCTTTCAAGATTTGTCTCCAAAGACAAAGGAAACAAAAGCAAAAATGAACTTTTGGGACTTCATCAAGATCAAAAGCTTTTCTACAGAAAAGGAAACAGTCAAGAAAACAAAGAGGCAACCCACGGAATGGGAGAAAATATTTGCAAATGACAGTACAGACAAAAGGTCGATATCTAGGATCTAGAAAGAACTTCTCAAACTCAACACACGCAAAACTGATAGTCATATAAAAAATGGGCAGAAGATATGAACAGACACTTCTCCAATGAAGACATACAAATGGCTATCAGACACATGAAAAAATGTTCATCATCACTAGCCATTAGGGAGATTCAAATTAAAACCACATTGAGATACCACCTTACACCAGTTAGAATGGCCAAAATTAGCAAGACAGGCAATGTGTGTTGGAGAGGGTGGGCTGTCTCTAATGGCAGTCCAGTTTCCAAAGCCTTTGCAGCATGACTCAGCTCTGCCTCACTTGTGCATGACCCAGTGGCCAGCCTAGGTCTTGGGTCTACAGTTAGGACTGGATCCATGCATGTGCCGCTCTGAGATGAGCCCAGGACTTCATAAACAACATGTAGTATGCTTTCCTGAATGGCTGCCTCCCTCTGCTCTTCTAGGTACTTTCTGGTCCCCTGGTCTCCCTTGTCAGTCACAGAACTGGAAAACAGGCTCTACTGAGACTGCTCTGTAATGCTCTCCTATGCAACTGTACCTGGTCCATTGCGAAGCGATGGGTGAGTGGAGGAAGAAAATAAAAATAAGAGGAGTCTTTCCATCATCTCTGAGCCACAGCTGCCCTATGCAGGGCAAAAGTCCCCTTCTGAAGTCCTGGCTCTTGTGCGTTCCCTGGGCAGCTTCTGCTGTTATCGTTATGGGTCTGACTAGATAGAAAAAGAGGGAAATGGGATTCCTGCCTTCCCTGAAAGTTAGGAACTTTCTGTTCCAGCCTCTAGCCAGGGCTCGAGGGCTTCTCCTGGAACTTCTCTGTCCATGACCCAGTGAACACGTCTGGGTTGACCGACAGACACTGGAGAGAAAAGTAAATGATGCCTTCTGGTTTCTCCTCCTTGCCTCTCCTGGCTTGCTAGAGCCCTGAGATAACTGTTTCAGGCGTGCTGCCCAGGTTTCATAGGGGGACTCCTGGGAGAAGTGAGGTTGGCGTGCTTAGTTCGTCCTATCTGGACACAGAGTGTGGTCTGCTGTCTAAGGTCATGAGTGGGAAGAACAATTCTTCATACTGTCATCCATCAAGGCATCTTTATATGTTCTTTACACTGTGACTATCCACCTCTCAATATTTTTGTCATCTGAAGTAGGAAACTTCCATTTTCTGAATGGCAAATCTCAGAAATGCCAGGATTTCTCCACATGGCAACATCTTCTATGTGACCCTGGGAAGGGTTGGCCACCGCAGCCTTGGTAGATGTTGAATTTTGGCCTCTGCTCTGATACGAGTGCCACTGGAGAGTCTGGGCCAGAGAACTGACATGCCCTGACTTTTCCCTCTGGCCGTTCTGTGGCGTCTCCGCTAAGTGGGAAGAAGCAGTTGCAAGTAGTCCAGTCAAGCCACTGGGTGGGGGTTGCTGGATCCAGTTTTGAAATTCAAAGTGATATGATTTGTATTTATGGATGAGTCCAATGTGTGTTAAGAGAGGAAAGAAGTTATGAGTGGCTGTTACATTTTCCGTCTAAGCGAAAGGAAGCATGGAGTTGCCATGCCCTGAGTTGGGGAAGGTTCTCGTGGAAAAACTTTTTTTTTTTTTTTCCTTCTTTTGGACAAACTGTTTTGAAATGTCTGTTGAGCCTAAGCAGCTGGGTGGCAGAGGTGGGAGTGCAGGGAGACAGCCTGGGGTATAGCGATGACAGAATCATTGACCTCAATGTGGGATTTAAAGCCATGAGCCTATTGGGAACAGCTCACCACTGGAGAACAGAGAGACAGAGGGCTGAGCACACAGGCCGGGGGCACCACAATAGGATGTCACTGGCATGGGGAGGAAGGAGGGAAAACCCAGAATGTTGTGGGTAAGAAATCCACATGTAGTGGGAGGGGTGAGGATAGTTAGGATCACTGAGGTTCGCAAACTGTCAGAGGGTGACAACAAACAGACAAATGATGGCTTCCGTCACCCCGTTTCTCAGTATCTTACCAGTTTTAGGCATCTCAGCATTCATCCAATACTTACTCCAATTAATTAATTATCAAATGACTAGATTTTGCTGACAGTGATCAGTGTTTCTGATCATCCCACCAACATTCACAGCAATAGTCCGACTCAAATACTACACAGAGGACACACACTCCAAAGGTAATACAATATACCTCCTTTTTTTCTCAAGCAGAACGCCAATACACACTTCTTTTGTAAGTTAACACATTCCTAATGAGATGCAGAGTATTAGCAAAGACAGTGTTCTTATGGACTCAGGCAGCTACATGTCTCCTAAAACACTGACATGCATTTCCAGGGGTCAAGGCAGTTCCTCTTGCCACTACTTACTGTCCCCGGAGCAGAGCAGAGGCCCCAGCGCATAAGCCGCTTCTGAATGTGGTCGGCCTGTGTCTCTCATCGCAACCTGAGTGACTGGCAGGTGATCCTTATGGGAAAGAACTACTGTGTCGCTGGTCCTATAAAACAAAAACGACCACCTTAGTGTTATTCTGAATGACATCCAGAGAAGGAGCAAATATTCTCTTACTGCAGCGCAAGACATGGTAAGCTAAATTTGTAAATACGTAACAATAAGGAAATCAAAGGACTCATCTGAACTCTGACATAGTAACGTACTCAATAAGGTTTGAGGATCCAAGATCCTTGTTCCTCTGCGTGACCACAGAGAAAAACGGGCAGGGCTGAAATCATAATCGTCATTGCGAGCATGAGATTATATTTCCCTTCAATGAAACAGCTTGAGGCCCTTTCCCATTTGCCCGCCTTGTGAGATTTAAATGCAAAACTTACTTGGCTTTGTTAAAAACAAAACAAAACAAAACAAAAACCAAACCACCCAACTGAAAAGATTTAGGTTTTCAATTCCCAGATTTTTCTTTTTTAACTCAATTTTCCAAAACTCCTATTGTGGTTACTAAGCCTTTCCTTATGTATTGATGCCATCCATTAGAAAGAAAGAAAGAAAGAAAGAAAGAAAGAAAGAAAGAAAGAAAGAAAGAAGGTTGATTAAACCAAAGTGAAGGTATGATACAATATGCTCTTAAAATTAATAATTGGGGTAATGCAGGGGAAGAGCTCGTCGTGACTGTCTATATCCATTCATTCAGCTAACATTTGGTGCACAGTGACCCCTTGCCAGGTCCTGCATGTTGGGGGCATGGGCACAAGAACCACCATCAGTGTCACCAAGGAATCTAGTGGATATTACATATAATGACAAAAATATACTTGTAATATAATACAATCACATAAGTGAATATTTAGGACTGAATATCTATAGTTCCAATGTAACAAAAACCAGACTAGAGCCAGAGGTCCTGAGTAGGAAGCAAGCTGTGCCACCAACCACCGTTCTGGGCAAAGAAAGAAGATTCTTCTGCACCTTGTGAGCTGCTCATGTTTTTACATCCTGCTTCAATTATGTATGTACTTTGGATTTAGAACAAATAACAGTGTGTCTAATGTATCCTTCAGGTGCCCTGCATCTGTGTAGAACCTAGGAAGTTTCAGTTTCTAACAATTATAAAGCCCTCACTTGCTCTGATGTATACAAATGGAAGCAACTGAAACTGATGTTTTTGCAAGTCAAAACAATCAGCATGGTTCCAATGGTTCAGGCTAATAGCTTTGCTTCAAAAAGACCCTGCATCACTTGATAATTAATCATTCCAATTCTGTTGAGGCATCAAAAATATTCTTTCGAGGTAGGAAAATTGAAATTATTAGCATTTTTATTTTGCTTTAAAAATTGACAAGGTGACTGCCGGTGCATATAGGCAAGATATCAAAAATTTGAACTAAATATCCTGAAAGTTCAGAAACATTTTTTTTTGGAATCAGATGGTTTCCAAAAATCAGATGGAATAAAACCCCAGGGCTTTATCTATAAGGCCCTGCAATTTCTGTGCTTGGAAGCACACAGGCAGGTCGTCCCAAACACGGAACTCCTGGTTTTGTTGGGAATGGGACAGGTGGTCGGTCACAAGCCAGAAGGTGGCATGGATGGTGGGGGAAGTCAGTCTGAATAAATACTTCTTATAAATGTGGGGCTAACACAACAAAATTAATTCCTGGTGTTAAGTATCAGGAAATGTTACAAATAAGCATTTTCATTCCTGTCATTGTTATTTTGGTAGAACATCTAGAGGGAAAATGTAAGGGCATTAGTTATTCATTGAGTAACCCTGAATTTTAAAGAGCCATTTAAAAGCTACATTTATAATGCAGTGAAAAACTACACTTTAATTGTTTTTAGCAATGACAAAGCACAGAGAGCCCTGCAAAAAAACCTAAGGAAAATCATAATGGGTAATTGTGTGTGTTAAGGCAGATAATCATAATACATTCTTTTTTAATTCTGTTGTTTGCAAAGTAAACTACCTGAGCCTGAGGAAATTTTAAACAGCTCAGAACTGAGAATTCTTTCTCAGCACAGGTCATTCCCAAATGCCCACGCTTCACGTAGGACGAGATTCATTGCCAGGGTCACCAGACTCATTCGAAATCGCCGAACTTCGTTACATCTCAGGATTTTCCTTGCCTCTCCATGTTTCTCTCTTTTCCCCGAAGGCCAGAGGGTTGCTCTCTAGGCCCGGCAGCTCTCATGGTAGGTTCCGAGCACTCAGTGACGGGACTTCCAAGGCCGCTTCCTCTTGGTCTTCCGTTCCCGGCGCTCTAGACGCTGCTTGCGCGGGCTGTTTCGCAGAACACCTTTTCGCAGGTGCAGCACAGCCACCGCGACTCCTGAGTTCTGGGAAAGGCTTCAGGGAACACCGAGTCAGCTTTCCCGTTTCCTAATTGTTCTGGAGAAAGCGAGCCTGGGGACCAGGGAACCATCGCCGCCCGGAGCTCCCTGTTTTGAAAGCTCCCGGGCTCGCTCTCGGGCTGTGCTGTTCCCTTCGTTCATCCCGTAGGAAACGCCCTCCGTCCGGAGCCTGCGGTCCCCTGACACTCCAAGTCCTGGGGGGCCAGTCTCCCGTCCTTGCTTCCACCTTCAGGACTGCCATGGACCACTGCTTTCCCACGTGCATCTTTCCAGCGTCTCACCGTCCCAAACACTCAGCAAATAACTGGCATTGGAATGAAATGGAATCAAGAAAATGAAGTTTTTCCCACTCATGGCCGTCATGTGATATTTCCATTTAGATATACCTTCTTATAATCTCATAATAAAACATAAAAGTTCTGCATATTTCTGTTATCTTTATTGCAGGATCTACAGTCTTCATGCTGATTTTGCAAGTGGTTTTCATGATATTTTCTTACGGTAATAAGCTCTTTGTAGGAATTCAGTTATTCTAAGATTCAGTGGGAAGCCCTACTGAATTCTCATTAATTTCAATAATATTTGTGTCTATCCTCGGGATTTCCTGTTAGGGAACTATATTTTCTATGAATAATGTCTTCATTTCCTTGTTTCTAATCATTTGTGGCTTTGAAATGCCACCTATATTTTTGTCCCTCTGTTAATCATTTCTAACCTCAGTGTCCTGTAATCAGAGAACTTGTCCATACCATAACAACATCTGTAAAATCTTTGGGGTCTTGCTTTATGAAACATTAGGAAAATCAGTTTGCAAAAATGTGCCATGTGTGCTTGAGAAAATTATATACTCTGTAATTTTCAGGGCCTACGGAATCAATCCATTGATTCCATATAAAAATATTCCATATCGTTTATAATTGTCATCTGCATGATTTACCAGTTGCCAACAGATGGATGTCTAAACCTCTCCTTACAATGGTTGATTTGTATATTCCTTCTTTCAATTCAGGCAATTATTTTCTATATACATTTTGAGTCATGTATGTTAGAAACATACAACTTTAGGATTACTAGGGGGTTTTGGTGAAATTAAAAAGCATCATTATATGGTAATGCTAATCATTCTATATTAAGACTTCAAAATTTTGAGGTGCCTGGGTGGCTCAATTGGTTTAACATCAGACTTTGGCTCAGGTCATGCATGATCTCATGGTCCTTTGGTGAGCCCCAATTCATTGGGCTCCCCACTAAGCAGGGATTCTGCCTCTCCCTCTGCCCTTCCGCCACTTATGGGCACAGGCACCCTTCCTCCCTGTCAAATAAGTAAAAATCTTTAAAAACATAAAAAAGACTTTTAAACTTAAATTACTTCTGTGCACATTTGTTTCATAAGTTGTTTTAAGATTTTGCGTTCAACATTTCTAGGTGTACAAACAAGATATATTTATTTTTAATTCAAAATGACCTATCTGCACTTAAATGGCTGTTTTGTCACATTTATTGTGTCTAATTACTCATAATATTCATTTTTTTAAGATTCCATGTATTTATTTGACAGAAAGAAAGAGATCACAAGTAGGCAGAGAGGCAGGCAGAGGGTGGGGCGTACTAAGTAGGCTCCCCGCTGAGCAAAGAGCCTGGTGCGGGGCTCGAACCCAGGACCCTGAGATCATGACCTGAGCCAAAGACAGAGGTTTAACCCACTGAGCCACCCAGGCACTCCCATAATATTCTTATGTCATTTTGTTGCTTGTTGTTTCTTCTTCCTTTTTAAATTTTATTTCCTACCTTCTTTTGAATTAACTGTTCTTAAAATCCTGTTTTTCCTTCCTTCCCTCTTTGGATTTGAGTATTACACTGTTTCTATTTTTCAGTGCTTACACTTGAAATCCTAATGCATGCACTATGAGCCATTTAATGCTCACAAGCTTCTACAAAACAAGTTTTTAAATTCAATCATATTCTTATTTCTAACCCTGGCTGTAGTCCTGGACAGGACCACTCCCTCCTGTTTCAGTATGGTACATGCCTGACACATGACTAGTGTCTCATATTTGCCTCTTATGTTTCTGTTAACCTCTGAGTTTACACATTTCTTTCCTTGGTATTTCTTCTAGGGTCTGAGACTCTCCTTACCAGATCACCCACTTTCATTCTAAAAACCATTCTTGGGTGAGCCTGGGTGGCTCAGTGGGTTAAAGCCTCTGCCTTCAGCTCAGGTCATGATCCCAGGGTCCTGGGATCGAGCCCCATGTTGGGCTCTCTGCTCATCGGGGAGCCTGCTTCCTCCACTTTCTCTGCCTGCCTCTCTGCCTACTTGTGAGCTCTGTCAAATAAATAAGTAAAGTCTTAAAAAAAGAAATTAAAAAATTTAAAAAAACAAAAACTCTTCTTTAAACTGTCTTTTGGAATTGGCTGGTGGTGTATTTCTTCTGTGTCTGTTTGTCTGGGTGTCCCTGTATTTTGGCTAGGGACACACTTGGAATCAGTACTGTACTTACTGAGGCACAGCGAGGGGAGTGCCAGCGCCCGCAGGCTTTGCTGGATCCACAGAGGGGGTTTTGCCTGGCTCCAAAAGTCCTTGCTTTGACACCTTCTGGTCACCTCCACTCCCTTTCACATTCTCTTTCATCTTCCTTGATTTTAGCATGATGCTTCTATAGGTGGATTTACTCTTATTTATCCTGCCTGGTATCGTAGTATTTTCTCAAGTCTGGCCAATTCTTAGCTATTTTAGCCCTTCATTATCGCCAGTCTCCTCTGTTAAAACTTGACTCTGACCGCAGCTCTCCCCTCCCTGTCCCAGGTTTCCTTCCTCCCATGCCGGTCTCTCTAGGCTAGAGTCCCTGCCACTTATCTACACGCATTTTCCGTTTCACCAGTGTCCTGATCCCGTGTGTCTAGTATCTGATCTGACAAGTCTTAAATTTCAATGAGAATATTTTCATTTCTAAACGTTCATTCGGTTCTTTTGTAAATCGCGATCACCTTTGTCGATAGTATCTGGTTGCTTTATCAGTCAATCCCAGGCCTTATTTTTCCAACAGCTCACGCATTTATTTTATCTGATGTTCTTAAGTTATCCGTGATCTGGGATTTTTAGGCATCCGTTTACTCCATTGTTTCTTCTGCCTCCCACTTCTGTCCCCTGGGGCTGTGTAGCCCTGATTGTGAGCTCATGTTTGGTGGCATTTTTATCTGTGGGAATCCTTGGGGAGGGCGGGCCTCTAGCAAGAATGTCACGTACTTCTATGATGAACCATTGGTACTGCTGACCTGTGGACACACTAACTTAATCCAAGGATTCCGGATCTGTGTGAGGGCAGGTCTGTGGATGTGTGTTTTCAGGGAGTTATTTCTTGCTACCTGGGGGGTTAGCTGGAAGATCGCTCCCTTTCCACCTTCCCTCTGGGTTTGGAAGCCTTCTGAGACCTCCAGCGACAGGGAGAGGTTTGTGTCTCATAACCCCCTTTTATGCACCCTAGACCCTGTTTGATTTTCCCTATGAGGCCATTTAAAAATGCAGCTGGCAGCGAGGGAGGTGAGCAAGCATGCCGGGGCTGGCCACGGGGCCGTCGTCATATCTATCAGGTTAAACTTAACCCTAGGAATTCTGATAATGGTACTTTCAGTGAATGGGAAACATTAATCTGGTATTCATATCTTGTCTTATTAGGAAAAAAATTAAGTGGACATGATTAGTTACTCACAGGTAAGCAGAAATAGCTACCTTAATGCCTCAGTCCTCAGATTAATTCCACTGTACACATCAAAGCTTACACCTTGAACTGGCTGGGGAATACTTTAATCTATTCTCTTTATACACCTGTCTTGTCCAATGTCTGCCTAACTTACACAGTTTAAGCAACACAGAATTACAGTTTGCACAGGGAAATTATATGGAAATCACCATTCATTCCGGGCAGCATCGCAGTTGCAGTGATACTGAGAATCAAGGCAGTTCCCCTGTAATCCACAAGCACATTTTTGAGCACCAGGCAGAGAACCTCCCCAGTAAGTGTGTGTCTCATTGGTTCTTCCAACCCACCAGTTCACTGGGTTCCATCTGAAAGACAAGTATGAGAAAGGTGACACCTACTTTGCCCCCCACTGCCTGCCTCCCCAGCACAGTCCTTTACTCCCCTCTGTCTAAAACACAGATGAGCAGAGGTTAACTCCACAACAGGGTCCTTTCTAAGAGGATTTCCAAAGATTTAAGACATATTTCCACATCTAGACGTACGTTCTCACTGTATGTTTTACTTTTATTAGAAAACGAGCAAGTCGTCCCTAACTCATTCAGGCATGATATCTACACATTTCTCTTGAGGACTCCAATGACATCATTTATTTGGACACAACACTGAAAGAACTGTCATTTTAAAAAAAGGAGTGAACGAAAACCAGAGTAATTTGTACACTGCATCCAAATGCTGTTCGAGAGCCCAAAATGCGATTGAAAGATGTAATATGAGAAAAATACGGATTTCTTATCTATTGGATGAAAACACTGGTACTCCCCTGTCATGTCTTCAGAGTCTGCTGGAGGAACGAGCTTCTTGTACTGACAGGTTGGCTTTATATCTGGAAACCATAGACATGGCCTGACAAGCCTCCCTCATGCCTGAGGTGGGTCCTGGGCTCTGGACAACTGGGGCCAGTCTAGTTCAATGCTCAAATGCTCCAACAGGCCCAGAGGCCACCTCAGCTCTGCTGGGCTGTGTCCTCTGCTGAGGCCCCAGGACAGACGTGCAGGGTGAGGGTGACAGGGAAGCAGGGCCCTTGGGCGGGGGGAGGGGAAAAGTGCCTCATAAACAGAGCAGGAGAAATGGAAGTGACCTCCATCAGCTGCCCAAGAAGATGCCTGTCATTTTCGGCATGCTTCCTCTCTCAGACCCTCAGGTTGTCCACCCGGCCCCCACCGGGAATCTGGAACACATCCCACCTTCTCCCTAACTTACAGCCGCCACTGCTCCTTCTGGCTCCCTGTTTGATGAGTCTTCACCTGCTGCCCACAGCCTCCCAGCAGATGCACACGGGCTGCACTCATTACCGCCCACCGCAGGACCGCTGGGTGAGAAGTGTGCCAAGAAATCAATGTCGGCAACGTTTGTTTTTTCCCCCTCAGTGTGTTGAAACTTATCTGTAGGGGGTGGAAGATCTTTTCCACTCAACAGATATTTTTTAAAACACCATTTTAAACATGGGATTATTCCACATCCTTTTCATAGATGGAGGAACAAAGAAATCATTGCCCACAGATGCACTTTTTTTATATCCAAATCTCTCATTTACTCTATCAAGTAAGAGCCAGCAAGTGTTGTTCAAGGTGCAGAATGCATTTGGCTCCATTCAAGGTTTCTTGGAGCAATCCAGAGAATTTGCAGAAGGATCATTAAGAACAAGGTGAAGAGGAAGAAGAGGCTGAAGGGAAGGGAACAGGGCTCCCCACACCTCCAGCATCTGAGCCCCTGGCTGGCTGTCCTCTGCTCCAGCCACAAGCACAATCCTCAGGGACCTTAATGCTCACAGCATGGAGACTGAACGGTCTCCTGGAATCAGCACTTGCCATCCTTGAGCTCCCTCTTAGGCCCCCAGAACCGCAGCCCCTGAAACCTGCAGGATAGAGACCTACCAGCCGCTGCAGGCAAAGGACGTGGGACCCTAACAAGAGCTGAGGCCCATTGCTCCCCAGCAACCCTCCAGGAAAACCACAGGAGCCAGGGCCTGCGACACTGAGGCCCCAGCTCCGCCTTCTCTCCTCTCACAATAAACCCCGGGGACCTGATAACAACTGAGGATTTGAACACAGGAGTTCTTGGGGGGAAAACTCGATCCTGACTGACATTCCTGTTCCCAGTCTGCTCCATGACACTCTTAAACTTGCTGTTCCACATGCGGCAGCTGCCTAAGGTGGTTTTCCATGGTGACATTCCACTGAGGGCTCCCAGGGAAGGCTCCTTGCACCCATGAGAGTCCTGGTTGGCACACGGCGAAGCAGTGCGACCCTTTTAAGTGTCAGGCAACAGTGTTTAGGCCTTACCTGCACCGTAATGAAGGGCTGCTGGAATCACGGGCTGGACTGCGTCCGTCTAAACGAGGTTTGTACGAGTTCTCCAGCAGCAGCCCACGGAAGTGCAGCCTTTGTAGTTACGAAGGCCTTCATTCCATCTCCACCCCAACCCCAGTTAAAGCCTTAGTTTGGTCACGGCTGTGTCTGTGTTATTTACTGCTGTGGGAGGGAGCACAGCTGAGGAATCTCTTGCGAATCAGGTAGGGGGAGGCCCGCCCTCCATGCGGGAGATTCTCTACTGACGCGGGCCGCATGTCCGGGCTGTGGCACAGACCACATGCCACATGCACAAGTTTGCTCCCAGATTCAAGGGGGTTTTGCTTTCCTACCCTGCTAGCGGCTGGCATCTACGCCGCTCTGCCTTTGCTGCTTTCCCTTCTCCAGCAGCCCAACCTGCCCTGAGTTCCTCCCCAGGAGGCTGCTTTCTCTGCCCCTGGGAGCAAGCCGGTTTAGCTTGCTCATCTGTTTGGCAGGAACCCAGTCACAACAAGCACTAAGCCCCCAGCACTAACTACGCATTCCACACGCTGGAGCGAGGGCAATGAGCAGCATTTGCTTCATGTGTTTCATCGACCTTGTGCAGTTCGGTCCTGGTGAGGTCAGAGTCTGAGCGCAAAAGTCTTGAAGAGATGAACCCCCGGGGTTGCTGAACGGCAGGCTCGGACCCTGAGCTCAGAGGACCCTGACTACCATTCTGACAAAATGAGGTATTTCAAAGGAAGAAAATATAAAACCAAAAATAGAATTTTCAAGAACAGAAGCGCTATGAAGAATAAGCTGCTAGCTGGTGTGCTGTGTGAGAGGAGCTGCGTGACACCGACAAGGCTCCCTATTAATAACGACCGAGAGACTAATCACACTCAGCCCGTGATGAAGAATCTCCAGATAACTAAGCCTGCATGCTGTCCCCCATCTGTCTAAGACTGAACATTTCAGAGACGTGGCCGCCCTTTGTGGTGGCTGAGCACCCGGCATCCCATGGCCTCGTGAGGGGCTTTCATTGATCTGTCACCCACTTGAGTCGGGAAGAGATTTCCCAGCTCGTTCTCCACTTTGAGCGAGGAGCCATACATACGGACCTCGCTCTTCGCTCCAAGGAAAAGCATCACTGTAATGTCCTGATCACGACATGGGCACCTGGGTCAGGCCCATGCCACTGGCAGGCACAGCAGCCCGCGATGGCGAGGGACTCCCACTACTCACCACGGCCAGCTGAAAGCCTCGACTTCTTGCAGTGCAAGACCAGCTCCTGTCGGCAGTCGTCCGCACCATCCATGATAGCTTGGAGCTGGTCCGGGCTGGCCGTGTACTTGAAAAACACGGGCTGGGGGCTTTCTCCATTCAAACTTTTGACCTTGGCCAGCTGGGAGGCATTGTGCTGTACCAAGGTCCAGGTAGTGTCCTCTGGGCAGAAACGGGGTTGGGAGGGAGACAGGGTCTGTGACTAGGTTGGAGCAGTTAAACATAATGTGAAAGTCGGAAACCTCTTTTATCTGATTTAGGGTTTTAGTGTTTGTAGCTAGCTATCAGGTCTCTTTGATGTTGGAGTCAGCATAACGGACACTGTTAAGCTGTTAGGAATGGGGACTCTCTTTACTGGAATTCGTCTTACCCTGAATGCAGCCAACATTGTCAGGGGGCCAATTCTTAAAATTCTGTGCTATAATATTCGAAGTTATAAATAAAACATTTTGTCCCTTAATTTATGTCTTTCCATTACTGTAAGGAGAAAGCTAAGTTATTACTGTGTGTGTATATACACCCTTATATTAATATACATATTATTCTTCATTGGACTTAGCATTTTTTCCTCTGGTAATCAAAGAAATGTATAAGAGACACATGAAGGGAATAAGCAGTTCATAGGACCATGCAAAGTGATAGGAAATCAGTATTTTTGACAAAATTGACTGATCGTGTGTCAGCATCTCATTCAGTGCCCAGCCCCAAACGAGGCACCTGCTGGAGTCGCTAATATAACCATTCCTGTCAGGAACACGACACACTAATGTCTGCTGGCAAATTCTGACCTGTTTCTGTTCCACTGATTACCCATATTATTAAAGAGATTTTTAAAAGAGATTTAAAGGGATTTTTAAAAATATATGTTTATAAAAAAAAAAAAAAAAAAAAAAAAAAAAAAAAAAAAAAAAAAAAAAAAAAAAAGAGATTTAAAGGGATTTTTAAAATAGATTTAAAAACAATGGATGAGCACTCCACGGTGTTTTAAAACAGAAGAGAAAGACCTCCCTATCTTCTACCTTCCCCCAAAACCTAGCTCTTCCCACAGTGTAAAAGGGCCATGGTTCAGGGGCCAAAATCTGGCTTCATGTTGTCCTAACCCAACTTCATTTATAGCATCAAGTCTCATAAAACTTCGTCTGGAACACGCATCGGGTACAGACATGATCGGTCGACATATTTCCAAATTATAGGGGCTGGAAACAGTCATGTGAGGTTTATTCTTACTACTTTTAATGGCTAAGACCTAAACAGGTTAAAAAATCAAAATAATGTTACCAGGAACCCTCAGAGCCCTCCCCGCAAGCCCCTCCCCGTCCTGCCCCAGGAAAAACCTAACAGCCCTACTGGTGCTCAGGGACCCATCGAATACAGTCAGAGATCCAGAGCAGAGAACACCCAGGGGCCCTAGCTCAAAGCCTATGAAAAACACCGCCAAATATTCAAAATTCAGCAGGAACAGGGGCAGACTGTGAATCAGCATGACTAATGTAGTCATTCAGTAAGTCACGGAGAAAAAGCTTCATAGATCATCCCCTCTCTCTGCTCATTTAAGGGGCTCTGAGTGTTCCTATAGCAATTTGAATCCTACAGGTTTTTCTCCCCCCCCCCCCCCCCTTTAATCATGTTTTCACCAGACATTTTACACTTCAAAATTTTCCTGGAAAATTTCTTAAATGGACCTGGTGTTATTTTTTGCAATTACCTACTCAAATTCACAGTCAGGGTTCTTCCACCAGATGAAAGGGGGTGAGAGCACTGATGGAGAAGCCAGGGGCTGGGCTTGGGGATTCACAGGTTCTAATGCCGGAGGGTCATTTATGTCCATGGCTTACAGCACAAAGAGAAACGCTGTGCCTGAGGAGCTCTCACAGGCTGGTGGCCGTGTGACGGACTCATGGTTGTGCATGGTTACAGTGTAATCAGAGAACTCTTTCTTGAGTGGAGAGAAGGGAAAGCATGAACAGAATCTCAAAGCTGCCTTTTGAAAAAAAGAGAAATTTCAATGCTTGTCCTTTCTAGAAATATCACTTGTAAGGCCCCAGCGAGGGCTTGTTATGTTTCCTTGATGTAGCACAGCGTGGGATTTTCATAGGTTTCTGACTGTAGCTGGGAAGGCACCCTGGAGAGGTGACATGACGGAAGCTCTCGAGGACGAGGAGACAGACCAAGGAACTGAAGGAACCAGACACTTCATTGTTACGCACCATAGTACGGAGCACAAATGAGATCAGAGGAAATTAACTGTAATGGGGAAAACTTAAAACAGGACTTTCGTTATCCATTTGTCCATTGAAGGGCATCTTGGTTCTTTCCATAGTTTGGTGACCATGGCCATTGCTGCTATAAACATTGGGGTACAGATGGCCCTTCAAATTGGAAGGGGAGGTGAATCAAGAGAGACTATGGACTCTGAAAAACAATCTAAGGGGTTTGAAGTGGCAGGAGGGGTGAGAGGTTGGGGTACCAGGTGGTGGGTATTATAGAGGGCACGGATTGCATGGAGCACTGGGTGTGGTGCAAAAATAATAAAAACTGTTTTTCTGAAAATAAATAAATCAATTAAAAAAAAAACAGGACTTTCGAACTGTTGAATGAGGCCCCATCATATCATGTTCTCCAGCTCAGCGGAGCCTCTCATCTGCACATGAGCAGGGAGGCTAACCAGGGGCTCCTGGCCCGCTGTTCGCTTGGGCAAACCAACCTACATTAATGTGACACTTTGGTTTGGTAAGCAGGATATATAAAAAAAAATAACACTGACTCGCCATATCATATGACACCCCTAGTTTTTCTTTTTATTTTGCCATATTATATCTACTTGGCAACTTGCAACACTTTGTACACTGTGGATTGTATCTCTGAACTACACAAGGCATCTTTTAAGCAAAAACAGGTGGTTGAATGGGGAAAAGGAAACAGATGTGTATTTTCCACGGTCGGGGAAATGTGAAAGCAAGGTGGGTCTGCTATGCTAATTTTCATCTCCCCAAAGGAAAAGAAGAAAAAAGACTTGAAAAACCCCAATGCCTGTCTAGATGGTGGGTCTGTCCCTCACAAGATGGACATTGATCTCCAGGAAAGGGAACCAAGAAACCCCTCTCTGGCAGATGCCTGAAATGAAGTCCAAACTGGGTCCAATACCACCTCTCTTTGGAAACGAAGCCAGTTGCCTGAATCTCTTCTGATGGGAAGTGGATGCTCAAGTTCAAAGACGAGGAGGAAGGCAACTTGCAAGGCGATGGGACCCATTGCCTCCCACGTGCAGAATAAGAACCGGCAGAGGACGGGCACTCACAGTGACACAGGATGGCAGAGGGGATGGGAAGACTAGCAGGCATCCCTGGAGCCACCAAGATGATGAGAACACTGTGCTCTAGGCAGAACAGCCCCAACCCTTCTCAGGACTCTGCAGCATCATGATCCAGAGGGAAATACCATGGCAGGTGGCTCCCATCTGTCTTACAGCCCAATCCTCCTGCTGCATAGAAAATGGAAGGGAAGCCTGGGAACACCTACTCACCCAACTTCAGGAAACTGCCATGTCACCACGCAGTGTGGTCACCAGACCTTCTGAGGTGCTTAAGTTCTCAAAAAGCACTGAGGCCCATGACCTTTCCAGAGTGCCTCAAGCACCTGGGTTGTATCCTGGATTTCAAAGGAAAACACTCCCAGGGAAAACAGAACCAGATCATGGGCTTTGATGGGCACCTATGTGCACACAGGGTTGGGAGGGCCAAGCAGCTGCTGTGAACATCCAGTGGGGAAGACACTGGTGGCTCTGATCTGCCCCTCCCCTAGACCTAGGTGGCACCAGCCCTGCCATGTTGTCCATGTGCCAGAGCCCAGGAGGATCAGATGCTTGTGTTTCACCAAGGAGAGGTATGGCTCCTCAAAGCAGGCAGCCCCTAGATCCTGGGAGAGACCCAGAGGCCGTCCTGTCTCAGCCCCACCCCTTTGGGTCTCTCCGGATCAATATTTGCATTAGGGCCCTTACAAGGACTGCTGTTCTTGTCAGAGTTTGGAGGCCTTAAGCTTTCCATGATTTACTTTAATATTTTCCACACAAGACAATGCTCTGAGACACAACTAGACACCCCCAAGAAGTGCAGCCACTTCACGGTCTTCTTCTCCTGGGGTTTCAGAGGGTCATCTTGTCACTTAACAGGTCACACTAAGTGTAGATTTATGTGTCTGCTCAGTCATTAGTGTGGACCCTGCTGTTTAACATGGAGGGACATGGGCCCCCACCCCCACAACCTCCCATGTGCTCAGTACCATGAAATGTCATTAGTGTCCCCCCCTGCATTTCAGCCTGCCACACAGCAAGAGAGCAGTTTCCTCGGAGAGAACCCTGTGTAGACACTTAGAAAATTAGATACGGATGGAGCACTGTGTCACGGTCAATGGGAGAATATGGGCTCTAATTGGTGCTCTTGGAATCATCAAAAAATTCTCTAAGCCTTCAATGCCACATTTGGTAAATGGGGAGAGTGAACCAGGTGACATCAAAAGACTGAAAACCATGGGTCTGGCCGTCTTCAAAGGCCATTAACCAGGCACACTGCTGGCCGAGCCACCATCTGAGGGCTGGGCTCTTACTACTTGTCGAGACCATCTTCCTGTCCATCCACAGGCAGGACCGTGCTGATGAGAGCGGGAAGATGAACTTGCCCAAAACCCACATCTTTCCACTCCCTTGGGAGTAGGGACATGGCCTGCTCCAGAAGTTGTGTGTTCCCACACACGCTGGGTGCGCCTACTTTGGAAACTCCCTTTAGAAGCTGCAGGAGATCAGCCAGAATGATGTCCCCTCTCTGGGAGCAGGAAGGATTCCTTCCACACAAAAGCCCATAAAAAAGAGATGCAGGGTTGTGGTGCATGACCATCATCAAAGAGCAGATTTTCTCTCTCTTTTTTTTTTTTCCCTTGCAAATTCTAACATTTCAGCATTATAGAATCTTCTGGAAGATATGCTATTTTCAAGCAAAACTTGCCACACGTGACATTATGATGCCATGCTTACTGTCCATCTCAGTTTTCAAAGGCAAAGCAGAGAACAACAAAATCACAACTCTTCCCAAGCAGAGAAAAATATATTCCTCAGCAGCTGTGTGTGTGTTCACAGGCAGAGCCTTTTTATTTTGTTTTACTTTATTTTATTTTTTACAAATTCCCAGCAAGTGTCCCTATCTACAGGCGTACATCAGAGATACGCAGGCCCCGGTCCAGACCACCTGAATAATGCATATACCACAAGACAGCGAGTCAGATGAACGTTTTGGTTTCCACTGCATGTACAGGTCACCTCTCCACCCTCCTGGAGTCAGTATGAAGTGTGCAATGACATGATCTCTAACAAATGTACATACCTCAATCAAGAGTGCCTCTTGCTGAATAAATGCCAGCCATCGTCGACACCCTCAGCGACCCGTGATCTTTGCTGCTGGAGAGCCTTGCCTTGCTGTTGGCGCTGCTGACTGATCAGCATGGTGGTGCCGAAGGTCAGGGTGGCCGTGGCCACTTCTGAAAACAAGACAACGGTGACGTCTGCAGCAAGACTGACTCCTCCTCTCCTGAGTGATGTCTCTATAGTGTGGGATGCCGTCTGGTCACATTTTACCCACAGTAAAATTTCTTCCAAACTGTCAACTAAGCTGATGCAATATTATAAACCCTTTGTTCTATTAAGCACCTTCACTGGGAGTAGATCCCACCTCCACAAACCACTTTCTCTGCTCATTCGTCAGTAGCAACTTTTCATCTGTCCAAGCTGTATCCTGCAGTGGGTCTATCTTGTCCTCAGGCTCCACTTTTAATTCAGGCTCTCTTGCTATCTCCACTACTCCTGTAGTGACCTCTTCCTCTGAAATCATGAACCCCTCAAAGTCATCCACGAATACTGGAAACTACTTCTTCCAAATTCCTAATAATGCTGATATGTTGATCTCTCTCCATGAATCATGAATGCTCTCCATGGCATCTAGGACAGTGAATCTTTCCCAGAAGATTTTCAATTGACTTTGCCCAGATCCATCCGAGGAATCACTATCCAAGGCAGCTATACCCTTAGGAAATGTTATTTTATTTTTATTTTTATTTCTTTTGGAAATGTTATTTCTTAATGACGACGACCTGCCAGCTGAAATGACTCCTTGATCCATGGGCTGCAGACCGGATGTTGTGTTAGCAGACATGAAAACAACGTAAATCTCACTGTCCGACTCCATCAGAACTCTGGGGTGATCAGGTGCACAGTCGGTAAGTAATGATAATGTGAAAGGAATCTTTTTTTCTTTTTTCCTTAGGCGGGTCTCAACAATGGGCTTAAAACACTCTACACCATGCTGTGAACAGATGTCCTGTCCTCTAGGTTCTTCTGTTCCATTCAGAGAGCACAGGTAGAGGAGATTTGCCACGATTCCTAAGGGCCCTAGGATTGGAGAAATGATAAATCAGCCCCCGCTACACGTTAAAAGTCACCCGTTGCACTGGCCCTGACCAGATAATTAGCCTGTCCATGGAAGCTATGAAGGCAGCACTGACTTCTCCTGTCTAGCCAGGGAAGTCCTCGATGGCACCTTCTTCCCGTGGGAGACTCTCGCATCCACCCTGAAAATCTGCTGGTCAGTGCAGCCACCTTCGGGAACAATGTCAGTCTCAACCTTCTGGATCTTTTGGTCACTTGGTGCAGCTCCCACAGCAGCATGTGTTGCTTCGCCTTGCGTTTTCGTGCCACGGATGTGGCCTCCTTCCTGAAACCTCAAGCCCAGATCTCTGCTTGCTTCAGGCTTCGCTCTGCAGCTTCCTCCCTTCTCTCTGCCTGCAGAGAACCAGAGAGAGTCAAGGCCTTCCACTTTGGCTGAGGAGAATGTCGTGGCTGGCTGGACCTCTTATTCACTAAATATTCTCTGTATCAGCAATAAAGCTGTTTCACTTTCCTATAGTTCATGTGTTCACTGAAGTAGCACTTTTAATTTCCTTCAGGAGCTTTTCCTTTGATTCACGACTTGGCTAACCAGTATCAGAGGCCTCAGCTTTCAACATGCCTTCCTCACTGAGCTTTAGTCATGTCTAGCCTTTGGTTGATAGCAGGAGGCATGCAGCTTCTCCTTCCAGTTGAACACGTAGAGACTACTGTAGGGCTATTAATTGGCTTAAATTCAATATTGCTGTGTCTTGGGAATAGGGAGCCCAAGGACAGAGAGGGACCTACGTGAGGAAATGGCCAATTGGTAGAGCCATTTACCAATGAAGTTCATGGTCTTGGATGCACATAGTTCATGGTGCCTGAAAACAACCCTAATAGTAAAGATCACTGGTCAGAGATCATCATAACAAATATTATGGCAACAAAAAAGTTAGAAATATATTAAGTGTTACCAAAATGTGCCACAGAGATGCCAAGTGTGCAGGTGCTGTTGGAAAATGGGGCTGGTAGACTTGTTTCACCCAGGGCTGCCATAAACTTACAAATTGTTTAAAAAAAAAAGCAAATTCCTTTGATCTGAATCCAAGTTCAATAAAGCAAAATGCAATAAAATGAGGTATGCCTATATTTAAAATAGCAAATGCAACATATAATAGTCATAATATGTTCAGTGAGCTGAATTACATCTGTCCCCCTCCCTAGTCTGAAGGTCAATGAGAGATGTTCATACCTCTTCTTACTCAAACGCGGTGTAGCCCCTGGAAGCCCACAGCACAGTGGTCAGGGGTGAGGATGAGTGACCAAACACCTGAATTGAACATCTGACTGGAAAGGGAATTGTTTGACTGGGCTGAGACAGAAGCTGTTGCAGGAAGACAGAGGCAAAAGAAACAGAAAATCCATACAAATCCACAAACATAAAAAGCACAGCAGGATGCCTTGACAGGTGCCCATTCCATAGAGAATTTCCTTTTGAAATTAATGGGAGAGTATGTAAAGCAGCTGACTGGCTGTCCTCTGTTCTACCATGACACCGGCTGGAGGCCACTCGCAATTTCTGTCATGGGAGAAGGAGGTTGTTTAAGAAACATGGTGGCTGGGCGCCTGGGTGACTCAGTGGGTTAAGCCGCTACCTTTGGCTCAGGTCATGATCTCAGGGTCCTGGAATCGAGGCCCGCATCGGGCTTTCTGCTCAGCAGGGAGCCTGCTTCCTCCTCTCTCTCTGCCTGCCTCTCTGCCTGCTTGTGATCTCTCTCTGTCAAATAAATAAAATCTTTAAAAAAAAAAAAAATCTTTAAAAAAAAAAAAAAAAAAAAACACGGTGGCTCAGTTAGCACAAGTATGACAGAGTCCATGGTAAGTGCTGGGTCACTGACACACTGAGTCAATGAATCGGGATTGAAACAGGGCAACGGGCAGGTGTGCAGCTGACCATGTCCTCGGCATTTTCCTTGAGCCTCTGCTGACTCTTGTGAATCTGACGCGGAGTCATAGCTCTGACTTCATGCCATCTCCTCCCTGAGACAAGTGTGCCCACAGTGTCGTGTCTGGGAACCAGTGTTTGGAGCACAACTAGGGACACATCAGAGAACAACTGCAGGGGGTTTCTGGGGGCACAGATGGCCCCACTGTTCCCACAGGCAGAGCCATCGAGCTCATGTTTCTTATCCTGCCATCAACAAAGTTAGATTCTGTCTCTTCTGCATAGGAAGGGGATCGATCTGCTAACAAATTGCATAAACAGCCCCTTCAAAACAGCCTTTTGTTTGTTTGATTTGGTTTCTTTTATACTAAAGATATTAAAATTTATACAGAGTATATTTAGAGTATATTCTGGCACCAGAGTTTGGAAGGCTGTTACCAAGTATATACTTGTAGCCACTGCTTTAGAATTTTGGTTTTTGCATGTTTCTCCAAGTGTGAGTATTTGTTTATAATAATTAAAGAATACTTCATTGTCCATGGGTATGGTAGCTTCATGGAGAAGGTGATCTTGCAGCAGAAATATTTCCCTCCCAGAAGAAGAAGGCCAGGATCTTAGTTCTTCCACCATTGCACGAGGTCTCTTGGGGGACCTCATGGGACTGTAACTCTGGGTCCTTCCTGGATCACCTTGGATTGTTTTAAACTTTTGATGAAAAACTTCACAGTATAGCTTCTGGAAACATTTGTCGTCTTAGCACGGCACTTTCCTTATGGTTTTGAGTTTCATAAAAACCCTTGGCATTTAACATTATTTTGAAATCGTCTCCATAGTATTTCTAACAAAGCAGGATGTATGTCTGCGTGTGTGTGCATGCACGCACATGCATATGCACACATGTGTGTACTTGTGTGTGCACACGTGCATGTTCCATGCTCCAGCTCAACCCTAACTCATGGAACTTGATAACATTTATTCATCACTTAGAATAAGAATATACTAACTTTAGGGGTTTTCTTTTATGAAAAGTAGCTAGAAACTTTTCTAAAAACTTAATTACCAAAAAGGTCTTTGTGACACAATGATCTGTACTTTGCTTGGTCATTTTCAAAGTAATATGAAGGCATACATGGGTGTTAAGTGTTATCTGATAATAAAAACATATAGTAATATCAACCATTAAATCATTACCCCTAGAGTTCATGAATTCCTATACACACAGACACGCACACGCATGCTTTTAAGCTCTAAGACTTTCCAAGATCAAGTTAGAGGGGTTGGAAGATGTTTAATTTATAAAATCCATGCCTTCAATATTATCTTAATGCATGTGAGCGATTATGCTGCCTTTGTGGATGTGGTGGTCATTAAATTCCATCACAGCCAATTTTACAAACGGAACAACAGAACCGTGGCCTGGACCAAGAAATGAACAGCAGCACCAGAATTTTACAGCTGCGTTGGCTCTATTTCTCCTTTCTGTGATGCCTTTTTCCCTCTTTCCATTTTAATTTTGGTGGACACAGGGCAGGCTGTGCCAATGAAACCAAAGATCCAAGCCCTGTGGCCACAGCTTCTGGATCTGTATGTACATCAGAAAATCTCAGGGAACATCATAAAAACACAGCTTTTCCTGGGATGCTGCTGCAGAACCTGATCCTGCTGAGAGCAGAGCTGCCCTTCTGTGGACAGTGGACAAGGGTGTGGGGACCCAGAGATGTCCCATGTTGCTGTGGGATGCTGGACAGCATCCACCAGCCACCTCAAAGCAAAGGGGAGCCTGCTGGTCTGTTCAATTAATGTGTAAAGTCACTCTCCAAAATATATTTTTAGAAGTTCATATTGCCAAGGAGATTCTAACTACCCAGCAGGCTTTCAGATGACACATTACATTTGTTTTTATGACCAACAGGTCCCCACTAACTATTCGCACAGCTGGCAACACAACCTCAGGTATTCACTGTGGGAATCCTGCTTTCCTCTGCAGACCTGCCTCTTCTCTGCTGCTAGTACCTGCACCATTCTTCCAGGGCTCAGATGCAAACATGGAGGACATTCCAGATGCCTGTCTTCCTCCAGCCACATTCGGTCCATGGGTTCGCCCCCCACTCCCTCCCCTCCTCCATTCCTACCTGCTCCACCCCATCCCCACTAACGGGTCTCCTTGCTCCTGCTGGGCACAGCCTGGTGTCCAAAGGCCCCAACTACTCTGCCAGTGGAGCCCTGCACCTGTCACTTTCCAGCGGCGTGACTTGAGGGTCCCCCTCGGGTCCGCCCCCCCCCCCAACAAGCGTCTGTCCAACACATTAGGATCCCAGGAGCACACTCCCTCTGCTTGAAGGCTTGCTCAGGTTTTCTGGAAGCAAACCTAACTTTCAAAGTGAGTGCTTCCCTGGATGGGTCTATTTAAAATTGTGACACCTTCCCCCACCATGGTCTGTGCGCCCCGTCTCCACCATATACAGCGTCACAGCACCTGCTGCCACGCACCAGCCACCTGCTCCAGCAGCAGCTCTCAGGGCTCTGGTTCTGCACACCGACCTGCCTACCACACACCAGGGGCAGGGAGTGTTCTCCTCCACTCTCTGCTGTGGTTACCGCTGAGCCCAGTGCAGAGTGGGTACCGAGAACACAGGATCTCCATGTTTTGGGGCACTGCCTTTTCAACTCTTCAGTGTGGGACATTACTTGGACATTCCTTGGAGTCATGCCTGGGAGAAAAGTGATTCGCATCCTCAGGAGACAGTCTGTGAGGCCTTCCTCTTATATAAATTGGCCAAGAGATTTTACCTTTCAGAGGCTTCTTCTTGCCTTGAGGATAAAAAATAGCAAACAAAACCCTGGCTTATATGTCATCAGATAGTTTCTTGTGTTATCCAAAATCAAAACCTGAGATCTGTTCTTGCTTTCTCTCTGCACTTTGACCGTAACTACTCTCCCCTCTGCTAGTGGGCTCACTCTGAAAAGACAGCAGCAATGACAGACCATCAAAACACATCAGCGATGTTATGAAATTTGTATTAAAACAAGTGCCTATGAGCCAGCCGTACGTTCTGAAGGCACTTTATAAATACGCACAATGAAAGCTACCTGGTGAAGCCTGGACCATGAGTCAGTCCACTTGCATGATTGAACTATTTTTCTTTTATTATAACCATACACTGCAGACAATCAGGAAATCAGCCATCTATCATGGCTTTTGGCAGCAAATGTCTTTTCTTTTCTTTTTTTTTAATAAATGTGACCTCGGCCTTACTAACCCTGCCAGCAGCTAATTATCAAGAAAACAGCTTCAGTCATTGAAAACTTGCTCATCTTTGCAGTTGCCAGCTGGGATCATTTTCACTTTTCTCCGGATCTTGAAATTTTTCAGTGTATAAGGAACTTTGCTTATAGGACAAAATATATGAAAATCTTTAATAGGTCCTAGACTTCTGTGATAATTAGGCATGTGATTGATAAAAGTAGAATGTATAACTGGGGTGCCCGCATCTTTATTTAGCTTTCTCTGTTCTTGGCATTCACTCGAGCCATGAAAACACGCAGAAATTGAATAAGTTGAAGGCCTGTTACAACCACTGGAGCCCAGAATATCTAGAAAGATCCTTACGTACTTAACACATCACATACCTTTCAGTAAAGTAAGTCAATATATTTACCTCTTATTCCGTTGCAATGTTTTGGTCAGTTCCTATGATAAGATGCTTGCCCCAAAGCCCCCAACAGTCATACATCCATCCAGTGCTAAGTTGGGGGTAGTTTGGGGGCTGGATAATGTAATTGATCCAATTCAGATCAACACTAGATTCACTATCACCAAAATGCTCAGATTTTATGTATGCAGTGAGTATAGGTATGGAAACTACAGCAGAACTTCCAGCTTGTCACAAACCACCATTGTCAATTCCACCATAAATGACTCCTTCCATCTAGAAATTGCAACCCTATTGGGGTGACACATAGCCAGAGCAGAGAAAGCAAATTATAACCAGGTCAGGAGTACCTGAAAACCATTTACAGCTGACTTTTTTCTGACCAGTGTCTCGGACTTTGCAGGGTCAAACTCTAAGGTTGCCAAAGTTCCCACCAGGTCCACACCACTAGAGTAGCATGGGAAGTTTGTAAAGGAGTGTTGTTTCTGCTGGTGAAATGTGACGTGAGCACAGAAGAGAAGATGTGGCCACCAACACACACACACACACACACACACACACACACACACACACGGAGGCATTCAAAATTGCATCAGTTCATGGGCAGCAGCCATTCACCATGGTACACACACTGATCCTTTGCAGGACTTGCCTATGACATACCTGTATCCATCCACCATGTATAACTGGGTTTCTAGGGAAAATGAAATATTGCTTATACATAGTTGCACAGGAACACACACATTACTCGACAGAGCTAAACCTGGTGGTTTTGCACACAGCAACCAATCACACGAGCTTAATGGGCACAATAAAGTGTATCATTAGCATACCTGTCATGTTGCAGTATACAAGAGCAGGTCCCAGCGGGCCACTTCCATCTGAATCAATATAGTAGAACCCTGAGGAGTCCCCTCTGTGCCTGTGGGCATCACAGGACTGCTCGAACAGAGCCACAAAGGACAGGGGTCTCAGACAGGGCTGCAGTGAGATGGAGTCCTCCCTGTCCTTAGTGATGGGATGCTTTCCCCAGTGATACTCATTCTGCCTTGCTCTCCAGAACAGTTTCTCCAGGGGATTGCTCCCCTGTGTCAGTCAGGCAGCATGAAGACCCTGAAACTTGGAGCGAAAGATTTTAAGAGGTTATCATCTTTTGTATCTGAACCCTCCTGCTCTAGCAACAAGATTTATTCCAAAACCACAGTAACTGGCCTCACGCTATCTCCTTCTATTGTGCCCCATGATATCTAAGCCTCAGAAGTGCACTGGCTTCGTCTCATTAAGTGATCTGTTATTACCTAATAACCACATCGATGTATTAAATTACTCAGTAGTTATAGCCTCTGTTTACTTAAAACAATCTCCCTGTGCAATGCATTACTTTCCAGAGGAGTTTTCTAAATCAGCAAGTCTCCTTCATTCCATTTATAATGTGTGTTTTAAAAGGAAATTTCCTGAAATGTTTCACAAATGATTATTCAAGCAAATTGAAAGTCAAGTATATATATATATATATATATATATATATATATATATATGAAATATCTCTCAGTAGTTTCAACATATCCTGATTCTTATTTAAATTTTTTATACATGCAATAAATATTTTGCTGTCACAAGGCAAGTGACTAACATCAGTAGATGATGGACTTAATCAATGTTCAGAATAAGTTTAAATGACTAATCAACTGAGTAATAGCTCCCACTTGTCTCACTTATTTCCTTGACAGGAAAGACCCTTTGAAAACCTGAGAAGTGGCTAATGGCAGCCAGTCAAGGACAATGCAGACTGGGTCCCTCAGCCCCCCTAAGGCTGAGACCTGGTATCCATGAACACAGACCTGCAAGTGGCCAGGCCAGAGCCATAGAGCGGAGTGATCCTAGCAGGGACAGAGGGGGCTGAGAGTGGGTGAGAACAGACAACATTCTAAGCTTGCTGAATTATCTACCTTTTAAATCTCTGCCTCTTTTGAAGAGTGAAGAGAATCCGGGAGAGGTGGGGCAGCCATGGCAGAGGGATTTTCTCCTTTCTCACAGAAGAAGATCAAAGTCATGTCTGCCTGCCCAAGGGTTTTGCAAAATATGGCATTCATTTATAAATTATGGCTGAGGGTCAGTGTGTCAGATTAGATTGGCCCCCATCTGTCACACGCCTAGCACCATCCCACTCATGGCCACAGAGACAACATGGATTGTTTTCCCAGACATGCTGGCAGTTTGCCCACTCATGTTTGTGTTTCTGCAAATACATAAATATGCTCATAACCACCTAGGAGAGTGTCTAGAGGGACAGACGCAAAGTGCTAATGGTGGTTACATTTGGGTTGGGGCTGGGCCTGCTTGGGGACCAGAGGTAGCGAAGGAAACACTAGGAAGATACCTGCTGTACATGTGAATGCAGACACATTCACTGGACCCTAACACCAAAATCTTGTCATCTCTGATCCCTTCCTGTGGCTTTGGAACTATCCCACCTTCACTTCGGTAGACAGAGAATCACAGTAAAGTCAGTTCAGTCATTTGACCAAATCAAATTATGAAGGCCATGAGTGAAAGACCTTTTTTTATAACACCTGGGACTTTTTCAATCAGAGTTTTTTGGAGTGATGTTTAAATCAGAGTTACTGATAACACTTTAGCAACTCTATTTTAGTCATTAAGTCTATGTAGGACACCTTGCTCGATGTGATGGGCAGACACTGTAAGTAGGAGGCCACCCCATTCCTAGCTGCAACTCTAGACCAGTCACTCAGCTTCAGACTGCCCAGATGCCCAGCTCCTTCCAAATAGTTACCTCGGCAAGTTCTTACCTGGCATCATAATAGTAAATAGAGATGCAGGTAGAATTGCTCTGGTTGAACTTATGGGATTTGAGGCAGGGAGTGACCTCCCTTTGTCTGCAGAGCCTCCTGGCTCCTCTACAGATCCGGGCTGGGGACCGGGCCTTCTCATCCCAACAATGATGCCTGCTTCCCTGAAGTTCAGTTCACTTAAGGTTGGATATGGGACAATCCATGCTTTGCTCAGTGAATTTTCATGTCATGCTATCTCTCTAAAGGCCCAGAGAAGGAAGACATGCTACAAAAAAAGGGACTCAGAAATGGTGACAGCCACTCTGGAAAACAGTATGGAGGTTCCTTAAAAAGTTGAAAATAGAGCTACCCTATGACACAGCATTTCCACTACTGGGTGTTTGCCTTGAAGATACAAATGTCGTGATCCAAAGGGGCACGTGTGCCCCAATGTTTATAGCAGCAATGTCCACCATATTCAAACCAGGGAAAGAGCCCAGACGTCCACTGATGGATGAATGGACAAAAAAGACATGGTGTGAAAATAAAATGGAATATTACTCAGCCATCAGAACAGATGACATCTTGCCATGTGCAACAACATGGATGGAACTACAGGGTATTATGCTCAGTAAAATAAGTCAATCAGAGATAGATAACCATCATGTCATCTCACTCGAAATTGGAATTTAAGAAACAAAACAGAGGAGCATAAGGGAAGGGAGGGAAATATAAAATAAGATGAAATCAGAGAGGGAGACAAACCATAAGAGATCCTTATGGAAACAAACGAGGGTTGCTAGAGGGGAAGGGGTGGGGGGATGGGGTCACTAGGTGATGGGCTTTAAGAAGGGCATGGGATGGAATGGGGCACTGGGTGTTATAGAAGATGGATGAATCATTGACCTCTCCCTGTGAAACTAATAATACACTATGTGTTAATGAATGGAATTGGAATAAAAATAAATAAAATTTAAAAAATGTCACTGATACACACAAAAAAGAAAAAGTAGAATAAAAACATAAACAACAAAAGCTAGTAATTAGAAAGCAGTGAGGATCTCGGGGCTCTGTTGTGAGCTTCTAGTAGTAATGAATTAGAGGTCAATAAAGTATGTTTAGCTATGAAATTGAGAAAATAATTCTTCAGGAAAGAGACTTGTATTCAAGGTGGAAGAAATAGGATGGAGAGGTGGTCAAGAGCCCTCGCTGGTAGTGGTGTCACCACGGTCAAAGGTGCTGACCTCTGTCTTTCCCCAAGTGCACAGTGTGGAAAATAAAGCACTTACTTCCAGGGCAGTTCTGAAGGTTAAAGGAGTTGAAACGTGCAGAACTAGACAGAGTGAGGGTATCATAGGCATGCGGTAAGTCCCCAGTGTGTAAACCACCACCATCATCAAAGAGCATCAAGATTACAAGGGACCTGAACGTTTGCCTGGCTTCTGGATGACATCTAGAAACCCCCCATGGTATTTCCCATCCTGTGCTCCTCCAGAGACTCTCCCCATGTGATTTTATAAATACTGACCATCAGTGCTTTGTCCTCTTTCTTTGGCAGACTGGACTTGAGAACCAAAGTTGGGTCCAACCCAAGGAACGGAACAAGTAACACCACCATGCCATCTAGATTGATTTTTGTATTGGGGGAGAGGGAGCTTGTTTTTTCACTTTTTGTTATATTTTATCTTCTTATACATATTCCTTTGCCTCCTCTTTTATTTTTTTTCCTGTCCTATTTGATACTACAGATTTCCATGCATTGTTGTAACATGACTAGGAAATAAAATTGATTAAAAATAAACCAGACAAGGGCATCTGGGTGGTTCAGTTAGTTAAGTGTCCGACTCCTGATTTCAACTCAGGTCATGATCTCAGGGTCATGAGATCGAGTCTGATGTCGGGCTCCATACAGGGCTGGGATTCTCTCTCTCCCTCTCCCCCAGCCCCTCCCACTACTAAAATAAATAAATAACCAAACCAGACACAAATTAGTCTCTAAAATACCCTGGTTTTGTTGTTCTCCACCACATGCTTGCACAGATACAGACATATATACACCAAATCACGAAAAGGAAAAAAGAACTGCACAGAAATTGAGACAGTGATGTGTGAGGCTTACAGGAATGGCAGGTCACACCCGTGTATCCAGTGTGCATGCAGTCACAGCTGAAGGTGTCCCAGGACTGGGAGCATTCGCCCCCGTGTTCACAGTAGCTGGGCAAACACCTGCAAGAAAACAGATACACTAGCTTTTCCCCACGTTCTGTCAGGAAAAAATGTGTGTCTTAGCGCTAACCTGCTACAGTGAAACATGATACTGACAGGGCCTTCGGGAGAAAAATGAGACCGTGGACAAAACCTGCTGGGTCTGTCAAGAAGGTTTCCTAATGTAGTACCCACCACGGATAAGAAACCCACTAGATGCTACCAATTGTTCTGTATTGGCAGCAGATCAATTTTTTACACATTGCATTCTATCAAAAAAATGTGTTTGCTTTTTCACAAATAAGGCAAGATTGGTTTCATCCATGATCAGAGTCAAAGTGCTAGTAAAGGCCAAAGGCGGCCAGATGCACCTGTTCCCCTCCTGGCCTCCATGTCCTTGCAGTGGGACCTGCAGACCCTCCCACCAAGAGGCTTAGCCTTTTTCAACCTGGGTTGGGCATGGGACTTGCTCTGACAAATGGGGCATTAGCAAACTGAGACATTAGGGGCTAGAAGAGTGTTTGGGGGTGAAAGACCTGTACCTGGAAAACTATAATATATTGATGAGAGAAACCAGAGATGACACAAACCGACAGAAAGACATGTTATGCTCATGGATTGGAAGAATTAGTATTGTTAAAACATCCTGCTGCCCAAAGCAATCTACCTATTGAATGCAGTCCTTCTCATCTATCAATAGTACTTTCCCTATCCCTATCAATAGTACTTTCTACAGAACTAGAACAAAAAAAAATCATAAAATTTTATGGAATGACAAAAGACCATGAATAGTCAAAAACAATCTTGAGAAAGAAGAACAAAGCTAGAGGTATAATTCTAGATTTCAAACTACTGCTAAGTTACAGTAACCAAAACAGTATGGTACTGGCATGAAAACAGACACAGAGACCCATGGCATAGAAGTGAGAGTGCAGAAATAGACCCATGATCGTATAGTTAATTAATCTATGGCAAAGGAGACAAGAATATATGATGATGAAAAGACAGTCTCTTCAATGAATGTTGGGAAAAATGGACATCCACATGCAAAAGAACAGAACTGGACCACTTTGTTACACCACACACAAAAATAAACTCAAAATGTATAAAGACCTAAATGTGAGACCTGAAACCATAAAACTCCTAGAAGCAAATATAAGCAGTAAACCCTTGCCCATCAGCCTTAGCAATATTTTTCCAGATATGCCTCCTCAGGCAAGGGAAACAAAAGCAAAAATAAACTATTGGGGACTACAACAAACTAAGAAAGTTTTGTCCCATCAACAAACAAGAAAGCAACCTTTCGAATGAGAGAGGATATTTGCAAATCATATATCTGATAAGAGCTTAATAACTAAAATATATAAAGAGTGGATATAATGCAACATCAGAAAAACAAATAACAAATTAAAAAATGAGCACTGAATCTGGACAGATGTTTTCCCAAGAGGCCATCCAATGGCCAACAGACACATGAAAAGATGTTCATGACTCATCATCAGGGAAAGGCAGATCAGAACCACGATGAGATTTCATCTCACTCTGCTCAGAATGGCTAGTATCAAAAAGACAGGAAATAGCAAGTGTTAGGGAGAATGTGGTGAAAAGGGAAGCTTTGTGCACTGTTCGTGGGAATGTAAACTGGTGCATCAACTACAGAAGCAGTATGGAAGTTTCCCAAAAAAGTAAGAATAAAAATGACATATGATCCAGTAATTCCACATCTGGGTATTTATCCAAGAAAAACAAAAACACTAATTCCAAAGGATACATGCACCCTATGTTCATTGCAAGCATTATTTACAACAGTCAAGACATGGAAGCAACCTGAGTAGTCATAACAGATGGGTGGACAAGGAAGATGTATATAAACACACAATGGTAGACTGCTTGGCCATAAAAGAGATGAAATCTTGTTATCTGATAGAACATGGATGGACCTAGAAGGTATTATGCTCAGTGAAATAAGTCAGATGGAGAAAGACAAATACCATATGATTTCATTTGAATGTTGGAATCTGAAAAAAACCTAACAAGTAAGCAAACAAAAGACAATAAAAAAGAGAAACAGACTCATAAATAGGAGAACAAACTAGTGGTTTCCAGGTAATGGGGGAGGGGAGAAGGGCAAAAATATGTGAATGGGATTGAGAGGTACAGACTTTGGTTATAAAATAAATTCCAGGGATGAAAAATACAGCATAGTGAATATAGTCAATAATATTGTAATAAGTTTGTGTGGTGACACTTGGCAACAACACCATTCAGGGTGAGTGTTTCATAATGTATATAATGGCTGACTCACTCTATTGTACACCTAAAACTAAACTAAACTAAACTAAACTAAACTAAACTAAACTAAAACTGTGTTTCAGTTATAGATTAAAAGAACTTAAAGTTAACCTAACTTAGATCATAGACCTAATTATAAAATACCAAACTATTAAATTCCCAGAAGAGAACACAGGTCAAAAATCTAGCTGACCTTGGGCATGGCAATGACTTTTCAGGCATGGTCTATGAAAGAAAAAATTGATAATTCAGGCTTCATTAAAATTTAAAACTTAAGAGAATGAGAATAGAAGCCGCAGACTGGAAGACTGTTTGCAAAATTTGTATTTGACACAGGATGATATCCAAAATACAGATAAAACTTTTAAAAAATTCAACAATAAGGGCAATGAACAACCAATTAAAAACTAGGTCCAAAGAGTCAAAAGATCTGAACAGATGCCTTCCAAAAGATGACCAGATGGAAAATACACATATGTAATCATGAACAGATGCCTTCCAAAAGATGACCAGATGGAAAATACACGTATGTAAGCATGCTTGACATCATTAGTCATTTGGAAAGTGCAAATCAAAACCACAACGAGATGCCACTTCTCACCCACTGGAATGGTTCTCATCAAAAAGACATCATAACAGGTGTAGGCAGGGCCAAGATGATTTGGACCCTACTTATGTCACTGCTAGGAATATAAAATGGTACTTTGGAAATCAATCTGGAAGTTCCTCAAGCAGTTAAACACAAACTCACCCCTGACCCAGCAATTCCACTCCTAGGTAGCTGCCCAAGAGAACCAAAAACACAGGG
Organism: Mustela putorius furo; assembly: GCF_011764305.1. Lineage (NCBI taxonomy): Eukaryota > Metazoa > Chordata > Mammalia > Carnivora > Mustelidae > Mustela > Mustela putorius. The sequence goes on along the minus strand of NW_025422039.1, from coordinate 769,594 downwards.
CTGTACAAAAACCTGTACATTCATGTTTATATCAGCATTATTCATAAGAGTCAAAAAGTAGAAACAACCTACATGTCCATCAAATGAGGAATGGGGGTAAAAACAAATTTGTTAATACCCTCACAAAGGAATGTTATGCATCACACCTTTTCAATGATGTAGAAATGAAGACCAACATCAATTTAAAGGCAAATTACTTGGGTCCTGACAAGCCACATGGCCTCTCTTGTTATACAGTTCAAGCTCTTGATATAGTCCTTCAAAAGTCTCATACATTTGCAGGAACTTACGTAAGTACTTGTTATCCTCTGGAGCTCAATGCCTATTTCTCTCAAGGAGTCAAAGGAATGGGTAACTTTGGTTCCTTCTACTCTATATGCAGTTAGCACTCCTTTGCTATTTGGTAGGAAGGTGCTGGAAATGAGCCCAATGTCTTTCAAAGGACACACAGAAACACTCTCCTGCTAGGTCTTCTGGCATTTGAATGGAAGACACCTGATTTCATGCCAAGAACTAGAAAGTGAGCTTCTTGGGAAAATGGAAGAACGTCTCTTCACCTCCAATGACTATAGAGCAGGTCTGTTTGTACCTGGGCCCTTTCCTTAGTGACTGTTGTCCCCATGTCCTTGACCTATTTAGGCCAGTTTCCTTGACTCTACACACCTGAGGTCAGCTTCCTTACCTCAAACCTCCAACTTTCCTGGCAGGACTCAGCATGAACAAGGAAGACCAGAGAGAGGCACCAGCTGTAGTAAGAAAACTAAAATGGCGGCACACCCCCACGTTTGTGATTGGTGGAAACCACAAGTCCAGGTTGCTGGTGATGCTTACACGCAGATGAGGTGAGCTTGGTCTACACCAGTTTCTTTGGGGAGGGAGGTTATGAATCCTACATATCATGCATGGACCAGGTCCCTTCCATATTTAGGGAAGATGTTGGCCACAGTTGGTGCAGAGGAGGACAATCAGGATTGAGATAGTGCTTAACGCCTTGACCTCTAAACAATTGCTAAGAGAACAGACGTTAGCCTAGAGGAGAGCCAATGAAGGGAATTCACTGAATACTTGTTGGACTATGGGGATAAAGTGTGCCTAAACTTACAGCAGGAAATATGAAGATTCGTGGTAGAAATCTGGGTGGAAAAGAGGACACTGATGAAGCATTTGGTGAATGGGCAAGGGTCTCATTCCTGAAAGATGAAACAGAAGCAAGATTCTCTTCTCTACGGTGAGAAAGAGATCCCCGCTTTGAGATGGAAACTTCAATAGATGTCATGCCTAAGATTCTTCTCAGCTTTAGGATTTTATACTTCTATGATTCCCTAAATATCTTCAGATTTAATAACTAAGCCTCTTGACTCTACCTCCAAAAATCGTGCTTCTTCTTCAGTGTTCCATTGAGTGGTGATACCATCCTTTATCTAGCTGTCCAAGCCAGAACCCAAAGGTCATCCTGACCTGTCCCTCTCCATCCCCCCATAGTCACGCACTCATCAGCTTGTGCTTCTGTTGAACAAACACCGTATACGTCATCTACATTTTTCTCTTCCCTACCTCAGGCTATCATCCCTTCTCCTGTGGGTAGGCAGGTCCTTACCTGGTCTCCGGGCCACACACCCTGTCTCTGTGGCCCACACCCAAAGCATCTTCCCCTGTGCAAGTGGCTTCCTAGCACAGAGACTTCAGTGACTTCCTGGGGAGCCTTAGATCAGTGTCCGGATTTTGAGCTGGCCACAGGCCTCTGCAGCATAGCCCCTTCCCAGCCTGACAACCCCATCTCTCGCCATCCCTGCTGCTCATCCTCAGACACCCAATTTCTACAGCAGCCATGTTCAAACAGGCAGACTCATGGTGGAACTTTGGCTTGGGCTCATGGCTGTACCTTCGCTGGATGTCCAGCCTCTCTCACTCAACTGATATACCCACCTTCCACCCCAGGGTAGGTGTCTCTCCCTCCTCTCTGATAGCCCTGCCTTGTCATAGCACAAATTAGGCACCTGTCCCGCATGTCTCCACAACCTCCCCACAACTTCCACTTCAGTCTACTGATCTCTAAAAAATAACACGTAGAGCATGTGATGCTGCATTTAGCATCTAGAAGATGAATGCTGGCCAAAGTCCACAGAGGTGGGCAAAGTGGCCCCATCAGTACAGTCCATGCCTAGAGATGTTCAAGGTGGCATTCCTGTGATCCTAAAAGAAACCTGGAAAGGACTGTGTAACCTGAGTTATAGGACACAAAATCCTAATGTCCAAAACAAAATTGCTGTGAGACATGATCCTTCACCACGAAAACCTTGTTCCTGAAGCCTTGTCCCCAAGAACCTACAGCTTTCCCAGTTTCATGGGAGCCTGGGGTGCACAGAACACCATATGCATGAGTCCTTGTGCAGCTCCGGAAGGTCTCCTGTATCCCCAGCTGGTTTCAAACATCTTTTCATAACCCGCTGTGCAGTTGGGCCAGGAATGCTGTTATGCATCATGAATTATTAACTCCTTTGCCTGACAGATAAGAGTTACAAAATTGCCTGCATTTCAATCATAAATCTCAGCTTCACTTGAACACAGCATGACTGGCTCTGGACAGGCAAAGTGCGGGCTGGCGATGGCTGGGCTCGGCACGGAGCAAGCGCCCGGCAAGAGCCTGGCATGGATGGTTGCTCTGTCATATTTCCACGTGAATCTCTTTCATGGTGCATTGAACATGGAGGTGGAGGTGTGGCCTGAAGCACTAAGGCAGAGTGAACGTTTCTAACAGTGAAGAGTAAGGATGTGTTTTCTGATGTTAAACCACAAAAAACATAAAAAATTACAATTATTGGCTACATCAGCCAAATCGCCGATGGCTCTTTTCAGACACACTTATGGGGTTTCCATGAACCTCAGCTTCTGCTTTGAGCAGGGAAGGTAACTTAATATCCCAGATCCCAGGGGTCCCTATCCATTGCTGGTACATACTTCTAATAACATTTTTTGGGTGTGATATGGGGAATCTTTCTATTTTGGTGATATACACACACGCACACACACACACACACACACACACACACACACAGGCATACCTCATGCATATTTTGTTGTTTGTTTGTTTTGGGGTTTTTTTTGTGTGTTTTTGGCTAAAGATCTTTCTGCACAAAGGGGCAACATGCATTTCTTATGTAAGAGAAACACTGTGATTGCATCGTGCTTTGTGCAGGAATTCCCAGGGCACTGAAATAACTTCCTGTGAGCGTCACAAGCTCCATGACTGAACAACCTGACCCCTGACCCCTGGCCCTCCTGAGCCACTGACATCCATTCCCATCAGTGAGGGCTATACCTTACCTCCCAGTGAGTGTTTCTGAACCCCCTCTGAATACTGAGATTCAGGATTCCAGAGTTGGCGGAAGCTATAACTTACAGACGAAGCCAGTTTCTATGCCAACATATATTTCATAATCTGAGAATTAGGATTCAAAGTCTTTGCCTAATTCTTTGAATTCTCCTTTTGCCCCTACAAATGAGCAGAATGTAGACGATACCCATGAACATCTGAATTAAGGAAAGCAAGTTCTTATGAGTTAATATTTTAAGCTACTGGAACTTACAGTTTTCTAACACACTGCCAAATTGCAACACAATGTGAACTTTATTGGACACGACATGGGATTCCAACTAGTGCCATTAAACTGGGAACAGATTTACTGCACAAAGCACTTTGCACAGCGTGAACTTGGAAGAGGCTGGCCATACACGGGTGTGGGAGGGTGTCTGGAGCGTGCTCGTTTATTCAACAGGAACATAAGGCAGTCCACTTCAGGAAGGGCAGACATACCAGGCACAGAAAAAATTTAATGTCATCAAGCTAAGCCATCCCTTTTAGCTAGAAAACCTGAAAGTCCAAGAGCGTAACAAACAAGGCGGTTTGAATAAAGTTGCAAGACTTCGTGATTTTAACGTCCTATGGTTTCAGGAGTTTTCTTTCTTTCTTTCTCTTTCTTTCTTTCTTTCTTTCTTTCTTTCTTTCTTTCTTTTTTTTTAATTGAGGTACAATTGACTTAAAACATTATATTAATTTCAGGTGTACAACAGAATGAGTAAATATTTGTATCTTGTGATGTGATCACCACAATAAGTCTCACTAATATCCAGCACCACACACAGTCACAAAAATTTTTTCTTGTGACGAGGACTTTCAAGATCCTCTGTGACTTTCAAATACGTACGCACAACAGTATTCATTATAGTCATCATGCTGCTCGCTACATCTCCACACTTACTTATTTTAGAGCGGGAAGTTTGTGCCTTTGTCCCCTTACACTCGTCCCCCACTATGTCCTCACTGACTGGTACTGTGTTCAGTGTGCGATAACTGGGTTCCTTCTATTCCTCCTTTGGTTTGTGTGACTAGAAATCCCTGAAGCTGAGACCCTTCTAGGGGAAGAGTTACTTTTCATTTTCCACATAGAGAAGGGAGCGTGGGAAGAATCCCGCTGACCACATATGGCTTTCAACTTCCTGGTCCTCAACGATTCATCACCTTTCTAGAATATTCTAATCTGTTTTGTGCCATGAAAGAATTTTTAGAAGAATTTTTACCGTCAGTATTTATACACTCATCAACAATTATAGCACCATGTACAGGATTCTGTAAAAACGAAGTGGCTTGGGGACACACACAAGGAAAACTCACAACAGTGCTTCTAAGAAGACACCATCTGAAAGGAGCAACAGTTTGAAATTAAACAGGGTTGTTTTCTAGTTTTCAATTAATTATAGTTTTCCATACAGGTTGGCTACCAGGAAGAGAGAAGGGGCTAGAAGGAGGTTCTCCCCCTCAGCAGCTCATTTGTTCTTAAACCACTATCCAAAAATCAGGAAAGCCGAAATGACCTGGGATGGCTTTACCTATCAGTGAGGCCACAGGTGTCTATCTGGATGTCACGGAAAGTTCCCAGCGACCCCTGCTGTACCGTGATGGGATCCACCGCCTGGTCACCAATGGAGATGAGCCTCGGGCAGCCCTGAAACCCAGCCAGGAGACCTCTGCATCCAGGGCCAGAGCTGCTGTCAGGACAGCCTGAATGAACATGGAGACACACAAAGGAGAAAGTCAACAGCTGTGACCAAAACAGCCATCAGTATTCTGTATGTGCAAGTTTGCCGCCTCCTGCTCACAGATGCCTAAAGATTATGCTTCCTTGTGGATGGGGGCAGTGGACAGCTGAGAACAAACACTGCTGGTTTTGCTAAAGCACAGAAATAACAACTAGAGCCAGGCTGGTGGCTGGCCAAAAGTAGCCAAAGGTAGCTGAAGGTAGACTATACCAGTATAGTCAAGGCCCATTTACTCTAAGCTGAGTTTGATTTCTCTTTTGAAACCACCTGAAGAAATCGGTCCTTTCAGCATGATATTAAACTATATGAAGTAGAGGCCATGGGATAACAGAATCAGAAGGAAAAAAATCACAGGCCTACTAGGACCTATGAAATTTAAAATGCTTGAGAAATAACGATGTATGTGAGATTCCTACTTTGGGTGTGCGTGTGTGTGAATGCAAGCACAACACAGTTAAAACAAAGTTTGACTATACACACTCAGAGACCTCCAAAGACAATGTAAGTGACCTACGTTTCCAACTGTTTCTGAATGAGGCATTTTAGTCAAATACCTTTTAACACACACACACACACACACAGACACACACACAATTAACAAGTATCTCAACGATATGGCCCTGAGAATAATGGAGAAAAGTTAGCATCCTGGAGCACCCCATGCAAAAAGAAACGGGCTTTGACTGTTTTCAATAATAGTAAATTTTTACAAGTTCGGCTGCATTCACTAATTGGCTTGCTGTAAATTACTGTTAAATTAATGAAGGAAAGAGGCCATCAGACCGTGGTGACTCACCAAAAGCTTTGGTGGCCCAGGACAGCAAACCCGAGTCTGTAAATGAGTTTGATTTCTGTGTGGCATCGTGTGGCTCGTCAAGGCTCTGAAACCGGAACCTCTGGACAGCGACCCCAGACAGCCACCCCCGCTTTCAGCCGGAGCCAATCAGTAATTCCTCTCCCTGCTGCCGCCCCTCCTCTCCAGGAGCTCTTGCCCACGGAGCATTCCTGCCCACGGAGCATTCCTGACCACTTCTACTTCGGTGTTGTGTGATTCCGATCAGTTTTTGCTCCAAAACACCCTTAAAAATTTGAATCTCCTCAGGTTATCTTCTGCCGTTACAAACCACAATGCCTAGGCGGTGGTTTTATTATATCCCCCTGGTTTCCCACGGAGACAAGGCTTTTCTACCCATGACGAGCAAGGACACAGCTTTGAAATCAAAGTCAAAGCTGATCGGGGTTCAGAGCTGCCTCTTCCCCTCGTGGGGTCAGCAGGCTGGCACGTGCTCTCCCACCCTCTTCGGAGCTGCCCTCAAAGCAATCACAGGTCCTTCAATGTGAGCTCGCCAGATTTCCAGGGGACAGGAAAAGAGAAACACACTCACTGCAAATGCTTTGGTGAAAGGCCATCATGCGGAGAAATCTACAGACACAGCTTTGTCTCCATTTCACACACACCCCTCATTTGGGGGACTGAAGTTCTCCCCGGGAACTTCCCTCGCTGCAGGGAGCTGAGTCTCATGGGTGGTACCCTCCCCAGGGACACCAGTGCCCATGGATGCACTGGATGGGTCAGTGACCCACAACCTCAACTGGGACGTCCCTGAGGGGCAATGCTTCTTCAGAGCTCTCTTGAGGTTTCTATGCAATGGCATCACGCCTCGCCTTGTCTCTGCTCATCCCAGCTGCTCTCTCCCCACCAGGTGGGGGTCGTTCCTGAGAACTAACCTCACTAAACCACCCTACACATGAGTCTCCCAAGCAGAGAGCCAGCTTCCTGGGGAACCTACCTTTAGCCACGTGGGATAAAATCTCAAAGCATTCACTTAATTGAGTATTTTACTTTCAGAAACAAACACAGTAGAAGCACAACATTTTTAAAAATAATTTAATATTCTTTTAATTCTCAGAAATTGTGAAACAAATTTTATGCTTTCTGAGAAACTCACCTATTTACTTCTTTCTGTTCCTTATACAATTATGTCTCATTGACATCATTTCCAGGAGAATGTTTTCTTTTAACTTGTTAGATACAGAGTCATAACTATTCATATTTCTAAAAAAAAAATCATTAAAAAATCATTTTCCAAGCATTTAAATATTAAGGAACTTTTTGTCAATATTTACAGGTGGGGCTTGAGGTTATTTTATGTCTCTTATTTTTTAAATGAAATGGAATCAGTAATTAATTTTTTTAGAAAGATTTATTTATTTATGTGAGAAAAAGGGAGAGAGAGAGAGACAGTGACAGCATGAGGAGAGAAGAGACAGAGCAGTGGGAAGACTCAAGCTGGGAGCCCAACATGGGGCCAGATCTCACGACCTTGAGATCATGCCCTGAGCCGACATCAGGCATCAGACATTTAATTACACTGCCCAAGTGCCCCTGGGATCAGTAATTTTATAAAGATTTTACTCATTATGCTTACATGGTTTTCATTCTCCTCTGTCTAAACTTTTGTCATGAGGGTCACTGGTGCACCTTCAAAGGGCAGGGACTGAAGACGGAGCCTCCTCTCGTTCCCACCCAACAGCCACAAGCTTGAGCCTAAGAATTTCCACAAGACACACATGGCCCATCTCTCCTCTTCTTTTAGTGACTGCGGCTTTGCATTCCCGACAAATATACCCCCAAACAAGCCAAGGCCTTCGTCCAGTGAAACCCACTGTTGAGCACAATGAAGCCCCATAAATTAGCTTCATGGAGACATTGACACTTCAAATGTGGTGTTACATCATAAGGAATGGACAAACTGTCCATTTTCCCTTTCCTTTTTCCCTGTTTTATGTGAAAATATTCAAATTTCTGTTTGTAAAAAAAATTTCTGGAAGGTTGGATATATTTGGAAGACACCTGGTGTATCTTTGTGTCTTTATAAGCAGCTTCTACCAACAGTGCTTAGGGACTGAGAACGATAGGATACAGGATCAGAAACGTTCAGCCCTTACACCTTCCCCTTTCTCCAGATCACAAACGTCAGACGCATCTAAAATACAATGCAGTATCTGGGGTGCCTGGTGGCTCAGTCAGCTGGGCATGCAACTCTTGATTTCCACTCAGGTCATGATCTCAGAGTCGTGGGATCAAGCCCCGTGTCGGGCTCTGCCCCGGGCAAGATTCTCTCTCATTCCCTGTCCTTCCCCACCCATCCCCATTCACACACTCTCTCTATCTAAAAAAAAAAAAAAAAAAAGGAGAAGACGAAGAAGAAAAAGAAAAAGAAAAAATAATAATAATACTCAACTGAATCCAGCAGTCACAAAGAAAATTTTCTCAAAGTGGAACATTAAGAAGGAAAGGTCAAACCACAAAGTCCTTCCTTGCTCCAGTTGTAAAAGAAAGGTCAAGAAGCAAGGGGTGCCACAGCCCAAGACAAGCCCAGACTGCCAGCTGTCTGTTCATCCACACAGATTGGCTGAAGTCCCAAGGGTAAGATGGCAGAGGGTCATTTATCCATGACCTCATTTGGGATGGACAGTGAAAGTGGACAGGGGATATTTATTGCTAAGTCAATGGCACATACCCATCACCATGGAAAGAGTCAGAAATTTAAGTACCTCTGAGGATGACAGAGAAATTGTCACTGTATGTCACGACCCCAGAATGGGTTATGAGGTGAGACCTCGTTACAGCCATCATTGTTCCCTGGTCTGCTAAGGCCTCACACACACAAGGACCCTCATGAGATTCGGAGCATAATTTGATGTTTCCCAACTCTGCAGAGCCTGTGTGCTGGTAGACAGCACCACGATGTCACAAAAGGAATCCAGAGGACAGCAGCTTCTCACTACCCTCCCCGGCAGGCACCGGACTCTGTAGAGGGTAGAGCAAAACTGTTGTCAGAAGAACAATTTACAAACAAAGCTCACACTGAGGAGAAATAGAAAAGGAAAAAGGGAAACCTGCACCACATGTAAAAAGGCTATGAATCTGCAAGAGGAATTTTGTCATGGAAAGAAAGCCACAGAGCCCTGCTTTATGCCTGTTGTCCTGCCATAATCATCAAGATCATCCCCTCCATTCACTAAAGTTTCTTGGTTTGGACAATATATTATATGGCCACCCTAACTGTAATAGGAAGGCACCCTAATCTGCCCTTATGGGAAAGCATGACAACAAAAAGTCACTGACCACATGGTGAGCGGGAACTTGCCACTGAACCTCCATCAGGAGAGCAGGCTAAGGAGGGTCTCAGAACATGGGGCACTGGCTGCCATGAATACGGCATACTGCTACTGAGCATGGACTGGATAAAGTGGATTTCCCTGTTAACACAATGCATATTCCAGTCCCAATGGACATCCATCAAGAAGATAATTAAAGAGACACTGGCATACACCATTCTTGGGACTGGATAAAACTGGCATTGATGTCTTTGGGTCTCAAAGGTCCCACTCAATTTGAAACTGACCTGCACCCCTTTCCACAGAACAGAGCTGGGGAGTCCAATGGACCATACAGATGAGGGGCTCTGAACAAGGGATTCTTCCCCTGTGCATACAGCTTTGAACACAGCATATCGACTGAGAATCGGGCTGCATGTTCACTATTCTTATACCTGCCTCTCCTGATTTTCCTTCACAACAAATAATGCTCATCTCCTTATTTAACATCAGTAAATTGGGGTGTTTTGGTTTTGTGTGTTTGCTGCAGCCTGGTGACAGCATTTACTGGGTTGTTTGGATAGAGTATATTCCTTCTCTAGGAAAAAAGATGCTGCTATGTTGGTATAAAAAGGAGAGTTGAATACGTTGGTTTGAATCAGTGCCTGGAATCGCTCTGTAGGAATCAAGTGGGTGTTTACAGCGGAGTATGTACAAGTCATTCTGAATTTACACATTAGTTACAGACAATGTGTGGTGTAAGGAAATGGTCCAATTTCATTTTTCTGCATGTGGCTGTCCAATTTTCCCAGCACCATTTATTGAAGAGGCTGTCTTTTTTCCATTGGACATTCTTTCCTGCTTTGTCGAAGATTAGTTGACCATAGAGTTGAGAGTCTATTTCTGGGCTCTCTATTCTGTTCCATTGATCTATGGGTCTGTTTTTGTGCCAGTACCATGCTGTCTTGATGATGACAGCTTTGTAATAGAGCTTGAAGTCCAGGATTGTGATGCCACCAACGTTGGCTTTCTTTTTCAATATCCCTTTAGCTATTCGAGGTCTTTTCTGGTTCCATATAAATTTTAGAATTATTTGTTCCATTTCTTTGAAAAAGATGGATGGTACTTTGATAGGAATTGCATTAAATGTGTAGATTGCTTTAGGTAGCATAGACATTTTCACAATATTTATTCTTCCAATCCAGGAGCATGGAACATTTTTCCATTTCTTTGTGTCTTCCTCAATTTCTTTCATGAGTACTTTATAGTTTTCTGAGTATAGATTCTGTGTCTCTTTGGTTAGGTTTATTCCTAGGTATCTTATGGTTTTGGGTGCAATTGTAAATATTGCAAGATCTTACACTATTTTTGCCAATCAGTGCCAAATTTTAATTACAACCAAAAAATAGTAAACTGGTAATGAAGAAAATCATTATACTCTCTCATGGAATGTTTAAACTTTACAATTCTGCTCATCATAGAGACATGGTTTGTTATTGGAAACTATACTAACAAGATAGTTTTTCTTCACATCATCACAAATTTATGAAAACACTTAAGAAAAGCCTATTATGCTTTTTTTTTTTACACATTGCCTCCAAATCTCTAAGGCTCTTTCATAGACCAAAGGCTGTTTCATTAAATTGACTATGCATATTAGGAAAGATTGATAGTTTGTACATAAGGAAAATTTTAAATTCACTGGCAAGATGATTCTTGGCAGCTGTAGGATATTTATCACATCTTTTGTAATAGCAAAAAAAATGGTCACCATCAAGTTGTTGCTCAACAGTAAAACGGGATGGCAGATTTAATAAGTGAAACATGGTATCATACACATCAAAACTACATGGCAGTAAAAATTAATTAACTTTACCTATAAATATTCAACAAGGCTGGATCTCCAAAACTAATCTAGAACAACAGTGACAGCAATAACAATAAAAAGAACCCAACAGAAGGCACACGGTAGTGCCCTATTTGTAAACTGAAAAGCCAGGGAACACAAAAACTACTGTGTGAAGTCACCTACATGGATATAGCTTCTAAAGAAAAGCAATACATTAAAAACTTTTCAGTTGTAAAATAAATAAGTCATAGGGATGCAACATACAGCATGGTTATTACAGTTAATAATAAGAAAGTAGACCTTAAAATTTTCATGACAAGAAAAATTATAACTAAGTATGGTGGTGGATATTATCTAGTTATTGTGGGATTATTTCCTAATGTATACAAACACTGAGTCTTATGCTTCCATCTGAAACTGACATGGTGCTACACATTGATTAAAACATAAAAAGGCAATACAAAGATTAGTAAAAAGGGGGACTGGGCAATACTTAACTGGGGGAGTACAAATTTAGAGGAGCGAGGGAGACACTAAAAGCATTGTAGTGTTTAATTGTGTACATTAGGGGGTTAGCCAAGAAACACTCTTTCAAGAAACAAGAGTAGTATTTTAAAATACATACATGAATTACATAGTGACTTCATATCAAATCAACGTGTAAGTATTTATGGAAAGTACCTGTTCTCATGCAGCTGTGCATTGCACATTTGGAACATGCCCGATGCTCAAATATGAGAGAAGACTCTGTGGTTTTAGAAAGATTTTTTTTTAACTTTTTAATACAAAATAACAAGCATTCCATTTTGCACCATTAAACAATACAGCAAGGATTTTTCTTCCTGTCCCTTTTAGTGTTTCAAAATCTTTTACATTTTAAGTTACAGCTCCCAGATAAATTCTTTATTTAGTTTTGAAGGAATTGGTTCCTCTGCAGAGCTCTAAAATCCATCATAAGCATAAAAGTTTAAAAACCTGTCTGGGTGAGAGGTGTACCATATTTGGCAGGTGATAGAGAGCAATCCAACGTTCTAATGCTCCTGCTGCTGCTCCATGCTCACAGAGATGCTGGTTATAGGGGGCTTGAAAGATTGAATACCCTGATGCACGGTTTGTGGGCTTACTGTCTATTCTTATGGAGGATTTTATACTTTCTTCTTGGGTTATCAAGTTATCTTCACCATGGCCTCCAACTTATTTTGGAAAGAAACAACCATAAAATGCAAAACGGGAGTAAGAGCAAGGATGGCCTCCAGCCACGATTAGAAGGAGGACTCACAACTGACAGGCCTAAGTGCTGGTGGCTCAGACTTTTCACATGGATGCCTCAGAATGGACATTTGTTTCCCTCAGGAGCTCCCCCTCCCTGGCTGCATGGATTCTGGACAGACTCAGTCAAAGTTCTACCAAACAAGCAAACCCGCCATCTCCTGCAGTTGGGGTGATGGCCTGGTGTTGTCTTGGTAAAGTTTACCACGAGGTAGTGAGTGAGTGTCAGTAGCCAATAAGTTCCTCTCTTGCTTTGGTGTAGGTAATGGTGTCCTTGTGCCTAGACAGTGGGCAACAGGACCCTTCCTGAATGTTTAGGGCAACAGAGCAGCTGGGAATCTTGGGGAAATGCAGATTGTGGCTCAGGAAGTCAGGAGAGTTACATCTGCATCTGTGACAAGCTTGAAAGTGGTGCTGCCATGGGTGGCTCCCGGGCCACACCAGAGGACCTGGGCCCCTCAGGGAGGAGAGCAGCTGACAAAAAAGACCGCCCACGTGCAACAAGGAAACTGTTGCATAAAAACACCTGAAGGAAAGGTTCTAAGGGTTATCTGGCCTTCCGAAAATACTCTACAGTGAAGCACAAAAGGTAGGACAGAGAGTGAGGACCCTCAGAGTGGCCTGCACAGAATCACCTGGAGTTTCCCTGGGTGTCAGAGCCAGAGAAAGCAGATCTCTAGGGATGGAGTCAGGCCCTAGCATTCCGGAAGCTTTCTAGGTGACTGCAGTGAAAACAAGTGCTAAATTCAAAACCAATCTTAGCAAATGCACATTAAAACAAGGCCCCCCATAGACTTGCATTTTAGGCCATAATTTACCATCTTTGTCTGGGGCGTCTGGGTGGCACAGTAGACTAAGCACCCTATTTTTGGTTTTGGCTCAGGTCATGATCTTAGGGTGATGAGATCGAGCCCCATGTCGGGCTCCACACTCAATGGAGAATCTGCTTGGGATTCTCTCTCCCTCTCCCTCTGTCACTCCCACTCATGCTCTCTCTCTAAAATAAGTAAATAAATCCTTAAGAAGAATTTACTGTCTTTGCTCAACATTTTCATTGACTAAACTGAAAGAGAAACCTCACTCTTCACTATTAACCTTCATTTAAAATTGCCAGTTGTCTCAGAAGGCAGGAGCTGGAAAGACAAGGATGGTTTGGTTGCCAGCACCGCTGGTTCCTTTCACTTACCACCCAAATAATAGGTGTCCCCTGAATCAATCTGCCCACGCAGGGAGTGAGACACAGAGGCTGCCTCACCATCCACCATCACGCTCAGGTGATTTTCTTTCAATGAGAAGGACACTGAATGCCACTGCCCATCACTTAATCTGGCACCTGGAAGTAAACAAAATTGGGTAAGAAATTCCTAAAAAACCCTATAGATGCAGGTACGCAGAGCCATGCTTGAAAACAAACAATACAATCACAATCTTAGACACCCTACAAAACTTCACCTGATGTTTGAACTCACCCGAAACCCCCCGAGGTTATTTAGCTGGCTGGGCAATGGAGACTGACCACAGAGGGCAGCTGGGCCTCTCAGAGAGAAAAGGAGAGGCTTGGGACATATGTGGGCTTGGGGGTTTCTTAACAGGCAAAGAGATCATGTGGTATCCTGGTCATGTTTCTCTAGGAGGAAGGGATTACCTGTGGAGTGAGGCTCATTGAGTAAATATGTGGTTCCAGAGGGCCCTTGCCTCTGACCTCCCACAGTCATAGATTGCTCAGTCACATTCTAACACAAATTATATTCTAGCAAAAATTACTGTGTTCAGTTAAGAGTATTAAGACATATGTGCACAGAGCAATGGCTGTGTTTCACTTTCTCATTGCTCGGTTAAATCAGAAAAGTACAGGGAGAAAAAAAGAGAAAAGAAAGAAAGCTGTATTGAGAGGGGGAGGAAGAATCAAGAGTGGACAGTCTAAACATTCTGCCTGGGACAGCGCAATCTTAGTTTCTCCCAGTGCTAGGGTTTTAACAGACTAACACAACAGGATCCTGAATGAGCTTGAAATGACCAAATATCCTAGTCCCCTGGCACAGGGCGTACTTCCCCATCTTCTAGTTCATTAGTATTTTAGGATGTTGCAGAAGGATAATATTTTCCAAAATTGTTGTTATAAAAATAAAATCTCGTCCCTACTATAACATATTATTATTATATATAATCTTGGTAGACTATTTGGAAAAATATATCATATATATTGATGTAACTCTTTAGAAAAAATGTATCAGCAACTTAAGTATTACTACAACATGAAAATTCATTGAACAAAATGTAACGTTTAGAAAGCATCACATTAAAGTGTGTGTGTGTGTGTGTGTATGCATACTCAATCACTGTCTAAAAATGGACAAAAACCAGTAGGTAATATTTTTAAATGTTAACATTAACTTTGGATGAGGGAATTGTGTTTGCCTTTGTGCCCATATTCCACTGGCCAAATTGAGTCATTCGTTCAAAAGCAAGGGACTCCTCCCCTCCACAGGGAGGCCATGGCCCCAGAGACACCAGCTGCTCTGAAGGAGCACAGTGAACAATTGGAATATTTAGAAATTGTCTTGCCCAACAGGGAAACAGGTCATAAACAAACACTTCAGCTCATTGAAAAACAACAAAGTGAGACTCTTTTGATGTCTTTGATGTCTTGCCCAAGCTTGCGCATGACCCTGCCTGACTCTAATTTGATTGTCTTGGGGAACTGTCCTGATAGATTAGCCTATACCTCTTGCAAATGAGAAAGGTGCTGACTGCTTAGAGTCCTCTAAGTCAACCTGCAAGGGTCAGAAGTTATTTTCTAGCTCATGGGGGATCAGCCCCAAAGAAAATACGGCCATGTTTCTGGTGGAAAGTTAACCAGGCATATTTAATTTAGTATCAGAGTTTGGCCCAAGGAACCCAATCAACCCCGTAAATCCATGTTCCTCCAATGCTCGTTAATATGTCAATGATACTGCAATTAAAAATGAAAATACATCTTTTTTTGTCTTGGCTTCATTTCTCATCAGTGATGTTGACATGGATTCAAGACCCATGTGCATGGGAAATATGTTTCTGGCCTGACCCAGAAGGTCATAGACCCTACTGTAAAAATCACGATGCCTCTGCTCCTCTCAGGCTGTGAAATAGGAGCGATGGTACTTCCCAGCACTCCCTTTCAGGGACTTTAGCTCTTTGCCGTGTACACCCATCTCTCACTTTCTGTGTCACATTTGTGAATCCAAAACTGTTGCAAAGACCCCACACAGGATAGGTTCATGAGCAATGATGAGAAAGCTGACACAGAATCCAGAGGATTGCGGTTAGATACTCAAGACCTACATTATGACACTGGTCCTAAAGGAAATCCTCCAGCCCTAGAGCTGAAGGAATCCACAAACAAGAATCTGGGAGCGTCCCTTCCACTCTTGTCATTCAGTATTTATTTTAAAGTTTACCTAACTATCTGTCAGGACAGAACCACATCCACTTAAAATCTGATGTTAATGGGACACCTGGGTGGCTCAGTGGGTTAAGCCTCTGCCTTTGGCTCAGGTCATGATCCCAGGGTCCTGGGATTGAGCCCCACATTGGGCTCTCTGTTCAGTGGTGAGCCTGCTTCCACCCACCCCCAGCCTGCCTCTCTGCCTACTTGTGATCTCTGTCTGCCAAATAAATAAATAAAATCTGATGTTAAAATTCCCTCCTGTCCTCTCCCTGCCCCCTCCATTTACCCATCTATTTAGGACATAGAGTTTTTTTTCCTGGGAGAACTTGCAGAAAACACTCCAGAATATCTCCTTGAATGGGTAATAGATGCTATTTACCTCTATAATAAAAGACTGTTTTTAATAAAATTCGGCATTCTCATTTAAAAGTGAAATGCCTGCTCTTATGAACATTCTGTTTCTCCCCATTATAATTCTCACCCTTTTGTTTTTCTTTTGTGTGTCTTCTACCACTTCTGACAGAAGGATGGCCTGTCTCCCCGACAGCACTACAGTCAAAGGATGGATAGAGAAGGGAGGGTCAGGGGCATTTAGATTTGTGCTACTGGGAACACGATGCTTATTCTCCCACCCACCCCCCAACTCCACAAAGGCTTCAGTCTGGGTGGCCAGGGATGGTCTCGAGACTAGTTCTGGAATAATGAGAACTAAAGGTTTTGGAGTGACAGCTGACTAGCAGGCACTGGGCTCATGGTCTGTAGCTCAACATCATTGTTTCTACCATTGGTCACACTAGTGTCACTCCAACAAGGAGGACCCGAGGCTTGGGGAGAACATGGGTGGCACTTTTTGAGCCCATCAGGCCTAGCAGCACAAAGGAGGGTCTGGAAATGGACCTGGGAGGCGAGTTTTCTCACACACCCCTCCCACCAGCTTGTGTCAAGTCCAACCTGATCACAGAGAACACTGCCCTGGGCAGTCAAGTCCCTTCGGGAAAGGGTGGACTGTATATTTTTCTACAGAAAGGGAACGCATGTTCCCCTTCCCCTCACTGACCTTCTGTTCCCACCACGCTCCGCTGGCCCAGTTCCACAAGCACACAGACACTAGATTGTACACTCTGGACCTTTCTAGATC
Organism: Mustela putorius furo; assembly: GCF_011764305.1. Taxonomy (NCBI): domain Eukaryota; kingdom Metazoa; phylum Chordata; class Mammalia; order Carnivora; family Mustelidae; genus Mustela; species Mustela putorius. The sequence continues at coordinate 752,710 of NW_025422039.1, read as the reverse complement.
CCTTCACAAACACAGTGAGGTAACTATTTGGAAAAAGGACCCAAAAGCTGGAAGCATGATGAATGGTAACTGGGTGTCCTTTCCTGGCATTTGGCATGATTACGACTCACTCAGCCTTTAAACTTTGGTTCTTGGTTTGGTAGGTGCTTTCGCACTTCATCCAAGGGTTGGAGTGAAAACCAGTCACCATCTGCCTCCTCTTGATCACTTTCTGTGCTTTGCAGACACCGTGCCTTTCTCCAGCTGAAGGCTTGTGGCCCGCTGCCCAGACCGCGTCTCTCGGGGACATTTTTCCAACAGCATCTGCTCATTCTCTGTCTCTGTGTCACGATCCTTCAGACTTTTTTATCACTGTGACATTTGTGATGCTGATCTGTGATCTGTGATTACAACTCACTGAAGGCTCATGTGACACCATTTCTTAGCAATAGCGTATTTTTTTAAATTAAGGCACGTATATTGTTTTTCCAGACATAAAACTCCTGCACATTTAGAAGACCATGGTATACTGCAGATATAACTTTTATATGCATGGGGAAGCAAAAAAAAAAAAAAATCCATTTTGTTCACTTTATTGCAATATTTGTTGTACTGGGGTGGTCTGGAACCAGACCTGAGTATCTCAGAGGCAAGCCTGTATTTCAAAGGTTAAAAAAAAAAAAAAAAAAAAAAAAGAAAAAAAAAAAAAAAAAAAAAAGGAAAAAAACCTCAAATGCTTCTCTTTATTTGTTTTTTAAAGATTTTATTTATTTATTTGACAGAGATCACAAGTAGACAGAGAGGCAGGCAGAGAGAGGGGGAAGCAGACTCCCTGCTGAGCAGAAAGCCCTATGTGGGGCTCAATCCCAGGACCCTGGGACCACGACCCGAGCCAAGGCAGAGCCTTCAACCCACTGAGCCACCCAGGTGCCCCACCCCTCAGATGCTTCTTTAAAAAGCAGCAAGAAAAATGCACCTCTGGTTTGCTTCCAAAATTAATGTGTTACCCAGTGAAAACTTAAAAATTCAATTCAATAAAATATTTCTATAATATTTCAGTGCCAGCCTTCAAAAAAAAGTTAAATAACTACTCCCAGTATGTTGGAAGGGAGAACGGTGTGTACTCACGTGAAGCAACAGCAAAGCACCATCTCTTCATTAATAAGACACACAGCTTGTAAATCTACACAAACCAAGAGTGAAGCAATTTCCAAAATCTGACTTGGTTGTGCCCATCTGCAGAGGTCCACAAGGAAACTCCTTACGCCATTGGTCAGATTTTTTCTTTTATTTATAAAGAGAAACAAAGAGCTACGTTTCATTCCTGGCTTTCCATCCTGACCTGGTAATCTGGGTCAGGCAAAGTGCTCCTTCTGTAGTCAACACTCGTGGAATGACACCTACCTGGCTTTACATTTTCACCAGCACTCTAACGCAAAAGAGTCCCCAGACTCTGAGGATAACACAACCCTGGAAGGGAGTTTAGAAACGTGGGTCCTTCTTGGAAACCGAGAAGAACATTCACCCAAAGTTATAAGAAGCCTTATCCAAAACAGGGATTCCCAAAGGAACAGAAAATCCAGGAAAAATCGTAACTTCAAATATGACTGGTGTGTGTATAGGCTCAAAATATGGTATAAGGAACCTCTTTTCGCAGGACTCCAACTTAGGATACTGTTCTCCAGTGTTTCAAGTGGACTGCCAACTCCACATCATCAGTTGATAGCAAGGTTATTTTTTAAACTTTTTGAGAGGTATATGTGATCTGCAGCTAACTTCGGCTTACACTGACTCACACACCAACAGCCTGGAGGAATCTAGTTCAAAGGTAAGTGAACTCTAATTCCCTCTAGAAGGATTATGAGTATCTTACTGATTCAGTCGTTCATTCAGTGCAGAGGTGACAGAAGGACAGTGCAGTCACAACAAATGCCTATTACCTGCTGTGATGTCCCTCGCCGGGTGTTCCGGCTGGAAGAGACTCAGCCTGAGTTTTCCATCATTAAGAACGAGGACGAGAGCCACTGGCCCTTGTGGGTCAGCAGCAGCCCTGCCCTGTTCCACGTTCGGAATTGGAAAGCGACCGACACCTTGTCCTCTCCGATGGTGCCCGGCAGAGCCAAGTAACTCCTGGAGCTCAGAAAAGTCACAGGCACAATTTGTGGGTGTGAGCATGAGAAGGACACATTTCCCTGTAAATACAGTGGGAAAAGATTTAGGAAGGGGCAGAAGGGATGCTTTCATGAGCAGCGAGCTTTCCAAGAGGTGCAGTTTCCTATCAACCTTCCAGCAATTGAGGACTTAAGAACTAGGCTTCCCCATCCAGCTGCAATCCAGATTTACCTGATAGGTCCCTCAAACTGTGACACTGCCCTGGCTGGGCAAACCTCTTTCTGAGGCTTTCAGGGCAGTTCTGTCTCCTCTATTTCTGGGCATTGGCAAAGGAAACTTGAGACATGTCTTTCCCAGGCCTTGCGCTGGGTACAGGACAGAACAAAGGAGACAGATTTCTTATACCTCAAGGCACTGGCTTTTTACATGCGGCATGAAGCCCAGCACCACAGATAGCAGCTCCAGGAACCTTCCTGCACTCCGCTTGGCTGTGTAAATGCTTACACACCCATTACTCAGGGGACTCAAACATCTGGCTCAGGCAGGCCATGAGCTTCGGCCCGTCTGAGGCAGGGGTATGGCCGGCCTGAGCAGGCTGCCTGCCTCTTAGAGGCTCCCATGGGCCGTGTCAGCACACTCTCCCCAGCCTGACCTCTGACCTGCCAGGTGCCTGTTTTTTTATTTCATTCTATTTTACTAAAAAACACACCTTTGAGCTTTAGATTATATCTACTGCTCCAGGAGCAAACTTACCTTTAATCATAGTGTTTGGGAGGAAGGAACTTAAGTTCTTAAAAAAACTCCAATTAAGTGGGGCACCTGGGGAGCTCAGTGCGTTAAGCCTCTGCCTTCACCTCAGGTCATGATCGCGGGGTCCTGGGATCAAGGACTCAGTAGGGACTCTGCTTCTCCCTCTCCCTCTCTCCCCCCCCTGCATGTGCTCTCTCTCTCAAGTAAATAAATTCTTTTAAAAAATTTTAGATAAATTTTCATAAATTCCAGAGGAATATGTGCCCAAATATTGCCCTTCCTCTCAAAAATATATACCATAAAAGCACTGTAATCAAGTCAGTACAGCATTGGTATGGAGTAGACACAGCAGTGGATCCCAGTGACTGACCCACAGAAAGATCTGAGACCACAGGTACAGCCAGTACACGGTGGGCGGTAAGATTCAAGCCTGTGTGCAGAGGTTGGGTCTGATCACTAAACAGCTCAGGCACAAATGGGAACCCGCGAGACCTAAAATAACTACTGATCTGTACAGAGTAAAGCCCAGACAGTAGAAGACTTTTTTTTTTCAATTTTAAAGTAAATAAGTAAATGAAACTACCTTAAAACTTTTTACAGGAAAATCCTTGAGACTGTAGGGAGTCTGCTTCTTGAGACTGAGTTTAGGGTTTCAGAAGTATTTCAAAGCAGGAACAAATACTACAAAGCTATTCAAAAAATACACTGAGACATTGGCTATGTACCAATAAAGGCATTTATATACTCAACATGGCCCATAACATTTAATATAAAATATTATATATGATATATAATTATATTATAACATGATCTTATATTTCTTAGAAAATTGGTTAATCAGGGAAAACATTTGGATCATGAATGACATAGGGAGATCTATCAACCTTAAAACTCTCTTGTAAATTGGGGCACCTGGGTGGCTCAGTCAGCTGAGTGACCGACTCTTGATTTCAGCTCAGGTCATGGTCTCAGGGTCCTGGGATTGAGTCCCATGTAGGGCTCCGAGCTCAGTAGGGGGTCTGCTTGAGAGGTCCTCTCTCTTTCTCTCCCTCATGCTCTCTCTCTAAAATAAACAAACCTTTTTAAAAAAAAAGCATTCCCACAGTTTTCACTGAGTTGGAAAATGGAGATGGAGAAAAGGTCACATAAAACAATCCCATTTCTATAAACAACGCTCGATATGGAGGCATCAATATTCACAAAGATGGGTGCACTGATTGTAGAGGAATTGGTTCTAAGGAACCAAATGTGGAAGGACAGACGCTAGCTCACTAACACGCTAGTCCAGGGGACGGCCTGCAGCCGCGTGGAGGGACGGAAGCCTGACAACAGTCCAACCCATCTGAGGGGTCCACCTGCTTTGAGATAACATGCTCCTTACTCGCTGACCTGAGTCCCCAGATCCACAGCAGACAGACCACTGGCCTTGGGGTGAGAAGGTCCCAAATGTGCCCAGTCGCCTGTTCGATGCCACATCCACCTCCTGAAGAGTCAAGCAAGTTTTCTGGCAAATCTTTTTCTTTCTTAGGTCACAGGACTGATTTTACTAACCTCCCTTTGTGTATCTGTGGGCCTTGGCCTCCCTTTGCAGAACAATGGGGTGCCCATGAACATCAGCAAACAGGCATCAGATCCCCGAGGCATAGACCCTGAGCACGAAGATGGGGTTTGTGGCCGGCACAACCACGGAGTCTGCCTGGGATGGAGAGACACAGCAGACCACTCCCACCCTTCACTGACCCACTCCTAACCCCTCTGCAAATTGCTGGCCTGGGTAGAAACCCAGCAGTTGGCTTCTGCACAAGAGTCCACCTTCTCCCCAAGTTCCTGGCCTCAAATTAAATTAAGCTCAAATTCCTTTCCAATCCAAATTCATCTCTCGAGTACTGGCCTTTCGAGTGAGTGGCAGGCACTGAGCTAGGAGTTCAGTAACAGGAGAAAGGAGCAAGAGGATATCAATCCCAACAGAGACTCTTCCCCAAAAAGTCTTTATTCAGATGCATTATGACACATTTGTGAAAGCGTGCATCTGTTTCCACACTCCTGTAAAAATTAAGAAGCCGGTGATGGGGATAGAGGAGGGCACTTGTGAGGAGCCCAGGTGGTTCAGGGAATTGCTGAATCCCTGAACTGCACACCAGAAGCTCATACTACACTGTATGTGAGTGACTAGAACTAAAATTTTAAAAAGTTAAATTAAAAAATCAAGTTAATATTTAGTGAATTAAGTCAAATACAAACTAAAAGGTGTACGTGATTGGCACTTTCCCTGCCTTCAGAAGAGGCACATTCTAGCCTGGGTCCATCAGACAAGCTGCAGTTCCCTGCTCCGTGGACCTCGCGTGTAGCTCTCTTACCATGACGAGGATCTGCGGTGTGTGTTTCTTGGACAAATCAATGAGATCCACTCCATTATAGTAGAGATTTTCAAAGCAACCATAAAAGTCTTTTTGTGGGAATGCCACTGATTTTTCTGTGTCCAGGAATCCCCCCAAAGCTGATCTTAGAAAGAAAAAAATGACATAAGTAATATTGTTTAATGATTTTCTGATTGCCTAAAACACGTATTCTCAGCAGTTATAGGATAATTGCCTCCAATCTATCTGGCATTATTTTAACATTAACATGTTAATTTCAGGTGAATTTTTAGACATAGATGTACCAATTCTTTCTTTATTAAATTTAGATAAGTAAGTTAAATACCCCTTCTCACAATTTGCTACTCAAAGGGCTATGTCACTTCAGCTGATAGGGAATGTTGTTTGTTCATTTCCACAGTCACTCTTGATCTGGGTGACAAGGTGGCTAACCATGATAACATTCTACTTTACAAACCTTCCTAGAACCCAGCTTCAGGCTCCAAGTCTTTGCCAGGACACTGCTGATGGGTTAGAATAATGAAGGCATCGATAATCTCATTCATGACCAGGCTCTGCAGCTGGCCTCCTTGGCTGAGGCCACTTACACTAAATGAATGTTGAAATAATCCCCTTTTCTCTGATAAATGTGCTGAGCAGAACTGGCAGAACAAAAGGTGTTCTCCAGTGCCAGTTAGATACATGCGGGCAACATGCCAGAGATGCGTTAAGCCTTTAAATGTCCCTAGAAACAGTACTTTGATTCGCCTGACCATGGCTCTCTTGTTCCTTGAAAAAGCAGGTTGGAATGTAAGGTGCTTACTTCTCCAAGCACCCTGGATTGTTAATTCTGTTTACAATTTCTCTAAAACACAGAGATCTCCTAAGGAATGGGTCACAGCCAACACCAGAGGTAACATGGAAAGCCATCTGGACACATGTATTTTATTGTGCCACCTGTCATACTGATAGCTCTTCATCCACACACTTTCCGAATTCAACAACTACTTCCTCCCAGGGGAGAACTCACACCTATGAGTGATAAAACATCTCAACAATGCGCGTGGGTCTCTCTCTGGGCTGACATCACCCGTGAGAAACGTTTCACCAGAATTCCAAATTACTAGCAATTGGAATTTCTCTGTGTAGAGATATTTTCTTAAAAGGTTATGCTGCGTTTAAATAACAAAATCTGTAATACTTGAAAAGAAATGTTCATACCTTATAATCAAGATCCAAGTAGTCGCACTTGCCCTCGGCCTGGAAATGCTGACTGTGCCTGTCCACGGTGAAGTGGACATGGGTGTTTCCAAGCTCGATAAGGACAGAATGCCAGTGCTCATCATCCAGCAGGCTGCCCAGGGTGAGGGTCGCATGGGCATCAGAGGAGGGCAGGTTAGCATGGCCTACAAGGACAGGCAAAGCAAATGAACCACCCCATCCAACCCGGTACCATGGCTGCTGTGTGGGAGGCCAACTCAGTACCGTGGCTGCCCTGTGTGAGGCCAACTCAGTACCAGGCTGCCCTGTGAGAGGTCAACATGTCCCCCAGTCACTTTCCTTGCACACTTCTATCCGGAGAACTGGTCAACTGCCTTTACCTCAGCCTCATGTACAACCTTCTCTCACTCAGGAATGATTTCTTCTACCTTTCTTGTGTTTATTATTGTTAATTATTGCATTTTTTGGTTTTCTTGGAAGTATCTTCTTCCAAGAACCTCATGAAGCACATGGCCTCATGGCTCCTGAGAACCTTACAGAGAGCACCACCTCACAGTTTCAGGGATCCACCCCTTGTCTTTACAATATTATCAGGATATTTACTGAACATGCACAAATGTTTACTGAACATGCTAATCGAGCTATAACACTTGTTACAGTAAAGTACATTCAGGATACATGGGTGTTCCCTATAGTACACCTCAACTGTGGAGCAACCATGCTTCCATTTGCCCAGACCATTCTGTTTCATGCCTCTTGCTCCAGAGTAATTATTTCTAGGGTCTTCTTTCTTTCTTGAAAGTGTTCTGGTTTCAGGATAAATTAGCTACTTAACTGTGAAAAACTAAGCATAAAAAGATACTTCCATCTAAAGAGGTATATTTTTGAAAACACCCACTGGGAACTTTTTACCTGAATTAAGCAATAAGATGAGCTTTCCTCTAACTAACTGCAGGGTGACATGTTTGCCGTTTTGTCCTTCTCTGTGGAGTAGAATCCCATCAGTCTGCCTGGTTTTAAATTTCAAAGAAATAACATCTTTTGCTGGACTCATGGATTTCTGATTAAACGTGTATAGCAAGAAGCTTTTCCCATCAAAGTTAACCATCTCGGATCCTATAGCGGGAGAAATTAGAAAATAATCTAAGTATAATACATCTTTACTCATGCACTGAATTGAGCAAATTGACACAAACACACGGAAACATAATATATCTCCAGTCTGTTTAGTGCAGAGGGGAAAAAACGGTGCTGCCCATCCACCCCAATACCCATAGTTGAGATCCCTAACCTCTACTCTTTGCCTTTTCTGACATTTTCCATAACATATATCAACTAGAAATACTTCTGCTGACGAAGTCCAATTGCTTCTGCCTTTATACTGGCCACTTCTCATCCTGTAGACAACAAAGATTGGTAAAACAGTTGAAGTCACTCCCCACAGTGGCACATCATGGCCACGAAGTTGCCATTGTCCCTCAGCACTCTGATAGTCTTATTTTTCCCACTATCAAGGTCACTTGCATTCTCTTTATTGAAAAAGTTATATTTTGTCATAAATGTAAAAAGAACACTGGCAACCAAAGACAGAACAGGAGACATACAAAGGGATTCATACTACCCAGAAGAATCTCTTGTATTTCTCATTTTTCACAAGTAAAAAGACAAGATGTTACTGTCCTTAAAAAGTAAAAAACCGTATGATTTTACTCATACATGGAATCTAAAAACAAAAGAAATGAATAAACAAACAGAAAGCAGAACGAGACCTATAAATGCAGAGAACAAACTGGTGGCTATAAAAGGGGTGGGGTGGGGGATGGGTAAAGTGGGTGATGTGGAGCGGCAGGTTTGGGCTTCCAGTCATGGAGTGAGTGAATAAGTGACAGTGTGAAAGGTATGGCCAGGAAATGAGTCAACGATATTCTGATTGAGTTGCATGGGGATGTGCGGCAGCCACACACGCTGGTGGTAAACATCGGACAACCCGTAAAATCGTTAAATCACCATGTTGTACACCTGATGCTAATGTAACATTGTGTGTACGCTGCACTCAAATATTTGAAAAAGAGGTTTTTTCAAATGTGTGTGTGCAAAAAATGAAGGTGCATAAGGAAGACAAAGAAACAGGAAGCTGATGACTTCTGAGATGATGATACGACATTGGGTTTATTTAACTTCACAAAAGCCTGGGGCCAATGTAAACTAGGATCTACATTTCATTCTGACAAACTAAAATGTTTACAGTAAACCCCTTACATTTACAACTCTAAGGAATCCTTTATTTCATGCAGCCACCTTTTGAAAATTCAGGAGTTTGATTCCGGTTCCCATACATGGTAGAAAATATATAAACACAGCAGTGTGTCTAAAAATCATGGAAACAAGCAATTACTCTCCATTGCATAGTTAAATATATCCCTTTATCAAATTTGAATGAATTGTCCTCGCATTTTAGGTGAGCACAGATCTGGCCCCATCCCAGAACTGCGACTCTGCTGGCCTGGGGTGGGACCTGAGAGTCTGCTTTTCTAACGTGTCCCCTAGTGATGTTGACGATGTCGATGCTGCTGGTCTGGTAACTGCATATGAGAACCACTGCTCTACAGAACCTAGATTATATTTCTTGGAACATTACCCTCAGGCAAAATGGAGTAGTGAAAAATTTACTGGATTTATAGATACACAAAAGAATGGGCTGAAAATCCTTTTGTTGTAATGCTTTTCGTTTCCTCTCCAGTGAGATCCCTAACACTTGTACCTAGAACAATCAACCACAAGCTAATCATCATATTCTATCTTACAAGGCACATTTAACATGTGTTTTGACAGGTTCTCTAATCCTAGAAGGGGACTGAGTTATAATCTAAAGATGTCATCAATGGAGTAAAACAAAATCACTTCAAACAACATATCTTGTAGTAGTCCTGGTGGTTTCATTCAAATCTTAAATGGTAACAAATGTAAGCTCAGTGGAGAGGAGTTAAAACAGCACAGATAAAAATGAGGAATTTCTTTCAGAAGTCTGGAATGTGAGGCTTCTTTCTCTTCATCTGAAATGACCCACATCACTCTGCAGCCTGTATGGCCCCATGAGCTAATTTTTAAAGGTCCGTTAAAAAAAAAAAAAAAAAAAAGAAAGAAGAAGAATTGTAGCAGAGAACACAGGTGCCCACAGACCTAAAATGTGTGCTGTCTGGCCCTTTACAGAGCCTGTCATCCTACATTCAGCAACATTAGCCAGTGATCCTTTCTGAGCCAGATTCCTGACTGCTTACAGGTGGCCGTGATAAGAACCAGCTCACTGCAAGACATGTGGCAATCCTTCTTCAATTTAAATATTAAAACCCTATTTTAGATGGGAAATCACAAATTTAATAATTTTTTTTGATCTGCCTGTTGCATAATTCAATACACTTTGTTTGTGGTCTTTCATGAATCTATATTTATGAAGTCAAAAAATAGGTAAATATTATGGCTCCTGTGGAATATCACAGAAGACTGGTTTTATACGGACCATCTTCCATAGCTTCAGACCCTGCCCTGGCAGTGATTTGGCTTTGGAAAATACAGTTTTGTTATTAAAAGGCCATTTCCCCCCATATTCCCTTCCTCCCCTACACCCACACTGCCCTGACTTAATTTCCATTTGTTCCCACAAGTACACTTTCTTTTCATTTAACAGGGGTGTAACACCCACGAGGTGCTGGGATGAAACACAAGAGGACAGACATGGCTTGGCCTTCCCAGAGCTGACAGTGCTCCCCTCACCTTCTCACTCCAGCTATCATAAGAAGAACACATTTCACCAGGAATAGACTCGTCTTACTGTGGTCTGCTTAGGAAACTAGAGACAAGGAAGCTCACAGTCAGGAAGGAGGAAGTGGAGCATGGGAGAGGTCTTCTCTGGGGAAGTGTCTGGAAAGAAAGAGGGTAAGACCTTACCCATCATATGGCATGTGTCACACGGAATTTACCGATAGGCACCTAAAAACAGCCAACATGGTTCAAACAATGGGCTATACTGTTGATCAAGAAGCCCCCTCATGATAAATGTGAAGTCCATGTGATAAGTAAGAGTGCACTCTGTCACAAAGATGACTTACAATGGGAATGTGTGGACTGGAAACTCAGTTTCAGGCCTCGTCAAAAAGAATCAATTCTAAAGAATGTTGTTCACTTACAAAGGTTCATGAGTCATTCTGAATATCTGAAAATAAATGGACATGTCACTAAACATAACATGACATTTTTAAACATGTGTCACTCATACACCATTTTTAAAGACAATATATTTTTTTCAAAGATTGTATTTATTTGACAGACAGAGATCACAAGAAGACAGAGAGGCAGGCAGAGAGAGAGGAGGAAGCAGGCTCTCCCCACTGAGCAGAGAGCCCGATGTGGGGCTTGATCCCAGAACCCTGGGATCATGAAGTGAGCTGAAGTCAGAGGCTTAACCCACTGACCTTCCCTGGTGCCCCAAAGCAATAGATATTTTTTTTAATTAAACCAAAACATTGTATTCTGGGACAGAGAAGACTTAGCTCAGTGAGATTGCAGGGGCTAGCTCTCCAAGCACGGATGGGGGACAGCCCATCTGTAGGAGAGGTTCCCTCACCTTCATGCCCATGCTGGTGATAGCCATCAAAATATAGCGCCAGTTAATAAAACCAAATTATAAAATAAAATCATATAAATTGGAAAAACACTTTGAATTTTCAATGAAGCATCATATCACATTTTCCATTTTGGAATGAAGGTTCTGCATTCTTGCAATGGACAAAACTACTGGCTCCCACTTTGATTCATAATACGTGGACCTCCATCTCAAGTACCCCAATAATTTAATTATATACAGGGAGAAAGCCATGAGTTCCAAGGAGTGCGGTTTCAATACCAAGGCAGAATGCTTTGCTTTCTCCTCCTCCCTGGATTTCTGCTGCTCTCTTTTTCATTGGTATTTCTTTTGAAAAATTTTAACTTTTACCCTTGGTTTTTTAGGTTATCTAATATATATAATTTCTTTTTATATTTTTTTATTCGGAACCTCTTTTTATCGCCTTTCTCTCCCCTTACGATTTGGATCTCTTCTGATTTGATTTTTCTTGTTGACAGCATTTTACTTGCACTCTTACTTTCCCCCCTTATCTGGACAAAATGACAAGGCGGACAAGGAGGCTCGAAGGCTAGGGACCTAAAATGTGGTAATATGTCAGATCTAGTGAATTTGCCAGGCTCGAAAAAGGCAAGGAAGATATTAGAGAAACCCTCTCGGGAGATATAAAAGCCCTTTCCTGAGAAATAAAAGAACTAAAATCTAACCAAGTTGAAATAAAAAAAGCTATTAATGAGGTGCAATCAAAAATGGAGGCTCTCACTGCTAGGATAAATGAAAGAATTAGTGATATAGAAGAACAAATGACAGAGAATAAAGAAGCTGAGTAAAAGAGGGACAAACAGCTACTGGACCACGAGGAGAGAATTTGAGAGATAAGTGACACCATAAGAAGAAACATTAGAATAATTGGGATTCCAGAAAAAGAAGAAAGAGAGAGGGGAGCAGAAGATATACTGGAGAGAATTATTGGGGAGAATTGCCCCAATATGGCAAAGGGAACAAGCATCAAAATTCAGGAGGTTCAGAGAATGCCCCTCAAGGTCAATAAGAATAGGCCCACACCCTGTCACCTTATAGTAAAATTTACAAGTCTTAGTGACAAAGAGAAAATCCTGAAAGCAGCACGGGAAAAGAGGTCTGTAACATACAATGGTAAAAATATTAGATTGGCAGCTGACTTATCCACAGAGACCTGGCAGGCCAGAAAGAGCTGGCATGATATTTTCAGAGCACTAAACAAGAAAAACATGCAGCCAAGAATACTATATCCAGCTAGGCTATCATTAAAAATAGAAGGAGAGATTAAAAGCTTCCAGGATAAACAAAAACTGAAAGAATTTGCAAACACCAAACCAGCTCTACAGGAAATATTGAAAGGGGTCCTCTAAGCAAAGAGAGAGCCTACAAGTGGTAGATCAGTAAGGAACAGAGACAATATACAGTAACAGTCACCTTACAGGCAATACAATGACACTAAATTCAATCTCTCAATAGTTACCCTGAATGTTAATGGGCTAAATGCCCCAATCAAAAGACACAGGGTATCAGAATGGAAAAAAAAAATCTATATGTTGCCTCCAAGAAACTCATTTTAAGCCCTAAGACATCTCCAGATTTAAAGTGAGGGGGTGGAAAAGAATTTACCATGCTAATGGACATCAGAAGAAAGCAGGAGTGGCAATCCTTATATCATATCAATTAGATTTTAAGCCAAAGACTATAATAAGAGATGAGGAAGGACACAATATCATACTCAAAGGGTCTGTCCAACAAGAAGATCTAATAATTTTAAATATCTATGCCCCCAACGTGGGAGCAGCCAACTATATAAACCAATTAATAGCAAAATCAAAGAAACACATCAACAATAATACAATAATAGTAGGGGACTTTAACACTCCCCTCACTGAAATGGACAGATCTTCCAAGCAAAAGATCAGCAAGGATATAAAGGCCTTAAACGACACACTGGATCAGATGGACATCACAGATATATTCAGAACATTTCATCCCAACGCAACAGAATACAAATTCTTCTCTAGTGCACATGGAACATTCTCCAGAATAGATCACATCCTCGGTCCTAAATCAGGACTCAACCGGTATCAAAAGATTGGGATCATTCCCTGCATATTTTCAGACCACAATGCTCTAAAGCTAGAACTCAACCACAAAAGGAAGTTTGGAAAGAACCCAAATACATGGAGACAAAACAGCATCCTTCTAAAGAATGAATGTGTCAACCGGGATATTAAAGAAGATTTGAAAAAAATCATGGAAACAAATGATAATGAAAATACAATGGTTCAAAATCTGTGGGACACAACAAAGGCAGTCCTGAGAGGAAAATATATAGTGGTATAAGCCTTTCTCAAGAAACAAGAAAGGTCTCAGGTACACAACCTAAGGTTACCTCCACCTAAAGGAGCTGGAGAAAGAACAAGAAAGAAACCCTAAGCCCAGCAGGAGAAGAGAAATCATAAAGATCAGAGCAGAAATCAATGAAATAGAAACCAAAAAGACAATAGAGCAAATCAACGAAACTAGGAGCTGTTTCTTTGAAAGAAATAATAAAATTGATAAACCCCTGGCCAGAATTATCAAAAAGAAAAGAGAAAGGACCCAAATAAATAAAATCATGAATGAAAGAGGAGAGATCACAACTAACACCAAAGAAATACAAACTATTATAAGAACATACTATGAGCAACTCTACGCCAACAAATTTGACAATCTGGAAGAAATGGATGCATTCCTAGAAACATATAAACTGCCACAACTGAACCAGGAAGAAGTAGAAAGCCTGAACAGACCCATAACCAGTAAGGAGATTGAAACAGTCATTAAAAATCTCCAAACAAACAAAATCCCAGGGCCAGACGGCTTCCCAGGGGAATTCTACCAAACATTTAAAGAAGAACTAATTCCTATTCTCCTGAAACTGTTCCAAAAAATAGAAATGGAAGGAAAAATTCCAAAATCATTTTATGAGGCCAGCATCACCTTGATCCCAAAACCAGAAAAGGATCCCATCAAAAAAGAGAGCTATAGGCCAATATGCTTGATGAACACAGATGCGAAAATTCTCACCAAAATACTAGCCAATAGGATTCAACAGTACACTAAAAGGATTATTCACCACGACCAAGTGGGATTTATTCCAGGGCTGTAAGGTTGGTTCAACATCCGCAAATCAGTCAATGTGATACAACACATCAATAAAAGAAAGAACAAGAACCATATGATACTCTCTATAGATGCTGAAAAAGCATTTGTCAAAGTACAGCATCCCTTCCTGATCAAAACTCTTCAACGTGTAGGGATAGAGGGCACATACCTCAATATCATCAAAGCCATCTATGAAAAACCCACCACAAATATCATTCTCAATGGAGGAAAACTGAAAGCTTTTCTGCTAAGGTCAGGAACACGGCAGGGATGTCATTATCACCACTGCTATTCAACATAGTACTAGAAGTCCTAGCCTCAGCAATCAGACAAGAAAAGGAAATTAAAGGCATCCAAATCGGCAAATAAAAAGTCAAATTATCACTCTTCGCAGATGATATGATACTATATGTGGAAACCCAAAATACTCCACTCCAAAACTGCTAGAACATATACAGGAATTCAGTAAAGTGTCAGGATATAAAATCAATGCACAGAAATCAGTTGCATTTCTCTACACAAACAGTAAGACAGAAGAAAGGGAAATTAAGGAGTCCATCCCATTTACAATTGCACCCAAAACCATAAGATACCTAGGTATAAACCTAACCAAAGAGGCACAGAATCTATACTCAGAAAACTATAAAGTACTCATGAAAGAAATTGAGGAAGACACAAAGAAATGGAAAAATGTTCCATGCTCCTGGATTGGAAGAATAAATATTGTGAAAATGTCTATGCTACCTAAAGCAATCTATACATTTAATGCAATTCCTATCAAAGTACCATCCATCTTTTTCAGAGAAATGGAACAAATAATTCTAAAATTTATATGGAACCAGAAAAGACCTCGAATAGCCAAAGGGATATTGAAAAAGAAAGCCAACGTTGGTGGCATCACAATTCCGGACTTCAAGCTCTATTACAAAGCTGTCATCATCAAGACCGCATGGTACTGGCACAAAAAGACACATAGATCAATGGAACAGAATAGAGAGCCCAGAAATAGACCCTCAACTCTATGGTCAACTAATCGTCGACAAAGCAGGAAAGAATGTCCAATGGAAAAAAGACAACCTCTTCAATAAATAGTGTTGGGAAAATTGGACAGCCACATGCAGAAAAATGAAATTGGACCATTTCCTTACACCACACATGAAAATAGACTCAAATGGATGAAGGACCTCAATGTGCGAAAGGAATCCATCAAAATCCTTGAGGAGAACACAGGCAGTAACCTCTTCGACCTCAGCCACAGCAACATGTTCCTAGGAACAACGCAAAAGGCAAGGGAAGCAAGGGCAAAAATGAACTATTGGGATTTAATCAAGATCAAAAGCTTTTGCACAGCAAAGGAAACAGTTAACAAAATCAAAAGACAACTGACAGAATGGGAGAAGATATTTGCAAATGACATATCAGATAAAGGACTAGTGTCCAGAATCTATAAAGAACTTAGCAAACTCAACAGCCAAAGAACTAATAATCCAATCAAGAAATGGGCAGAGGACATGAGCAGACATTTCTGCAAAGAAGACATCCAGATGGCCAATAGACACATGAAAAAGTGCTCCATATCACTGGGCATCAGGGAAATACAAATCAAAACCACAATGAGATATCACCTCACACCAGTCAGAATGGCTAAAATCAACAAGTCAGGAAATGACAGATGCTGGCGAGGATGCGGAGAAAGGGGAACCCTCCTACACTGTTGGTGGGAATGCAAGCTGGTGCAGCCACTCTGGAAAAGAGCATGGAGGTTCCTCAAAGTGTTGAAAATAGAACTGCCCTATGACCCAGCAATTGCACTACTGGGTATTTACCCTATAGATACAAATGTAGTGATCCAAAGGGGCACGTGCACCCGAATGTTTATAGCAGCAATGTCCACAATAGCCAAACTACGGAAAGAACCTAGATGTCCATCAACAGATGAATGAATCAAGAAGATGTGGTATATATACACAATGGAATACTATGCAGCCATCAAAAGAAATGAAATCTTGCCATTTGTGACAACATGGATGGAACTAGAGCATATCATGCTTAGTGAAATAAGTCAAGCAGAGAAAGACAACTATCATATGATCTCCCTGATATGAGGAAGTGGTGATGCAACATGGGGGCTTAAGTGGGTAGGAGAAGAATCAGTGAAACAAGATGGGATTGGTAGGGAGTCAAACCATAAGTGACTCTTAGTCTTACAAAACAAACTGAGGGTTGCTGGGGGGAGGGGGGTTGGGAGAGGGGGGGGTGGATGGACATTGGGGAGGGTATGTGCTTTGGTGAAAGCTGTGAACTGTGTAAACCTGGCGATTCACAGACCTGTACCCCTGGGGATAAAAATTCATGTTTATAAAAAAATAAAAAATTAAAAGAAAAAAAAAGTTAAGTGTGATGCTAAGAGTTTTTATTCAAATAAAAATATTTTAGAGTTGGTTATTTGTATTAATTATGGACATTTAAATTTTTATTATATTTATATTACATATATATTTATATTTATAGAAATATATAAATATCAGGGATGTTTTGAGGTTGCTAAACAAAACCTATAAATTTCTGCTGTAACAGTCAGTACATTTTTAAAATAAACACAATATTTTAATTTTTTTTACTAGGCTCCATGCCCAGTGTGGAGCCCAACATGAAACTTGAACTCATGACCCTGAGATGGAGACCTGAGCTGAGATCAAGTGTCGGTTGCTTAACTGACTAAGCCCCCCAGATGCCCCAGATAAACACAATGTTTTAAAATGGCCAATTACATGTTTTACTCCCAATTTTATTTTCATGCCTGACTTGACACAGGACCAGTGTGCCACGGGGATGACTGGTAGGTCCCCATGGTGTTGGCCATTCTGTGCCTACATAGTCCATATTCCCAAGGACTCATGCATTCCTTTCCTCCCTCTTCTCTCCTTCTGTCCTCCCCTCCTTCTCTCTCTCTTCCTTTATTCAGACAAACAACACACTAATGAACAGAAGACGACATTACACCACCACAGGATTGGACTAGTACAAGCTCAAGGGAATGCTTGAAAAGACACTAACCATGAACACAGGGGTCAAAGTGTAAAAGAAGGAGCAGAAGATGTCCCAGGGAAGAATAACGGTCAAGAAAGAAATAAAGGAGGACCTGGGGCCAGTGTCAGTGTCTGTCGCTTACAGAGTCCCATGTCAAGGATATCAACGTGAAACTGATCAGAGTGTGTAAATGTTACTGAAAATTTAAGAAAGTGGAGGACACCCAAACAGAAACCTTTTCAGAGTGGGATACAAAACCTAGAGCAAGTCCATGGGAATATGGCCCTGGACGCCCCTCTTCCTCAGGGCTGCTGGAGGGGTCATGGGACTCTAAGAAGACTTCATGTACACACCACGTGCAGTCTAGGAGTTGGGGGAAAGGAGGGATTTCCAGGTAGAGAATGTGTGTGTGCCACCCCAGGAAGCCATGAAGAATGCCTGGTGTTTTTAGGAACAGCAAATATCATTGTAATTGGAGTTTAAAGAAGTGAAACCAAAGAGAGAATCTGCATCTATAATGCTCCCAGACATTATATGCCACGATAAGCAATCTGGACATTTTCTCAGTTTCAAGAGAGCAGTGAAAGTAGAGATGGGGGGGCAACAATTAGTACTTTGGGCTATAAATCATATCATATACAATTACTATCAAAAACAAAAGTGCAAAGCTCTACACTTGAACAATTGCTCTTATTAATAGTAAGAATGAAGACAAAACAGAAGCTCCACTAGTAAGCCATGGATGCCGCATAGTTTTGGGAGTTGCTGTGACTGTTTTCGGTCCATGGTTTTAAGCTAGGAGCCCCCTGTGGCGCACAGCTCATGTTTGCTGACTTTAGGGTGCACGCAGGTTTGATCTCCCTGGGACTGACCTCTCTCCCAAGGAGGTAGTACAGCCTCACAAAGAACATCAAGCTAATGGCAAATCACCATCAAAGACCTTATTCTCCTTTAAAGTCAGTAACCCGAAGAGTAATGGGAGGAAGGAGAAGCTGATTTTATGGCATCAAAGAGAAAACGGAGTATTGGGTGTTCCAGGCGCTTGCCTCACTGAGCATGTTCATAGATCTCAGACACAAAAGGAGGGAAGGCGATGGCCCATGGAAAGAGGGGGGAAAGGGTGGGCAGCATCGTGAAACCATCTCCAGTGAATGCTGCATGGAAAGGCCAACATGGAGACAGGTTTGGAAAGCAGAGCCCATCTGAGCTCAGGAAGACGGTGGAGCTGAGGCTGAAGGGGACCCTTGAATGTAGGATGGGGTCGCTTCAAGAGATGGTGATCCCTACCTCCAGAAGGTCTCCCTGCCTGTGGGATCAGCAAAGGGGGGATGGTATCCTTGCTTTGCAGTGGCTCCCTGTGCCCAACAGCGCCCACACCCTCCCAGACCCCGAGACCACAGAAGCCCAGAGTCCCACAGCAACTGTGTGCATGCTCCTGCTTTCCTCTCTCCAGAAGCCCCTCCCTACCCCAGCTCACTCCACAAGCCCTTCACTCTGAAAACTGACTGACCTCCCTCCTCCCTAGGCCCCAGGACCATGTTCCAATATTTCACATTTGTTTTGTACAAATTTTATGACTTCTCATAAAATCCTGATGAAGAAAACCAATCATTTTATAAGAGCCCCCTACATCCAGTCCCTAACACAGTTCTTTGCAAATAGCAAGTATCCGATAAATTCTGACATGGCACGAGAGGGAACAAAGAAATGAAAGCCTGTATAATATAGTAGTTATGAAAAACAAACTTGGGGGGAAGACAGAGTTTTTAAATCCTAGGTCCAGTATGGAATAGCTCTCACACATCTCCATGTCTTCACAGTCAAGTTCTTCTCCCTCGAGGCCATACCAGATCCATCTGGCTGGTGTGGTTGTTGAATGAGAAAATGTCTGCTAGGTAGGATATGACATATTAAACATTCCACCTTTGACAGATCTCACTGACACTTTTCAGCAAAGCTAATGCTCTGATCAGGTATGAAATGAAGTGTGACCAAAAACCAAGCCTCCCATGATGTTCCCACCCAACATACTCTTTGGGTTATTCTCAGTTTTCTAGAAATTTTTCTTTAATATTTTTTCTTTTTGTACTCATTAAAAAAATTCCAGTATATTCCAAATCATCAAAATGGCAATGGTAGAGTCAATTTACCCACAGACATCACTGAATGCATTTCTGCTTGTGTTCACGCTCACATTCGCTGTGACTTTTGTCCCTCTGCTCATCAGTGGGGAAAAGAGGGAAGGCACAATACATAAGTGATGTTCAAACAAGGGTTCACATCAAGGAAAGTGGGGATTTGAGCAGTGAATATGTGAGAAGCCCAGAGTCATTTTGGATTATGGGGAAACAAGATCACCGGCTGTCGCCTGCGTCCCCACACCAGGGTCACCTCAGTGCCCAAGAACGGCACCATTCACCACAGTGAATTGCTGTGGTTGACTTGGACCTCATTGTTTGGATGACACACCACTCTAAAACAGGTACCCTGCTCTCTCCTGGGAATCTCGGATTCTAAGGCTCAGTTTGGGTCCACCTCTATGTTTACCTAAAGGAACTACAGACAGCAATATCCAGGCTTTCCACAAAAACACACAGAGATGCCTAAAAAGTTAGAAACAAGTCAAGTTCTGTTTTCAGCCTGGCCATGAGAGCATGTCCCTCTGTCACTGATTTTGGGGCCGGGTAAACAGCACTTACGGTATGTGCATCCATGCACTTCTATCCTCATTCCAATCCTGCCTTTGGGGCTCCAGGCTAAGGGGAGGAAGCGCAGGAACCTGGCTTCGAAGGGAGGCTGCAGTTGGTAATGCACCACGCTGTCTGCATTTGTGTTTCCTGGAAAACTCTGGGAGAGAACGGAGAAAGGATCAGTGTGTCTGCAGAACTTGGAGCTCCAGGCTCTTCTCCTGTGGGTTAGGGACAGAAGCTTCACTCTGTTCTTATGCAAAAGCCTGCCTGCTTTATAGAAAGTCTGCTAATGTTTAAGAGGGATGTGACAACTTTTTCTCAGGGCCAGGATTAGTCACCATTGTTCTAAGCTTTCCTTATTTGCAGAGTGATTTACATTTCAGCAGCACCATTAAGCTGGCTGGAAACCTGCCACCCTTGAAGGTTTGTTCTTCCCCTAAAGCGTTTCCCTCATCTCTAAGCAGCGAGGATGGCTCTCATGCAACCCCACATCCAAGGCAATCAAGCACTATGTTAACTTGCTGTCCCTGCAGGAAGAACCCTCAACTCGGTATGAGCACTGGGAGGGACCTATACAGGGTTCTAGTTCCAAACCCTTCATTTATAAAGGCAAAACCAAAGTCCAAGAAAGTAGAAAGAGTCTGCAGAGGTAGGACAGCAGCTACCCAGCATGGCCACAACTAGATTCTGGGCTTTGGATTTCAATCGCAGTGTTCTTAGCGTGCGGTCAGGTTGCCCCCAAGTTAGCCACATTTCCAGAGCACTGGGGAGACCCACAGGACAGAGGGGTGCCCTTGCCCGGACACAGGCACCTGGCCTCAGGCTTGAAGGGGTCAACATGAGTATAATGGATGTTGTTACAGGGGATGAGCGACTCATTTCTCACTGCGTTGATTTCATATGCAGATCAGCATATGGGGAAACCCAAAAAAGGGTGATGCTCACATATGCACACATCGATCATATCACTAATGATTTAATCTATTTTAGACAGCTCTGTTGCTAATGATTTGCTCAGTTTTTCAAAGGTAACACATACATGTGAGAAGAATCAGAGAACAAAGCACAGACTCCAACACCAGGAAGTGCATCCCCATGCAGCCTTTCTGCCCTGACCTGCAACCTCTATTGAATGCTCCTGAAGTGCTCCATACTTGCGTCCAGGAAGAAAAAGGTGGGTGGGCTTCTGATGACATGGACTTAGTTACCCCTGTTGGTGAATCCATTCCCCTCACCCCCACAGTCCTGACTACCTTAGCATTAACTCCTGAACAGTGATCTTCCAGAAGCTGATGTGTGAGTCACAGGACAACAGCTCTTGTGTAGACAATTTTCGTCTACGAAGTCCCCTGAGACACTGGGCTCCTCTGTCCTGCCACCTGGGCCCCATAACCTCCACTAGCCTCCTTCATACAAGGATTTCACTGGGCTCTTCCTGCTCTGGGCATTTCGGTGTCTGCCCCTGACACTGTACACCCCCTTTTTAAAACTAATTCCATCGACTCTTCCTCAGATTGTCCATCAGTTTTCCTAGAAGACCTATGCAACAGCAAAGCCATAACAACCTAAGGTTTTCCAATCGTAACACAGTGTCTTAGCAGAAAATGCTGCCCCATCCAAGGACCTTACTGGTCTATGCTCTGAAAACAAACAGAGCCCCTGCCATGGTGTTTCTCTTCTAAAAACCTATGTCAACTGGTACATCTACCTCAATGCTATCAGTTCTTTGGAACCCCCTGTCAAAAGTTCAAGTTCTACATTCTTTGATCTCTCCAAGTTTTATCAGCCAGAGGGCCAAAGATATTCCTCATAATACTCCTTCATATAATAGTAATAAAATGAGGGAACAGAAGACTTGACCCTTTCTTTTGCTCCCTTATACCAGAAGGACACACTCCACCTCCCACTGCAGTTAGAAGGGTCATACATATAATGCCACACGGGAGCAAAGCTTATAGTTGGGCCAAAAAGAATGCCCATCTTGTTGTTTTGCTTTGTGAAACCCTAAACCTGGCTTAACATCCAAACCCAACCAAACCAAGCCCAATCACTATTCAGGCTTGTATGCCATGACAAGCAGGTAGGAACAGATGGAACCAAGAACACAGAAAACTCAAATGTGTTATCAGGGCCAGTCTCAGACCCTAAAACACTTCCTCTTGGCTAGTGAATGAAATATCTCTGGAAGCCCTCTGGCCTCTCTCTCTTGCTCAGTGGAAGTGCCATCTTTGTCCAATGTCACCTGTTCTTCAAGGGTTGGCAACCATTACACCAAGAGCAGGCAAACCCTCTCCCATTGCTTCTGTGCTCTGAATGGGAAGTCAGGAATGTGCCCTCCCTGCCCCCAGCTTCCTGCAGGAATTGCAGGCTGGCGTGGATAGGAGTTGCTTTGTACCACATCACCACTGTCCATCACACACTCCTGACTGTTATTACAGGCTCCCAGACCCACTGCCTTCATCCACAAAACCAGCTTGGTCAGCAAACTCTGAAGGTTGAGGAGCTATTACATGAGATAATACCTGACAATCATGTTCCCCCACCTGCCTGCAGGTAGGCGGTTCACAAGCACCAGCCACTGTGGACATGGTCTTGGCTGCCATTTTGGTTATGGTGGGCGCATCTGGGCAGCCTCAACAAATGACCTCATCTGTCCAATTCTGCATCCCGTTCCTTACACTCTGTCTCAGGTTCAAGACCCGAGACGTGCAGATCACCGTCAGCTGCCACATTCACTGTGATGCCAAGGTTATAATTCAACCTCAGAACTGAAGTCCATGTTTATCTGAGGGTAACTGACAAAAACTAGGAAAGGTATTTGAACAAATTGTTTTATTTTCCTTGAATATCATTACTTCCTTCTGAAGCACTTTGTCTGTGGAAGGTAAATTCTGGACACCTTCATTCAGACTGTGTGATGGCAACGCCATATAGCAAAAGGAATTTCTAGTGCTGTTTTAGTGGAATTTAGACAGAATACTATTTAAGGACTACTTCAAGTGGCAATAATATCTGAATAGTCTATGAAAAGAGGAGATTCAGAAGGCACTCTAGGGTGCCTGGGTGGCTCAGTGGGTTAAGCCGCTGCCTTCAGCTCAGGTGATCTCAGGGTCCTGGGATCGAGTCCCACGTCAGGATCTCTGCTCAGCGGGGAGCCTGCTTCCTCCTCTCTCTCTCTCTGCCTGCCTCTCTGCCTACTTGTGATCTCTCAGTCAAATAAATAAATAAAATCTTTAAGAAAAAAAAAGAAGGCACTCTTTAAAACTTCTGAGAATCTGTATACAAAGCATTTGTCACACACAATTTTAATTACATTCAGATATTGGAACATATGTATGTATGTGTGCATAGCTGTGCATGTGACCATGTTAATTCATTCTAATTTTAAGGAACCACATTATTTTTGTCTTACAAAGAACTATCACCAATCCCTTTGGGTAGAAATCAATCATGCATTTCTTTAAAGATATCTTTAAAGAAACAGAAGTTAAATGAAATGACTTTGGCACAAGACAGATCCCTACTAGCATGTCACTCTCACTTTCGTGGCTCATTACTGAAATGATCTCATATATTTTGTTGAAGCTAGTGTTTATCTCTTAAGAGATGGTGTGATCTGTTCCTTGCCATATGTATTTTTGCTTTGTTTTTGCCATATGTATTTTTCCAGAACAGATCTGGGTGAACAGGCCACACAGACTCGCAGGAACGAAGACCCGCTCTGTGTTATAGTAAGTGGAAAGATGAAAATCCCATCTTCCCCATCTCTCGTGATAGGAGTGACCTTGGGGAAGCCAGCATTTTCATGTGTAAAGTAAGAACAAGAAAACCTCTCTTACAGTTTTCATGAGTTAGTGGGAGGAGTTCCATGGGCCCATCTTTCTGGCATCCCTCTTGGCTCGCTAGCATTAAGAAACATACCGATGAGACTCTCCATATGACTGATCCCCAGGAACACTTCATCTGGACACGGACTCAATATCCAGTCACTTTAAATGCATCCCATTGAATCCTTTGTCCACTATTAGGAGCAGATGATGTCTGATGAAGTCTTCCATTTTTCACCTTAGTTAGGTTGAAGGTAACCCAAAGTCCATTGCTTGGGCTCCGCTCACATGCTAGAAACATGTTTCTGAGATAACTTGTTTTAGGAATTGGTGACATTTCTGAAAAGCTGCCAACTCTGCACTGTTTTAGTTAGCAGTCTATGTTAGTAGACTCTAAATCTAGAGAAGGGATCATTGGGAGACTTCCACGGAGCCATGGTCTCAGTTGTAAACTGAGTCATCACGATTCTGCATTGGAGTCAACAAATGACCTCAAGATGCCTATTATGTATTTGTCATTTCAGGTTTGAAATATCTGTGTCCTAAGGCCGGCTTTTATACCAATGCCTTCTTTCTAAACACAAGCGGTGTTGCCTATAGAAACAGGTCTTGGTGATTTTAAAAATAAATAAATATTAAGCCTCTACTGCAGGCCCCTAGGAAATTTGAGCTTCATTATTCACTCACCGCTGTTCATTTTATTTTAAGACCTCTGAGATAGGAGGAAGGATGTTGCCAGCATCAAGAGAGTGTGCAAGAATCCCCAAGCTCTAATTCTGGCCATTTTAATTATGGGGCCATGATTGTCTTGGGTAAGATGCTTAAATCTCCCCACATCTCAGCTTCTTCATGAGCGATGGGGGAATAATAATTACTGTTACTATTAAAAATAATATTTTGTCCCCATTATTTCCAGAGGCTCACAGACCACAAAAGGACATACTAAAATTATTTCCTGTCATTTTACTGAGTGAGCTGGACTGGGATGTCAGAAGTATGACCTGGAGGGAGGGCCTGACCCCTTAGATGTCAGTCAGCCAGGCGCTTTGTGCAAGGTGAGCACTAGAGTTTAACTCATGCAGATGAGTTGACTTCAACAGTGTCCTAGAAAGTGAATGAATAATCTCTGTTCTCACTTAAAACAACCAGACAGATGCCTGATGAACATCTTCTGATGTGACAATATCAGTGTGTCGGAAAAAATGTGCACTTCATAAGCATTTCCTGGTTTCTTTCATGGACTCAGTGGAAGCAAATCACACAGTCAAACCAGTGACTGAGCAAAAAGAGATGACCATGTCTCTGGGTCCCAGCACCTTCCCCTATCTGGAGAGGGAACCCGCCCTGTGACTGAGCACAGCTACACCTTCCAGAAACCCATAGCACCTGGCCTTGGACTCATCCACACCCCAAGGCCAAAGCAAGTGCAGGAAACAGGGTCCCGAAATGCTGCTTTTGTTAATCTTTTGTAATCAGCTGTATAAAAGGATAATGTAAACATTACCAAAATATTATTGAAATGAAGTATTTTTAAACAAGTTGAGAAGTTGTAGGCCTTTACTGCTTAGTTTTACCTTCTGCTTGAAATACAACCCAGCAGACAAGACAGGTTTCTGACTCTGCAGAAAAACCAGTAAGGTTTTGCAACACTCCTCCCTTCCCTATCTTCTTACGTGATCAGGAGAAATAAATAAGATAGCTTTTATAAGCTATCTGAAAGGCCCACCGGTGTTGGCAAAGAGGTTGAAAGTAGAGAAAAGCCAGAAAAAAATATTTCCAATAGAAGAAATTTAAACTTTAAAAGCAATGTACGGTTATTGAAAACAATACGAGAACATCGCAAAAAAGGTGTATGGTTTAATACGTGGCACAAGCTTATTTTCTGGAAACCGAATTAGTTTTCAGTATTTGAAGAGTGACACCAAAGAACAAAATGAGGTATTGTTAGTGTTATAAGAAATGCCTCAAATGAGTGTTTAATAGTGTGCCTTTCCTATCAGCAACTTGAAGGAATTAAATAAGTTAATTGAATGAGAATTAAATATATAACTTGACTTAAATATAAACTTGACTCCAGGCACAGTTTTGGGGCATTCTTTAATAACTCAGATTATTGGCAGAATAGCACGATCCTCTTAGCCTCTTGCATATGTTCAAAATAATGATATATCAAATGAGTTATTTGAACAAAATTTAGAAGATTTCTCATCGAGAAGTATCCGTGACCTGAAGAGATACCATATGTCTTTAATTCAACATTCAAGTACTTTATAAAGTAGGGAACCTAGGCGCCTTGGTGGCTTAGTGGGTCAAAGCCTCTGCCTTTGGCTCAGGTGATGATCCCAGGGTCCAGGGATCAAGTCCCATGTTGGCCTCTCTGCTCCACACGTAGTCTGCTTCCTCCTCTCTCTCTGCCTGCCTCTCTGCCTGCTTGTGATCTCTGTCTGTCAAGTAAATAAATTGAAAAAAATACTTAAAGTAGGGAACCCATATAACTTGCTGTGATGGGCTAAATTGTGTTCCCCACCCGTAATTCATATGTGGAAGCCTGAACCCCCCGTACTTCTTAATGGGACTGTTTGGAGACAGGGTCTATAAAGAGGTGATCAAAGTAAAATGAGGTCATTGGATTGAGTCCTGATCCGACAAGCCTGGGTCATTTCAAGAGGAAATCTGGATGCACGGAGACCCCAGGGAATGTGCACATGGAAGGAAGACCCCGTGAGTACCAGGGAGATGTCACACATCAACTGCAGCACAATAAATGGGGGGGGGGAATACTTCACACCAGCATTAGACATCTTGAATAAAAACTCCCCATTTTTAAAATAACTTCTGAGGGAGACTGAATACCACTGGGCAACTAAAAAAATACTTCTGAAACCTTCTCTGTGGCTTCCCATTACTTTCAAGAGGTTAACTGCCCCATGCCTGGCCAGCTCAGGCAGAGGAGTGTGCAACTCTTGATCTCAGGGTCTTGAGTTCAAGCCCCACCTGGGGTTTATTAAATAAGTTGCTAGGTAAATAAACTTTAAATAAATATATATTTTTAAGAGGGAAATGGCCCATTTTAATACAGGGGAACAAGCAAACAATCCTGCAGTAGTAGAATGATAATGTTTTCCAAAATGAAATTCTGAAATGAAAGTTCCGAATGAAATGTTTTTCAAAATTTTCTTCTCCAATAGATATTTGAATTTATCCTAGACTGTTTATAAGGAAACACACTCACCCTCCCAAGATTCTGCTGTCATACATACAAAAAATCACCAGAGTCACGTCTGAGTGGTAGGCACAACTTTGCATTCAAAGGAAGTGTTAATTTATATAGGATTTAGCCAAATAAGTTAAAAACTGTATCAAGATCAAATAGCTGTTTTTCAACTAATTGTCTACCTAAAGTTGTTTTGGTCATTTTAGAAACCCCTTGCTCCCCCCAAAGCTCTTTTTTTAGCATTTTATTTTTATTTATTTATTTTTTTTTAAAGATTTTATTTATTTATTTGACACAGAGAGATCACAGTAGGCAGAGAGGCAGGCAGAGAGAGAAGGAAGGGAAGCAGGGCCCCTGCTGAGCAGAGAGCCTGATGCGGGACTCGATCCCAGGACCCTGAGATCACGACCTGAGCCGAAGGCAGCGGCTTAACCCACTGAGCCACCCAGGCGCCCTTTTTTTAGCATTTTAAATTTGAGTCACCAATACTGTTAAACTAAAATGATTAGGGTCACTATGAGTTCAAAATTAATTCTGACACAAGAATTGTGCTTAGAATAGGATAAAAGAAATACATATCTGAGAAGTAAGTTGAAGTGAATATGAAGTAAGTCCTTTGCCACGTTGACTCACCATTTTCCAGGGACGATAAAAGGCTGGGGGCCAGAGCTGAGGGAAGACAATTCTTTATGGGTTTCTCCCATTTCTGTACATATTACAGAGTGAAGCCCTGTCTTTTCTTCTGAACTGTCTTGCAAGGACATTTATATAGAAAGCAGCCCCGTAAGATCATTTTTTTTTTTCCTTCCAGGCAAAGGGCAGGCATGCTTCCTGCACAGAAGACTCAGGTTCCCAGAGCTCTTGTAATATAAGCCCCTGAGTATGCAGACATCCACCTGGGCATGACACACACTCACATGACACACATGTGACGTAGAGTCAAGGGGAACCAAGGCCAGGATGCGATGCTGCCTGCCAATAACCAACTCAGTCCCATGCTCCCCGTCTCTGACCCAGGAGTCTTCCATCTCCTCCCACATCCAGGAAACAGGCAGGCGAACTTGTTGCAAATAGAGCAAAAACTCAAACACCTCACAGTTCTAGATGGAAAGTTTGAAGTTCATCTCCCCGCAGACTTCTGAGAACATGTAGGGAACAAGGCATGGGACTAAACACTCTACTTCATTCAAGCCACTATGCAAACATTTGTACATTTGACTATATTGGTCTATAAACACTCTACTTCACTCAAGCCACTATGCAAACATTTGTACATTTGACTATATTGGTCTATATTGTTCTCTTTTGTTTGCTTTTATTATGCATGAAATCCAAATCATTTTTTAATTTATTTTTAAATGTTATACTGTTTCTTCATTTAAAAAAAAATACCAAGAAAAACCAAAATGTGGTCTGTGTTCTCACTAGCAAGAAAACCCCTGTTGACATGAAAAATAAATGAGAAACACAGATGGCTTTGGTTAGAAAAGTCAAGTAGTGCAGAAAAGCTTAACATGCAGAAACCACTCTTCCTACCCTCTCCCTGACCCCAGCTAGCCATTGTTTATGGTCTATTGTAATTGTCTTCTGCGTTTACTGCTTCCCACCTTTTTATTTTTTTTTTCCAGATTTTCTAGTAGGGATCCCCGTGATTAGAGACAAGCAGACATGAAGTCCCCGGCTAAGGCACAACAGGGGCCATCCCTCTATCACAGAATCCTTCCCATCACTAACCATGTTCTAGAGAAGCTCCAGCTGATATCCCAGGCACTGGGGGAAATATTAGTAAATACTGTTTATGCCTCCCCCCAGCATGGAAGCAAGCTAGATCCACAAAACACCAGTCCCTGACACCTGGATAGATCCCTCCTCCCTTCTCCTCCAAAAGGGAAGCAGGGAGGAGAGATCTGCCCACGTCCCAGTCTTCAGAAAGACTGATCAGGAGCTCATGTTTGGTTTAATCACTTCAGCCGGATCAAGTGAAGTCACGTTAGTAAACTGCTTACCACTCATTTTTATTCAACATATGGCATGATAAGAAAGCATGCCTCTCATTACCTACACATTGCATTTACTCAATGGTAAGTTTTGTGACGCTCACTTATTCGGTCTCCACATTTTGTCTCTGCAGTAAAATTTCCACCTACATAAAATTTTCACAGAATTGGAGGAAATCTGCATTATGTTCTGTGTACAACTCAGATCTTTTTCATTTCAAAATGTTTACCTCTGTATTTCAGTATGCTTGACGATCTCATTTATAATCTCAGGGTATGTTTTAGACTCTTTAAATATGCAGACTAAACTAGAATCTGGGATTCCGGCGACACAGAGGGTGATGATATTATGGTCTGAGCTCCTGCTAGTGTCAGGGAGGAAATATTTCCCATCTCTTGGAGAGGGCCCTAGACAAAACCAACGAGAGGCAGATGAACAGGAGAAGAACTGTGTTCATACAGACGGGAGAGGAGAAGCTAGCTGAGGGATGAAGGGTTCCTAAGAGAAGGACAAAATAGTTGCTTTAGGAAAGATAAATGGGTTTTAGGAAGAATGAACCAGAGATGGGGGGAGTTTGTGGTAAGATTTGTTTATGCAGTTGAAAGCAGGTTTTCTTTTTCTGCATCATGAGCAGAGGATGTGGCAAGGATTTACGGTGGGTTTATCTCAGTCTCTCTCCTGGGAGTGGACCCGCAGGGAGGAGGGGACTCACAGCTGCCTCACCTCTCAGAAGCAGCTGCTTTGAGTCAGATTAGCACCTTGAAGGCTTCTTTCTGCAGCTGTTCCCCAATGCCTTCAGGTTAAAATCTTCCTAATGCCAGTTCAGGGTTCAGAGAGGGTCCCCCGACTAGGAGCCCCTCCCCCTATGTCCTCACCATGGGCTCCCTCCCCTCACCCCATGGGGCCAT
Organism: Mustela putorius furo; assembly: GCF_011764305.1. Taxonomy (NCBI): domain Eukaryota; kingdom Metazoa; phylum Chordata; class Mammalia; order Carnivora; family Mustelidae; genus Mustela; species Mustela putorius. Next base: position 722,835 of record NW_025422039.1, on the reverse strand, counting down.
GCCTGTTCTTTACTCTTTAAATCACAAAGAAAATATTTATAGAATTTACAGAAAAGAAAATGAAAGTTAAATCAAAATGTATAAATCAAAATAAGTAAAAAAGTTAAATTCAAAAGAAACCAATAAAGGAGGAACAAAACAGTTAAGACATAAAGACAACAAATAACAAAATGCCAATAGTAGGCAATCCTACCAGTAACCACTTTAAATGTAATTGAATTAAGTTCCCCAATCAAAAGGCCTGTATTGGTGGAATGATACCAAAAACCTAAAACAAAAAAAAAAACAAAAAAACAAAACAATTTACCCCAACTCCCTTCTCTTCTCTAACACCCCTTGGAGCACTGGGTGTGGTGAAAAAATAATGAATACTGTTTTTCTGAAAATAAATAAATTTTAAAAAAAAAAAGAATAGCATAAATGGAAAACTCTGAAAAAACAAAAACAAAAACACCAGGATCCAACTTTATTCTCTCTATAACATTCTCATTTTAGATGTAAGAACACAAACAAAGATTGGGAAGTAAAAAAGGTAGAACTAGATATTCCATGCAATTAGTAACCAAAAGAACGAGGGTTGGGTAAACTAATATCAGATAAAACAGACTAAGGCAAGAAGTGTTTCAAGCAATGAAGAAGAACATTATACAATGATAAGAGGTCAATTCACCAAGAGGATATAAGAATTATAAATAAATGTGCAACCAACATCAGAGCACCTACATATCAAACTGACAAAACTGAAGGGAGAAATAGATTGATCTAGGATAAAAGAAGGAGACTTCAATACCACATTTTCAATAACAAACAGAATAATCAGACAGAAGATCAGTAAAAATTAGGGGACCTCAACAAGACTATAAGACTATAAGCCAATTGATCACAACAGAGATTTACAAGATACTTCATCCAACAAGAGTAGAATACACATCTTTTCTCGAAAAGACATGGAACATTCTCCAGTATAGACCAGATGTTAGCCCATAAAACAAGTCTTAAAAAATTTAGAAAGGTGGGGATCGTGAAAAATATCTTTTCTGATCAAAATGAAATGAAACCAGAAAGGTTTCAGAAGGAAAACTGGAAAATCTACAAATATGTGGAAATTGAACATAACCTTAAAGGAGTAAATCACAAAGGAAATGTGAAAATTTATTGAGAAAAATGGGAATGAAACCACAACCTAGCAAAACTTATGGGGTGTAGCAAAAGAAGTGCTAATAGGGAAATTTATAACTGTCAATGCTTACATTGAAAAAGAAGAAATATCTCAAAGTCAGCAACCTAACTTTACACTGTAAGGAACTAGAAAAAAAAAAAAAAAACAAGTGAAATCAAAAGCTAGCAGAAAGAAAAAAATAATAAAAATTAGCAAAATAGACATAGCAAAATAGAGAATAAAAATAAGATAAACAAAACAGGTAAGCAAAATAGAAGATAGAAACAGAGAAAATCCACAAAATCAAGAGTTGAGTCTTCAAAAATCAAAAACTGACAAGCCCTTAGCGGCACCAACTAATTTAAAAAACAGAGAATACTCAAACAGTTAAAGGCAATAATGAAAGTTGGTCATTACGACAGATTTTATAGATAGGGAAGGGTTATAAGAGAATAGTGTGAACACTGTATTGTAACAAATTGAATAACTGAGATGAAATGGATTAATTCCTAGAAATAGAAATTTCACCAAGACTAACCCAAAAGAAATAGAAAATATGAACAGATCCATAACAAGTAAGGCTACTGAATCAGTCATCAGGTCTCCTTACAAAGAAAAGCATCAGACTTGATAGCCTCACTGGTGATGTCTACCAAATATTCAAAGAAGAGCCAACACCAATCCTCTTAAACATTTCCAGAAATATGAAGAGGAGAGAGAACTCCCTTGACTCATTCAATGAGGCCAGCATTACTCCATAATCAAGAGATACTACAAAAAAAAAAAAAAAAAAAAAAAAAAAAAAAAAAAAAAAAAACCAACTACCAACCAACATCCCTGGTTAAGACCAGTGCAAGAATCATCAACAAAATACTAGCAAACTGAATTTGGTAGCATATGAAAAGGATTATGCACCATTACCAAGTGCGATTAATTCCTGGAATGCAAGAATGAGTCAATACACAAGAAACATTTAGTATCATAGGTCACAGTACAAAAGGAAGGGTAAGTCACATGATCATCACAATTGATTCAGAAAAAGCATTTGACAACATTCATCATGTTTTCATGATAAAATCAATCAACAGACTATGAATAGAAGAAACTATGTCAACATAATAAGAGCTATATGAAAAACACACAGTGAGCATCACACCCCACAGGGAAAGGTTACAAGCTTTTCCACTAAAATCAGGAACAATTCAGGGATGCCAGATTTTGTCACTTCTACTAAACATAATACTGGAAGTACAAGCCAGAACCATTAGGCATGAAAAGGAATCCAAATTGGAAAGAAATAAGTAAAAATATCTGTTTGCAGATGGCATGATCGTATATGTAGAAAACCCTGAAGATTCCAGGAAAACAACAACACTTTTAGAATTAATCAATGATAGTTGACCAAAATCAACATACAGAAATCTGTTGCAATTCAATATCCCAGCAATGAATAATTGAAAAAGGAAACTAAGAAAACAATTTCATGTGTAACAACATCAAAAAGAATAAAATACATTGGAATAATCTTAACCAAGTGGTAGTAGAGTTGTACACTGGAAACTATGAAATGCTGCTGAAAGAAATGAAAGAATACACTTATAACTGGAAGGCTATACCATGTTCGTGTTTTGGAAAACTTGATATTTTTAAGATGTTAATGCTTTGCAAAGGGATCTACAAATAATTTTCAAAATGGGTGCCAGGATTACTCAACAGGGAAAGGGCGGTTTTCCAACAACCGAGGCTAGGAAAATTGGATAACAGTATGCAAAGGAATAAAAATGGACCTTCACCTTATACTGTGGACAAAAATTAACTCAAAATGAATCAAAATTCTCAGCATAAGACCTAGGGCTATAAAAACTCTTAGGGAAGAAAAACAGGACAAAAGCTTTATCACATTAAATTTGATGATGATTTCTTGGCTAGGACACTAAAAGCACAGATAACATATGGTAAAATAGATAAATTCAAATACATCAACACTTATAACTCTTGTGTATAAAAAAATGCCATCATCAGAGTGAAATGGCAACCCATGAATGACAGAAAATATCTGCAAATTCTCTATCTGATTAGGGGCTCATATCCAGAATACATAAAGAACTTTGTACATCCCAACAACAAAAAAAATCAAACACCTTGACTTAAAATGCACAAAGTACTTCAATAGACATTTATCCAGAGAAAATATACAAATGCCCAATGAGCACATGAAAAGATGCACAACATCAGAAGTCATCAGGGAAATGCAAATCAAAACTACAGTGAGACACCACCTCACACGCTCTGCCTATTTTTTTAATGGAATATAAGATGTGTTGATGAGCATGAGTTGGAGCCATGCTGCGCTGGTGGAAATATAACGCAGCAAAGCAGACAGTTCCTCAAAAACTTAAAAATAGAATTATCACAGAGTCCAGGATTTTCACTTGTTGGTATACACCCAAATGAACTGAAAACAAGGTCTCAAAGAGATATTTGTTCACCCAAATTCACAGCAACTTTATTCACTACAGCCAAAAGGTGGAAAAGTCCATGGATCCCTCAAGAGATGAGCAGAACTGTCATATACATGCCGTAGAACATTCTTCAGAATTAGACACACACCCCGAGCATGGATGGACCTGGAGGACATTATGCTACATGAGATCTGCCCGTCACGAAAAGGACAAAAATGCTACAACACCACTTAGATGAAGTACCCAGATGACTCAAATTCATGGAGACAGAAAGTGGAAGGGCGGTTGCCAGGGTCTGGAGAAAGGGAGGGATGGGGAATTTGTACCTAGAGGGCAATGAGTTTCCATTCGGGAAGATGGCAAGGATTCTGGAGAGACCACAATGTGAAAATGCTAATGCCATTGATCCGTCTACTTAAAAATAGTTACAAAGTTAACTTCTATGTTATGTCTGTTTTACCACAATAAGAAATATTTAAACAAAAAGTGCACTTTCATTAACGTGAATGAGACCAAGCCTGATTTGTGATGAAGTGAGAAACCCAATTCCTGCACATACACTCCCTGGGGTGATGGGGAACCCCACTCAACCCTGCCCCCAGTGCAGATCTCCTGGTTACCCTGTGCATCAGCCACAATGCCCACCCCCAACATCATGGCAGTGACATGGGACCCACTTGCCATAATGCCTCGTTTGGAGTCACAGAGTGTCAGGATGCTTGGCACAATTTCTCACCTGTTCTCACACAGTGGGAATATACCCACCACCAACTCCACATGGTGAGGGCCCCAATATTCCCACTCTGGTGTTTCTTTTTTTTTCTTTCTTTTTCTTTCTTTTTTTTCTTTTTTTTAAGATTTTATTAATTTATTTGAGAGAGAGAGAATGCATATGCATACACTGATAAGAGAGCACATGAGCCGGGACAGGAGAGAGTGAGAAGCAGCCTCTCCGCTGAGCAGGGAGCCTGAGGCGGGGCTGGATCCCAGGACTCCAGAATCATTACTGAGCTAAAGGCAGATGCTTCACCACCTGAGCCCCCCAGGCGCTCAGAATGCCCAGTCTCTTAACCTAGATGTAGCTGCCACCAACACCTTTTATCTTCAGGGTAATGAATCTGACTCATTAATCCAAACAGAGCAGTGAAACACAGGAAGTTTTTTCCATGACTCCATTAGGATAAAAGCAGAGACTTCCCTTCCCACCCCCTTATGATTTGCATGGGGGCAGGGCGTACAGCTGAGCAGCCAGGTCTGACTGAAACTGACCCCTGCCCCAAGAACAGGTGGCAGCCTCTCCCAGAAAGCTGTCTGTGAGCCTGTCCCCATTAGGCTTCTTGGGGACTGCAAAGCAGGAGTGGGATCATCTCCCGATAATCCCACTAGGCTGCCTGATAAGCTAAGCAGGACCGAGGTAATAAAATCCGTCTTCCACAAACAACATAAAATGTCTAAAAAAAAAAAAAAAAAAAAAAAAGTATAGCTTGGGAGTTACAATGCTAACATCAGGATTAAGAAGCAGAAAGCAAAACCGAAGCACATTCAGCCACAAAGTGTGAAGGAGAAACTTAAAATGAGAGTTGAAAATGACATGGAATTGATGAATGGAGAGCCTTGGCTCTGGGGTGCTGTCCAGCCCTCTGCCTGGGGAGCTGCGGGGAGACTGGCAGTCAAGTGGCAGGCGTCTGAGGCTCTGCATGTGGTGATGGAGCCTGGAACTTCCAGCTGTCTCTCCCCTACATCCCCTTTCCTAATCTCTTGATCCTTCTGATTCATGCTTGGCTCACCGTAGTTCCTCAGGATCAGGCTCTAGGTTTGGAGTGATCCAGAGAACAAGAGGTATAAGGGCTGGAAAGGAGGATCTCCTAAGACAGCAGCTTCAGAGAGAAAGGATATGAAAGCCAGAAAGACAGAGAGAACTGAGCTCAGGGCCACAGAAAACCAGAGACTTCTGGGATGGCTGTCTTCACTGCCTTGTATTTTCCTGAACCAAGATGCCCCAAGATGCTGAGCAAGTCCCCATCCTGGGATGAGGTAGGCAATGGGTTTTCCCAACACTGAGCAGCTCTCTTTGCTGGCACTCAAACCTGGAGGGAACTGCCATGCCTGCTCTGCATCTCACTCCCACCAGAGAAACCATTAGCAGAGGCACTGTGGGGGAACTCTGAACAAGATGGCAGAGCTCTAGGAACCGAGCCAGGCAGGGCTGGGACGGCAGCCAAAACACATCATTCTGGTATGCCACAGAGGATCCCGAGGGCAGCAAGTGCCCAGATGTCTCCTGACCACTGTCCTTGGGTGCACCTTCACCTGCAAAATCCAAGCCTTGGGGGACACAGATCTGCTTCTACCTCACCAAGGGCATGTCCTTCCTCTCATGCCTCCTCCCCCTGTTCTGTAAGGCTTTCTTCTGCATGTGCCGGGAATGGATCTCAAATCAGGTAACAAGAACAAGAGCGAAAAGGAAAATAAAGGACTATGTTGATCATTTATAACACTATTCAAGGGTATCACTGAAAGTGACCATTGTTATACGTTCTGCAACGTGAAGACACCAGCTGAACAAGACAAAATGACATAAAGCACCTGGGATGCTTGAAACCATGCCTGGCTCATAGTAAACGCTCACTAAATGTTGGGTGCCAGCCCCCGGGCATCACCTTGGCTCACACACCGGCTTCCCTCTCTGGGTCCCACTACATGTTACACTTGGGGTGCCCTTTGCTTATCTTCTCACGTTCTTCAAAAGCATTTTTCTTCAATTCTCTATCAATTCCAGATTATTGTTCTTCCTGCCTTATAAAAAATGCTCACAACAGACAAAATGAGAAAGTCTCTCTCCTCCGGTCCAATAACTATCATTTTACTACAGCCACCTTTGTCTTTCCTGGCCATTGTCATGTTGGGATGTGTTGTAATCCCAGCTCTGGGACCTGTGAATGTGACCTTATTTGCTATCTGGTCTTTGCAACAGTCAAGTTAAGGTCACTGGGATGGGCCCTAATCCAGTCTGACTGGGTGGTTTATAACAAGAGAGATGAGAGCAGAGGCGAGACAACAAGAAGACACATGGAAGATGACAAGCGATGATAGATGCAGATGTTGCAGTGATTCATCTACAAGCCAGGGGCCCCAAGAATCACCAACGACATCAAGTATTAGAAGGACATGGAAGATTCTCCCCTAGACCTTTGGGGGGAGCAGGGTCCTGACAACAGATTGAGTTTTTACTTCTAGCCTCCAGACTCATGCAAGAATAAATTTCTGTTGTGTTGAGCCTGAGGTACTTAGTAAGAGTACCTAGGAAAATCTTACAGGGATAGACTTAATTCCTTCCCACCTCAAGGTGCCCAGGAGGGTCTGAGAGGCAGGTTTTCCAAGAGAGCGAGGAGATCACTGTGTGCCTCCTTAATAATCGATTAATGGATTTATTTAATTTAAGGGTAGAAAATCTTTGACAAGGTGATGAATGCATTGAGCATTTCACTTTTTTATTTGGGGGCATACAGAAAAAATCACTACCACAGTAACTTCGCCTTCCATTTTGAGACACTTTTCTGCTAACCCTCAAGTTTCCTCCCAGGAAATAGGAGCTTGTGCTGGGTCTGAATCTTCCTTCAGTGGGAACTTCCAATAATGAAGCTCTTGCTGCAGAAGGCACTGAGCTCCCCAAGGGTCTCTTTCCATGGTCCTGATAATTTTCTTCTCTCTTTTAAGAAAGAAGGCTATTGAATTGTTACAGTGATCAAAACTCTGAAAGGAAAATAAGCCACTTGGGTTTGAATGATTAAGACCATTAAAAAATACACAATAGAAGACGGGATCAAATCCAAATAAAGTGCCTTTGCCTAAAGCACATCAAATGGGGAGGAGTTTAAACTTCTGTCTCTTGGTCACAGACGTGACTCCAGGCAAAGGTCAGGGACATCCGCTGCCTACCCTTCTTGTTTCTTGCTACCGCTCCTCCTGGAAAAGGTGTCTGACCTTGGACTCTTTTTTCAAAACTGGGCTGTTTTGATAGTTTTAACCGATTTCTCCTCAAGGGCATGAGAAAAAAAGATTATGCCATTAACAAAGTAAAAAGAGTTCTGAGCACAGCACAGCATCACAGTGACTATGAATGGCAGGAGATCTGGTGTCTCTGGGTGTGGAGCTCAGCTGGTGGACAGGAACAAGACAGACAAACATGCTCATCTCCATACACAAGGGCCTCTGTACCCTAAATCCAGAGTCAGCTTGCCCTTTTACATGCAAGATGAAAATCACCTAATAGTATTTATAGTAGAGTATTTATATAGTAGAATATTTTTACTATACTATAGTATCAAAAAGCCTATATTAGGAATATAGTCACAGTGGAGATGACTTAAGATTCTATTTACAAGAAGGACACTCAAGCCTAAATCCTCATTTAAGCTGAAAATCTCAAATAAGTAGCTAGCATATTTTTATTTTTTATGTGTAATAAAAACAGCACAAATGATATGATATGCCTTGTAGCCATTAGCCTGTAGATCTTAGAATCGATACAGTTTATGTCAAGGGTGTAATCCGGGGAGAAAGGCCAATACAGAGCACCATGGAAGAAAGAAGTCAGTAACTGGAAGTTTCCAAATGCCATCAGGGAGAGACTGGCATCATGGAAGTCACAATCATCCAGGAAAACAGCCAGGAATGACACCATTTTGGAAGCCGTTCATCCAACAGAGAAGGCATGGCTTTGTGAATATGGGGTCACCACGTCATGCCTTCTTGAGAACCACAGAGATGCAAAGGGCCCTATGGCTTTAGAGGACAAGAGCACAGAGCTTGGGGGGATCCATGTAGAGTGAGCAGAAGCAAACCTGGACTGGGTCTGGGGAGGCAGCCCCTCAGCTCTCAGGGTTGCTATTCTGATACACCCTGAGAATGGCCTCCATTAACCACAGCCAGGGTCTTGTGCTCCTGGCATACCCAACAAGGACATGTGGGGCTGCTCAGGGTCCACTGGGGATTACCTGTCCTTACAAAGCTCAAGGGTAAGAGAACCCCAGAAACACACTGTGTAGATGAGAAATTAAAACCCTTGTGCACTGTTGGTGGGAATGCAAAATGGTGCAGCCCTCGAGGAAAAGAGTTTGGAGCTTCCTCAAAAACTTAAATTGAATCACCATATCCAGCAATTACACTTCTGGGGATATGTCCAAAAAACTTCAAAGCAGGATCTCCAAGAGACAGGTGCACACCCATGTTCAATGCAGTATTATTCATATTATCCAAGAGGTAGAAGCTACTCAAGGGGCCATTGATGGATGAAGGGATATCTCATTCCATTCAGGCTGGTAGAACAAAACACCATAGACTGGGCGTCTTCTAAATGACAGAAAATTACCACTCACAGTTCTGGAGGCTGGAAGTATGGGGATGGTGTGCCAACATGACCAGTGAGGACCCTTTTCTGGGCCACACACGTTCCCTGCATCCTCACAGGGCAGAAGGGGGTAGACATGTGTCCAAGCCTCTTTGATAAGGCATCATCTGCTTCTAGAGGATTCTATTCCCATGACCTAAGCACCTCCCAAAGGTCCCACCTGCTAATACCATCAGCACCATTGGTGGTTTGGGTTAGAGCAGTGACATCAGGTGGGACACAAACATTCAGATCGTCACAACAGATGAAGAAAAGATGGTGTATCAGAACAATGTGATATTATGCAGCCATTACAAGGAAAGACCTGTCCTGCGTTGTAACGTGGATGAACCTCAAAGACCTTATGCTGAGTGAAGCAAGCCAGCCACAGCTAGACTCATGCTATAGGATTCCACTTACACGAAGCACCTGAAGCAGTCAGAGTCCTAGACACAGTTAGAAAATGTGGTTTCTGAGGGCTCGGGAGAGGAGGAAGGGGAACTTGGTGTTCAGTGTGTTCAGACCTCCTTCCATTTTACAAGATGAGAAACTTCTAGAGATGTGTTGCTCAACAACATGAATATACTTAATATATAAACTTAATATAATTATCTCCAGGAATTATACTTAACTAAACACCTAAAACCCATTAAAATAGTAAATTTAATGTTATGTGCTTTTTTCCACAATAGAAATTAACTTTTGTATTTTTAAACCCTTTCAACACCAGTATTTAATTGAATAGCAATATATACATGTAGTTTAAAAATAACAATTATTGTGTATTTTTAGCCCCCAGCCCCTTCCACAGATTGAGAAATGCTATTACTAATTTGAGGTGTCTTTCCAGAATTACTGCATGTGCACACATGCATGTGTATGTGCATGTTTATCTCCGGGACTTCGGATGGGGGCACAGTGTGTGCATCACTTCTCCTCATTTTAAAACAGCATTTCCTAAAACTTGTTATCAATATATAGATTCACTTCCCTCTTTTCAAAGAAAGGCATTCTATGCAATACTGCACTGTAGCATGCTTTATCTCTGCACTCATCAGCAGCAGAGAACCGGACTGTGACTGTGAGGATGTGACGACTGTCCTCACAGGCATTTTCTGTGCCGCTCATGTGTCCCTGTGGTATTCGTTCCCAGGAGTGGAGTTTCTACTCGGTGTGTAGACAGTGTACTGAGGGGACTTAAGGTGAGGATCCTTCTGGACTGTCATCTTTAGAAATATGTGGCAGGTGTCTGGGACCCCCTTTATTTAATTTTATGGAAATTGCCCTCCAAGGGATTGTGAGAGTGAACAACTTTTCATGCATTTATAAAACTCTCTGTTTCATTTTGTTTACAACCTATTTCTATCTTTACTCATTTCTTTTCAAGATTAGTTATTTGTTTATTTATTTACCAGAGAGAGAGAGAGAGAGAGAGAGAGACAAAGCATGGAGAGCAACAGGCAGAACAGGCAGAGCAGGCAAAGGGAGAAGCAAGCTCCCCACGGAGCAAGGAGCCCTGTGTGTGACTGGATCCCAGGACCCTGGGGTCATGACCTGAGCTGAAGGAAGATGCTTACCAACTGAGCCACCCAGGTGTCCCTATCTTTACCCAGTTTTTAATTTTTTTAAAGATTTTATTTATTTATTTGAGAGAGAAAGATAATGTACACAAGCAGGGGCTAAAGCAGAGGGAAAGGCAGGCTCCTTACTGAGCAGGATCCTGATTTGGGACTAGATCCCAGGACCCTGAGATCATGACATGAGCTGAAGGCAGATGCTTCATGACTGAGCCACCCAGGCGTCCCTCTTTACCCATTTTTAAATGATTTTTTAAATCATACTCATTTATTTATAAGAATGTTTTATAAATGAAGAAAACTTGCTCTTTGTCATATATATTTAAATTTTCCCCAATTTATGTTTGGTGTGTTCTCACAGCAATTTTTTTCCCCACATCATTTTTAAATTTATCTGATTTATCAATTTTTTTTTTTTTTTGGTAGCATCTGGGTTTCCCATTTTCCTTAGCATGCTCTTTCCAACAAAACATTTTCTAATTGCATCTAGCCCTTTCTCTGTGGCTGACTTATTTTAAATTGTATCTATTTAAGGTATAAAATAGGGATCCAAATTTATTTTTTTTTCCAGGTTGTCCCAGTATCATCTATTGAATAATCCATTTTCCATCACTAATTTGAAATGCCACATTTATTTTTTGCTAATTCTGTAAATATATTTATTAACAAACCCTATTATGTTTTTCACTAATTTTTGCATTAATGTGCTAATATAAACAATATTATTATTAAATAGTTTCAAATAGCTACATTTATGCTTTGTAAGGCATTTTACTAACTTAATAGGAATAATTCCCTTTAATACTATTCTTTTTACCAATTGCTGTGGCTACTTCTGCATGCAAACATTTTAAAATAAAAGAAAGACCTCATTTTAGGGTCACCTGGGTGGCTCAGTGGTTAAGCATCTGCCTTCAGCTCAGGTCATGATCCCAGGGTCCTGAGATCGAGGCCTGCATCGGGCTCCCTGCTTAATGGGAAGCCTGCTCTCCCTCTCCCTATCCCCCTGCTTGTTGTGTTCCCTCTGTCACTGTCTCTCTCTCTTTCTCTCTCTCTCTCTCTCTGTCAAATAAATAAAATAGAAAGAAAGATGGAAGGAAGGAAGGAAGGAAGGGAGGGATGAAGGGAGGAAGGAAGACAGCCTTCATTTTATTTTATTTCAGGGTTAGTTAAGGATGAGTGTTTATCATACATCATTACACTATCAAGTCTTGATACCCAAGGACAAGGATTAATATCACTTTTCTTTGATGCCCTTTATGGTGTTTTAAGTATTTTTTTGGAGCATTTCTTGTCAATTTTGTTTGTTATTCTATTATAAATGAAGTCCATGGTTCCTTTATCATTTAACTAATTACTTATAGGCACAAAGAAAAATTAATTAATTTTGGAAATGACTTTCATGAAGAGATACATCGCTAAGTTATTTTATTATTTTTTTATTTTTCCCAGGAGATTTTCTATGGTTCTCTAAGAACATTCAATGATAATTTATCTTCATTTCTAATTTTTATGCCTCTTATATTATTTCCCTCTCTATCTGAATGTACTTCATAACTTGAGAATGTAAGTTTAGAGACTTATAGAAAGGAGGGCTTAATAAGTTGATCTTTTTTAAAAGATTTTATTTATTTATTTGAGAGACAGAGATCACAAGTGGGCAGAGAAGCAGACAGAGAGAGAGGAAGGGAGGCAGGCTCCCTACTGAGCAGGGAGCCTGATGCAGGACTCGATCCCAGGACCCTGGGATCATTATCTGAGCTGAAGGCAGAGGCTTTAATCCACTGAGCCATCCAGGCACCCCATCATGTTCATCTTTTAAGGTCACGTGGGATAAGTGCTTTTAAAAAGCCCTTCAAATTCTCAACACACTTGAAACAGGCAAACATAACAAAAAATGGGCAGAAGATATGAACAGACACTTCTCCCATCAAGACATACAAATGGCTATCAGACACATGAAAAAATGTTCATCATCATTAGCCCTCAGGGAGACTCAAATTAAAACCACCAGTTAGAATGGCCAAAATTAACAAAACAGGAAACAACATGTGTTGGAGAGGATGTGGAGAAAGGGGAACCCTCTTACACTGCTGGTGGGAATGCAAGTTGGTGCAGCCTCTTTGGAGAACAGTGTGGAGATTCCTCAAGAAATTAAAAATAGAGCTTCCCTATGACCCTGAAATTGCACTCCTTGGTATTTACCCCAGGGATACAGATGTCGTGAAAAGAAGGGCCATCTGTACCCCAATGTTTATAGCAGCAATGGCCACGGTCGCCAAACTATGGAAAGAACCAAGATGCCCTTCAACGGACGAATGGATAAGGAAGATGTGGTCCATATACACTATGGAGTATTATGCCTCCATCAGAAAGGATGAATACCCAACTTTTGTAGCAACATGGACGGGACTGGAAGAGATTATGCTGAGTGAAATAAGTCAAGCAGAGAGAGTCAATTATCATATGGTTTCACTTATTTGTGGAGCATAACAAATATCATGGAGGACAAGGGGTGTTCGAGAGGAGAAGGGAGTTGGGGTAAATTGGAAGGGGAGGTGAATCATGAGAGACTATGGACTCTGGAAAACAATCTGAGGGGTTTGAGGTGGCGGGGGGGTGGGAGGTTGGGGTACCAGGTGGTGGGTATTATAGAGGGCACGGATTGCATGGAGCACTGGGTGTGGTGAAAAAATAATGAATACAGTTTTTCTGAAAATAAATAAATTGAAAAAAAAATAAAAATAAAAAAAAAAAATAAAAAAGAACAATTTTATCACTTCAAAAAAAAAAAAGGTAAAGGAAATCCCAGATTGATTATCTCTGTCACAAGTTCTAAAATAATACAGATGTAGAAGTTTAAAACTTAATCTGGAGATAAACAAACAATAAGGGGAAAGACTACTTTTTACCTAAGTAAGATGACCCATTATGAAGGTAAGTCACCCATAAGACCTCATGACAGAAACGTGAAAAACACTGGTCTCCTTCAGATTGCCATGTTAATCCTGTTCCCTGCATAACACTGCTCAGTAAATGATACTGTAGCATCTAGGCAGCCATCTGGAAAAATCCATGAGCACAGATCCCTACCTCATGCCTTAGACAGATACAAAATGGTCTAAACCAGGGATCAAGAAACCTGTAGCCCAGAGACAAATGCAACTGGTGCATGTTTTTCTAAATAAAGTTTTATTAGCCCACAGCCACGCTCGTTCACTTACACAATGCCTGTGGCTGCTTTCACACAAGGGTGGAGCTACAACAGAGACTGTATGGTCTACAACACTAAAAACATTTGTCATCTGCCTTTTTACAGAACAAGCTAGCAGACCCCTGGAACACACCAGCAGCCCTCTCAGGGTGATAAATCTGAATGTATTTAGAGGACCTCCAGCTTCTCAACTGATGCCCCGCAGTACTGGCTGGAAATTTGAGGATTGCTAATCAGAAATTCTCACCATCTGGGAGTTTTAAGACCAGCTACATTAACATTTTTTTAAATACTAAAAATCTGTCATCCTCTTTTGCAAAATACCATTATTTATTTCATTGCTGCCTTTGTCTATACAAATTTACAAAATGTACTCTGAATCAAAGGTGGAAAACTGTTCTAACTGTAGGCGGCCACAATTTCTGCAACTTGCAGAGATACTGTACGTATACAGAATGCATAAGTATACACCGCACTTGTGCATTCTGTATATTTACAGTATCTGCAACTTGTAGAAAGTATAGAGTTGACGGTCCCTCCATCTGAGACCAACTGTTGTTACCACATCCTCTGAAGCTCCACTGCCTGAGTTTTAAGGGGGGGGAAGAATCTCCAGGAGACTCTGCTGGAGATTCCCTGAGCTTCCCTGCCTTCTGCCTCCCTGAGACTCAGCTCAACGACGTTTCCATTCAATGACTGTGCTACTGCAGAAACTTTTCTGTAAGAATTTAATTTTTTTATTGTTCACTTTTCTTGCTTAACACAAAAAGGATTTATTTTTATTTTTATTTTTGTGCTCTTTCAAGGAACTTTAAAAAATCATACTTTCAATGAAGTAGGTACAAAAGATAGAGAAACAAGCCAGAGACCCTGACTCCAGAGCCAATGTGAAATAGTCATGAGATGAATGAGTGGAGTGAAAGAGAGTAGTGTGCAAAACATGAGAGAGTGGTGTGTGAGACACGAGAGAGTAGTGTGCAGGACACGAGAGTAGTATGCGAGACGAGAGAGAGTAGTGAGCAAGAATGCACGGAGTGTCCAAGCAACTTCAGTACAGAGTGAAGGTTTTCGGGTTGGGGAGGATTGTCATTGACAGAGAAGGTAGGAAGGGAGGAAGGGAGGGAGGGCAGGAGGGAAGGATGGAGGGAAAAGGACAGATTTCCAGGATGGAATCCAGCATTTATCTGCTGTTACTGAGACCTGCATTTAAGGGCACATGGGAGACCGCCTTAGACTCAATAGGCATCATCCTTGTACAATTTTGTGGGGAAGAAGTGTTAAAATTCTCACTCTCATATTTGGCATCAAAAGCCTCCCACTGCATAAGCCACATCCCACGGGTGGTTAAGGTTTCCATATCGTTAACAACACATCTGGTTGAGGCCTATTTGAGAACAGCAACTTTCCCTTAATGCAACCCAACAGCCCTTTATCGAGAAAGCATAATAGGCCTGGGCCTCCCTGGAGATCAGTCCCTGACCTAATGGCCCTCAGAGCCCAGGAAGGGAAGAAACATGTAGAAAATCCAATCGCCATCCACAATGGTTAAGCGCCATCCACACAGAAGGGTAGAGGGGGCTGCTATGGTGATCGATACACTGTAGGTGAGCAGCAGTACAGTTAAGCAGAAGATACCCATGTCCCCAAAAGGCTGAGTACAAGGAAGTGACCGATAATGGAATTGTCAAGTGCTGCTCCCATTCTGCTATAAACCGACTGGTCTCAGAGCTGCACTTGGACCTGGTGAGTCTGGCATTGGCCCAGACCCCAGTCTGACCTTGCAGACCCTGCAACTGCCCGCGCAAGGTGGGACTTGGTTCGGTCGGGTCATCAACTGAATAGTAAATGTGTGCACCCACACCTGAAATAAACTGGCATAGACTTAGTGACTGAACTCCCAGGGGCTGCGTCCAGTGAATTTCCCTTCAGCTTCCAGCCAAGCTGCCTACTCAGCAGAGGGCCTACTTCCTCACACACACACACTTCCTTATTTCTGATTCAACTTGTTCTTATTATGATTGGACACAGTTCTTATACCTCTTTATTCTAAAACCGTGTACCAGTCTCATGATTTTTCTACTTATACCAAGTAACCATGGTTCATTTAAATCTGAATTCAATATTTTGGGATTTTTTTCTGGTGATGCCATGTTTCAAAAATATCCTGAACCACAAACACACATGTGCCTGTGACCTGGACTTCACAAGCTTCCAGTAATTCTCTATTCCTCCCTTCCTTTAGCCCCTGACAACCATCTAAAGTGCATTTTTTTAAAAAAAAATTATTTATTTATGAGACAGAGTGTGTGGGAACAGGGAAGAGGGGAGAGCAGAAGGAGATGGAGAGAGAGAATCTCAAGCAGACCCCCCACTGAGCACGGAGCCAACAGAGAGCTCGATCCCAGGACCCTGAGATCACAACCTGAGCCAAAATCAACAGTGGGAAGCTCAACCAACTGAGCCACCCAGACGCCCCAAGTATATTTTTAATAATAAGAAGAAAGTAATTCTTTCTCTACCTGAGAAATCTTCTTGAGGCCACAGCCCTGCTCCTGTTGCCCCAATGGCCAACAGCAACACAGCAGACGCTTATCCCACTCTATCTTCAGAGCTCCTCCCTCAGGGCACCCTATGATCTGAAGACTCAAAACTCTGCATATCTGATAAAGTCCATATGTTTTAATATTCAGAAGGTCAGGTGAGTGAAATTTAATTCTTCTCAAAGGAGCACGGGTATGGAATCAGAAGCAGAAAGCACGTCCCTGGTGTAAGAGAGTTTAAGTCATTGTGACTCCAAAGAATCACTGAGATCTACCCCCCCTCCATGAATGACAAGGGGCCACACAAGAGCCCAGGTTCCTGCTGGAGCCAGACATGTGTCCCTCAACATGCCATCATCCAAATGGAGACTGCCCATGACGTGTGTGTCAGTGTCTGAAGACTTCAGAAATCTCTCTTAACCGGAGGACTTGGAAGAATGAATTTACTTGGCTGAACAACTGACACCGACTCCCTGGCTCTGGGAGGGACACTACACTAGGCTGCACATGACCTCACCCCTTCGATTTTACACTATGTCCAGGAACAATGGGGAGATGTTTTCAGTGTTTCACTGCAGCACAGGGCTGTTTGACTTAGCACATAGATCATACAGGGCCACACACATCTTATATTCACTTGAAAACATGCTCAAGTACTTTGGGGGGCTCTGTCTCTGTGCTCAGTCTGACAGATCCGCAGCAACAGGCAATGACTGACACAATCATACCAAGAGACGGCTCTCAGGAAGGAACATACCGAGATGCTTTCTTCTCGCCGGTACGGCTTCCAGTTCCTCCCGCTGTCACTGAATATGAGGACATAGCTGCTCACTCAGTCGGAGCTCCCGTACCCTCCCTGCGTGGCCACAGCTGTTACCTCCATTCTCTCTCCAAGGTCGACCTGCAGCCACTGGTATTTATCTGACACAAGTGGAGACCAGCCACCAGCCCCTTGAGGGGAAGCAGAAGCAGGAGAAAGTAGTAAAAAGAAAGAAATCATTAATACCTACATCATCCTGTGAAGAAAGAGATCATAAATAAAACTTAAGAAAATAATCAAAGTTCCAAATTCTAGAACGTATAACCCCCCCATGATCAAAACAGACACACACGCACTTCAAACCATGGGTTAAGTAAAGAGACGAATCCTACATTCCTCATGAATTGCTCTGATTTCTCAGTCATATCCCTGACTCTCGGGTGTCCAGCAGTCTCAGGCAACAGGTGGCTGACCAAACACCAGGTCACCGCATCCCTGCTTGAGACTAGTGTCTGCACCGGCCTGTATGTATGACATACCTTTGGCTGGACCTGAAGGAAAACAAGCAGACTGTGGTAGAACTAGAAAAGTTTAATTCTGGAATCCCAGCATGAGGAAGTACCGTACCGAATGACGGGATAAGAAGGGTGGTGATGGCAAAGCCGACATTCAATACACTTACAGGTTCATGTGAGAAACAGGCATTTTGAAGAACCATCTGAAATGCAGAGCGACAGGGGTGGACGTGAAGGTTTTCCTGCACAGGGAGGGAGAGCCTGAGGGGCAGCAAGGAGCTTGAGGGAGAACACAGAGCGAGTGAATAACAAGGATGTTCTAGGTTTCTGAGACAACAGGTGCAGAGCAGAAATCACAAGGCTTTGTCATGTCCAGTGAGAAACAGATGAGACACAGACTCAGAGTAGGCTCCCAGAGGCTCTGTTGGGACATATTTTGTTCTTCCAGGTCCCAGAAACATGGGTTTTGAAAGTGGAATTAGATGTCACATTGAAATTTCTGGTTTTAAATTAATAATTAAAAAATGGGAAA
The DNA here is from genome assembly GCF_011764305.1 of Mustela putorius furo. NCBI lineage: Eukaryota > Metazoa > Chordata > Mammalia > Carnivora > Mustelidae > Mustela > Mustela putorius. Next base: position 704,687 of record NW_025422039.1, on the reverse strand, counting down.
ATAAGCTTGAAACACCTTCTGAAACTGATATTTTGCCAATTATCTGTGTCCAGAAAACACAAATCATAGAGGTCACCTGTAATATGATAAGAGGGGTTTTGGAAAACAATTTTCCCCACTGTCGGACACCTTGCTTGAGGTTCTCATAATGAGGCCTAAAGCATTAGACCGCATTGAACGTCTTCCCATGAAGGGCTCTTACAGACCCCCACACTGGGTTTGCTAAGGCCTGTAGGGCTGGGTGTATGTCAGAAAGTGTGTGACATGGTCCCAGGATGACTGGGAGGGAAATGAAAGTGGGGTGCTTGCTCCAGGATTGGGGGTGTCCCCAGGGGGTGGGCACGGACGTCTCTTCACCACGTCCTCCCTTCACCACACGTGTTCAAGCACAGCCTTCAGGAGAACCCAGGTTCTTTCTCATTTCTTTCTACCCAGATTTCCCAGACTGAATCTTCATTCAAGTATTCCAAATTTTCCTCTCAATGTACCGCAAGCACAATGCCTTTTTCTTTGACCCAGAATCCAAAATGTGCTGCATTTTGGGTTGTTCTATAATGCATTTTAACTTTTTCTTCTGAAATAACTTCCAATTGCCCAAAGAAATACAAATGTAGTAAAGGGGATTCTTGTCTCCTTTTTACCTGGTACCCACCCCTACATCCTACATGGTTAACATCCTACATCATCATGGGGCTTTTATCAGGATGAAGGTATTTACACGGGTACAGTATTAATGCAATGAAAAACGGTACTTGGATTCCCCAGTGTCCTCACTGACCCCATTCCTCAGCACCACGAGGCTGTTTACACATCGAGTCTCCTCTGTGTCCTCAGCCCATACCAGTTCTGCCACCTTTCCTTGCCTCTCGTGACAAGATTGGTTCTGCTGCTTTGTCCGAGGGCCCCGCTCACAGCTGATGACTGAAAGTCCTTCTGTATTCTAGCTGAGAGCCACTCACAGTCCAAGGGACATTTCCTGGCAGCCAGGCATGATTTTTATAATTGTCCCAAAAATAACCTTAAAAATTAGGTGTTGGCATTCAGCAGATCGTTTTAACATGGACATTTCACATTCGAAATTTCCTGCAGATCACATTAGATCTCTGAGGGACTACTGATGTTCTGTATCTGGGTTCATCCTAGTTCATAGCAGAGTTCTGAAGAAGGTACTGATGATACCCTTGCTGGTATTTGCCATCTTTCCCCATGAATTTTAACCTCTCTCGAGGCCAGGAAGTATCACCAGCATGGCGTCACCCGTGCGGGGAAGCAAATCAGTAAACAGATCACGATGCCATCGGCATGTTGCCCTGGGACCAGCCTCTCCCACAGGTGCAGCTGCCTACCTGCCAACCAGCCTCCCCCACCCACAGGTAACTGACCCTGAACATCTCATCCTGACCTGCGGTGAGGACATGCTTCTGGCATGCACGTCAAGCCATCTGATGAACTTGGGGGGGGGGGTGACAGGCATGGAACGGCAGAATCTGCTATGCCGGGGGCGGTTTGCTCCAGCAGGATAACAAGGTCCCCATGGCCCCAGATCGCTGCTGAGGGCCAATGTGCAGGGGGAGTGTGCATCTCCTGCCCCCACCACCTGCCTCTCTCCTACCTCTGCCCCTTCCTGAATACAGTGTCACAATGTGTACCAAGGAAAACCTATCTGGGGGCCCCACCTGCATAGAGCAAACTGCAGAGCCTGGAAGGTCACCCCACACAGAACATCCTTCTCCCTCCTGGGGACAGTGTGCTAGCTGTGTGTTGCAGCAGTGAGGGAGGCATGGCAGGAGGACATGTGCAGCACCCAGGGTCGTCCCTCCCACGGGCTGCCGGGTGCTGGATGACAGTCGCTGTTACAACCACTGTCCCCACCGCAGCTTCCAGGTGCATGAGGGGCCACAGCCCTGGCGCTGAGATTTCCAGTGTCCTTATCACTGAAGGTCTGTTGCCTGCACTTCCGAGACAAAGGTAAGATGGCAAAGAAAGTCAAACTTGTCATGCATGCGTGATGGGCCAAGGACCTCACCCAGAACCCCATGTGGGACCCCACAAGCCCCACACCTAGCAAGAGGGACCAGCGTGACAGTCCCTGCCCTGCCAATGAGGAAGACAGAGCACTTGAGGTCCCTGTGAGGGTGTTGGATGAAAGCTTGGCCCCCTTCCACTCTCGGCCCCTTGTACAGACATCCCTCTGCAGTTCCTCACTTATTCAAGATTGTCTGCTGACCACAAGTCAGACTGTATTTAAATTGATCTGTTGGAACGTTTTTGTCTCTAGTTAATCCTGTGTGACTGCTTGCCCCCGCTTTAGTGGCCCTGACAGCGGCAGGGACACTTCCTTGGGGAGAGGAAAGGTTGGCTAGGAAACTCTCAGCGGGGCCTGAATTGCTCTGTCCACTAATGGTGATGACAGTGACCACAGCCCCTGGTGCTCACGGAACACATGCTCATGTGAACTGTTGGCTTTATGCAGAGAACATGACCCCGGGGGCGAAGAACCAAACTTCATGCTTTCTTCAAGCTTCAGCAAGCATGAGAGCAGCCGTAAGAGACTCTTCACTCCAGGAAATCAGGGTGGCTGGAAGGGGAGGTGGGCAGGGGATGGGGTAACGGGGTGATGGGAACAAAGGGGGTCACGCGATGTGATGAGCCCTGGGTGTCATTCGCAATGACGAATCACTGAACTTTAGCCTGAAACTAACACTGTACTATGTGTTAACTAACTTGAATTTGGAGGGAGAAAAGGTACCCACAGAGCAGAAGTCAAGTTAGTTGGAAGTGAACAGACCTACCCATCTTCAGAGTGTCTATGCCGAGCACGTAAATGGCTCTGCTACAATTGTTGCCAAGGGGAGTGCCCCCCCCCCGCAATCAATACTCCATTGTCTGGGAGGGGATCACATCCAGCAATGGTGTTCTTTCCTCATTTACTCTGAGTTCTAAGCAGGGCCGAGCAGGAGTGGGAAGGGCAGGAGAGAAGCAGGAGCCCATCACTGCCTGCCCCAGGAAGATGACAGGAATCCCCAGGAAGGTCATAGGTGTTCCCAGGAAGGCAACAGGTGTTCCCAGTTAGGTGATGGGCATCCTCAGGAAAGATGGGCCAGCAGGCAGACAGGCTCTGGCGATGGTATTGAGGTCCTCCTGACCTCCCCACTCAGGTGTCCTAGGGCTGAACGCGCTGAAGCCTGGGTCAGATGCTGCTGTTAATGAAGGCATTAAGGCATTTGCTGCAACTCTGGTTCCTCAAGAGGTAGCACCAGCTGTGTTCAGGTAGCCTTCCGGGGATCAGGATGGAGTAGGCCCAGAAACCCTGCCTCGAGGCCCTCAGCTCCCCTGCCTGTGTGCTTCCTGCACTGCACTAGGAGCCTCAGCCAGGAGAAGATGACATTTCCCATGAAGGGCACCCGGAGACGAACGCTTACCACAGCTGTCTCATTGCGAGCCAGGTTCCTACGTGCAATGCCTGAAATGGCTTGGTAAACCCTTCGGAAGTCAAATGAAAATACGTGCTCGATGCACACCTGTCACCCTGAATTTGCTTTAAGTGCCAGTGATCTTGAGGAAGAGAAAGTGCCCTACAGGCATTCACGTGTGACCTCCCCAGGGACGGATTTCCATGCCCTTAGGCACCAAGTGTTCTGACTGCAGCTCTGTTTGCATAAAACAGACAAAAATGGGTCAGTCCTGTGTGTTTTGTCTTTTGCTGTCCTCACACAGACTCCTGAACATGTAGTGGAGACCCACTGAGATCTGACCGGAGGCTCTCAGCTCCAACTCGTTGGAAGTTCTGCCCTGGCAAAACATGAGACGGTTCTGCCGATTTCCCACTGTGGAAACAGAACAAGAATTGCCCAACAAGCCTATCACGATCCAAACAGGTCATAAATCCTTCATTTATGACCGAATAAAATGTGCGACAGAGCTCATTCATGTCCTGTAAAATCTCTGTGTTTACAAGGAGTGCGGCTCTGGGACGTGCCCTAATTCTAGAAGGTCATCCTCTCAGTGGCCCCCTGACTCACACAGAACAGACAGGATATCAGATCACCTCCAATGCCCTCGGAACAGGAGCACCTCCCTCTGCTGTGGGCAGACCCGTGGGAAGCCTAGGGCCTCAGAAGGGCAGGAGACCAGGCCAGCCCACTGCTCCCGACAGGAGCTCAGCTGCAGGCTCTCAAGGCAATGTCTCCTTTTTAAAAAATCCAGTATGGTGGAGGATCATGTCAGGAAATGCAGGGGGCGCTACTCGGAAGACAAAACCATGACAACTAAATTAGCCACCCATTTGTGACTGCTCAGTCAGCCAAATGCCTCTGGGGAAAAAGAAAGAAAATTCCATTGATGCTAAAATTTTCATTCTCTTGAAGGACACTGTATGGCTTAATTCCTAACTGTTCGTAATCATGCCATGAGAGACTCTGATGAAAAGAGTCGTGGACCCATTACCTGCTGTAGGAAACAGAGTATGGTAATGAATGCAAAAATGGGGAGGCCTGAGCGTCACATGATGTGATGAGCAGCACAGTGGGGGGGGGGCATTCAAAGGATGGCACGTGAACATGTCAGAGCAAAGCCCACTCCCCCGATTTTCTCAGAGGAACACAGCAACAGGACAACAGTTGAGCTGCAAGGATAGCATGAAAGAGAACAGGGGGCCCTGGGATCACCATCCCCCCATCAGCGCCTAGTCCAGGCAGGTCTCCCTTCGCATTCAAGGCAGCAGAACAGCTGACCACGGGGGGCCCGGAGAGGTCCCAGCAGCCCTTGTCCCTGGCTATGGTCCTCCTGAGTCACAGGTTAAAGGAGAAGTTCAGGACTCCTGTGTCAATTTCAATATGGTGCCTGTGACCCATCAGGGATCCCAGGTGCCTCGGGACAGATTGCTAACTGGACCTCACCACGTTGGCAGACAGGAAGGCTACCTTAGCTGGCAAATCCTTAGCCAGGGGCCCTGGAAGGAAAAAAAAAAAAAGGAAATTCCTAGGAGGGGCAATGAGGATGAACATGGCTGGATGGAAAATCAATGTAAAGATAAAGTGTTTATGCCTTTTCTTAGGGAAGTGATCTGAATCACAGCCTTTCTTCTTAAACAAATTCTCAGGTGTTACTCTCCACTCAAGTCATGATCTGGAGGGCGTGAGATCAAGCCCCATGTCGGGCTTCATGCTCATTGTAGAGTCTGCTAGTCCTTCTCCTTCTGCTCCTTGCCTCATTCACATTCTCTGTCTCTCTAAAATAAGTAAGCCAAATCTTTAAAAATAATAAAAATAAAGAAAATTTATGTACTGACTGTTGTCTTACTACCTTATACATCAGGTAGATGCAACGATCAGCTACATACAAAATCCCTGGTAGGAGCCATAAGGGTTCAGATAGTTTTACTTTTCTGTAAGAATATTGAAAGCTCAAAGACTGCTGGGCAAAATAGGGAGGTAAGACAGACCACCTTCTTTTCAACCTCCAGGTACCATAATATAGACCAAGGACATTTTAATCATATAATCAAGTTGTCTAATATGTCTTCCAACACCAGATCTTGCACCAAATTTTCAAAAAGCTACAACTACTATATAGGAAGAATCATTGTCATCATTATTATAATCCTCCATATTTTATACAATCCACAATTTACATCATAATATCCTAAACTGAAGTGAATTAATCTGTTCTCCAACATATACAAAGTCAAAAGAAATTCCAGGAAAGAAGCTGAGATGTTGACTTTATTTATTTTTTTTTTTAGATTTTATTTATTTATTTGAGAGAAAAAGAGAGACAGAGAGAACACAAGAGGACTGAGGGGCAGAGGGAGAAGCAGGCTCTTCTATGAGCAGGGAGCCTGGTGCAGGGCTCAATCCAGGAACCCCAGGATCATGCGCCCAACCAAAGGCAGAGGCCCAACCAACTGAGCCACCTAGATGCCTCTGGGATGCCGGCTTTCAACAGAAAATAGGCATAGATAATCCTTCAGAAGGAACATTGACAAACCATGCTGTCTGAACCCTGCCTTAGGGATGGGTATGAAATCAGATAGTAAAATGAAGTAATATTTAATGAATGATGTATTGTGTACAATCAGAGTAGCAACAGCCACAAGAAAGAACCTCTCAGTTGATTGCCATGCTCTTAAAAATTTAAGTTAAATCTGCAAAGAATGATCTGACTATAGTAAATACATTTGATATTTATAATTTTACAATGGTTGCTTATGATAGTCTAAGTTATTAATTTTTTTAATTAAGTATAATGGAAATAAATTCATCTTAGACACTGAGATATTCCATTCTGATGCTTATAAACTTCCCAGTGCCACCACACTGACAGGACCAGAGGCCTGAATCATAAAGATATTCTGTATATGCAAATCAGAAATAAATACACAGGCCCCTTGGGATCCTTTAAACTAATTAAGGATGGTGCTTATTTGGTTTTTACAGTCTTTGGGCAACCATTGGAAAGTTTAGATGTTAAGCTGATATTACAGGAACCACCAGACCAAAAATAGTAAATTTGATCATTTAATTATTAATTGAAAACTGGCTTCAGTGAGAGGCCATTTTCACCAGAGGACTGAAAGTCATCATGACTGATGCTTCATAACTATCTAGAGGAGGAAATATCTGGCCAGAAATTGTTCTTCATAGTAAAAGGTCATGAAGGTGGTCCTCAGCAGTGTGATCTCTCCATCCCCCCCAAACTCACCAAAATCCTCCACCATCTCCTTAAGGGGTCCTATCAGTCTATTTGACTCTTGTGGGGTTCCTGCACATGACTTTTGAGGACACAATAAAATTCAAGCTATACTTAAACTGTGATCTTAGAAATACTGAATAAAGGGAGGCAAATGCTCCATTCCATCATAATAATCTTCAGAATTTACATTTACATGGGACACAGTCAATTTTTTTTGGGGGGGGGGCACAGTCAATTTAAAATTTTACTTTCTGGATGGATCATTTACCAAAAAAGTTAATCTATCCCTTTCCAAGGTAGTAAAACATTGGCATTTTCAGTGCTTATATTACTCAGTCTGCTGAACTATTATTTGTGCAAAAGTGAAAGCAACTTCATCCATGATAGTCAAGGAGCAAGAATGAATGAATGAACACCCCTCCCCACAAGAAAGGAGGCCTTCAGCTCTCTTCCCACTGGTACGATCAGAATCTATTTTCAACAGAAGGCTTTGCCCCGGCTCCTTCCAGGCCAGGTCCTGGGATGGGGCTCTTTCCCCATCACTACCCCACGTCAGCTTCCCATCTCACTGGTGCCAGCCAGTGGCTTGCTGGGTGTCCCCAGTGCCTGTGACATTGGCTCATTCATTTGTTGTTGTTGTTTTTTTTTTTTTAAGACTTTGATTATTTATTTGAGAGAAAGAGTGAGAGAGATAGAAGAAAGAGCAGGAGCTGGGAGGAGAGGGAGAAGCAGGCTCCCCACTGAGCAGGGAGCCAGATATGGGGCTTGATTCCAGGACCCCGAGATCACTGAGCCACCCAGGAGCCCCGTGTTTGTCGTTTTAGTTACCCACAATAAGCACATTTGCTAGTCATCCATCCGTGGGGTGCTCTGAAACTAAAAAGGGATGACAATAATCCGGAGCCTCCAGTAATTCCCTTCTGATTCGGATCTCATTTATGACCACTTGCCAACCATCAGCAGGGAAGGGAAACATCAGAACCAACAGAAAAGAAGAATGCTACAGATGTAGGAAGCTAGAAATGATACAATGCTGAACCTGCTTCTTCACTTCCATCCAACTGCGATATAATTACTCTTCGAGCCACAAGAATGAATATTAAGTAAGAATGGTCATTACTCTCTCTGAGAAAGACTCATCATGGGCTAACAGCAAGACAGCATCAGACTCACCATCTCTGTGATTAAGACTTGCGAACCCCGGGCCGTGGCTCCTGGACAGCTGCGACGAGCAGCTGAAGGACTCTCGTGGCAATGTGGACGCCAGCGGGGCATCATAGTGATCTGTGTGGAAAATCCCAGATTCAGATTAACCCCCTGTTCCAGGCATTCCTGACTTCTTCCCTCCCTCCCTTCCTGTTTCCTTCTTCCTCTCCCTCCTCTCTTCCCTCCTTTACTTGCTTTTAGTTAAGAGGCCAAGAAAATGCTAAAACCTATGGCAAACATCAGTCTTGATCAGAGGTGTGTTAGTCGGTAGTAAAGAAAATAAAACCCCTGATTGGTAGCATTCACCATCTTCTGTGGTGTACATACTCCCATCATGGGCAATTCCCAGCTGTCAGTGTGATATCACCAACCATCGCAAGGGTAAGAGGGTCACACATGTCACTTCATTATACTGTGTTTCCACAGTACAGATTAAGAGATTAAAATAACCTCAAGAGCATAGACAAGAGTGAGATGCCATGAAAGAGAGTAGTACGTGGTGAGTTTGGAGAATTTACCTTTGTTTTTAACATGATTTACTTAACTATAACTTTATACAACTTAATCTTTAATAATGACTGTGTTTTAACAACTGGCTTACAAAATTCATGAAAAGTGAACGAATGGCTCTTGCTGGCTGCTAAAAGTTGGTTCCAGCCCACTGCCCCTCAGTGGAGAACTGTTAGAAGAATTTCCTTTAAAATCAGGAAGAATACTTTCATAGGCATCACAGCTTCTGCTGAAAGCCACTCTCAAAGTCCTATCAGTACATAAGAGAACATTTAAGAATTAAAAGCAGAGAATTGGGAAAGAAACAGAAAAAAAAAAAAAAAAAAACGACTGCCATCACTTCCAGATGATACGACTGCAGAGGCAGAAAGTCCAAAAGTCATTAAGTGACTGGTTTAATAGCTCAACATCCCCAAACCAATTTCATCTTAAACTCTAGTTGGGGTCTGACGATAATGAGAATAGCAAATAATAACAAAATACACAAAGTATCTAAGAATGAATCTTACAAAGCTGTGCAGAACATTTATGGGGATTATTATAAAAAATGTACTGAATGACATTAAAGAAAAACTGAGTAAAATACAGACTCCCGTGATCACAGACAGGAAGACGGCATTTTTAAATGCTCAGTCATCCCCAGTTTGAGCTAAAGACTCATTAGAAGTCCAATCAAAGGCCCAAGAGGGTTTTTCATAGAAACTGAATTGGGGAACCATGACTCAGCAGTTCATAACATGAGGTACGGATCTGATTTAAGGAGCCTGCGAAGACAGATTAAAACTACATCTTTATTTTCATTAAACCTCCAGCTAAAATTCAGCATTTTCTTTAATCATGAACATAGATAAACCACAGTATCCTCAGTAGTGTCCATGCTTTTTTGTTTGTTACATCATAAGTTATAGACCGTCTTATAGCAATCATTGTCACAATATCTAGAAATATCATTTATGTTCCTCCTTACTTCCAAATAATCTTTTTTGACTCAGCACTAGATTTTGTTATTTAATGAGTTAATAACAAAGGAGACATTACATTACAATTTCTGATTTATTGATATCAGCCCTTCACTGTAACTGGCATATATATAAAAATATAATGCATTTATAACCATTGCTATGAGAAGGGGACACAGACTTCAGCAAAGCCCCAAAGTGGTCTGTGGCACAGGAAGGCCTAGGAAGCCCCCATGATGGGTGTGTGCACAGGCAGCATGAAGTGGTGGCCTATAACTGGGGTATGGTTAGTACTTCAGAAAATTCCAGAAGAGGGGTGTTCTCTACAGGTCATAGTCAATGGAGCTAACTCTAGTATTAGCCTAGAAGTCTCTCAGGGTCTAGCACGTTGAGCAGAACAGACCTGCATTAGTCTCCCTGTAGGCAGGGGGTCCCAGGGACCTCACCACCACCTTGAAATCACACAGCAGATTCACGGCAAGAGAGGGCTATTTCCATTAATTGTGTTTCTAGGGGAACCTGCTCTCTTCCCAGCCCTGGCCCCCCACAGTCTCCTTTAGGGTTCTGTCTTGATGCTAGTCCCCTCTGCTCACACTGTTGTCATCTCACCACTGAAGCTAGCATAGATTTTGCAACTGGACTTGGGTGGGACTGGCATTCACCAGCCTTGCCAACTCTTGGGTGTAACTCACTCTTCTCTAAGCCTTGGTTCTCTCCTCAGTTCAATGGGGAATCACACGACTGGACAGTGATGATATCACACAATTATGTAATGGGGAGTCAACCCCCACAACTGTACAGTGGGCCATTACACAATAATACAATGGAACTCACACAGCAACATGGCAGGGAGTACAATGGGGACTCACACACTGAGAGGACTGCTGAGGGTTGAAAGTATTTGTTTTTATTATTCTCACTCTGCTAAGACAAGTCAACACTTATTAAGTTCCTTCAAAAGATGATATAAGGACATGTTCCCCATAGAGAGATGTAAAAGGCAGTGTTCCACGTTCCAAACCATATTGTCATTTTTTTTAATTTCTTCAAAGAAGGCATATGAAGCTTAGTCTTTTAAAATTAAAAAAAAAAAAAGAAGAAGAAGAAGTAATAGCATTTGTGCTATAATCTTTCTTTGGAAGAACAATTTATAAAATTTATTTTTAAATGACAATTTTTTTTTATAACCCTAACTTAGAGGCTTCAACATAGTAGAAGTCAAGGACTTGTGTGGTCAAAAACAAGGTGGTCACATCCTTATAAGGTACCGGAGAGGAGAGGTTCAGGATTTGGACAGTGTTTCCCAGGCATTCAGCATGTTTCTAACTGAATTTAATCCATGTAAGGTGAAGCCTCCAGAACCATCCCAAACCTCCATTAACTACTGTTTTCAACCTGAAATGTTTAGATTTCCTACCATGATTCCTGAAGCAAAAATTGTCAAGACCCAATTTAATTTTCTTTTTTCTTCGCATCATTACAAAACATGTGAATCCCACTAAATGAGTATCATTCTCATGAATAATCTGATATTATTTCTATCATAAAAAAAAAGATGATTCCTGAAATCTTTCAAAGGTACAAGAATTATGGGGCACCTGGTGGCTCGGTGGGTGAAAGCCTCTGCCTTTGGCTCAGGTCATGATCCCAGGGTCCTGGGATTGAGCCCCACATCAGGCTCCATGCTCAGTGGTGAGCCTGCCTCTCTGCCTGATTATGATCTCTGTCTCAAACAGATAAATAAAATAAAAAAAAAGAATTATTTACAAAGTGTGGATTTTGACAAGTGAGATGGCAAAACAATTTTAAACAACTACTATTTATCACTTAGAGGGGAAAGCAAGTTGAGTACAAATAATAAGCTTATGAGAATTAACATATGAAAATAGAGAGTATTGCAGTTAAGTAAGATAAAGCAATTTTATTTCCCTTCATAATAACCACCTGTATTAATGAGAGTGAGTCCATGGAATAATCTTAATTTTTAAATGCACTCATCCTTCAGTGGCTCAAATGTTCTCCAAGTGAGGTTCTCAGAGAGGCTTAAGAATACTAAAGGAAAAGTGATGGTCCATTGTCATGGGTTTTAAAGAAAAAACAAAGACACCACAATTGTTCACGATTTATGTATGACTCAGATCAGAGTGCCAGAGACACCCTTATGTGAATTCTGATATAATAAATCCATATTTATGAAATACTCAAACCTTGTCTCACTAGGTGCACCTATTACAATGCCATTTTAATCAAAAGCCTATTGTATGTCTTACCAGCAGAACAGCCTTAGACTGAGATTATAAAACAATATTCCAGCTTCTGTTTTTTTTAAAATTAGATATATTTTTTCCAGGTAAAATCTTAGAAATTTGGAACTTCCCACAACTGGAGAAAATAGAGCTGACTTAGTCCTCCCACTCTAGCTGAGCTCTTAATCTCCTTCTAAAACTACTTAAATCTACCCTTCCCCACAGACAGAAAGGAAGCCCAGACAGACTCTGTCGGTTAGTCCACAGCCTGTCTGTAATACATTTGTTCTGGTTTCTTCGACACTTCAAATTCAGTTTGTACTCAATTATGTGTAAGTGGTGTCTTTTCAAGATGCCTTATCTTCTGGATGAGATTAAACATTCCTCAACACAGAAAATTCATGTTTGTTTGTTTGTTGCTTGTTTTTCATCCTTTAGCATATCACAATGGACTCCAGTCCCTGGAGTGGAACAGAGAGTATGACCTAAATTCCCCTCCACCTCTGGCTCTACTTGCTCCTCCCAGGTGGGCAGCTGGAATCAAGGCCCAGGCCCACACAGGGGTGCCCCTTGGCCACTGGACCAGCAAGGACATCTGGACTCAGAAAAGCCTGAAGATATCTGGGAATCTCTCTCCATCAGGAGGAATGAGGTCCATATCTAGGCTGCTGCTCCAATATTCCCCGATCCCTGGTGGCCCATCAAGGCCACTGAGAACTTTATGAACGTCTGGGGCACCCATGCCTCCCCTCCTAAGGTGTGTGCTTACAGAGTCCCACTCCATACAGGCTCCAATCCATGCTGTCAGCACTTTGGACAGTGTTACTGACCTTGGCCAGGATTCAGGGGCACTGGCCAGTCTCCAACCCTCAGGTACACACACCCGTGCATGTGTGTGCGATGGTAATGTCCCCCTAGAAGGGACGGGACATTCTGTAAGCTTCGCATACAAGATGCTCTAAGGACCCATGCCTAATTCTCCAAGCCCATCTCAGCCACCCCCACCCTCACTTACCCTGAAAATGTGTGCTGCTGTGTCCTCAGACCAGCCATTACCCATTGTGAGACTACACTTGGCACCAACTGGGCATCCCATGAGTTTGAACAACTACAAGTTTGAGCTGCTTAGTTTCATGATCCTCAAAGCCCAACCTGTTAGGAGCCCAGCTAAAGTAAAGCAGAGGTGATTTCAGATTTCTTGTCTGTTCCAATAAGTTGTGCATGCCAGTAATAGAATACAGTCATATCTCTGTGAGAACCAAGTCAGAAAGGGCAAATTACACCAAGCTCCTGGCTAATTTATTTATCTCACTCATGCAGAGAGTGCTTGCCTACCCATTAGCATAGTCTGAAGTTAAGCACTCTTGTTTTTACTTCTAGGCTGGCTTTCCTATCGTAACCTATGTTGTGAATTATTTCAAGGTGTGGGTTTATGTTCACTGCATTAAATGAGAGCTATTTAATGATTATCTCTAGATCCAGATGCTATCTATAAAATTATTGCTCAGCATAGAAGGATTTACTTTTTTTGGTAAGTCAAACAGTAACACTACAAAAACAATTTACCATTAATTTTAGTGGGATGATATAGCAAATTAATACTCATTAATTGCAACTATTATTAAGTATGAATTTGAAATAATTATTGTTCTTATAATTAAATAATACCTCATGTTCCCTCCAGCTGAGTGAACTCATACTGGTAGTGTTTCCTTTTTTAGATCAAAGCATTTGTAAAATGTCTTACATATTTTTTAGAAAATTCTAAATTACAAAATAATATATTCCAAATGCTGAATCCAAATGGTAGAGAATATGTAACTGGGCAAATATTTGTTAATAAAAAGAACTTCCTGACTAATGGTCTGGCTTTGATCTTCCAGAAAATCTGCAACTCAAAATCACAAAATGACTTTTGAAAAAGTCTTCTTGTTAGAGTACCAATCAATAAAATTGAAAACAGGAAATCAATGGACAAAATCAATCAAATCAAAATCATTTACTGACCTTTGAAAAGGTCAGTAAAAGATTCTTGCCAGGCTAGCTTAAAGAGAGAGAGAGAGAGATCACAAATTACTAATAATAGAAATCAAAGAAAGAACATCACTCTAGATCCCACAGACATTAAATGGGTAATAAAGAAATGGACAATTCTACACCTACAAACTTGATAATCTAATTATCAAATATGGACTAATCCTTAAAAGAAACAATCTGCCAAATTCACACAAGAAGGAAGACAATCTGTATAGGCCTATATCTATTAAAGACTCTGAATCTATAATTAATAACTTTCCAAAACAAAAAGTGCCATGTCCAGATGGCTTCAGTGACAAATTCTACCAAATATTTAAGGAACAAATATTACCAATTCCCTACAAATATTTTCAGAAACCAGAAGCAGAGGGAATACTTTTCAATTTGTTTTATGACAACAGAATTACTCTAATACTAAAAGCAGTCACAGATATTACAAAAAACCCATAGACTAACACCTCTTATGCACATAGAAGCAAAGTCCTCAACAAAGTATTAGAAAATTGAATCCAACAATGTACAAAGAGAGCAGGTGTAATTCATCCCAGGTATGCAAGGCCACTTCAACATTCAAAAAGCAATTAATATAATCACCCACATCAACAAGCTAAAGAAGAAAACCACACAATCATATAAAGGGATGCAGAAGAAAGTATTTGACAAAATGCAATACCTGTTTGTTGTAAACACTCTTAAACAAGGAACAGAGGGGAGCTTTCTCATCTTTCAAAAGAGTATCTTCCAAAAACCTAAAGTTTAATCACACCTAAAGGTAAGAAACTTGAAGCTTTCTGACTGAGATCGGGAGCAAGACAAGGTTGTTCTCTCTCCCCCTTCCTTTTCAATATCCGACTAGATGTCTTAATTAATGCAGTTAGGCAGGAAGAAGAAATAAAAGGGATACAGATTGGGAAGGAAGAAATCTTTGTTCACAAATGACATGATCATCTATGTAGAAAATCCAAAAGAACTGACCAAAAACCTGGAACTAGCAAGCGATTATAGCAGCACATGAGATATAAGATTAATATACAAAAGTCGACCTTTTCTTATATACCAGCAATGAACAGGTTGAATTTGAAATTAAAAACACAACACCATGGGGTGCCTGGATGGCTCAGTGAGTTAAAGCCTCTGCCTTTAGCTCAGGTCATGATCTCAGGGTCCTGGGATGGAGCCCCAAATCAGGCTCTCTGCTCAGCAGGGAGCCTGCTTCCTTCTTTCTCTCTGCCTGCTGCTCTGCCTAGTTGTGATCTCTCTCTGCATCAAATATTTAAATAAAATCTTTTTAAAAACCCAACACAACACTATTTACATGAGCATCCAAAAGTATGAAATACCTGGGCATACATCTAACAAAACATGGACACAATCTGTATGAGGAGAGCTACAAAACACTGATGCATAAAATCAAAGAACTGCATAAACAGAGAGATAGTCTACATTTAAGGACAGGAGCATTCAATACTGTCAAGAGGTCAGCTCTTCCTATTTTGTCTATAATTCAAGGAAAATCCATAAAAATCCCAGCAAGTTATTTTGTAGATATCAACAAACCATTCTAAAGTTTACATGGAGAGAAAAACTACCCAGAACAGCCAACAGAATATTAAATTGGAGGACTGACACCAGCTAGCTCAAGACCTACTACAGAGCTGTGGCAGTGAATACAATGCGATATTGGCAAAAGAAATGACAAATGGGTCAATGGAACAGAATAAAGCCCAGAAGTGGGCCCACACAAGAGAGCCGACCGATCTTTGACAAAGGAGCAAAGTCATCCAATGGAGGAAAGACGGGCTGTTCGGCAAATGGCATGGGGACAACTGGGCATCTACGTGCGACATCAAGTGTCTAGACACAGACTCTCACCTTTCACAAAAATTGACTCAGATAGATCACAGTTCTAACTGTAAAGTACAAAACAATTAAATTCTCAAAAGATGGCACAGGAGAAAATCCAGATGACCTGTGTTTGCAAATGATTTTCTAGATGCAACACCAAAGGCATGATCTATGATAGAAAGGATTGACATGCTGGTGTTGATGAAAGAATTTTCTGCTCTGCGAAAGGCGCTGTCAAGAAAATGAAAAGACAAGTCACAGACTGGGAGAAAATATTTGCAAAACATACATCTGCAAAGAACCGCTCTCCAAAATATAAAAAGAATTCTTAAACTCAATAATTAAAAAGAAAAAAAAAAAATCCGTTTAAACATCGGTCTAAAGATTTCCTGGCACCTCAACAGAGAAGATGTGCAGATGGCAAATAAGCAGATGGCAAGAGACCTGACATCACCTGTCATCTGGGAAATGGAAATTAAAACAATGGGATACCACCATAAGCCCATCAGCATGGACGACACCTGAAACTGGGCCAACATAAAATGCCGGCACGGACAGAGGGCAGCAGGAACCCTCATCCATTGCTGGTGGGAGTGCAAAATGGTACAGTCTTCTTGGAAAACAATTTGGCAGGTTCTTAGAAAACTAAGTATACTCCCTCCATGCATTCCAACCACTGCACTCCTTGGTATTTACCCAAAGGAATTGAAAGTTTATGTCCACACAGTAACACACACATGCCATTTCTAGCAGGTTTACTCACTGATGGCCAAAGCCTGAAGTCAAAGAAAGTGTCCTTTAGTCAGCAAATAGCTAAAAAAACAGTGGCACAACCAGACAAAGGGATCTTTTCAGCACTAAAGAGAAGTTAGCTATCAGGCCATGAAAAAACATGAAGGAACCTTAAGTGCATATTAGTAAGTGAAAGAAGCCAATTTGAAGAGGCTACACACTTGGAAAAAGTGAGATTATAGAGACAGTAAAAAGATCAGTAGCTGTCACACTTTAAGAGGTAGACAGGAATGAATGGGAGGGTGGAGCGCCAGGACTCTTAGGGCAGTGAAGCTACTCTGTAGGGCACTGTCATGGTGGATATAGGTCTTTATACATTTGGCAAGTCCCATAGAGTGTACAACATTCAGAGTGACCCCTCACATAAATCATGAGCTCTGAGTGATAACAGGTTCATCACTTTTAAGGAAGGAAGCACTGTGGGGTGACTGCTGGTAATAGGGGAGGCCATGCATGTGTGGGGAGAGAGGGAATAGGGGAAATCCCTTTACATTGCATAATTTCGCTGAGAACCTAAAATTGCTCCAAAAATAATGCTTCCTAAAAAGCAAAGGCTTTCTTTTTATCAACAACTGAGAATTTACTTGAGAATAAAGGCTGTCACCTTATACCAGTTAGAATGGCCAAAATTAGCAAGACAGCAAACAACATGTGTTGGAGAGGATGTGGAGAAAGGGGAACCCTCTTACACTGTTGGTGGGAATGCAAGTTGGTGCAGCCTCTTTGGAGAACAGTGTGGAGATTCCTCAAGAAATTAAAAATAGAGCTTCCCTATGACCCTGCAATTGCACTACTGAATATTTACCCCAAAGATACAGATGGAGTGAAAAGGAGGGCCATCTGTACCCCAATGTTTATAGCAGCAATGGCCACAGTCGCCAAACTGTGGAAAGAAACAAAATGCCCTTCAGCGGACAAATGGATAAGGAAGATGTGGTCCATATACACTATGGAGTATTATGCCTCCATCAGAAAGGATGAATACCCAACTTTTGTAGCAACATGGATGGGACTGGAAGAGATTATGCTGAGTGAAATAAGTCAAGCAGAGAGAGTCAATGATCATATGGTTTCACTTATTTGTGGAGCATAACAAGTAGCACGGAGGACATGGGGAGTTAGAGAGGAGAAGGGAAATGGGGGAAATTGGAAGGGGAGGTGAACCATGAGAGACTATGGACTCTGAAAAACAATCTGAAAGGTTTGAATTGGCGGGGGGCTGGGAGGTTGGGAGAACCAGGTGGTGGGTCTTAAAGAGGGCATGGATTTCATGGTGCACTGGGTGTGGTGCAAAAATAAAGAATACTGTTATGCTGAAAATAAATTTAAAAAAAAAGAATATATTTATCATGATGAGCACTGAGTAATACATGGAAGGGATGAATGATTATATTGTACCTCTAAAGTTAGCATATTTATTATACTTGAATACTGTATATTAATTATACTTGAGTAAAAATTGAATAAAAATTAATTTAACTTTTAAAAACTCAAAGAAAAAAAAAAATAAAGGCTGTGATCCAAATAATTTCCCTGCAACAAGACATGAATAGTTCATCTTTACACTGATTTTATTCCAGCTCTATGTCAAGAAGACTGAAATTCTGCTCTTGTGCTTTGCTGAAAAATTCAAATCTGTTCCTTCCTGGTTTTAAAATCATGCAAAACTGTGTGACTTCCCAACCACAGAGGAACCTCGGCCCTGGGGGAGAACTGTTCTAGGTTTCCCATGGGTTGCCCTCCTTCCATGCACTAAAGAGCCAACAATTTGCACTACTTGAAAGGCAGAATTTTAATGATCTCAATCATTATCCACTAAGGTCTCCAAAGAACTTACATTCAGCAAAAGGCATGGACACCCAATGGTGACTGTGGTTCAGCATTACAACTGGCACCATTTTTAATGACTCATCCTGCTTCTCATGGAGGATCCGCAGGTCTTGTAAAGAAACAATATTTATCTTTATTTCCTCAGCTTCTAGCACACTGCCCAGCACGGGGCAGGCATCTGATAAATGTGCTGAATTCGGCGGGGCCACAAGGTGTAGAGCAACTTTTTGAAGTCCATATCTAAATTATATCTCATCTTGACAGGTGTTGAGCTCATGCCTCCCAAGCAACCACGTTCGTCCTGATAGGAAAAGCCTGCAGGCTTCACTTAGGGACACAGCAGCTCCATGGGCCACCTGCTGTCACCGGAGCAGCCGGGCACCCATGCTGTGTTCTCTCTGGGTAGCGTTTAAACCAGGGCTGGTGAATCAGCAGGTAAGAAACACGACTGCAAGAATCCGGAACCCTCTCCTGCACACTTGAGAAAGTCAGCTGTCGACTCACGTTGGCATTGATGTGGCCCTAAACCTTGAGCTTAAAAAGAATTTAACTAGTTATAGCTCACCAGATGGAGAACTGCCTTGCTGACCTATAAATCTGAACTATCCGTTTCGAGGGAAAGAGTCTAATATCCCACGGACTCTACACATGTTGTTTAAAAATGGCCACAGAACAATGGAGTGTGCCTATTTTTAATTGTTTTGTTCAGATATTGTTCACACACATTACCAAAATACTGTGATTCTCATTAAACCATGTAGCTTCATTCTATAGCTGGTGCTTCCGTAAGCTGCTTCATGGGGCAACAGCTAATAAATATTTCTTGGGGGAATACATAATTTATTTTGAAACTTTTAGACAAATTTTTTAAGTTGCTCAATTTGCACCACCAAAAATTTGGAAAAAAAGTTATTTCATTCCCTCTCTACTATCAGATGGTAAGACCATCGAAAATGACAGAACAAAGTTTTTAAAAATTTACAAGGACACATGAAAGAATTTAGATGTTCATTTATGTTTTAAGGAATGTTTCTCCTGCAAGTCCACATGACTTTAAGGACTGACAAATTTTAACTAAAAACAGCCAACACCACCCTATCCTATTTTCCATAAATATTATCACCAATAGTTGAATTTTTAGGACAAGGCTTAGGTGACTCGAACTGATTATCTTGGAAAGAATATTTAGTATTTGGGCATTTTCACTGGAAAGTATTTTAAACAATAAATACAAAATAACTAGCATATTCCCAAACTAAAGACTCACCGCTTCATGAGAATGAGAAACAGAATACATGCCACTGCAAAGAAATATGTATTTTGTGCTTTAAATAATCATCTGGGAGGTTCAAAATCTGGTGTGACCACTGGTGAACATCTAGTCACAAGCTTTGTCATTTAGATCCACCTGCCTTTTGCTCTCTCTCCTGCCTCCCTCCCATCCTCCCCTTCTTCCTTGTCTCCCTCCCTCCCTCCCTCCCTCCCTTCCTCTTTCCTCTGACAGAGTCAACAAGGACAGTTGTTCAAAAGAGTCTGCAGTTGGTGACAGCAGGTACAATCAATGCAGCCCAAGCATGAATATTTGTACATGACCCTTCCACAAAATACTGGTTTTCCCCATTTTGTTGGAGGGAGGAAAACACAAGGCAGTAATTTCTTTGTAGAGCTCCAAGAATGTATACAAGATACATAGGGGGGAGGAAAGTTCTTATATTATGGAATTTGATATATTATGGAATTAGATGATTCTGAAAGTTTAAGTACAATCCACTCACAGCTAAGTATTTTCTGTAATAGCCCACTGAGGTCCTGGTACACGACAGCATTGCTGTTTAATGTAATGTTTAAATAAAAATTATTTGGGGCACCTGGGTGGCTCAGTTGGTTAAGCAACCACCTTTGGCTCAGGTCATGGTCCCGGAGTCCCAGGATGGAGTCCCGCATCAGGCTCCTAGCTCCATGGGGAGTCTGCTTCTCCCTCTGACCTTCTCGCCTCTCATGCTCTTTCTCACTGTCTCTCAAATTAATAAATAAAAATATTTAAAAAAATTATTTGAATTTAAATAGTAACAGTTCACTGAAAACTTGGGTCTCTGCCCCAAAAAATTTCCATAAAACTGATCATTTTGTTTAATGGTTCATGTTTATTCAAAACTAGAGACCACTGCTGTTACACAAGTGGAAAATCCAATCATTTTTAGGAAGTGTGTGTGTGTGTGTGTGTGTGTGTGTGCATCAAGCAAATACAAACCAGATTACAACTGAATAAAATGTTACTTTTTCCAGTATCTCATTAAACACATTTACAAAGGTAATATATCTATTTGGTGTTATTTCCAAGGGTGCAACCAAACATTTCTTTTCAAAATTCACCAGAAGAGGTGTTTTTTTTTCACTCCTCTACTAACCTTTTGAGCCATGCTGAGATACAGCATTTATGTCAAAGACAAGGGGAAATGCTGAAATGTTCAGCAGCTAGTAAGATTTAAAATTCACAGCATGTGTCAAAACACACCATGTATATATACTGCCTTTTCTTCTATAATCCTCTCTATCTGCATCATCTAGGCATTATATAAGATCACAGAACTTAAAATTAGTTTATAAACGATACAAATCTGCTAATCTCAGAAAACTCCAGATTCTAACAGAAAAATGCATGATAAAATCCAATGTTTTTTTCTGTTTTAAAATATAAGAAATAGCTCAAGATTTCAGACACCTGTAGAAAAATGACTCTGTAATTTATCAGCAGTAATTGTTGAAACTTAATAACATTGCAAGTATACGAGTAAAGTGCTATGAGCACGAATTAAATTCTGCCACCCAAATCCACCCAAGGCACCAACAGCCACACTTAGGATTATCACTGTAACCCTAACAGCAGTTCATAAGCGAAGGAGATCAGATGAAAACCCACACATTTAAATGATCCCATTCACCTGCTTTCAAGCATAAACATATTTTCTTTGTTTAATTAAGAATATTCTCAATATCAGATAAGAGAAAATGAATGAATAGACATACAACCAAATTAAAATATGAAACAGAAAACATTTTTTCCTAAAGAGGAAAAAATTTCACGATGTTGCACAGCATGCAAAATATCTCATTTAATTCATTTTTTGCTGATTATCCTTCTATTTTTAACACAATGCTTACCCTCAATTTTTGAACAATGTCTCGAGAAAAATTTTCCTTATTTCCCAAAGACCATTAGCAAAAGTTTACTCTCCCTTGTCATTCTCCCTACTCATGACTAAATTTCCAATGAAAAAGTTATTTTCCCTCATAACTTGTATATATTTCTGCTTTTCCTTTTGTTTCTGATCTTACTGTTCCAATGAAGTCAAACCAGCTCTCATTTCATTATAGCAAATCAGCTTACACCATTATCTTTGGTGACCAAAACCGGGACCATGTTTCCCTGTTTTTCCCACTTCCACTATCTTCATTCAACAATTCCCATTATTGTTTTCCATTTATTTAACTCGGCACAACAAGAGCTTCTGTAATCCAATATTATTCCTTTTCAGTTTTAGGAAAATTTCTTCTACTTTTAAGCTGATAATTCTTTCAAATTTATTAAAGCTGGGTTTGATTTTGGGTTTTTTTTTTTTGTCAAGTAAAAATGTAATAGTCTTTATTTTTTTAAAGATTTTATTTATTTATTTGACAGACATATCACAAGTAGGCAGAGAGGCAGGCAGAGAGAGGTGGGGGAGCAGGCTCCCCGCTGAGCAGAGAGAGCCCGATTCGGGGCTCAATCCCAAGACCCTGAGAACATGACCCAAGCCAAAGACAGAGGCTTTAACCCACTGAGACACCCAGGTGCCCCAAAATGTAAATATTCTCTATATAGCTGAAAGCCTGAATAATATTGTCCAATATATTCTATACCCAAAATATAAAAGCTGGAAATAATTTCTTCAAATCTCTATATCTTTATCACTTCATTACAGTTTATTTTATGTACTTGTTTGCCTATTTTATCCAAAACTTTCTTATTTTTCTTTCCTCTCTTCTTGCTTTCTTTTGAATAGTCTGAAATCTGTCCCCCACCTAGCCCATTTTTTTAAATTCTATTGGCTTGAAAGGTATACTTCCTATTACTATTCTTCTTGTGGGCCTCCTTAAAATATTATACTACACTCTGGTTTACAATTTAACAAAGCCTACAATCAAACTGATTTTAATTCCCTCCACAAAATAATGCAAGGATCATAAAATGCCTTATGTCTGGTCACTCCTTTCCATGTTGGCTTTCCACTGCTCATGTAGACTTGTCTTCTTTCTTTTCATTGCACAAACTGCACGTTGATGTTGTACATACAGCTTTATTGTTACTCAAATGTGTGATCGGATTTTCACACTAGTTGCTAGATTTTTACGTCTTGTACTGCCCTCTTTAATCATGTCCTTTCTTGCTAAACTTACCCATCAACATTCCTTTAGTGAAGCTTTGTTGGTCTTTCATACTTTTGGATTTTATTTTTTCTATGCATGCCTTTTTTTTAAATTAATTTATTTATTTTCAGTTTATTCATTATTTTTTTTTTGCCTTTTTTTTGCTCCATGAATTTATTTATTTTCAGAAAAATGCATGTATTCATTCATTTTTTTTTTTTTTTAAAGATTTTTATTTATTTGTCAGAGAGAGAGTGAGTGAGAGCGAGCACAGGCAGACAGAGTGGCAGGCCAGAGGGAGTGCTCCCCACATGAAAGCCGTGCCTCGATCCCAGGATAATCATGACCACCAAAGGAGCTGCTTAACAACTGTCTTTATCTCCCTCACCTTCATTCTTGAGCTGTAAAGCAATAAGTCTACAATTCCTGGCTGGCAATTCTTCCCTCTCACAAACTTAAGAGTTCACGTTCCTGCTTTTATTGTTTGTCATTCATCTCTCAGACCACTTTTACCAGCTTCTCTCTATTCTGGGGTTCAACAGTTCCAACATAAAGTATAGCTGTGGGTGGTAATATTTTTGTATTACTAGGGATTTGAAGGTCTTCCTGAATCGAAAGATTGGTGACTCTTCAATTCTGGGCAATTTTTTATAGATGGCCTCTATAGATCACCTTTCCATAGAAACACATCTTAAGTGTTTCTTCTTTCCACATCTCCTCCTTCCAGAACTCCTATCTGACACAGAGACCTTTTGTTCTCCCTGCCCCTTGGCCTGGTTTTCATATTTCTTGCCTTCTTGTATCCCTATGGAATATGCTGGTTCTTTATTCCATGACTGTCTTCTAATTTGCTAAGTCTCTCTCCACCTGTGTCTAATTTGCCATGTTAGCAGCCACTGAATTCTTTACACCAATGAAAAAGAACTTCATTTCAACACTGTTCTTTTTCAATTCTGCTCAATCATTTTGATCATCCTTATTCTCGCCATTCTCTCCATCTTTTATTTCCTTACACCTATACAACAAATTGTACATTCTAAATTGATCTCAGTATCTACATTTATTTTTATCTGTGCAGTTTCTCGTTTCTTCTGATTCTCCCTCATGATGCTTTGTTTCTTCTAGCTGTTATGTTCTTATTTTTATTGTAGGTATGTGTTTCCTGGACATGGATCCATGAGCCTAGATGATTGCAGGAGCAAAACACATTCAATAGGAAGACAAGACATCAGGATACAGAAATGGAAACAGGTGTGTGTGTGTGTGAGAGAGAGAGAGAGAGAGAGAGAGAGAGCCCTGGTGAGAATGTCAGTGCAGTGAGGTATCTGTAGTTCAAGGTCAGTTAAAGGAGGAGATGAAAGTAGTGAGTGAAGAGAAGGGACCTTTCAAGGAGTGTGTGTGTGTGATATAAGAAAATACTGGAAGTTCTACCAGGGAAAGTAACATCATCTTTAGAAAGATTACTCTGGCAATAAAATAAACCAGATTAGGAGGAGGTAAATTGATAACAGGGAAACCATGGAGACAACTATCACACATCAGTTCTAGAGACATGGAGGGTTTGAAGAAGTGAGTGGTGGAATAATTAAAGAAAAGGGAACAGGAACAAATTGAAGAGAGAGCATTAACTCTAATCTTTCAGAATCAAGCCATAATGCTCCCTCTCTAGGGGTCCACATTGGTGTCTTCATACCCTCTTTAACTGAGACTGCATCCTAAAGTATATATAGATATGTCTGGCTTGGAGACTAACACTCATTTAACAATCACAAAGGTCGAACCATCTGTATTGATGGCCAGATACTATGTATCCTAGAAGACTTCTGAAAAAAATAGCCAGATAAAAAGTAGCATCTGTTGGATTATACAATCCAACACCAAATAAATAGATAAATAATGTGATTAAAAATGGGCAGAAGATGCCTTCAGCCCAGGTCATGATCCCAGGGTCCTGGGATTGAGCCCCGCATTGGGCTCTCTGCTCTATGCAGAGCCTGCTTCTCTCTCTCTCTCTCTCTCTCTCTCTCTCTCTCTGCCTGCCTCTCTGCCTACTTGTGTTCTCTGTCAAATAAATAAATAAATAAAAATGTTTTAAAAAATGGGCAGAAGATTTGAATAAACATTTTTCCAAAGAAGACATCCAGATGGCCAACAGACACATGAAAAGATGCTCAAAGTCACTCAGCATCAGGGAAACACAAATCAAAACCACAGTGAAATATCACCTCACACCTGTCAGAATGGTTAAACTCAAAAAGACAAGAAATAGCAAGTGTTCATGAGGATGTAGACAAAAAGGAACCCTCATGCATTGTTGGTAGGAATGTACATTCATGAATCCACTATGGAAACAGTACTAAGTTCCTCCATAAAAAAAAAAATTAAAAATAGAGGTGTCTGGGTGGCTCAGTTGGTTAAACATCTGACTCATGGTTTTAGGTCAGGTTTTGATCTCTTGGGTTATGAGATGGAGCCCCACCTCAGGCTCCATGCTCACCAGGGAATCTGCTCGCAGATCCTCTCCCTCTGCCTTTCTCCCTATTTGGGTTTTACTTCTTTCTATCTCTAAAATAAATAAATAGGTCTTTTTAAAAAATTAAATGCCATATGATCCAGTAATCCTATTACTAGATATTTACTTCAGGAAAATCAAAACACTAAAAGAAAAGACACACGTACCCTGCAAGTTTATTCCAACATTATTTACAAAAGCCAAAACACGGAAACAACCTTCCTGTCTATCAATAGATGAATGAATAAAGAAGAGGTGATACACCTATATATCATATCACCTCTTCTTTATCCATTATGGTTATAAAAACCATAAAAACGAATGAGATCATGCCATTTGCAACAGCATGGATGAACCTAGAAGATATTATGCTAAGTGAAATAAGCCAGACAGAAAAGACAAATGCCATATTATTTCATTTTCTAGGTGGAATCTAAAAAAAAACAAAATGAACAAAGACAGAAAGAAACCCAGGAATACAAAGAACAAATTGGTGGTGGCAAGAAGGGATGGGCAAAAACGGGAGCAGGGCAGGGGGAGATAGAGGCTTCCGGTTCCAAAATGAGTAAGTCATGGCATGAAGGGTACAGCCTGGGAGTAGTCAGTGGCATGGAAGTTGGGTTGTCTGGTGACAGATGGTCGTCCCCCTCCCTGTAAGCACAGCATGAAGGAGAGAGCTAGCCAGTCACTATCCAGTCACTATGCTGTGCATGGGTACCAACCACACTTCAATTAACCCTCCCCCACCTCTCTGAAAGTATGGTCAGTGCCTTGAGGATGCTTGTTGAGTTTTAGTTCTGTGCTACTTGAAAGGATGCTGCCGGAGTCAGCACCATGGAAACAGTGCCCCCACTTCGTCATTCTGAAAACAGGGTCAAAGCAATCTTCATTTGAAAGTAGAGATATTCTCTAGGCACCATCAAGCCTTCAAGTCCCTGAGTCATAAACATTTTCTATAATAGTAGCAGGTTTTTTTTGGCTGGGAAGATCCCCCAGCCCAGACCAGGGGAGTCAAGCCTGAGACCCCACAGGAGATTGCTCTGGGTGTGCCGGGTTCCTAGCCACAAGTCCACGGCTGCCAAGCCAGAGACAGCTGTGCCTCAAATGAACACAGCCTCCTGGCTGCCCAGATGGCAGTGGACAGCCACACTAAGGTGCAGGGGCCATCTGTCAGCCTCCCTGTCTTCTGCCGTGTTGTACAGTCAGTCTTTCCCACTGGGGTTACATAAGGCTTCAAGCATCTAGTGGGTGAACCAGGTTCTGGGGCCCTCCAGTGACACACTGCTCCCAAGAAACTCTATTTCACACCCTGAATATGGAGCCCAGCTCAGGCTTGATATAGGATCTCCCTAGAAAACAGACATCTCATCCAAGGGCCCCTGCCCAGAGGCCTCCTCGTTCCTGCACATTGGTCTTGGGTAGTGTCCCTGACACCTGGCCTTTTCAGTGTCTCCTTAGGGTACCAGCAGCTTTTAGAACATGCACCATACACCTGGCCTCAGGCCAGAAATTATGTCATGCATTTTTCAACCAAAAGAAAATGAAACATTCAAAATCAGTGAGTGGGTTCTTTCCATGGACAAATGATGAGCTCAGAGATGCTCGTGTAAAAATTAACTTTTTACTAGGCTACCTGAAGAATGATTATAAAACACCCATGAGGATGGTGCAGGGCTTCTGTATACTTTCAAAATAGAATATTTTCAATATATTAATTTCTTCTTTTCTTGGTAAATACTTAGCACCATCAGCCAAGCTGTAGGGACAAATAAATGTGATTCTGTTTTCAGGAATTTTAAAATCTAATGAAGGAGGCATACATGTAAGTGACCATCTGCTATATGAAGCAGATAAGAGCCTGAAAGCCAATGCTTTCATCATAGATGCTAAACAAATTTCCTAAATGCATGGTGCATTTCGCTTCCTTGTCAGGATGATACAGGCAAAGCACCGGGTCAGGGACTGAATCCCAATCCCTTCCTGGTTCCGCATAGGGTGGGTCAGAAGGCAACCCCCTCCCTGTCACAGTCCCCTGGTAGGAACGGCTGCACAGCCTAGCAGAGACAATACAGAGAGTCAGATCTGGGGATTTGGCTAGAAGTTTTGGGAAAGTGAATCATTGGCCTGTTTACATACTCAACAGCCCACTGTCTCTCAGAACTACCCCCTGTCCCCTCAAGAAGTCCCTGCTTTCCTGGAGCTTGGAACAAGGGACAAGTAAGTAAGCACACACCGCTCTGAAGTGATGAGGGCTGGAGTCCAGCCAGGGGGGAGCGTTGTTGTCCCTAGTGGTGTGGCTGGGCAGCCCGACCTTGGCGGCGGGTCTGCCAGACAGAGCACCGCCAGAGCACCGGGTGCCCCGCGGGATGAGGAGGAGAGACTGAGCCACCGAGCACAGCCTCATCCGCTGGCCCCAGCCCTGACCGAAATGAAGCGATGGGTGTCCACAGTTCCCCTCCTGGGGTAAGTCCATGTGATGGGGTTTTCTGCCACTCGAAACTGAAAGATGCTTGCCAGGGCCCTGGTCCTGACAGCTGCGTTTCTCACTGGTCTACACAGAAAGTCCAGGGCCAGCGTAAGCCCACATGTCAGCCCAGGCGGTCACTTGGCCTCACTGTCTGGGCAGACACGGGGAGAGGATGAGGCTCACGGAGGCTCTGAGCATGACGGCTGCGAAGCGCTCCGTGCCCACCCGCACCCTCGAGTTGGCTGCACTCATACTGACATGCACATGCATGGACACACACACGCACGGATGTGCACACATGCGGACACACACATGCACCGACATGCACTGACACACGCACATGCACCGACACACACAAACGCGCTGACATGCACACGTACGGACATGCATACGTACCGACATGCACACAAGCACTGACACATGCAAATGTGCCAACCCACACATGCACTGACACGCACACAAGTGGGCATACAGAGACATGCACACATGTGGACACACACATGCACCGACACATGCACACACATGGACACACACACCGACATGCACACGCACTGACACGCACACATCGACACAAGCACATGTGCAGACACGCACACACACACCGACATGCACACATGCTGACACACACATGGGTGGTCACACACACACCGACACAGGTGCACGCTCAGATGCGCACACCCTCAGACACGCACACACATGGACATGCACACACGCCGACACGCACACGCAGGACACGCTGCCCCTGCTGGGCCGGGCAGCACTCCCATGCCAGGCGCTTAGCTTCCCATGTCAAGCTCTCTGGTTGTCCTGGGGACTTGCAGACGTTAAAATAAGAACTAACTGGAGCCGTCAGTCCTGCAGGCAAGGCCTGATTTAATGTCCCCAGGGAGCAGGTCACGCCCATGGTCATCTGAGCTGGCAACTTAACTGTGGGCTCACAAGCCCCAGAGAAAATGCCCGGGGCATCTGAGCAGCCCAAGCCAGTGTACAAGGGGAGGACAGTGACCGAGCAGGGGAGTGCTGGGTCTCAGCCCTTCGGGAGGTCACCGAGCCCCCAGCCCCACATGAGGGCTGCCAGCCCCAGCCCCCCAGTGGCCCTGTGAATGCATGGCCTGGAAATTCCTTCTCCCTGGAAACAACCACTAAATTGGGGACAGAACCCCAAACCACAGATTCTGCAAAAGGCACATCTCAGCCCTACTCGGGAAGCCAAAAACTTACAGCTTGTCATAGTCCCTGAAAATAACAATTGCCAAGTTTATTCTCCAGTTCAGGAAGCATACTTCTCCACATTTCTCTGCATGAGTAACCCAATACCTATACCAAACATCCCCCACAACTGTCTAACCCACAGTACTCAACAGTAGTAAAAGACCCCACCCAGATGAGATACATGACACCATTTCTTGTCCTACAGCAGTGCGACAGGGCAATAAACCTTCACAGTTACCACTTGTATCTGAAAATAAATCAGTGTAACATGTACGGTCTTAGTGTCTAAGCTCTGATCAAACGGGAAATGATCAAGTTGGCCATGCTGCCTTATCCGGAAGAATTAGACAATCGTGTGGGCCTATGGAACAATGCTCGGAGGGACAGTACAAAGGTCATTCTGTCGTCCTCTCTTTCCACAGTATTTACAAGTTGTGTATAATTTTTCTCAACACGTGATAAAAGACATCTTTAAAGCATGTCATCCTATGCCATAGAATTCAAACAAGGAATAACAGGTATGTCTGTTTGGATGGTCTAATGCCTCTCAGAAATAGGCTAACATAAATAATTCAGTCTTTAAAAGTTACTCAACACAAACCAGCCTGTGCTGAAGGCAGCAGCAAAACAGTGGCCATGGGTGGCCGGGGAAGTGGGATCCTGCAGAAGTCACTCTGAAGCATTTCATATGTTGAAGCCAAGCCTTCAAGGCTCTAGAAAGTTAGTGGGGAGAGGCCCTTGGCTCTGCTACTTTCAAATTGTTGGAACTATTGTATACTTTTTTAGTCAAAGACTAATTTTGATTTAAGGGGGGAAATTCAACTTGAAATTTGCTCAGTTCATTGAAAGGTTTCTGTTAGTGAATAGGTCCTTTATGAAGTATTTTTGAATGATTCAGGTTTTTTTTTCCCCCCAAAATCAACTTGAAAAAGCAGATTTTCATGACCTCCAGTCCTCTGCCCAAAACTTCCTTCCAGGGCTCAGAGGGTCCCTGATGACGTATCTTCAGGCTGTTCTGTCTGTTCTGCATAGGGGGTCTCCCAGAATTGGAACAGCTGGCTCTGCTCTTGCCCACCACTCTGTGTTGAGGATTACCACAGACTGTGTGAGTTTTTGGTTTGTTTTCTCCGTGTTCCCAAAAGCATCCTCACCACCTTAGTATTTCTGGGAAGTGCATTCAAACGCTATAAATACGGGTCTGTTTACTGGTCATGGGCTCTTTCCAGACTGTTTGAACTCTGCTGTGCTACAGCACACACTCATATATTCCCTGCTCATTTTGCCCAACACACTTCACTGCTGCAGGAGCAGACGCCCCATTCACCACGCCAGGGGCACCCCTCTGACAGGCTCCCTTCCTGCCCCAGCTGATGAATGCAGAAGACTGGGCTCCCTCCAGACAAACACAGAGCAGGCTACTGAAGCAAAGAGAAGCCAGAACCAGTGAAAACCCTGGAAGGTGTTTAGCCCACACTGGTCAAGATGAAATGCCTTGACAGATCATATAGAGCCTCTTACCCTCACAGCCTGCCCAGAGATTGTGTAACAAAGAATGTATCGTGTTACAAAGTAACAAAGAATGTCAACGACACTTAGCAAGTAATTACAAGAATCTATGTTGGCTAAAAGAACAAGGCTCCACATGACAAATACGTTTACTTAAATGAAAGCTCATTGGGCTCCCAAGTGGTGCAGTCAGTAGAGCGACCAACTCTTGATTTTGGCTCAGGTCATGATCTCAGGGCTGGGGGATTGAGCCTCACGTGGGGCTCTGTGTTGAGTGGGGGGTCTGCATGGGATTCTTTGCTTCTCCCTCTGCCCCTCACACATGTGTGCCTGCTCACTCTCTCTAAAAAATAAATACATGCTTGTGATTTTATACCTCTTAGTAATTATAGAATTATGTCCAGTTACCAGGTTCTGCAGCCATATATTTTATTCCAGATTACAAAGGCTCATCATGCCACCAGGTTAGGGTGATTTGAAGACTACAAGGGCCTCAATATTATACCAAACCAGACACATTATTTATATTTTAAAGGGGTAATACTGTGTGATCATTTCTATTACAGGATTATATTCACGTACCTGCGTCAAGGAAAACACAGTACGGCTTCCGCACATAAAGAAGCCAAGACTTTGACGAAGGAAGGGTTCAACTCTGGTACAAATCTTCCAGCTGAGGTGGCAACACTATGAGGCCCATGGAGACCATGGTTTGGTTTCCCATGGCTGCCATTAAAATGGGTTTGGTCCACACCCCCAGTCATGGACAGACATCTCTCCTATGTATGTAGGAATTTACTGTGGAAGAGGACAGGTGTCAGTATATGAAAACAAATTCAGACAATCACTCCTAGAACAGAAGTGTGGACCCCACCTATAGTGGACCAGAAATATATCTTTCTTTCTTGCAACAAGAAGGGCACTTTGGAAAGGAAGGATTCAGAGGAAGCTTCTAGAGAAAATTACAAGCACTGAGCTTTAACAAAGTGAAAACAAGTCAGTCATACTCACTAAACAGAATCCTGGATCTGTAAAACTGTCATCACATGTGTCAAATAATCCCATCAACGACTGAAGTTTCTCACATATGCTTGGGTCCTTTTCTGGTGGAGATGGAAAGGGGGCAGCAGCTGTCAGCCCTAGCTTATACTTTACTTACATGGGGAAAATAATTCAGCTGTGAATTACCTTCCAATTGTGTTGTTCCCAAGTGGGGAGGGCGTACACATGACCCTTCAGAGCAAAGCACAATCTGAGAAACTGGTTAACAACAACCCAAATGTTGACATTTTCATACTCAGATTATATCTCTTCTCTCTCCCAAAGGGTCTTGGAATTCATAAAGGAATCGTGGGCTCACCAGCATAATTCTAAAGCAAAGAGCTATCACCTTCTTCCATTTGTGGCTCTTGGTAGGAAGTAAAGGAGCCAACAACAGCCTACATAGCAACTTCCAGAAAGCACGTCTCTAACTTGGAATCTATATCCTAACTTCCTTCTTGAGTTATTTAAGAGGATGGATCCATATTAGAACACTCATCTTGACTCAGGACAGAGGGTTCTAGAAGGCAGACCATGGAGATGTTCACGTTTTTAAAAACTCAGGTCCTAAGCCCTGTTTTGCAGAATGCAGCTTGTTTTATCTTCAAAAAGACAGAGAATACAGAGCAACAAAACAAGCCCACAGTCATGGCTATTAGAAATATTTTCCCTCCCATGTATCACCTTCCTGATATAAAATTTCTCACTTATTAGAAATGTTTGTACCGCACATGTGTAATCTCTGAGATGTCAAATCTTTCAAACAAGTTCTGTTCCTTGAGAGGATCTGTTAGGCTGGAACCTTGCCAAGGCTGACCCCTGGCTGGCTGCTTTACTACTGACAACTTGCTCTAAAGAGAGTAACTCTGTCTTTGGGTCTACATGGGCAAAGACCTTTGTCTTTTTTTACTCATATACAACTCTCATTAATTTCTAGCTAGTGCTCAAGAATATTTCATGTTTGTTCATTTTAAAGTTCTATCTGAAAGGATTATTTGAGTTTTGAAAACACTAAAATGGGGCGGGGAGTGGGGCAAGGAGGAGAGCCAACAGAAGACTTCAGCAATATTCATTTCAAGATTTCTTGTTTGTACCTTAAACCCCACGCTGCCGGCAAACTCCTCGAGAATTTCTCAAATGTTGGGGCAGAACAAGAAAGACCCCTCTACCTTGACTTCGTAATAATGGATTGCAAATACGTACTGACGTATTTTGCTTGTACACACATTACAACACACACGCCCCAAATATGCAGGAGTTAAAGAAACACTGATTTGGTCAAACTAGCGAATCTAGACATGAGATTCATTGACCATTTATTTCTACTTTTACAGATGATGTGGCCAGATGAAATTACTGAGAAATTATCAAAGGCCATCTGCATGGCCTCTATGAATCTTTAAATCTGCAAAGTCATTTAAACATATACTCAGTGCATGAAGGTGTCATCTCTGTGGTGATCTGATCAAGGACTTTAACCTGAGTGTCTAAGACATCCTTCCATTGCAAATGTACATGCGCTCTTGAATTTACTAAACTTTTCATAAGAGTACTAAATATACCTAAACACACAGGCTGAGAAGCACAGACTAGCATCAGCACTTGGACAGTCAGCCCGAGACCCAGGGCTGAGCCTGGACACCCAGCTCGTCTCTGACCCAAGTGTCTGCATGGATATTCAGACACAGAACATCCCAGAGCACAAGATTCTGAAGAAGGATGTTCAGCGTGAAAGAGCCTGATACCTCCGTGAGTTTCAGGGAGTAAAACACTAAGTGAAAATAAATACCACAACAACCGATCTTGCCAATACGCTGTAATCAGCACCACGGAGATGAGAAAGTCAACACAGCACTCTGCTCTCCCTCACAGGAAGGATTTTTGAAGCATCTTTTCCTTTAAGTAGGAGTAACCTCCAGTGACTTTTTAATGGTACCTCAGAGTAGGAAGTGAATCATCCTACAATTTACTGATATCAATGAATCGTTAGTAGTGGTCGTTTTTAATTTCTTAGCAAAATGACAAGAGCTCTATTGCAGGATCTGAGGATCTGATTTTACCTAAATTCCCCCATTTTAATTAATTCAGAGCAGCTGTCATACCAAGCTAAATTAAAATTGTGTCTGAAACACAGGGCAGTATTTGCTGAAAAGAGATTAAGGCTCATTTTGAGGAGTGACTCATACCCAATATGACATTAAATGAGCTAATACTAGCTGATGATACCACAAAAACATCACGGCCCTCCAGCATCCACGGATGAAGGAGTGGGACAGTGACTTCAGGTGCAAAGCTTTTTCACTTTAGCCAACTTCCCGGTGAGGGCAGAGTCTGGCCGCCTTGCAAGGCCTGAATCCGGACACCCCCAGCAAGGTCAGTTTCTGAATGAGCGTGCCAGCGCTTTCTTGAAACACGGACCAGCTTGACCTACACCTGATCTGTTTGTTTGTTTTGTTTTGTTTTTGTTTTTGTTTTTTTCTTTTCTTTTCTTTTTCTTGAAAGGAATAGGGGCCAGGAGAGAAGACAAGAGGGACTTTCTTAAAACCCTTTAAGGGAAGAAAAGCCTCAGATGGCGATTTCAGTCTGAGCAACAATCTTCCAACTTTTCCTGACGTTCAGAGTGAAATTCCCGGAGGGCCAAGCCTCTGGACATGCCGCGGCATCTTTGGACGGGATCAGCCTGAGCTCTCCCGGGGCCGCAGGCTCTGGCCTCGAGGAGCTCTGCACCCATCACCCAGCCGAGCCGGACCTGACGCGAGCGCGGAAGGCAGGCTGCACTCCCCGGGGGCGCGAGGGGTCTGGTTTCCCCGAGCTGCCGGGCCCGTCCGGGGCGGGATGGGGGCTCCAGGGCGCGGACTCCGCAGGGCGCGCACTGCAGACGCGCCAATGCAGGACCCGCCGCGCGCGAACCTGGCTCCCGCAGCCCGCACCTCCAGCGCCGGAGAGACACGGCACCGCCGGCCTGGCCCCTCTCGGGCGCCAGCCCCCTGCCTGTTCTCGAGCGCGCCTGGGCTCCGCCAAAACTTGGGCTGTTCCCAAAAGACTCCGCTCCCGGCAGGAACACCGCAAATACCCAGTTAGCTGTGCTTGCGACTTGGAGGGAGGGAAAAGCCCGGCGAGCCCCGCTGCGGGCGCTGGGACGCGGCGCGCTGCCTCGGGACGCTTCTTCCCCGCACCCCGCAGCGGTGCCTCTGCAAACCCGCGCGCTCAGGAGAGCACGAATCCCAAGAGCCGGGCAAGTTCCCGGAGGACAGGCGTACTCACGAGCTTCCCCCGCCGCCGCCGGGCTCCAGGGCCGCGCCGCCCAGACCAAGAGCATCCCAAGGAAGGCCGCCTTGCCCGGCCCCATGGCCCCGCGCCCTGCTCCCGAGGCGTCCGGCGGCTCAGCGCAGGCCCGCCCACAAGCTCCTGGCCGGGGTGGCACCGCCTGCTTGGTGCGCTCCGCCGGCCCGCGCACTCTGCGGGACTGCAGCCCCACCTGCGGCCACACCCACCCCGGCGCGACCCGCGCCCACGCTGCGGCCCCGCACGGCCCCGGGCGCCCCTGGCGGCGGCGGGCAGGAAGTGCGCGCGGACCCAGGCCTGCCTGACGCCCCCGCTGCGCTAGGGACCCTGGGGCCCCCCCGCCTCCAGCCAGGTTCGCTCACGCGAGGGGCTCCCCGCGACCGCCCGGCCCGGCCCGCCGCAGTCCAAGGAGCGTCCACCCTGGCGCCAGGGAAGGGTCTCCTGCGGCTTGGGGGTGGGTGCGCGGGTGTGCCTGTGCGCGCGTGTGGGTGTCCCTAGTGGGAAAGGTGAAGCTGGAAGAGAAACAGCTAATCATGTTGGAAGAGGACGTTTACGTGTATGGAAAACTGTTGTAAAGAAGACTTCTTGTTTTCTGAACTCATTTAATGATTCAAGCAAAAACACCTTGCTATCTCTGGCGGAGATCTGTGGCCACTTCTAGTTCAATAAGTTCCGGGTGTGTGTGTGTGTGTGTGTGTGTGTGTGTATGTATTTTTTTTTAATTTTTATTTTAAACCCTTCCCCCACTTGAACTATGGGCCAACATTTTACTATGGACAGCCCTGCTTGGAGATTTGAGGGCTAAGACCGACAGACAGATAAAACCACAAATTCCACCTTGGCAGAGGGAATGTTGTTCCAAATGCCATGCCGAGCTGAACTTATACCGAGTAGGTGCGCTGAATAGATTTAATTGAAGAATGAAAGCTTTTGAAACAACTCCTGTCTACTGTATGTGCGTTGCTTTCCACTCAGATTCTCTCATAACAGTTCCCCAAAGAGCATATTTTTTTAATGATGGCGTATTAAAGGAAAAGCATATCAAAGGGGGCGGGGGCTTCACAGCATAAAGATAAAAAACCAGAAGCCCATGGAGGGAGAAGCGTTTCAAGACCTGTAACCTGGAACTCAGTTGACAAGTTAGTGGCCTGTCTCCTCCCTGAAAGGGCCCCTAGCAGGTGTAAATCCCGGAGTTACGAGCGTGACGTCACAAATCAATACGGTCCTAAAACATCCGACTTGTGACAAATGTGCTGAGATGGGGAAACAGGCTCCAGGCATCCTTGTGCCGCCCAAGGTGGCTGGAGTATGAAAGGAACTTTAACCTTTAGCAGACCCCCACTTGCCTGAGAGCACAGCAAGCAGAAAAGGTGTTTTTTTATGGTTATTTTGCCTAGGAGGTGGGGAGGACAAAACCAGAAATGGAAAATTTAAATAACTTTGCCAGTAGTATTAACAGCTGGAAGGACTGAGAATTGGACCAAAAACAGAGATTCTGATCTCGACTTTAGGCTTCCTCCACCCTCACTTGGACCCTGGGAATCAGGAACACTCTGCCCTCTCCCTACCCCAGCAAAAGGCGGTGACAACAAAACCTGTTCAGAAGGTGTGTTTAGAACCTTGCAAAAAAGCCACAGGCATTGCAATGACCTTCATCAGACACTTCCCCCCGGGCCTGCCAGAAGTCCTGGGACTGGGACATTTTATTTCTAACTTTGTAAAGCAAATACAAATTAACGATTTACATCAAGAGTCTGATACATTTTTTAAACAACCGATAAACCAAGCATGGTAACTGTGTGTATTCTTAGCCTAAATAAATGCTCACAACGTTCCTCTGAAGTAAATACTAAGCCCTGTTGACAGATAGGCTGGACCTCAGAGAGGGTTAGGAGTGTGTCCAGAGTCACACAGCAAGCCAGGATTGGAAGCCAGGTTCACAACTCTGAGAACACCTTCTCACAGAGACAATGTCTCAGCAATGGAGAAGTTGTCACCCTGTGAAAACTATACTCATTTGGAACACTGAAATTAAAAAAACAAACAAGCCTGTACTCAGTGGTTCATAGGAAAACCATTTAAAATGCCTTGGTAAGCACCTCAGTAATTAATATCAATAAAGCCAGAAAGGAGAGTGGTGGCAAATCACTTGAGCAGGGATTAGGATGGGTTTTTACAAGTCAGATGAGACCCAGCAACAGGAGGGAGTGAGACCCCTGGGTGGCCTTCCCCCTGCAAAGCACAGCATTGAGATGTTAACAAAAATTCAACTGAGTAAATTTCAAAGTCTATTTGACTTTATTAATTGATTCAGGAATCCAGCAACATCCCATCTAGCAAACCAGAGGGGAATTCCAAAGGGCTCTAGAATGGGAAAGGTTTTTTAAGGACAAGGGAGTCATAAACAGAAAAAGAAAAAAAAAAAAAAAAAAAAGAAGGATTATTTGACCCCTTCCCTTCCTTAAGGGAAAAGGGGTCTTATTAGGTGGGTTACTTCATCTTGCTTTGGGGGTTGAAGAGAACCCATGTGACAGATTACCTTTATACATTTTTTATGTTGACCAGAGAAGCCCGGATTGATCAGTTAAGACTATATTTCTGGGGGAGGTTGAAACTTTGATTAGGTTAGGTATTAAGCCCTGGTTTGGTGGCTTGGTCTAGTATAAATCACTCCATTTGGGGCTTGTGGTTTTCTTTTTAAAAGGATGCTGGACCAGGGCACCTGGGTAGCTCAATTTGTTAAGTGTCTGCATTGGTCTCAGGTCATGATCCCAGAATCTTAGGATCGGGACCCAAGTGGGAATCCCTGCTCAGCAGAGAGTCTGGCTCTCCCTCTTCCTCTGCCACTCCCTCTGATTGTGCTCTCTCTCTCTCTCTCTCTCTCTGTAAAATAAATAAATAAAATCTTAAAAAAAAATAAAAGAATGCCAGACTGGACATCAGCACTGGGGTCACGGCATGACCTCCCAGAACAAGGGCAGCCAGGGTGTGCACTGCCCAGAGCAGAGCCCTGCGAGCATGTGACCCGTGCGGTGTATCCATTCCTCCCTCTCTGGCTGTGTCCTCCAGGAGGAGACTGAGTGGCTTGTTTTTCAGTTGTTTGGTTTGTGTCATGGGAACCACAGCCTGACCTAGAACCATGAGGGAGTCCAGAGAAGTCTGGAGACCGCAGTGCAGACCAGCTGCAGAGACACCTTGGGAGCCGGCAACAGCCTTGGGCCCTTGCCAGCTGCTCAACACCTGGGAGACTCAGCCTCCTGGTCTGTTCCATAAGGTCCTCTCCATGGAGGGCACTGGATCAGGCAGGCATGTCGCTGGGAGCTCTGGGCTGGGAGAAGAGGGCATGCCAGCCCAGGGACCACCAACAACTGGGAGCTAACGCATTCCATTCCCTGACCCTTCTCTGTAGCTCTTTGCTATTTTAAGTAGGAAAGATGAAAAAAAAAATGTGGAGATGGAATCTGGTACATTGCTAGAGCTGATGATTCAGA
The DNA here is from genome assembly GCF_011764305.1 of Mustela putorius furo. Lineage (NCBI taxonomy): Eukaryota > Metazoa > Chordata > Mammalia > Carnivora > Mustelidae > Mustela > Mustela putorius. The sequence continues at coordinate 666,648 of NW_025422039.1, read as the reverse complement.
CCCCCAGACTGTGCGTGCACACGGCCATCAGAGTTTGTACCAAACTCAAAAGAGAACTTAATCTCAGCATGAGTCACAACAGAAGGTAAGAAATGACTGCTCACGTTTGGAGTGGTGTAGACACTCGTGTATGTCACTGCACACAGGCTGTCTATGGAAATACTCCAAGGGAAACCAAGCCCCTAGCATTTCCTGCCAATGTCCTCTGTCCTCCCTGAACACCTGGGTCGCCTCTGTCCTTGAGCGGAGGAATGACCAATTTGCCCACCACAGTGAAGATTCTTCTGAAGCCTGTCCACAGACTGAAACATGATGCCATTAATTCCTCTCTCCATTCAGCAATTTCTTCCCTATAAATTCTTATTTCTGCATGTTTTATTTAAGTCTAGAAATACATTTAACTTTACCCTCATAGTGAGAACAGATTTGTCATTAAACCCTCTGAAAGTTAGAATACTGTGAATAAAATATAATAGTATTTCTATTAGGAGTGATTTTTTCCCATAAGCCCCTGAGCAACAAATCCTGAAGAACAATTATTGAGAAACAGATTCCAGCGAGAATAAATGTCCCACATGTGATATAGGGCATACTGCACAGTATCTTTCCAGGTTCTCTCTGATGAGCTGTGTTCCATGTAATTAGTCCTTGGAAAGCCGGGGTTTTAACAGCCAAAGGGTTGTGCATCTGATTACATAAATCTCAGCTACAAGAGAAGTCAACCTCATACTTCTTACAAATTCAGTCTGCTTCAACCCGGTAGGACCCTTTGTGACGACCACTGGTGTCTAAGACAACCTAAAATAATCTCCCACCAAGAACTTGGAGTATAAAAACAATACTGTGTGGTATTCCCCAGAGTACCACATAATTACTCCCAGATCATCACACACAGTTTCCCTGATGTTCTGGCTTGGATGGAATCAGAGAAGCTTAAAATTAAGATGGCCCCCAGAGTCAGGCAGCGAGCACTCCCCCAGTTCAGGCACTACCTTCCCCAACACCAATCCTTCACGTGCCAATGGATGGCAAAGGCCAAAGCACACCCTTGGGAAAGAAGGCAGATGCTAGGATTTCCTCCAGTCACAACCCACTGGCAGATACATTCACGGAGTCAATGACATGAGTTTCCACAAACAGTTATCTCTTCTTCTTTTTTAAAAAAAATTACAGAGATCTATTTGTACATTTGCAACCAAATTTCTAATTTTAAGGAAGGCATGAAAGCTACCTCTGATTTTTTTCCTTACTTCTTTGGGGCCAGGAGGAAGGAGGCAGCTTGGAATGTATCTAAAAAGTTTTTTTTTTTTTTTTCCACTTAAGATTAAAATCAACATCTGAGCTTGGCATAAGAATTTTTAGAGTCCTCCTACTGGAAGGGGCACGATTTTGAAATATAATTGTATATATTCAAACTCTAAATTATATATCTTTCAATATGGAAAGTGAAAATAAATAAATAAATGAATGAATGAATCCATTTGTGTTGAGAGATTCATTGCTAAATGAGCTTTTAGGGCAAAATCAGATGCCAGTTAATATACTGCAGTTTGACGAGAGTTTGGATAGAACCCAAAAGGGAGTTTAACATTTTTATGAGTTTAGCTATTGAAATTGTTAGGCTTGGGGCGCCTGGGTGGCTCAGTGGGTTAAGCCGCTGCCTTCGGCTCAGGTCATGATCTCAGGGTCCTGGGATCGAGTCCCGCATCGGGCTCTCTGCTCGGCAGGGAGCCTGCTTCCTCCTCTCTCTCTCTCTCTGCCTGCCTCTCTGCCTACTTGTGATCTCTCTCTGTCAAATAAAATAAATAAAATCTTTAAAAAAAAAAAAAAAAAAATTGTTAGGCTTAATGGTGAAAAGTTAAGAAACTCCTTTCTTCAGAAGCACATACTTAATCTCTAAATCATGGTCACCACAAACAAGTTAAGAAAATGTAAAAAAAAAAAAAAAAAAAAAAAAAAAGGCCCCTGGGTGGCTCAGTCCTTTGAGTGACTGCTTTCAGCTCAGGTCAGGATTGAGTCCCAGGATTGAGTCCCACATGGGGCTTCCTGCTCAGCAGGATGTCTGCTTCTCCTCTGACATTCCCCCTCTCATGGTCTCTCACTGTCTCTCTCTCTCCCTCCCAAATAAACAAATTAAATGTTTTGTAATGTAAAAAAAAAAAAAAATTGAAGAAAGAAGAGAAAAGAAAATGTGGGCAGTGTGAAGTCTTGATTTTATTACAGGGTAAGACAAGTAATAATGACATCTTGAGCATCCAATTCCAGGTATAAAACACACTTTCTAAATTTAGTTGAGAATAGAATTGGCTCTGGTCTCAGTGGGACGTCTACCAGAAGACCCTGATAGTGCCTCTATACCATGTTTTGTATCCTGCCATCAGGAATCATAAAGTTTGTTCATCAGGAAGCATGAACATTGCTGCATTTTTTTTCTCTTTTAGGTTGATACTTGGATAAGAAATTGTATTGGTTCTATCCTTTGTTGTTGATGTTGTTAAAAGGTTTAATGTGCTTTAAGGAAATGATGCTCATAAATGCAATTTATATTGTTGTAATCACTGGTGATGAAATGTTACCATTTTTGATAAATTTGTATTTGAAACTTATTTTGACAATAAAGCATGCTCCAAACTGTGTCAAATTTAAGGATACTGAGACTCACAATAATAATAATAATAATAATAATAATAATAATAATAATAGAAGGACAGGGAATAATAAACATTGGTGAAGAAGTAAACTAGGAGTCCTTGCCCATCCCTGGTGGGAATGTAACCTGGCACAGCTGCTTTGGGATGTCTGCTTTGGGACACAGTATGGGGGTTCTTCCAGTGATTAAATATGGAGTGACTATAACAGTGTGACTACCAGCTACACATGTGAGAGATAAGAAAACGTGCCCCCACACGAACTTGAACACAAATGTTTTTAGCAGTATTACTCACAAGAGCCAAAAGGTGAAGACAACCCAGATGCCCATCAACACATGAGTGGATAAACAAAATGTGGTCTATGCAGACAATTAAATACTATCTCACCTTTAATAGCAAGGAACTTCTGATGTATGCTCCAACATGTGAAAACCCTGAAGGCATCATGCTGAGTTAAACAAGCCGGATATGATCCCACTTCTCTAAGAGACAAGTGAAGAGACAGAAAGTAGATTAGTGATCACCAGAGGCTGTGAGGAGGGAACATAGAGAAACAGTGGTTCATGCATACAGAGTTTCAGCTGGGGAAGATGAGAAAGTTCTGGAAGGTATGGTGGTGAAGGTTGCACAGCATCGTGAATGAAATGCCCCCGAAATTACATGCCTAAAAATGATTACAATGGTGAACTTCATGTTATGCATATTGTATCCCAGAAAAAAAAATAAGAAAGAAAATATAGCTTCATCGATACAAAATTTGTAGCTTTAGTAGACTTACAGAACTTGATTTGGATGAATTTCAGTCATTAAAATGTTGAGTGGGGAAGAAATACTACTGAAGTGTTTGGAGGAACCCTGAAAACATGCTAAGTGAAGGTCGGCCCCAAGGACCACGTGTAATATAAGCCCATTGATAAGAGTTTCTCAGTAAAGACAAGTCTATAGAGACAGAAACTAGACTATCTCTTGCTTAGGGCTGGGCGGGGGGAGAGAGGAAGAAGAACAAGAGGATAACAGTTAAGGGGATTGCAGACAGAAATGTGACTGACAAAACATCCATAAGCTGCTCATCAGTTCGTTACTCCTAGTAATGCTGTTGAACAGCCTCAGACCTCAGCAGGAGACACCGCCAGACTGAGCCTCCCAGGCTCAAGGCCACGGCGGGCTCAAGCAGGTGCTCCTGTCTCACCTCGCTGGTGTTGGGGATGCCGGATGTTGGCCGATCTAGAATGGCCCCAACTGGGATGCTTCAACAAGCCCAGCCAACAAGCCCAGCACCTCTTACAATGGGATGTGGCAGCAAGAGGAGATGCAGGAGAAGATGCAAGTCTGCTCCAAGCCCTTCCTCCAGCACCTTGGCGAGCACTCCATTGACCAAAGCAAATCTCACAGCCAAAGGAAGGCAAGAGCCAGGATGGCAGATCCAGGTTCACCTTCATATTCTCCCCATTTCTACGTACAATTGTATCTGGAACTTTGAGACGTCTTGCTTTCTTTCCATCTCATTTAATTTAAATATTAGTCGCATTTAACACTTTTATAATTCAGCTTGAACAATAGCCGCATAATTCAGGTAGATGGAAAAGCGAATCGAATTTGCAACAGAGAGCTCTGAAATGCCCCTGGACAATGCTGTAGGTGCCATGAGCCTAGACTGTGTCTGGTACCTTCTCCTTAAGTCATCTGTGTAGCAGATGTCCTGGCTGCAAGTGTGTTCACAGCAAGCATTTTTGCTGTACAACCAGCAGAGAAGCAATTTTGCCATAAAAAATTTAAAGGACTAAAAAAAAATGGTCAGATAACAGTTTGGTTTGACAGTTTGGTTTCATGTCTCCATTGACACGCTGCTCTCATCATCACAGCATGTAAATCTTAACCCCCACAGTGGCCCATGCATGGAGTGGCACGAATCCGAACCGACATTGCCCGTAGAGCTTTGGAACGTCTGTTGATGGACATACATTGGCAATAAGCCAAGAGCAAACAACAGTGTGGAAGGCTTTCACACATGCCACAGAACTCAGTTACAAATATGTGTCCTGGTCTTTGGAAACTGATACTCCTCTTAATGAAGGACAGAATTTTAGTGGGAAAAAAAATGTGATACCCAATGAGGAGACAACTTGACAGGCAAAAAAAAGAGAAAAAAAAAATGAACAAAGACATTAAAGACAAGTGTTTAGGTACAATCCAGAAAATCAAGTAAGTTATATGCAGTGTTGCCATGAATCTACACACATTTTAAGTGTATTCAAATATTTTGCACTTCACATCAAAGTGTTTTGAATTTTGCTATGGATTTTTCATGTTTCGTGTTGTCCTTTTCAATGTCTCTTTCATTTTTTGTGATTTTATCTTTTATGGCAAAATAGCCTTATGGCCAATTAGGAACATGGCAGAAGTGTTTGCTGCGAAAAGACTCATGGCCAAGATGTTTCTGGTGAAACTACGGAGAGCCAAGCTTGATGACTTGCCTTTTAATTATAGGAAATTTTTGCTTTTGCAAAGATAACTACTTTTGTTAAAGTGCTTTTCTAAATATTCTTCTCTTATCACTGAAATGCATGCCTGTATGCACAAAGAATAATTGGAATAGGAAAATGTTAATAATGACCCATAGCCCGCACACACACACACACACACACACACACACCCCTGCTCTTGCCTGTGGATGAAAAGTACCAGGTCACTGATGAAACAGATGATAACTCTTTCTTTATGCACACTTATAAGACTGGGTTCATTTTATTTGTGTTGTAATTATCCTGTGACATTACTCTGCATCTCATTCTGGGTTTGCACTTCTTATTTCCAGAGAGTGGCTTCATATTTGGAGAATGAAATCCTTTTCTGGCCTGTCCATTTAAAACGACTTTGAATTGTAATTGAATCTCACATGGTCTGTCTTTAACACACTCTTTTTTGTTGTTACATCATGATGGACTGTTACAGCATGATGGACTATATCAGTCACATGAATTATGTAACAAATGGCCACCTGTATAGCACTGGGCACACTTTCTATCCATAGGCAATATCAGAAGAAATGATTATATCAGCTGTGGCTAATTTAGAAAAGTGTGATTTAAAAGTGGTGCCTCGAAGTAGGGCTTAAGAAATTGTTCCTGCCAGAAAATACAGCAGGCTCTGCTTCTTACTTCCCTCCCCCTTCCACGTGTTTCAATTACCAGGAAGGTTAATGGTGCCGAACAACAGAGGTATGAAGGCGCCTTTCATTATCTTCAGTGTCAGAAGCCCCCCGAGCCTCTTTGCCTTCCCTCAGTGTTTATGGGGAAAGACAGAGTGTTCTCTCACACGCCAGAGAACATGAGAACTAACTTCTCACAGCCAAGCAGAACTTTGCCAACATTTTCTAAAACAATTCTATCCCTTTCAGAGCCAGCCTGGAATGTAATTTGAGCTCGAGTACAAAGCAGAACGTCCTTTAAGATGAGCTATGAAATCCCTTAATCTTGTGAAATCAGCAAACTGCCTTCTACATTCTCCCACACATGATCTCCAACAATGCCTTAGTTACTAATCAACCAGAGTAGGCAAGTAGGGTGTCTCTGAAATTTTTATACTGAATTAACAAAAATAATTGGGATGTTAGAGATGAGAGGGCCGTGATGGGTAGAATCTGCCAAGGCGTCTGCAGCATACCATGATGCTGTCACCGCCGATGTGTAAAGCATCTTAGTGCTGTCCTTTGTGACCTCTCCTCCTGAAATACTGCCCTCCATGAAGCCTCCACTGGGATTAACCTTACGTAGAAATAATCAGTGCCTGTGAGCAGGGCAGGTTTTCAGGGAATGGAAAAGAACTTCTGAACCCTGGAATTTCTCTTGTTTCAGCACAGACTTGCTAATACTTAGCATAAGATAAAAATCTTGTTTCCTTTTCCTCATTATCATTTTGAACACGTAACAAAGGCAACTCACATAACAAAGGCAACTCACTGAAAGGTAGGCAGTGTTGCCTTAAAATCTCCCTCCTCAGATCCTTAGCTTTGGTCTGGGGATGGACATCAAGCCCCAAGGAAGGGTGACCCATGCAAAGAAAAGATCACTGGAGTAGGGTTGCCAGGGAAAATGCAGCACACCTACGTAAATCTGAGTTGCAGAGAATCACATAGTTTGGAGGACATATGTGTGCTAGACATAAATCTGCTAACTCTACATCAGGTGTGCTGAGGAGATGATCTTTAAAAAAGAGGTCATAGAGAGCATCAGAGATTAACATGATACTTTACAGTTCTGTCTAGGGCCAAGGTCAGTGAACTCTGGCCCGAGGGCCAAATCTGGTTTGCCTCTGTCTTAATAATGTTTTCCTGAGGAGCTCCTGAGGGGCTCAGATGGTTGAGCACCTGCCTTTGGCTCAGGTCATGACCCCAGGTTCCTAAGATTGAGCCCCACATTGGGTTCTCTGCTCAGTGGGGGGCCTGCTTGAGATTCTCTCCCTCTCCTTCTTCGGCTCCTCCCCCCGCTTGCATGCACACTCTCTCTAAATAAATAAGTAATAACATCTTTTAAAAAATGATGTTTGGGGGCACCTGGGTGGCTCAGTTGTTAAGCATCTGCCTTCAGCTCAGGTCATGATCCTGGGGTCCTGGGATCCATATGCACACTGGGCTCCCTGTTTGCTGGGAAGCCTGCTTCTCCCTCTCCTGATACCCCTGCGTTTATTCCCTTTCTCTCTGTCTCTCTCTCTCTGTCTGCCAAATAAATAAATAAAATCTTTTAAAAAATAAAAAAAAAAACAAACTTAAAGTAAAATTAAAAATTAAAAAATGATATTTTACTGGAGATGCACTCACATGCAGTCATTGGGTATAGTCTAGGGCTGTTCTCATCCCACAATGCCAGAATTCAGTAGTTACAACAGATACAATATGTCCTCCAGGGCCTAAAATATATACCATCTGACCCTTTACAGAAAAGGTTAACCAAACTTTTTTCTCAGAAAAAAATCCCTAAATGACAACTGCCATCATAAATACTTACCATTCTCATCTCTGATGAAATGTTCCTTTCCATAGGCATGCTTATGACTTCGAAGCTGAAAATCTGTTAGGTTATTAAATACATAATACTGTTTTACTCATTGGAATTAATCATAAGAAAATCAGGTTACTTCAAGAAAAACAGCTTTGAGAAATTTTTATACATGTCAACAATTGTGTTTCAGAACTCCAGATGGCCTCATCACAAACTTATTTCTCAGCACAGTGAAGCAGAGAATATTATTATGGAAGATTCAGGGAAATCCAATCCACCCACCAACTAGGTCTTCCAATCTTCAGAAGAATATTTCCTACCCAATGTGGTTCAAAGTGGCTTGAAGAGATTGTTGAATTCCCACATGGATAACTATGGTTCTGAAGAATGAAATAATTACAGAATTAATCTCCAAACAGTGAGAAGAAAAGCTGGGCTCACAAAGTCTATAACGTGCCAGTGAGTAGCTGAAAGGAAGTTACTCCTTCCTTGAGATTTTTGGAAAGTTGGATTTTTTTTAATTTAATTTATTTTTCAGTGTTCCAGAATTCACTGTTTATGCACCACACCTAGTTCTCCATGCAATAGGTTCCCTCCTTAGTACCCACCACCAGGAAAGTCAGATTTTATTCCTCAGAACCAACACATGGTTGAAGACACTTGGTGGGTGGATAATGTGAGAAGGGTCTGGGGACCAAAGTCACCCCCTAGCGTGGGTACACATGGCAGACAGAAACAAGGCAAAGGGCTCACAGAAGCCCAGGTTTGAGAACCTAGATTGCAGATAAAGAGTGTAGAGAAGAAAATTCCATTTCTATTCGACCTGTAAGAGGTGTGCATTTAATTTTCAGATTGTGACGTGTCCAGAGCAGGAACAAGTCTAGACTGTCATGCCTGACTGTGCAGCAGCTGCCAGGGCTCCCCAACACAGCAGCTACAAGGTGACAGTGAAGGGGAGAGCCCAGACCACTGCCAGTGCCATGGCCACAGACTGAAGAACACACATGAGGGGTTTCCTGAGGTGTATGGTAAATAACCCCTCGGGCAACTCCTCCAGGCCATGACCTAGATTGTATACAAGAAGCAAGAAGAAATAAAGAAAGCTGCTGGTCAGCACTGGGCAGAGAAGGCCAGATCAGTTCCAGCAGACGTGAGGTTCCTGAGTGGGGCTCTGTGGACAAAGATGGTACGTAGTCCAACAAGCCTTGACATGGTGCCTTGTTGCTCTGGGCCTCACCAGAGTGCTGCAAACCTCAGTTGGCACACGCCCAATGTGAAAATAAAATCACCTGTCTTTTATAAAAATTCTTCATGGAAAATGGCCAGGGCCAGTAAGATAATGATAATTCCATAAATGCATGTTATTAGTAATAGGAATAACCATAAGAGTCTCCTAAGAACATATTTAATAACCTAATACATTTTGGGTCACCCACATCTACCCCAAGTATTTAATCTATCCTACCATAGCTTCTATTCTGTAGTGTCCCTTGCCTAGGGACAGCAGGATAAAATGTTAGGGGTTTGGGTCCTACAGTCCTATAGTTTCTAGTTGTTACAGATGGATGTTCCTCAAGAGTATTTTTGTATGAATAAACAATTAAAAGTGAGAAACATTCCTATGAAATGCAGATTAACTACTAAAGTGTGAGGAATTCTAATTTAAAAATGAAAGGGAAGTGAGACTTTGACCAGGGTACTTTTCAGAAGCCACTATAAGACCTTTTCACAATGGGAAATTCTAAGCTGTGATACAAACATTCCCTATGGAAATAACAACTGACAAAAAGAACTGCAACTAAACATGACATCTCCCAACCAAACACATTCCTTAATAATTACATCAGCATGGAATAGGGAAATTATCAGATGGTACTAGAATTTGTCAGTTGGTAATTTCTCAGTGAAGCACACCTGAGTTAATCAAACCTCCAGCATCAAGCAAGAAGACCATCTTGACAGACTTTTAGCCATAGTCAGATGCAGGGATGTGGGAGTATATTTGTAGGGTTTGGAGTGTGAACTCAAATAGTTTAAGGTGGATTTTTCAAGATGGGAATCTGGCTGGGTTTGGGAAAATCTTATGACATAAGAGTAATGATTTGGAGGCTCATTATGAGGCATAAAGACAATTTAGTAGAAAAGGGATGGAATTTTCAAGAACTAGTACTGGAGCAATTTGATCCTTATGTCAACTTTTTAAAAATAAACTTCCATTTATATTTCATACTTTATACAAAAACTAGCTCAAAATGGATCGTAGACCTAAATTTAAAAGTTAAACAATACAACTCCTGGAAGAAAATATAGGAGAAAAATTTTATGACCTTGAATTAAGAAATATATATATATATATATATATATATATATTATTTATTTAATATTGTGTTATGTTAGTCACCGTACAGTGTGCCATTAGTTTTTGATGTCGTGTTCCATGATTCCTTGTTTGCATAGAACACCCAGTGCTCCACGCAATCTGTGCCCTCCTTAATACCCACCGCCAGGCCAACCCATCCCCCACCCCTGCCCCTCCAAAACACTCATTTTGTTTCCCGGAGTCTATAGTCTCTCGTGGTTCATTTCCCCCTTCAACCTCTCCCCCTTTATTTTACCCTTCTTTCTCCTAATGCCCTCCATGCTATTCCTTATGCTCCACAAATAAGTGAAACCCTATGATAATTGACTCTCTCTGCTTGACTTACTTCACGCAACATAATCTCCTCCAGTCCCATCCATGTTGATGATTAATTTGTTTTTTCATCCTTTCTGATGGCTGAGTAATATTCCATTGTGTATATGGATCACATATTCTTTATCCATTCATCTGCTGAAGGTTGTCTTGGCTCTTTCCACATTTTAGCTATTGTAGACATTTCTGCCATGGACATTGGGGTGCATATGGCTCTGCCTTTCACCACATCTCTATCTTTGGGATAAATATCCAGTAGTGCAATTGCTGGGTCATAAGGCAGCTCTATTTTAATTTTTCAAGGAACCTCCTTTAAAAAGGCACTGATTTACAAAGTTGTACCAACTTGCATTTCCACCAACAGTGTAAGAGGGTTCCCCTTTCTCCACAACTTGTCCGACATTTGTTGTTCCTTGGTATTAGGCAAATATTTCTTAGATATGACACCAAAATCACTATATATAAGAAAAGTCAATAAATTAGATTTTACAAAGATGAAAAAGTCTGTTCTTTGAAAAAAGCGGTCAGTTAGGAAAATAAGAACAGAAATCATGAACCAGTCAAAGATACTCGCAAGTAACAGATTTGATTTTTTAAAAACTTGATACATAAATAACTCTTCAAACTCAATAATAAAATCTGAACAGACCAATTTCTGGTAAGAAGACTACAATAGTATACAAAAGCCTCCCAACAACAACAACAACAAAGTCCAGGACCAGACAGTTTCATTGGTGAATTATACTGAGCATTCAAAGAAGAATAATACCAATCCTCAATCTCTTCAAAAAACAGAAATGAAGGGAACACTTCTTAATTCATTTTACAAAAAATAAAGTCCCCTGATACCAAAACCAGACAAGGATGTATAAAAAAAAAAAAAAAAAAAAAAGAAGTCAATATCCCTGATGAATATGGACAGAAAAATTCTCAAAAAAATTAACAAAGCAAATGGAACAACACATGAAAGGGATTATACATCATGACAAGCTGATCTTATTCCAGGTGCAAGACAGCACAGTACCTGCAAACCAATCCATGCACTTCGTCACATTATCAAAGTGATGGGCAGACAATCACATGGCCTCCCAGTAGATGTAGCAGAAACATGTGACAGTGCAACATCCATTCGTGATCAGTGTCTCAGCAAAATGGACCTGGAAGGAGCGTAGCTTGACAAAGACAGGATGAACCTTGAGGACACCATGCCATCACAGTAAATGCAACAGAGAGATGCAAAAAACTGAATGATCTCATTTACATGGAGTCTGAAAGCAACAGACACCAAAACAGGAGCTCGTGCATCTGGAGAACAGATTGGGGCTGCCAGAATGAGGGACTGTGTGGGAGGAGCGGGCAAAGAGGGGTCAAGACCCACAAATTTCCAGGTGTAAAATAACTTAAGTCCCGGGCACGTGATGTACAGCATGTAGATTATGCTCGATAATGCTGTGTCATAGATTTGGAAGTTGCTGAGAAAGCAACTCATGAGGGGCGCCTGGGTGACTCAGTCAGCGGGCGCCTGACTCAGCACCACGGCTCAGGTCCTGATCTCATGGGCTGTGGCATCCAGCCCCGTGGAGCGGCTGTGTGGGCTCCTCACTCAGCAGGGAGTCTGCTTGAGATTCTCTCTTTCCCTTCCCCTCTGCCCCTCCGCCCAGTGGAAAGTAAATAAGTAACTCTCAAAGAAAAAGAAAAAAAAAAGAAAGTAAATTTTTAAAGTTCTCCTCCCAGGAAAAAGAAAACTGTGTGCACTCTGTGTGGTGTAGGTTTAAACTAGATTTAGTACGATGACCACTCTACAATAAGTACAAATATTGAATCATTCTTGTATACATCTGAAGCTAATATAAGGTCAAAGTGTATCAATTATGCCTCAATAAAAAAGCATAATCGGGGTGCCTGGGTGGCTCAGTGGATTAAGCCACTGCCTTTGGCTCAGTTCATGATCCCAGGGTCCTGGGATCGAGCCCCGGATCTGCCTCAGCATCCCTGCTGAGCAAAGAGCCTGCTTCCCTCTCTCTCTCTGCCTGACTCTCTGCCTACTTGTGATCTCTCTCTCTGTCAAATAAATAAATAAAATCTTTAAAAAAAAAGTAATAGGGGCAGTGGGTGGCTCAGTGGGTTAAAGCCTCTGACTTCGGCTCAGGTCATGATCCCAGGGTCCTGGGATCGAGCCTCCCATTGGGTTCTCTGCTCAGCGGGAAGCCTGCTTCCTCCTCTCTCTCTCTCTCTGCCTGCCTCTCTGCCTACTTGTGATTTCTGTCTGTCAAATAAATAAATAAAAATCTTAAAAAAAAAAGTAATAACTGAACAACCAAACTTTTCAAAAAAGGGGACAACTTTGAAGAGAAGCTTCCCCCAAGATGGATAGAGTGCTGACTATCGCAGCAGGAAAAGATGCTCAGAGTCACATATGTTGGGGAGATGCAAAGAACATTCATAATGGAATTACGTTATAGACACGCGTACCAGCTACAACTAAACAGGCAGATGACGGGGCGCCCAGGGCTCAGTTGCTGAAGGGTCTGCCTTCTGCTCAGGTCATGATAGGATCAGCCAACCCTGGGCTCCTGTTCAGTGGGGACCCTGCTCCTCCCTCCGTCACTCCCCCTGCTCATGCTCTTGCTTTCTCTCTCTCAGACGATAGCAAATGTTTGTGTTTTTTTATAACTAGCCCAACCTGGGAACAACACAAACATCTGTCAATAGATGAAGTATTCCTCAGTACATAAATTGGGGTGTATGTACAGTGGAACGCACAACAGTAAAAATACATGTGTAGACAAGCACAAGGAGAGGAGGAGTCACAACATCCTCACCCATGGTATTTGTGACTCCGTGTCAAATTCTCCATGCAACACAAACCAAACTACAGCATAGAAAGTAGATCAGTCCTGGTCCACTGATGAGTATGGCAAGGACAGGGAGCAGAAATGTCTATAAAGGAGCAAGAAATATCTTTGGGGAGATAGTTATATATTCATTTTCTAGATTGTGAAAATGATGCTTATACATATACACATATATAAAAAAAATTGTCAAATCACACACTTCAAAACATGTGGCTTAGTTCATTTCAATTATACCTTACTGAAGTTGCTTAGAAAGAAATACTTTCTTACCAAAAAAAAAAAAAAAAAAGAGAGAGAGAGAGAGAGAGAGAAAAAAATGTAAAATATTAGCCAATGAACATTATGATTTTTACTGCTGGAATTCCCAAAGGCACATGGTCAGATGGTACTTCTTCAGTGAGGTGTTCCAAGGTGTCCTCTGTGCTGTGGGAAAACAAAACAAAACAAAACAACTTCCTAAGAAACACTTCAAGGCACCAGGTTACACACCCCACTTATTCTTTCTGCGCTATGCTGTTCTACCACCACACACACACTGATAGCATAAAAGGAGAGAGAAGACCTGGAGTCCAACAGTGGCATAGAGAAGGAGCAGCCTGTCCCATGGCTCCTGAGCAACCCAGCCCAGGGTGCTAATGGAAAAGCGGCTGTAGAGTCTGTCTTACACTTAGAAAAACAAACCACCACACTAAGCACAAATCTGTAGAATTCTAGCACTAAAATGAAAACAAGAAGCTCATTGGGATTATATCTTGAGAATGACAGCATCTGGGAACCTATCCTCTTTGCGGACACATGGTGGAATTAAAGAACATAATGTGACTTCACTAATAAACACTCAGAAAGGATTCCTGACAATGGGAGCAAAACTGATCCTTCCTGTCATAGGACAGAAAACAGATCCTTCCCTCCCCATGTATTGGAAGGAGCTGTGGACATTGGGGAGGGTATGTGCTTTGGTGAGTGCTGTGAAGTGTGTAAACCTGGTGATTCACAGACCTGTACCCCTGGGGATAAAAATATATGTTTATAAAAAAATTAAGAGAGCTTGGAAAAAAAAAAAAAAATCTCTTCCTTTCCCTTTTCTGCCTAAAATCAGAGCTTTACCTTCTATTTAGAAAGTATATCTGCTTCTGTACGTATCTGCGCTGAGATACGTCCATAAACAGACCTTACCAAGACAACTCTTACCCACCATATATTTCTCTCATCCATTTCGTAGGCACTTTCCTACCACATGTCATCCCTCAAAGCCCAAACCCCTTTCCTTTGTTAAAAATGGATATAAGCCCCCGTGTCTAACTGGTTCTTTGAGTTTCACTCCTTTTTTGTGGACTCTAATACATAATAAAATATTAATAAAAATTGTACATCTTATCTCCCATTAAATTGTATCTTGTTAGTTTAATTTGCAACCCTCCGGGATAGAGTCTAAGAGGGTGGAGAAAAACGTTTTCTTCTGTAACATTTGCAATAAAGGAGAAAATGTGTTTTAGTGGTGAGATAAGAATAACTTTGGAGTTGGTCAAATCATCACACTGGTCACAGGGGTATTCTCTCCTGAGTACCGTCCCTTGATATCTTTGTCTTGCCTCTGTCTTTTATGGTACCTGGGAGAGCCGCAGTGTCCAGGAACGTCATCTGCTTTGTGCAACTGAGTCCTATATACAGATATTATTTAAGAAACTATTTCCATATATCCCTTTAAACATGTTCAAAGTAAAGCCATTAAATTCATGTTTTAAGCATGATGGTTGCTCAGCACACATGGCAGACCCTTGAGAAAGCACAACGTGCCTATGGATTTTGGGTATGGTGTTAACATGGGCCTCAGGATTATCAGAAGACAGAAAGTGCTGAACTGCCTTGTATCAGCAAAAGTTTCACTCTCTCCAATGATGCAGCTCCCTAGAGCATGTGACATTTCATCAATACCATGCTTTCTGAGAGCAGTTTCTGGCCTTACTCAGAGTCACACCCTACTCAGTCTGGCTTTTTTTTTTTTTTTTTATCATGTGAACAGTTTCAAGATTCACTGTTACTGTGGGGCAGCTGGAGAATACATCTGGGTATCCCCTCCCCAGGAACACTTAGTCTCCAGACACTTGTGGGTCAGATGAGCAAGAGAAAACCCCTTGTAAATTGGCATTAAGAAAAACTATCCAAACACCTGGGGAGAAGCTAAAAGATTTCAGCTGGCTGTTTCTCGGGGTCAAGCTAAAACTTGATTACCAGGTCTGCTTGAGGGTTATCTGACTCTGCAGGCATGCACTTTTGCTTCTTTGTCTTGCTGTTTAATATTGCCAGTGCTGTGATAGAACTCTGGAAGCCTTGGTCCTCACTTGCAGAGAAATGGTTCTTGTCAGGCAGCAATCCAAAGGAACTTTGTCGAGTGGGTACAAATTCCTTTCTGAGAGAAAAAAAAAAAAATCACCACCGAAGTTCAGGATTTTAGCTAGTTTTAACTACAGAAAATTAGGTGGTTTTTTTTTTTTACCTAAAATTAATTATTTTACAGAAGAATTCTTTCCTCCAGCTCCTGTAAAGACTCCCACTCCAACCTGATCTCTTCAGCCAGCATTACCATCATGCCAGTTCTTATTAAAGAGCTAATTAAATCTATGACATATACTCATTTTATATTTGCATGAGAGTCATGGGTTTAATTTTTGAAAATTGTACTTTAACAAAGAGCCAGTGTAAATCATACTGCATGGGCCAGTCAATAAACTATGGTGCATGAAGGGAGGGTCACCTGCACGAATGCACAAACAGGATCACTGGTCACTTTCAAGCAGGAGCTCTGCAACCTCTTCCCTGCTTTTATCTGGGTTCCTAAGAGCCAGGATTTTACAATACTTAGCATATTTGTTATGCTTCTCTGTTAAAAGCTCTTAGACCCATATTTGTTGTATGTCATTGTAATTTCAAACTCCTGTTTCTCCTAGGGTAGTTAAGGCCCAGCACTCTGTGTGCAGGTCTGATTATGGGCTCTCGTGTGATGCTGAGATGTGAGCGTAAATCTCCATCTTTCCTGAATGTTGGAACAACCATCCCTCAGCACCACCTCCCCGCCCTGGCTCTTCCCACTGTTGTCCTGGAAGAGAACCATCCTTCCTTCCCCCTGGTCCTGGGAAGGTTGCTTGGACACCTCTGCTTCTTCTCTCCCCTCCCCATAGCTGTCCTCCTCCAAGTCTCAGCATCTTCTTTAAAGGGGCTCTTTCCCTAGCAAGCAAGTTCATTGAAACTGCACTGACTGGTGGATACCGTCAAAAACCATGACAGACTATGGACTCTGAAAAACAATCTGACAGGTTTGAAGTGGCGGGGGGGTGGTGGTGGGAGGTTGGGGTACCAGGTGGTGGGTATTATGGAGGGCACGGAGTGCATGGAGCACTGAGTGCAGTGAAAAAATAATGAATACTCTTATGCTGAAAATAAATAAAATAAAATATATATATATATATATATATATATATATATATATATATATAAAGAATGAACCAAATACCTGAAATAGAGATATTTGCAACTCTGAGTGAGGGAAAGCTGGGAGGAGATTGATTTCATAAGTGTATTCACCAATTTTTTACTTCTAAACAATATTGTGTCCCTCCAGCACCTAGTACCTGTAGACCTGGAAAAATGAATTTTAGACAAACAAAGATTCAGTGTTATTCAAGTCAAAATACATATTCTACTTAGTATTTTGAACCAGAACAAGTGTTGAACTTGAGCCAAAGATGACTAAGGCATCCCACTGGTCCTCAAGAAGGCCACAGAGCAACAGAGTTGACAGACGTCTACCAGAACATAGAAGATAGTGTTCATTAACATTGTAGAGGTACAAACCAGCTGATATTAGGACATAGCTAGGGAAAAACACATGATTTAAAGGATCTAGAAAGGTTTTCAAGGGGTGTGAAATTTTAACTGGACTCTCAGCATTCAATTAAAATTAGGGAAGTCAAAATCGAAGTGGGGAGAAAGGGTAGCCAAATGGGGAAGCAGCGTGTCAAAGAACAAAGAGCCTGATTCTTTTCCATGCCCCCAAAAGCATAAGCTCCAGTGACAGTCATTACTTAGGTATGATGACTCAAAAAACTTATTTTTACTAAAGAAAAAAAAATTAGGGGAGTCTGAAGCTCTATAAATGAGATTCCCTCAAAATAGGTATGACTGTGATTTTAATTCAAAGGAGCATTTTCAAAGGTGCACCAGTTTAAAGATACACAGGAAAAAAACAAAACAAAACAAAACAGTGATTTCCCTTATTTCAAGGCAACCTTGGATCCCCTCCCAGCCTCTTCCCAGGCCATGCCTGCTTTCACCTGGGCAAGCATCATCCTGGAACACTCAGGAGCCACCAGGACCTGAAGCAGGAGGCACAGCTGTGTGTTCCTGAGGAGGCACCAAGGGAAGCGGGCAGGAGCGCCTGTCACTTCTCACACACACCGGGATGATTTGGCATTGTCTTTAATCTGCTCATATTGCTTCCAAAACCACTCATCGTTCATAAATAATGAAAGTCCCAAAGGTCATGGAGAACCGAGAGGACTGAGAACCAAAAGAAGCAGCTCGAGGTCCGAGTTTGACAAGTGACTCAGTAACTTGGGGTGTTTCCCAGGTGAAATGAGGCCATCCAGGCAGGTGACACAGGCAGGGGCACATCTGGGTCTGGAGCTCTGGGGAGAGGCTTCAGGAATAAACCCTGGCACCTCAGAGAACACAGGCTTAAAGGACACCAACCTCTCAAACTCAGGTGAAAGGTTATGGGATTGTAGAGGGCCCCCAAGAAAGGGGTATCAACAGAGGACAAAAGCTTCCTCCACATGAGATCTCACTATTTACAGAAAGGCAGGGAAGACCACAGAGAAGGGCAGCTGGGGAAGGCAGTCAGGAGCACACAAGACTCTTGAAGACACTGAGACCAAATATTCAAATGGCCCATGGCCAGACCATAGACAAAAAGCACTGACTCCAAACCTCCGTGACCTGTCAAGGAAGCTAGCCCCTTCTCTCTACCTGGCCCAGTACGGCCGCCCACTGTAAGGCAGACTTGTAACTCTATTAATAATTCAGGAAGCCCAACAATAACTTCTGTAATGGTGAAGCCAAAACAGCCAAGAGTTGACTGGTAACTGGCAGCTTTCCTGACTTTTGGTCCCATGTCCACTTTACGACCAACCAGAGAAAGCCAGCCATGCTCCCCAACCCCCACCCCCCGGATGTGCACCTGCTTGTTAGCTGCCCCCAGCGGCTGCTGCTCGGGGTTACACTGAACCTTCTTTTGCTCCACCAGAAAGTTCCCCCATATGCCCATCTGCCTTTGAGTCTCTGCTAGACCCAAGCGATGGGGGCTGACTCCCTCGCTGGCTCGAGCTCTGGATAATGAGCTTGTCCTCATTTGGCTGGTGTTCATTTGCTTCCACGCACGATAGGTGAACATTTTCAGAAGGCCAGAGTGTTTAGCTGGGTGCATCCCCATGCACTGGTTGAGTTAAATGAGGCGGGAATGTGTCCCTTGTGCCTGGCAATATAGAGGCCATGGGCAGCCGTGACTTTGCAGGAGCATCAGGACACCAGCCAGATCTGAGTAAAGTGAAGAACTAGGAAGGGCTGGAGAGAGTGGACACAGCAAACATGGATGATGATTTTGTAAACACTCTCCCGAGGAAAAGAAAGGGAATTCAGAAAGTAGAGGCTTGGAAATGGGTGGTTTTACAACAGATGTTTTAGAAGATTCCAGAACATGACTATATTGTGTTGGGGATAAGCTGGTTTAGAGAGGACTTCCGGTGATGCCAGACAGAGCAAAAGTGATTGAAGACAGGAGGTCATGATGCGGTGAGGGGGCAAGTGACCCAGAGCAGGAGCGGGAAGGTGGAGGGGAACTTTATCCTTCAAAGTGTTGGCAGACGATATGGGCAGTTGCCAGTAAGAGGAGGACCTGTTGAGAGAGAATCTGCCAAGGGCTTCTATTTTCTTAATGAATTAGGAGGTAAAGCCACCAGTGGAGGAGGAGCAGGAGGCTTGTTGGTGGGGAGCTGTCACAGACACGGAGCAAGGAGCCTGCTGGAAACTGTGCTGAGATCCCAGCATGGTGGAATGTGGCTGGTGAGGGACCAAACACTTTGGGAGAGTCTTGTGAGCTCAGTGCCTAGATTCGCTTTTCCTGTTTTGTTTACAGGAAGGTCTGCATTGGTGCTAGGTGGGGCTCGGTCCAGCAGGGAGGCAAATATGGGGAGGCAGAAAGGATCTAAACTGTGGGGGGCACATGCCAGAAAGGGAGCCTAGTGTCTGTCGATGGTGGAGACTCACCTGAACAAGGAGGAAGGAACTACTGGAAACCAGTCCCAAAATGCAAGGTCTGCCTTCCCAGTGACACAGACGTCCTTGAGGCGGGGGCACTGGAGCAGTTGAGCTGGAAGGGTAGAAAATGTAGCTGACATTTGGAATATTGAATGAGGGGATGTTGGAAATGGTGCCCCGTGCACTGGGGATCCCAACTCCGAGGTGGTGACATGCAGGAAGCTGGTAGAGGTGAGCAAAGCCAAGGACAAGTAAGAGGGACAGATATGCACGGGAGTAGTCAGAGTATCACAGGCTGGGGCACAGGTGTTGGCTTTGACTTCCAAAGCTCAGGGTATAGGAAATGTTATAGCATTTTATGGGTTTTTTTTTCCTCCTATAAACGCACTTGGGTGAGATTCCAGGCTCCAGTGTGGGAGAGGGTGAAAC
Source organism: Mustela putorius furo (assembly GCF_011764305.1). Classification (NCBI taxonomy): domain Eukaryota; kingdom Metazoa; phylum Chordata; class Mammalia; order Carnivora; family Mustelidae; genus Mustela; species Mustela putorius. Next base: position 646,712 of record NW_025422039.1, on the reverse strand, counting down.
CCCCATCCTTCTTGTCTAATCCACCCCTTTCAGCTCCAGAGCCACACCAGGGTTCCCCCCAACCCCCATGCTGAGATCCAGGGAGCCCCATCCCTCTGCCTCTCTGCAGGTGCACACACCACATTCCTTCTGAGACCTTGTCACCTCCTTGGCCACCACTGTCCCTTGCCCCGATGGCTCCCCTCTCCCCTCACCCTCAGACACACCGGAGTTGCTCCTGAAGACAGTGGGCCTGGGGCATCTCCTATGTGGAGGCCAGTGTGGGGTCCCCAGGCTACGTCTGACAGAACCAGGTTACCAGAATAAAACAAGAGAGGAGGGGAAATGTGGGCAGCAGAAGCACGACTTAATGTTTCCATAAATTATTCTGGGAAAATTCCAAAATTTTTCTTGGTGTTTGTGATTATATCTGCCATACTCTGAGTATAGTTAAGTGTATTCCAAAATGTAAATTGACATCTGTTGAAATAAGCGAATAAAGGCATTTTAAGTCTCATTATGACTTTTCAGATGTCTCTACAAAAAGTCTGAGCACACAATGGCTCCATAATCAAATACTATTATTTATTTTATTTATTCATTACTTTCAAGTTCAAAAGTCATTAGAGAGTAATTTTCTTTCCTACTAACATATTAACAGAAGTAAACAAAAAGGAAACGTGATTTACTTGAAGCTTATGTTCACTTTAGGATGCGGAGGTAATTACAATGCATGCATTCAGTTACTGATGTCCCCCACCAAGGGCGACCAGGCGGCAGCAGTGTAATTAAAGAACAAAAGCTATTCTCATGGTGGTGTTTATATTGGACCAAATAACAATCTATCAAATCTAGAAACTGAAAGGCAATTTACTTCTCAGAAGGAATTGGACAAGAGTTGTAAATAAAAAGCATGCCCTCAGTACTCCGCTGTGGCTTGGCCTTCTGTAAAGCTGTCCAGGTGCTGTTCAATCTGCACAGTGCCCCTGTCCTCTAGGGGGGGTTGGGGGATCCTGACAGCCACCAGGGGCTCCCAGAGAACCTGCTGGGTGTCACAGTACCAGGATCATGACAGGTAAATGGATTGTAACCAGGAGGTGTTAAGCTGTGCCCAGTATTCTCTAAAATAAAAGTAGTCATCGGAAAATGCATACATATAGTGCAACACTGGGAAGGGCTTTGCAGGGGAAAGGATGGGCACCTGCAGGGCCCCGGGGACAGGGAGGAGTCCTGCAGAGACTGCCTGAGCCCTTCCGACTCAGGTCCAGTTCTGGGGTGCTGCTCACAATCGCGGAGGGCCCCTCAGACACTGAACTTCCTTTTTATTAAAAGAATCTTAAGCACTGAATTCTGGAACACTGAAAAGAAATTTAAAAATAATAATAATAATTAAAAAAAAAAGAATCTTAAGCACCAAGAACAATTTAGATTTTCCCTGGTTTAATTAGGTACTTGGTGTCCTCCTCGAATCCCAGGGATCATTGGTTCATGCATTGGCCTGACTTTAATTTAGTTCTATTTATGCGGATGGGTTTGTTAACAAAGGGTATTTTAGTGAGTATTAAAATAGTCATACAAAAATAATATAAATAACACACTTCTGAAGCTAACCAGAACCCAAAAAGTAAAATCATTGCCAATGTACTTTTCCCTCATAATATCCCCCTTTTGCCGATATGAGCACCAGCTTGGGAAGCCTTCCTTCCTTCCCCGGAAAGTCTCGTATGTGAGTATGAACCTTTTCCCATCCTCTCAGGGTGTGTGTGTGTGTGTGTGTATGTGTGTCTGTGTGTCTATGTGGTGTCATCGTTTCTGACAACCAAACCAAACTGTGGGTAGAACTGCGTCCCGTCTCTGCAGATTGCTGGAAACAGCTAGCGCTGGGGGGTCGTGCTGGGCAGTTCCATCAGTAAAACATCCGAGTCTTGATTCGGGCTCAGGTCATGACCTCAGGGTCCTGAAATCAAGCCCTGCGACAAGTTTCATGCTGCTCAATGGGGAGTCCGCCTGAGATGTCCCTCTCCCTCTCCTTCCCCTCCCCCCCCACCCCTCCCCATAGTCATGCACCCCCCCCCACTCCCTCCAGTCATGCAAAGTGGGTAGGAGAAGAATAATGAAACAAGATGCACCCCTCTTACTCACAAAACAAACTGAGGGTTGCTGGGGGGAGGGGGTTTGGGAAAGGGGTGGGATTAACATGTGGGGGGGTATGTGCTTTGGTGAGTGTAAGTAAAGGAGATGTTTTAAAAACCCTTCACAGACCTGTACATGCCTATTTATGTTTACATGCCTATTTTACATGGTTCTTATGAAGTTAAAGTCAAGAAAGCCAATGTAAATTCTCCATCTTTGTAGGTGTCCTGTGTTAAACCTTATTTTGCACGGCCTCTCCTTTGCTCAGAGACATGCCCCTCGGTTGAGGCTGAGAGGATTTAGGAATCCAGAACTCTGGAAGGATTCTCTGTTAAGTATGCTTTCTTCCAAGACAGGGGAAAGTTAGCAGCAAGTGTGTGCCCTTGTGCTTGGGAGCCTCGTAGCCTGTAAAGCTAGGTGAACTGCAAAATTATTATTTTTTTTTATTGACGTGCTTTGGATGGTCCCAGATAAGATAAGCCCAGGACAAAAGCCACTGCCAACCCCACAGCAGCGTCCCAGGACACCTCCCTCCCTCCCCACATCCCCGGCAACACTGCTTCCTGCTTCCTCCCACCCACACTTGGGGGTGATGAAGGTGACACCCACCATTTCTGAAGTTTGCACCCTGTCCCTGTTCCATGATTTCACACTCATAACACACACAAAGCAACACAAAACTCAAGAGCTTACATGAATGAAAAAGCTGTTCCTGTGTCAAAACAGACTTTTCAAAACCAAAGAAGGATAATGGTAAAAAAGAACAGTTTAACATTTTAATTCAGGTTCCTCATGAGGAAATCTTGCATTCCTGGGCTTGAGGCTGAGCCCCACCAGATGGAGCTGTCTGTCAGCGTTAGTGAGAGACATTAGAGGAGAAGCCCTCAAGCTTGTCTAATGCATCATGTGAGTATCGACGACCAGAATATGGATTTTTTTCATTATTTTCAAACTATTCTTCCTTCTGAAGCCAAACTCATGGATCACACTTTCAGTATCTATGGTATTACAGTCAGTTAATTAAAGATTTATTAATACATGTAAGTTACTTTATTGGTTAAGACCCAGGGAGGAGTCTGTGGTCACCAAAGATTCATCCCAAGGGAAGTCCTTTCTCATATTTGAAAATACAAATGGGCCAGGCCCCGGGGCTCAGTCAGTTCAGCATCGGACTCTTGGTGTCAGCTCGGGTTCATGATCTCAGGGTCGTGGGATGGAGCCTGATGCCTGGCTCCCCGCTCAATGCAAGTCTGCTTCTCCCTCTGCCTCTGCCTCTCCTCCAGCCCCTCTGTCAAATGAATAAAATCTTTTTGAAAAATATGAATGGGTCATGCCTCTGTAAGTGCTATATTGGGAGTCATTATTATTGAAATTAATAATAGTAGATGTGGAAAGAGCATTTGACAACGACATAAAAAATATGTAGACTGGAAAAGAAGAAATAAACTATCTTTTTTCCTAGATGATGTGATCATCTATGCAGATGGGATCAGTAGACCGCCAATGAGACTAAAAAATATTATCAAACTACATAGTTTTAATGAAACAAGCAAAACACTGCATCTGCCTTATGTGAAAACAAATCAAAGAACAGCTTTTTATATCACATTCAAAAATTAATTCTAAATACCAGTCTGTTATTTATTTATATAATTATTATATATTTGTGGGTTTTTAAAAATATTTTATTTATTTATTTGACAGACAGAGATCACAGGTAGGCAGAGAGGCAGGCAGAGAGAGAGGAAGTGAAGTAGGCTCCCCGCTGAGCAGAGAGCCTGATGCAGGGCTCGATCCCAGGACCCCGGGATCATGACCTGAGCCGAAGGCAGAGGCTTTAACCCACTAAGCCACCCAGGTGCCCCTAATTATGATATGTTTGTAATTTTTTTTATTTTTCAAAAATATGGTGGTGCTCCAGAGTTCCAAGAATTAAATGATATTTGTATATTTTGGGGGTACTAGCCCTTTATCAGATACATGTCTTTGCAAATATTTTTTTCCCAGACCATGGTTTGACTTGCCATTCTATCAACAGTATCTTTCTGCTAGAGCAGAAGTACTTCATTTTGATAAAGTTCCACTGATTATATTTATTTCCATGATGCATTTTAAGTTAATATATGTGAAAGGTATGAAGTCTTTATATAGTTTTTTTTTTTTTGCATACATATGCATCTGTTCCAGCACCAAAACTCACATGAAGAGAAAGAGACAATCTGAAAAGGCCTAGGTCTACTGAAGAACTTGAATCAGTCATTAATAATCTGCCAAGCATAAAACACTAGGGCCAGATGGGTTCATTGGTGAATTCTACCAAACATTTTAGGGGATAAAATTATGCTTATTCAGTAAAATCTCTTCAAAAAAAATAGAACCAAAATGAATACCTATAAATGTATTCTACGAGGTTGACATTATCCTAAAATCAAAAAAGGTATAAAATATTATTTAAAAAGGAAACATTCAGACAAATATCTTTCATGGGTATAGAAACCAACATCTTCAAAAAAATATTAGTAAATCAAATCCAATAACATATGAAAAGAACCAAGACCAAGAGGGATTTATTCCAGGTATGCAAGACTGGTTCAATGTTAGCAATTTGATTAGTGAAATTTGCCATTTCAACAGACTAAAGAAGAAAAACTGACTGATCATATCAGTAGATGTGGAAAGAGCATTTGACAACAACATAAAAAATATGTAGACTGGAAAAGAAGAAATAAACTATCTTTTTTCCTAGATGATGTGATCATCTATGCAGAGCATCTGAGACAATCAACAAAAAATTCTGGTAACAAAAAACAATTATGGCAAGACTGCAGGGTACATTTTCATATATAAAAGTTGATTGCTTTCTAATATACCAGCAATATACACTTGGGTTTTGAATTAAAAACACATCATTTACATTAGCACCAAAAGAATGAAATACTTAGGTATAAACCTAACAAAATAGACATAAGATTGACATGATCAAAAGGACATTTTAATAAATGGAGAGATATTTTGTCTCCCTTTTATAGGAAGATCAAAAAGTGTTAAGATGTCACTTCTCCCTAACTTGGTCTATTGATCCAATGAATCTAGATCAAAACCCCAACATGTTATTTTCTGGATATTGACAAACGTATTCCAAAGTTCATAAAAAACGGGAAGAACCAGCACAATATTGAAGGAGAAGAGCAAAGTTGGAGGACTGCCACCACCCAACATCCACATGCACTCTAAAATTACAGTAATCAAGACTGTGTTATTGGCAAAAGAATTAATGATGAGATCAATGGAGCTGAACAGAGAGCCCAGAAACAGGCCCACACATATATAGTCAACTGATCTTTAGTAGAGGAGCAGAGGCAAGGCTGTCTCTCACAAAAATTAACTTGAAAAGGACCACAGACCTAAATGTAAAACACAAAGGTATTTAACAGAGAAGAAAAATCTAGGTCATCCACGGCTGGGCAATGATTTTTAGACACAACACATAAAACACACTTCTTGAAGGGAAAAATTGATAATTTGGATTTCACTAAATTAAACACTGCTAGAAAACCACAGACCGGTGGATCTGCAAAATGATATGGCTGCTTTGGAAGACAGGCTGCCAAACTCTTATAAGATTAAAGTTACTCTAGTCATATGATCAGCAATCATACTCCTTCACATCTACCCTCAATAGATGAATGGGTAAGCCAAGGCAATATACAGACAACAGTGTTGTCTCAATTAAAAAAAAAAAAAAAAAAAAAGAGCTACCAAGCAAAATAAAACATAGAGCATAGAGGAACCCTAGAAGTATATTGGTAAGTGTAAGAAACCTGTCTGAAAAGGCTACATGCTATATTTTCCCAACCATATGGCATCGTGGAAAAAGCAAAACTATAAAGATGGTAAAAAGATCAGTGGCTGCCAGGAGCTGAGGACAAGGGAAGGAATGATGAATAGGGGGATTGGAGGAAATTTTAGGGCAGCGACACTCTGTAGGAGACTATGATGGTGGATACATGACATCATGCATTTGTCAAGGCCCGTAGAATGTACAACACAAAGAGTGAGCCCTAATGTAAATTTTAATTAACAACAATGTTTCAATATTGGCCCATCAACTGTAACAAATGTACCACTCATACAGCATGTTAAAAATAGGAAAAAGGGGATGGAGGTGTTGTGAGGGTGAGGGGAGTGTATGGGAACTCTGTACATTCTGCTCAGTGTTTCTAGAAACCCCAAAATGATCAAAAATAAAGTTCTTAAATTGAAATAGTACTGGCAGAGACAGTTGGAGATTTATATGAAAGTGTTGACTCATCAACATTTCTGAGATTTGAACAAAGTTAATTATTAGTGACTTAGTCTCAGGGGCTTGAGGAGATGTGGGGTCATCTTCCAAGGGTACGGGATTCCTTTTTGAGGTGATGAAAAAGTCCTGAAATTAACTGTGGGGATGATTGCCTTCTCTGTGAATATACTAGAAACTACTGAATTGAGCACTTCAAGCAGGTGCACATGTGAATCATATATCAATAAAGCTGGTAAAATAAAAATTTGTATTATAAAGTTAAACCAGTAGCATTTAATAGTTTGTCTCTCACCAGAGTCCATGCTCCAAGGTCTTAACATCTGACTTCTTATCAGAAAGCAAATACTGTTTAAAAGTATAAAACTCTGGAGTGAACATCAATGTTTTACTGATTTCAGTGAAGGTTAGGAGAATCACAGGGGCAAGAGACCCTTAAAACCTTTTCCTTCTAGACCATGGACGGTTTCAATACGATTTTTAAGTGTCACTGTTAATGCCAAGGAAACTGTATACAATTTGGGCTGAAGTTTTGAGCATTTATTTTAGAATAAAAACAATTACAGTAATCCCCCTTTCTCCCCAACACACACAGGCAGAAGGACACATCTTCCTTATGGAGCTACCAGCTCAGCTGAATGCCACTCCAAAGAAGGGAATACAAAAGAGCATGGTACAAACAGCCAGTGCTGCCATCAGCAGTGACTCTGTCCTCAGAAGTACTGGGAAGAATGAAAGAAGAGATGGACGTCCAGATTACAGGGATTCACAAAATAAGCTTTGTGTTATGTGGAGGGCTTGCCAAGAAAAAAAATGAGACATCAGAAAGAAGAAACATAAGAGCCACAGAGAGAGGTAGAATGTTTGGAAAGTGAATTCTTCCAATTATTGTATCTGGCTGTTTAATTCTGTGGCATGATTCTGGCAATTTGCACTGTATTGGGGACAATGCATTCTGACATGAGTGAAATTGAATTAGTGTGATTCTTTTATATGGAAGTTATCTTATAAAAGAGTTTAAGATCTAAAGCTGATAATATGATTACTTGCTGATGATTTTTGAATATCACAAGGGAACCTAGCTTCTAATAATGATGTTTAGACAGCAGGTGTTTTGAGGTGATCTCTACCCTTTTATAGTCTCCTGTTAATCTCCATATCAAGTGAAAAACACATTTCCGTGTACTCTTCAGCTGTATAGGATGCACACACACACACACACACACACACACACACACACACACGTTGGGATTAAACCTTAGGTCCTGGGGGACTTGGTGTAAACTTGAAGAGCCACACATAGATGGTTTGGGAGCATCAATCAATTACCTGTTTGAATTTAAGAGACTAAGATAACCACTGGCAGTATTGTCATCAGAGAGGACATCCCTGCTGGACACGTCTCCCATGTAAGTTTCACAGGTGTGACTTCACCCAAACGTTTTGAGGAAGACATTCAACCACCTGACCACAAAGCCTCTGGTACCATAAACTAGTCACATTCGTCAAATGTATTACCCTACAAACATTTGTACAGACCACTAAATTTCAAAGGCACATTTTAAAAAGCTTTCTTATTACATATGCATGTTGATCAATATTTACTTTCTGGAAGGGATGGAGGAATTTCTGCATGTAAGTGCAGACTTTATTTTTTTTAAAGATTTTTTATTTATTTGACAGGGAGATCACAAGTATACAGAGAGGCAGGCAGAGAGAGAGAGAGAGAGAGAGAGGAGGAAGCAGGCTCCCTGCCCAGCAGAGAACCCAATGTGGTACTCAATCCCAGGACCCTGAGATCATGACCTGAGCTGAAGGCAGAGGCTTAAACCACTGAGCCACCCAGGTGCCCCAGACATTGTTTTTTTCTTGGACACATTGGGAAGGCACTGTAGGCTAAAATTGGCAGTGCTCATGCATGGACAGTCCACACCAGGCAAAATGCAGAGTTTCATGTGTTTTTATATCTTATAATCTATAAAAATTGAAATGGGGTAACTGGAATATAAACTCAAAAAATATTAACCAAATTAGGTTTGTAACACACTGAACATTATCTATTAGCATATATGTGAAGAAGCCTGACTCGCATAAGAAGTGTTTCCAGGGAAAAGACTCATACATAATGTTTTAGAGAATAGAATAAAATCATTTTCATAATACATGTGTGTATTAGCCAAAATCCATTTCTAAACCTTTATTCTATTCATCAGACTCACTACTCCTCTTCCAAAAAGATATGCCTGTGTACAGTCAATAAGGCTCAACTCTTGAAACATGTATGTTATCTCTATAGAAGAAATGAAGGCACATTATTATCCATAGTCATTGATTTAAATTCATGCTTCATCCCATAAAGCAGACTGCATCATATTACATAATATTCCATAAGCATGAAATACGAAAAATTGGAAACTTATTTCTCTATATGATACAACTGGCTATGAGGAATTACTTGAATTATTACAAATATTTCAAAAAGAAACGTTATTTATAAAGCCTTTTTCATCCAAATTCCAGATCTTATAATATGGATAATCTTCATTTAACATGTTTCCTGCTTTCCTTTGAGAAAAAAATAGATAAGAAATTCCTCAAAGGAAAAACAAGGAAACAAAACAAAACTAAAACAACACACAAGTTAATCCAGTGTATGTTAGTCCTTGTTTTACTAGATCTTACTTAATTGAAAATCAACTTGATATCTGCTGTAATATGTACTGCTTAACTAAGTAGAAGAAATTAGACAAGTCATGTTTCAAGTAGGGTTGTGCCCAGCCATTCTGGTAATTCTATTTAAAGATGCATTAAGGCAATAGCTGAGATTCCTGAATAGAATTAAATTCAAGGAGTTCTGGCTAACAAGAAGGTCACTTCTAATAGCTTGTGTCCAGTCCTATAACGCCAATTCAAAATACTGCATGATAGAGATCTTTGGATCGAATTTTGCATCAACTTTTGCAAGCATAATACTGCAACTTTTAGGCCCCACAAAATATAAAGGAAGCAAATAAACCTCTATTCAACTGGGATTTTTAAAAAAATTTTAGTCACAACACTGAAAAGAAATTTAAAAAAATAAACTAAAATTTCTAAAAATGTCAAAATCTTGAATTTTAGGAAGATTTTGAAATATTTTGATGCTTTGATAAATAAATACACTGATACAAAATCTGAAAATATTTTCATTACAAAAATAATATAGGCACATAGTTTAAAAAGTCAAATTAACACTGAAATGGCTACTCTGACCATCAACTCTTCACAGCAGGTGTGCAACCTTGGACAAGTCATTTAACCACTCCATTGGCTCCCCATCTGTAAAATGGGGTAATAATGCATCCAACTCAAAGGGAGGCTGAGAGGATTCACGCAGTGAAGGACTCAGGATATCTGGCCACAGCAAGTGCCTCCTGCGACCCGCCATTGCTGTCAATGTTCCCATCCTCAGCAGTGACCCCTGTCATCTCCTCTAATTGGCCCCTATCTCACTCAGAACAAGCTTTGAGTTTCTTCTCTCACTGCCAGAAAGAGTGTAAAGACTCATCTTTGTCCCAAATCCTCACCTGACTCAAGTCATGGGCATTCCAGCGTCATACTCAATAGCGAAGTTTTGTGCCAGAGCCTCCTCCAGTGATGAAGGACAGATAGCAAAAATCAGATCCCACAGAGGCACCTGTGAGAGCAGGATCCCAGGACCCCACCCACACAGCCTTTGATGGGAAGGATTTTTGTTCCAGGGAAGGTTGGCGTTCCCTGGAGATAGGAGTTTCAGGCTCAGAAAGTTCCTGAAAATAAATAACTTAATGGCATTACAGATTTCCCAACTGAGGATGGGGAAGGCATGTATGAAAATGCCCTTGGGACATGACTGAAATTCTCCGAAGCCCTTTGATGTCCTTCAGGTTCTTGAGGTGTTTATCAAAACCCCAGAGCAACAGAACTCCTCTTCGTTCCATCATTGTGTGACTCAACTTCTGTTTTAACTTACAGCTCTTGAGGGACATATGCCGTGATTTCCTCAGTCATGAAACTGCGAGATCGGTCCCAAATCGCAACCCCGGTAAACCCCAGACTATAGATGCTGCACTTCCTTGTGGCAGGAAGGGTTCTTAGCTGTGAACAACATAATCTGACAATTTTTCTTCATAAAAGGAGGATTTAGTAAAGAATAGAGTGAGCTCACAGAACCAGCAGGGAGCTGAAGGGCTTTGCTTGGGAGATGAGTAGAGACTAAAGACCCTGAGTCAGGTTGGTGGGGTACAGGGACATAGGGCCATAGTAGCCTCTTGGAGAGAGCCTGCCACCCCCTTTATCTCTGCCCAGTTAGTGTCAACCCGGAGCTATTTTTAACTTTTTGAGGAGTGTCCCCCGCCGCGAAGTGCACAGCCAAAGGAATTGGCCTTAGGGTCTCATAAAGATGTCTGCAATCCCGCACTATTCACCACTGGGAGGACATGGAAACAGCACAAATGACCCCCAGTGGAAGAGATGGATGGAGATGTGGGGTATGTATATCACCGGATGCCATTCTGCCTTCACAAGAAGGAAGTTCTGCCATTTGCGACAACCCAGGGGAGCATGAGGGACAGCCTGCTAAGTGAACTAAGCCACAGCCAGGGGGGATAAAATGGCACAATCTCGAGTGTGTGAGGAATCTTGAACAGCTGGACTAAGAGAAGCAGAGGGTGGGATGGTGGAGGCCGGAGGCTCGGGGAGGGAAGACGAAGAGGATTTAGTCAAAGGCACAAGGTTCAGGGCTGCTGGTTGACTTAAGTCTAGAGATCTGCTGTACAGCGTCTTGCCTATGATCAGTGCATTCAAAAACTTGCTAAGGGCTCAATCTTATGTCAGTGTTCTCTTTATCCTAATTCTATTTTTTATTTTTTAATTATGTTCAGTTAGCCAACATAGAGTACATCATTACTTTTTGATGCAGTGTTCAATGATTCATTAGTCATGTCTAACACCCAGTGCTCTCATCACAAAATGAGAATAAAAAGTAAAGATGGTGAGAGGGAAAAAAAAATTTTTTAAGTCCCTGAGGACAGAGCGTGAGCCACCCCTCCCCCCCCACACACACATACACCTGGAAGGGGACTGAAGCGAAGTTCATAGTGGCAGGCAGCATGTTGATTCTCAATAGGAGATCACATCTGGGGAATTTCCTCCAAGCCAGGAGGAAGGTAGGGGCTGCACAGTCAAAAAATTAACAAGCATGCCTTTCCCCAGATTCACACACATTCTTATATACACTTAGAATTCCAGACATTATAAGTGTTCATGATTAACACGGTACAGTTATCTTTCAAACAGTAAAGACTGCAACACCTCTGTGTCCTGCCCCAGTCCTGGCATCACTGGGCACCATCCAGTTCTCTCCTCCAAGATGGTTGCAGGCACATCCTCTGAAAACCCACAGAGTAATGGTGAGTTTAACCATCCCCAAGGAAGTGCTTACATAAGTGGCTTCACAAAGCAAGGGGAGGGCCAGGGAAGTTAGTTCTGGAGCAAGGAAGTAAATATGAGTCAGCATGTTCTTCTGCAACAGTCCTGGCATTATGATGTGATGCCCTTCAGCTGCTCCCTGCCCCATGCTCACTTCGCTTCCAGGTAACACTTCACTCATCCCCTTCTTTACCCAGTGACCCAAACCAGACCTTCATTTCTGGGGACCTTCATGGTCCAGCCAGTGTGGTATTACTGCTGCCTCATTAATTTGATAAGATATAGAATGTAAGGAGACTAAGACCTAGGAACCACTGATAGCTGGAATGGGTGCCTTCTGCCCATCCCATGACCCATTTCCCCTCAACTTGCCCAGGGATTTGCAGAGACTGGGATACCAGAATGCAGTCTCAGCCTCCATGCAGTGGGGCCACTGTTGTGCCTGCTGATGGAAGCAGACCTCCAGTGGGTCTGACAATGTCCAAATCCAGGATCCTCAACTCAGTTGAAGAAAGTATTCATGAAGCAGGAGATCACATGGTTCATAAGTGAAAGCAACAGCGGTTGCTAGTTCAAGTTGCAACCAGGTCCTATAAAATAGTATGCCAAGGGATCAGCCACAACACAGCCCAGGACACTGATAATCCAGCTTAGCTGCCACAGACATGCCCCCTCCCCCATCCAGCCAGCAAGGCCACTATGCCCACACTCTCTAGTAACCACTGGAGAAGTCTACTGTCATCACGACAAAATGCCACTGCTCCTTTACCTTTGCCCCGCATGTTCATAATTGCGTCTTGGGTTGGGGTATTGCATCTGCTGAGTCCAAGGCTTGTGCCTCCTTAGCTGACCATCAGAAGTGCCAGCAAGGTAGGATCTGTCCCCTCATCCATTACCAGCATGAAGTCATGACTCCAGAATGTAACAGTCGGTCGTGCAGTTGGCAAGTTCATTCCTGATTCCCAAACAGTTCACAGAAGCAAGCAGGGAACTCTCAGTGCTTCCAGCCATGTGCTCTCAATTTTCTTCTTAGTACTGATGAGACAGACTCCAGGGGGCTCATGTGGTTCGTTCCCCACAGAACTGGAATTAAGATTACACCCTGAGAACATGTGAACGCCACACAAGCTGGTTATTCAGGTCATGTTGCAAAAGCAGAATCATTACAGTGTTTTCTTCTATGACAGTTGGCAGAGAAAAAGCACATGGAAACAGCCCCCTGCATCTCCCCCCTGAGCTCATGAAAAGTGCTTGGACAACCAGACAACTGCACATAGGATTTTAGGGAAAGTACTCAAAATAGGGAAGAGTAATCCTCTCCCATATTAGGTCAAGCAGAGTTTTCTTCCTAAGCTACTTTTTAAGTCATTTTGATTCCCCTAAGCAGTAGTGGGACAGAATCACAGCGTATGTGAGCCGAATGGGCTCTGGGCTCAGCCAGTCATGGTACAGTTGGAGGGCCCAGCCTTGGAGGCCAGCTGCCCAGTGGGCGCATCCCAGACCTGGTTTCCAGGCACTGTCTCAGGCTCACACTGATCCAATGCCCACAACTTGCCCAGCCCTAATCACATTAGAGATTACAGAGAAATAACAGTCCCCTATCCTGCCTTGTTACAGAAGGTATTATCATGACTTTATTAGTGGGGATGCATTAAAAGAGCATTAAAAAAAAAAGATTTTATTTTTTTTTTTTTGAGAGAGAAAGGGAGCATGAGTGGGGAGAGGGAGAAGTAGGCTTCTCACTGAGCAGGGAGCCCAATGTGGGAATCGATCCCAGGACCCCAAGATCATGACTGGAGCCAAAGTCAGGTGTTTTAACTGACTGAGCCCCCAGGTATCCCTAAAAGGGAACTTTTAAAGTAAATATTCCCAAATGTAAATATGAACACGTGAATGTTTTTCGTCTTGAGCACTCAGTAATAACATGTCTGAGGACCGAAGGGGTACAATTAAAGTAGGAAAAAAAAAAAAAACTACCCTCTCCTTTCTCCGATAAAAATGTGTCTCAGAATAACTGGGCTTACAAAAGCTTGGAATACAAAGGCTGGTGGTGAAAAATATGTGATTGAGATCACTCCAATTAGAGACTTCTAAAATATTTTTCTTTCTTCTGACTAAAGTATTTTAAGCTGCAGAGAATCTTGTTAGCTATAATGGGACTCATTGAGGGCTGATTCTTGGGAGAGAGACAGACTCAGCCTACCATCAGGCATGTGTAGGGGACACACTGTCCACAGCCCCAAATCTGGCAAAGAGCACACAGGAGTGAAGCCAGTGTGTGAGGACACATGGGGATGTAGGGGGAGGAACAGAGGGTGGCTCTCAGGGAAGATCATGGATCAGGGACTGAGTAGTCTTGGACTTGACGCAGTCCCTGGTCCTGGGCAAATTTGGAAATGACACCAAATCTCTTCAGAATCTCTCAGAAAATATATCACCATGCAGGCTCAATTCTCCACCAGGTCTGCAACTCTGAGTCCAGTACTGAATACATTCACCTCAATTTACTCTGTAAATGTTTTATATTCTTCATTAAATCTCAGGAGCATTGGACTTTTCTGTTATCTTGACATCAGAGCTCTGCAAAGTTGCCTAAATTAATGAAAAATTCCCTATAGCATGATATCGTCTATCTTTAGAGACTGCTTTTCTGTCCTAACATTACTCTTCAATTACTAGATTTATGTGCACATGGTTAACCTGTCTCAAAAGTGAGCTAATATTATTCAGCAGAGTAATATTTCTAATGCAGTGTATCAAAAGTTACATTAAATTCTTCCTGAAATATAATCTCCTTACAAAAATCATGCTTCTCTTATTATGTTACCAATGATAAAATGACTTCCTTAAAGTTGAAATGTCTTGAACAAGTGAGCATTCTCAAAACAAAACAGCACTTCTATACAGACATTTTTCCTATTTTAGCACATTACTTTTTACAATGTTTTGTTTTGAAATAATTAGAGATCACCAGAAAGTTGCAAAAGTAGAGCAAAGAGGCTCAATGTAATCTTCATTCAGTTTTCCCAACAGGTTACATCTTACTAACAACAGAACCAGGAGACTGACATTGATACATGTAGCATGTAGCCTTCACCGAAATCTGGATACACACTTGATCCATCACCACAAAGATCTTCCCCCTGCCTCCCTTTCCCAGTCACACACACCTCCTTCCTCAGCCCGCCCCATCCACCAGCCCTACAAACTGGCAATCACTTACCCATCTACTTTTTTTTTTTTCATTTTTTTTCATTTCAAGAATGCTATATAAACAAACTCATACACTATGTGCCCTTCAAAAGCCACCTCTAAGATGAGCTTTTTTCATTCAGCATCGTGTCTTTGAGATCTGCCAGAGTACCTGCATGCAGCAACTGTCTATGCATTTGACTGTGGAATAGTGGTCCACAGTATCGACACGCTATGCTTTGCTTAACCATTTTCTTATTCTAAAAAGTTTATAAAAATTTTAGTTGATTGCAGGGCACCTGGGTGGCTCAATGGGTTAAATATTCTGCCTTTGGCTCAGGTCATGATCCCAAGGTCCTGGGACCAAGCCCCACATCAGGCTCTCTGCTCAGCCGGGAGCCTCCTTCCTCCTCTCTCTCTCTCTCTCTCTCTGCTGCCTGCCTCTCTGCCTACTTGTGATCTCTATCTGTCAAATAAATAAATAAAATCTTTTTTAAAAAATTGGTTGATTCGTTTACAGCTATTACAAATGAAGCTGCCATAAACCATGATGTGCCAATGGGTGCAGGGATTTAAGCTGTAATTTCACTTGGACAGATGCCTAGGCTTGCCATCCCTGGCACAAAACCCTCTTGGATGCTGTGTACAATTCTTTTGCTATATTGTCAAATTTTACTTGCTAAGGTTTTGTTAAGGATTTGTACATCTATGTTTATGAGCACTATGGATCTACAGTTTTCCTTGTTTGTACAGTCGGGGTTTTTTTTTTAAATTGTATTTAAATTTCATTTAGTTAACATGCAGTGTTATATTAGTTTCAGGTGTACAGTGCAGCGATTCAACATTCCCATACACAAACTAGTGCTCATCACAAGTGCACACCTTCATCCCCACCCCTGCTTCCCCCCCACACCCCAACCTCTCCCCTCCAGTGACCATCGGTGTGTTCCCCAGAGTGAAGAGTCTGGTTCTCACATCAAGGTAATACGAGCTTTATAAGATGAATTGGGAAATATTTATTCCCTCTTCAACTTTCTGGAAGGGATTTTGTATTGGTGCTAATTCTTCTATAAATATTGGTAGAATTCCCAGTGAAAACATCTGGACCAAGAGATTTTGGTTTCCGAAGTTTTTTCAATTATGGATTAAATAGCTTTAATAGATTTCGGGCTATTTGAATGATGTGTCCTATATTGGATGATTGTGTGAATTTCTTGTTTAAGTTGGGGGTTTATTGAGAATTGGTCTATTTTCCCTAAATTATCAAATGTATGTGGGTGGAATCATTCACAGAATTTTCTTACTACCATTGTTATATCCGCAGGGTCTGTAGTGATGCCCCAAATTCCCGATATGTATAATTTGAGAGTTCTCTCTCTCTTTCTCTCTCTGTCTTTTCACCAGTTACTAGAAGTTTATCAATTTTACTGATCTTTTCAAAGAATCAGTTTATTTCCTTTGCTTTTCTCTATTTTTCTTTTTTCTATCTTATTCATTTCTGCTTTTATAATTCCCTTCCTTCTGCTTGCTTTGGTTTTATTTCGTGACTATTCTTGTGGTTATTCCCCCACTTCTGGAAGGTATATTTGGAATAAACATAACTTAGCATCTAGCAGAATCCTTACCTTTTTCCCCTGACCTGGGGAGTGACTCTAAGGCTGCAGGAGAGGCCAAGTGAGAGCCATTAGAACTACTGCATCTACCTAGGAAAGTAGAAAAGCAAGAGAACCACTACATTCCTGGAGGGACTGGGGGGGGGGTGTCTGCACACCCATCAAGGACATTCTATGTGGCTGGGAGAATGGCAGTGGATTATTGTGTCCTTAACCAGACAGTGATTCCATAAGGCAGGTGCCGTGGCAGATGTGGCTTCATTGCTTGAGTGATTTCCCTCATCCTCTGGTACCCAGCAGGCAGCCATTGATCCATCCGATGTCTCCATCTACATACCTGTCCATCAGGCCCACACCAGGAAAGCTTTCTCAACTGGCAAGGCCAATGATGCATCTTCACTGTCCTACCTTGGGGTTTATCAACTCTCCAACCTCATTTAGTTCTCAGGGGTCTTGATGGCCTCTACCTTCCACAAGACATCTCACTAGCCCATTATGCTGATGACATTACGTTTACTGAACCTAATGAGAAACAAGTAGTAACTTACTACTCCAGATTCACGTGAGATCTTTGTGTGTCAGAAGTGGGAAATAAATGGGACAAAATGCAGAGGGCTTTTACCTAGGTGAGATTTCTAGAGGTCCAGTGGTGTGGGGCATGATGAGAGATCCCTTCTCAGATGAAGGCAAGTTGTAATTATATCTGACTCCTCCCACAACCATGAAAGAGATGTGATACCTGGTGGCCTTCTTGGGATTTTGGAGGGTACATGTTCCTCATTTGAGTATGTGACTCATGACTTGTTGCTGAACCACACAAAAAGCTGATAGTTTAGAGTGAGATGCAGAACAAGAGAAGGGTCTGCAGGAGGTCCAAGCTGCTGTCTGAGCTGGTCAGCTTCTCGGGCCTGCAATGCTACATTTGGGCCGTATGATGCTTGAAGATCCAGGGGCAGAGAGGGTTGCTGTTCAGAACCTTTTGAAGGCCCTTATAGATGCATCAAAGAACAGGCTTTGAGGATTTTGGAACAAGGCCCTTCTATCATCCACCAGATAACTACTCTTCTTCCGAGAAACAGCTCTTTGCCAGCTTCTGGGCCAAGATACTAAACACTTGACCATGACCACTAAGTTACCAGGTGACCTCAGCTGTCCACCATGAACTGAGTGCTACCTTACTCATGAAGCCACAAAGTGGGGCTTGCTCAACAGCACCCCATCATCCAAGGGGAGTATATATATATATATTTTATATTTATATTTATATTTTATTTATATTTATATTTATATTTATATCATCAGTACAGAGCAGATCCTGGAGGCACACATAAGTGACATGGAAACGTGACCCAAATAACCATGGTCCCCACTCCTGCTACGCTGCTTTCTCTCTCCATGTGCACATAGAGCCTCTCGAGGAGTTCCCTATGATTCATTGACAAAGGTAGGGAAGACGCAGTCCTGATTTACAGATGGTTCTGCTTACTCTACAGACCCAACAGTAGGCTGCCACAGCACAAGAAACCCTCTCTGGGACATCCTGTGGGACTGTGGTGAAGAGAATCCTCCCTGTGGACAGAACTTCAGGCAGTTCACCTGGTTGAAAGATAAATTCCTAGAAGGATAAATAGCCAGACCTGTGGTTTTATACTGGATTGTGGTCTGTGGCCAATGGTTTGGCTGGATGGTGGGGGACCTAAAAGGTGCAGGATTGGAAAATCAGTCGTAAGGAAATATGGGGAAGAGGAATACAGACAGGCTTCTCTGAATGGGTCAGAAATGTGAAGGTATTTGTGTTGATGTGAATTCTCAGCAGAGAATAACCTCCACAAATGAGGATTTTGATACTTAGGTACATAAGATGATCCGTTCCGTGGATACGAGTCAGCCGGTCTCCCCAGCTGCCCTCATCATTGCCCAAGGAACTTAACAACAGAGGGCCCATGGTGGCATGATGGAAGTTATGCCTGTGCTCAGCAATGCGAACTTCCATTCACCAAGGCCAACCTGGCCATGCTCACCATGGAGTGCTCAATCTTCCAGCAGCAGAGTCCAGCCTGTCTCCAATATGGCCCATTCCCCCAGGTGATAAACCAGCTAGTCGGTAGCATATTGATAACACAGTATAGTTTCCATATGGAGGGGCAGCATTGTGTGCTTACTGAAATAGACACTTGCTCAGGATACAGACTTGTCTTCCCCACATGAACACTTCTGCCAAAACTGTTATCTCTGGACTTACAGAATGCCTTATCCATTGGCATGGTATTCTACACAGCACTGTTCCTGATCAATAAATCCATATCACAGCACACCAAGAGTGGCAATGGGCCCACAGTGGTGGAAGTCATGATCTTCCCATGTTCCCCACCATCCTGAAGCAGTTGGCTTAGTAGAACAATGAAGTTTGAAAACTCAGTTACTGTGCTGCCTGGGCAGCTATAACTTGCAGGCAAAACTCGTCCTGGGCCAGGGTTCTCCAGGGGCGCCGTATGTGACCTGAGTCAGTATCTGATACATGGTGCTGCTTCCTCCACAGCCAAGGCTCATAGGTGTAGGAATCAAGGGGTCAAAACGGAAGTAGGACCATCATGACCCCCATGAGAATTTAGTGTTCCCATAACCTTATGCCCTGCCGGCCTTAGCTCCAAAGAGATGAATGCTTCCACCGGGAGACCAAACAATTCCATTTAAACATGAGTTAACACCACCATTTGGCACTGTGGGTTCCTCATGTCTCTGCATCAACAGTCAGGGAGGTCAGTTTTATTGGCTCTGACCACCAAGGGGACTATTTGCACCAGGAACTATAGTTCCACAGTGAAGATGAGGAGGTGTGTGTATCTGGAATACAGGGGGTCCCCTAAGGCAGCACTTGCAAAGCCTAATGCTCTGGGATTGGGTTCAATAGAAAACT
The DNA here is from genome assembly GCF_011764305.1 of Mustela putorius furo. NCBI lineage: Eukaryota > Metazoa > Chordata > Mammalia > Carnivora > Mustelidae > Mustela > Mustela putorius. The sequence goes on along the minus strand of NW_025422039.1, from coordinate 627,130 downwards.
TACAACAACCCAATCCAGGCAGGACTGCCAGTGACCCAGACCATTCAGGAATGAAGCCGTGGGTCACCCCACCAGGTGAATGAACCACAACTGACTGAGGTGCCTACTCAAGGTGAAGGGAATACAGAATGGGTAGGGGAAGAAGGCACCAATACCAGCTACAATCATGTGACCAGGTACAGAAATGAGGACTACGAGTGTCTGGGGTATTTATTCTTTTTTTTTGTTATGAATGTGTGTGGGGGTGGTGGGGTTACTCTCTTATTATCACTTAACATTAAGATGTACTGATTTTATGTCCTAGTAAATAAGCATTATTAATTTTACATTAAGTTATATTACTCAAGGACCTTACCTCCTCTTCTGAGGATGGTGTTGGCACATTTTCTGTTGAGTGTCAGATTGTTATATCATGTTAGAGTCAGGTAGAAATATGACCTTCTTGTTGTCCTTATTGGAGGTTAAGTATGGTTTAAGGAGACTCATGTGTCATGTTGACCCAGGGTTTGTTATTTGTGATGGCTAATTTTATGTGCCCATCTGATTGGCCACACAGTGCCCAGATTAAACATTATTTCTGGATGTATCTGTGAGTGTGTTCCAGATGAAATTAATATTAAAATTGATGGACTCAGGAAAATAGATTGCTCTCCCCAGTGTGGGTGGGCCTAACCTAATCTGTTGAGGGCATGAATAGAATAAGAGGCAGAGGAAGGAAGAATTTGCCCTGGCTTTTCACCATTGAGCTGGGACACCTCATCTCATCTCCTGACACTTGGACTAGATTCTATATAACTGGTTTCCTGGTCCCCAAGTCCTAGGTGTGGGGCTGAGTCACCCCAGCTTTCTTGGGTTTTTAGTTTGTAGGCAGAAGATTGTGGGACTCCTCAGCCTCCACTGTGGTGTGAGTCAATTCTGTTACACACATGCATATGTGCACACACACACACACACACACACACACCCCTGTGGTGTGAGTCAGTTCCCCGTTACATGCATGCACGTGCACACACACACAGACACACACACCATGCAAGTTCTTCTTTGGAGAACCCTGACTAATATGACATGTAACCACCAAGATAATCATACAGAATAGTTTCTGCTCCAAAATCCCCTGTGTTCTACCCGCTCATCCCCCTCTCCTCCCAAATCTCAGACAGCCACTGATCTTTTTACTGTATCTCTAGTGTTGTCCTCCAAAGTGTCACAGAGTTGGAATCACACAGCATGTAGCCCTTTTATATTGTCTTCTTTCACTTGGGAATATGCGTTTAAGGTTCTTTCATGTTTTTTCATGGCTGGACAGGTCATTGCTTTTTATCACTAAATAATATTCCATTATAGGAGTATTAGCATGGTTCCTTTGCCCACCCACTTAGGAAGGACATGGTGGTTGCTTCCAATTTGTGGGAAATTATGAATAAAATTTCTACACGCATGCATGTGTAGGCATTTGTGTGTATATAGATTTTGGTTCACTAGAGTATATACCATGAAGTTTGATCAACAGATTCTATGTTAAGTGTCTATTTAATTTTTTTTTTTTTTAGAAACTACCAAACTGTTTTCTGAAGTGGCTATACCATTTTGTGTTCCCTCCAGCAGTAACTAGAATTCCTAGGGTTCCCTATCCTCACCAAGATTTGATGTCATCACCGTTCTGCATTTGGGGCATCTTAACAGGTGCATTTAGGTATTTTATTGTTGTTTGAAGTTATAATTCCCTAACCAAGTATGACATTGAGCATCTTTGCATATACTTACCTGACACCAGAAGGAAGAAGGATCACTAAATTAGATCAAGTTTTGCTAAATGGAAATAATATAACAATGCTGGTTCCTGGAGGAGAAGGTCCTGAAGTATGAATGGATTTCCTTGACTTAACTGTTTTGTGTTATAATGACAACAAGATAGAAATTTCTTTTTAACCTTATAATGTTTGGATTCTGTAAAGCTAAGTTTCCCGTTAAAAGGAAAAGTTTTGAAGATGCATTGTAAATGCCCATTTTTGTGGGCATTATTGGCATAATCTTTATTATGGCATAATCTTCATTATTGGTGTGTCTACTAAGCTTTTTTCCCCATTTTTAAATCAGGTTGTTCAATTTTTTTTTAATGTTGATCCTTAAGAGTTCCTTGTATATTTTTATAGGAGTCTTTTATAAGACATGTGATTTACAAATATCTTCTCCTTCTTTTTGGTCTGTCTTCTCGTTCTCTTGGAATTCATTTCTTTTCTAAGTCTCTAAAAGTTTTATTTGTGAGTTTCTTTGGGATAATATCCCTTGTTTTTTTTTTAAATTTTATTTTATTTCATTATTTTTTTAAAATTTATTTTTTATTTTCAGCATAAACAGTATTCATTATTTTTGCACCACACCCAGTGCACCATGAAATACATGCCCTCTATAATACCCACCACCTGGTACCCCAACCTCCCACCCCCTGCCCCTTCAAAACCCTCAGATTGTTTTTCAGAGTCCATAGTCTCTCATGGTTCACCTCCCGTTCCAATTTCTCCCAATTCCCTTCTCCTCTCTAATTCCCCATGTCCTCCATGCTACTTGTTATGCTCCACAAATAAATGAAACCAGATGATAATTGACTGTCTCTGCTTGACTTATTTCACTCAGCATAATCTCTTGCAGTCCCGTCCATGTTGCTACAAAAGTTGGGTATTCGTCCTTTCTCATGGAGGCATAATACTCCATAGTGTATATGGACCACATCTTCCTTATCCATTCGTCCATTGAAGGGCATCTTGGTTCTTTCCACAGTTTGGCGACCGTGGCCATTGCTGCTATAAACATTGGGGTACAGATGGCCCTTTTTTTCACTACATCTGTACCTTTGGGGAAAACACCCAGGAGTGCAATTGCAGGGTCATAGGGAAGCTCTATTTTTAATTTCTTGAGGAATCTCCACACTGTTCTCCAAAGAGGCTGCACCAACTTGCATTCCCACCAACAGTGTAAGAGGGTTACCCTTTCTCCACATCCTCTCCAACACATGTTGTTTCCTGTCTTGCTAATTTTAGCCATTCTAACTGGTGTAAGGTGATATCTTAATGTAGTTTTAATTTGAATCTCCCTGATGGCTAGTGATGATGAACATTTTTTCATGTGTCTGATAGCCATTTGTATGTCTTCATTGGAGAAGTGTCTGTCCATATCTTCTGCCCAATTTTTGATATGATTGTCTGTTTTGTGTGTGTTGAGTTTGAGGAGTTCATTATAGATCCTGGATATCAACCTTTTGTCTGTACTGTCATTTGCAAATATCTTCTCCCATTCCGTCGGTTGCCTCTTTGTTTTCTTGAAGTCCCAAAAGTTCATATTCGCTTTTGTTTCCTTTGCCTATAGAGACATATCTTGAAAGAAGTTGCTGTGACTGATATTGAAGAGATTACTGCCTATGTTCTCCTCTAGGATTCTGATGGATTCCTGTCTCACGTTGAGGTCTTTTATCCATTTTGAGTTTATCTTTGTGTGCGGTGTAAGAGAATGGTCGAGTTTCATTCTTCTACATATAGCTGCCCAGTTTTCCCAGCACCATTTATTGAAGAGACTGTCTTTTTTCCACTGTATATTTTTTCCTGTTTTGTCAAAGATTATTTGCCCATAGAGTTGAAGGTCCATATCTGGGCTCTCTACTCTGTTCCACTGCTCTATGTGTCTGTTTTTTTTTTTTTTTTTTAATGCCAGTACCCCATGTGCTGATTCACAGATATGGTCTGATCACAGTACCATGCTGTCTTGGTGATCACAGCTTTGTAGTAAAGCTTGAAATCAGGTAAAATGATGCCCCCCATTTTATTTTTGGTTTTCAACATTTCCTTAGCGATTTGGGGTCTCTTCTGATTCCATACAAATTTTAGGATTATTTGCTCTAGCTCTTTGAAGAATACTGGTGGAATTTTGATCGGAATGGCATTAAAAATACAGATTGCTCTAGGCAGTATAGACATTTTAACAATGTTTATTCTTCCAATCCAGGAGCATGGAATGGTCTTCCATCTTTTTGTGTCTTCTTCAATTTCTTTCATGAGTGTTCTGTAGTTCCTCAAGTACAGATCCTTTACCTCCTTGGTTAGGTTTATTCCCAGGTATCTTATGCTTCTTGGTGCTATAGTAAATGGAATCAACTCTCTAATTTCCCTTTCTGTATTTTCATTGTTAGTGTATAAGAAAGCCACTGATTTCTGCACATTGACTTTGTATCCTGCCACGTTGCTGAATTGCTGTATCAGTTCTAGTAGTTTGGAGGTAGAGTCTTTGGGTTTTCCATATAAAAAATCATGTCATCTGTGAAGAGAGAGTGTTTGACTTCTTCAGTGCCAATTTGGATACCTTTTATTTCTCTTTGTTGTCTGATTGCATTGCTAGGACTTCTAATACTATGTGCCTTTCTGTTTTGTTTCACTTTCTTGACCTCTGATATTTTTTCTCAAATGACGAAACCTTCATCCCAGGCACAAGATATCATTTCACCAGTCTGCCCGCATTGGCTTCCTCTTAGCTTTTTAGTCCGAGATGTTCCTGGTTACAAGTTATTCAGTTATTAGTATCTTCTGATGATGTGTGAAGAAAGCAAAATTGCTTTTTTAAAAAATCTTATTTATTTATTTGAGATAGAGGGAGAGAGAGCAAGTGGGGGAGGGACAGAGGGAGAAGAAGAGGCAGAATCTCAAGCAGACGCCACACTGAGCACAGAGCCCAACTTGGGGCTCAATCTCACCACCCTGAAATCATGACCTGAGCTGAAACCAGAGTCAGACACTTAATCCACTGAGCCTCCCAGGCCCCAAAGCAGGATTGCTTTCTTTTGTAGCAAAAGAAACAAATTATTTTATGTGAGTGATGTCTCCTTAATTTATCTGGCTTGTTACATTTGTATTCTAAATTTACAGGGAATGCATATTCAGGGCATGGCATATAACAGCTTAGAAAGTTTAATATTTGATTAATGAGTTAGAATCATATGGGTGGATTAAATGAAAAACAGATCACAAGTCACTCACACACACACACACACACACACACACACACACACTGAAGTAAAAAGAAAACAATACATGGCGCATAAGTCAGAAGTCAATTTTGGGTGAACCTGTCCCCTTTTGAATTCATTTATTGATTGATTTGTCCACAGATATGTCAATATTGATCACTCTTAGAGTAAGCACTCCAAGGACCACTGACCAGGGGCTGTTCAGAACCCTATTTGGTGGAGAAAGTGGTTAGTAGACACTTGTAGATGGATTTGAAAGATGACAGACATTCTCTTTATAAAGTGCTGGACAACTAAAAATCATATTATTTGAGGGGGAGATAGCAGGTTGTTAACAGCAAAATATGAGATGCTCACCTCTCTGACAATCTCTATTAGTGTGAGAGCAAGAATGGTATGGCCAAAAATAGTTCATGTGCTTCATGTATCGTAGACATCAGTTGGCAAACCACTGATCAACTGAACAGCAAGCATGATAAATAACAGAAATTGGGATCAATAATACCAATACCTTGCTGTCTATTGGAATAGGCATATTATTATTTCTTATGCTTTGAGGTATAAAAAAATTAGGAGGAGTCTTTGTATTTACTGCAAGAAAGATCATAAAACCTTGAGCATAGGGGTACACGACATCTTTCGTGCTCATCACTTGAACCGGCAGCAGGTGCGAGGCCACCTGCGCAACAAGGAATGGTCCCGGCTGGAACCAGGGAGCCAGCCTCAGGGCATGAGGGAACCAAGTCGAGTCTCCACCGCAGCACGCACACAGAAGACGGGCTGTGTTCCCACGGGCTGTGCTTCCTTACCCTCTGTGCTCTCGTGTGACACCAGCATCCCCGCCGTCCACTATTTTTGGACCAGAACCGCCTGCAGGCCTGGCCCCTGTGAGGGGTGGCTGATGTGTCTGTCCCCACCAACAAGTAAGACATACTCAGGTCAGGACACGAATACTGACTCGGGAAAACCTACCAGGTGGGATCTGGTGTCTGAGGATGGGGTCCAAGTTTCAGTACTGCGGTGGTCGGTGCTGGTACCTTGACCACGGTGGAGTCCGCTGAATGGGACTGGGAGCTAGAAGACCTGGGGTTCCTCTCTCAGGCCCACCCCACATCACTGGGTATCAGCCGGCTTACACTTGGTCATGGTGGGCTGAGCCCAGGCAGCCTCGCTCCTTCCCTCCTGCCTTCTTTGCAGCACAGATGCTCACAGACACCCACCCAGCCAATGGTGGGGGGCGGTAACCCTCTCTGGCCAACAGAAGGGGAAATAACCACTACATGGTTCTTGGAGCATGGGAGACCCAGAGACCAGCAGAGGGGGCTTCTCCAGGCTTTCAGTGAGGGGAGCAGAGGAGAGACAGGCAATGGATAGCAAGGGGACTCAGAGTATCAGAAATGGTGAGCAGCAGGGAGAAACATAGAGGAGAGGGGAGAGAGTGCCCAGAAGAAGACTGCTGTCTCCATCCAAGGAAGCCCCCTCAACAAGGGGATGCTCGAGCTGAGGTCCTGGGTGGTGAGGGAGGCAGCCACTCACACATCTGGGAATCCTACTTCTGGCAAAGGGAGAGCAGGTGCAAAGGCCCAAAGGCAGGGCATGTCAGCTATGTGTGAGGAGCAGCAGTTGGCTGAAGAGTGAGACTGGGGAAGATGGTGGGAGATGAGATCTGAGTGGAGCTAGGTCATGCTGCACCTTGCAGGCCACTGGACAACTCTTGCCTTTACTTCAAGTGGATGGGGCACCATAGGAGGGTTTGAGCCAAGGAACCATGAGAACATGGGGAACATGTATTAGGCCTTTGTCCCTGTGTCCTGGCACAGAGCTCAGAAGACCCTTGGAATTGTCAGAGTAATGAGAGTAGCTTCTGCTTTCAGTGACATGGCTGGTGGCCCCAGGGTGGGGGCTGACAGCCAGGAGACCACCCATGTGGCTAGAGGGCTGGAATTTTCTGCCCCCCTTCCTGACTTCCTGGGAGAAGAGAGGGGCTAGAGGTTGAGTCAATCACCCATGACCAGAGAATTAATCAACTGTGCCTATGTAATGAAACCTCCCTGAAAATTTCAAAAGACCTTCTGGGTTGGTAAAGGCATAGAGGTGATGGAGGTTGGTGCCCCCCAAGAGAGTTTGGCAGTGCCCTGTCCCTCTCCACATGGACACCCTGTGCCTCTCATCCACCTGGCTGTCCTGGAGTTGGAGCCTTTACAATAAACCTACAGTAGTGAGCAGAGCCCTTTCCTGAGTTCTGAGAGCCATTCTAGCAAATTCTCAAACCTGAGGAGCATGTCCTAGAATGCCCAGGCTAAAGCTGGTCCAGCAGAAGTGCGAGTGGCCCAGGACTTGTGACTGGTTTCTGAAGTGGGGGGTAGTCTTGTGGGACCAGGAGGTCTGCCCCAGCTTTGGGTTAGCTCACATCAGAATGGATCTGAATTGTTCCACACCCAGCTGGTGTCAGAGCCTGGGCCTCTGGTGTACAAAACGCCCATGACCTTTGGTGTCCAAGGCGTTGTTAGTGAAAAGAGCTTGGGGAAGATGTTCTAACAGCTAGGAAGGGATTTCCTGGGATGGTAGCATTCCAGATGGAGCATTGCAGCCTGGAGGCCTGTCCCAGTGGCCTGGTCATCTGATTGGGATGGGGGAGGGGAGGATGGCAGTCTGCCATCTGCTGGGACACCTGGTCTCCGAACACCACTCAGTCCATGCTTTATTTCAGACTATGTTGATCGTCTTGTGCTCCTCCAGGTCTTACGAGCCCTCCCATCCAGGCAGCGATGAGGCATACATGCTGAGAGTGCTAAGGGGTCCTCGTGGAGAATGAGGACAGGCAGGGAGAGGAGATACAGCCACCAGGGGGACAGGCCAGGACAAGGCAGCTGATCCTGGAACACAGAACGTGCTCTTGCTTGAGATTATCAGGAAGAAATTCGGTATTACAGAACAATTTCAGTGAGCCTGTCGCTGTGTTGTCTGTATAGCCAAGACCCAAGAGACATTTGGCTTCATTGTTTAGGTAATAGGGAGCCAGGGGAGGCTTTCAGATTGAAAGGAGACATAACAGAATCATGGCTCACACATCTCCTGGTGCAGTGTGGGTAAGGACCAAGGTGCCATGGGATGTGGGTAAGAGACAAAAGGCAGGACCACCAGAGGATAGAGGGCAAAAGCAGCCTGAGGATTAAACCCAGGGAACCGGGAGGCTGGGCCAGCAGCCTCATCCAGGAGCGCCGGAGGAGGAAGAGATGTTATTTGGGTCACAGATTCCAGGGAGTGGATGCCACACCCAGGATGTGGAACCAGACTGCGTGTCTAGTTTAGGCAGGAAATAGTCTTTCAATTTTCAAAATAAACATCCAGTCTCCTGCGGAGAAATGTGCTAGCATTTCCACTTTATATTTAATCTGCAGTATCTCGGCTTACTAGAACTTTCCAAAGACTTCTCATGCTTTCATTAAATTACACCAGAATAAATGAGTTGAAAACTTGGATCATTTTTCTAGTTCAAGTCCTATATGCAATCATCCTCTGTTTTCTTACATTATTGCTTTTTTACCTATGTCACTTCAACATTGAATATCATCTCATTACCCTGCATCTATTCTTGCCTCAAGAAAACCTACCCAGAGATAACTTGTGGGACAGCTTGTGACAACCTGAGGAGTCGAGGAACTTTATTATTATTATTATTATTTATGGCAGGTGTTCCAGAATGGAGAAGCATGGCAGAGTCCAACTGATTCGATGACCTCGAGGTCTGAATTTTCTGTCTCTACACTCTGAGAACTTTTCTTCCCTTCAGAAAAGAGAATTCAACCTTCACATTTTGCTATGGCTTCCACTGCATTGAACAGGGAGTTGTTTTGCCACCTCTCCCCTCTCTGTCTCTCTTTCTCTCTTTCTCCCCCCCTTTCTCTCTTTCCCTCAGGCTTTACAAGACTATTTGGTCTTTCTCTCAGGGGTCAGAAAGCAAGTAGGGTCAAATCACATTTCCCTATATCTTCCTTCCATCAAAGACCACTGGTGACCAGGAAGGCCAGTTGGGAAAGTGGGGTGCATGGGGATACATAAACTCCTTTATTGGCTTCATTTTGTGAGTTAATAAAGGTTACCAATGTCCAGGGTTGTAAACTCAGCTTCTGTTCTAGTCCTGAAACAGTGAATGCCGTCCAGAAGTCCTTCAGCAGGGGAGTGAGTTCACAAACTGTGCTACATCCATACAATGAAACATGACCCATTAACAGAAGGAACACCTGACCCAGGCAAAAATGTGGATGACTCAGCAATGCATTTCACTGTGAAGAAGCCCAGCCTGAAACGCTCTCCAGTCTCTGAGTCCATCTGAAACATCCTGGAAAGGGGAAGCAGAAGGGATGGAGCACAGAATCCATTACCATCAGGGATTGCCGGCACCTGGAGGGTTCCATGACAGAAGCAAAGCACGATGGGAGTTTTGTAACAAAGGAAATGGCTTTGCTGGTGGGTCTGTGACTGTGCACCTTGGTCAAAGCCCATGGAGCGCACACCATAACGGGTGCCCTTAACTAAAGCTCACTCTTCACAGATACCTGTTAATGGGGGAATCAGCCAGGAGGTGTGTTAAACCACCAGCTTTAGTCAAGGACCTTAGCGCTGTCCTAAATGAATAACATAATTGCTCCAGCTCCTTGGGAGAATGAGGTCCCTACCCTCCATTCTGGAGAATTCCATCCTTCCACAAATTCCACTTGTGCAAGGAAAGCACCTCAGCACAAAGCTAACACTAAGCTGCCCACTCATAAAATTGGGGAAGACCCCCTAGAATCATTCCATTCACCTCCTGCTTCCAGTATTGCACCTTTGTCTCATCCCTAAGTGAAATCTCTTCCAGAGAAGAATCGGGAAATTTCTCTACAGCGGGTATATGTAGTTTTCACCCTCAGAATCAGCACATGTCTGTGTAATGAGAGAACAGAAATGGGGCCAGCCTGGGCAGGAGATTCTGTCTCTGCTTTTGGGAAGCAAACCTTCCTAAAGCTCAGAACAACAAAAGATGAGCGAGGCGTTTCTCTGACGGAATCACTCGTGAAATGTCGGGGTTCTGTTTGAGCCTTCATCTATCACCTCCATGCCAGCCCACCCCCGAGGAAAACCACAGGGGTCCCCAGTGTCTGTGGGAGTCAATCTGAAAATCACTGACTGAGGCAAGAGGGGATGGATGAAGGAGGAGGGATATCCCCCGTTTCTGTGCATGGTCACGTGGTGGCCATCAATATGCATAAGCAATTGTATTGCTCCCTACTTAAAGGGTTTGCCTCCTGTCCAGTGTAATTTGCATCCAAGATCTCTTTCTATGTGTGGTCTTGTAGTAACCCCACTTTGTTCTTTAACTGTTAGTTTTAATTAGAGTATGTTTCTTTGCCCTGCTATTTTTATTGAAAGATTATTATGTAGTCAAATTTGTCAGTAATAAATATACATTCCACACCACATTACTATGAAAAATTATTTCCTCTAGTTTATTATGTCATCTGTAAAGTGTTTGTGGGGTATATATAATTTTCATTTTGAAATGAATTTTACTTTTTATTTAGTTTGGCAGAAAAGTTGCAAAGAGCACAGAGTTCCCATAGAGCCTTCACCCAGTTTCCCCATAATGTTACCTAACATAATCATTGTACATTTACCAATTCTAAGAAATTAATATTGACATATTATTATCATCCAAGCTGAAGACTTGACTGGAATTTAACTGCTTTTTCCCCTGGTGTCCCACGATTCCACATGGTATGTAGTCGCTGTCTTCTCCAAAGAGAGAGCAGATCAATCTGTCCTTGCTGGTCCCGATGTTTTGAAGAGTCCAGGTCAAGTTTTTCATAAAGTGTCCTGGGGTTTGGGTGTGTCCAGGGTTCTCCCATGATCAGATGGGGTTTCTGGGAAGATCTGGGAGGCATAGATTTTTAGAAGGATGCCCCACAGGGGTGATGAGCCTGAGTCCTTCCATTAGCGTGGTCACATGACTTATTTCTGGTGACATGAGCCTTCAACAATTGGGCGCTTACCTGTTTCTCCACTAGAGTTAATGTTTTTCCCTTTATGTTCACTATTTATTAGAAATGAGTCATTAATTCTAGCCCACACTCAGCAGAAGGGAAATCAAGCTTCACCTCCTAGAAAGAGGAATATCAAAACATTTGTGGACATATGTTAAAACCAACATAGTAATTAATCAATATTTGGCATTTGTTCATGGATATTGCCAGCAGCAATATCGCTGTGATGTGCTAATGGTGATTTTCTATTCCCTTCATTTGGTCTGCATTCATTAATTGGAATTTTTCTGTAAGGGTGATTTTCTCCTTCTTCCATGTTTATTTATTAATTTGGCTGTTGGATAGAGAGTTGGACTCCAAATAGATTAAAGATCAAAAGAAGAAAGAAGAGAATATAAAACTAACCAAGGGATAGGAAAAACATCAGAAACCCAACAAAACATTCAAGACAATTAAGCATTTCTAATCAACAATAAACACCCACAGAGTGTTAAGAGAGACTGCAACATGCAAGGTACCACATATATAAAACAGACTTTATTTTGGAGACATATCTAAAATATAATAAATCAAAGTCTACCATATCACAAAATTCTTTTTTTTAAGGTTTTATTTATCTGACAGAGAGAAAGAGAGAGCTTGAGCACAAGCAGGGGAGGGTCAGAAGAAGTGGGAGAAGCAGGCTTCCCACAGACCAGGGACCCCCCAATGCGGGGCTTGATCCCAGGACTCTGGGATTGTGACCTGAGCCGAAGCCAGGTGCTCCATTGACTGAGCCCCCCAGGCATCCTATATCCAAAAATTCTTACAAATGAGCTATGAGGATGACAGCAACAACAAAGCTAAGGGGTCCCAATCTTAAAAAATCCACAAAAGACACAAAATCCACAAAAAAATGGGCAATTTCCAGAGAAGAATACTAAAAATCCATTTGGTGAAAAGATATTCTATCCATGAGTAAGCTAGAAAATGTATGTTGAAATAATGAGATACACTTCACATCCATCAAAGTGACTAATAACGGGGTCATAATAACATGTGTCAGCCTAGGTGGAGGAAACAGCCTTTTGAGCCCTTCTGTGGGAGTGTAAATCACAGAACATTCTAGAAAGGAGTCCAGGGAGCATTCAATGACAAAATGTGTGTGTCCTGTGACCAGTTATCTCATTCCTGAGCTTCTCTCTAGAGATACTCTTAAATTCGTCCATAGGGAGACAAAGAAACAGGCTCAGTGTGTTGTGGCAGGGAATTAGAAAGAACGTACTCTCTATTGTTGGTGAACTGATGAGACAGAAGCAGTTAGTGCTTGCTACAGAACCTGTGGCAGGGGAAAAGCCCCAAGTGGGAAGAAGAACCAACAACAACATAAGTAGCCCCAGAGTGCACAGAGAAAGGAGAAAGCAGAGAACGAGATTTTTGGAGCAGAACTGGAAAAGGAAAAGCACATGCTTAGGCCCCCACGTTGTACCCAGCTGCAGAGTCTTTAGGGACACACACAAACATACTAAGAGGAATGTTTTGTGCAGAAGGGAACAGAAACATGAGGATAAGGGTGGGGAACACTGTGAGGACGGTGTTTGTGGACCCCTGGTTCTATTAACCTCGGTGCAGAGGAAGGTGACTAATTTACTCCAAGTAATGGAATTTGTTTTTAATTAGGAAGCAATAATTTGGACATGTCCTACGGTCCAGAAGAGACTGGTGCATAAGCGGAATGAGGTAAAAATAAGAGCTCCCACAGTTACTATGTTCAGGATACAGATAAACAAAAATGTGGTCTATCCACACATCGGACTACTATTTGGTTGTAAAAAAAAAAAAAAAAAAAAAAAAAAAGTAAAATAAGTGCTCCGGTGTGGATGGCTCTCAAACATGTGATCAGCACAAGAAGGCAGACACAAAGGGTCACATATTATGTGCTTCTATTTATAAGAAATAGTTAAAACTGGTGAATCCACAGAGACATGAAGCAGGTCCGTGCTTTCCAGGGGAGATGGGGGTGAGGGAAAGGGGAGTAACTGCCTAAGGGTTTGGGATCTCCTTTGGGGGCAACAAAATTATTTTGGCTCCACACAAAGGTAACTGTTGCACAAGATTGTGGCTAAACTAAATCCCAGTAAATTGTAGACTTTAAAATAGTAAGTTCTATGTTATCTGAACTCTACTTCAATGGAGGTGTGATTTCCATGGTTACCATGGAGAAGAGCAGATGAATTCTCTCTGAAGGGACACAGTCTTGTCATAAATCCCAGTTTACTAAATAATTCGTCTCGGTCCCAAAAACTGAGGGAAGCACACCTCTCAGACCAATCATTTGGAGCAGAAGAAGCAGAGTATATCTCAAGTCTTTATAATCCGTAGTTTGGCCAGGAACCAAATAATGGATTTTAATAATGCCTTAGACATGCCTTACTACATTAATAATTAACAATGTTTAATATTTCTTTGTGGTATAAGTATATGTGGTTATTATGCATTATATATATATATTTGCATTAAACATATATTATACATATAATCATTAAATTATAATATTGTATATTTATGTAATCATATATTACCCATGTGAGTGTATATAAGCTTACATGATGTAGATAATTATATGCATTATACATCCTGTATCAAGTGTATTCTAGTTCTGTGTTTGTGGGGTGTGTGTGTGTGTAGAGAGAGATGTGCACACACTTGTGCATGTTAGGGAATGTTGCCAGAAGTGAAGTTCGGTATCTTATCCTCAAGATTCCTAAGGTTTCATTAAGGGTCTTTCTCCTTAGCGCAGGAAGTTTAATGGATAGCCAATTAAAATGTATTAAGAAGGGCACTGGGATGGCTCATTGGTTAAGTATCTGCCTTCTGTTCAGGTCATGATCCTGGAGTCCTGGGATCCAGCCATGAGTTGGGCTCCCTGCTCAGTGGGGAGTCTGCTTCTCCTTCTGACCTCCCCCCCTTTCATGCTATCTCTCTCTCATACACACGAATAAATAAATAAAATCTTTTAAAAATGTATTAAGACAAGAATAGATAACTTTGATAAACATTTTTAAAAGACTATTCTCGCTCCATGTGGAGAATAGATAGCATTAGTCTAACATGGGTGTAGATGGGTCAGGGAGGGGTCTCCTGCGGGGTTCACAGAGAATGAGCAATTTGGATCTGGCCGACATCCAGGGAGAAAGACTTCTATGGCTTGATTTGAACCACCCTCAGGATAAGACCAGAATGACTGGTATCAGGAAACAAAGATGTCAGGGATTCTGCTGGGCTTCCGGCTGGCTTCGCAATCAGACAGAACGCCAGGAGTGAGACCCTGGCTGTGTTTCGAACGGGATGGGATTGAGGTGTGTCTGATGGTTCCTGGTAGGGCTGCCATGTAATCCATGCTCCCGAACAGAGGCCGCTTTTGGGAGAGGTGTTCCCCTCCTAGGGGATAAGCAAAGCCAGAGGCGTGGAGCAGATGGTTTATTGGATTTAAAGTGAAACCAGCATCCATTTCTGGTTTAGGGGGATTGGTATTTAGGGGAATTCAAAGGGGAATTTAAAGCCTGAAACCAATATTTGAGTTAAAGGGCAATTAGTATTAACATTTCATCCAAACTCAAAGCTGTATTTGAACATAACCCAACCTACTCAAGGCATTTGGCATATGCTAATTAGCGATGTACTAATCTCACTGAGTACTGATCTCACTAGCAAACAGCCAGACTCCTCTGAACCCAGCTGAATCCACAGATCACCTCCTATGTTAAGTCCCATTAAAAAGTAACATGACAGAAAGCCAACTTTCCTCCAAAAGTTCGAGCCTGAAGGAGGCAATCCCAAATGCCTTGGGGCTGGATGTTGAGGATAGAAGGAACAGAAAGGCAGATAGACACATTTGCCAAGATGGACCCACTAAGCAGAGAGTCTGCATCTAATGTGGTGGCTTTGGGTCAGTTTGTCCAATCGGTTACTTGGCAGAAACATAACCCAAAAGGTGGCTTTTGCTCAGTAAAGCTAAAGCACCAGACCAGCCTTGGTGTACTACAAAGGTGGGGATTCAAAGCTCAGAAGGTTTGGTAGGCAGTTTGGGCTGGTGGACAAAGCAGCATGGTTGGGGACCATAATCACAGCAGGCATATTTATTTCTCACAGTCACTGGGTCTGGAGGCCTGAGGTCAGGACACCAGCGTTGTCAGCTTCTGGTGAGAGCCCAGGTTGCAGACTGCCAGTTTTCTCCCAAGGTTTCTGGAATGTTTTTCCAAAGGGCCTCAATCCCATCCATGATGGTTGCCCTCTCCTGATTTAATCATCTCACCAAGAACCTCCTACCAAGACTATCACACCAGGGGACTGGAATTATGGCATAGGGATTTCGGCAGACAGAAAGACTTCATCTGTTGTGGCAGGCTGGGGAAGTGAGAGTGTAGTTGTCATGAAGACATTCTGACCCACCCTGGGAAGGACCTGGGAAGGACCAGACCCCAGACCTTCCACCAGGACTGTGAGAAATCACCAGTGAGTGGAGGCTGCATCTTTGAGAGTTTGTTCTTCACCATGAGCCAGACCCTCCAACAGGAACTCTGGCTATAACAGGGAAACTGGCATGCAATAGAATTGGTTGGATCGGGGGTGGCATGGTCCAGGGGTAGCACCCCACAACCAAAGCCACGTGGACCTGCGGCCATCGTGGACAGCAGAGCCAACACAGTAATTGGCACTTGATCCCTGCATTCTAGAAAGGAAAGAAATGGTATGTCCAATACTCGACCTGTGTGAGCAATGTTAGTCGAGTGAACAGACCTTAACTTGAGTCCTGGAAACAGAGAGCGATGGCTCCTCAGTCTTGAGCCAGTTTGCGGACCCAAAACACCTTGAGTGGATGGAAGGCCAAGAGGGTGACTCTGCTGCAATGCCAAAAATTTTTACTATTAATGCTTTACCCAGACTTCCCCAAAGGAACCTCTGGCCCTCTGCAGGGTTACTGTGCATTGCAAAAAAGAAAATAATCAGGCTTTTCAGAGACTATGAACACAGGCTCCAAATTGACAGAATTTCAGGAGACCTGAAACGTCCCTGTTGTCCACCACTCATAGTAGGAGCTTATGGAAATCAGACAGTCGAAGGCTGATCTCAGATTTGACCCAGTGGACCCTAAGTTTATCCTGCGGTTATTTCGCAGGTCTGGACTGCATAGTTGGGAAGACCTTCCCAGCAGCCAGCAGCATCCCTGTGTTGATTCTATGGCCTATTAATAAGTGCTATTATGGTGAGAAAGCCAAGTGGAAGCCACTAGAACTGTCTCTAGTGGAAAACTGTAAGTTATGGCACATTTCTAGAGGGACTGCAGAGATGAACACCACCACCAAGGACTTGAGGGGTGCAGGGTGGTGACGGCCAACCCCTCCCCATCTGGCTTGCCTATTAAGTGTGTGCAGAAAACAGATGGATCCTGAATAATGACTATGGGTTCTCATAAATTTACCCAGATGGTGACTCTGTGCTCCTGCACCAGATGTAGCCTCATTGCTTGGACAAATTAACACATTCCCCACAATCGAGTCTACAGCTATCAACCTAAAAAACGCTCTCTCTTCCAACCTGTGGGTAAAAACCACCAGAAGCAGTTTCCTTTCAGGTGGCCAGGCCAACAATACCTTGTCCTGTCCTATAGAGGTGTATCAACTCTCCAGCCCTGTGCCATGGTTTAGTTCACAGTGATCTTGACTGCTTTTCCCTTCCACACAAGAGACCATGTTTAAACGAGCCCATGGCATTGATGACTGGACCTCGTGAACAAGAAGCTGCAACCGCTGTAGAGTTATTGGGAAGATGTTAGTACAACAGAGGATGGGAAGTACATCAGACAAATTCAGAGGCCTTGACCTCGGTGAAATTTCTAGGGTCCCACCCTGTGGAGCACGATGAGATGTCCCTTCTAATTTGTCACTTGTTGTATCTGACCTCTCCAACAGCCACGAATGAGGCATGATGCCCATGACCTTCTTGATTTTTGGAGGCAAAACAGTCCTCATTTAGATGTGGGACTCCAGTTCATTTATTGAGTGACCCAAAAAACTGATGATTTTGAGTGAAACCCAGAACGACAGAAGGCTCTGCAGCAGGTCCAGGCTGCTGTGCAAGCTGCTCGGCCACTCGGTCTGAGTGCAGATAGGATTGCTATTTGAAGCTTTGGCCGGTTCTCATAGGTGACCTGCAGTGGAGGACCTTAAAGTTTGGGGACCAAGCCCTACCACCCTCTTTGGATAATTGTTTCTTTTGAAAAACAGCTCAAGATCCATTGGAGGGCCTTAGGAGAATTACTTAATCTTGGGCTACTGACTTAACAGGTGACCTGAACATGACACACGGTGACACTCAACCATCAGGTGGGTGTCATCTGACCCACCACGCCACAAAGTAAAACATTTCAAGCAGCGTTCCATTGTGCAGCAGGACTGCTATACACATGGCTGGGCCCAGGCAGTCCTGGGCATGTAATTTACACAAATAAGCTGTCCAAGGGTGCGTGGTTCCCCACTCATGACCCGCTGCCTTCCTTCCCATCATGTGCCTATGGCCTCCTCATGGAGAGTTACCTGTGGTCAGGTGACAGAAGAAGAGAAAAATCGTACCTGGTTCAGAGATGCTCCTGGCATGTACTCAGGCACCATCTGGAAGTGGATGGTCACCTCCCTGCAGCCCCTGTCCAGGACTTCCATGAAGGAAAATACTCCCAGGGCACAGAACGTCAAGCAGCATGCCTAGGAATTCCCTTTCCTGAAAGGGAAAGTGGCAAGACAGGGAATTCTATACCAGTTCAGGGGCTGCTGTCCACGTTTTGGCTGGATAGTCAAGGACTTGAGCACGATTGGAAAAATTGGTGGCAAGGGAAACTGGGGAAAGGTCTACGAATGGAATTCTCTGGATGGTTAAAAATTGTGGAGACATTTATGTCCATGAGAATGCTCAGCACAGGAGCCGTTAAATCAGCGAGTACATAGGATGACTTGTTCTGTGGACCCCAGCCACCACTGCCATTGGTCAAAGGGTTCATGAAGAAAGGGCTGTGGTGGGAGAGAGTATACACATGGGCTCAGCAACACATCTTCCCACTTAGTACTGCTGATCGCCTGATCTGTCAGCAGCAGAGTCTGACATGGCACCAACTCTGTATTTTTAAAAGGACATGGATGGCCATGTGTCGCTCCAGGGGAAAAGAAACAGGAGAGAGTGAAGTCTGAAATCCATGTCCTCAGGAGCAGAGGAGGCAACTAAGGTGATCAAGGGGAGGGAGGAAACCTGTGTGTCTTATGGGAAAGAAATAAACATTACTCAGAGACACTGGTCCATAACAGAGAGAGCCAGGGCTCACAAAGAGTGGGGTTTACCTCTTTAATGCTCCCATGAGTCCCTTTCTGCAGGTCGGGGCAGCTACTGGGGAGGACACTGGCTACAGACTCCTCTAATGCAGGAGAAGGTATATGGGGATACAGGAGGAGAGAAGGAGAGAAGGAGGCAACTTTAGCCAAAGGTCATGTGACAACCAAATTTTATATACCAGGTACCTGAAGCCCAGGGAACAAATTAACCACACAGCTGATGGGTGCCTGGACTTCTCTGACAGCCCCCAAACCCATGACAGGGCTCTGTCTGTGAGAGCCAGTGTGCCCAAGCATCACCAACCTCATCCCAAGAGCCTTGATTTCCAGACACAACTTTGTCTTCTCTCAAATGGGTGGCTTTTTGGAAGCATTTTTGTTGCCGTTCCATAAATGTCTCTGCTGACAAATGGCATCATTCCTCGTTCTGTGTGACAGCTCCGTGCTTTTAAGTTTGCAAGCTCTGGCAAATCCTGTAATCCCAGAAGTCTCATCTGTTCACACTAACTGAAACTCCTCTATAAGATTTACCATTTTCTGGGGGGCTTCCCATGAAATACCCTGTTCCCTGGACTTGAGGCACTTGTCTCCATTCTGAACTCTTTGTTCACACTGAAAAGTAGATTTCCCTACTTGTTTTCAGCTGTGGAGGCCATCTCCAAAAGAACTCTTTTTCCAAACTGATTCTCTCCAGAAGATAGTCATCCCTCCGACAACCCATGTGAGTGGCCAGAACAGGACATGAGCACAGTGGAGATTCGGGTCTTCTCATACAAGGAAGAAAATGTGCCTAAAAGCGGAAGTACACTTTATCATAAAATCCTGCATCCTTCATCCTCCTTAACAATGTAAAGTATACATAGAAAAAAGTTAGAAGTAATTTTCATAGAAATGAATAACCACAAAAAATAACTGAGATAAGGGCTTTCTTTGTCTTACATTTGAAGGGAAGGATCTGTATAGAATGCAACAGTAGAAAATGAGAGCATAACGGACAATGACTTGAAGAGTGAATTCCTGAAAATCATGGAAACATTCTTACAGGATCTGCTTCTTACTGCCTCCTTGACATTTATGCATTTTTCTTTACCCGAGGGTGATTAGTCATTTGCACTTACCTGTCCACCTGGGAGGAGGAACTTAAGGTATGCTCTTTAAGGTAGGATGGGCAGGACCAGTGCCCATGTGGTCTACTTCTAGTTGTTTCTGACCCTTTCTGGAAGGAGAATTCCTTAGATGCTTAATTATGGAAGGTTCAAATGAAGAAAGCAGGTCTTCACGCCCCCCATCTGGGTCCTGAGGCAGGAAGACCCTCAACCTCACCCCAGATCTCGGAGTGGGTTACCAGGCAGACAGCCACAGCTCTGCAATATGGCTCCTGGTACCTGGAAAGAGGGGATGGGAGCATTTGGAAGCTCCCCAAAGACATTTTAATAAGGACAAATCCAAATTCTCAAGGTGGCATCATTTGGGCCTTGATCTATAATTTTTGTTGTTTTTTTTTTTTTTTTAATCACTCACCAATGATTTAAGATCTCAGGTAGGGTGAGCTCAACTTGTCACCGTTATAATGTGCAGCACAAGGACACCCCCCCTCCCGCTTTCTGGCATCTCTTATTATGGTGTCTTTACCTGGATGTGTGGGGATATTAGCTGCTATGTATCCCTCTCCCCATGCTGTAATGTGTCAGCTTCTGATAGGTGCCCAGATATGAATCTAGACAAGGGTTATCATAAGTGAAAAGGGGAGGAGGGATGGCCAGGTATCAGAGTCAGAGAGATGCTATCAGAAAACACTTGACACAGATTTCTCAATGTAGTTTTATTTTGAATCTCCCTGATGGCTAGTGATGATAAACATATTTTCACATGTCTGATAGCCATCTGTATGTCTTCATTGGAGAAGATTTCTCTTAATGAGTAAATGAACATGGGAGGAAATGAGTGCTTTCCAAGCCACTCACTTATTACCCAAACTCGCTTGGCCAAAACATACTTCTCTTAAAAACACAGGAATTTAAAAGAAATAAAACCATAGGTAAAGATTCCCAGAAGAAAGAAATTAAGTATAATTTTCTAGTATGATCTTCAGCAAACACTCTACAGTTCTGCTCAAAGATGAGCAAAATCATGACAGAACCATCAACAGATCTGTGCCTTTGTTTGAATATGGTAATGAAGAGAAAGGAATGTGTCCTCACTGCCCAGGGTCCTTACAAGCCGATGCTTTGAACATCTAGTGACGAGTCCCTCCAGTTTCACATCTCTGTTAGGAGGGACTATACTTAACCTCTATCAGAGCCAAGAGACGGCCAGATGAGTCCACAGCAAAATGCTAAAATCACAAAAGAGGAGCCAGGATAGTTCAAGGAGAAACTGTCTTCCTCAAGCACCTTCCAGAACAATTTTCACTGGTCAAAACAACCCTCCCTTCCATTGACCATTTAAATGCTCTGTCCATGTAAATCACACACACCAGATTTTTTTTTTTTTTTTTTAGAGAGGACAAGCGGGCAAAGTGTAAGGCAGAGGCAGAGAGAGAAGCAGGCTCCCCCCTGAGCGAGGAGCCCAATGCGGGACTCAATCCCAGGACTCTGGCGTCATGACCTGAGCTGAGGGCAGCAGTTTAACTGACTGAGCCACCCAAGTGTCCCACACACCAGATTTTAAAGATTAAAATTTTTTTAATCTTTAAAAGTTTTGACCACAAAGAAAAGGTAAAAATAACTCCTTTACATTCAACACACCTCATTGACATATTTGGGTATATGGGATTAAATAAAACATATTGTTAAAATTAATTTCACCCATTTCCTTTTTTTTTTTTTTTTTGATTCAACTACTAGGAAGTCTTTAAACTATGTAAGTGCCCACCTCTGAGGCCAGTGCTTGTGCTCTTCTTGCATAGTTCTGGTCTAAACAGAGCTTGAGTTCCCTCTAAGCTCTGTAGCCTGGTTCCACCACCCAATCATAATAGGAACGGCCTGGATCTGCTCCAGTCGGCCATGACAACAAAGCAACACCAACTAGGAGGTTTCAGTCGAAGCCAGAAGTCTAAAATCCAGGTGAGACAGATTTGATTCCTTCCAGGGGCCATGACGGAAGGATATGTTCCAGTCTTGTCTCTGGCCTGTAGATGGCTGTCTTCTCTCTGTGTGTCTTTATGTGTCTTCCCTCCTTGGGTCTGTGTCCAAATCTCATCCTCTCTAAGGACACCAGTCCTACTGGATTACAGCCCAGCTCAATGCCCTCAAAACAACTGGTTCCCTGTGTCAAGACCCTCTCTAAATTAGGCCACCCTCTGAGTTACAGGGAGTTAGGACTCCAGCACATGAATTTGATGGCAGGCACATGATGCAGCCTGAAACAGGACGTGAGTCTGGAGAAATCCCCCCTGGATGAACAGGGCAATTTGTCAAATCAAAGGAAACCATCTCTGCATGGAGGGCTCTCTTGTTTCCTTTTCCATTTGGTGGCAAGTTCTGACCATGCTACTGGCCCATTCCATGCTGTTTTGTTTTACAGTGAGAAAAGCAATTTAATTCTAATCTGAACAGATTATTCTAATGGTGTGGAAGCTTTTGGAAGAGCTCCAGATCAGATTCAGTCCCTCCTTTTCTGGGGGACAGGGAGGAGTCTGTAGCAACACCAACTGAACAATATGGGGAGTTCTTACCTCTCGGACAGAAGGAAGGAAAATTCACCATCACGTCACATCTGTGGGGCTAGGAGCCCTTCCCGTGTTACCTAGAAAGATCATCCTTTTTATGAACTTGAGAATTTAAATAAACAAACCAAAGTGTCTTGGGTTGCGGTACAAACCATAGGTGATGCAAGGACCAGATCAAGGGGTGGGGCATGGCTGGGCCAGGATGGCCCCTCTCCCTTCACAGTGCACTCAGCTGGCCCAGTCCCCTGGTTTTTTTTAGGTAAAACTTCACCATTCTCTTTTCCATGTTGGTCTTCTCTTTGACCTAATTCAGTGAAGGTTTTGCCCAGATAGGTTTCCAAAAATTAGTGAAAAAAGAAAAAAGAATAAAATTTAAAGCCCAGATAGAAACTTCATCTTTTGAAATTCAGCACCAGATCCAAATTTACAACCTACATCCGTCAGATGATTTATGCGTGGACAGTGAGCCATAAGATTGTTATTCTCATAAGGGAAAGGTAGCATCATTTTAAGGGAAGTTAAATAAATGAATGTGGGCTGCTCTGAAAGAGAAAGGAGAGGCCTCCTCATATGGTAGCTCCCCAGAGGCTTTCTGCTCTCTTCCTGAACCCTGTGGGGTTTGGAATCTCAGAGCTAATGATGGAAAATATAATAAACCAGGAACACAGAGTTGATGTCAAATACAAAGTCCTTAGAAGATCTGACATTTCGTGTCCACATAGACAAGGGAAGACAATTCTCAGACCACTTTCCTCATTCAGAACAGCCCTACAACATTATCTGAGGCATAAAAAAATGGAAGTGGAAGAAAGGCAGCTTTTGCATGCAAAGTGTTAAGAGCCATACAGGCAAAGTGCAACAATACAGACTGAAACAGGAAACAGTTTATTAATTGGTGAAGTTTTAAGGAAAAGTGAAACAGAGGATAATTAATTAATCCACATGACATGAGCAGACTTACAGTGGATTTCTTTGGAGAGGATTATGAGTATCTACAGGTCATCATTGATGCTAAGAACTTATTAAATGGCCCATAAAGCAAAGACTGGAGACTCTGACACTGTCATAAACTTAATTTACTCTTTTGCCTAGTTGTCTCATTTCTTTGTGTTGCAAAGAATTTCCAGGAGAAATAATGGCATCATAGTAATGTTTGTTTTTCCTTAAATTGATATACGCTCACCCTAAAAATGTCCCCGAATTTTCCAAGAATAGATACATTAGTGAACACACTCAAGGCCCTCTTGTATGTGGATGATGGGTACAATTCAGACATGCTATAACAAGAGAGGCATCTTGGCTTGTGTAATCCAAATGTTCAAGATGAGGCTTCAGGTACAGCTGTATCCAGTACACCCACAATCGTTTGGATCAGGTCTGACTATCTCCACCCTTGCCTTCTTTGGATTAGCATCATTTTCTTCTGTTTTCTGCAGTGACTCCTCTCTGGCTTTCTTCATGTGTTGATATCTCTTAGTTACCTGCTCATGTTTGTGGAGTGGAACCATGACTGCTGGAGAGCTGGTGTCTATCGCCTGAGCCCAGAAGAAAACCCTCTTCTCTGGATATGGATGTGATTTGGATAAGAGGAGGCTAGCTCTGGGTGATATATGGAGGGTGCAGGCTTTCCTCCAGAGTGTGGGCATCTCTGATTCAGGTACTTTCCTGCTCTAACCCGCATTACCCTCCTGTGGCATTGCCCATCTCTCTCACACACTCAAAGGCAAAGGGGCATGGATTCTTCATTTCCCCATCTTCCACTCACCCTATTGGACTTCCGGGCCCATCATGCCACCAAACAGTCCTCCTGATGATGCCCCCCATCTTGTCATTGTCTTTTCCAGTAGATCTCAGGCACCACTGTACCAACTCTCAGCACCAGGGGACAATTGTGACAGCTCACATCTTAAAGCTCTCTCTGTGCCACAAACCCTCCTGGTTTACTTCCTGCCTCCCAGAATGTCACAACTCCCTCCAACTCCTGAGCATGGGCTTCCTACCACACTCAGGACTGGGCATTCTCCTTTCCTTGTTCTCTGTCCACACCCTTGCCTGCTCCCCTCATCTATGTACGGAAGACACGATACACACAGGCACTCCTGTGCTGCTGAATGAATGAATGAATGAGCTGCCAGGTTGGACTGAGCACTCCAGAACTCTAAGTAACTCCTTCCAAGCCTGGGGGGCATTGACATCTGCAGGACCACTCAGAACACCCCCACTAGGAGCTCCCCAGGGCATGACTCTTCCCCGCATGAGTTGAAATGGCCCCAGACACGTGTCAAAGCAATGATGCTAGTGGTCCCCACAGTTCATTCCCTGTTCAGAGAAGGAGCACCTGAGAACCTGATGCTAGTTGACAACTTCAATATATGATAAGTAAAACAATGGCATTGAATTCCCACAGGCGTATCACAGACGACAATGCTTTCTTTAAAAATAAACACACCAAAAAATGTGTTTGATTTTCTGCAGTTGTCTTAAAACAGAAGTAACGAGTAAACGGTGACAAATCAAATCCATTCAGAGCAAAGGCTTTTCGAATTCTGTATCACAGCAAAGCAATATAAACACACCAGAACCTTCAAAAGCCATTCTGACATGCAATGTTATATTTTCTGACAGTCTACGTTATCAATTTTGTTAGCAGCCATTATCTAAACATAAAAAAAGAAATTTAAACTTTGTGGATACTTTTCTAGTTGCTAAGAAAAAGAGAAATATATGTGGAAAGATCAAAGGTTCTTTCATGACAAAAGAGGTCATTGTCTTCCCTCTTGTAAATACTACAGTAAGAACTATGTATTTATGTTTCTAGGCGTATGCATGTGTGCTCTTTTAGATAGTGATGCATTTTCCTTTTATATACTATACATGGAATTTGAAACTGAAAATATGTGAAAGAAAAATGAATAACCCTCAAAAAAGAGGAAAATGAAGAATAACATTACCAGGATAATTTATCTTCACAATTTTTGTCCTGAATATTTTGATCATATTCAGTGCTTTTGAAACCTTAATATGGATGTATATTCAAAAACGTCCACTTCCACAGAACTTTTCCATTTGATTTTTTGTATTAAGCAGTAAAAGTCTCTGGGTGCCTGGCTGGCTGAGTCAGATGAGTGTGCGACTCTTGATCTTAGGGCTATGAGTTCAAGCTCCACATTGTGTGTAGAGTTTACTTAAAAAAAAAAAAAAAAAAAAAATCTTTTAAAATAATGAAAAGTCTCTGCAGAAGGGCAGTGTGTTCTGCGCTGTACAACATCTCCACCTAGTGGCCATGTGGCTTCATTACATAGCAGCCCAAAATGAACTTCACCACCTTAAACAGAAGAGGTTATTTTTTAAAAAATCATTCACAACCTGCATTGCTTGGGTGGCTCAGTAGGTTAAGTGTCTGACTTGATCTCAGCTCAGGTCTTGATCCCAGAGTTACGAGTTTGAGCTCTGTGGAGCCTACTTAAAAAAAATGTTACAAATTGTAACAACCATTTAAGCAAACATGTAATTCATAAGCAAAGACTCAGAACCAGGATATTTACATGTGTAGCACACATCAAATACATTTTAACATTTTTTGATGTAAGAATCTTTACATTACTGAGCAGGCTAAAATGTTCCTTTTCCTGAGGTTAAATTCTGACAGGTTTTTAAAAGAGTATTAACTAGATTACACAGAAAAGTATGAAATAGCTCTTAACCACTAACATATAACAAAGCAAAAAGGAAAAGAAATGTAAACTGCTTTATCTGTGCAAAGTAATTTCACCCATTAATTTACGATCTTCTACCATTTGGGTGTCTCACCTGCCATGAAGCATGGCAGATGCTGTGCACATCTCTGGCCATTCCAAATGTGACTTTGCTGAACACACAGTGAATTGCTGCCTGCTCAGGCTGCCCTGTTTCATATTCCTGTGGTGTGGCTGTGTCCCGCCAATTTCAAGAGAGCCGAAGCAGCCACCGCCGCTATTCCTTCAAGTATAGGAAATAAAAACACATTTGGGTGACAGTCAAGAAAACATAGCTAAAAGGAGATCTTAAAAAGCTAAAATATTAGGTCCAACATGATGTTATTAGACCTACAATCCTCACTGCTTCCTGTGTCTTCGCAGGCAGGGGCTGCCAGCATTCTTCATATGGCTTAGCATTTCAAAAAGCCTGTTTACAAGTACCACCTGCTCCAAGGGAGACCAACTCTCAGAGGTAGTGCACCAGGTTCCCCTCAAGACCACACTGGCTGCAGAAATGATTTCTGGTTTAGGAATCTCAGAGTCCAGCCACAGGGCCAACCAGGCAAACACAGGCTAGATAGTTCATGAAGGTAGTCTTGTCTGTCTTTTTCTTTTTTTTTAAGATTTTATTTACTTAATTGATAGAGAGCTAGAGCAATGACCACCTGGGGGGAGGGAGGCAAAGGGAGGAGAGGCTGGTTCCCTACTGGGTGGAACTCAATCCCGGGACTCCAAGAACATAACTGGAGCCAAAGGCAGGTCTTCGTGGACTGAGCCACCCAGGGGCCCTCAAGAAAGTGATCTCCTGAGCAGGAGCGGAGCTAGAAAGAGAGCAAGGGAGACTCTGTGCCCAGACAACACAGGGAGGTTGAGCACAGAATCCTCTCCAGCACAGAGACGGGGAAGCCAATGCGTCAGTAGAGCACAGGGCATGTCAGCGGTCACTTCTACAGAGAAAGGAAAGCCTGGTTCGGGGAGCGCCAGTGTGTCCGGCGTGAGCACTGGGTGTCAGAAGGGGCAGCAACGGGTGCTGAAAAGCCTGCAGCTAGTGCCGCTGTGGGCAATGATCCTCAGCGGGGAAGGAAGGGTGAGTTGGATTTCTGGGGATAGGAGTGCCGTGGAGAGGTCAGGATGGAGACTCTCAGAAGAGGGTTCCTGGGGCAGGAAGCTGGCCCGAGGTTGAGGGCTCCGTGGGGCCCGGAAGAGGGTAGGGTCCGGTCATGTCTGACATCCTGGATCCCGGCGAGAACGCTGACTTCGGCCGGGGGTTTATTTAAACATAACTACACAAAACCAACAAGGCAGTTCGCCCATTTCTCTGGTTCCTCCGCCCCTGCCTTGAGGCCCACCCACACCCCACCCCGTTCCCTGCCCCAGAGCGGCTCTCGGCTGCTGCGGTGGTGCTGGAGGTCCGGCCAAGCTCGGCGTGCGCGGAAGTCCACTCGGACGGCATCTGCGTCTGTCCCTGGCGGACTGCGGTCACTCGGCGTCATGGCGGCGGCCCCGTCCATGCAGTCACTCGGTCTTCCGCACGGTCGGCTGATACGTCAGTGTCTCCGTGCGGGTGCTTGTGTCACATCTCCTCCCATAAGCGCCTGCGGGCGCACACCAAGCTGTCCCGTCCGGGCAGTCCTAAGCAACGACGACAATGGCGCCGTCCACTTGGAGCACAGGGCAGGACCGGACGCGGCCGCTTCTTCACCTCCTGCGGACCCCCAGCGGCGCTCCCTGCCATCCAGCGGCACGCAGGGCGGCCCTGACCCGCACTCCGACTGCACGTCCGCGATGGGGCACAGCGGCCGGCGTTCCGTCGCGCCCGCAGGCCCGCGTGGCTCCCCGGTGTCCGCTCGCATGTCCACACGGTGTCCCCGGGGGTTCCGGCAGCGGCCGCACCGCGGTGTCCGACGGAGGGACAGATTAGGCCCTAGAGCCGCCCTCCCAGACCCGCGCCAGGTCTGCGCTCCCAGGACACACAGCGCCGGAGCCCGCCAACAGCCGGGCAAGAAGAAAGCGTCTTCTCCACACCGACGCCCGCACGTGTCCACGGCTGGACCCCGCAGTCAGCGCCTTCCACCAGGCTCCCAACCAGCGGCTGCCCCAGCCACGCCGTCCACGGACGCGCCCCCACCTCCCACTCCTCCTTGGCTGCCAGCAGTCGCCCACGGCCCCCGCGTTTCCCTGCGGTGTCCCCGCTCCCCTGCAGCCCTGGCTTCGTGGCCCCGCAGGAGAAGGCACCTGCTCACACTGCACCGCGAGGCACCCGCCTAGCAAGCTCCCGACGCCCCGCCCTCACCGCCTGAGACAGCTTATGGGGTGGGGCTGCGCCTGCGCCTGCGCCTGCGCACAGGACTCCATGAGGTCTTTCCCAGAGTGCTGTGCGCTGAGCTCCCGTGAGGCTCTGCGTGGCCTCGCTCCACGCGGCGGCACAGGCGACATGTGAGAGGCGCAGTGTCTGTTGCTGTTGCTGCGGTTCCCCACGAGCGTAGGGGGCAGTGGGCCTGGCCCTGCCCCGCGTGGGGCCCTGGCCCAGCCTGCCTTCCGGGAGCCTCTCCGCTGGCCCATGGGGCCGACAACCGTCGTCGTCGGGACCGTGAGGAGCGGTAAGTTACGGGCTGCGGGTACGGGCTGTGGGGTCGAGGTGCTGGACGGGCTGCGGGGGTGGAGCACGTGCAGACAGCCTGCTCGGTGGCCAGGACCGGGGGACTCGTCCCCTGTAAGCGCGGACATCCTGGGCGGCCTTGGACTGCGCGAGTGCCGGACCTCCCGGTGTCGGCCCCCGAGTCGGTCCCTGGTTCCTTCCGCGTGTCGGGCCCTCCTGCCGTTTCCCCTCCCTGGCGTCCCGGTAACCCGGACATGTGCCTCCTGATGCTCCAGCGCCTTGAGACCCAGTCCCCCCACCGTGAGCGCCTGGCCGCGGCCTCCTGGCCGCTGCCCTTGCGGGCTCCCTGGGTCTCAGACTCAGCCCCTTGCCGGCGTTCCGGACTCACGGAGCTACGGCCTCCCCGGCTGTCAAGGCTAAAACCTGGGCTCATCCCCCCCCCCCCAAATCCAGATGGTGGTTTCGTAGTTGGTCTTCTAAAAGCCTTTCTTACCTCATGTGCGCCCCATGCTCCCCCGTCTGGCTCTGACACCACCGCGCAGTCTCTTCACACTGTGTTGTTGGTGACAGTCCTCCGTGAGCGCGCCCCACGCTTTCTGTCCCGCACGGCGAGCTCCAGACCCTGCTGCAGGGCACGTGGGACCCTGGGCTGGTTCCTCACAAACACGGCCCATGTGGTTTCCGCCACACAGACACAGTTTGCAGAACGAGTCATGGTGCCTCACGCACCAGCCTCAGTGTTTCACTCGCCACACGATTCACATCTTGGGCCAGATTCTTCTTCGTTGCAGGGCCCGGACTGGTGCTCTGCAGGGCGTTCGGCAGCCTGCGTGTGCTCTGCCCACTGATGGCAGTACCGCACCTACCCCACCTAGTTTTCACAACAACAAAAAACCCCACAATCCGTGGGATTTTAGCAAATCCGGAGACCTGAAAAATGATCTCCAGGTGAGAACAACTGGTATTCGCATTTGCAAATGCTGTTCGTTTTGCTTGTGTATAATTCGTACTTGGTAGGTAATCCCAATTTGAGACTTGATAGTTAATCCCAATTTGAGATTATTCAATGAAGGAATGAGAACAATAAAAATAAAACAAATTCACAAACTTGAGTCATTTTGCAAATAACAACTCTCATTTCTTCAAAAATAATGTCTTTTACCAGGCAGAACGAATCATTAAAAAATCATTAAAAATGAAGACTGCCAAAAATGATAAATATGTGGGTAAATATACATTGTTTTACTTTTTAAAAATAAGTTCTTGGTAGTTTACTGTTTAAGCAGAAATAATACACAAGTGTGATAGTGTAATAAAAATAGGACACCAGTACCATGCTGTCTTGGTGATCACAGCTTTGTAGTAAAGCTTGAAATCAGGCAATGGGATGCCCCCAGTTTTGTTTTTTCCTTTTCAACATTTCCTTAGCAATTCGGGGTCTCTTCCGGTTCCATACAAATTTTAGGATTGTTTGCTCCAGCTCTTTAAAAAATGCCGGTGGAATTTTGATCCAGATGACATTGAAATATAGATGGCTCTGGGCAGTATAGATATCTTAATAATGTTTATTCTTCCGATCCATGAGCATGGAATGGTCTTCCATCTTTTTGTGTCTTCTTTGATTTCTCTCATCTCTAGTTCCTTGAGTACAGATCCTTTACCTCTTTGGTTAGGTTGATTCCCAGGTTCTGGGTGCTATAGCAAATGGAATCAATTCTCTAATTTCCGTTTCTGTATTTTCATTGTTAGTGTATGAGAAAGCAGCTGATTTCTGTACATTCACTTTGTATCCGGCCACATTGCTGAATTGCTGAATTAGTTCTAGGAGTTTGGGGATGGAGTCTTTTGGGTTTTTCATATAAAGTATCATGTCATCTTTAAAGAGAGAGTTTGACTTCTTTGCCAATTTGAATACCTTTTACTTCTTTTTCTTTTACTCTCTCAGCTCAGCACACTACTCTCTCATCTCACACACTACTCATGTCTCTCTCACTACTCTCTCATGTTTCGCTGTCTCATCTCGCACACTACTCTCTCATGTCTCGCTCACTATTCTCTTATCTCTCGCTCACTACTCTCATGTCTCACACACCACTCTCTCATGTCTCACTCACTACTCTCATATCTCACACACTACTCTCTTGCACACTACTCTCTCATGTCTCACACACTACTCTCTCATGTCTCACACACTACTCATGTCTCGCACACTACTCTCTCATCTCGCACACTACTCTCTCATGTTTCACTTACTATTCTCTTATCTCACACTCACTACTCTCATGTCTCACACTCTACTCTCTCATGTCTGACACTACTCTCTCATGTCTCACTCACTACTCTCCCATGTCTCACACACTACTCTCTAGTGTCTTGCTCACTACTTTCTCATATCTCGCTCACTACTCTCATGTCTGACATACTACTCTCTCATGTCTTGCACACTACTCTCATATCTCGCTCACTACTCATGTCTGACACACTACTCTCTCATGGCTCGCTCACTACTCTCATATCTCGCACACTACTCTCTCATGTCTCACAATTACTCTCTCGTGTCTCGCTCACTAATCTCATCTCTCACTCACTACTTTCTTTCACTCCACTCATTCATCTCATGACTATTTCACATAGGCTCTGTAGTCAGGGTCTCTGGCTTGTTTCTTTGTCTATCCTTTGTACCTACTTCACTAAAAGTAGGATTTTTTAAATTCCTTGAAAGAGCATAAAAATAAAAATTAAAATATCCTTTTTGTGTTAAGCAGGAAAAGTGAACAATGGGAAAATTAAATTCTTACAGAAAAGTTTCTGCAGCAGCACAGTCATTGAAAGGAAACATCATTGAGCTGAGTGAGTCTCAGGGAGGCAGAAGGCAGGGAAGCTCAGGGAATCTCTAGCAGAGTCTCCTGGAGATTCTTCCCAGCCCCTTGCAACTCAGGCAGCTGAACATCAGAGGATGTTGTACCAACACTTGGTCTCAGATGGAGGGACCATCAACTCTACACTTTCTACAACTTGCAGATACTGTACATATACAGAATGCACAAGTGTGGTGTGTACTTATGCATTCTGTATATGTACAGTATCTCTGCAAGTTGCAGAAATTGTGTCTGCCTGCAGTTAGAACAATTTTCCACCTTTGATGCAGAGCACATTTTATAAATTTGTATAGACAAAGGCAACAATGAAATAAATAATAGTATTTTGTAGAAGAGGATGACAGGTTTTCACTGTTTTTTAAAAAAATGTTAATGTAGCTGGTCTTAAAACTCTGAGATGATGAGAATTTCTGATTAGCAATCCTCAAACTTTCCAGCCAGTACTGTTGGGGCATCAGTTGAGAAGCTGGAGGTCCTCTAAATACGTTCAGATTTCTCACACTGAGAGGACTGCTGGTGTGTCCCAGGGGTCTGCTTGCTTGTTTTGTAAAGGGGCAAATAGCAAATATTTTTAGTATTGTAGACCATATAGTCTCTGTTATAGCGCCTCCCTTGTGTGAAAGCAGCCACAGGCATTGTGTAAGTGAAAGAGTTTGGCTGTATTCTAATAAAACTTTATTTACAAAAACATGCACCAGTTGCATTTGCCTTTGGGCTACAGGTTGCGTGATCCCTGGTTTAGTGCGTTTTGTATTTGTCTAAGGCATGAGGTAGGGATCTGTGCGTATGGATTTTTCCAGATTGCTGCTAGTTGCTATGGTATCATTTACTGAGCAGTGTTATGCAGGGAACAGGATTAACATGGATGAAAAACAGACACCTGCTTGGCAGTCTGAAGGAGACCAGTGTTTTTCAACTTTTTGTGATGAGGTCTTATGGGTGACTTGTGTTAATAATGGGTTGTCTTACACAGGGGAAGAGTAGTCTTTCCCCTTATTGTTTGTTCATCTCAAGATTAAGTTTTAAACTTCTACTTCTGCCTTATTTCAGAATTTGTGTCAGAGATAATCAATCTGGGATTTCCTTTACTTTTGAGAATTTGGAGGGCTTTTTAAAAGCACTTATCCCACATGACCTTAAAAGATGAACATGGTAAGCCCTCCTTTCTAAGCCTCTAAACTTATATTCTCAAGTTATGAAGTACATTCAGAAAGAGAAGGAAATAATACAAGAGGCATAAAAATTAGAAATGAAGATAAATTATCATTGTATGTTCTTGGAGAACCATAGAAAATCTTCTGGGAAATAATTTTGAAAACATAACCAGCAATATACCTTCTTATGAAAATAATTTCCAAAATTAATTAATTTCTCTTTGTGCCTATAAGTAATTAGTTAAATTATGAAGGAGCCATGGACTTCATTTATAATAGAATCACAAACAATAAAATTGACAAGAAATGCTCAAAAGTACTTAAAACACCATTAAGGAGCATCAAAGAAAAGTGGGATTAATCCTTGTCCTTGGGTATCAGGACTTGATAGTGTAATGATGTATGATGTATGCTCATCCTTAACTAACCCTGAAATAAAATAAAATGAAGACTCTCTTTTTTCTCCCTCTCTCTCTCTCTTTCTTCCATTAGTTCAATTTTATTTATTTGACAGAGAGAAAGAGAGAGAGAGACAGCGAGAGAGAAAACATAGGCAGGGGGAGTGGGAGAGGGAGAAGCAGGCTTCCCGCCGAGCAGGGAGCCTGATGTGGGCCTTGATCCCAGGACCCTGGGATCATGACCTGAGCTGAAGGCAGACGCTTAACCACTGAGCCACCCAGGCCCCCCTAATATGAAGTCTTTCTTTTATTTTAAAATGTTTGCATGAAGAAGTAGCCAGAGCAATTGATAAAAAGGGAATTATTCCTATTAAGTTAGTAAAATGCCTTACGAAGCTTACACGTAGGTGTTTGAAACTACTTAATATTAATATTGTTTATATTAGCATATTAATGCAAGATTAGTGAAGAAACATAATAGGGTTCATTAATAAATATATTTACAGAATTAGCAAAAAATAAATGTGGCATTTCAAATTAGTGATGAAAAATTGATTATTCAATAAATGATACTGGGACAACCTGGAAAAAAATAAATAAAGTTGGGTCCCTATTTTATATCTCAAATAGATACAATTTAAAATAAGTCAGCCACAGAGAAAGGACTAGATGCAATTAGAAAATGTTTTGTTTGGCTTATTGGAAAGAGCATGCTAAGGAAAATGGGAAAACCAAATGCTACAAAAAATAAAAAAGATTGATAAATCGGATTAATTTAAAAATGATGTGTGGAAAAAAGTTGCTGTGAGAAAACACCAAACATAAATTGAGGAAAATTTAAATATATATGACAAAGAAAGTTTTCTTCATTTATAAAGCATTCTTGTAAATAAATGGGTAAGATTTTAAAAATGGGTAAAGATAGGGACGCCTGGGTGGCTCAGTTGGTTAAGCATGTTCCTTCAGCTCAGGTCATGACCCCAGAGTCCTGGCATCAAGTCCCACACTGGGTTCCTTTCTCAGCAGGGAGCCTGCCTCTCCCTTTGCCTGCTCTGCCTATTCTGCCTACTGCTCCCTGTTTTTTGGCGCGCTCTCTCTTTCTGACAAATAAATAAATATTCTTGAAAAAATTTGGGTAAAGATAGAAATAGGCTGTAAACAAAATGAAAGAGAGAGTTTTATAAATGTATGAAAAGTTGTTCACTCTCACAAACCCTTGGAGGACAATTTCCATAAAATTAAGTAAAGGGGTTCCCAAACACCTGCTTTGTAGCTCTGAAGATGACAGGCCAGAAAGACCAGGACCTTAAGTCCCTTGGTACACTGTCTACACCGAGTAGAAACTCCACTCCTAGGAATGAATCCCACAGGGACTCGTGAGCTGCACAGAATACTCCTGTGTGGACAGTGCTCACATCCTCATAGTCACGGTCTGGTTCTCTGCCGCTGGGAGTGCAGAGATAAAGCATGCTACAGTGCAGTATTGCATAGAATGCCTTCCTTTGAAAAGGGAGAGGTGAATCTATTTATTGATAACGAGCTTTAGGAAACAGTATCTTAAAGCGAGGAAAAGCAATATGCACACTGTGCTCCCATCCAAAGTCCCTGAGATGAACATGCACATATACATGCATGTGTGCACACGCTATAATTCTGGAAGGACACACAACAAATTAGTAATAGCATTTCTCACTCTGTGGAAGGGGCTGGGGGCTAAAAATACACAATAATTGTTATTTTTAAACTACATGTATATATTGCTGTTCGGTTAAATACTGGTTTGAAAGGATTTAAAAAACAAAATACAAAACGGTTAATTTTTATTGTGGTAAAAAGCACAAAATGTTAAATTTACTATTTTAATGGGTTTTATGTGTTTAAGTATAATTACTGAAGATAATTATATTAAGTTAATACATTAAGTATATTCATGTTGTTGAGCAACACATCTCTAGAAGTTTCTCATCTTATAAAATGGAAGGAGGTCTGAACACACTGAACACCAAGTTCCCCTTCCTCCTCTCCCCAGCACTCAGAAACCGCATTTCAGTAACTGTGTCTAGGATTTTGACTGCTTCAGGTGCTTTGTGTAAGTGGAATCCTATAGCATGAGTTTAGCTGTGGCTGGCTTGCTTCACTCAGCATAAGGTCTTTGAGGTGCATTCATGTTGTAACATGGGACAGGACCTCTTTTCTTGTAATGGCTGCATAATATTCCATTGTCCTGATACACTATCTTTTCTTTATCTGTTGCGATGATCTGAATGTTTGTGTCCCACCTGAAGTCACTGCTCTAACCCAAACCTCCAATGGTGATGATGGTATTAGCAGGTGGGACCTTTGGGAGGTGCTTAGGTCATGGGAGCAGAATCCTCTAGAAACAGATGGTGCCATATCCAAGAGGCTCAGGCACATGCCTACCCTCTTCTGCAGGATGCAGTGAATGTGTGTGGCCCAGAAAAGGGTCCTTGCTGGTCATGTTGGTACACCAGCCCCATACTTCCAGCCTCTAGAACTGTGAGCGGTAATTTTCTGTCATTTAGAAGGCACCCAGTCTACATTGTTTTGTTCTACTCACCTGAATGGATTGAGATATCCCTTCATCCATGAATGGCCCCTTAAGTAGCTTCTACCTCTTGGCTAATATGAATAATACTGCATTGAACATGGATTTGCACCTGTTTTTTTGAGATCCTGCTTTGAAGTTTTTTTGGACGTATCCCTGGAAGTGTAATTGCTGGATATGTTTATTCCATTTTACGTTTTTGAGAAAGCTCCAAACTCTTTTCCTCAAGGGCTGCACCATTTTGCATTCCCACCAACAGCACACAGGGGTTCTAATTTCTCATCTACACAGTGTGTTTCTATGGTTCTCTTACCCTTGAGCTTTGTAAGGACAGGTAATCCCCGGTGGACCCTGAGCGGCCCCACATGTCCTTGCTGGGTATGCCAGGAGTGCAAGACCTTGGAGGCCATTATCAGGGTGTATCAGAATAGCAACCCTGAGAGCTGAGGGGGTGCCTCCCCAGACCCAGTCCAGGTTTGCTTCTGCTCACTCTACATGGATCCCCCAAGCTCTGTGCTCTTGTCCTCTAAAGCAGTAGGACCCTTTGCATCTCTGTGGTTCTCAAGAAGGCATGATGAGCTGACCCCATATTCATGAAGCCACATCTTCTCTGTTGGGTGAATGGCTCCCAAAACAATGTCATTCCTGTTTTTATTCCTGGATGATTGTGACTTCCATGATGCCAATATTTCCCTGATGGCATTTGGAAACTTCCAGTTACTGACTTCTCTCTTTCATGGTGCTCTGTGCTGGCCCTTCTCCCTGGATTACACCCTTGACATAAATTGGGTTGATTCTAAGATCTACAGGCTAATGGCTATAAGTCATATCATTCATGCTGTTTTTATTACACATAAAAAATAAAAATATGCTTGCTAATTATTTGAGATAGTCATCTGAAATGAGGATTTAGGCTTGAGTGTCCTTCATGTAAATAGAATCTTAAGTCACCTGTTACTATATTTCTAATACAGGCTTTTTTATGAAACAGATAGGAATAAATACTATTCCAATTTAAGGAAAACTTCTTTAGGTGACTTTCATCTTGCACATAAAAGGGAAAGCTGCCTCTAGAATTATGGTACAGAGGCCTGTGTGTATGGAGATGAGCGTGTCTCTGTCCCATTCCTATCTGCCAGCTGAGCTCCACACTGGAGACACGAGATCTCCTGCCAGTCATAGTCCCTGTGATGCTGTGCTGTGCTCAGAACTCTTTTTACTTTCTTATTCGCATAATCTTTTTCCTTATGCCTTTGAGGATAAATCAGTTAAAATTATCAAAAGAGTCCAGTTTTGAAAAAGAATCCAAGGTCAGACTCCTTTTCCAGGAGGAGAAAGGCAGGCAGCAGATGCCACCAAACTTTGCCTCGTGTCGCATCTGTGACCGAGAGAGAAGTTTAAAATCCTCCCCATTTGATGTGCATTAGGCAAAGGCACTTTATTTGGATTTGATCCCATCTTCTATTGTGTATTTTTTAATGGTCTTAATCATTCAAACCCAAGTGGCTTATCTTCCTTTCGGAGTTTTGATCACTGACCAATTCAGTAGCCGCCTTTTTTAAAAGAAGAGAAAATTTTCAGGACCACAGAAAGAGACCCCCTCCACACCCCCCACCCCCCCCCCCCCCCCCCCCCAACCCCCAGGGAGCTGGACGCATTCTGCAGTAAGAGCTTTATTACTGGAAGTTCCCACTGAAGGAAGATTCAGACCCGGCACAAGCTCCTATTTCCTGGGAGGAAATTTGAGGGTTAGCAGAAAAATGTCTCAAATGGAAGGTGAAGTTACTGTGGTAGTACTTTTTTCTGTATGCCCCCAAATAATAACAAGTAAAATGCTCAGTGCATTCATCACCTTGTTGAAGATTTTCTTCCCTTAAATTCAATAAATTCATTAATTGATTATTAAGGAGGCACACAGTGAGCTACTGGCTCTCTTGGAAAACCTGCCTCTCAGACACCCCTGGGCACCTTGAGGTGGGAAGGAATTAAGTCTATCCCTGTAAGATATTCCTAGGTACTGTTACTAAGTACCTCGGGCTTAACACAACAGAAATTTATTCTTGCATGACTCTGGAGGCTAGAAATACAAACTCAAATCTGTTGTCAGGGACATACTCCACCCAGAGGGTCTAGGGGAGAACCTTCCATGTCCTTCTTTTTTTTTTTTTTTTTATTTTTTAATTTATTTTCAGCATAATAGTATTCATTATTTTTGCACCACACCCAGTACTTCCATGTCCTTCTAATAGTTTGATGTTGGTGATTCTTGGGGCCCCTGGCTTGTCGATGGATCACTGGGATGTCTGCGTCTGTCATCACAAGGCATCTTTCATGTGTCTTCTTCTTGTCTCCCCTCTACTCGCATCTGTCTTATAAACCTCTGTCTTATAAACTGCCCAGTCGGACTGGATTAGGGCCCATCCCAGTGACATTAACTTGACTGTTGCAAAGACCAGATAACAAATAGGGTCACATTCACAGGTCCCAGAGCTGGGATTCCAACACATCCCAACAGTGACAATGGCCAGGAAGGACAAAGGCCGCTATAGTCAAATGATAGTTATGCCCTTCCAGTCCTTGAACAGGAGAAGAATTAGGCACAAACAAGTCAGCTGCAAGAGAAAGGGAGCAGAGGACAACAGTCGAAAAGACTGCTGCACCAAGCAACTCCTCAGTCTCACTCTTATTAGATAGAAACAATAACCAACAGAGGAGTCAATGAAGGTCAAACATTAGTCACATGTCTTGTGGACAAACAAGAAGGAGGGTAAAGTTTATAGTTAAGCCCATTAAAAGGACACATCTAACTAACAACAGGTGCTTTTGGGAGGAGAAAGGAGAGACAATGGAAAAAGAAGGCAGGCAGCCGGTCAGCCCTGAGCAGGCTAGGCATTCCCAGCTGCTTGGCTTCCAGGAAGCTGGTGGCGTTCTGCTCTGAGCTAGCTGGGCATCCCCAGCTGCTCAGCTTCAAGGTTGTGTATCGTCCTTTCCCCCAAAGACCTGTTGCCAGTATATGTTTTTCTTAAGGCTGTATCTAAATGTGCTTGGTAACTACTAAAATCATCCAGGGGTTATAGTTTAAGTAATACATTGTTCTGAGGGGCAGTTGCAGAGATAGACTTTCTCATTTTGTCTATTGTGAGCATTTTTTATAAGGGAGGAAGAGCAATAATCTGGAATTCATAGGGAATTGAAGAAAAAATGCTTTTGAAGAATGTGGGAAGATGAGCAAAGAGAACCCCAAGTGCAACGTGCAGTGGGACCCAGAGAGGAAAGCGGGTGTGTGAGCCAAGATGATGCCCGGGGCCTGGCACCCAACATTTAGTGAGCATTTACTATGAGCCAAGCGTGATTTCAAGCATTCCAGGTGCTTTATGTCATTTGGTCTTGTTCAGCAGGTGTCTTCACGTTGCAGAATGAGAAATTGAAGCTCCGAGTTGCACAATGGTCAGTTGCAGTGCTACCCTGGAATAGTGTTAGATAAGATCAACATAGTTGTTTATTTTCCTTTTAGCTCTTGTTCTTGTTACCTGATTTGAGATCCATTCCCGGCACATGCAGAAGAAAGCCTTACAGAACAGGGGGAGGAGGCACGAGAGAAGGCCATGCCCTTGGGGAGGTAGAGGCAGATCTGGGTCCCCCAAGGCTTGGGTTCTGCAAGTGAAGGTGCACCCAAGGACAGTGGTCAGGAGATGTCTGGGCACTTGCTGACATTGGGATCCTCTGTGGCATTCCAGAATGATGTGTTTTGGCTGCTGTCCCAACTTCTCCTGGGCTCGGTTCCTAGAGCTCTGCCATCTTATTCAGAGTTCCCCCACGGTGCCTCTGCTGATGGTTTCTCTCTGGTGGGAGTGAAATGCAGAGCAGCCAAGGTGGTTTGTTCCAGGTTTGGGTGCCAGCAAAGAGAGCTGCTCAGCATTGGGAAAATGCATCGCCTGCCTCATCCTGGGCTGGGGACTTACTCAGCATCTCAGGGCATCTTGGTTCAGGTAAATACAAGGCAGTGAAGATGGCCATCCTAGACTTGCATCTGGCCTGGACACGGTATCTCTGAGTTCACTTCCCTCTCTGCCTTTTTGGCTTTCATATCCTTTCTCTCTGAAGCCACTGTCTTAGGAGATCCTCCTATCCAGCCCTTATACCTCTTGTTCTCTGGATCACTCCAAACCTGGAGCCTGATCCTGAAGAACCACTGTAGGCCAGGAATGAATCAGAAGGATAGGGGACACAGGGGAGAGGCAGATGGAAGTTCCCGGCTCCATCACCCCGTGCAGAGCCTCAGACGCCTGCCACTTGACTGCCAGTCTCCCCGCAGCTCCTTGGCCAGGGGGCTGGAGAGCATTCCTAGCCAGGTCTCTCCATTCAGCAGTTCCGTGTCATTTTCAACTCTCATTTTAAGTTTCTCCTTCACACTTTGCAGCTGAATGTGCTTCGGTTTTGCTTTCTGCTTCTTACTCCTGATTTTAGCTTTGTGACTCCCAAGTTATACTTTTTTTTTTTTTAATTAGACATTTTATGTTTGCCAAAGACAGATTTTGTTACCTCCATCCTGCTTAGCCTATTGGGCAGCCTCTCGAGATGACCCTTTCCTGCTTTGCAGTCCCCAAGAAGACCAGTGGGGACAGGCTCACAACCTTCTGGGAGAGGCTGCTACCTGTTCTTGGATTGGGGGGGGTGGTTCAGTGAGACCTGACTGCTCAGCTGTACGCCTTGCTCCCATGCAAATCATAAGGGGGTGAGAGGGGAAGCCTCTGCTTTTATCCTAATGGAGTCATGGATTAACTTCTGTGTTTCACTGCTCTGTTTGGATTAATGAGTCAGAGTTCATTATTCTGAAGATAAAAGTTGTTGGTGGTAGCTACATCTAGGTTAAGAGACTGGGCATTCTGAGCACCTGGTGGGCTCAGGTGGTGAAGCTTCTGCCTTCAGCTCAGTAAGGAACCTGGGGTCCTGGGATCGAGCCCGGGTGGCTGCTTCTCACTCTCTCCTGTCCCAGCTCATGTGCTCTCTCTCAGTGTATGCACATGCATTCTCTCTCTCTCAAATAAATTGGCAGGTGAGTCCCATGTCACTGCCATGATGTTGGGGGTGGGCATGGTGGCTGATGCACAAGGTGACCAGGAGATCTGCACTGGGGGGGTGGGGTTGGGTGGGGTTCCCCATCACCCCAGGGAGTGTATGTGCAGGAATTGGGTTTCTCACTGCATCACAAATCAGGCTGGGTCTCATTCACGTTAATGAAGCGCACTTTTTGTTTAAATATTTCTTATTGTGGTAAAACAGACATAACATAGAAGTTAACGTTTGTAACTATTTTTAAGTAGATGGGTCAATGGCATTAGCATTTTCACATTGTGGTCTCTCCAGAATCCTTGCCATATTGCCGAACT
The DNA here is from genome assembly GCF_011764305.1 of Mustela putorius furo. Taxonomy (NCBI): domain Eukaryota; kingdom Metazoa; phylum Chordata; class Mammalia; order Carnivora; family Mustelidae; genus Mustela; species Mustela putorius. Next base: position 586,342 of record NW_025422039.1, on the reverse strand, counting down.
AAACCTCACTGCCCTCTAGAAACGAATTCCCCATCCCTCCCTTTCTCCAGACCCTGGCAACCACCATTCCACTTTCTGTCTCCATGAATTTGACTCATCCGGGCACCTCATCTAAGTGACGTCATACAATTTTGGTCCTTCCGTGATGGGCGGATCTAATGTAGCATAATGTTCTCTAGGTCGATCAGTGCTGGGGCGTGTGTTGAATTCTGAAGAATGTTTTACAGTATATATATGCCAGTTTTGCTCATCTCCTCTCCTGGGGGATCCGTGGACTTTTCCACCTTTGGGCTGTAGTAAATAAAATTGCTGTGAATTTGGGTGAACAAATATCTTCGAGACCTTGCTTTCAGTTCTTTTGGGTATATTCCAACAAGTGCAATTCCTGGATTCTGTGGCAATTCTATTTTTAAGTTTTTGAGGAAATGTCTGCTTTGCTGTGTTACATTCCCACCAGTGAATCGTGGCTCCAACTCGTGCTCATCAACACATCTTATTTCCCATTTAAAAAAAAAAAAAAAAAAAAAAAAAAAAAACAGCGAGGACGCCTGGGTGGCTCAGTGGGTTGGGCTGCTGCCTTCGGCTCGGGTCATGGTCTCAGGGTCCTGGGATCGAGTCCCACATCGGGCTCTCTGCTCAGCAGGGGGCCTGCTTCCCTTCCTCTCTCTCTGCCTGCCTCTCTGCCTGCTTGTGATCTCTGTCAAATAAATAAATAAAATCTTAAAAAAAAACAAACAGCGAAAGGGTGGGAAGTGGTGTCTCACTGTAGTTTTGATTTGCATTTCCCTGATGGCTTCTGATGTTGAGCATCTTTTCATGTCTTCATTGGGCATTTCTATGTTTTCTTTGGATAAATGTCTATTGAAGTACTTTGTGCATTTTAAAATCAAGGTGTTTGATTTTTTGGTTGCTGGGATGTACAACGTTCTTTATATACTACGGATATGAACCCCTAATCAGATAGAGAATTTGCAGGTATTTTCTTTCATTCATGGGTTGCCATTTTACTCTGCTGATGGCATTCTTTGAAGCACAAAAGTTTTAAATGTTGATGTATTTGAATTTATCTATTTTATCTTATGTTGTCTGTGTCCTATCCAAGAAATCATCATCAAATTTAATGTGATAAAGCTTTGTCCTGTTTTTCTTCCCTAAGAGTTTTTATAGCCCTAGGTCTTATGCTGAGAACTTTGATTCATTTTGAGTTAATTTTTGTATGTGGTATAAGGTGAAGGTCCATTTTTATTCCTTTGCATACTGTTATCCAATTGTCCTAGCCTCGTTTGTTGGAAAATAGTCCTCTCCCTGTTGAGTAATCCTGGCACCCATGTTGAAAATTATCTGTAGATCGCTTTGCAAAACATTAACATCTTAAAAATATCAAGGTTTCCAAAACATGAACATGGTATAGCCTTCCAGTTATAAGTGTATTCTTTCATTTCTTTCAGCAGCATTTCATAGTTTCCAGTGCACAACTCTGCTACCTCTTGGTTAAGATTATTCCAATGTATTTTATTCTTTATGATGTTGTTACACATGAAATTGTTTTCTTAGTTTCCTTTTTAAATTATTCATTGCTGGGGTATTGAATTGCAACAGATTTCTGTATGTTGATTTTGGTCAACTGTCACTGATTAATTCTAAAAGTGTTGTTTTCCTGGAATCTTCAGGGTTTTCTACATATAAGATCATGCCATCTGCAAACAGATAATTTTACTTATTTCTTTCCAATTTGGATTCCCTTTCATGCCTAATGGTTCTGGCTTGTACTTTCAGTATTATGTTTAGTAGAAGTGACAAAATCTGGCATCCCTGAATTGTTCCTGATCTTAGTGGAAAAGCTTGTAACCTTTCCCTGTGGGGTATGATACTCACTGTGTGTTTTTCATATACCTCTTATTATGTTGACATAGTTTCTTCTATTCGTAGTCTGTTGAGTGCTTTTAGCATGAAAACGTGCTGAATGTTGTCAAGTGCTTTTTCTGCATCAGTTGAGATGATCATGTGACTTACCCTTCCTTTTGTAATGTGACCTATGACACTGAATGTTTCTTGCGTATTGACTCATTCTTGCATTCCAGGAATTAATCGCACTTGGTAATGGTGCATAATCCTTTTCATATGCTACCAAATTCAGTTTGCTAGTATTTTGTTGACAATTCTTGTACTGATTTTAATCAGGGATGTTGGTCAGTAGTTTTATTTTCTTGTAGTATCTCTGGATTATGGAGTAATGCTGGCCTCATTGAATGAGTCAGGGAGTTCTCCTCTTCATATTTCTGGAAATGTTTAAGAGCATTGGTGTTGGCTCTTCTTTAAATATTTGGTAGAAATCACCAGTGAAGCCATCAAGTCAGGTATTTTTCTTTGTAAGGAGACCTGATGACTGATTCAGTAGCCTTACTTGTTATGGATCTGTTCATATTTTCTATTTCTTTTGGGGTTAGTCTTGGTGAAATTTCATATTTCTAGGAATTAATCCATTTCATCTCAGTTATTCAATTTGTTACTATACAGTGTTCACAGTATTCTCTTATAACCCTTCCCTATCTATAAAATCTGTCGTAATGACCAACTTTCATTAGCTGTTTGAGTATTCTCTGTTTTTTTAATTAGTCAGTGTCACTAAGGGCTTGTCAGTTTTTGATTTTTGAAGACTCAACTCTTGATTTTGTGGATTTTCTCTGTTTCTGTTTTCTATTTTGCTTATCTTGTTTTGTTTATCTTATTTTATTCGCTATTTTGCTAATTTTTATTATTTTTTCCCCGTCTTCTAGCTTTTGATTTCATTTGTTCTTTTTTTCCTAGTTCCTTACGGTGTAAAGTTAGGTTGCTTCTTTTTCAATGTAAGCATTGATAGTTATAAATTTCCCTGTTAGCACTTCTTTTGCTACGTCCCATAAGTTTTGCTAGGTTGTGTTTTCATTCCCATTTGTCTCAATAAATTTTCACATTTCCTTTGTGATTTATTCCTTGACTTATTTGTTTTTTAAGGTAATGTTCAATTTCCACATATTTGTAGATTTTCCAGTTTTCTTTCTGAAACCTTTCTTGTTTCATTTCATTTTGATCAGAAAAGATATTTTTCATGATCCCCACCTTTCTAAATTTTTTAAGACTTGTTTTATGGGCTAACATCTGGCCTATACTGGAAAATGTTCCATGTCTTTTCGAGATTGTGACCAATTGGCTTATAGTCTTGTTGAGGTCCCCTAATTTTTACTGATCTTCTGTCTGATTATTCTGTTTGTTATTGAAAATGTGGTATTGAAGTCTCCTTCTTTTATTCTAGATCAATCTATTTCTCCCTTCAGTTTTGTCAGTTTGATATATAGGTGCTCTGATGTTGGTTGCACATTTATTTATAATTCTTACATCCTTTTGGTGAATTGACCTCTTATCATTGTATAATGTTCTTCTTCATTGCTTGAAACACTTCTTGCCTTAGTCTGTTTTATCTGATATTAGTATACCCAACCCTGGTCTTTTGGTTACTAATTGCCTGGAATATCTTGTTCTCCCCTTTTTACTTCCCAATCTATTTAGATGTAAGGACACATCTAAAATGAGAATGTTATAGAGAGAATAAAGTTGGATCCTGGTTTTTTTTGTTTTAGTTTTTTGGTATAATTCCACCAGTACAGGCCTTTTGATTGGGGAACTTAATTCACTTACATTTAAAGTGGTTACTGGTAGAATGGCCTACTATTGGCCTTTTGTTATTTGTTGTCTTTATGTCTTAACAGTCTTGTTCCTCCTTTATTGTATTCTTTTGAATTTAATTTTTTACTCATTTTGATTTAACTTTCATTTTCTTTTCTGTAAATTCTATGAATATTTTCTTTGTGATTTCTATGGGGATTACATATAATATCTTAAAGTTATAATAACCTGTTTTTACCTGATATTTAACTTTATTGCATACAAAAACCTTTCTTTTAGCTCTTCTACCCACATCTTATTTATTTATTTATTTATTCACACACACTTTACCTTATTTACATATTATATCTTTATATATTTTGTACTTAGTAACATAGATTTATAAGTATTATATATACTTAAATATATACTTATGGCTATTTGTTGCTAATCTTGTAGAAGAATAAAAAGTAGAGTTATAATGGATGTCAGTAATTTCTCAATAAGAGTGGAAAGGAGTAACAATCCAAAAGTATAATAATACTTGGCTAGTTTTTGTATTTGTCCATGTACTTGTCTCTCCTGGAGAGACAAGTTATTCTGTCTATTAATTTTCTGATATTTTCATATGGTTTTGAGTTGCCATCTAGCATCTGTAATTCCAACTTGATAGATTTTCTTTAGCATTTCTTCTATGGCAGGTCTAGTGGTTATGGACATTTTCAGTTTCTGTTGTTGATCTGGGAATGTCTTTCTTTATCACTCATTTTTGCAGGACATTTGCCTAATGTTGAATTCTCCCTGACCTATCTTTTTGCCTGAGGAACCCACTGATAGTTTTACAGAGGCTGCCCTGTATATGATGAGCCACTCTTCTTTTGGTGTGGGTCTGTTTGTGTTTATCCTACTTGGCATTTGTTAAGCTTGTATTGCTATATCCTCGACTTTCCTCAGACTTGTGAAATGCATGGCCATTACTTCTCCGCCTTTTTCTCGGTCATTTCTCCCCTGCATGTCCCATAATTTCTATATTGGTCAGCTTGATGTTCTCACATCATAAGTCTCTCAGGCTTTGTTCACTGTCCTTTTTTTCTCTTTTTACTCTTCGGTCTCAATAGTTTCAAGGGACCTGTATTCAAGTTTGCTGAGCCTTTCTTTCTGTTTGCCTCTTCTATTTAACCCCTCAAATGAATTTTTTTTTTCAATTCAGTTTTGTATTTTTCATCTCCAAAATTTCCATTTGTTTCTTTTTTTTTTTTTTTTAAGGATTTTACTTATTTATTTGACAGACCAAGATCACAGGTAGGCAGAGAGGCAGGCAGAAATGGGGAGGAGGGTAGCAGGCTCCCTGCTGAGCAAAGAGCTGGATGCATGGCTCCATCTCAGGACCCTGGGATTATGACCCAAGCTGAAGGCAGAGGCTTTAACCCACTGAGCCACCCAGGTACCCCTCCATTTGATTGTTTCTAATAATTCCAAATTCTTTGTAAATATTCTCATTTTGCTCATATATTTTCTTGATTTACTTTATTTCTTTTGTCCACTTTTCTTTTAGCCTTTAGAGCACATTTAAAGCAATTGTTTTAAAGCCATTCTCTAGTAAGTCCAAAGCCAGTGTTTCTTTTGGGATGTTTTCTGGAGATGTATTTTGTTCCTTTGAATAAGGCATATTTTACTTCTTCTTTGTATAGCTTGTGATCTCTTGTTGAAAACTGGATATTTTAAAAAACAGCCCCCTCTCCCAGGATTTGCATGCTGGCTTCATGCAGGGGAGACCCTTGCTTATCACTTTTCTCATACCTGTGTTATCCCTACATCTGTGCACATACTCTCTTCCCAGGTCTCCCATTGGTATGGCTGCTTTTAATGTCTTCCTCTGTAAGGCTCACACCCTTGCTCATTTTAGGGATGTTAGCTGTTCTATTGTATTTCTCAATCTATAATCACTTGCCCCAGATGTCTGTGTCTGTAATGACCTTTAGGACGGTTTTCACAAGTTGTACCTGCTGCTTCCAGTGTTCCCCCCTTCTGAGCCATGAGCCACTTTTGGTTGTCTGAACTCTGTGTTGGGTGTCCCAAGACCAGTCCCTCAGGTATCCCTTAGACAGGTAAGAAATCAAAGGGTCTCCGATTAGTCCACTTTGCTCTCTCTGGTTTGCAAAGGGGACTAGCTTATAGTGACTACTGTGCTCAAGTTGTTCTGCCCAGCACGGTCACGGAATTTCCTGCCCTGCCACATGTGGCTCCTTCTTGACCAAGCACTCACTTGGTTGCTGTGACTCTGTGGCCATTCCCATCGTTCCCAAAGGTTATTTTGGTCAGTGTCTAGTTGTTTTTGGTGTTACTGTGGAGGGAACAGGCCTGGAGTTTTCTTGTGTGTCATCTTACTGACATCACTCTCCTGAATTTTTAAGTAAGTTTTTTAAAGTATCCAGTCTATTTCAAAATGTGCTGGTGCATACATGTTCGTGTTGTTATTTTCGTCTCCCAGTTTCCATATTTTTAAAATGAAAACACAGTGTGAGTGGGTTCCCATCACTGCTGGAAGAAGAAGACTTTACCCTGTCAGACTGATATGTGTCCTCCTAAGAGGACCTTTAAAACGATTGACCATGTGTGAGTGGAGAGGCTCCTCCTTGCACATAGATGTGCCTCCTGCACTGAGGGCTGGTATCCGTCTCTCCAGATGCTGCTAGAAACACCATGTGTCTGGACACTCATAGCATGAAAGGGCACTGCCAAGGCTCCTGGGTACCAGGGACCATCGCACTGGTGCTCAGGCCATGATAGTTACTGTAATAACACACTGGCAACCAGAGCAGCCTTCCCTCCTCAGGGGAGGTTTGTGGACAGTGTGTGACACTGACGGAGAGCTGGAACCCCACCTGGGATGCAGCACTCAGACAGGCTCCTTCCATGTCCCTGCTGACCCACAGCGATGTCCTGTGTACTTCTATCACTGGCTCTGCAATGCCCCTCTGCCCTTCCCTCCAGCCCATTTTCAGGCATCCACACTTCCCATTTCCTATGAGATGTTTTCTGAGGGCCAGCTGGATGTGACCGTCACCCAGGGTGGGGGGAAACAGTGCCATTTTGGGGACTCACTAAATTACCACTTCTGTGGAGCCCAGGGACCCCAACAAGTGCAGCAGGGAGGCCACTGGCAAAGAAGGGACAGGTCCACAGGCCCCCTCTCAGGGCCCTCTCCAGGGCACCTCCTCCAGAGGAAGGAAGGACAGTCCTCTCTCTGACCTCAGCCTGTGGAGGGTCAAGGACTCGGGATCCACGTAGGTGTCTCAGGGCACAGGCCCACCCCCTGGGATCCCTGGGTGAGCTGCATCCACATGAGAAGATGGGGACCCTGCTTCACGTGGCTCCCACCCATGCCCAGCTAGTCACTGGAGCTCTGCCAGATGTTGACTTCACAGCAGCTAGTTGGAAAAGAAGGGAAACCCAACAATGACAAAAGCCAGGCTGGACACCAGGAAGAACACCACCTTGCAACTTTCCAAAAACTGGTCTCACTCCATTTCACTCAGTCCTGATCACTAGTTAGCTCCATTTCAGATACAGTCTGTAAAGATAGATTCCCAGCCCAGGTTCACAGCAGCCCCATTCCCCTCCCTCAACCAGGTCTGCACCCTGAAGCCTCCCTGGGTTCTCCTTGTCTGGGAACTGCGTCGCCCTTCTGGCTCGGACACTCAGTACCCCTCACAGTGTGACATCCTGACCAGCCCGTGTCCTAAACATCCTGCCCCCAGCGCCCTGTGTCCTCCTTCCAGCTCGGTTTCTTCCCTACAGGTGTGCCCTGCCCATGTCATCCCTGCTCTGGTGGCCTCGGTCTAAACTCTGTGCTGTGGAAACCCCGCATCCACTGCCTCCTCCTCCAGGGAGCACTCCCTGACTTCGGAACAGTGCACCTACTGTATTTCGCTGTGGACCCCAGGCTCTGGGGCTCCCAATCTGTGGTGCTGGTTGCTGGCAGAGCTCCAGTGACTAGCTGGGCATGGGTGGGGGCCACGTGAAGCACTTGGTGTCCGGTATGTTTTCTCACCCATCAGTCACTGGAATCTTGTAAGGAACATATTTACTGCATTTTCAGGTATCCTGACATCTTCTGATTCAAGTTTTAAGAAGTTTCTTGGTGTTTTAAGAGACTGTGGCAGAAGTATGACTTCTTCTGTCTCAATCATTTGCAAGGTCCTCCTTCTAGTGTATTTTACACAATCAGAATTGACTAGTCACAAGCCCTGGCTGATGGTCATGAGAGCAGGGTCAGTCATGAGCAGGGAAGCAAGGATTTGGGGCAGAGAGGAAATGAGCTGTTGTGATCCACTGTGCAGGAAACGGGCTCTCTGAGTTCATCATGCATCTAGGATGCAGGACACCTTCTAGAAGTCTGGTTTAGTGAGTCGCTTAGCTTTCCCAGACCACATGTATTTGTAATGAAGATTCTGTTTTCTGCCAATACCACTGTGTTGTGAGTGGTGGAGGTTAGTCCTTCTTGTGGGGTGTTTAATGTTTAAGGTGTTTTGTGTTTAATGTTTAAGGAACATTCCAGCATGGCTGTAAGTCACGCACAGGAAAGCTAAGAAATGACCAGACTTGTTACTCACAGGTGCTAGGGCAGGAGGCACAACAGGCACTCCTTGCTGGTGGCCACATGGCATGCGGGCCCAGGAGGTGGCCGTATCCAGCAGTTGCAGACCTGGACCACTGAGAACCCTGGGAAGCTCCCTGTATTTCAGGTTGGGATGGCCACAAAGACTTGAGGGGATTTCACTGTTACGTTTGGAGTCCCTGGGTTACAGACAGGGGAAGGTGAGATGGGGACCTTGTGACAGAAGCCAGCCTGACCAGCCATCTGCCTGGCGATGTTGAGTCATCAGGGAGAGAGGAAATGCTAACAATTTACAATCAGTCTTCACCCTGTATTCTCATTCAACCTTACTTTCCTTCTCAGGTAAGAGAACCAAAACTCTGGTACTGCCCTGGACAGTTCCAAAATATATAAACAGTCTTTCATCACCTGAAACTGACAGAGAGGAGACATTTCAGTTCATTAATGGCGATGTGGGACTGAGATTTGTGCATTCTGCTGAGGCTCAGGGGTCTGTTGTGTCCACAGGGCCCTGGATCCCAGCTCCTGGCCACCTTTCAGACTCTGTGCATCTGTTACTCTCCGAAAGAAAAGGACACTGCATCTTTCTGTTTTTTTTCTTCCTTTACTTCTTCCTACCTGGCCTGGTTCCACAAATCATTGCCCATGGGATTCCTGTGCTTTCCCCTCAGTCTATAAATCACAAGCACCCCTTCCCTCCTCCATGGTGGGGCCTAGCCAGGGCATCACTTTCCCTTCAATTTTGCATGGAAAGAGTGGAAGTCCATGACACTGCAGGGGAGTCAAACTCTGCCTTAGAGCTAATTAACAGATACTGTTTTCTTCCCTGGTTCGTCACTGCCTCACTAAGATGACATGTATGTCACATGTCGGCAGAAGGCTCTTACAACCCTAGTTTGTAGCAGTCACCACTGTGTCCTGGGAGTGGGTGGCCCAGAGCTGAGGTGGGGTGCTGCCCTGGCAAGAGGGTGGGGGCACGGAGCCCAGGGAAGCAGTGCTGAGCATTCTCTCGGCCCTTGATCTTCCCTGTTACTACTCTGTGGGCAGATCATGTGGTCTCCAGGTCTCTCCCAGTAGGTCCAGCTGAGAAGCCAGAATCCCAGAACAGAGACCCCCAGGAGTCTGGTAAACTGTTGGCGACACAGAGCAGGGCAAGTAAGCCCAGTGATGGGACAGGCAGAGCCCCCACAGAAGCATCAGAACAGCTCCTCTGTGTCCACCCTTGTATCAGGACACCCAAGCAAACTTACATCACTTTCAGTGCACAGCGTTCTCAAAAACACAAACTAAAAGTCTTCGAGACATGAGAATGGAATGAGAGAATTATATCTTTTAATATTTCCACAATATTTGAAGTGGGTTTGTAGAGTGAAAAAAGGTAGTGAAAGTATTTTTTTTCTAAATCACTAAGCAGCTATAAACATTTAGAAGTAAAACAACCCAGGATAGAAATCTGATAGAGACTGCACACATTCATGAATCTGTCTGACCCCTAACAAGCTTAGCTTGGGAGGTATGGAGTATTTCCTACATTAGAATCATAATTATAATTCGTTAAATTGCTCACTTGATCACAGTAGAGAACATTTTATGGCTTCACTTGAATGCTCACTTAAGAATTTTCTCTGAAACGTATTCAGAGCAGAGACAGTTAAACATAAAAGTGAGGTGTTGCAAGACCATAATACTGACTCAGGAATAGTTGGGGTAGAAACCACTGCCACTGGCTCAGCCTTTCTGCATGTTACATTTGTTTGTTCATTTGTTTTTTGGGGGGTTGTAAGTTTTGAATGATGGAAGGATGGTCTTTCAATGCTCAAGGGAAGGAGTGCCAGAATTTTCTGCCTTTCTTTCCATGCAAAGCAGGCCTGTGAGGGACTAAGTTGTACCTTTCTCCTCCAGATGTCCCTGGCTTCTTCTGATGTGGAATCTTGGCTCTCTCTGCTGTCATTTAAACTCCTGGGTATTGGTGAACTCTTGTCATGGGGTCTTTCTTTTAGCCAGAGTTTGTATGGCTTCTAAGCCCATCTGTCCGAACCCTCCACATGCTGACATGGGTAGTTGTGGCATGAGACAAAGGGTAGTTTGGAGGCATGAGACAGATGAAGGATTGACCTAAGACAGTCACTCAGCACCCTAGTCTCAATGTCTCTTTCTTGGCGTTTCCCCTGAGAATTCCTACTTAGTGTTTCCGTGACTCAGCAGTCCTATTTGGTAGGAAAAGCAAGGAGCATGTGTAGATAAAACCTCCTGTCAGTAAGTGCATTCCTCCCAGCAAGTGCCCTAGTGTGGGGGACATTGTTCCAGAAACCTCTCCGTGATGACACCTTGGCCAAGAAACTTTCCAGACCTCAACCTGAAAGAAACAGCCTGATTAACCTTAACACACAGTGTCATGGCATGAATTTCTTGAGATCCTGCTTAAGGAAAAAAAAAATCACATTTAGTGTCCTGGAAACAGTCAGATCTCAACACAGGTGGGCCCTTTTCTTTAGTTCTCTGTGTGCTTCAAGCCCCACATCATAGTTTACCCCATGATTGCAAAAGTCGACGTTGCTTACGTGTATCATCCTTCTCTGTAGCTGATCACGGCAGGTCTCTGCTCATCTGAGGCTTCAATCGCTAATTTGCTGTCTTGCTTTCTTAGCATTTACATGAGATAAATCTTTTATTCATGTGTAGAAAATATTATGTATTATATTGGCATTTCTGAAATGTTTGTAGGAAAGTTTTGTGATAAAACGTGGGAAGATCCACTCTCTTAGATGAGGGAGAACTTTCTTCTAAAGCTTTGTCTAATGTCTGTGAAATAATCCAGAAGAGAGGTGACAAGAAGCACCTTTGAAGGTGGGAGTGGTTAGGGGCGTGGCTAAAGGAGGGGTTAGAGAAGTCGTTGGAGGAGGGGTTAGGGGAAGTGGTTAGAGCAGCAGTTAGGGGGGAGGGGTTAAAGAAGGGAGTTAGGGTTGTGAGCGAGGTGCTCTAAGCCAAGGTCCTGACTCAGGGCTTCATGTGGAGGAAACCCTCCACAAGCACAGAACATCACCATCATTATTATTTTGTGAATACTTTGGAATGTATTTTCTCCTCTCTTGCGTACTTCAAAAGTTAGTTCAAAAATCTCGGGAGCACCCAGCTGGCTCAGTCAAGTAAGGCACCAACTCTCGGTTTCAACTCAGGTCATGATCTCAGTTCCTGAGAACTGGTGGTCCCAGGATGGCTCCCAGGGGACTGGTGGGTACTCAGGCCAAGGGAGTGGCCTGCTTGTCCTTCTGCTTGTTTCTCCCTCCCTCTTTTACTCCTTCCCCATGCCCCTCCCCCCCAATAGATAGAGTCTAGAAAACAAAATTTTCAGTTAATGTAAATTTCACGAAATTTTGGAAACCGATGGTCTTTCGTTACATAAGTGGCCAAACACCATCCGAAATGGACTGCGAGGATGTGTAGCAAAACTCCTCTGTCACGGGGGGAGGCGTGGTCCGTAGTGGTGTGCACATAAGCTTCCAGGGAAGATTCCCATCATAGGAGTCAGTGTGCTGGATGCCTGCCCTCAGGGCGCCCTCCCCACTCCCCTGTTCACACCGGGGCTTTCATGGCCCCTGCCATGGTGTTTGTCACAGCCCAACAGCAACAGCTGCCAGGTATCTCTTAGTATGGGATGGGCTTGGTCTCTGGGTGTTTCTGAGAAGGCCTTGCTGTCTACAACGTGGATGATCATAAGTAATGGTATCATGATAAGCAGAAATTTAGCCCCTGCCCCTGTGAGTCTCTGGCAGAGATCTCGTGTAGGGTCGTGCTGAGGGGTCTCTATGGAGTCTCTGTGTGGGTATCTGTCAGAGGTCTCTGTTAGAGTTCTCTGTGCACTGTCTCTGTGTTGGATCTCTGTATGGGTCTCCATCAGAGCGGTGTGTGGGGGACCCTGGAGGACAATGTTGGGTAGGGAGAGGACACGCGGGGGTTGCGGGGCTCTCCTAGACTCCACCCTCCTTCTGGACACATCCCTTCCAGCCAGGGATGGGAGAAGCCCCATCTGAGGGCCTCCTGCCCCTCCGGGCTCTAGGGTAACCAAGACCAGGAGCCAGGCCACTCCCTTGGCCTGAGTACCCACCAGTCCCCTGGGAGCCATCCTTGGGCCACACGTGTACATAAAGGTCACAGACCACAAGTCCGTCTGGAGCCCCCAGTCCTACAAGCTTATCAGATTATGCAGAAATTAACTTCTCTGCCTGAAGGCCTTGCTGCCTCTGGGCACCTGGCAGTTTGTGTGGTAGCTTACGTGGCTTCTGTACAACCCCCACACCACTCCCCCAACCCCCCCACCCCTGGAATTGGCAGCTGCAGTGGGGCGTAGACTGTCCCCGCAGGACCTCTAACTTCTCCCCTCTGGGCCCATAGGTGGCAGTGGGACACCAAGGGTCTTCAGTCCTCATATCAGGCATGGGCACACTCTGTCACTTGACCTCCTTCCTGGCATCCCACCCTAAGTATAGGGACCCCTGCCCACAGCCACACTCCCTCAATCCCCCAAGAGGGGAAGAGGGTGCTGGTGGTCAGGCCCCTTCAGTGCCCTGGGTCTGGGAATGTGGGTCCCTGGGGATTTCTGTGGCAGGCCCCACACACCCTCAACACCAGGTTCAAGTTTGTGCCTTGCAACTCTGTGTGAGAACAGAGGCTGAGGGAGCTGAGGGAGCTAAGATGGGACTCCCTGGGGTGAGAAGGCTCCTGGGGTGGCCCTCCTCTACTCGCTGCAGGAGACTGTGGGGGGTGGGGCAGGATTTCTCACCTCTGCCCTCAAGGCCAGCCTTGTGTCTCCCAACTGCGGGCCCCACTCTGACCTAGGATTCCATCTTCCTAAAGCCTACGCAGGATTTCTGCCTTGGCAAACCCTCCCTAAAGCCACACAAGCTCCAGGTGGAGGGAAAGCAGGAAAGGATGTGTAGAGCGAGGTCCTGGTCTGGGTCTTGTTCACCTTTTCATGGAAACTGAAGGAGAGGGAGGAAGGGAGCAGGGGTGGACCCCCGAGATAAACCGTCCTCCAAGGCCCCATTCATACACGTCCTCAGGGAGAGCAGACCCTGATCCTTCCCTCCCAATGCAGCAGGGCACACACAGAGGCCAGTGCCACACACAGAGGCCAGTGCCACTCATGAGGGAAAAAAAAAAAAAATTATTTTGGGGAAGCTAAGTAACTGTGGTATGAAGAAGCTATTAGCCCATAGATGATGTACTAACGTGAGGAAAAAAAGTTTTTATCTGCACCGTTTGTGTTTTTTCTTGGAAGAAAGTTGTCCTGCTGGGAAAGGCATGAGAAGCACACACTGGTTGGCCAGGTGAACTGCCTGGGTCAATGGGCCTGCAGGGTAGGGCCTGAAGGACCCGGCACCAGGGACCTCATTCTGGCAGGGTCTGCTCGGGCACTCTGGCACCCTGGTGGGGAAGGGCCACCCGATCCACTCAGTCTTGTTGGTATAGTTGTGGCCCCTGGGGGTGCCCTGTGGACTTGCTGTCTCCCTCATGACTCTCCTCTGCTCTTGGTAGGAGAGAACCCTGTGGTAGCAGACATCGGGGTCTGCCGAAGCCTGGAGATCCTTTTTGCACCAGCCGACCTCCAGGACCCTGAGTCCCTGGTAAGGCAACATTTTCTCCTCTACGATACGCCCAACAGCCCTCACGACCACCTGAGCCTCCGCAGAAGTGCTGTCCATGGCTGACCTGCCGGGGATGATGAAGCCTTGCCCTTTTGAAGGGAATCTTCCAGTCCTCTGCCTCTACTGGGAAAGAACCACTGGAGCAAGTGCGTCATCCTTCTCCTGAATAGTTTTCCAGAGGCGCCTTCTCCTTCTTCAGCAAGATCTCACAGGCCTTGCTTCCCGAGGCCTCTCCTGACTCCTTGCCCTGGACTGGACGTCTCACTTCAGTGATCTAGAGGAGCTTCATTTCTGACGACTCTTTGGCAGGCTCTCTCGAGGGGGACCTCCTGGAGCTCGCTCTCCTCTCACAGGGGACACATGCCCTGCTCAGGCTCTTACACTGGTGCTGCTGTCCCAGGGGTCCTAGCTGCCTGTGGGGGCTCTGGTCACGGGATCTTTTGCCATGCAGCACCTCGGAAGTAAATGTGTCTTCACTGGACCTGCTCTGGAAGCTAGACAGAGATCCCTGAGAAGCCAAAATGTCAGCAGCGAGGAACATGTTGGACTGACACTCTTGAAGGAGACTCTCCATCACACAGTCTTGAAGAAGGACCCCGGCTTCACGAGGCCGGTTCCCTGACTCCAACTTCTGGGACTCTGATCCCCTGCGCCGTGCCTCAAGGTGTAGCTCTTCGAGGTCTCAGGTGACCAACTTTGTACATTGCAAGGGACTGTCACTTTTCCCTGAAGACCCTGAACTTCTCAGCTTGCCAGGGAGGCCTTGGTTGTTGGCCAGCACACAGGATTCTAAGGTGACTCCCCAGGCAGGGGCCTCCTTGAACTCCCCCACCTCCCCAGGCTCTTTGGCACTCAGATTCTGGGGCTCTAAGTTGAGCTCTGGCATGGTCATGTCCCATGAGGCCAGACCCCCATTCACCCTCCTTAGCTCCTTTGTGGCCATTGCTGGACTTGGACTTGACTCCAAGTTGCTGTTCATAAGTGTTTTAGAGGCAGTCTCATTGTGCCAGATTCTGCCCACAAAGCTGTATGTGAAGGTCCGAGAAGGTGGCCTGGGCCCCTGTCCAGCTAGAGGGCCACCCCCAGGTGAGTTCCCTTCCAGAGCCTGCTGGATTTCCTCACATGTAAGCTGGGGAGCACCAAGGGGACCCCCCCCCAGGTGGGATAAGACTTTCATCACCTCTCCTTGATAGGACTGAGAAGGATTTCCCACGAACTTGGTGCCTAAGCCAGCCTTGGATATGCAGGTGGCTGAGCGGGAAGGGAAGGACTGGAAGAGGAGGAAGCCCTTCTTCAACTTGAAGAGGTTTATAGTGTTGAGAACCTTGAGGGGGAGGCCCCGACGGTGCTTCACCCTGAGCCTTTTGATATGTGCTTTTAGCATCCGCTGAGCATATGGACTGAGGATGGAGAAGTCGTAGGAGGGCTCGGCTTTCCGGGAAGGTCCGAGGCATGGTGGCCAGAAAGCCTGGAAAGATGAACATCCAAAGGCATCTGACCCTCTCTGAACTGCCCCAACTTTCTGAAATGGGCTCTCAGGTCCTTCTCTAGGTGCTTTTCATCTGTACTGCTTGTGGAGGGCTTCATGTCTGTGTCTGACTCCTCAAGATTTCTTCCTGGAGCCTTCTCTGGAGAGCTCGCTGAGCCCTTGTGTAGATCTTTCTGGATTCTCCCTGCACTGGACCTTGAATCCATGCCCACTCTTCTGTGTGGCCTGGCAGCTTCCATTCGTAGACTCAGACTCAGCCTTGGGACTGTGCCAGCTGTGCGCCTGGGGCACCTTCTGGAACTCTTGGTGAGGCTGTATCTCTAGGGATAGCTGGATCCTGCAGGATGGGCCCCTTCCTTGCTTCATGAGCCTCTTCCAAAGGTGTCAATCCGGTTGCTCCCAGAGCTCAGAGTCGATCAATTCTCCAGGAAGGATAGAGACTGACCCATGGCCCTCACCCTGCAGAAGGCCAGGAGGACCTTGGGTAAAGACTTGCTGAGATCTTTTCAACATTCCAGGTTTTGAAAAGTAGTTGGCATGTAAGACAGTGTCTTCTGGGCTATAGGGCAAGACACCTCATACTTCCACATCTCGGGTGGAAGAGAGGAGCTTCCAACTGGGACAGAGGGTGTAAGGCCTACCTGCATCTGGGGCTTCAGTTAGAGGTGGGAGCTGGGACTGATCCAGAGGGAGGGGTTGGGGCTGAGTCAGAGGGAGGGGTTGGGGCTGAGATGGAGGAAGGGGCAGGGTATGGGACAATCTCAGGGTCAAGGGTTGGGGTCCAGTGGAAGGGGCTGGGGCTGAGTCAGAGGGAGGGGCTGGGGCATGGACTGATACAGAGGGAGGGGCTGGGGCTGAGTCAAAGGGAGGGGTTGGGGCTGAGATGGAGGAAGGGGCAGGGTATGGGATAATCTCAGGGTCAAGGGTTGGGGCTGTGCCAAAGGGTCATTTAAGTCTTGGGTCAGGGAGAGGCATGGAGCCATGTTGCCCTGAATCTGGAGTGGCAAGGCATGAGAGAGCTCATTGAATATGACAGACGGGAACTCCAGTGGGGGATCGGTCACCCTGATAGTGGCCACCAGGGACTCGCTGTGCAGAAAGGGGAGACCCCAGAAGAGCTAGAGGCATTTCTGCTCTAAATTGTCCCTTGGAATCTTGGGATGTGGGGGCTTCTCAGGACCAAGCAGCTGTTTTGCTTTGCCCCTCATGCTCCAGAAGGACGGGCGGCCCATGGTGTCCTGCCCGTCACCTGGGGACTTGAACATTCTCACAGGAAGAGGTCAACTGGTATTTTGACCTTTCTTTCTTGTCCTTCTCCCTCCAAGACCTCAGTTCTTTTCTCTTGGCAATGAGTAATTCCATAAGCTTCTGGACGTCCAGGCTGATGGAAGAGGGGGATCCTAGTCTCTTCCTATGTGTGGGGTCTCCCCAGAACAAGGCTACTGGTGGGCCATGGGACAGAGGCACTTGACAGGACTCCAAGCGTGTTGAAGTGAACAGGTTCCAGGCATTGGCAGCTGCCTGCCACCAGGACAGGGCCGGAATGGAGCAGTGTGAGCGGCCCAGGCCTGAGATGGCTGGGACAGGAGAAATTGACCTGTCAGCTGACCAAGGCATGTGTAGAGCGGAGCTCTGTGGGATGAGGCATGGCAGGGGTGCCCTTGAGTCACACTGAGGGAGAGTGTGACTTGCCCCCCACTCTGGGGCCAAGGAGGCTATCAGAGGCCCAGGAGAGGTCTCTGAAAGAGAGAGACATGGTGGGGAAGGGGGAAGAGCAAGTGGCTGGTGTGGAAAGCCATCCCGGGGGAAGAAAGGCTCTCCTAGCCAGGAAGAAGTCAGGAAGGAGTGTGAAGCAATGGAAATTGAGGAGGTCATTGGTCCTGCTAACAGGGTGGAGGCCAGAGGCCGAGGGGATCCCATCACTGGAGTTAGGGCAGGTGATGGCACGAGAGCGGGAGTAGCATCTTCCAGAGGCTCCCTGCATGGCTGATGGGCTCCAACAGGCACACCTTGGCGCACCTACTCAGGGGCTGCTTGATGTAAGAACTGGTGAAAGCCCCCCTGGTCAGAGAGCCTCTCCAGGTGGCTGTGGGAGACAGGAGGCATGAGCTGCCACTGTAGCAGTTGGGTCTGGGAGTGGACCCCAGAGCCCTCCATGCACCACCCCCACATCACAATGTTCCTGCTGTCCTTCAGCCCAGGTCTTTGGTCACAGTCTGTCCCCATGGCTCCTCCCAGACCCCGAAAACAGCCCCAGAGGCTGTTCCTTCAGCCCAGGGGTCACACCATAGACTCGGGAAGGCCCACCCAGGGAAAAGGGGTCAGATTCTTTACCTTTCCAGAAGGGAGAAAAAGTCCTGAACCTCTTCTAGATGGTTCAGAAATTCTCAGAAACCTGGAAACAGGAGACCAGGTCAGAGCAGAAGACAGGGTCCAGGGATCTTACGGTAGGCTGGGTACAATGACCCATTAGGGGAGACCTTGGGGGATTGGACTCGGGAGCCCCAAATAGCACTGTCCAAGGCCACATGCCCACAGGTACTACAGGATTCATGATGGGATCAATTTGTCTTTTCCAAAGTGCTTCCTCATTCATGACCTTGCTGGGGGAGGAAGGACTACTGTAGCCTCCAGAGGAATCTAAGCAGAGTTGAACAGCTTGTCCACAGTGGGAACAGGAGGTCCTGACCCCAGTCCAGGCCCTGGGGCGCCTGGTGAGGAATAACGGTTCCAGCCCCTCAGGGCTTCATTCTGGTGCAGAATCTGGGAAGCGTCCGGGTTCACTCTCCCTCCTCAGAGCCCCCAACCCCCACCCAGGGCTCTGTTTCCTGAGGGATGGGCTCAGGCCCTACTGTCCTGGAGACAGTAAGACTGGGCCTTCAGAGCGGGAGGAAGCATGTAACTGGGGAATGCAGTGGTGAATGGCGGTCACTCACCTTTCACGGTCTGAATTTTCTTGCTTGTGTTGCTCCTTCTTTGTGGCTCCACTTGGAACTGAGATAGGAGAACACAGGGAGGCTGGGGCCCCCACCCCAGCAGCAGATGACCCAGTGCTCAGGGGCCTGACTTCCACTAGAGAGGCAGCTCTTAACCTCCGGTCCTTGGCCAACCGTCACTGTGTTTGGGATGCTGCCCTAGACCCCACCCCCCACCACCACCACAAGCGTACTCCAGCTGGAGATCTTCAGGGAGAAATCCTCATGTCCCTCTAACCCTTGCCAGTTATGGCTTGTCTTGGATGGATGGTGGTCTTCTCTCTCCTGAGAATACCCATTCTATTCTTTCCCATTTCGCGAGTCTCTCCATTGACTCGGAAAAGTGGAAAGAATAATAGAAAAGATGATCGAGTTACAGTCTGCTGGGTCTGGGATGAGGGTTCCTTACCTTCCTGCTCTTCCTGTGTTTCTTGCCTCGTGCTGAGGATGGATCAGGCTGGAAATAGGAGTGTAAGAAGACGAAAAGCCCTAGTCCACACACAAAGGCAAAGTTGGCATTAACTGCCCAGCGAGTGTGACTGGGGCTCAGCCAACCATCAGTAAGGAATTCCTGAGGGAAGAGATAATTCTCCACCTCTTCCCTCTAAAAAGTTTTAATGTCCAATCGCACGGCTACCCTCAGGTAACTGAGCCCTGAGAGTTAGGGACCGATTGCCCGGCTGCCCTCTGGCAACTGAGCCCTGGGTGTGTCCATGCAGACACAAGCCCCATGCCCACATCACAGAGCTGTGGTCTGGTCACAAAGGGCCCTTGAGGACAGGTAAGGAGGGACACAAGTAGCAGGACCACATCCCCTCTCCACCGCTAGCCCTGTAGCTCTATCATCCCTCTGCCCTCCCAGGCCTGACATTGCTACCCGCTCACCATGCCTGAGACAGACCTTTGTCAATTTGCCTAAGTTGCCATTGTCAATTTTACAATGTTCCTGCTGTCCCTCAGCCCGGGGCTTTGGTCACAGTCTGTACCCCTCCTCCCAGTCCTCACAAACAGCCCCAGAGGCTGTTCCCTGCAGCCCAGGGGTCACACCGTAGACTTGGGAAGGCCTACCCAGGGGAGAAGGGGGCAGATTCTTTACCTTTCCAGAAGGGAGAACAGGTCCTGAACCTCTTCCAGATGGCTCAGAAATTCTCTGAAAACTGGAAACAGGAGACTGGGTCACAGCAGAAGACAGGGTCTAGAGATCTTACGGTAGGCTGGGTAAAATGTCCCATTAGGGGAGACCTTTGGGGGATTGGATCGGCAGCCCTAAACAGCACTGTCCAAGGCCACATGCCCGCATGGTGACTACAGGACTCATGATGGGGATCACTTTGTCTTTTCCAAAGTACTTCCTCATTCATGACCTTGCTGAGGGAGGAAGGACTACTGTAGCCTACTCAAGCGGAGTTGAACAGCTTGTCCACAGTGGGAGCGGGAGGTCCTGACCCCAGTCCCGGCCCTGGGACACCTGGTGAGGAATACCGGTTAGAGCCCCTCAGGGTTTCATTCTGGTGCAGAATCTGGAAGGCTCCGGGTTCACTCTCCCTCCTCAGAGCCCCCAACCCCCACCCAGGGCTCTGTTTCCTGAGGGATGGGCTCAGGACCTAGTGTCCTGGAGACAGTGGGACTGGGCCTTCAGAGCGGGGGGCACCGTGTAACTGGGGCATGCAGTGGTGAATGGCGGACACTCACCTTTCACGGTCTGATTTTTCTTGGTTGTGTTGCTCCTTCTTTGTGGCTCCACTTGGTACTGAGATAGGAGAACACGGGGAGGCTGGGGCCCCCACCCCAGCAGCAGATGACCCAGTGCTCAGGTGCCTGACTTCCGCTAGAGAGGCAGCTCTTAACCTCCGGTCCTTGGCCACCCATCACTGTGTTTGGGATGCTGCCCTAGACGCCACCCCCCCGCCCCGACCACCATAACCAGACTCCGGCTAGAGATATTCAGGGAGAAATCCTCATGTCCCTCTAACCCTTGCCTGGTCTGGCTTGTCTTGGATGGATGGTGGTCTTCTCTCTCCTGAGAATACCCATTCTATTCTTTCCCATTTCGCGAGTCTCTCCATTGACTCGGAAAACTGGAAAGAATGATAGAAAAGATGATCGAGTTACAGTCTGCTGGGTCTGGGATGAGGGTTCCTTACCTTCCTGCTCTTCCTGTGTTTCTTGCCTCGTGCTGAGGATGGATCAGGCTGGAAATAGGAGTGTAAGAAGACAAAAAGCCCTAGTCCACACACAAAGGCAAAGTTGGCATTAACTGCCCAGCGAGTGTGACTGGGGCTCAGCCAACCATCAGTAAGGAATTCCTGAGGGAAGAGATAATTCTCCATTCTTCCCTCTAAAAAGTTAGTTTTAATGTCCAATCGCACGGCTACCCTCAGGTAACTGAGCCCTGAGAGTTAGGGACCGATTGCCCGGCTGCCCTCTGGCAACGGAGCCCTGGGTGTGTCCATGCAGACACAAGCCCCATGCCCACATCACAGAGCTGTGGTCTGGTCACAAAGGGCCCTTGAGGACAGGTAAGGAGGGACACAAGTAGCAGGACCACATCCCCTCTCCACCGCTAGCCCTGTAGCTCTATCATCCCTCTGCCCTCCCAGGCCTGACATTGCTACCTGCTCACCATGCCTGAGACAGACCTTTGTCAATTTGCCTTTGTTGCCTTTGTCAATTTGCCAATGTTCCTGCTGTCCCTCAGCCCGGGGCTTTGGTCACAGTCTGTACCCCTCTCCCAGTCCCCACAAACAGCCCCAGAGGCTGTTTCCTGCAGCCCAGGGGTCACACCGTAGACTCGGGAAGGCCCACCCAGGGGAGAAGGGGGCAGATTATTACCTTTCCAGAAGGGAGAACAGGTCCTGAACCTCTTCCAGATGGTTCAGAAATTCTCTGAAAACTGGAAACAGGAGACTGGGTCACAGCAGAAGACAGGGTCCAGGTATCTTATGGTTGTCTGGGTACAATCTCCCATTAGGGGAGACCTTTGGGGGATTGGACTCCCAGCCCAAACAGCACTGTCCACGGCCACATGCCCGCATGGTGACTACAGGATTCATGATGGGGATCGCTTTGTCTTCTCCAAAGTGCTTCCTCATTCATGACCTTGCTGGTGGAGGAAGCACTACTGTAGCCTCCAGAGGAATCTAAGCAGAGTTGAACAGCTTGTCCACAGTGGGAGCGGGAGGTCCTGACCCTAGTCCAAGCCCTGGGGTGCCTGGTGAGGAATACCGGTTAGAGCCCCTCAGGGTTTCATTCTGGTGCAGAATCTGGAAGGCTCCGGGTTCACTCTCCCTCCTCAGAGCCCCCAACCCCCACCCAGGGCTCTGTTTCCTGAGGGATGGGCTCAGGCCCTAGTGTCCTGGAGACAGTGGGACTGGGCCTTCAGAGCGGGGGGCACGATGTAACTGGGGAATGCAGTGGTGAATGGCGGTCACTCACCTTTCACGGTCTGATTTTTCTTGGTTGTGTTGCTCCTTCTTTGTGGCTCCACTTGGTACTGAGATAGGAGAACACAGGGAGGCTGGGGCCCCCACCCCAGCAGCAGATGACCCAGTGCTCAGGGGCCTGACTTCCACTAGAGAGGCAGCTCTTAACCTCCGGTCCTTGGCCATCTGTCACTGTGTTTCGAATGCTGACCTAGACCCCACCCTCCCCACCACCACAAGCGTACTCCAGCTGGAGATCTTCAGGGAGAAATCCTCATGTCCCTCTAACCCTTGCCTGGTCTGGCTTGTCTTGGATGGATGGTGGTCTTCTCTCTCCTGAGAATACCCATTCTATTCTTTCCTGTTTCGCGAGTCTCTCCAGTGACTCGGAAAAAGTGGAAAGAATAATAGAAAAGATGATCGAGTTACAGTCTGCTGGGTCTGGGATGAGGGTTCCTTACCTTCCTGCTCTTCCTGTGATGGATCAGGCTGGAAATAGGAGTGTAAAAAGACGAAAAGCCCTAGTCCACACACAAAGGCAAAGTTGGCATTAACTGCCCAGCGAGTGTGACAGGGCTCAGCCAACAATCAGTAAAGAATTCCTGAGGGAAGAGATAATTCTCCATCTCTTCCCTCTAAAAAGTTTTAATGTCCAATCGCATGGCTACCCTCAGGTAACTGAGCCCTGAGAGTTAGGGACCGATTGCCCGGCTGCCCTCTGGCAACTGAGCCCTGGGTGTGTCCATGCAGACACAAGCCCCATGCCCACATCACAGAGCTGTGGTCTGGTCACAAAGGGCCCTTGAGGACAGGTAAGGAGGGACACAAGTAGCAGGACCACATCCCCTCTCCACCGCTAGCCCTGTAGCTCTGTCATCCCTCTGCCCTCCCAGGCCTGACATTGCTACCCGCTCACCATGCTAGAGACAGACCTTTGTCAATTTGCCTTTGTTGCCTTTGTCAATTTGCCAATGTCCTGCTGTCCCTCAGCCTGGGGCTTTGGTCACAGTCTGTACCCCTCCTCCCAGTCCCCACAAACAGCCCCAGAGGCTGTTCCCTGCAGCCCAGGGGTCACACTGTAGACCCAGGAAGGCCCACCCAGGGGAGGAGGGGGCAGATTCTTTACCTTTCCAGAAGGGAGAACAGGTCCTGAACCTCTTCCAGATGGTTAAGAAATTCTCTGAAACCTGGAAACAGGAGACTGGGTCACAGCAATAGACAGGGTCCAGAGATCTTACGGTTGGCTGGGTACAATGTCCCATTAGGGGAGACCTTTGGGGGATTGGACTCAGGAGCCCAAACAGCACTGTCCAAGGCCACATGCCCGCATGGTGACTACAGGATTCATGATGGGGGTCACTTTGTCTTTTCCAAAGTGCTTCCTCATTCATGACCTTGCTGAGGGAGGAAGGACTACTGTAGCCTCCAGAGGAATCTAAGCAGAGTTGAACAGCTTGTCCACAGTGGGAGCGGGAGGTCCTGACCCCAGTCCAGGCCCTGGGGCGCCTGGTGAGGGATACCGGTTCCAGCCCCTCAGGGCTTCATTCTGGTGCAGAATCTGGAAGGCTCCAGGTTCACTCTCCCTCCTCAGAGCCCCCAACCCCCACGCAGGGCTCTGTTTCCTGAGGGATGGGCTCAGGCCCTAGTGTCCTGGAGACAGTGGGACTGGGCCTTCAGAGTCGGGGGGCACCGTGTAACTGGGGCACGCAGTGGTGAATGGTGGACACTCACCTTTCACGGTCTGATTTTTCTTGCTTGTGTTGCTCCTTCTTTGTGGCTCCACTTGGTACTGAGATAGGAGAACACAGGGAGGCTGGGGCCCCCACCCCAGCAGCAGATGACCCAGTGCTCAGGGGCCTGACTTCTGCTAGAGAGGCAGCTCTTAACCTCCGGTCCTTGGCCACCCATCACTGTGTTTGGGATGCTGCCCTAGACCCCACCCCCCCCCCCACCACAACCGGACTCCGGCCGGAGATCTTCAGGGAGAAATCCTCATGTCCCTCTAACCCTTGCCTGGTCTGGCTTGTCTTGGATGGATGGTGGTCTTCTCTCTCCTGAGAATACCCATTCTATTCTTTCCCATTTGGCGAGTCTCTCCATTGACTCGGAAAAGTGGAAAGAATAATAGAAAAGATAATCGAGTTACAGTCTCCTGGGTCTGGGATGAGGGTTCCTTACCTTCCTCTTTTCCTGTGTTTCTTGCCTCGTGCTGAGGATGGATCAGGCTGGAAATAGGAGTGTAAGAAGACGAAAAGCCCTAGTCCACACACAAAGGCAAAGTTGGCATTAACTGCCCAGCAAGTGGGACTGGGGCTCAGCCAACCATCAGTAAGGAATTCCTGAGGGAAGAGATAATTCTCCATCTCTTCCCTCTAAAAAGTTTTAATGTCCAATCGCACGGCTACCCTCAGGTAACTGAGCCCTGAGAGTTAGGGACCGATTGCCCGGCTGCCCTCTGGCAACTGAGCCCTGGGTGTGTCCATGCAGACACAAGCCCCATGCCCACATCACAGAGCTGTGGTCTGGTCACAAAGGGCCCTTGAGGACAGGTAAGGAGGGACACAAGTAGCAGGACCACATCCCCTCTCCACCGCTAGCCCTGTAGCTCTGTCATCCCTCCACCCCTCCCAGGCTTGACACTGCTACCCGCTCACTGTACTAGAGACAGACCTTTGTCAATTTGCCTTTCGTCCTGCGTGGAGCTTAGAGAATACCTGTTCCCCTTGAGATCTCCAGAAGAAAAAAAATAAAGTAGAAAAATCTGGACTTTCCCTGGAATTTTTATTAATTCCAGGAACTTTTGTCTTCTCTGTGCAGCTCCAGTCTCCCCACATAATATGTTCTTTTCTTGCATCACCCTAGTACAAAAGAAACTCAAATTTCTTTTGTGCCTCTTTAGCCATGTCCATTTTGAAAACAACTTAAGATGTTTTATTTCAGTTAATCTTCACTAACATCAACTAGAGGGACGTATAAAATTAATGATTATTCAAAATTTACAATGATAGAGGAAGTAGTTAAGGACTTCCAAATGAGTTCACATTTCTCCCAGGCTTGCAGTGAACTGCTACCCAGCAGCCCAAGTTTCTCACCATTCACGGTGTTGTCTAGAAAGTAGCTTCAGTTCTGAGAATGTCTTGGGTATGGAGTCTTTTGCTGACACCACAGAAAGTTGCCTGTGTAGTGATGTCATCCCCCTGCCCATGGGTTCTGACTGTGGTAGAGCTGTGAGTTAGAGCCATCACTTTTGAAAATGCTTCACCAGGACCTGGGCCAGACTGAAGAGAGCAGACCTTTTGAAAGAGTGATTCTGCTGATAGAGCTAGAGAAAACCTTCCATTTTGTAGTAATAAAAAATGGGGACCAACCCAGTCCTGTCGAGTGGAACGTATGTGCTCTGCAGTATCATGCTCAAGTTACAGTGAACTACAGTGAAACATTGTTTAAGTTTACATTACTTAGACATGCTACTGAGGAAGAGATAAAAGCGAATTGCAGAAAAATTGTGAAGGATGGTTGCATTTTTTCTAGTTTTGAAACTATACAAAAGAAAATATGATTTAGCGATGCTTTTACTTTGGTAAAAATATAAAGTAAACACAGAGAATAGGGAACAGGACTGATAGACTGGGGAAGAGATGTACAGATGACTCCAAAGATGTGGATGATACCGCATTTCTTAGAATGGTTGGGATGTGTACGGGTTTCTTTTCCTTATTCCTTACATCTTCTATATAGTTTATAAATGTCAGCTTTTAAACACTAAGATACACTATAATGTAAACAACCCCTTTGGAAATAAAATCAGACATAGCACAAATGAAATGGCCAATAGGAAGGGAGGAGAAAAACTGATTGTAAGATGTTTTGTCCCCTGCAGGGGTCTTTGTTGCCAAGACCTTAAAGATCCCAGTGTGACTTTTAGTTTTGAAACCTCCCCACTGCCCTATTTATGACAAGCTGAATCCAACTAATATCACTTTCTGATGGTTCCCAAACCTAAAAGAATAAAATGCAGGCTTTTGATTCTTAGTGGATGGTACTTGCTTTCTCCTGGCTGGAGATTTTTAGCAGTAAATGAAGGTATTGGGCTGTGGCTGTTAGCAGGCTGCATTCTGACTGTGCCAGGCAGCAGGGCCTGGGTCTGGCTGGCCCACCACCAGGGCTCGTGGAACAAGGTGACCGTGACTCAACAGAAAACAGATAAGACCAGGCCTCACACTTGGGGATGGATTTTATTAAATCAAAGAAAAGGAGGTGAAAATGTATGAATTTAAGCCAGGGATTTTCAGGCTAACAAGCCCTGAGCTTGCCAAGTGATGGAGAAAAAGGAGCTTTTCATAAATAAAACTTGGGGAAAAGTAAACATTTGAGATATATAGCAGCTTTTGGAGGAATTTAGATGGGGCTTTCATGTTTGGAGCATTTTACTTGTTCACGTTATAAACACTGATCTCCATATTTAGGTATAATGTGTATCTTTTTGTAAGAAAAGCACAATGTTTCCATGTATTTACGCTGGGCAGACATCTGAAGTGCACTATTACATGCCTCGCAATGGCACGGATGCTCACAGAGATGGATTCCACTCCTGTTTTCTTCTTCCGTGTGCTTCATCTGATACATAATAAAATCTCCAATGATAGAACACAGGGTATACCACCCTGCCTTTTCTGTGATGAATGTCAAGGTTTGAGAAATGTTTTACCTGGGAGTGCTTACTCAACAGCCCAGGTTGTAGCACTGAGCACACCTGTGCCTCTGTGTCATCTATTCAAATCCGGGAAGGTCAGTTGAGGTCCTGCCCAAACTCTGGGCTGGAGAGACACAAGCCCTAGATTCTAAAACATTCCATGAAATAGACAAGATCTCCCAAATGGTTCTGCATTTCTCCCGGGCTTACAATGGAACCTTCTTAATATTCATGTTAGTATCTAGAGAAGGAATTTAGCTTCCAGTATAAATATTTTTTTGTAAATCCAGTTTGGTGAGACCTGGAGGATTTTTGTGGTCCCTTTCACTACACAGAGGATGCTTCTGCTTCATATCCTCTCTAGCCTTTTAGCTTTCTAGGATTAGTGAAGTTGCAACTACTTTGCCTCCTACCTGAGTCTTCCATCGACAGAGCAAACTGCACACATTGGAGGATGTGATAATGTGTTTCAATTCATCAGATTGGCTAAGCTAAAAAATTCTGGGGAAGGAGCAGGATCACAGGTGCTCTCATATGTCCTGGTGAGGTGTGAGTGGTGGTCATCCACTCCAGAATATTCCAGAAGGAGCTATTGAATTTTAAAAATGGGCTTACGTGCATGTTCTCAGAGCACTGAAAAGTATGGCACACAGAAAAGAAAACCATCAACATGATGAAGACAATCTACCAAATTTTCCCAGGATCAGAGCAGGATATGCAGAAAAGTTTCAACAATTTGGGTTATTGTCATCTTTAATTGACAAGGAAATGACAGTCCCTCCCTAGATATGATGTTGGGAGATTTTTTTTTAAAGATTTTAATCAATTGAGAGACAGAGTACAAACAGGGCGGACAGGCAGAGGGGGAGGGAGAAGCAGACTTCTCACTGAGCTGGAATGCCTACATAGGGCTGTGTCCCAGGATCTAAAGATCAGACAGAGGCAGACACTTAACCATCTGGCCCTGAACCCCCATTAGGAAGTTTTTATGAAATGGCACTAATTAGCTCCTTGGATCCTCAGATGTCCAAGCAAGTTGAAGTGAATCTGAAGCACGCTGTATTAGGACATTGGATCGTGCTGAATGTCAAGTTGATAAGACCTGGTCTATTACATCAAGGCATTTGTAGATTCTGATTTTGCCACTTAAAATAAAGCAAATGATGCATGGCTCTTCCTTGACAGTGAGATAGAGGTATTTGTAGGGGGCAGGAGCAGGAAGTTGCCAGGACTCCTCTCTCTGCCAATGTTTACACACCATTAGAGTAAGTTTCCTTTAAAATGCTCTTCTGTGGGACGCCCGGGTCGCTCAGTTGGTTGATCCCAGGAATCCCGGGATCGAGTCCCGCATCAGGCGCCCAGCTCCATGGAGATTCTGCTTCTCCCTCTGACCTTCTCCTCCCTCATGCTCTCTCTCACTGTCTCTCTCTCAAGTAAATAAATAAAATCTTTTAAAAAAAATGCACTTCCGTGGTCCAACTTGACTCAGACTAACTCTCTGGCCCCAGCGACCCCAGCTACAGTCACTTGCCCGACTGGCTGGTCACATGTGTTTCCACCTGCGCCATTGGTTATGTGAAATTATGGGAATGCTGTGTGGTCACGCTTTGTGGATCATGGTGGTGCTTGTCCTTCTCTGGAGAACACAGAACGCAGAGCGTGAGTTTCCCCAAGTCTGGTGTGGAAATGAATAAATCCGTGCTGTGGCTACATTCCCTCTACCCCTAAAGGGGCGGGGGAGTGGGAGGTGGCAGTACCAGGTGGTGGGTATTATAGAGGGCACGGATTGCATGGAGCACTGGGTGTGGTGCAAAAATAATGAATACTGTTATGCTGGAAATAAAAAGTAAATTTAAAAGAAAAAAGAAAGGGACTGAAACTAGTTCCTAATATAGTCTCACTTAAAAAATTATTTTGAGCAAATGTGCGCTTTTCTGAAGCTCCTAGAGGTTCTTGCAGCTTTATTCAACAGCATAAACCCATGTGTCACCCCCAGTTTTTCCATGATGCTAAGTGCTGACTATCCCTTCAGGTGGTACATAACATCCAAAATGGAAAATAGTACTTAAACTCTTCAAAGATTATTGCTTTAATAAAAATGTGCAATTTACTTAACAGTACTGAGCTCTGGCCCTCTCTCTAAACAGACCTGGGAAGATAAGCTGTAGCCCACGGCTTGGCCCCTGAGCCATATCCATAAGTATACAGCACCCCACAGATACCATTACAGTCACAGCCAAATTGACAAGAAATCCTGAAGCACCAGAAATTGCCTTAGCAATGCCTTCTCTGATGCCAGGTTCATGGCTTCTGCCTGTTTTCATGTTCATGCTCTATGTAACAGCATTCATTCCATACCTGTGCCAAAAATATTCATAAGAAGCCCAATGAGTGAGTAACATAAGATGTCCTTGGAAATATTTTCCAAGGGCACATTTTTTTAAAGGCAACAGATTTTTTTTCCCCCGGAGTTGGGCATGTTTTGGAGGATGAGTTGTTCTCCACTTTCTTCATAATCATTTTGAAATCTGAGATATCATGATGACTCACTGCCTCTCACTTTGTTGATCCCTGTGGCCTTATCATTCTTTTTTTTTAAGATTTATATATTTATTGGGGAGAGAGTGATAGAAAGTACAACAGGGAGGAGGAGCAGAGAGAGAGAGAGAGGGAGAGAGAGAAAATCTCCAGCCAACTCCCTGCTAAATGCTGGTTAGCCCAGCTGACGCTGAGATCCTGATGTGATCTGAAATCAGGAGTCAGGCCCTTAACCCACTGAGCCATCCAGGTTGAGTATCAGTCATCCAGGTTGATTATCAGCCAGCCACGGGTGTCCACGTTTATTTCTTTGTTACACATCTCCACCCTGCTCAATCTGACACACTTCTTACACTGATCAGGGAGCTAGTCAGATCTCCCAATCCATCCTGGGAATAGCTGACCCCAGAGCCATGCGCCAGGCCCAGTGTTAATTCCAATGTGAGTCGCCTAGCTTCCAAGCTTCCTAACCAGGCTCTTCTCTGTGAGGATACTGCACTAGGTTGGGGGGTGAGAGTCATTCTTAAGAATCACAGTTGTGGCTGACACTGCTATTCTTCATGCTCAGGCTCAGGCTGGGTGGGTGACAAATGGTCTGTCATCAATTCTTTGAAGGAAAGAAAACCACGCCTGGGTTCTTCAGTGGGTAGCTCTCTGCCAGAGGATCAAACCCAGACTGGCCTGCTCAGAGTTTGGGGAAACCCAGCATCCTGGCTCCATTGCCTCCAGGAGAAGCAAATCCCATGCTCATGTTTTGTTGATGTCTGGCTATATGTCTCTTCTTAGTTGCAGTTGTGTATGTTGCTTATTTGATTAATTTTATTCTTACGATCACGTTGCCTACTACTTTATGCAGTTACTAGATTTTCATTTTGGTTTTTTTTTTTTTTTTTTTTGGGTTTTGGTATATAGCCTAGTCCTTTCTATACTTTCTTTGATGGTGATTGTTGAGAATTTACTAGAAACTTCTGTTAGAATTTTTATAATTAATACCCAAGGCACGTGCCAGTAATTTCCGAGTAAATATGATGCCCATCTTCCATTCCTTATCCATCATTTTCTTAATTACAAATGTGAAGTACTTTCTGTAGTAGGGTTCTAGAATGTGCATATGTGTTTACTGAGAGAGAAAAAGAGAAAGACAGAGACAGAGAAAGAGAGAGATTTAAAGAATTTGCTGACTGTGAAAGCTGGCATGTTTGAACTCTGCTGATTGGTGGCAGACCAAGCTGATGTGGCAGTTTGAGTCTGATCCCTGCCTGGAGGCAGAACTCCTTCACACTTGGGGACCTCAATCTTTTCTTTTAAGACCTTCAACTGAAGCAAGAAAACAGATGGATCAACACAAAAATACTCATAACAAAATAAGGAAGAAATACTCAAGAATTAGAGTCCTGGAATGCCAGGGTGGCTGAGTTTGTTAAGCCTCCAACTCTTGGTTTTGACCCAGGTCATGATGTCAGTGTCGTGAGATTGAGCACCACATGGGGCTCTGTGCTCAGCATGGTATCGCTGGAGATTCTCTCTCCCTCTGCCTCTGTCCCACCCACCACTTGCACTCTGAACAAAGGAACAAATGAACAAAATCTTATGAAAAAAATAATTAGAGTCCTTATTTCTGTAACTGGTCACATGGTCATAGCTGGTATTCTACCTGCTACTTTGGGTGCTTGTTCTACATTACATTCACTGTGAACAAGCACCTCAGCTGGTCATGATTCTTTATCTGGTGGAGTGACCCAACCCTTCATTCCTGAGTTTTGTGGACTACCAGTAGTTCTGCCTCAATTGGGCAGCTGTCGTTTATCACTGACTTTCATACCAGGGCTTGCTGGTTCAAAGAAATCTCTTATACTACAGACATGCCTTCCATTTCCTCCATGGTGGATTAGCAGTCTCATTTTTCTGCATAGTCAGGATCATTAAACACCTTACCTTTCATCATGTCATCTGTGAAGAGATAAGGATTTGGGCAGAAAGCTCCTGTGAATTGGCCAGAAAACATCCAGCAAACACGCTTCATGTGATACAAGTCTGCAGTGCTGCCCCCTGGGCGTGGCCTGGGGTCCTGAGTTCCACCAGCTTGAACCCTGTGAGAAAGCCCTCAGTGAGTCAGGAGCTGGTGAGGCCACCGCCTCCTGCTACTCAGCCTCCTAGGGTACCTTCCCTGGAGCAGGCAGATGGGACCTGGGCCCTCACCCTCACTTAGATTTTCAGCTTTCCTTTTCCAGGGTCCTGTCCATCAAGCCCTCCAGTTGAGGAACCCTGAATCACACCCCATGGGTCCACATGTCAACCTGGAGGAAATGGTTCCTTTCAGAGCTGTGGAATACCCTCAGAAACTTTCATGTCCCCACTGAGGCCATCCCCAACCATTGGTGCCACACTGGGCTGAAGAGTCGGAGGCTGACGCCCGGCCATACTCTGTCCCTCAACTGTGCTCCTGGAAAGCTCCCCTGTGCAGGGGCCCTTGGGTGGGCAGTATGTTCTCGGCATGTTTTCCAGATGGCCGCGACATGCACTGAGCGAGAAAGCACTCTAGGCCATGAGAGACAGTGCGGTTTGAATAGTCACCCAACGCCGGCCAATTCTCACGAGCTCTCTGCCCAAATCGATATCGATATCGATTTGGGCAGAGAGCTCGTGAGAATTGGCTGGAAAACCTGTGGCAAATTCACTTCATGCACCACATGTCTGCAGGGCCACCCACTTAGGTGTGTGGCCCCTTAGATTTTCAGCATGTCAAGGATCCTGGGCCTTGCACAGGATTCTGAGTTGTCCCGGCTTGAACCCTGCCAGTAAGCCCACAGTGTGTCATGCACAGGCGAGGCCACTGCCTCCTGCTACTCAGCCTCCTGAGGTGGCGCCGGTAGATGGGGCCTGCCATGCCCCTAGGCCAGGGCCCTGACTCTCACCTGGTTTATCAGTCTTCCTTCTCCATCTCCAGGGTCCTGTTCCCAATGAATCCACCTGCAACGAAAAGGAAATGCTGCCTTTCAGAGCTGTGCAAAAACCCTCAGAGCAAGAGAAAACTTCATGCCCCCACTGTCAACTTCATCCCTAACAGTCAACACCAAACCAGAAGGAAAAGTTGGAGCCTTATGCCTGGCCCCAAACCCTCCCTTAACTCTGCTCTTAGAAAGCTCCCCTGGGCAGGGGCCTTTGGGTGGGCAGGGTCATCTCAGAGCATTTTCTGGATGGATGCGAAATGCACCGAGAAAGAAATTGCTCTAGGCCACAGGGGACATTGCAGTCCCAATTGCTGCCCAACGTCGGCCAATTCTCGTAAGCTTTCTACCCAAATCAGTGGGGGACAGGGCGGTTCCAAGGGCCGCCCTGTCCCCCATGGCCTAGAGTGCTTTCTTGCTCGGTGCATGTCTCGGCCATTGGGAAAATGCACTGAGACAACGTGGCCCACCTGGGAGCCCTGGCACAGTGTCCCAGAGCAGAGTTGTTGGAGGGGTTTTGGCCAGGTGTCAGCCTCCAACTTTTCAGCCTGCTATGGCACTGTAGTTTGGGGATGGCCTCAGTGGGGGCACGAAGGTTTCTCTCACACTGAGGATTTTCCGCAGCTCTGAAAAGCACCATTTCTGGCTCGGTGACAGGTGGACTCGTGGCGTGGGACTCAGGGTTCCCCAGTTGGAAGGCTTGAGGGACAGGACCCTGGAAAAGGAAGACTGAAAAACCAGGTGAGGATTCAGGCCCAGGACTAGGGGCATCTGCCAGCACCAGGGAGGGGACCCCTGGAGGCTGAGGAGCAGGAGGCATTGGTCTTGTCTGCACCTGACTCACAGGGCTTTCTGGCAGGGTTTGAACTGAGACAACTCGGGATCCCGGGTCAGGCAGACATGCGTTGCATGAACCGAGTTTGCTGGGGGGTTTCTGGCCAATTCTCACAAGCTTTCTGCCCAAATTGATAAAGATTTGGGCAGAAAACTCATGAGAATTGGTCGGTGTTGGGCAGCCCTTTGGACTGCCCTGTCCCCTGTGGCCTAGAGCACTTTCTTGCCTAGGGCATGTCTCAGCCATCTGGAAAACCTGTGGAGACGATGGGGCCCACCCGGGGGCCCCAGCGCAGGGGAGCTTTCCTGGAGCAGAGTTGAGGGAGGGGTTGTGGCCAGGCGTCAGCATCTGACTTTTGACCCGCCATGGTGCCAGAGCTTGGATATGGCCCTGTTGGGTCACAAAGGTTTCTCTCACTCTGAGGCTTTTCCACAGCTCTGAAAGGCATCGTTTCTGCCTGGGTGGCAGGTGGACTTGTGGGGTGTGACTCAGGGTTCCCCAATTGGAGAGCTCAAGGGACAGGACCCTGGAATATGATTCCCCTCTCTCCATATCTTCTCCAACACTTGTTTCCTGTGCTGTTAATTTTGGCCATTCTAACTGGTGTAAGGTGGTATCTCAAAGTGGTTTTGATTTGAATCTCCCTGATTATATGATGATGACCATTTTATCATATGTTTGTTAGCCATTTGTATGTCTTCTTTGGAGAAGTGTCTGTTCCTGTCTACTCATTTTTTGACAAGATTATCTGCTTTTTTGCGTGTTGAGTGTTGAGTTTTAGGAGTTCTTTATAGATCTTGGATAACAGTCCCTTTGTCTGTACTGTCATTTGCAAATATCTTCTCCCATTCTGTGGGTTACTTCTTTGTTTTATTGACTGTTTCCTTTGCTGTGCAGAAGTGTTTGATCTTGATGAAGTCCCAAAAGTTCATTTTTGCTTTCGTTTCCTTTGCATTTTGAGACATGTCTTGAAAGAAGTTGCTGTGGATGATGTCCAATGAAGAGCTTACTGCCTATGTTCTCTTCTAGGATTTTGATAGATTCCTGCCTCACGTTGAAGTCTCTTATTCATTTTGAGTTTATCTTTGTGTATGGTGTAAGAGGATGGTCAAGCTTCATTCTTGTATATATAGCTGTCCATTTTTCCCAGTACTATTTATTGAAGAGACTGTCTTTTTTCCACTGGATATTTTTTCCTGTTTTGTCAAAGATTATTTGACGATAGAGTTTTGCATCCATATCTGGGCTCTCTCCTGTTTTCCACTGGTCTATGTGTCTGTTTTTGTGCCAGTACCATGCTGTCTTGGTGATCACAGCTTTGTAATAAAGCTTGAAATAAGGCAAAATAATGCCACTTGTTTTGTTTTCTTTTTGAACATTTCCTTATCAATTTGGGATCTTTTCTGGTTCCATACAAATTTTGGGATTGCTTGTTCCAGCACTTTGAAAAATGCTGGTGGAATTTTGACTGGGATGGAATTGAAAGTTCCATGGAACCAGGATGAAATTGAAAGCTCTGTGCAGTACAGACATTTTAACAATGTTTATTCTTCTGTTCCATGAGCATAGAATACTTTTCCAACTTTTTGTGTCTTTTTCAATTTCTTTAATGAGTATTCTTTAGTTCCTCAAGTACAGATGCTTTACCTCTTTGGTTAGGTTAATTCCAAGGTATTTTGTGGTTCTTGGAGCTATAGTAAATGGAATCAATTCTCTAATTTCCCTTTCTGTATTTTCATGGTTAGTGAGTAAGAAAGCAAGTTATTTCTGTGCATTGATTTTGTATCTTGCCACATTATTGAATTGTTATATGAGTTCTTATAGTTTGGGGGTGGAGTCTTTTGGGTATAAAGAATCACAACATCTGCAGAGAAAGAGAGTTTGACTTCTTTCCCAAATTGGGTACGCTTTATTTCTTTTTGCTGTCTCTTGTTTCTAGGACTTCTAGTACTATGTTGAACGGGAGTGGTGAGAGTGAACATCCTTGTCGTGTTCCTGATCTCAAAGGGAAGGCTGTCAGGTTTTTCCCATTGAGGATGATATTTGCTGTGGGTTTTGCATAGATAGATTTGATGAAGTCAAGGAATGTTCCCTCTGTCCCTATACTTTGAAGCATTTTAATCAGGAACAGATGCTGTATTTTGTCAAATTCTTTTTCTTCATCAATTGGGAGGACCATGTGGTTCTCTTCTCTTATTGATTTGTTCTGTCACATTGATTGATTTGCAGATATTGAACCACCCTTGCATCCCAGAGATCAAACTTACCTGGTCATGGCGGATAATCCTTTTAATGTACTGTTGGATCCTATTAGCTAGGATCTTGTTGAGAATATTGGTGTCCATACTCATTGGGATATTGGTCTGAAATTCTTCTTTTTCATGGGATCTTTGCTTAGTTTGAGGACCAGGTTAATGCTGGCTTTATAGACAGAGATGAGAAGTTTTCATTCTCTTTCTATTTGTCTCTTTTTCTATTTATTTTCTTTCTGTTTTTATCTAAAGAACCACTTAAGCATTGGCATGGGATCATCATGTGAAAGGTCCTACAAATGCTGGTATGGCAAGTTTTTAACTCATGTTGACTGTACTTCCCCAATGGCCAGTCTTACAGGTAATGCCCAGAAGTCAAGACAAGGATTATGAGCAATGAGCATCCACTTGGACCCTGTGCCTTCTCTTGAGGAAAGCCTGGTGATGCTTGGGTCTCAGTTCATTGTACACCAAGTAGCACCTCAACAAACCTGGGGATAAATGTCATCACCAAGGAAAAACATGTTCACAGGGTGGTAAATGAACAAAAACCACACTTCAGAATCTCTGTTAATGAGTCCATAATAACTTCATCTAACAGTAAACCTCACCTCTGAGCAGGCTTTAGATTTCCCTCATGGCATTTGATCAAGCATGAGAAAAGAAAAGGCACCATCATGGTCTTT
Source organism: Mustela putorius furo (assembly GCF_011764305.1). Lineage (NCBI taxonomy): Eukaryota > Metazoa > Chordata > Mammalia > Carnivora > Mustelidae > Mustela > Mustela putorius. The sequence goes on along the minus strand of NW_025422039.1, from coordinate 550,596 downwards.
GTGTGCTGTGTGAGGGAACAGACTTGAGGACTACTATATGATATGAGAAACTGGGCACTGAAGTTTTGGTTCCTTGTTTCCAAAGCCCAAGCACTTTCTCTCACATCTTCACTGCCTGGAAGAGACTGTAAATTTCTACTGAGTTTGGCATAAACTATGGCTTTAGTCCTTTCTTGAGAGAGTCTCCTGCGGGGACACATGCCAGGTGCAAGACATCAGGCCCAGTACTTGCTCAGCATTCAAATACTTTGGGCATCCAGTGGGTATTTTCCACACTGATGCTTCACTGTTTCTCCTTCCCTCACTCACAAACTCTTTTTTGATTACAGGCAGTTTCAGAGTTAATCCTCTCATAGTATTCATAGTCTGGAGTTCTGGAGCAGTGTTCCTTGCTGTAGCAGGAACAGCAAGGCCCTGGGGCAGTCACATCCCACATTCACCTCTGGAAGGATTTGAGGAAAATTCGCTCCAAATTTCCCCAATTGGGATCTAACATTTCACCTCAGATAATGTTGCTGAAAGTGGAAGTGCAGTTCCCCTGTGGGTAATCTTCTTCAACTGGGCCAGCCATTGTTTCTGTGTGATTATCAGAAGACCCTATTCTTCAGGGATTGATCATTAAGGTGGGCACCTGGCTTCCTTCCAAAGAGGAAGAAAGAATAGGTTATGTGTTGCAAGTTGGAGGAAGAAAAGGTCAGTGATGGGTGAGGAAAAACACCACCTAGATTTCTGCCAAAATGACCACTTAAAATAGGCTCTTGCTTGCTTATGTGGACCTTTTGAAGAAAACAAACTTAGGTCATCATTTTGAATAAATATAAAGTGAGACAAATTATGATTTGAATTTTCCTTTTTGATCATGTATATGTATGAAATATCTTACATTTGAATGGACTTTGTTTGCCCTGTCAGCGTCAATGTTTCCCTCCACAAAACAAAATCTGAGACAGCTAGACTGATATATATCATTTATTCAATCCAGAAACTCCTAGAAATCCATAAACTCCAGATTATTGTTCCCAAACTATCAACAGGGAGACTCTAAGGATCATGAAGGTTACCTGGTGGACTCCATGGGTTAATGCAGCACTCAGAGCCAAGGACTAGACCTTATGAAGAAAAAGATTCTTGAGAGCAGAAGGAAGACACCAGGCACATCAGACCATGGGATAGATGAAGGGTCTAAGGTTTCAAGATCAGAAGACTCAGTAGAGTTTCCTCACTTCCAGATACTGTTGAGGTAGGAAGGAAATAGCTGCATGAGTAGCAGAAGACTTAAAGCCAGAAACATTTTGGTGATCATATGCATCTGACTTGGCTGCTTGAGCGACAAGTGTGGAAGGAATTTTCACAGATCACCTTATGGCTCATTGGATACAGTGACACAGCAATGGCCAGGACATGCTCCCTGATCAGCAAGTATACAGGTTGGGAACCTGTGCTTGTGAGAGCATTCTGCTAAGAAGTTAGTAAGTTCCTGTGACCCAGGCATGTTTATAGGGGGCAGCTCAGGACATAGCTTTGGGGCAGTGCTGACTCAGCAAGTCCTGGGTCATTCAAACCACAAACCTACATCAAGTTCCCAGGGGATGGTGGGCTGGGTCTTGAAAGACTGGGGAGCTGTGGGTACAAGGGGAATAGACTGAGAGCTAACTTGTCAGAATCTGAGTAGAGCTCTGGAGGAAAGTTTACCTGAGTCTTGGTGGCCAGGGCCCTTCACAGTCTACTTCAAAGGAACAGAGACTCTCAGTGCTGGAATGAAACAGCAGGACAGGGGTTCCTGGGTGGCTCAGTGAGTTAAGCTGCTGCCTTCGGCTCAGGTCATGATCTCAAGGTCCTGGGATCAAGTCCCACATCAGGCTCTCTGCTCAGCAGGGGGCCTGCTTCCCTTCCTCTCTCTCTGCCTGCTTCTCTGTCTTCTTGTAGTCTCTGTCTGTCAAATAAATAAATAAAATATTTAAAAAAACAAAACAAACAAACAAAAAAAGAAACAGCAGGACACATAAAACTATATGCCTTCATTTTATTTTATTTTTTAAAAGATTTTATTTATATATTTGACAGGTAGAGAGACACAGCGAGTGAGAGAGAGAGAGCACAAGCAGGGGGAGTGGGAGAGGGAGATACAGACTCTCCACTGAGCAGGGAACCCAATGTTGGACTTGATCCCGGGACCCTATGATTATGACTTGAACTGAGGGCAGACGTTTAACGACTGAGCCACACACGCACCCATATACACCTTCATTTTAGAAGAGAGAAGACTTAGATTCATTCTAATATGTAAGGGAATTGCTGGAGGATATGGTTGTTCTATATCCATTTTTAAAGTACTCTCTACCCCCAACATGGGGCTCAACTTCATGACCCTGACATCAAGAGTCTCACTCTTCTGACTGTGTCAGCCAGGTGCCCCTATTTTGAATTTTTTTTTTTTTTTAGAAAAATTGATAATGTTTTCCATAGTGGCTGCACCCACTTACAGTCCTACCAACAGAGCCTGTATACAGTCCCACCAAAAGAGCACAGTTCCCTTTCCTCTAGATCTTGGCAAGCCTTCTTGTTTGGTCTACTGGATACTAGTCATTCTGACAGGTGACATCATTTTGGGCTTTGATTTGCATTTCCCTGATGATATGAGTTCTTCAGTATTTTGGATATGAGACATTTAGCAATTAGGTAGTTTGCAAATATTTTCTTCTCTTCAGTATGTTGTCTTTTCAGTGTGTTGATGACTGAAGATTTCCTTTGCTGTACAGAAGGCTTTTAGTTTGATGCAGTCCCATTTTATTTTTCATTGTAGCTTTTGCTTCTGATGTCAAATCCAAAAATCAGTGTCAAGAGGGAAGTCAAGAAACATTCTTCTAAAAAAATGTGTTAAGGGGGATAAATGAATAGATCTCTGCTGATGCCTCTGTGCCCCATTGTTTTAATAGATTCTTGGCTGGCTTAGTTAGGACAGCATCTGACTCTTGATCTCAGAATCTGGAGTTCAAATTTTGTTCATGGAATTTATTATAAAAAATCAGGGGTGTTAATAACATTCTGCCCAATTTTCAGCTATGTATTTCATGGTGAAGTCCTTGACACATTGTGACTTTGTTGTTGTGGATCGGGTGGGATAGACATTCAGTTGCATTGCTTTACTTGAGGCTGCCCAGTGTTTCCAAAGCCACTTTTGGTGGAGACAGTTGCTTCCCTATTTTATATTCTTGGAGCTTTTGTTCTAAATTAACTTACTACAAATGTGTGGGTTTTTTGCTGGATTTTCTGCTCTGAAAGCATGATGCCTCCAGTTTTGTACTTTCCCCAGATGGCTTTGTCTATTCAGGGCCTTCCGTGGTATCATTCACTTTGTAGGATTATTGGTTTTATTTCTGAAAATGGCATTAGATCTTGATGGGGTTTTCACTGAATATTTAGATTACTTTACACAGTGTGGACCTTTGGATTACATATATTCTAGGGATCCATTAGCATGGGGTGTCTACAGACTTAATTCTGGCCTTTTAAAATTCTTTCATTAATGATTTAAGTTTTCAGTATGCAGGTCTTTCACCTCTGGGTGAAAATAATTCCTATGTATCTTATTCTTTTTGAGTGATTATCAATTACAAACTATTTTCTTAATTTCTGTTCTTGACAGCACATTATTCGTGTATAAAGATGAAACTCATTTTTGTATATTAAATCTGTGTCAGTAAGTTTAGGACTTGGGACGCCTGGGTGGCTCAGTTGGTTGTATGACTGCCTTCGGCTCAGGTCATGATCCCAGAGTCCTGGGATCGAGTCCCGCATTGGGCTCCCAGCTCCATGGGGAGTCTGCTTCTCCCTCTCACCTTCTCCTCACTCATGCTCTCTCTCACTGTCTCTCTCTCTCTCAAAATAAATAAATAAAATCTTTAAGAAAAACCTTAAAAAAAACAAGTTTAGGACTTAATCCATCTGTTAGTTCTGCAAGGATTTTTGTAAAGTCATTAAGGGTTCAACATATGACATCATCTTCTCCTAATAAGTAAAAAATAAGCTGGGAATATAAGTTGATGTCATCTAACTGGGAAAAGAGGATACAGATATGCTGAGTGACAGTTTTCAATTTTTCTAAAATGATTTATGGTTAATGTAAGCACAGGAACCCATAAATATTGTTTTTTTTTCTTTCAACTGGATACAGAGCATCGGTGTAGACCAGTTATCTTCCACACTACCCCACCGTACACCCTGTGCCTCTTAGGAAGCATCCACCATTCTCCCTACTTTCTATCCTGAACTCAGGGCCTGACTAGGCTTCTCAGAAAATATTTCTCGAAATAGTGAACTTTTTTCACAGATTTCCTAGAAGACACCCTCCAAAACATTGAATTTTACAGAACTGTTTGGATCTCTCTGAATCCTTGAAGATGCCCAACATTGACTGTGGCTTGCTTTGCAGACACATCAGGGAACTCCTGCAATGTCTCCTGTGGCCACCAGAGGGGGGGGTGTGCTCTTAACAAGGACACTGCTCCACCTCCACACAAGATACAAATTAACCTCCTTTTCACAATCTCAGCGAATTTCTTCAAGGATAGAATAAATATTATTCTACAAATTCTTGCGGATCTATTGACCAGTCCCTTCTTACATATACAAATACATAAAATTATAAATGACTGAAGGAAGGTCCATGGACCCTGCCCTCAGAGGAGACACAAAATGAACCCCATATGGGTCACAATCTTAATTTAAGACCTAAAGCTATAAACCTCAGAGAAGAACGCCTAAGAAGAAATATTCCTGACCTTAGCTTTGGCATCTGTTTCTTAAGGACGACACCAGAATCAACAAGTGGAAGGACAGGTGCATCGGTACATTGGTCACTGACAAGAAAGCCTTCCCTCTGGGCTCCACACGTGCTCCCAGGCACCAGGCAGGACCCGCAGGAGTTATTTCTTTCTACATCCCACTTAGCAGTACCCATTAAATTCTCCAATTTAGGGAAGAGGTATGTAGCTTCAGAGCCCTGCTTGGGGTCACCCAGCGACAAAGAGACTGAGCAGGGGCTAGAACTGTTGTCTCTCTGCCATTGGACTCTGTGTTCCATCCACAACTCACTCCTGGAACTCAGAGTGCAGAAAGATCCACAGGCCTGGAGACCTCACTGAATCCAAGGGGCAGCGGTGCCACCACTGACTGGGGCTTGTCCCGCATCTGTTGTCTGATGATGCTGTGCCTTGGCACTAAGGATTATCCCAGTACCAGCCAGCTTTTGTCTGGGTTGGAGGAGGTTTCCCCCTGGGTAAAAAGGCTCATGTAACCTCAGAGTTGAGAAGTCTCTTCTGAAGCATCTGGATGCAACTTTCTTGTGAGGTCAGGCCCATAATGCTGGAAGCCCTGGGTTCAAAGCCTGCCTGGGACTCAATGTGGAGCATGGAAAGGGGCAGTTTCTTAAAACCTTCATTTCCTTCTTCATCTAACGGAGGGGATGTCACCAGTGGGAACTCTCAGCGTATGTCTGGGAAACACTCAAGGCACCCTGGGTTTCAGGGCGCAGTCCCCGGAGCCCTCCTGCCCACTGTGAAGCCAAGCCAGCTTGCCACTTCTTCAGCTGGTCATGGGGCCTGTTCAGCTGTCTCCCCTGCACCTCTGCTGTGTGACCCTATCAGTCCTCTATCGTGCCTTGGAGGAGTGGGTTTTTCGGTGACGGAATCCAAGTACTGGGGACGGTTGTACTTGTTAGTAGGCGTCCGTTCAGTGACACTGCTGACATCCGTGATGCTTTGTAGACCACACTGCCATCTATGGGGAAAACGTTGCCATCCTATCTCATGGCACCTCTGTACCCGAGACGACATGACCAGCCCTCCCCCTTTCCTCCCTGCACCGTCCCTTTCACTTTCTGGGTCTATGAATGTCCCTACTGGAGTGTCCTCAAAGTCTGGGATCATGTAATGTACCTCTTTCCTTGTGTGCTTGCTTTCAAAATGCATGTTAGGTTTCCAGGATCCATCTGTTTTGTAAAATATTGGAAAACTTTGTTTCTTCTTACGCGTGAATTGCACTCCATGATGTGTATGGATGCCACTGAATGTGTTCTTTCCTCCCATGATGGATTTGGGGGCAGTGCCTGTCTGGGGCTATTGGGAACCCAGCTGTGTGAGACATTAGTGCACAGATTTCTGTCTGTTTCCAGAATGAGAAGACATCACCAAATGCATTCGCCCCGTTTGTAGAACGGTAACCACGTGGAATCTACTGGGTACTTGAGTTCCCCAAATGTGGTGAAGTCGTTTTGTTGCTTTGAAGTTACGTAGCACACCCATGTAAGATGTGGCTAATGGGCGGAAGTGGAGTGGGGGCATCGTGAAACCTCCTGTCGTATTCTGGTCTATTTTTCTTTAGCATTCCTGGCGGAAAACATAGTCTCTTCCTTCCTACACATCTAAGAACCATGTTTCCTGGGGAGACCTGTAGGGACCCGTGTGTTCCAGAAAGACCTAAGATCCATCCCTTCAGCTAGTAGACACTTTTTTCCTGTGCCCCTTGGTTCCAGTTTGAATGAGGATCTCATCGTGACTTGTGGACGTAAAAGGGGATGACGGACGGACGGCATAGAGGGAAATGGCTACCAGTGAAATCAGAGGACAATGTGTCTCAGCAGTTTTAATAGCTTCGGTTATGTCTGTGCTACTGAAGGAAAGAATGCGTCTCCAATCACCGTAATGAGTCAATCCCCAAGGTACCTTCCTCGGGGTCCTTGATAGTGTAGACATCATCGTGGAAAGAGAACTGGACTCTCTTCTTGGGTCCTCGTGGAGGGGGCGGCGTGGGTGGGGGCGTCTCCACATCCTCGAGGAGACACTCCCCATAGATTTCTGGGAGACGCACAGAAATAGAGAGCAGTGTCCGTACCTTGTCGTCAGGAGCCCATAGGGGGATTGGACGTCCTTTCCTTCTAGTCCATCCGTCTCCTGCCCCTACTCGCCAGCTGCCCAGCAGGCATTCCTCCCTCCAGGTGGGACTTAGGAAGAGGTCACCGATGTGCTGTGCTCTGAATTCCACCCCCTCCCACACCCACAGGTTCCGTGGGCAAAGGCTTGTATGGAGCAGAGACAGGACAGAAATGCAACAGAGTGTTGTGAGCATGCGTGATGGCCTCGGTCACATCCATTGAGCAGCCACACCTACCCTCTGTGCCCTGCTTCCCTGCCCTCTGGCCCTCCAGACGTTAGTGTGCCGCCACAGTGTTCCAAGTGGTTGAGTCCAAGGAGCGCCTGGTACCTAGGGGAGGACTGGATGCTTCCCAGCCGCTCGGCAGGTGTTGAGGAACAGACCGCCTAGGGACTCAGCTAGACGGCTAGCTGTGGGTGAAGCCACAGTGCAGGACAGTGGAGGGCCCTGAAATGTAGGGTGCAGAAGGGACCGTCCAGAGTTGCCACCCTGATGAAGGATGGATCTGTGACAGGAAAGTCGTCGTTTCCCTGTGGCCAGAGATCCCCCAGCCCCTGACACCAACCCACGGCCCCTGAGAAAACGTCCTGAGGCCCTGAACCAAGAGCTGCCCTCACAGTCTCAAATCCCTCTGTGCCACTGTGTCTGTAGGGGAGCGTGAGGGCCACGAGACCAGCCTCAGTCCTCACTCACCTCTGTGTTTGGGGCCCTGACATCAACTAGGTGGTGGTTTCTGCCCAGTGGGGCCCTAGTGAAGGACCAGGAACGGGTAGCATGAGCCACGTTCCCTCACCTCTCTGCAAGGTCAGCACAGTTGCCCAAGGCCGTCCTGAAGGCCAGTTGCAGCCCAGGCTCCTGGGGTTCTGCTTGGCTCCCAAGCTGATTCAAACTCCCAACAGTCGCATAGGACCCGGCCGAGAACTCGCTTGCCTTGAGCTTGCCAGTCCTGAGGAGCAGTCAATGGTACAAACGGACATGGAGGTGGCCATGTGGGCTGGGAGTGGTTGGTTTCAGGAAGGAGACGGATGATGCTGAGTGGACCACTCTTGCGTGCGGACTGCTCTGAGGAGGCTGGATGGAAGTGAGGCTACCCTGGCTGGAGTGAGTCCCTCCCTGCTCTCTCATTCTTCGACAGCATCCCCTGTCTACTCTCAGGTCTCTTGATCCCCTCTGGAGACTGTAGGTTTAGCGGACATTCTCCTGTCTCCCTCCCTAAGCTGGGCCTGGAGAACCCAGCCCAGTAGTACCTTTGAGAGCAGGAGACAATCCACTGTGCAGCTGCCGTGTGTTCTGTCCACCCACCCAGTGGCACAGCCCGTTCCCGTGCACTCCCAGGCATCAAGCAGACGGTCCGTGAAACCCTGCACATCAACCCATGAGACCACCCTGCTATCCTCCAGCTTCTCTCCTTCTAAAAACAGCTGCATTTCGACCTCTGACCTTTCCTCTCCGATTTTGTCATGTCCCTCAGGAAGAGGAGACCGGCAATTCATTCCCCTCAAATGTGGTGCCTGGGTCGCACCAAGATTCTCCTGATGCAGGGACAGCAGTGTGGCATGTGACCTGTGTGTTGTCCCTGTAGGACTGTGTCTAAAATGGGCATTAAGAAAGAGTACGGTTTTCTGAACGTCGGAGCACTTTAAGGAAGGCAGCTTCCCCATGAAATCCCAATGAAATCACCCAGACAAATGAACAAACACAGGCATCCAACCGGGAGGAGGAATCAGAGGGTGGAGAGGAAAATCCAAAGAGAAGAAGCCAGTCTCTGTAAAAGGGAGGCAGCCAGCTCGAGAGAAGAGAATTGAGAAAATCAATAGGCACATACCTGTACAACAGCAGTTAAGATTCCCCATCGTGGGGACCTTTAGTCCTGTTCACCCAACCGCCAGGGGCTCAGCTCACAGAGTGACAGTTGAAATGGAACGTTGGATGCGTGTAATCAGGTCACCATGGCGATGGCTCATGACAGAACTCTGAGGGTGAAGGCATCCCTTCACACTGTGGAGTCATGGAAGGAAGTGGGTTGGGGAGGGGTTGATGGATGATGGGCAATTAAGGCACTTGTGTGGTCAGCTCTGAGTGGTGCAGAGAAGTGAGGAGTCCCTGAGTTGTACTGCAGAATGCAATACTGCGCTGTATGTTAACTACCTGCATTTTTGGACATTAAAAAAAGGAGACTCCTGAGGGCACCTAGGAGACTGAAATGTTCATTTTCCTATCTGCTACTCTGGAAAACTCCTATTTTTACAAGATTGTTTCACAAAGTCTCTCCAAGTGTTCTTGGGTGGCTCAGTGACTTAAGTATTGGCCATCGGCTCAGGTCCTGCTCTTGGAGTCCAGGATCAATTTTAGCATCAGGCTCCCTGCTCAGGGGGAGTGCTGCTCCCTCTGCCCCTCCCCCAAGTCCTGCCTGCTCTGTCAATAAAGGACCCTGCAATTACACTACTGGGTATTTACCCCACAGATATAGATGGAGTGAAAAGAAGGGCCATCTCTACCCCAATGTTTATAGCATCAGTGGCCACGGTCCCCAAACTCTGGAAAGAACCAGGATGCCCTTGGGGTACCTGGGTGGCTTAGAGGGTTAAGCCTCTGCCTTCAGCTCAGGTCATGATTCCAGCGTCCTGGGATCGAGCCCCACATCGGGCTCTCTGCTCAGCAGGGAACCTGCTTCCTCCTCTCTCTGCCTGCCTCTCTGCCTACTTGTGATCTCTCTCTCGCTCTGTTAAATAAATAAATAAAATCTTTAAAAAAAAAAAAAAAGAACCAGGATGCCCTCCCCCTTCAACAGACGAATGGATAAGGAAGATGTGGTCCATATACTCTATGGAGTAGGATGCCTCCATCACAAAGGATGAATACCCAACTTCTGTAGCAACATGGACGGTCCTGGAAGAGATTATGCTGAGTGAAATAAGTCAAGCAGAGAGAGTCAATTACCATAGGGTTTCACTTCTTTGTGGAGCATAGCAAATAACATGGAGGACATGGGGAGATGGAGAGGAGAAGGGAGTTGAGGGACATTGGAAGGGGAGGTGAACCATGAGAGACTATGGACTCTGAAAAACAACCTGAGGGTTTTGAAGGGGCGGGGGGGGGGTGGGAGGTTGGGGGAGCCAGGTGGTGGGTATTAAGGAGGGCACGTATTGCATGAAGCAACAGGTGTGGTGCAAAAACAATGAATACTGTTTCGCCAAAAAGATAGAAAATAGATAAGTAATTTAAAAAGTACGAAAATATGTAAAGGGCTTCTTGCAGGGCCCCCCTCTCCAGGAAGGCCCTGTGTGCCTTCTAGGAGCCCCTTGGAGCCAAGGGTTCCTAGTATTGTCTGTGGGGCGGACTGCCTGAGCCACGAGCTAAGGATGCAAACATACGTCTGTCATTTTTCAGTGAGCTGCATTAATGTGGATCGCAAGGTGCCCTTCCTGCAGGGGACAGAGATACCTTTGAAAACCCTGAATTCTCTGTGCATGTTCGATTTCATAGGCCCTTAGTGCACGGACCTCCCTCTTGCCTGCCCCCCATCCTCCATTTCTGGTCTGCAGGGAGGGTCACCCTTTGTGAACAGCGGGTCATCTCCAGTACCGGATGGCACCTCCGGGGCCTGTATACATGGCACACACATGTGGTGTCCCTGCATGGACACAGAGGATGAGGCAGCTGACAGCTGGGTAGGACCCTGCTGCCGAGGTCAGTCTGTGCACTCTGGAGTGTTTGGACCCAAAACCTCTCTGCTGGTTTCACCCCTGTGCGTGCACTCCCGGGAGCTTGGCATGCAGGGGGCCACATCCATCTTAAGTCCCTGCAGGCCTGGCCACTGCCATGTGGTCTCTTGGAAAGTGACCATCAAGAACTCCTTGGCAACAACCCAGGGGATAGTAGGCATTTACAGGCAGCAAATATAATGTGATTTCTTTACAACAGTTTCTACCTGGGGCACCTGGGTTTCTCAGTCACTTAAAAAAAAAAAAAAAAGTTGCCTTCGCCTCAGGTCCAGGCCCTGGGATCCAGCCCGAGTCAAGCTCCCTGCTCAGGGAAGGGGCACCTGCTTCTCCCTCTGCCTCGGCCTGTCGCTCGGCCTACTTGGGAGCGTTTTCTCTCTCTCTGCCAAAGAAGTGAGTAACATCGTTACAATATAAATTAACAAGTTAATAGAAATGATAAGTAAATGAAGATATTTTATGAGTTCTGCAACGTCATATGATGGGAGGGAGAACAAAACCAAACTAATAACAGCATGTATTTACACACGACAATACATTCGTCATGCTGCTTCAGGTAACACAATTCTACCCTTTGGCCCAATTGATATCTAAATAGATCATTTTTCTGGCACAGTTTTGGAAACCTCTCTTAATGGTGTTCTGAAAATACGTACTTTTAAGAAGTTAAGTTTTGAATAATACCCAGTCACCTCTGTCCTTCTGGCAAATGTCGGATAACAATTAATTGGAGTTTACGACTTGGCGAGGGTTTCCTTGGTGGTGGTGGTGTGAAGACAAGTCTAGCTATTTCGAGTATCTTAGAGACGACAATGGAGAAAATTGGATGGATTTCTGACGTTCTGTCAAAATAGACTTTTTTTTTGAAGATTTTACTTATTTATTTGACAGAAATCACAAGCAGAGGCAGGCAGAGAGAGAGGAGGAAGCAGGCTCCCTGCTGAGCAGAGAGCCTAACATGGGGCTTGATCCCCAGACCCTGGGATCATGACCTGAGCCAAAGGCAGAGGCTTTAACCCCCTGAGCCGCCCAGATGCCCCTTGATTCTTTTTTTTTTTTTTTTAAGATTTTATTTATCCATTTGAGAGAGAGAAACTGCAGCAGACAGAGGGAGAAGCAGGGCACCTGTGGACCAAGGAAACTGATGCAGGATTCGATATCAAGACTTTGGAATCGTGATCCAAGTCCATGAAACACCCAGGCATCTCTGATTTGGTTCTTCTTACATCTTGTATGATCCTGTTACCATCCTTCTACTTTACTTTCTCAACACTGTGTGTGTGTAAGCTCCTTCAATGTCCTTATCTACTAATGATGCCATCAGTTTCACATCCAGACTCATTTCTATTGATTCTCTCTTCATTAGAGATCACACATTTCTGTTTGTTTGCATGTCTCAGGACTTTTAGATTTGATGCCAGACATTGTGAATTTTATTCTATGGGTTACTGTTACTTTGTATCCCTCTAAAATGTTTTATCTTTGTTCTGGGATGCATTTAAGTTGGAAACACTTCAAGCTCTTTGATACTTCTGTTTAACGTTTTTAGGAGACTCCCAGAAAGTCTCTGTTCTAAAGTTACTGTGGCCTTACTCCTGCAGTGGTGCCTTCGGAGTGCTTTGCCATATGTCCCACGTGTCAGGAGACCTTTCCACTCCAGATGGGTGAAATACAAATTCTCCCCAGCCTGTGTATTCTGAAGATTGCTTTGATACTCCTTTCTTGGGGTCCATCTCCCAACCTTGGGTCGTTTCCTTCTGCCCACGCAGTGGGCAGTCACACCCAACAGAAATCCAGAACTCTCCCTCTCTTTGCAGCTCCTCAAATCCTAGTTCAGCCATCACGTCCCAAATAAGAGTCTGTGGATTTCTTTTCTCCCCAAGAGAAGTGTTTATGACTTCATCTCCAGTTTTTCAGCTTTTCACTTTACCTAGCATTATGGCATGTCTCTGTTTTATTTTGTATTATTCCTTGAGGCTTACAAGTTACCTCTCAATAAATTGCAAGCCCCTTGAGAGCAGAATCCATGACACACCCTTTTCAAAGTCCCCACTGCACATCACAAAATGTGTAGTGCACACACGGTGCATCATAAAGGTCAATGGAATGAATGAATAAAGGCATTTGTCATATGTCCTCATTAATTAATGTGGGAGAATTTGGGCCTCTGTCTAACATTGCAGGAAAATGAAATACATTTTCCAATAGTTGCCTTTGCTCAGCTTTCTCCCCCTCAGTCTTTCTGCATAATTTCACGAGTGACAGGAAGGAGGGCATAATAAGCACATTCATTAAATTTGTAGAGGATTCCAAATCCAAAGGGAATCGTAATCTCAAAAAATAAAATTAGGGTTAATTCTATCCTTGGCAAGTAGGATGAGCAATCACAAAGTAAGTAAAATTAAGTGAAACTACAAGGTATTAAATTTTAGAAAGAAATTAAGCCACCTGCCATGATAGAGATGGTTGGAACCACGTAAGATTGTAGAAGCTATAGTGAATCACAAGCTGAAAATGTGTCAAAAATGAAATTTCCTGTTGTTATAAGATGTTTTGTAAAAGTGGCAAAGATAATTATCCTTTTACAGTCATAATTGTACAACCCTTATAAAATCCTGTGGCAGTTTTTGAGGTCTGTTTTTGATAGCATTAGCAAATATAGGGTTTTAAGGTGAAAGCTATTAAATTGTTGCAAATGGAACCCATGAAGAGAACTTATTCCCTTTTTCCCTTTTGCTCTTTTATTTTTCTGCAAGAACAAGGTGCATGTACAGCAAATTAGCTTCCTGTAACAAAGAAAACATGCAAACAAGAAGGAACAACCACTGCCTATAACTGAAACCAAAGCACTAGCCTTAGCGTTGGGAGACAGTAAGTGAGAAACATGACACACTATTATGAACATTGACTAGCATTTAAGTGGGGGCTGCACTGACCTCTTCCAGGCATGCAAAAGAGTGTCTAGCATTCAAATAGCTTTTTTAACTTTTCAGTATATCATAAATATAATATCTAAACCTCACAGTGAATTTGTGAAATATTATTTCCATTGTACAGATGACAAAATTGAGTAGTTTTTTAGAAACTTTTTATAAGGATTTATTTAGTTATCTGATAGAGAGAGTGTTGGGGGTAGGGCAGAGGGAAAGAATCTCAAGCAGACTCCTTACTGAGTGTGGAGTCCAATGCGAGGCTCGATCTCACTACCCTGAGATCATGACCTGAGCTGAAATCAAGAATCAGATGCTCAACTGACTGAGCCACCCAAGCCTCCCTAAAATTGAGTGATTTTGAAGATATGAACCCCATTTTAAGTCAGGTGGCTAAGCAGCATAGTCTAGACAGAGATAGTAATCTGTACAATACTGTGTCAAATGAACAGTAATCCCAAATAAATATGGTGTAATATTTTGAAAGCACCAATGTGCTATGAAATGGAAGATGGTAAATATTATTTTCTGTGGCCTGGAGATTGGACCCTCCTGAAAAAGTACTCTTAGGAATTCCCATGAATTCCTTCAGTATTCAGGGGAAAAGAAAATGTATTAGTTATTTTCCAGATTGTGACACTAAGAAACCCAAAACGTTTGTCTTCCATGAGCTTTCTTCTTGGGGGTAAGTTGAGCATTAATATTATAAGCTTACAGTGCTGCCAACTCCTTCCCTATTGTGCATGGGTCAATGATTTAAGTGACTGTGCCACCTCCAATCACTTATTTATTTTTAGGTTGTTTTATATTCCTCTTTAGAAATGATAAGTTGGAGTACACAGGTGGCTCAGTCCGTTAAGCATCTGACTTGATTTCAGCTCAGGTCACAATCTCAGGTCGTGAGATCAAGTCCCACAGTTGGCTCCACGCTCAGCACAGAGTCTGCTTTGAGATTTTCTCTCTCCCTCGCCCTTTGCTCCTCCCCACACCACATGTGCTCATGCTCTCTCAAATAATAAATCAATAAATCTTGAAAAACAAACAAACAAAAACCAAAACAAACAAACAAAAAGAATGTTAAGTTAATGACAGGGTCCCTTGAATTTCATGTTGAAGATTTGGACCCAAAAAAGGATAATGAAATTGATGTGGACTTGGAAGAATTATGCTTTGTAAGCAGAATACTGTCCATGAGAACAGAAGGGAAAAAGGAGGGAATTAGCACAGAGGCTGTTTGGTAGATGGACCACGAGTGAGTGTCCACCCAAGGTGGATGCTTTCTCTGGGAGTCCCCAGAGCAGATCAGCTGCTCCGAGGTGTGGATCGGACATGAGACTTGGGTTTGGGACAGATGGGACAGTGGAATACGTTCTGGATCCGAGGGGTTTCGTGCAGCTGCTGTGGGAACCCCACTTCTCAGAGTCCTTTCCTGTGCTTTCTGTGTGTGCCTGCAGTTTTTCTTCACCGAAGAGAATTTTGCTGGCTTGGGAGTGTCTGACGACAGCATAATAGGTTGATAAGTTAGGCTTCGTTAACTCAATAGAATATTTTTGGCAAAGAGAGGCTGTTCTGTAGCCACTTCTCCTCATATTTATCTCCTGGCTTGACAAATCCCGAACAGGTAAAGACATACTCCACATAGTTACTATTCAAAAGTCTTGTCCCGTGAGCCTAAAATTGCCTTTTGTGGGATAACAAGTGCGATCATGTGAAAGGAATTTGGTCATTCAGTTGACTGACCACCACTGGTGTGAAATTATATGACCCTAGAAAGCCTTTTTCTGTCATTTTACCATGCTCTGCAGCTCGGGAAATTTTGGGGTTGGCGGGGGGGAATTCCTAGGTCTGACTGGAAACATTAACTTATAACAGTCTGGAAATGAAAGAGACCCGGAGATCATTTTATTCCCTCATTCTAGAGATGAGGGTACTGTATCACACATAGGGTGCCTCACTCGGAATGTTCTGGAAGGTACTAGTGTTGTCGCCACTGTTCTGTCCTGGCTTCTCTGGAGAGATGTTGGTCTTTCACAGTGGAAGCCAGCAAACCTCTTTATAGGTCTCTCTCTATTCACGAAGCCTGGGAATCCATCTCTGTCCTCCTCATTGCTCTCCATTGCCTCCCAGGAAACCCAAAGGTCCCTTTGCCACTGGCCCCTGGGCCTCACTGGCTGTTTGTTTAAGTCGGCATCCCTATGGCAATAGGTCCTGTTCAGGGTCAGGTGCGGTTAATGCTTTATTATTTTCTAGTTATGATGTTTGTGATGCTAACTGTTTATAGCAACAGACAGTAGAAGCCTATGCAGACTTTATTTTGACAATCTGGCATTTGACAGGAATAAACGGAAGACACATTTTGAGGATAAAAGACCAGCAGTTTAATCTTGGTGTCACGGGTGTCAAGGTGGTCATAAAAATTGAAGGTTTCTTACCAAAAGTGGCTTTGTGGGGAAGAGCCCAGCTTCTGACTTTCACCCACTTTATTTGGTATAAAGCTGTATGAAACATGGTAGAATGACCCTCAAGCAGAGAGTATATCTGGTATGCATTTATATGGTCAAATTGGAAGGGGTCGAATCAAACTAGTGATGCAATAAACTGAATAAAATGAGTATTTTCTTAACAAAAACCGATGCCAGAAATGGGAGAGAGGAAGTAAGAAGAAAAGGCTTGTATAAATAACTGGAATTCTGAGAGCTTATCACCAAATAGTCATGTTGTCCTACAGAAAAAATAAAATGCAGAGAAAACAAGAGGGAAAAAAGTACATGTGTCACAGCACATGGTCTCACCAAGGGTTACTGAAACCCACAATGAATAACCAAGGTCAATGTAGACTACCAATGCTGCATCATAAGTCAATGTAGACTACCAATACTGCAAAGAGAGGAGTTTCAAACATTACCCTCTTCAACTTTAGGCTACAGTAAACGCTTAATGTTATTTGTGGTTTTGCTTGACATTTGTTGAGCAGGAATACTATTAATTCCTATTATTTATTGATTATCATGGGCTAGGTGATTTATGTATTACGTTTGCCATGACCACACAAGATGTGTATTTTTTTGCAGGAGAGCAAGTGATTTGTAATTGATGCAATCAGATGGATCTATCTGGTTCCCAGGCTAACGCCCTTTCCAGGACACCAGAGCTTCCTTAGGTGTGTTCCCTAGTGTTTACAAACACTAATGTGTGTGAATCACTGGGGGTGTTTCTGACAGGCTCCGTGGCGATGTCCATGCTGGTGACCATGGAGACCACTCTTAGCACACTCACCACAAGTAGCAAAGTTCTAGAGTGCAGTATTTCCAGAGTATTTCTATAGATATAATTAAAACAAAAAATGTACTCTTAGCAAAACAGGGAAGATGGGGCTAAGCAGGACTGAACTGATCTTCTTACAGGTCTTCTTGGAGCCTTGAACTTGCTCATGTACATTGGGAACTGAGAGGAAAAGAGCATATATCCCATCTGTCAAATCTGTTTGGCTGCAGAAATTTTTTTCTCATAAAGCATACCTCAGGATCAGCCTTCACTTTCAAAGTATTGCTTTCCATCAGGTTGTTTCAAGGGAATGCCTTTTCTGGAAAATACTGAAACAAAGACTTGGTAGCAGTCAGAAGGGGGTAAAATTATATGACCGTTATGATGCCTCGTGGTTACTGGAGTTGGGAAAGGATGGAGGGGCATGAGGAGGAGACAAGGATGATTAAAGTGGGACTTGTGCCTTCAAGGAGAGCTCAGCCTGGTGAAAATACATGTAGAAAATCCACTGCAGGGCAGGATGAAATGAATTCTAAGTGTAGGTTTAAAAATAAAAAAATGGCGGCGACTGGGTGGCTTAGTGGGTTAAAGCCTCTGCCTTCGGCTCAGTTCATGATCTCAGGGTCCTGGGATCGAGCCCCGCATCGGGCTCTCTGCCCAGCAAGAAGCCTGCTTCCTCCTCATTCTCTCCGCCTGCCTCTCTGCCTGCTTGTGATCTCTGTCTGTCAAATAAATAAATAAAATCTTAAAAAATAAATAAATAAAATAAAAATAAAAAAACATGCAGTGAGAAATAGAGGGAGTAACTGTTTGTTCTAAGCTTTTGTTAGTAGTATTGGATTCTTGGTTTTTTCCTGTATCTGATGCTTCCTTTAGTGAAATCCTTAGATCTTGTGGAAATTGCTTGTTTAGGGTCAGAACATTTTCCAGATTGAACATTTTCCTGCATTAGAACTCTGGCCTTTCCCGACTTCTCCATGGGGGCCAGGCCAGAGCATCAGTGATTTTTTTTTTCTCCCCAGAACGTGTCATGCATGATTTTACACATCAGTGTTCTGAATTTCTTCTTCAATTCAGCTATTTTATGGGGGTGGGCGGGGAGTGGTGAGGACTTAGATCATTCCAGAGGAGGAGATCTGGGGCAGTCAGTAGCAAAGGGCACTCTGCATTACCACCTGCATGTGGCACCCTTGGGTGGCCATTAGAAAGGGCTTTGTTGGGGCACCTGGGTGGCTCAGTGGGTTAAAGCCTCTGCCTTTGGGTCCTTGGGATCGAGCCCCGCATCGGGCTCTCTGCTCGGTGGAGAGCCTGCTTCCTCCTCTCTCTCTGCCTGCCTCTCTGCCTGCTTGTGATCTCTGTCTGTCAAATAAATAAATAAAATCTTTTAAAAAGGGTGGGGGGGCTTTGTTTGTCCTAGCCCCTAGTTCCCTGGATCTGATCTCAGAAGTCTCAAGAAATGCATCTATGTCACTCTTTTGTCAGCCAGAGCTAAGAACTCTGGTTCTCCCAGACAGAGACAGCCACAGGATCTTTGCTTTCAAATGGAAAGTCTGGTTGTATGATTGCTGACCTATTCAGTATGTAGAACAGTTGTATAAACCCCATGTTCCAAGAGGAGTCATGACATTTTGCTGTCAGTTTTGCTGCTGTAGCTCTTCTCTTTCTAGATCACTCCGTCATTCCATCACTTTTTCTCCTCAGGATCTAGAATCATTTGTTTTCAGTTTACCTATTCTTTTGGACATTTAGCTTTCTTTTGATCAGATTCTGTCTCTTATGGCACCTCCTTTTCTCTTAAAAATTGCCATGATAAACAGCAAACAAACCACAAATGTGGTATCTATCACCTCATTTTTTTAAAAGATTTTATTCATTTATTTGACAGAGAGACACAGCGAGAGAGGGAACACAAGCAGGGGGAGTGGTAGAGGGAGAAGGAGGCTCCCCACCGAGCAGAGAGCCCAAGGCAGGGCTCTATCCCAGGTTCCTGGGATCATGACCTGAGCCAAAGGCAGATGCTAAATGAATGAGCCACCTAGACATCCCAGTATCAACTCATTTTTTAAAGTGTTTTTTGATTTAAAAAAAAAAATTAAAAAAAAATAATAAAGTGTATTTTGGATTTTAGAGCATTCTGGTTTAATAGTCACAAAAGCTATGTATTAAAACATATTGAACATGCTTGGAGGGTACAGCTGACCCCCATGGCATTTTCAGATTTAGTAATTTTTATTTTGGCCACATGTGGTTCCTCAGATTCAATGAAAGTTCGTGGCACCTAGATCCGAATGGTTCCAAAGGCCGTGGGTGAACCTAGACAGTACCAGTGTCTTTCTGTATCCATATGACTTCGTAGTCTTTTGGTGATCTGAGTGTAATCAGTAATGCCTATGACATAGAAAATTTAATTCTTTGTGAAAAATTGCCATCAAGTGAAAGAAATAATTTTAACAAAATACAAAAATATGTTTAACTTGTGGTATGAGGATATACACAGGAAACACGTGATTTCCTATGAAAATGTGATGCAGAAAAAGGCACCTGAATAAACATCTCAGTACTCTCAATTTGAGGGACTCAGGGATGTTAGCCTCAGGAGTGTGTTACCCACCTTTCTGTGCATGAGGGAAAGCATTGTAATGAAGATGGCTGCCTAGGGGACCTGAGGGAAGGCTCACAATGGGCAGGAAGGTGGAAAGACAGCAGGCTTTAGATGGCCACACAAGGAACTGTTGGGTTTAAATAGCTGACTTTGGTAATACAAAGAATCACAAATCTTAGTTCATGATCTTGCTTGTCACAAAATGGAAGTGCATGTGTGAGTTTCACATGGCTGTGTCATAAAAGTGATGTTCAGGAAAATATGTTGCCTTAACTTCACATTTCTGTTGTTGTTTATTCTTCTTCTCGGGGGTGAGTTACGCACCTTGTGATTTCAGGAGCATTTTAAATCCAGAAGCACTTACAACACCCCTTCGACCTTGACTTTATCCAGTTTGGCCTTCTTGGTATTTCTTGCTTCAGTTCTAACACTTCTGCCCATTCTCACCTTCGGGCTTTCCTCATCTCTGGCCTGGATGATAAGAACAGCCTCCTAATTGATCCATTTGCCTAAGATTCCTTACTCAGACCCCCCTACACACTGCTACCAGGATTCTTTCCCAAAAACAAAATGAAACAAACCTTAACGATAATCTGTTCATACAGCAAATCCACTTCTAGAAGATTCTCCTCACACATAAGGGTATGGATGTATGTATCCAAACATTTGTTCCCATTTTATTTGTGACAAAACAATTGGGTGACTTAAGTGTCTATCATATGGAAAAAATGACATTTTTTCTAATGCCTACCTAATATACCAGAAATCAGCGAACTTTTTCTGTAAAGAGCTAAATAGTCATATTTTAGGGTTTCGTGCTATATGATCTCTGCCATGATTACTTGACTCTGCTCTTACATCAGGAAAGCAGCCACAATGATGGGCACCTTTGGGTAGCTCAGTTGGTTAAGCCTCTGACTCTTGGTTTCAACTCAGGTCATGATCTTGGGATTGTGGGATCTAGCCCCACATCGGGGTCTGTGATTGGCATGGAGTCTGCTTAGGATTCTCTCTCTCACTCTGCCCCTCCCTTGTGTGGACTCATGCATTCTCTCTCTCTCTCTCTCTCTAAAACAAATAAGTAAATCAAATTTTAATGAAAAAAACAAAAAAGTGGCCAAAAAGATGATACATAAAATAATGAGCATGACTGTGTTCCAATAAAACTTTATTTGCAAAAACAGAGACATGATGATTTGGCCCCTAGGCCTGAAGGTTGCCAATCCCTGGCATAGATTACAGTATGTATATTAAGGATAATAAGATAGGGGTACCTGGGTGGCCCAGTTGGTTAAACAACTTCCTTTGGCTCATGTCATGATCCTTGAGTCCTGGGATTGAGTCCCACATCAGGCTCACAGCTCCATGGGGAGTCTGCTTCTCCCTCTGACATTCTCCCCTCTCATGCTCTCTCTCACACTCTCTCTGTCTCTCTCAAATAAATAAATAAAATCTTTAAAAAGTAATTGATGAGATGTGCTGGCAGGGAAGGAATAAATAGATAAAATAGATGGTACCGTATGCACAAAAAAGAAAAAGTCCAGAAGAATATACACCAAATAGTACTAGGAGCTCTTCTGAGAGAGGATAGATAGGAAGGCAAGGAAATCCTCCATTTTCATATACTTCTGTATTGTTTAAACATCCACCTGGCTATGTATTATATTTACATTACAGAAAAATACTGAAATGATGAGTCATCTGAAATCTGAGCCTCTCTCTCCACTGGTAAAAGACCTCCTGTTGTTTTGCATTGTCTATAGGATAAACTATAAGCAATTTACCATGATCTGGCCTGGCACCTGCTCTGGTCTCCTTTCAAATCATCCTGCCTGCTCTGCAAGCCCCCTTACTCCCCACAGCACACTGGGCCATTTTTTTGTGCCTCCTTCTCTGCACACATGATGCTTCCTTTTCTCTCTAGTCAGCTCCTCCTTGGCTTGTCCTGCTCCCCCTTTCCTGCTCAGGGGGCAGGGGAGGGCAGTTTTTAGTGCAAGACAGATGAGTGCTCTTCTTCCTATCCATCACCACCCCAGCTAGACGTCCCTTTCTTTTCTCCTCTCTCGCATCTTTCCTGTCTCCTACAGGCAAAAGTTGCCCCCAACATTTTAATATGTAACTCTTTCCATTTTCATATCCCCGGTTAGCCTGGGTTTCATCAGGCGGCCTACTGTCTTGTCATTTCTGATTCTCCATACTCAGCACAGAGCCTAGCACAAAGTAAAGACTCATTAAACCTACACACATGGAGACTTCTATTTAAGGAAATAGTTTAAGAATCTTATGGTTACAATGGGGAGATTTTTACACTGAAATTTAAAAATGTTCGGTGAAGTCTACAACAGAGACTCCTATGGAAAAATGTTTTAAATATCCCCATATTATTCATATTATTCATTAATGATCTGTAGGAGAAGGGTGCACATGTGGGTCTGCTTTCTTGTTTGTGGACTTGGGTGTTTTCAGCATCATCAAAGTAGCCAACACAAACATTGTAAGTCAAATAGCCCAGTCTGAGATGTTGGTTTATAGCTATATTCACAGTGAATGTATTCAGCTGTAGTAATAGAATACCCTGTTAATGGGCTAGATAATGAGTGCTTACTTGTCTCAAATATGAAGTCTATAGGAAAGCAGGTGTGGATTTTTAATGACCAGCTCAATGCTGGCATCAGGGGCAAATGTCCTTTTTCATCTTTAAACTTTTTATTTGACAGAGACACAGCGAGAGAGGGAACACAAGCAGGGGGAGTAGGAGAGGGAGAAGCAGGCTTCCCACTGAGCAGAGAGCCCGATGGAGGGCTCATTCCCAGGACGCTGGGATCATGATCTGAGCCAAAGGCAGACACTTAACCACTGAGCTACCCAGGCGCCCCTCATCTTTACATGTACTATTTCTTAGCACATTGGCTTCCATCCCATTCTTTTTGCTTCATCGTTGTGGGCTTGATCAGCACCACAGAGAATCATGTCCATATTTGAGGCAGAAATGAAAGAATAGGAGCAAAAGTCCTCTGTTCTTGGTCTTCAAATTCTGAAAGAGAAGTCTTGACTAGCACTCTTTCCCTTACATTTTTTTTCCATCTTTTTTTTTTAAATAAACATGTAATGTATTTTTATCCCCAGGGGTACAGGTCTGTGAATCACCAGGTTTACACACTTCACAGCACTCACCATAGCACATACCCTCCCCAATGTCCATAACCCCACCCCCCTTCTCCCAACTCCCTCCCCCCAGCAACCCTCAGTTTGTTTTGTGAGATTAAGAGTCACTTATGGTTTGTCTCCCTCCTGATCCCATCTCGTTTCATTTATTCTTCTCCTACCCCCTTAGCCCCCCACGTTGCATCTCTACTTCCTCATATCAGGGAGATCCTATGATAGTTGTCTTTCTCCAATTGACTTATTTCACTAAGCATGATAACCTCTAGTTCCATCCACATCGTCACAAATGGCAAGATTTCATTTTCTTTTGATGGCTGCATAGTATTCCATTACATATATATATATATATATATATATATATATGCAACATCTTTTTTTTAAGATTTTTATTTATTTATTTGACAGATCACAAGTAGGCAGAGAGGCAGGCAGAGAGAGAGAGGAGGAAGCAGGCTCCCCACTGAGCAGAGAGCCCGATGCGGAGCTCGATTCCAGGAAGCTGGGATCATGACCTGAGCCGAAGGTAGAGGCTTTAACCCACTGAGACACCCAGGTGCCCCACCTCATCTTCTTTTTTTTTTTTTTTAAAGATTTTATTTATTTATTTGACAGAGAGAAATCACAAGTAGATGGAGAGGCAGGTAGAGAGAGAGACAGGGAAGTAGGCTCCCCGCTGAGCAGAGAGCCCGATGTGGGACTCGATCCCAGGACCCTGAGATCATGACCTGAGCTGAAGGCAGCGGCTTAACCCACTGAGCCACCCAGGCGCCCCCCACCTCATCTTCTTTATCCATTCATCTGTGATGGACATCTAAGTTCTTTCCATAGTTTGGCTATTGTAGACATTGCTGCTATAAACATTTGGGTGCACATACCCCTTCGGATCACTACGTTTGTATCTTTAGGGTATATACCCAGAAGTGCAATTGCTGGGTCATAGGGTAGTTCAATTTTCAACTTGTTGAGGAACCTCCATGCTGTTTTCCAGAGTGGTTGCACTAGCTTGCATTCCCACCAACAGTGTAGGAGGGCTCACCTTTCTCCGGATCCTCACCAGCATCTGTCATTTCCTGACTTGTTAATTTTAGTCGATTTAGAAATGGGAATTATCTGATCCCTGCCTTGTCAGATATTCCTACCAATAAAAAGGATCAGGAAGGCTTTCTCTTCACAGAAAAAAAGGACAGTGTTACCACTCAGGCATTTCCTGATAGCTGCTTGGGGGTGGAGAGAGGGAGGGATTTGGGGAAGGGGAAATCTATTCCTTAAACCTGAGTGTGCAATAGTTCTGGAATCCTTCCTATCATTGGAGAGAGAATCAAGCTTAATGGGGCCAGAAAAAGGGGGTGGTCTGAAAGTAAAAGCCAAAAACCTCACATGTATTCTTCATATGATTCTGTCCTTTTGGAGCTTTACTGAATTGAAACTTGGCAATAATTACTATTTGATATTTCTTCCTTATCTGACAGCCTCCTTTGTGTGTTCCAATTTGGGAGCATCCCTAGGTGAGTTTAAAAAAGAATTTAGATCAGTTTTGTAAATTGCTAAAATATCAAACAGTAAATTTATCTTTGACATCCACATAAATAATCCAGTAACACTTTTATATTTACTATTCAAGAAGGAGTTTCAAGCTTGAAATTTTTCCTACATATTTCTCCAAGCATATTTGAACCTCAGCCTTGCACAATTAAATATCAGTCTCTGAAAAGTACTTATTTGGAAAACTCCAGGTACCCTTTTACTTTGTAAGACAGTCAGCTTTCTAGAAGATGAAGGACGATCTATGAAACCAATTAAGATTTCTACCTAGATGGGAGGGACTTTTGCAACTTTCAACCTAATCCAAAAGGATTCTGCTATGAAAAAAGGCTTAAAAACACATATTATCTTTCATAGTATGAACGAAGAAGTGTCCCAAATCTCCTTAAACAGAAAATTCAATTCGATTTTAGCTCATATCTAGAACTTCGCAGATGTCTGCACAGAGTCCCCACTGCAGTCGTTCCCCTTACCACCACCACCACCACCACCACCCCGCCCCCCGCCGCCTGTGTAACCATGGCAATACCCGGAGCACATTTGCTCAAGATTTCTGTGTTCTGGTTTCAGGTGAAAGAAAGCATGGGGTGTTGTAATGGGCTGTTGTAAACGACAAATCGTGGACTAGATCATGTTATGGGACGAATTAACGTGCAGCATATTGCAACACTCGGAGTGTTATCCGTGGAAAATGGAGCGGAGAACTGGATTATCCCAGAGCAGAATTTGAGGAGAAGCGGCCTGAGGTTTAATGCTGCTGCTGTTAGTGAGCGCAGAAGGGGGTGGGGAGTTTTTTGTTCAGTAGAGGTGAGTGTGTAAGAAGGGAAATTTGTAGGAAAGATTGAGCTAGGGAGGGTGCCTGTTGTAGCTTCTCAACCCTAAGAGGCTTTTTAACTTGCAGAGGTATTTGTAGACCTCATGTCCTAGCATACATGTTGTATGCATGTTGTAGTTCCAGAAGTCTGATCAGTTTTACACAAAACTGTGTGTGCTTGTTTAATTTGTGCGCTTGTTTGTTTGTGCCCATTCATTTTGTTTGCATTGTCTTCTCTGTTGAAAAAGGCACTAGGTGATGATTGGCCTCTGTGGAGATTTCTCCTCTTCCCTCTATAATAGCATAGTAGAGTGGCTGAAAGCAGAGACCATGGAGCCAGACTTCCTGGGTTTAGGCCTCAGTATTCTTGTCTGTAAAATGGGGATAAAACTAATTTCTACCTTATAAAGTTGTTACAAAAGAGTACATGAATTAGTGATTTTAAAGTCCTTAAAACAGTACCTAAAACAAAATATCCTGGGGCTCTCTGAGTGGCTCAGTCAGTTAAGTATCCAACTTTTAATCTCAGCGCAGGTCTTGATCTCAGGGTCATGAAATCAAGCCTGTGTCATCGCTGAGCATGGAGGCTGCTTAAGATTCTCCCTTTCTGGGGGTGCCTGGGTGTCTCAGTGCGTTGAGTCTCTGTCTTCAGCTCGGGTCGTGATCTCAGAGTCCTGGGATTGAGCCCCACATTGGTCTTTCTGCTCAGCGGGGGACCCGCTTCCCTCTCTCTCTCCCTGCCTCTCTGTCTGCTTGTGATCTGTTTCCCTGTCAGGTAAATAAATAAAATCTTTAAAAAAAATATTCTCCCTCTCCCTCTGCCCTTCCCACCTCTCCCCCACCACCGTTCACTTGTGTTCTATCTCTTAAAAAAATTTTTGTCTTAAGTAAAATTATTGCCTGTTATTAAGGAGATAATAATATAAAGGATTGCTCAGTATATGCTTATCTCTGTTAACATGGCTACTCAGAACTAGATGAACATCTGCCAAGACTAAGTGGGACCTTCAGTTGTTCTGCTAAAGCTGCATTTCCTCATCCTTCAGAATCCCTTAAATTTCAAGTGATCTGTATTACACACATTCCCATTAATAGGTTACCATGTGAATAAGTCGAATGGAGTCTTCAAGCTGAAACAAGGAAAAGAAACTGTGGATATTGGAAGTGGAATTTCCATACCGGAATTACCCGGGTGAGTGAGGACCTGTGGCGCCTGTTGCTAGTGAGGTGGTTGGTGCCTTTTGCATTATTAAATATTTTTAGGCATCTTTTAAAATGCCCTATAATGGGGTGCCTGGGTGGCTAAGTGGGTTAAAGCCTCTGCCTTCAGCTCAGGTCATGATCCCAGGGTCCTGGAATCGAGCCCTGCATGGGGCTCTCTGCTCAGAGGTGAGCCTGCTTCCTCCTCTCTCCCAAGGATTCTTGGATCTGCATATGCAAGTACCATAAATCACACCTCCAGTTTTTGTTTTTCCACATAAATTCCTCCTTTGCCACACTTTTAAAAATAGACTTCTCTTTCCTATATATGAAATCTAATCACTGCCCAACCCCATCTTAGATTTTTATCTTTCTTCTAGAATTCCGATATACTGGAATTCTAGAACACTGTGATCTCAAATCTGATGATAAAATTTTCTCCAAATGTCCTTCCCTCCCTTTACTAACAATGAGATGCCTCAGTTATTTTCAACACCGGTTTTATTAACTTCCTTTTTGCTCTTTAAACTCTGAAATATCAGATTATAAACCTTTATGCCTTTCCTCAACTACATTATTTCAGAGCTGATGCCTCCTTTTACATGTGATTTGTCTTTCACACAAAGTATTAATTATTATCCCTTCTAAAATCTACCACACCTTACTCGGGAGTATTGTAACACGAAGATTTAAAAAGCTAAAAACAAGCCAAAAGACTACTAAGATGACCTCACTCTGCCTCTGTAAATGCTTTTCTTTTTTTTTTTTTAATTTAAAGATTTTTATTTATTTATTTCTCAGAGAGCGAGCAAGCGAGAGCGAGCACAGGCAGACAGAGTGGAAGGCAGAGTCAGAGGGAGAAGCAGGCTCCCTGCGGAGCAAGGACCTGAGCCGAAGGCAGCTGCTTAACCAACTGAGCCACCCAGGCGTCCCTGTAAATGCTTTTCTTATACTCCTGACTTGTGTACTTAGCTGTTGCCGGGACCAGGAACAATGTCTGGTTTCTAGTAGTTGTTTACTAGGTATCTGTTGAGAGACTGAATGTGAATTTTAGTAAGAGGCAGGCACTGTCTTCTCTGTGCCCTTCACAGTAACTCCTGCAAGGGTTCCCCCTTTCCTAAGACCAGAGACACAAAGGATCTTGGTTCCTGAGTGTCCCAGTTAGCCTTGTCCAGGTTCTCATCAAGCAACATCTTCTATCTTCCCCACAAATGCTAAGAAATTCCAGTCCCAAGCCTCTGCTCATAATCTTTCAGTTTCTGTCAAGCATTTAATGATGAATAAATATGAAGGTCAGTAAGTGTTCCAGAATGATGTTGAGTAATTCTTTAGAGATCATGTAGTAAATTGAAGCAGAGAGGTGGGAACTCAACTATGAAAACAGAAGACCAAGCCTGAGAGCAAGAGCTCAAAGTGTGAAACTGTTCCTCCACACACGGGGAAACCAGTGTGCACAGAAAATCCCATTGGCGTTGGCATCTGGATTGTTGTGTGCAGGTACAGAGGGAAGCAAGCAGAAGTTTACAGTCTGCTAAAATAACAAAGCAAATGAATTTTGAGCGACAAAGACCTGTTAGCTTTCCATCCAGTTTCATCTTTCCCCTGATATTCCAGTAGACATCGCTGTCTACTAATTTTTCTTTTCATCCGACTTCCTCTTTCTTGTCTGTCATGGGCTTACAGCATTCTGAGTCCCAAAGTCGTCTTCAGCAGCACTCTAAAGATCCTTTCTTCTCTGCTCCCTATTCTCCCCAACCCCTTAACTTTTTCCTCCCAAGTTTTTAAAGCCATATTTTTTGTAAAGTGCTAGAAGTACTTAGGTTTATAACTACATTTCTTCCTGGGTCTGATACCATAGTTGTTAATGTTTATGTGTTTTTTCTAAACCAGTGGGTTAGAAGAAATTTGCATTTGAGAGTTCCTTTATTTGGGGAGATTGGCCTGAAGCCTAAGAATTAACGCTACAACCATACTAATAACATTTAGATTTATATAGTACTAAATTTTGGATTTCTTTATAGAAGATCTCTGGAAAGTTCATGACAGAGGAGCAAAATGCCAGGAAAGCAGAGCTGAAAATTCAAGGCAAGTCCAAGATTCTGATTTTAAGATTAGAAGCCTTGTAATAAGAACGTGAGTACTGGAAGTGCGACCACACTAGTTCACACTAAATGTGAGAAAACTAACACTGGAGTGCATTCCGAAGCATATAGCCCAAATGGGAAAGTTCTCTTCCATAATGGAGATCTTATGTAGGACCAAGATATTCCAGCTTTGAAGTTGCCTTTTAATTCTTCTGAGGTACACAGTAAGGGAGGCATTGTAGATGGGTCTCAGGCATTTGAGAAACTCTGTGCATACAATGCAAGGGAAGGTTCCTTCTACCAAATGGTAAACCACAGTGGTGTCAGAGAACATTCATAGTGGAGAAACTGTGAATCTACTCTATAGATTCTGTATCTCTAGACAGGAAAAGTCTCTAGAAATTGGGTTCTCAGCGAGTGTGCCTTAGACATTACTGAATTTGGAAATTTCTCCCCAGGAATGGAGAACTCACAAAACACCAGCAAACTCAAGCCAGAGAGAAAATCCATAAATGCAACGAATGTGGAAAGTCCTTCTGCCAGAAGTCTATCCTCGTAATACATCAGCATATTCATTCGAAGGACAAACCAGGGAATGCGGGGAATCTGGCTCTAGAAATGGAGACCGCACAGTACAACAGAAAACTCCCACCAGAGAGGAAACCCTATGAATGTAAAGAGTGTAAAAAAACTTTCTATCACCTGTCATCTCTTAGTAGACATTTGAGGACTCATGCAGGGGAGAAACCCTACGAATGTAATCAGTGTGAGAAATCCTTCTGCCAGAAGCCACACCTTGTAGAACATCGGAAAACACACACAGGAGAGAAACCCTTTGAGTGTCATGAATGTGGGAAGTTCTTCTATGTTAAGGCATACCTCATGGTACATCAGAAAACACACACAGGGGAGAAACCATATGAATTTAAGGAATGTAGGAAATCCTTTTCCCAGAAATCACACCTCACAGTACATCAGAGAACACATACGGGGGAGAAACCTTACAAATGTAAGGAATGTGGGAAATTCTTTTCTAGAAATTCACACCTCAAAACTCATCAGAGAACTCACACAGGAGAGAAACCCTATGGATGTAAGGAATGTGGGAAATGCTTCTACCAGAAGTCAGCCCTCACAGTACATCAGCGAACTCACACAGGGGAGAAACCCTTTGAATGTAATAAATGTGGAAAAAGCTGTTACTATAAATCAGACCTCATGAAACATCAGAGAAAACACACAGGGGAGAAGCCCTACGAATGTCATGAATGTGGTAAATCTTTCTCCGTGAATTCAGTCCTCAGATTACATCAAAGGACGCACACAGGAGAGAAACCCTATGAATGTAAGGAATGTGGGAAATCCTTCTCTCAGAAGTCACATTTTATCATTCATGAAAGAAAACACACAGGGGAGAAACCCTATGAGTGTCAGGAGTGTAGGAAAACTTTTATTCAGAAATCAAAACTTACCACACATCAGAAGACACACACAGAAGGAAACAGCTGAAAAATACTATGTATTGGGAACTTTTTTTGGAATTCATCCTTTAGAATAATTGGATAATTCACACAAGACAAAAAACTTAGGAATATATCTATCTCATCTCAGAAAATTTTGGTCACAGTCTGCCTTGACAGAAAACAAAAGACACAGAAATTCTTTAAATCTATAAGGGAGAGATTTTGACAGCATGTCAGACTTAACTAAGTACCAGACAACTGACAAATTATAAAATCTGAGGGAGACCATTCGTTCAGAAGTCCTACTAGATTGCAAAACACAGAAATCACATGAGAGAAATCCTATAAAAACAAATGAGTATCAGGAAGTTTTCTGACAGGGCAGCCATCGGTAGATGCCAAAGCTCACCTGAGACGCTCCTATCAGTCCCCTTCCTGAGCATTCCGAAACCGCTGACACCAGGTGCACTTGGAGCACTCAGAGGTGTAACTGCATAGACCACCTGTATCGAGAAATGCTGCTTCCGTGAACTGCAGATCCATGAAGCCAGGCTAGAACCTTTGCAAGCATTCCAGATATGTGTAAGTTTCTTGACAAAAATTCAAGGAGAATCTGTACTGAGTGGGGTTAACAGATACGCCAGAAGTCATGTTGCAGCAATTAGATTCTGAGGGGTTTTCTTTGCTTTTTGAGTTTTCTGTTTTTTTTTTTTTTTTCTTTTAAGGAAACCTACCAATGTCCAGACATTTTAAGCTTTTTTTTTTTTTTTTAAGATTTTATTTGTTTAACAGACAGAGATCACAAGTAGGCGGAGAGGCAGACAGAGAGGAGGAAGCAGGTTCCCCACTGAGCAGAGAGCCCCATGTATGGCTCCATCCCAGGACCCTGGGACCATGACCTGAGCCGAAGGCAGAGGCTTTAACCCACTGAGCCACCCAGGTGTCCCCATTTTAAGCTTTTTAAAAAGGACAAACACATTGAAAAAACCAGGTGACATCCTTGCACACATGTGAAGAATCCTTTAGTATGTAGAACTAATGTGACTCAGCACACTGCAAGACAGGCTGTGGATGTTTATGTGCATGTGGATCCATCCGTATTTGTACATAAGGAAATATGTAGCTTTGGTTCAGTAGTTTTCATGAATGTGAACATACTTCACATTACATCTGGGCAATGACTCCTCCTGTTACTCTAATGTGTATTTTAAATGTAATATTCTTTTAAAATTGTAACACTTCTTTTTCTCCTATTTTTTTGTATTTTTTAATGAATATAGACGTTACTGAACTAATTGTTAAGAAAGATCAGTGAATTTTACATTAGGGGCACATTTATTCATAAGAAAAGACAAATTATTTTTTAAAACAGCTAAAAATGCTCTGTTAAGTAGTAGTATCTATCTTACTGTTGATATTTTAGCGGGGTGCAGAGCTATCTGCATTAGAATTTTGTATGTTTTAAGAATGTTCTTCACTGCCTTTTTCTTCAGAGTAGAAGCAACATTGTAGTGGTTAAGAGTGGGAACTTCAAAATCTTTTGGCCACAGCTCAAATTCCAGCATGGGGCATGCCACTTAACCTCTCTGTGCCTCTGTTTCCTTTTCTATAAAAGAGAAGTGATAATGATGGGATTGCTTTGAGGTATAAATGAGTTAATATTTTTAGAGCACTTAGAATAGTGTCTGAGACACAAGAAAAGGACATGTTAGATACTATTATTATAATTGGTATTTGTTCAATAATGCTGGAGAAAAAAAAGTTTGCTACCAGCATTCACCACTCACTTTATTGCTGTAGTGCCTTGGTTTGGCTTGGTTGTGCATTTTCCCACAAGTGATTCAGATATTCAGATGGGACCCAAAGCCTGTTTCTGTAGCCTACAAGCCAAGAGTGGTTTTGCATTTCTAAGTGGGTGGAAGCAAATAATATTTTGTGACATGTGAAATTATATTCAAATTTCAATGTCCATAAATAAAGTTTAGAACACTAATAAATATCATTTGTCTCTTTTGCCTGAGGCTGCCTTCAGCACTACAAGAGAAGAGTTGAGTAGTTCTGACAGAGACCATATGGCTCACAGAGCCTACCCAGCTACTGTCTGGCACTTTATGAAATTAAGTTTTTCTGTTACTTAGAGCTGAAAACACCACAATCAATGTATATGATGTACTTTTCTGTATGTTATGTTTCAGAAATGATGCATACAGCAATTTGTGGATGGGTGGTTTTGTGCAGTGTATTTATTTTGTACATTGTATTTATATGTTAAACACCTAAGCATTTGAATTTTTTCAAATAAGTGTGTTTTATTTGTTGAACTCTTATAAAATTGAAACATTTTCTGATGGAATGTAGTGGTACATGTATAAAATAAACATTGTCTAAATTAAATCAAATTGTTAATTGGTCCTTACTTAAAAAACACTCCCTTATTTTCTTCCAAGTCAGCGGCCAGTGTTCCCTATATCATTTTATAATTTTCTCACTATCCCATGAGCATCTTTGTCATACTTAACTAGCATAATCTAGTAACAAAAACCTTACAGTACCCAACTCCACCAGCTTCATTACTAGTAACCTACATTACGAGTATTACTAGAGTACTAGCAGCATTATTTTATTGCCTAAACTTCCTGATTGCTAAATGCCACTCCAATCTGAATCCTGCCACTTTTCTGCCCCTTCCAAATGAGGACTTTATTGAAGCTCAACTTCATAAACATGGCTTGATTTGTCTGCTGTTGACCACTAATGAACACCTGCTTGTGATACTCAGTAATTACTTTGTCGTCTATGTAACTTCTGAATACTCAAAGAGAGTAGAGTAAATACTGTTACCAATACTCTACCCAATACTAACATGAGCATGCCATCTTGCTTATAGCTATGCCTTTGGAGAAGTTCTTTATTTC
Organism: Mustela putorius furo; assembly: GCF_011764305.1. Classification (NCBI taxonomy): domain Eukaryota; kingdom Metazoa; phylum Chordata; class Mammalia; order Carnivora; family Mustelidae; genus Mustela; species Mustela putorius. Next base: position 517,965 of record NW_025422039.1, on the reverse strand, counting down.
AACCTGCTGTGAGAGCAAATATGTTTCCTAATTTCCCCTGGCTTTTCAATCAAAAATGAAGAAGTATTGCTTTTTGCCCTGAAACAAATAATACATTATATGTTAATTAAAAAATCACTGCTTTTTGAGGAAAATCTAATAACTCTGTCAAACCTGTCATTAAGAAAAAAGTCTGTATTGACCTGTACCCCTGGGGCAAATAATACATTATGTTAATAAAAATAATTAAAAAAAAATAAAGTCTGTACTAATGAGAAGACTTTAAAGATACTCTGATGAGAATAAAATATTCCTGGCCTTCGAAGTCTAGAAGGGTGGAGAGAGACTGCCTGCCTCTTGGCCACAGTTTAAATCCATGAATTAGTAACCACAAGAGTCAGTGGATCAGAGACAACGGATCACCAGATCAACTGATGGGTTTTTCATCAGCACACATGCTTACGAGGGCCAGCCAGCCCAAAAGCTCCACAATTCTGAAGGGCAATTGGCAATAGCATTCACTATGACTATGTTCCATACAGTCAGAAAGTCAGCTACATCCTCACTCCAATGACCAAATGTTTACAACTGAAAGCCAGCCAGTCAGTCCTTCAACATTCTTGTTTTTGAAAGCCCACCAATCCCTGAATCCATCTCCCAAGTCTTCTATCACTTCTTACATTCCTGTGCTGATTTAGAAGTATAGACCATCTTCGGTTAGTATGGTGGTCAAAGAAAGACAATATCAGACAATATCAATTCCTTCTCTTATTCCATTCTAAAAAGCTATATTTCTTTCTTTCTTTCTTTCTTTCTTTTCTTTTCTTTCTTATTTTTTTTTTTCATTTTTCCCTCTTCTATCTTCGCTGGCTTCGTGACTTGCTTTGACTCAGTAGCATATGGCAGAAGTCCCAGACCTTTAGGAAGTATGGCAGTTTCCACTTTCCTTCTTGAAGCTAATCATCACGCAGAAAGTTCAACTAATCTGAAATTACAAAGCTGGGAGGAAACTCAAACCAGGAGGAGAAAGCCCCATTTAATTCCAGACATGTGAGCAAAGTTTCCTTAGACCTTCTGGCCTATCCCATCACTGGCTGAATTTAGCCAGCCAAACAAGACTTTTTAGATAATGCCAAAGGGAAGCAGAGAATCCACTCACTCTGCCTACAAGAAACAATCATTTTAAGCCAGGAAGTTTTGGGTGTTTTTGTTATGCAGTAATAGATAGCTGAAACAGAAAGTGAGCCATAAATCAAGCTTGTTGTAGATACTGGCTAATCTCTTCTATCTCAAAAAGCTATGCAGCATGTGGAACCCTGAGAAGTTTTGCCACATTAATAACACTACAATGACCACTGTTTAATCTGATGTCTAAAAAGTATTTACCCACATACAACAATCTACCCCCATGACAGAGAAGCAATCCCAGCTCAACTACAGCTGTATGCTGGAAATTAAAAAGACTAAACTCCAATGACAGGGAAATTGTCCAGACAGTTTTTTATGGTAAGGATTCTATTTAAGAGATTCAACAGGTGACCAGATCTTGCTTTATCTCTGAAGTTCAGACATGGCTTGGGACCCTCCCTCATTCCCTCATGGCGCATTATAGCTCTGGGCCAAAGGGGTATTTTGGCTTGTCTGGTTGATACAGGTCAGAGCCAAGTACTGGGCTGCCCTGAGAGAGTTAAGAGGAGGAGGTTGGGGCTGCCAACTCTAAGAGAGGCAGACTGTCCCTGGCCAGCAAGCTTTTTAAAGCTTGCCCAACATAAAATACAGAAAAAACATGATGATACATGATGCTTTCAGGTAAGAGACTATTCCTCATGATAATGATAATGTGATCTATACTTCTAAAATCCTTATAAACTCTCATGAAATTGTTACTAAATGACCTGAGGACCAACTTGAATTTTCCCCTCATAAACTGGGATTATCAAATATCTAATGTCATGTAAAATGTATGCCTTAAAGGTAAGAACTGCATTTCCAAAAGTGAAGTAACCAGAAATACTTCTACACGTTCTCTAACAAGATTATGTTAAAAGAGATACCAATCAATGTCAGTCTTAAAATCATATTGAAAAGGATCATCTCCTGTATTTATACACTTATAATAAATGCTACAAGAATAAAACCACCAATACAAATTACCAGAATATTTGACCTATTTATTTCTACCTTTGGAACAAATGGACAAAACAGCTTACATTGTAAAGGTCCCACAGGCTAAAATACATCCATTCATTGGAGTAATACCAAGAAATAACACTTATGTTGACCACTGCACAGAAAGAATCTTTATACATGTCTGATCCCCAGATGCTTAACTGTTGCTGCACCACTGGTACGGTCAGCCAACAATAAATGGTGATTCTGCACTGAAGAGACTAAAGGCTTCAGTGGTCAAAAACGTTTTGACCAAATGAGGGAAACTGAGAAATTCTAATGAGGAAAATAATACAGATCTAACTAATGTGGAGAAGCTAAGAGAAGAACACTGACATCATACAGAGACAGCCTGTGAGTAATACTTAACCATTTAACTCTCACTTTTTTTTCAGAGAATCCATAAAAATTAATATATTCTTGGATGTCCTGGGTAGGCTACTTAAAGGGAGACTTCCCAGACTGGCTTCTGTTAGCTGCCAAAATACTAAGTTTACCTACAAAAACAGAAAAGTAAAGATTCACTGTTCTCATTGTAGCTATGATTTCCCATTTATCCTCATAAATGAATCCTGCATTTTAGCACTGCTCTATTGTATGAGTAAATTTGTGTAAAGGATATCTCTTAATTAGCATTTTGATGGAATATGGACTCCCTAATTACAGATAACCGTTCAGAGGCTCCAACAGCATGAGCAACATCTCTCACTATTTCATCTCATCATTCCCTTGGCTTGAAATTGTCTTTCCCTTCAAACTCTTGTCACACCCTGGGGGAGTCCTTGCAAGACTGTGACCATCCCATCTCACATGTCTGTGACAAGACTGGCCTCAACTTTCCACATGGTGCCTGCCAATCCATTTCATCCCAGAATCCCCCTTAAGGGAGCTTTAAGATTGACCAAAATATTCCCCTGAAGAGACTGAGAGCAGAGGTGGTGGGTGATTCCAGTATCTCAGACCATCGCCCTACCTCTTCTAGTGGCAAAATGTTCATACCATAAAACTAAAGAACTGCCATTTCTGGAAACCTCCAGGACATGTGCCCTCAATGTCACAAGTCCAATTCCCAGAGAAGCACTAGGGCCAGGAGAGGTGCAAGGTTTTGTGCTACAGATAACCTTTTCAAGGTACTGGAAGCCTGGTCATTTTAAAAATAAAATACTTTATAAAACAGAAAAGAATGGAGAATAATAAAAAAATAATACCTACCCCCCTGTTAATAAATAAAAGGTTACAAAGTATCTCTAAGACTTACTCTCAGTAAGTAAGAAAACTTACTCTAAATAAGTTTCTCTAAGTAAGTTTTCTTTCTTTCTTTCTTTCTTTCTTTTTTTAAATTTCAGTTCTCTTTAAGCAATGCAGTATTCTCCAGGAGCAGTAAGAGCTCAAATGTGGTCATACCTTCAACAACGCTTAAACACTTATTATGTACCAGGCACTATTCTTGGCATGCGGCTTATAGCAGTGAACAAAAGAAAACTCCATGTGTTCACCGAGGTTTACTTCTAGCTGGGGAAGGCAGGGTAGGTAGTAAGATACTTGTTATGGCAAACTGTGGTAAGTTCTAGGATAAAAACCTAAGAAAGAAAGCTGGAGAACTGATGGGGGTGCGGGTTGTCAAGGAAGTCCTCAAAGGACATTACACATGAGAAAACACTGAGGATATAATCAGATGAGCCATGTCACTACCTAGAGTAAAAGGATTTAAGGCAGAAAGACAAAAATATTTGTAGTATATACAAATACAATTGAAGCATATCCTAAACAAATTTCTGAAAAGATACCCTCACTATTATATATAATGCACTATTTTACCTTGCATATGAACATCTGAAAACAAATCCACTGAAAGAAGAGCCTACTAACAGATGTCATCCTACAATTTTAAAACCAAAGCCCCAGGAGTTAACAAAGAGGAACGGGATTGCTGGGTCACAGGGCTGGCCATCTGACAAGTGCCCACGCCAAATCGATAGGGCCCAGAGGCCACTAAAGTGGGAGGGAACATACCAGTTAGGGGAGCACAGGTACAACAAATGAGCTTAGCGATGACTGTCCTCTGTAGGCCAAGACTAATGGTAGGAGACACTGCTATGAACTGCTCACAGGCCAAAGATGATGGAATTCTGACGCCACAGATGGCGAGTGGCAACACTGACCATCAAAAGTAGAGCAAGTAGGGGGCCCCACCCCAGGAACACATCTAATACTAATTCATTCCCAAGGGCCCCAACTCCTACCACCAACCTACTGGGAGGCTGGGTTTCAACAAATGAATTCTGGCAGGATACATTCAGTCCACAACCACTGGAAACATAAAACGACCTCATCTGGATTTATAATGCACATGTAACAACTATAACGAAAGGAACATGCCAGGCAGGAGGGAAATGGACTTTTATGGCTACAAGGTTTTTGACATTTTATGTGAAATGGTACCTGGTTACCTCCAACTAGAAGGTGAAAAGTTGAAGATGTATACTGAAGTAGTTGCCCTAGCAATGGCTACACATATAAGGCAAAGAGATATTGCTAAAATGCCAACAGATCAATTAAAGTGGGATTCAAAAAATATTCAAATTCAACAGAAAAAGGGCAAGAAATCAGTAAACAGAAAAAGAGGGACCAAACATAAATAATGGAAGTATAGAACTAAATCCATCAACAGCTACATTAAATATGAAGGAAGGAAATGAGGAGAGGGATGGGAGTTTTCGAGAAGGCCAAGTATGGTCTTGAAAGGCTCTGGCCTCCTTGCAGGCATCTGCACGGTCTCCAGCAAGTGGCAGGGTACGCTCTCCATTAAACAGAAACGGCTGCTTCTGGCAGCCTGAAGAGTGAGAGTTAAACAGAACCTCTGGGCTAAAGAGTCTTGGGTAAACAGCTGCAAATTTCCCCATTCAAGATCCCAATTTTCCACTCGTTCTTTAGGAGATGCCTGAATTTCACACAAGAAGTCTGTAATGCCTGCCCCGCTGCAGTCTCCTGCTATCCTGAAGTTAAACCTTGGGCAGGACTTAACAGGACATAACCTCACTTCTCAGGACAGAAGAGTCTTCTGAATGCTTTTATGGAGGTCTACTATCCTTTACTGTGTGCCCCGAGTTGACAGCTAACTTGAACCTGTATCTTCGAGGCCTCTACAGCAGAAAGTCAGGAACTCCGCCACTCATAAACTTGTCATTGCCCCATCCTGTTCCACGTGCCACCACAACTACACAGGACAAATATACCCGTCCTCACCCTCCTCCATGCAGGACGACGAGGGCTAGCCTCAGACTATCAGCGAGGTGCCCTTCAGCGAAATGTGACTACTAAGCAATCGAGCTTTAAATTCCAAGTCAAATTCTCATTGAAGGGACCACTTTGGGTACCACTAGAACTACACTGGATTTGCACCAAAGCAGAGACAGACATGGAATTAGGCACAGATAGTTTATTTTGGAGGTCACCTCGGGAAACAGAGAGGGGAAGGACAGAGTTGAACAGTTAAGGAGGGACAGTTAATAAAGTGCCACTGGAGAGGACAATGGCTAAAGCAACTGTGGACTGTGAATGACGCTAAAGGACACACCTCAGTACACATTCTGTTCAGGGATGACCAGGGCAAAATTAACATTCAGTGAATTTTTTTTTTTTGAGGGGAGTGTAATCATTTTCTTACTGTTTGCTCACAATCCACTAGTACTGATGTTTTATCACTCCATGAAATATGGAGAATTACTACCCATGTTCTTTACAGGTCCTATTTCAAAATATAATTGTCCTTAGTATTTTCTCTCTATATATACTGAGTACCAAGTCAGGTGGTAATATATTTTTGCTTCCAGTATGAAATAATTTAAGAAACCGATAAAAATAGTTTTATACTTACCAATATTTTTACCCCTTCCCTTCTTTTTCTTCTGAATTTCCAAGACTCCTTTTGTTATCATTTTCTTGAAAAAAAAAAAAAAAAAAAAACTCCTTTAGCAACTGTTTGAAGATAGGTCACCAAGCAACAAACTGTATTCCTTTATCTGAGAAAATATTTTACTTTTATTTCCAAAAGCTATTTTTAATACAGATTCACAGTAGACAATTATTTAATGGTTTAGACAATTTTATGCCATATACTTCTGGCCTCCAAGGTTTCAGATGAGAAATCTCCTGCCATTTCTATCGGCGCTCCCTAAAAGTTAATAGTTTTTCTTGCACTTCTTTCAAGGTTTTTTTTTTTTTTTCCTGTTATTAGTTTCTAGGCTGATTAAAATGTGTCTCTGCATGGACTTGTATTAATTTATGCTCTGCTGGTTTACTTTTCTTCTTCAATCAGTGTATTTATGTTTTCTGCCAAATTTGAAAGATTTTCAAATACATACATACTTTTATTGTGCTTTGTTTTACTGCACTTCACAGATAATGCATTCGTTACAGATTAAAGTTTTGTGGTGATCCTGGGTCCAGCAACTCTGTTGGCACCATTTTTCCCAAAGCATCTGTTCACTTCATGTCTCTTTGTCACCCTTTGGTAAGTCTCACAACATTTCAAGCTTTTTCACTGTTACCATTTTTTTTATGGCAATGTAATCAGTCATCCTTGATGTTAGCATTTTAATTATTTGGGGGCACCAGAACTGTGCCCAGCCAAGACGATCACCTTAATCATACATGTGTGCGATGACTGTTCTACCGAACAACCATTCCCCCATCTCTCTCTCTCTCTCCAAGAGCTTCTCTATTCCTTGAGATACAACAATGTTGGAATTAGGCCAGTTTGTACCCTACAATGTCCTCTAGGTTTTAAACAAAAAGTCAACATGTCTCCTAAATTAAATCAAATGCTAGAAATGATTCAGCTGAGTGAAAAGGGCACATCAGAGGCCAAAACAGGCCAAAAGTTAGGCCTCCTCTGACACTCAGCCAAGTCATGAATGCAAAAGAAAAGTTCTGGAAGGAAATTAGAAGTACTAATTCAGTGGACACACAGATGTTAAGCAGAGCAAAACAGCCCTATTGCTGATCCAGAGAAAGTCTGTGTGATCTGGATATAAGATCAAACCAGCCACATTCCCTTAAGCCAAAGACTACTTCAGAGCAAGGTCCTACCTCTCTTCAATTCTGTGAAGGTTGAGGAAGGTGAGTGAGCTGCAAAAGAAAAGTTAGAAGGATAGGGAGGTTGGTTCATGACACTTAAGAAATAGAGCCATCTCCGAAGTATCAAAGTGCCAGGGGAGGCGGCAGGTGCTGATGGAGAAGCAGCAGCAAGCTCTCCAGGAGATGGAGCTGAGATCATTCAGGAAGGTGCTACACTGACCAATAGATTTTCAAGTAGACAAAGCAGCCTTCTACTAGAAGGTGATGCCATCTAGGACTTTCATAGCTGGAGAAAAGTCAATGCCTGGCTTCAAAGCTTTTAAAGACGGGCTGACTCTCAGCAGGGGCTAATGCAGCTGATGACTTTAAATTGAAACCAATATTCATCTATGATTCCAAAAATCTTGGGGTCCTTAATAAGTCTGCTCAATCTACTCTGCCTGTATCCTATCAATGGGACAATGAAGTCTGCATAACAGCACATCTGTTGACATCACAGTATATGGAATATTTTAAGTCAATTATTGACATGTATCACCCAGATCAAAAGATTCCTGCTCATTCGTCCAGTCACCCAAGAGCTCTGATGAAGACGGACAATGAGATTAATCTTGTTTTCATGTCTGCTAACACAACAGCCATTCTGCAGCCCAAGGATCAAGGAATAATGTTGATTTTCAAGTCTAACTATTTAAGAAATGCATTTGGGGTGTGTCTGGGTGGCTCAGTCGGTTAAGCACCCAAATCTTGATTCTGACTCAGGTTGTGATCTCATGGGTCATGAGAACAAGCTCCCCATCAGCACTCAGCTGGGAATGAGCTTGCTGAAGATTCTCTTTCTCCCCCTCCTACTGTGCCTTCCCCTGCTTGTGCTCCCTCTCTGTCTCTCAAAAAAGAAAAATAAAATAAATACATTTTAAAAGGCTCTAACTGCCATAAGTGATTTCCCTGACAGACCTGGGAAAAGTAATTGAAAGCCTTCTGAAAAGGATTCCCTATTCCAGATTCCCATGTGGTTCACGCGAAGAGGTCAATGTATCCACAGTAACAGGGGTTTGGAAGAAAGAGATTCCAAGCCTCAGGGAGGACTCTGAGGGGTTCAAGACCGCAGGGAAGGAAGTAACTGCAGCTGTGGTGGGAACAGCACAAGAACCAGAATTCGAAGTGGAGCCTGAGGATGTGACTGGACTGCTATAATCTCATGATAAAACCTGAACAGATGAGAAGTTGCTTCTTATGGATGAAAGGGAATCTACTTCTGAAGATGCCGTGGAGATGGCTGAAATGTCAAGAACAGACCTAGACTATTACAGAGTGTGGTTGATTAAGCAGCAGTGAGTTTGAAAGGACAGACTCCAGTTTTGAAAGAAGTTCTGTGGGCAAAATGCTATCAAGCAGCACCACATGCTACTGTTTGTGTAAGGAAGCATCAGCTGATACAGCAAAGTGTGCCTTGCTGCCATTAGAGTTGGCCACGGCCACCCAGCCTTCAGCAACCACCACCCCGACCAGTCCGCAGCCAACAACACTGAGGACCCACAACCAGCAAATAGAGTATGATTCCCTGAGAACTCAAGGACAATGGTAGCATATTTTGGGAATGAATTTTTTTTTTTTAAGATTTTGTTTATTTGACAGACAGAGATCACAAGTAGACAGAGGCAGGCAGAGAAAGAGGAGGAAGCAGGCTCCCTGAAGAGCGGAGAGCCCGATTAGGGGCTCCACCCCAGAACCCTGGGATCATGACCTGAACCAAAGGCAGAGGCTTTAACCCACTAAGCAACCCAGGCACCCTGGGAATGAAATATTTTAAAATCAAAGTGTGTACTATTTTTTTCTTTAGATATAATGCTACTGAGCACTTTAATAGGCTATGGTATGATATAAACGTAACTTTGATGAATACTAGGAAACAAAAAATGCATTTGACTTGCTTAACGGTGACATTCGCTTTATTGTCATGATCTGGAACTGAACCTGCAATATCTCTGAGGTATGCATGTGTCCGACAAAAACTATAATCCACAATGTACAAAGGACCTCAAAACTCATCAGCAAAACCACAACCCAGTTAGAAAATGGGAAAAAGTCAAGAAGAAGTATTTCAAAAAAGAGCAACACAAGACAGCCAATAAACAAACGAAAACATCTGAAACACCATTAGGGAATGCAAGCAGGACACCTGGGTGGCTCAGTGGGTTAAGCATCTGCCTTCAGCTCAGGTCATGATCCCAGGGTCCTGGGATGGAATCCTGCCTTGGGCTCCCTGTTCAGCAGGGAGCCTGCCACTCCCCCTATTGTGCTCTCTGACAAATAAAATCTTAAAAAAAAAAAAACTAAAATGACAACAAGCTATCACTATATACTTATCAGAGTTTTTCCAAGATTTTATTTATTTGACACAGACAGGGAGAGAGAGCAAGAATGAGCATGTGAACACACACAAGAAGCAGGTAGAAAGGCAAAGGTAGAGGGAGAAGCAGGCTCCCCACTGAACGAGGAACCCGATGCAGGGGCTCGATTCCAGGACCCCAGGATCATGATCTGAGCCAAAGACAGACCCTCAACCAGCTAAGCCACCCCTATCAGAACTGTTAAAACAAAAAAATAGTCCTAACACAAATGATGGTGAAGATACAGAGAAACTAGATGATTTTTATTATTTATATTTATTTTGGGGAAGGAATCTATATTTATTATTGGGAAGACAAAACAGTGCATTTGTAGCAACTTATTTGTAATAGCCCAAAACTGCAAAACCCCAGATCTATCAAAAAATGATTAAACAAAGTGTAATAAGTAAATAAAATTGAACACTACTGGGCAACTAAAAGGAACAAACCATTGATACAATAACTTAGATGAATATTCAAGGTGTTATGTTGAGGGAAAGAAACTAATCCCAAAGTGACATACATACAAATCTATGTAACATTTGAACTGACAGTGGCAGAGCGCACAGGAGTGAAGAGGCTGTGGTTATAAAAGGGCCAAAAGTAGAGGTCCTTATGATAATGAAACTATAGAGTATTTTGACTATGGGGCAGATACACAAAACCTACACAAGTGACAAAGTTGTACTGTACTAAATGTATGCAAACAAATGAAAAGAAGAAAAACTGGGGAAATCTTTCTAAGGCTCCCTCTCAAAATTTTATCAATGTTAATATCCTGGATATGATATATATACAACAGTTTTGCAAAATGTTACCATTAGTGAAAACTGGGTGAACTGTTCCCAGGACTTGCATATATCGTTTCTTAAAAGTGCACTGGAATCTATAGTCATCTAATAAAAAGAAGTATTTCAATTTAAAAAAATAGCAAGATGGTAGTTCACCTAAGAACTTGCTCAAAATAAAAGCATTAAAATAGAAGCTAGCGATTATCAGAAAGGATAAGAAAGCAAGAGTCAACACTATCCTATAAAAGAAATTCAATTTAAATTAAAAGAGAAATATAAACTACAGAAAGATGGAATTAGATATACCATACAAACAATAATCATAAGAAGCTGATGTAGTTATACTAATATAAAACAAAGTAGATTTCAGGAAAAGGAATTTCACCAGGAATAAAGAGGAAAATTTCACAATGAGAAAGAAGATACAACAATCTTAATGCAACTGTACCTAAAATGAGAGCTTCGTTATGTGAGAAACGGACAACAAAAAACAAAAAATCACAATTATACCTGGAAACTTCAACATACCTTTCTCAAGAGTTGATAAAACAACTGAAAGGGAAATGAAGCATGAATATGTATAAGCTGCAAAACATTATCAACCAACTGACATTTTAGAACATCTTGTGCAGCAACAGGAGAATACAGTCTTTCCAAGTTCACATGGAAAATTCACCAAGAAAAATAAACTTAAGAAAAACCATAAAGATTATATTCTCTGAACACCAAACAAGTCAGAAATGAGGAGTATCTGAAAAAAATTCCAAATATGTAGAAATCACACGTGCTTTTCTAAGTAACTCATGGGAGGGTGGGTCGAGAGATCTTAAGGTAAATTAGAAAATATTTTTAATTAAATGAAAATGAACCCATAACTTCCCAGAATTTCTAGATCCTGGAGTGAAAATCAGAACTTTAAAAAACTTATAATTAAAATGAAAACATTATTAAAGCCAATGAAAACCAGCTTTCATTTTAAGAAGTTAAAAAAAGAACCAACCCCAGAGTGAAGGAAAAGATAAAAATAGTAGAGAAGTGGACATAAGTCAATGAAATAGAAAAAGCACAGAGAAAAATCAGTGAAACCAAAAGTTCATTCTTTTGAAAAACATAATCAGTAAAACTGGTAAACTTCCTCCAAACCAAGGAAGGAAAAGAGAGAAAACAAATTACCAATGTAAAAACGCGAGGGGCAACCAGCACAGATCATACAGATGTCATTCTTTATGAATAATGACACAACCGTCTTGAACAAAGAATCTGCAAATCAAACTCAATAATATATAAAGGACAGATCACAACCAAGTGGATTTTTACAGAAATACAAGGTTGTTTGAACATTTAGATATATGTAAGTGTAATTAATAACTTCAGAAGAATTTCAGAAGGAATCATATGATTATTAGATTTTGTGCTTAAAAGGCCAAAAGAAAAAATATCGACATTTATTTATGATAAAACTCTGAGCAAACTCGAATTAAAAACAACATTCTGTACCTGAGAAACCCACAGTTGACATGAAACATACGGTAAATGACTCAGTGCTTTCCCTTAAGACAGAGTAAGGCAAGGATGTCTTTTGTCACCAGTTCTCTTCAGCATTGTAGTGAGAATGCAGAAAAGGAAAAAAAATGTGAACAGCCTCAAGGATGAAAAGAAAGAAGCAAGTACAGGTGACATAATCATATACAATCAGAAAATCTTATGGAGTCAAAAAAGCTACCAAGACGATGTTTGTTTATCAGATTACAGGAAACAAGGTCAATACACAAGGTTCAACCATATTGCTACAGATTAACAAAGACACTACCAGAAGTGAAATTATATAAATAATATTACTTATCATAGCTTTCAAAGCAAGAAAGGCTTAGGGACAAACCAAACAAAACAAAACAAAAATATTATATATATAATATATACATAAAATATATATTGTTATATTATATATATATATACAGTTATATTAATATTATACATAATATATACTGTTAATAACATTATATATATTATATATGTATTACTTAGGCAATACAAAATCCTGCTGAGAGAAAGACCGGATTAAATGGTGAGATAGATCATATTCATGGGTCAGAAAAGTTAGTATTATTAAAATGTCAACTTTCCCCAGACATACAGAATCAATAAAATCCTAAAAGCAATATTAAGGCAATCTTTGTGGGGTTTTTTTTGTATTTTTTTTAATTTTTCATTTTTTATAAACATATATTTTTATCCACAGGGGTACAGGTCTGTGAATCACCAGGTTTACACACTTCACAGCACTCACCAAAACACATACCCTCCCCAATGTCCATAATCCCACCCCCTTCTCCCAAATACCCTCCCCCCAGCAACCCTCAGTTTGTTTTGTGAGATTAAGAGTCACTTATAGTTTGTCTCCCTCCCAATCCCATCTTGTTTCATTGATTCTTCTCCTAACCACTTAAGCCTCCATGTTGCATCACCACTTCCTCATATCAGGGAAATCATATGATATTTGTCTTTCTCTGCTTGACTTATTTCGCTAAGCATGATACGCTCTAGTTCCATCCACGTTGTCGCAAATGGCAAGATTTCATTTCTTTTGATGGCTGCATAGTATTCCATTATGTATATATACCACATCTTCTTGATCCATTCATCTGTTGATGGACATCTAGGTTCTTTCCATAGTATGGCTATTGTGGACATTGCTGCTATAAACATTCGGGTGCACGTGCCCCTTTGGATCACTACGTTTGTATCTTTAGGGTAAATACCCAATAGTGCAATTGCTGGTTCATAGGGCAGTTCTATTTTCCACATTTTGAGGAACCTCCATGCTGTTTTCCAGAGTGGCTGCACCAGCTTGCATTCCCACCAACAGTGTAGGAGGGTTCCCCTTTCTCCGCATCCTCGCCAGCATCTGTCATTTCCTGACTTGTTGATTTTAGCCATTCTGACTGGTGTGAGGTGATATCTCATTGTGGTTTTGATTTGTATTTCCCTGATGCCGAGTGATATGGAGCACTTTTTCATGTGTCTGTTGGCCATCTGGATGTCTTCTTTGCAGAAATGTCTGTTCATGTCCTCTGCCCATTTCTTGATTGGATTATTTGTTCTTTGGGTGTTGAGTTTGCTAAGTTCTTTATAGATTCTGGACACTAGTCCTTTATCTGATATGTCATTTGCAAATATCTTCTCCAATTCTGTCAGTTGTCTTTTGATTTTGTGAACTGTTTCCTTTGCTGTGCAAAAGCTTTTGATCTTGATGAAATCCCAATAGTTCATTTTTGCCCTTGCTTTCCTTGCCTTTGGCGTTGTTCCTAGGAAGATGTTGCTGCGGCTGAGGACGAAGAGGTTGCTGCCTGTGTTCTCCTCAAGGATTTTGATGGATTCCTTTCGCACATTGAGGTCCTTCATCCATTTTGAGTCTATTTTTGCCTGTGGTGTAAGGAAATGGTCCAATTTCATTTTTCTGCATGTGGCTGTCCAATTTTCCCAGCACCATTTATTGAAGAGGCTGTCTTTTTTCCATTGGACATTCTTTCCTGCTTTGTCGAAGATTAGTTGACCATAGAGTTGAGGGTCTATTTCTGGGCTCTCTATTCTGTTCCATTGATCTATGTGTCTGTTTTTGTGCCAGTACCATGCTGTCTTGATGATGACAGCTTTGTAACAGAGCTTGAATTCCGGAATTGTGATGCCACCAACGTTGGCTTTCTTTTTCAATATCCCTTTGGCTATTCGAGGTCTTTTCTGGTTCCATATAAATTTTAGAATTATTTGTTCCATTTCTTTGAAAAAGATGGATGGTACTTTGATAGGAATTGCATAAAATGTGTCGATTGCTTTAGGTAGCATAGACATTTTCACAATATTTATTCTTCCAATCCAGGAGCATGGAACATTTTTCCATTTCTTTGTGTCTTCCTCAATTTCTTTCACGAGTACTTTATAGTTTTCTGAGTATAGATTCTGTGCCTCTTTGGTTAGGTTTATTCCTAGGTATCTTATGGTTTTGGATGCAATTGTAAATGGGATTGACACCTGAATTTCTCTTTCTTCTGTCTTGCTGTTGTTGTAGAGAAATGCAACTGATTTCTGTGCACTGATTTTATATCCTGACACTTTACTGAATTTCTGTATAAGTTCTAGCAGTTTTGGAGTGGAGTCTTTTGGGTTTTCCACATATAGTATCATATCTTCTGTGAAGAGTGATAATTTAACTTCTTCTTTGCCGATTTTGATGCCTTTAATTTCCTTTTGTTGTCTGATTGCTGAGGCTAGGACCTCTAGTACTATGTTGAATAGCAGTGGTGATAATGGACATCCCTGCCATGTTCCTGACCTTAGCGGAAAAGCTTTCAGTTTTTCTCCATTGAGAATGATATTTGCAGTGGGTTTTTCATAGATGGCTTTGATGATATTGAGGTATGTGCCTTCTATCCCTAGACTTTGAAGAGTTTTGATCAGGAAGGGATGCTGTACTTTGTCAAATGCTTTTTCAGCATCTATTGAGAGTATCATATGTTTCTTGTTCTTTCTTTTATTGATGTGTTGTATCACATTAACTGATTTGAGGATGTTGAACCAACCTTGCAGCCCTGGAATAAATCCCACTTGGTCGTGGTGAATAATCTTTTTAATGTACTGTTGAATCCTATTGGCTAGTATTTTGTTGAGTATTTTCGCATCTGTGTTCATCAAGGATATTGGTCTATAGCTCTCTTTTTTGGTGGGATCCTTGTCTCGTTTTGGGATCAAGGTGATGCTGGCCTCATAAAATGAGTTTGGAAATTTTCCTTCCATTTCTATTTTTTGGAACAGTTTCAGGAGAATAGGAATTAGTACTTCTTTAAATGTTTGGTAGAATTCCCCCGGGAAGCCATCTGGCCCTGGGCTTTTGTTTGTTTGGAGATTTTTAATGACTGTTTCAATCTCCTTACTGGTTATGGGTCTGTTCAGGCTTTCTATTTCTTCCTGGTTCAGTTGTGGTAGTTTATATGTTTCTAGGAATGCATCCATTTCTTCCAGATTGTCAAATTTATTGGCATAGAGTTGCTCATAGTATGTTCTTATAATAGTTTGTATTTCTTTGGTGTTAGTTGTGATCTCTCCTCTCTCATTCATGATTTTATTTATTTGGGTCCTTTCTCTTTTCTTTTTGATAAGTCGGGCCAGGGAGTTATCAATTTTATTAATTCTTTCAAAGAACCAGCTCCTAGTTTCGTTGATTTGTTCTATTGTTTTTTTGGTTTCTATTTCATTGATTTCTGCTCTGATCTTTATGATTTCTCTTCTGCTGGGCTTAGGGTTTCTTTCTTGTTCTTTCTCCAGATCCTTTAGGTGTAGGGTTAGGTTGTGTACCTGAGACCTTTCTTGTTTCTTGAGAAAGGCTTGTACTGCTATATATTTTCCTCTCAGGACTGCCTTTGTTGTGTCCCACAGATTTTGAACCGTTGTATTTTCATTATCATTTGTTTCCATGATTTTTTTCAATTCTTCTTTAACTTCCCGATTGACCCATTCATTCTTTAGAAGGATGCTGTTTAGTCTCCATGTATTTGGGTTCTTTCCAAACTTCCTTTTGTGGTTGAGTTCTAGCTTTAGAGCATTGTGGTCTGAAAATATGCAGGGAATGATCCCAATCTTTTGATACCGGTTGAGTCCTGATTTAGGACCGAGGATGTGATCTATTCTGGAGAATGTTCCATGTGCACTAGAGAAGAATGTGTATTCTGTTGCTTTGGGATGAAATATTCTGAATATATCTGTGATGTCCATCTGGTCCAGTGTGTCGTTTAAGGCCTTTATTTCCTTGCTGATCTTTTGCTTAGATGATCTGTCCATTTCAGTGAGGGGAGTGTTAAAGTCCCCTACTATTATTGTATTATTGTTGATGTGTTTCTTTGATTTTGTTATTAATTGGTTTATATAGTTGGCTGCTCCCACGTTGGGGGCATAGATATTTAAAATTGTTAAATCTTCTTGTTGGACAGACCCTTTGAGTATGATATAGTGTCCTTCCTCATCTCTTATTATAGTCTTTGGCTTAAAATCTAATTGATATGATATAAGGATTGCCACTCCTGCTTTCTTCTGATGTCCATTAGCATGGTAAATTCTTTTCCACCCCCTCACTTTAAGTCTGGAGGTGTCTTCGGGCTTAAAATGAGTTTCTTGGAGGCAACATATAGATGGGTTTTGTTTTTTTTATCCATTCTGATAGCCTGTGTCTTTTGACAGGGGCATTTAGCCCATTAACATTCCGGGTAACTATTGGGAGATATGAATTTAGTGCCATTGCATTGCCTGTAAGGTGACTGTTACTGTATATGGTCTCTGTTCCTTTCTGATCTACCACTTGTAGGCTCTCTCTTTGCTTAGAGGACCCCTTTCAATATTTCCTGTAGAGCTGGTTTGGTATTTGCAAATTCTTTCAGTTTTTGTTTGTCCTGGAATCTTTTAATCTCACCTTCTATTTTCAATGATAGCCTAGCTGGATATAGTATTCTTGGCTGCATGTTTTTCTCATTTAGTACTCTGAAAATATCATGCCAGCTCTTTCTGGCCTGCCAGGTCTCTGTGGATAACTCAGCTGCCAATCTAATATTTTTACCATTGTATGTTACAGACTTCTTTTCCCGGGCTGCTTTCAGGATTTTCTCTTTGTCACTGAGACTTGAAAATTTTACTATTAGATGACGGGGTTTGGGCCTATTCTTATTGATTTTGAGGGGCATTCTCTGAACCTCCTGAATTTTGATGCTCGTTCCCTTTGCCATATTGGGGAAATTCTCCCCAATAATTCTCTCCAGTATACCTTCTTCTCCCCTCTCTCTTTCTTCTTCTCTGGAATCCCAATTATTCCAATGTTGTTTCGTCTTCTGGTGTTACTTATCTCTCTAATTCTCCCCTCGTGGTCCAGTAGCTGTTTGTGGCTCTTTTGCTCAGCTTCTTTATTCTCTGTCATTTGGTCTTCTTTGTCACTAATTCTTTCTTCTGCCTCATTTATCCTAGCAGTGAGAGCCTCCATTTTTTATTGCACCTCATTAATAGCTTTTTTGATTTAAACTTCGTTAGATTTTAGTTCTTTTATTTCTCTAGAAAGGGCTTTTATATCTCTCGAGAGGTTTTCTCTAATATCTTCCATGCCTTTTTTGAGCCCGTCTAGAACCTTGAGAATTGTCATTCTGAACTCTAGATATGACATATTACCAATGTCTGTATTGATTAGGTCCCTAGCCTTCGGTACTGCCTCTTGTTCTTTTTTTTTGTGTTGAATTTTTCCATCTTGTCATTTTGTCCAGATAAGAGTATATGAAAGGGCAAGTAAAATACGAAAAGGGTGGCAACAACCCCAGGAAAATATGGTTTAACCAAATTAGAAGAGATCCAAAATCGTGAGGGGGTAGAAAGGGGATAAAAAGAGGTTCAAAAAGGAGGAAAGAAAAAAGAAAAAAGAAAGAAAAGAAAAGAATTTAAAAAAAGAAAACACCTAAGAAAAATGTAAAAAAGAAAAATATATATATTAGATAAACTAGTAAAAAATCTTTAAAAAAGAAAAAGGTAATAGTTAAAAAAATTTACCCGAAGGCGAGAAAAAAAAACATAAAATGAAAAAGAAAGAAATTACTTTAACTGCAAGACTAAAAAAAATCACAGGGAAAAAGCCATGAGTTCCATGCTTGGCTTTCTCCTCCTCTGGAATTCTGCTACTCTCCTTTATTGAAACCACACTCCTTGGTAGGTGAACTTGGTCTCGGCTGGATTTCTTGTTGATCTTCTGGGGGAGGGGCCTGTTGTAGTGATTCTCAAGTGTCTTTGCCCCAGGTGGAATTGCACCGCCCTTTACAGGGGCCCAGTTGAGTAATCCGCTCCGGTTTGCTTTCAGGAGCTTTTGTTCCCTGAGCGCTTTCCGTAGAGTTCCGGAGGGCGGGAATACAAATGGCCGCCTCCTGGTCTCCAGCCCGGAGGAGCCGAGAGCCCAGGGCTGCACTCCTCAGTGCGCCCTCAGAGAACAGCGCCCAGTTACTTCCGTCTGCCTGACCTCCGGCCACGCTCTGAGCTCATTGAGCCTGCGACCGGTTCAAGGTCACCCCAAGCTGTGAGCTTACTGTCCGCTCTGTCTCTGTAGCCGGCTTTCCCGTTCCAATACCCGCAAGCTCTGTGACATTCAGACACCCCCGATACTTCTGTGACCCTGCGGGACCTGAGGCCACGCTGACCCCGCGTGGGCTTCCTCCCGGTTTAGCCTCTGGAGCGATGTCCCTCAGCGGAACAGACTTTTAAAAGTCCTGATTTTGTGCGAGGTTGCTCCGCTGCTTGCAGGGAGCGGGCCCCTCCCCCCGGGGTCTATCTTCCCGTCGCTTTGGATTCACTTCTCCACCGGTCCTACCTTTCAGAAAGTGGTTGTTTTTCTGTTTCCAGAATTGCTGTTCTTCTTCTCTTCGATCTGCCGTTGGATTTTCAGGTGTTTGCAATCTTTAGATAAGCTATCTAGCTGATCTCTGGCTAGCTGAAGTAGTCTCAGCCTGCTACTTCTCTGCCATCTTGACTCCTCCGCCTTTCTCTAAAATTTTATATGTGAGTTAGCTCAATTGGTTAAGCGTCTGCCTTCTCCTCAGGTCATGATCCCAGGGTCCTGGGATCCAGTTTGGCATCTGGCTCCTTGTTAAGCAAGGCTTCTGCTTCTCCTTCTCTCTCTCAAATAAATAAACTCTTTAAAATTCTATAGGTGAGTCTGCCTTTTTTTCCACTGTATATTTTTTCCTGTTTTGTCAAAGGTTATTTGACCATAGAGTTGAGGGTCCATATCTGGGCTCTCTACTCTGTTCCACTGTTCTGTGTGTCTGTTTTTATACCAGTACCATGCTGTCTTGGTAATCACAGCTTTGTAGTAAAGCTTGAAATCAGGTAACGTGATGCCCCCAGCTTTATTTTTGTTTTTCAACATTTCCATAGTGATTCGGGGTCTCTTCTGATTCCATACAAATTTTAGCATTATTTGCTCCAGTTCTTTGAAGAATACCGGTGGAATTTTGATCAGAATAGCATTAAAAGTATATATGGCTCTAGGCAGTATAGACATTTTAACAATGTTTATTCTTCTGATCCAAGAGCATGGAATGGTCTTCCATCTTTTTGTGTCTTCTTCAATTTCTTTCATGAGTGTTCTGTAGTTCCTCGAGTACAGATCCTTTACCCCTTTGGTTAGGTTTATTCCCAGGTATCTTATGGTTCTTGGTGCTATAGTAAATGGAATTGATTCTCTAATTTCCCTTTCTGTATTTTCATTGTTAGTGTATAAGAAAGCCACTGATTTCTGTATATTGACTTTGTATCCTGCCACGTTGCTGAATTGCTCTATTAGTTCTAGTAGTTTGGGGGTGGAGTCTTGGGCTTTCCATATAAAGAATCGTGTCATCTGCAAAGAGAGAGAGTTTTGCTTCTTCATTGCCAATTTGGATACCTTTTATTTCCCTTTGTTGTCTGATTGCTGTTGCTAGGACTTCTAATACTATATTGAACAAGAGTGAGAGTGGGCATCCTTGTTGTGTTCCCGATCTCAACAGGAAGGACGCAAGCTTTTTCCCATTGAGGATGATATTTGCTGTGGGTCTTTCATAGATAGATTTGATGAAGTTCAGGAATGTTCCCTCTATCCCTATACTTTGAAGCATTTTAATCTGGAACAGATGCTGGGTTTTGTCAAATGTTTTTTCTGCATCAATTGAGAGGACCATGTGGTTCTTCTTCTCTTATTAATTTGTTCTATCACATTGATTGATTTGCAAATGTTGAACCATCCTTGTAACCCATGGATGAATCCCACCTGGTCATGGTGGGTAATATTTTTAATGTACTTTTGGATCCTGTTTGCTAGGATCTTGTTGAGAATCTTAGCATCCATATTCATCAATGATATTGGTCTGAAATTCTCCTTTTTGGTAGGGTCTTTGCCTGGTTTGGGGATCAGGGTAATGCTGGCTTCATAGAAAGAATCAGGAAGTTTTCCTTCTGCTTCAATTTTTTGAAACAGCTTCAGGATCTATAATGAACTCCTCAAACTCAACACACACAAAACAGACAATCATATCAAAAAATGGGCAGAACATATGAACAGATAGTTCTCCAATCAAGACATACAAATGGCTATCAGACACATGAAAAAATATTCATTATCACTAGCCATCAGGGAGATTCAAATTAAAACTACATTGAGATATCACCTTACACCAGTTAGAATGGCCAAAATTAGCAAGACAGGAAACAACATGTGTTGGAGAGGATGTGGAGAAAGAGGAACCCTCTTCCACTGTTGGTGGGAATGCAAGTTGGTGCAGCCTCTTTGGAGAACAGTGTGGAGATTACTCAAGAAATTAAAAATAGAAATTCCCTATGACCCTGCCATTGCACTACTGGGTATTTACCCCAAAGATAGAGATGTAGTGAAAAGAAGGGCCATCTGTACCCCAATGTTTATAGCAGCAATGACCACAGTCGCCAAACTGTGGAAAGAACCAAGATGCCCTTCAACGGATGAATGAATAAGGAAGATGTGGTCCATATACACTATGGAGTATTATGCCTCCATCAGAAAGGACGAATACCCAACTTTTGTAGCAACATGGACGGGACTGGAAGAGATTATGCTGAGTGAAATAAGTCAAGCAGAGAGAGTCAATTATCATATGGTTTCACTTATTTGTGGAGCATAACAAATAGCATGGAGGACATGGGGAGTTAGAGAAGAGAAGGGAGTTGTGGTAAATTGGAAGGGGAGGTGAATCATGAGAGATTATGGATTCTGAAAAACAATCTGAGGGGTTTGACGTGGCTGGGGGGTGGGAGGTCGGGGTACCAGGTGGTGGGTATTGTAGAGGTCATGGATTGCATGGAGCACTGGGTGTGGTGAAAAAATAATGATACTTTTATGCTGAAAATAAATAAATTAAAATATATATATATACAAAAAATTCTATAGGTGTTACCCACTCGCCAACCACCAACTTCACCCAGTTCCCTGCATCGATGTTTATATATGGACTTACTGATTGCTTAGCTTCCCAGCACAGAATCAAGTCATCAGCTGAGAGCAGAGACTAGCATAAAATACATCATTATTCCTCCTCTGTGACCCCTCCTTCCCCTTCTGCTTCCACCTTTTCCTTCCTCTTAAAGCTTTCTCTTACGCACTCGGGAGCTCACGGGATTATGCTTTATCCCAACCACTCCTTTGAGGTGGAAGGCCCCTCCTCCTGTCCGGCTGCCAAATCCAATGGTCCCTTCTTAGACTTCAGTTCCCATGACTTATCAGTAGCCTCTTCCACAGCTGACCACCTTCTTCTTCTTGAAACACTTTCTTCCCTTGACTCCAGAACACAAGGTACTCCTGGCTCCCCGTAGCACTGTCACCATGACGTCCCAGCTCCTTCATCTGATTCCTCCTCATCTTCTAGACTAAGAGCAGCCTTGGCTTCATCCTTGGGCTCCTCCCCTTTCCTGTATGAACTCACTCTTCTGGATATTGCAACCTGTTTCTTGTACATTTTGTACATTCAGATCTCCAGCAGGTGTCCGGTGCCCAACATTGAGAAAACAGAGCCCCTGTCCCCCTGGACCGTATCTGTTGTTCTCACAGCCATCCCCCTCATGGACTGGGCATCTCCATCACCCCAGGTGCTCAGACCACAAATCTCGCATCATTCTTGACCCCTTTCTTTCCCTTATGCCCCATATCCAATGTGGAGGCAAATCCTATAGGTTCCTCTTCCAGAACACATCTAGAACCTAACTGTACACCACAGCTACCCACCCGCAGCCAGGTCACGATCATGCCTCTTGTGGGTCACTCTAAGAATCCCTTGACCGGTTCCTCTACCCCTACCCTTGTTCCTCATCAGCAACTGGGGGGATTCTGTTAATGGTACTGTGTAACTTCTAATCCTGTTGAGGGCCTTGAGGTCAGATCCTGGTACTCCCATCTTCAAAACTCTGCTCTGGTTTCCATTTTTACTTAGAGTAAAACCTAAATTCCCTATAAGACTCAAAAAGCTCTGAACGGTCTACCCTCCTTAGACCATGCCCGCATCTGGTCTCTTGCTTTGTGTCTGATTCAGCCACACAATGAATCGCCTCATTGCCATTTGTTGAAAAGTCTTCAACCTCAGGCCATTTGCACTTGCTTTTCTCTCTTTTCAGAACAACAGTTTTTCAGGCATACACATGACTCACACCCCAGTCCCCCCATCTCCTTCATGCCTTTACTCAGAGAGTGCTGGGGGCATCCTCTATCTGAACTTGCCGTGTCCCCTCTGATGCTTCCTCATAGCCTTTCCTGACTTACTTGCTTCCCATAACATTACCATTGTTTAACCTACTCTGTATTTTACTTTATAATCCTTGTTAATTTCTCTGCCTCCCTGCTAGAGTATCTGTAGCACAAGGACAGAAATTTTCATCTCCTTTATTTATTGCTATATTCTTAGGACACATTGCAGATGTTCCACTCATGTGGTTGAGTGGATGGGATGTTCAGTCCAGAGGCCAGGAGGTGCAGTGTCTAAGATTATGGGCTTGGGAGTAGGATGGCCTGAGCTGGGATCTGAGCTACCCTAATCGTCCTACCTGTGTTACCTTGCACAAGTTATTTCCCTTTCTGTCTTATTTCCACATATATACAACAGATTTGATCATTGTCCCTATATCATTGGATTGTCATAGTCAATCCTTTATATGATGGATGGAAAGCAGTTAGCACAATAACCGACATGCCTGCATAACCACTGGGAAGGGGTCTGTACAAACAAAAGCCCCCTGCTTCAGCTGCTTTTACCTACCAATGGTGGTGCCCTGGGAGTGGCCAACATAGTACAGCTTATCCTGTCCAGTTTTCTTTAAAATGAAATCAATCGTGGCTGGGAGGTCGTATTTAGCCATCTCATCAAAGTTGCAAGATAAACGAAGACAAAATAAAACTAAATACTTTCCCTTGCTATAATTTCTAAAAGCCAAGCCTATTTATAGCTAAGCCTGTCTCTGGGAAAATAGAAAACTGGCTTCTCTAAGCATTGCTGCTTATAGACTGGGAGGGAGTGTCATGTGCTTTTGCGGGGCTGGCTTCTTATCAAGAGCTGATGTCATTTCTGAAATGGAGCATTACAGCTGCACCTTAATCCAAACAAGATAGCCTCTGTCAGTGGGGATTCTTGCTATCCCTAAAAATGAATGTCAGACTTAATCATCATTTGTACACAGATTATACACAATCTGGGGTCAATTGAGATGAGTCAGAGCGCCCTTTCTTTTACTACTCAGAGATCAGCCAGAATGGTCTTTGGAAAATGGAAATGGGATTCTGCCAATGCCTTTTTGGAAACTGCTTGGCAACTTCTCATTGTGGGAAGAATGAGCTCTGAAGGCCTCAGTGTGGCCCACGTAGCCCACCTGACCTGTCTTTCTTTCTCATGCCCCCCCCCCCAAGACACGAGCTTCCTTGTGGGCCCTAGAACACTTAGAGCACTTTTCTAGGCTTTAGCAGCATCACTGAAATCTCTTCTGTTTCCGCCTCCATCAGCACTTTATAGGAATGGGGCATGAGAGTGCCAGAGAAAGAAAACCTTCGAAAAGCTTGCCATGGTGTCCATATTAACTCCCTCACACTCTCCTCACTATTGATGGTGACTTGCATTCTTGAAACCCCAACTGAGCTTGGATATCTTCCCAAATCTCGACGGATCTTCCTTTTGGAATCTGCTAAGGTACCAAATTTCCTTGCTTCGGTCATTTCGCTCATTCCATTTGAAAAGGTAATCTGATCATCACGTGTACTGAGATCATGGGGGGAAAGCTACCCTTGGACTCAGAATCCAAGAAGGGATTAGAATAAAAAGGACTTGCTTCTTCCCTCCTGAGAGTGTAATGTATTAAAATGGGACTGGATTGGAACAGGCAAACATAAATACCCATGCTTTTTAAACTCGATTTTATTTTTCTTGTCCATTTTTCCTTGTCCCTTTTCTTTACCTGATAGCCCAGAATTCCACGGAGTCTCTGGAGAAATATAGGTTTCTCCTGGCCCAGGTGTTCCCCCTGCTGTTCCCCAGCCACACGTCGTAGCCCGCATCTGCCAGAATGAAGGCCCGGCTGTTTGGGGGCAAATTGGAGATCCAGTTTGTGGCTGACATGAACAAACTGCGTTGCAGAAATGCAACAGGTCTCTGGCCTGAGGGAGAAAATCGTATCCAAGCTTTATATCCTCTTTCCTCATTCTCAGGTAAACATGGAAACAGGATATAGACTTTCGGATGACTAGAATGAAATACTTCTGCTTGATTGAGTTGAATATTTGAATACATCATCTTAATTATGGTGGTGGTTTATCAAGCAACACAACATATCAGATTGTGCATTTGAGACGTGCAGTTTAACCTCGGAAGACTATTGAGAAACTTGTATTCTAAGGAAATTCAGTGTGATGTTAATTTAAGTGGCTTGTGAGTGGTAAGTGATAGGTGATCTTGCTTAATTTTATTCTCCTTGTACTTCACAATTTTCCTGTGATGAGAACAAGATAAAATTTTTGTTTAAGTGAGGAAATGAGCCTCAGATCGCCTCCCTTTCCTCCCCATGGTAACACACATTCTGGCTAACTCTTCCTGATCCTCCAGGACTCAGCTAAGTCATTATTTCTAGAGCAAGTTTTCCTTGATCTCCACCAGCTGAGTTAGGCCCCTGTACCAGAACTTCTGGTTTAATGTCCTCTGTAGAGTTCTAGCATTGCACTTATCATGAATCCTTATAACTATCTGTTCATGATTCCACTGACTTCATGGTGATCTCTCTCAAGACTGGAGATAAAGTCTCATCATGGTTGCATTTCTAGAATGAGCAAGACTCACTTAAGTCCTTAGGGAGAAATGAAAGGAGGAAGGGAAGAAGGAAAGAAAAAGGATGGAATGAAGGGAAGAAAAGAGAAGGGAGAAAAAGGAAAGGATGGAGGATTATACCTATATTCTCTGAATTTTTCTTCTCATAAGGAATTCTGTTGATCCCAAGGATATAACCATCTTCTGTTATGACATCATACTCTTCACTTGGGTGAGATCTCCCCAGTAGGAGATCATCTGACTCTGATGAAGAAAAACAAAGCTTCTAGTTTCAGTTGAGTTTTTAAATGCATCTAGTAAGTAGATAAGTTACTCTAGACTGGTCATGTAAAAGCTTCAGCTTGCCATGATTCTAAGTCATGGTAGTAGCTCTTGGTTCTGTGGGTTCCCTGCCCCACAACTCTGGTAACTTACACTATTCATGGTCACTTCAGGGCTTAGAGGATATAATTTTTCAAAGTAAGCATGTGTGGTTCCAAGTGCAGATATCAAACTTGCCACGGTTAATAGCAACCACATTTTGCTCTTGTCTGAAACAGAAGAAACCATGGAAGTGGTTAGCCTATGACACTTTCGTAATACTTGTGTTCTGTGCTAGTTTTACCTTCATGCAAGGTTTGATTATATTCTGTTTTGGGCAATAAACTGGGACATGTGATGGTCGGCATAGGTATTTTAATGCTTCACATGTTTCACTCTCCTTGATGCCTTTTAAGAACATTTCCTACTTGGTTTTCAAGTCATATTGAGCTCAGCTTAATTGATCAAAATGTCTTCTAATTGTCTGGCATAATATTATGTTCTTATTAGGCCTTTAAGGCTTTTGTCAACTTTTTTTGAGAGCCCCAAGTCATGTGTGTGTGTTGGGGTTGGGTGGCATTGTGTCAACATTTCATTCTTTTAGATTCTATCTCAATACAACATGTGTTCAAACCCATCATGATGTCTTTAATATTGTTTATTATAGCTACCCCATAAATGCTTATTAATCTGAGGTAATTATATGGACTTATGGCCACCAACAGTTGCTCAAAATATCTAACAACAAAGTATCTAACAACAAAGAGGAAAACCCGTATCATGATATTAAAAGAATTTTAGTGATTTTCGAATTCAACCCCCTCATATTCTACAGGTAAGAAACAACAACCTACTTCTCAGAGAAGTTAAATATCATTTCAAGGGGACCACATTACTGCTATTATGTATGTGATCAGTCTTTCACATAATGTCCTCTCAAATTTGGTAGGCTTTTATAAGCTATTTTATAAAATCAAAAAACAGGGGCTCCTGGGTGGTGCAGTTGGTTAAGTGTCTGACTCTTGGTTTGGGCTCAGGTCCTGATCTCAGGGTGGTGAGTTTGAGCCCCATGTCAGGCTCCACAGGCATCAGGGTGTCTGGTGGACATTCTCTCTCCCTCTAACTCTACCCCTCCTGCTTTTTGTTTCTCTCTTACTCTTTCTAAAATAAATATGTCTTTTTACAAAATTAAAAAACATGAGGGGGGTGGGTTTATGGACATTGGGGAGGGTATGTGCTTTGGTGAGTGCTGTGAAGTGTGTAAACCTGGCGATTCACAGACCTGTACCCCTGGGGATAAAAATATATGTTTATAAAAAATAAAAAATTTTAAAAAAAAGTAAAAATACATGTTAACTTCCATAAAATATCTGTAGCTTCTATGACAAAGGATTACTTTCTTTAATATCTATTAGCTTTTATTAATCAGTAAGAAAAAAGACAAACAAATCAATAAATACAGGCTGAGCACCTGAAAAAGCTTTCCTAGAGAGAAAAGTGGCCTAAAACCTTACAACTTAAAAACATTTGTAAATATTCTGTTACATTTATAATAGATGAAATGAAACTATAATGTTATAATACCTATCAAATCAAGTTTGATAATTCATAGTGATGGCAAAATTGGGTAGTGTTTGTGGGAGTGTAAGTTTTTGCTAGGTTTTTCAAGAGGAACCTGGCAATATTTATGAAAATTTAAAATGCATAACTCTTCTATTCCACATTTAGATTTTAATCTCAGCTATAACCACAAATGTATCTAAAACAGTCTATATGTATGAGGATTTTCACTACAGCATTGTATATAACAGAAAAGATTGGAAATGACTTAAGTAAGTGCCTATCAGTAGAGAACATAATCTTATAAATCATCGTGCAAACCATACAACAGAATGTGATACTTCTTGTTTAAAAAAAGTGAGATGCAAATCAAAACTGCAATGAAATACCTCACACCTGTTAGCATGGCCATTATCAAAAAGACAAGAAATGACAAGTGTTGACCTGGGTGTAGAGAAAAGGGAGACCTCGTGCACTGTTGGTGGGAATGTAAATTGGTACACAAACAGTATGGAAGTTCTTCAAAAGAGTTATAAATAGAACTGTCATATAATTCAACAATTCCACTTCTGAGTATTTATCCAAAGGGGGAAAAACACACTAAATCAAAAAATATTGCCACCCCCATGTTCACTGCAGAATTATTTATGGTAGTTAAGACATGGAAGCACTGTAAGTGTCCACTAATGGAAAAATGAATAAAGAAAATGTCACACACACACACACACACACACACACACAGGAATACTATTCAGCCTTTAAAAAGAAGGAAATCTTGCCTTTTGTGACAACATAGATAGACCTCAAGGGCATGGTGCTAAGTGAAATAAGTCAGACAGCAAAAGACGAATACTATATGATCTCATTAGGTGTGGTATCTCAAACAAACAAACAAAAAAACCCAAACAAAACCTAAACAACTGAACTCATGGATACAGAGAACACAGGGGTGTTTACCAGAGGCAGGGAGGTAGAGGGGGAATGAAATGAGAGAGGTGGATTAAAAAGTACAAACTCCCAGCTATAAAATAAATAAGTCAGGGGGATATAACGTACAGCATGGGGACTATAGTTGATAACAATAATGTATTTTTTAAAGTTGCTAAGAGAGTAGATCTTTTTTTTTTTTTAAGATTTTATTTATTTATTTGTCAGAGAGAAAGCAAGCGAGAGCGAGCACAGGCCGACAGAGTGGAAGGAAGAGTCAGAGGGAGAAGTAGGCTCCTTGTGGAGCAAGGAGCCCGATGTGGGACTCAAACCCAAGATGCTGGGACCATTTCCTGAGCCGAAGGCAGCTGCTTAACCAACTGAGCCACCCAGGCATCCCAAGAGAGTAGATCTTAAAGGTTTTCATCACAAGAACAAATAATTCTGTAACTATGTGTGGTGACGGATGTGTGATCATTTTGCAATATATAAAAATATTGACTCATTAATGGTGTACATTGAAACTGATATAATGTTATATAGCAATTGTATTTATTTATTTATTTTTTATTTTTTTTTAAAGATTTTATTTATTTATTTGACACAGAGAGAACACAAGTAGGCAGAGAGGCAGGCAGAGAGAGAGAGGAGGAAGCAGGCTCCCTGCTGAGCAGAGAGCCCGATGCGGGACTCGATCCCAGGACCCTGAGATCATGACCTGAGCCGAAGGCAGCAGCTTAACCACTGAGCCACCCAGGCGCCCAGCAATTGTATTTAAATTACAAAATTAAAAAGAAATACTATAATACTCCCCAAAGATAAAAAAGTGGGATAGTATTTATATGTATTTATATGAAAATTTATCTGAGCTGGTTGTAAAAAAAGGCACAGAATACAGTTCATTTGGTTTATCTAATACAGTTTGTGTAGTACCATTTATAAAATTTAAAAGGTCTCATTTGAAAAGTAAAACTAGAACACCAAAATTGTTGGGCATGTTGGTTATAAAGCCATACTGCCCAGTGACAAAATCTGCTGGTTATAAAAGGAATGATTTCTTTTTTTATTCTGAGTTACTGGGGTTGCCCAATTAAAAATTTATCAGTCTTGCTTGTCAACATGTGGTAGTTGGGAAAGCTGGTCATCATTTTCTCTAGGAAAATAAGGAATCCCGCTTATACTCAAACTTATTAGAACTAAACTGATGTTCTTTACCATTTTTGCATTTTTATAGAAATTGCAATTTACAATCCTTTTCCAAAGGAGCACTTTCATAGCCCTTTAATTTTCTGATCTTGTGATGGCAATTATCACTTATTTCTCAGCATAGACAGACTATTTGACATTAGACCCAGAACATCTGAAGTCCCTTCTATGTTGTAATCACCAACTACAGGTCTTCAGATACTAAGATGGTGAAAAAGCTCCAAGGGAGAAGTGATGTTTGTCCCCAAATATTTGAAGAGATGCCATGTGAAGGACAGTTTCAAATCAATTCATTTTTAGTGTGTCAGAAATAAGTCATTCAATAAATATTCGTTAAGGAACTACTAAGTGCTGGGGCACCTGGGAAACTCAGTGGGTTAAGTGTCTGCCTTCAGGTCAGGTCATGATCTCAGAATCCTGCAGTCAAGACCCAGCATTGGGAAGTAGATAGAATTTCAGTCCCCTTTTTATGGATAAGTGAGGTGAGGCTATAAAAAGGGATTTGCCAACAGGTAGCTTGAAAGAAATTGACCCCATGTTTGAGACAAGGTAGTCTGTCTCCAATGATAATGTTCTCCACTGTAATGCCTTTTTAGGATGGCCTAAGGCCAACATCTATAAGGGGCTGCTTGGGACATCGACCAGGGGTTTATATAATTTGGTCTAAAGTTATTTGGAGAGGTGTATAATTTGAAGAAATGCATTAGTAGTCTCTGAGTTTTAGCAATGGTATTAATAAAGGTTGATTCAATAGCACTTAGATAAAATTAAATTATTCAATATAGTATATTAATACAGCTAACTCATGACACTAGAGGACTGATTTTTGCTTCTCAGAAGGAAGAATAAGAGAGATAAAGGTTCACATTAGGCGTTCACTATAAAAATGCTGAAGTAATAAGCAAATCTGTCATCTAGTAATTAATAAGTTCACATATAAATAAAAAAATCCAAGAAAAAATAAGTAGGATTTTAAAGAATGAGACTTAACTTAAATAGACACATTTATGTAGATGAATATATATACATTATATATATACATTTATATAGATGAATATGCAACAAATATTAAAGCTCTTAAAAAATTCAAGGGTTTATAGGGAAAAAAGGAGTTCAATAATTCAAATAGAGTTGCCCAGCAGAAGTTATACTCACGATCTCCTCAGAAACAAGCTTGTATTTCTCTTGATGTTTAGTATCTTGGTGAACGTTGCATTTCCTTCTTATATACAAAACTTCCAATAATGGCCAGAATTACTCAGCCACTGATTACATTCCATAAATCTTAATATCTGGACATCATCTAATTATCAGAGGACAAACCTAAAAATCAAATACTGCATTTTTACTGATTTTCACATAGTATCGAGATCACGCCTTTTTTCTAATAACCACAAATATTGGCCAAAGGAGTCATGCCCAAAAAGGATTTAGGAAATACTAAAAATGATTCTTGATAGCTTAAACATATAAAGAATGTTGAACCAAAGGTATAAGACAAATGATTATGTAGTGTAGCTCAGATAAAGGGACCTAAGATAGTAAAAGGCCTCCTCTTGTTCTTTAAAAATATGGCACATAAACTCTTCTGACTGGATACTTACATAACCTCCTGAAAATGAATGGAATCAGCAAGGATTAGTGTTTTCTTATGGTCTTTGATCAGGGTCTCTAACTCAGCAGATAATGATCTAGGTCACATAGAAAACCCCAGCTGCTGCCCTTTAAAAACATGTGGGTGGTGTCATTTTCTTCATATAAAATCAATACTTGGAGTTTGAACAATGTCATTGTGTTAATAAATGACATGTGCACTTAAAAACTTAATATTTAAAAACACAGTTCATCCTTTATAACCACCATGAGCACCCATAGCTTATAGTGAGAGAAAAAGAAAATCGTGTTTTGACTTCTTAAGATAGTTTGCAAATTTATTTTTAGGAATCATCGTTTTTTCAGTAGCACTTACTGAAATTACCTGCAGAAATTGTGAAAAAATAATCGTTGCTGGAAGGAACACAACGGTGGGCTACGACAGCAACTTTTCACCAAGTACCATCATACAACTGAGCAGATGTGCTTGATTTGAACAAACTAGGAAAAAGTTAGGGCATAGCCAGTACCACAAGTATTTGCATATACTTATGTTTCTAATATCTCAGCTTCACTCAGCTCTGGTTGATTGTCATTAACAATAGGAGATTTTTGAAAAGAGAGTCGCACAATCTCCTAGGGTCAATGTGGAACGGGAAGGTGTTGCTCGCTATCCTAATGCAGTCTGAATTTATGTCCCCAGCAGGCGGGAAAGAGCTTGACCACGTTTTTCATGTCATCATGTGTACTCATGCAAAAAGAGAATGCAGGACGTGTTCTCTTGACCTTTTATTATAGCTGAAAATCGTTTGGAGTCAGAGTGTGGCATATCTAAACACTAGGGATCTTTTAAAGAAACCCATAATTCTTGCCATAACAATGCAGCCAATCAGCCAATTGTTTCTATATAAGTACCTTAATTTCTGATTCATTAGGGGTAATTGTGGTAGTCCTAGAAACTAGGAAAGGGGAGTTAGGGTCCAGTGTGCAACATATGCTAAGGGCCATGAGGAAACATATTGCCTTCTGTACTATATCAGTCCCTCTAACCTCCCTCACCCTGCTCACTGTCCTTTTCCCCTTGCAACTGTCCTTCATGTATATACAGGTCTCAGCTCAGCCTGTATTTTCCTGACAGTGCTTATCATTTCTCCATATTGGGCTTCAGACTTTTATATGCACTGCAATGGAACCCTATGGTAATCCCTATCATAGGACTTACTGATCAATGGGCTTTGTCAGATCTCTTCCCTGGCACACAACACTCACACTTAAATGCCATACCTTAAGGGCTTCGCCTTGTTCAATCACTATTCTTTTTTTTTAATTTTTTTATTTTTTATAAACATTTATTTTTATCCCCAGGGGTACAGGTCTGTGAATCACCAGGTTTACACACTTCACAGCACTCACCAAAGCACATACCCTCCCCAATGTCCATAATCCCACCCCCTTCTCCCAAATACCCTCCCCCCAGCAACCCTCAGTTTGTTTTGTGAGATTAAGAGTCACTTATGGTTTGTCTCCCTCCCAATCCCATCTTGTTTCATTGATTCTTCTCCTACCCACTTAAGCCCCCATGTTGCATCACCACTTCCTCATATCAGGGAGATCATATGATAGTTGTCTTTCTCTGCTTGACTTATTTCGCTAAGCATGATACAGTCTAGTTCCATCCATGTTGTCGCAAATGGCAAGATTTCATTTCTTTTGATGGCTGCATAGTATTCCATTGTGTATATATACCACATCTTCTTGATCCATTCATCTGTTGATGGACATCTAGGTTCTTTCCATAGTTTGGCTATTGTGGACATTGCTGCTATAAACATTCGGGTGCACGTGCCCCTTTGGATCACTACGTTTGTATCTTTAGGGTAAATACCCAGTAGTGCAATTGCTGGTTCATAGGGCAGTTCTATTTTCCACATTTTGAGGAACCTCCATGCTGTTTTCCAGAGTGGCTGCACCAGCTTGCATTCCCACCAACAGTGTAGGAGGGTTCCCCTTTCTCCGCATCCTCGCCAGCATCTGTCATTTCCTGACTTGTTGATTTTAGCCATTCTGACTGGTGTGAGGTGATATCGCATTGTGGTTTTGATTTGTATTTCCCTGATGCCGAGTGATATGGAGCACTTTTTCATGTGTCTGTTGGCCATCTGGATGTCTTCTTTGCAGAAATGTCTGTTCATGTCCTCTACCCATTTCTTGATTGGATTATTTGTTCTTTGGGTGTTGAGTTCTCTAAGTTCTTTTTTTTTTAAGATTTTATTTATTTATTTGACAGAGAGAGATCACAAGTAGGCAGAGAGGCAGGCAGAGAGAGGGGAAGGAGAAGCAGGCCCCCTGCTGAGCAGAGAGCCCGATTCGGGAGTCGATCCCAGGACCCTGAGATCATGACCTGAGCCGAAGGCATCGGCTTAATCCACTGAGCCGCCCAGGTGCCCAAGTTTGCTAAGTTCTTTATAGTTTCTGGACACTAGTCCTTTATCTGATATGTCATTTGCAAATATCTTCTCCCATTCTGTCAGTTGTCTTTTGATTTTGTGAACTGTTTCCTTTGCTGTGCAAAAGCTTTTGATCTTGATGAAATCCCAATAGTTCATTTTTGCCCTTGCTTCCCTTGCCTTTGGCATTGTTCCTAGGAAGATGTTGCTGCGGCTGAGGTCGAAGAGGTTGTTGCCTGTGTTCTCCTCAAGGATTTTGATAGATTCTTTTCACACATTGAGGTCCTTCATCCATTTTGAGTCTATTTTTGTGTGTGGTGTAAGGAGTGGCATCACAATTCCGGACTTCAAGCTCTATTACAAAGCTGTCATCATCAAGACAGCATGGTACTGGCACAAAAACAGACACATAGATCAATGGAACAGAAGAGAGAGCCCAGAAATAGACCCTCAACTCTATGATCAACTAATCTTCGACAAAGCAGGAAAGAATGTCCAATGGAAAAAAGACAGCCTCTTCAATAAATGGTGCTGGGAAAATTGGACAGCCACATGCAGAAAAATGAAATTGGACCATTTCCTTACACAGGTATATACACAGGTATATATTCAATCACTATTCTATCCCCAGTGTCTACCCCTTGTCTGGAACAAAGTACACAATCCATAGGTATCTGATGAAAAAAAAACATTAAGGAAAGAAAATTAATTGCCAAGTCATCTGTATACATGCATAAGCATACCAAATACGTTTTGTAATATTAAACTATTGGTGGATATTTTAAAAATCTGATTAATTGAATGTAAGTCAAATGAAAAGAGGATATCAAAATATACACAAGGAAAATATATGTATCAAGTTATTACTATCTCTATTACTATTACTCTGTTACTATACTATTACTCTATTACTATCTATTAATCTATTACTATCTCTATTACTATTATTATTTTTATGCTCATAATAAGAGATTTTACTAATGATAACAGAAAGCCATTTATAAGCTGCTGAAAGAAAAGTCGTGATTTAGGAGTTGTGCCAATTGTTCCACGGAAACCACCTTCACCCCATAGTCTTTGGGTTAGATGTCATCAGAATCCACTGATGCAATTAATGTGTGTGTCTTTAATTAGGACACATGAAAACATGACTGGTGTGGAAAGTGTCTTTGAATAAGACTGTGCTGTTGAGGGAAGAGGTCAAGAGCAGGAGGAATTGTTGTACCTATATAACCTTATGTTAGGTGGCTCAAGGCAAAACATTCACCGGGCCTTAGTTTGTATAATAAACTCTATAACAGTAACAACACCTACCCAACTACCTGGTGGCCATCTCACAGAAATATCCTGATTTTCTTTTGTTGCTTCATATCTTTTCTTCAAGATTCGGGGTTCACTCCAAATATCACTTCCGTGGTCACATCTGAATCTCCCTGTTGAGTCAGTGGTTCCATATCCTCATTGTTCTAGGTCCTTATTGGTCCCTGTGCACTGACACTTTCCATATTTTAAATCTAAGCTGTTTTCCTGTCCAGATGTTGTCTGCTGAGAGACATAAGAGATAGGTAGTTGAATGAACCCATGAACAGAGATATAAGGAAATAAAACAAAAGCAAATGGTTTGGGAAACTTAAAGAGCTAGAGAAGCAAATAGAAGATAGTGTTTTCATTAGTGTCCATAAGATCCCTAAGGTGACACCAGCCTGCAGGTGCTGTCCCATATATAGTGGGGGAATTTCTCATGCTTATTTCTGGGCAGAGGGAAGAAGAGTACAGGTCTAAATGGATGAGTTTAGGTCAAACCCACTAAGTCCAACAGTCACCTGTTGTCTCAATGGATTTACATCAGTTTGTAAAGTCAGGATGACAGTGCCTACCTCTCAGATGGCTTCTATAAAACATAAGTAAGTTCTACACTCTCCATTGCATCAAGCATGGCATAAATTTTCAGTAAGTGATCCTTTAAATTTTTTATAATAAGCAATTTGACCAATTGATGAAGGCCTCATTCCCCAGTTTTTCTTTTGAGTGCTTATTATATGCTTGAAACTCTCAGAAGCCAGAAAGAAGATCTTACAAAGGGCAAGCCAGATTCGTGCTCTCTAGAAGCTTTGGTTTGGAGACATAGGAAGGTGTTAAAGAAATGGATACAAGTCTTGGTGGATTGTACAAAGGGCTTGAGGAAGTCAAGGGCTCTTTGAAAGAGAAGAGCCACACTATTTAGGAAGGACAGGTTGGGAATGTTTCTCCGAGGACAGAGCCAGGGCCAGGTGACAAGGAGGAGCCAGCCTTATGAAGAGTCCATGAAAAAGGGCAGGGGTAAGAGCAAGTTCAAAGAGCATGAGTACAAAAGGACTTGTCATGGGACACGTGGGTGGCTAGTTGGTTAAGCAGCTGCCTGTGGCTCAGGTCATGATCCCAGCGTCCTGGGATCAAGTCCCACATCAGGCTCTTGCTCGGCAGGCAGCCCCTCTCTCTCTCTGACAAATTAAAAAAAAAAAAAAGGACTTGGCATGTTGGAAGGACATCGAAGAGGTTAGTGTGGCAGGGATCTGATGGGCAAGGGTGAGAGACAGGAGCCACTACTGGGGCTCATTTAATCTGCAATAAGCAATTCTGACTTCATTTGAAGAGTTGAAAGGCTTTGAGCAGGGGAAGGCCTTAACTTGTTATATATGCATTAACAACCAACCTAGAAGCTGTGTTAAAAAAAATGGGGGGGAGGAGGTAAGAACAAGAACAGGAACACCAGTTGGAAACTTCTACAATGTTCCATTGAGAGATAATACAGGTTTTGATCAGAGTGGTAGTACAGAAGGTAAGAAGAACCAATTCAAGATATACTCTGTTCTTACAGAATTTGCTAATCCACTTGATTCAGCAGGGATTGGGATGGAGGTAAGAGAGGAAACAAGGGTGATCAAAGGTTCTTGCACTGATGGTCTGGGGGGAAATGGTGATGGCTGCATAGATGAAAAGTGTAAGCAAGGAACCGATGAGGCGTGAACGTAGGAAGCCAATGCATTCATTTTTTTTATATATTTGACACATTGATGATAATTATAAGTAGGCAATTTTCATATGAGACTGGAGTTCAAGAAGTACTGTATTGGAGACACAAATGTGGCCATGATTAGTATACACATGGCATCTACAGATGGGATCACCTAGAAGAGTGACTCTCAATTTTGGTTACACATGGAATCATCTAGAAAACTTTTAAATACTGATGGCCAGTCTCCAGTCCCCATCCACTGAATCAGCCTTAGGGTATTAACCAAACCTTGGCATTCAACAACAACAACACAACAAAAGCACTTTATTTTCATTATGATGCATTTCTGAGACCTGAAAACCACCAACCCAGGGATAAATTGCAGAGAGAGAAGGGAAGATGGTTCCAGACTGAGCTGTAAGTCATGGCAGTGACTGGAGACCAAAAGGTCCCTAGCAAAGGGAACTCACAAAGAGCTGCCAGGTAGGCCTAGCAACAGATTTGGGCCCCTCAAGAGACTGTTATGAAAAAGTGTGACTAACTGGCTTCAGGGTCACTAAAGGGTCAGGTATGGTGAGGACAGATACAGTGTTCTTATACTGATTTCTTATTGAACTGTATATACAAATGATAAAGGATATACATATCAGGTCCACATTTGATTACTTTGTGTACATGTCCATATTTGAGTAACCATGGTCAAGGTGGAGATATGGAACATTTCCAAAATTCCATAAGGATCTCTTAGGCTTCTTGGAGGTTCTTACCTCCCTCTCCTTTGGGAAGTAACTGCTTTCTGACTTAGGCAGTATTGATGGGTTCATTTTGCACATTTAAAAACTCCCTTTCAGTGGAATTCTCTAGGCTGTATTCTTTGTGTCTTGCTTCTTTTGTCCAACATTATTTCTGTGAGCTGTACCCGTCATTCCTTCCCATACAAGTGACTTGTTCTTTTTCTAATTCTACAGTCTGTGATTGTATGAATTTGCCACAATTCATCCACTCTCCTGCTGAGAGGTAGTTCTCAGCACTCACGAATGAAGTTGCTATCCTTGTCTTTTGATGGACATACGTTTCTCCTATACTGGGTCCATTCTTAGGGATGGGATTACTGTGTCATTAGGATATGTGCGCCTCTAAGTTCATTAGATTTTGACACACAGTTTTCCAATGAGTTGTGCTAACTTACACCTCCTCCAGCAAGAAATGAGAGTTCCAGTTTTTCTATATACTCGCTAACATGTAGTACGGTCATTCCTTTCCCTTTTAAACATTCCAGTAGCTGTGAAATGATATTTCATTGCATTTTTAATTTTCCTTTCCCTGATTAATAATAAAAGACATTTTTGTAGACTTACTGAACAATTTGATCTTCTTTTGAAGTTTCAGTTTCCATCATTCTGTTGATTTAATTGAACTATATCTTTTTATTATTGATTTGTGGGAATTGTCCCTATATTTTGGATATTGGTCATTTGTCAGATGCATGTGGCATGAATATTTTCTCCTAGTTTCCTAGGGGTTTGCTTTCACAGTCTCTAAATGATATCTTTTGCTGAAAAGAGCATTCATCTTCATGAAATCTAATTTTTCTCAATTCTTTTATGGTGCTTCTCTGTAACATGTAAAGAATCTTTGCCTGCACCAAGGTCATGGAATTCTGTTTTCCTCTAAAAAATCTTATTGATTTACCTTTTCACATTTAGGTTTGCGACCCATGTCAATTTGATTTTTATATTTGTAGAGAGGAAGGGTCGATATTAATTTTGTTCCATGCAATGGCTAATTGGCCTAATGACCTTCCCACTGAGTCACAGTGTCCCCTGGATTATTAATCAAATGTGGGCCTGCCTAAGGGCTGTATTTGATTCCACTGACTACTCACTTTCTACGAAGTGGCCATAATCTTCTCTCATATTCTGAGGTATTTTCCTTTATTTGTTGCCCCAAAATGGGAGAAGTGTGTAAAGCATGTGGTTAAAGACTCCTTCACACTTTCACAGCTTCTTGGTTGGATCAAATAGTCTAAGAGCTTTCCCTCCACTCTGAAATTTACATGCAATTCAATAGAACAGGAAATTATTCACTCTGTCCTCTTGTGGGTATTCCAAATTCTCTCACCCCACAGAGCATGATTTGTGGCCTCCTCCCACATTCATTGCCAACGTTCACTGCTCTTAATCCTGGTCTTTCTAGCTCAGAAGGGCTTTCCATGTAGTAACTGAAGACTCACACCCATGCTGTAGCTCAGCATGGAATCTAGCTTTAAAGTAGATGTGACTGCTCTGCTTTGAGTCAGTGAGCATGTATGAAACCAGTTGGATGAGCCCAAGTTGAGTCCAAAGTGCAAGCTAAATGGTATCACCTTTTGGCTTGAAAATTTGCAATGGCTTCCACCCTTTGTTTGAATAAATTCAAACAGAAAAGAAAGTATTTCATCAACAGAATAGGGATTTTTTTGGAGAACTCTTATGTTTCAGGAGTGGAGTCTTCCTAAAGTTCCCATTGCCAACTGATCTCTCATTTTCTTATGATTTTCTATTGTACTTTGGTGACAGTAAAGTTCATTTTGGCTCATGTGTCTTTGCTGTTCTGTATTGCTTCTTAATGACTTCAGACAATGTTCTATTAACTCAACAAGATGAACTCCATTAGAGCACATATTTACATCACTATAGAACATGGCAAAGGGCTTTTCACTCAGCAGGTGCTTAGTATTTTAGATATTAATGAATTAGCTTATTTCCTGCATCATTTCACAAATACAGGAGACAACTCTTGGTGCTTAGGAAATGAGTTTATTTGACTGTCCCCATAAAATTCCAGTTTCTTTATAACTTGGCAGTGATAACATTGTCTTTACCTCTCCTCTTAGAAACCACATTACTCTGAATAGTTGACACCAACATTGTAAGGGACAAATGTTCATGATCTGGGACTCATGTAAATATGTAGATTTCTAAGGTGAATAGTTCCATGATTTCCATTAAATTCTCAAATTTTTCTTCACCTATAGAAAGGTTAAGAATCTTTGAGACTATGACTTTGGCTCAGGTCATGATCCCAGGGTCCTGGGATCAAGTCCCACATCAGGTTATTTGCCCAGCGGAGAGCCTGCTTCTCCCTCTGCCTGCTGCTCCCCTTGCTTGTGCTCTCTCACTCTCTCTCTGACAAATAAATAAATAAGATATTTTTTTAAATATTAATAATATATAAATTGAGACTAGGGTCATGTCTAACATCCTTCATACAACAATTAAGAAAATGCTCAATAAGTACATGTCCAATAAGACTGAATGGCAATGAAAACAGAATATTTACAAGGAAAGAAGATTCCCTCTACATTAAAAAAAGAAAGAAAACAAAAGAAAAAAAAGATGATGAAAAAGGTTATTTTTTTTTTCTTTTCTTTTTTTTTTTTTATAAACATATATTTTTATCCCCAGGGGTACAGGTCTGTGAATCACCAGGTTTACACACTTCACAGCACTCACGAAAGCACATACCCTCCCCAATGTCCATAATCCCACCCCCTTCTCCCAAACCCCCTCCCCCCGGCAACCCTCAGTTTGTTTTGTGAGATTAAGAGTCACTTATGGTTTGTCTCCCTCCCAATCCCATCTTGTTTCATTTATTCTTCTTCTACCCACTTAAGCCTCCATGTTGCATCACCACTTCCTCATATCAGGGAGATCATATGATAGTTGTCTTTCTCTGCTTGACTTATTTCGCTAAGCATGATACGCTCTAGTTCCATCCACGTTGTTGCAAATGGCAAGATTTCATTTCTTTTGATGGCTGCATAGTATTCCATTGTGTATATATACCGCATCTTCTTGATCCATTCATCTGTTGATGGGCATCTAGGTTCTTTCCATAGTATGGCTATTGTGGACATTGCTGCTATAAACATTCGGGTGCACGTGCCCCTTTGGATCACTACATTTGTATCTTTAGGGTAAATACCCAGAATTCGAGAGATAAGTGACACCATAAGACGAAACAACATTAGAATAATTGGGATTCCAGGAGAAGAAGAAAGTGAGAGGGGAGCAGAAGGTATACTGGAGAGAATTATTGGGGAGAATTTCCCCAATATGGCAAAGGGAACGAGCATCAAAATTCAGGAGGTTCAGAGAATGCCCCTCAAAATCAATAAGAATAGGCCCACACCCCGTCACCTAATAGTAAAATTTACAAGTCTCAATGACAAAGAGAAAATCCTGAAAGCAGCCCGGGAAAAGAAGTCTGTAACATACAATGGTAAAAATATTAGATTGGCAGCTGACTTATCCACAGAGACCTGGCAGGCCAGAAAGAGCTGGCATGATATTTTCAGAGCACTAAACGAGAAAAACATGCAGCCAAGAATACTATATCCAGCTAGGCTATCATTGAAAATAGAAGGAGAGATTAAAAGCTTCCAGGACAAACAACAACTGAAAGAATTTGCAAATACCAAACCAGCTCTACAGGAAATATTGAAAGGGGTCCTCTAAGCAAAGAGAGAGCCTACAAGTGGTAGATCAGAAAGGAACAGAGACCATATACAGTAACAGTCACCTTACAGGCAATACAATGGCACTAAATTCATATCTCTCAATAGTTACCCTGAATGTGAATGGGCTAAATGCCCCTGTCAAAAGACACAGGGTATCAGAATGGATAAAAAAAACAAAACCCATCTATATGTTGCCTCCAAGAAACACATTTTAAGCCCGAAGACACCTCCAGATTTAAAGTGAGGGGGTGGAAAAGAATTTACCATGCTAATGGACATCAGAAGAAAGCAGGAGTGGCAATCCTTATATCAGATCAATTAGATTTTAAGCCAAAGACTATAATAAGAGATGAGGAAGGACACTATATCATACTCAAAGGGTCTGTCCAACAAGAAGATTTAACAATTTTAAATATCTATGCCCCCAATGTGGGAGCAGCCAACTATATAAACCAATTAATAACAAAATCAAAGAAACACATCAACAATAATACAATGATAGTAGGGGACTTTAACACTCCCCTCACTGAAATGGACAGGTCATCCAAGCAAAAGATCAGCAAGGAAATAAAGGCCTTAAATGACACACTGGACCAGATGGACATCACAGATATATTCAGAATATTTCACCCCAAAGCAACAGAATACACATTCTTCTCTAGTGCACATGGAACATTCTCCAGAATAGATCACATCCTCGGTCCTAAATCAGGACTCAACCGGTATCAAAAGATTGGGATCATTCCCTGCATATTTTCAGACCACAATGCTCTAAAGCTAGAACTCAACCACAAAAGGAAGTTTGGAAAGAACCCAAATACATGGAGACTAAACAGTATCCTTCTAAAGAATGAATGGGTCAACCGGGAAATTAAAGAAGAATTGAAAAAAATCATGGAAACAAATGATAATGAAAATACAACGGTTCAAAATCTGTGGGACACAACAAAGGCAGTCCTGAGAGGAAAATATATAGCAGTACAAGCCTTTCTCAAGAAACAAGAAAGGTCTCAGGTACACAACCTAACCCTACACCTAAAGGAGCTGAAAAAGGTTATTTTATGTGTACTATTAATTCAATGTTAACACTGAAAGAATAGTATTGGAGATAGATATAGTAATGACTATTTCTGTAACTTTTTTTTTAAACCAAAATAGTACAATCCAACTTAGGAAATAACTGTGAAAGAACCTGAAAAATAAACAATAGCATTAAGGAAAAAAAAAATTCCATTGTCAATTAAGAAAATTCCAGAACTTTGCATCTGGTACAGTTTTCTTTATTGGGTCAGTAATTTAGTAAATTTCGTAGTTAATATTCTGAAGTGCTTCATGTCTACACTACACTACAACCCAATCCAATTGGTTGTAGAAGGTATAGATGGAAGGTGAATGAGGTTAGGGATCTGACACAGTATGTTGCTGACATCTTTATTTTCAGACACAGGACTTTTTTCCACCAACAGTGCAGCCCTCGTCACACAGTACTGTGGAGGAACAAGCTAAATGAACATAAAGAATTTTCATGAATAATCATACTTAGAAGCAACATTGGGTCTTTGTAAAACCATTTCATTAGAAGAGAAGATGTATTTTATTTACATTATTTTTATTATTAGTGAAAGTAAGTTGGTGTTAAAAAAATACACACACACACACACACACACACACATACACATATAGCTTCTGGAAAAAAGGCCCCTTGTGCATTGGTCAGTGTAAAGTTCCATATCGGAGCAGGCCCACTATACCTGGCAAGCTTTGGTGCCCTTCTACACACAGGTGAAGGTTAAGGGAGAGACAATATTTTTATTCCTAATACTTAAAGCAACAGTAAAATAGATGATTTAAAATAAAACTGGATCTGCTTTGTTGGAACTCTCAAGAAAACAAAGAGAGGTATGTTTTGGAATTTCTAGATAAAGACCACTTTGGGTTAATAGCCATTTTCCTATTCTGGTCAATTGGTCTTGAATTGATCCTTTAGGTCCAGAGATAAGGGTGTTGATCTACTCTTAGATTCAAGGAGTACTGCCCTAACCCTGCTGAGACTTGTCCCTGCCCTTTCCAGTGCTGCCCCCACTTGGGTAAGGCAAGTTTAGAAGGGACCTTAACAAAACAATGGAGGCAAGTGGGGACAGTGGAGGAAGGAAATTGAGGGGGCATTGGCTGAGAGAGAGGTATTGGGATAGTGTTATGGAAAACTACTTTGGTGAGGGAAAACTCTTGAATATGTTGACTAGGAATTTAGAAGCAGAATCTGCCACTCAGTCAATGTCAAATATATGACAAAAGCATGAGAACAAAGTTGTCTTTGGTTGTGTCATTCAATGCTTAGAATAGGTTGAAGAGATTAAAAAATATTAAGACTCTGTTAGCTTCAGAAGACACATTGTATATTTTATGTGTTTTCACTTGTATTACAATATACAATTTTGGGGCGCCTGGGTGGCGCTGCTGCCTTCGGCTCAGGTCATGATCTCAGGGTCCTGGGATGGAGTCCCACATCAGGTTCTCTGCTCAGCAGGGAGCCTGCTTCCTCCTCTGTCTCTGCCTGCCTCTCTGCCTATCTGTCAAATAAATAAATAAAATCTTAAAAAAATATATACAATCTCTAGAGCTAACCTGTGAGGCAGTCAGTAGGGATCACCTGTAACTGACACTTCTAATTGAACCAGCTCAGTGACCTTCGTTTGACTAAGGGTGTACAGTTAGTGACTGGAGAAGTTAGGAGAAGAGCTTCAGGTTTTATATACAGTTCACCTTCTGGGTGACCCTGAAGGTTCTCTGCAGCATTTAACAAAAGTCACTGCATTCGCTTACTGGGGCTTCCATGACCAATACCACAGTCTGGGTGTCTTGAACCATAGCAGTAGAAGTCGGACATCAAGGTATTGGCAATGTTGGTTTCATCTGAGCCCTCTCTTCTTGGTTTGCTGATGACCGCCTTTTCCCTGTGTCTTTACAACATGTTCCCTCTGTACCTGTCTGTGTCCAAACTTCCTCTTCTTAGAAGCACACCAGTCTCACTGGATTGGGCCCCTATAAAGCCAGCAGGTGTAAGTAGTTCACTTGGCAGCCAATGACTTCTGAGAAAATTTTCAGGGCAAAGCAAATGAGAGGCCAATCTCTAAACTCAGCTTACAAACTTGCTTCTTTTTATGACTTAATGAGTCTTCCTATGATCAGAAGTGTTGGCTCAGATTTCCAAAATCATGGAAGTCACATGGGATGTTTGGCACTGGAGGGAGATAGAGTTCAAGAGTCTATAGAGCTTGAATTAGTAAGCTAACAACTTGACTGGAAATTTTGTGCCTCGGAGGAAATCAGAAGATTGGAATCTTCAAATATCTAGAGATACATGGGTGGAAATCAAGGGTTGTCATATGCACTGGAGCATTCAAAGCATTAATTGGCAGAATTCTAAAGACTTGGAAAATTTATTTTCTGAAACATTCTTCTGGGAACAGTGAAATGCTAAATAAGCATTTTCAGAACCCACATTTAGTGAGATTATTAGTTTCTTTGTTGTCAAACAATCCTAGTATTATTTCTTGAAAAGACCCAACTATAGACTTTGATATTTAACATAGAAGTCTTTTAGCTATGTCTTCTGACATTTTGTGATCACCAGAAATTGCCTAATATTTTAAAATAGTAAAATAAAACCATTATTCTTTTTAAAATTTAAGAATTACATTTTTTAAGAAAGTATCACAAAGAAATCACACTAAAGGAGTCAAATGGAAAACCGAGAAATTATTGTCCACATGGAATCTCAACTTTCTTTTCTCTAATTGCTAAAAAGAATAAAACTGCACTAAAATTTAGGTGTCCTTTGACGACATTAAAAAAATACACACTTTGGGTGCCTCAGTGGCTCAGTCAGTTAAACATCTGTTTTTGGCTCAGG
Source organism: Mustela putorius furo (assembly GCF_011764305.1). Lineage (NCBI taxonomy): Eukaryota > Metazoa > Chordata > Mammalia > Carnivora > Mustelidae > Mustela > Mustela putorius. The sequence continues at coordinate 473,239 of NW_025422039.1, read as the reverse complement.
TCATGATCCCAGGGTCCCAAATGCAGCTCCCTTTCAGCGATAAGTCTGCTTCTCCCTCTGTCCCTACCCCTGTTCGTGCTTGTGCTCTGTCTCTCTTTCTGAAATAAATAAATAATATCTTTAAAAAAATTTCCATAATTACCTCTCATGTAGACTAATGTACTTAAGAATAGGGAAGGCAAAAAAAAAAAAAAAAAAAAGAATAGGGAAGGCCAGTCACATCAGATTCAATCATAAAAATAATTACACTTAAACGAATGGAATGCTATTTAAATAAATAAAAATCAAATTAATAAAATGTATTTACTATAAACATTTTATTTTATAAAATATATATTATTAAAAAAATAAAATCAGTGGTCATGTAAAGCTAAATTGATTACTTTATCGAATCTTACTGTCCATTAGTCTAATTTTATCTCTGTATCTCTTATACTCCTGGCTCGGTATCCTGGCATACTAATATCTTAAAATCTCTGTGAGATATTATACTTACAAAGTTTTTTAAGTTAATAGTTAATTCTTGGTTTGCTTTATTTGTCTAAAAGTTAAGAACTTAAAAAAATTTATTTATCAGTGTAGACACACTGACTTCTAAAAGTCAAACACTTTTAGAAATAAGAGTGAATATTTAATAGGTATAGGTGTAAATACTTAATTGTGAAAAAACTGAGTGTTTTCCTTCTGAGATATGGAATAAAGCAAGGATGTCTCCTTTCACCACCTGTATCAGCATCATCACCTGCATAGCACCACCTGTACATTAGTGCAATATAGAAAGACCAAAAAAAAAAAAAAAAAAAAAAAAAAAAAAAAAAAGAGAGAGAGAGAGAGAGAGAGACCTGAAATTGTTGAAAAGGAATCTTCTTTTAAATTTCCACTGTTAAAAATCCCAAAGAATCTACCCCAAAAAGCTATTAGAAATAATATGTGAGTTTAATAAGGTTGTAGGATGCAAAAATATCCATTGTATTTTTATATGTTAGCTAAAAAAAATGGAAATGTTTTTAAAATACTTTACATTCTTTGTCTCCCCCTTTGTCTGGTGGTGGGTATTAAGGAGGGACATATTGCATGGAGCACTGGTTGTGATGGATAAACAATGAATTTTGGAACACTGAAAAAATAAAATAAAAAATACACTTACAATAACACTAGAAAGCAGGAAATATTTAATGATAAGTTTAAAAAAAATAGGTATGAGATCTATATGCCAGAAACCATACAAAAAGAAAGAAATGAAAAATACCCAAATCAATGGAGAAATAAATCATATTCAAAAGAAATATTTTGTGTTACTGTACTGGGTGTAATTATCTTTCAATTAATCTATAGAAATCTACACAGTTTCAGTCAAAGTCTCTGGAGGGTCCTATTGTAGTTCTTGACAAGGTAACTCTAAAATTTATATGAAAAAGCAAATGAACCAAGAGAAACAAAAAATTTTGAAAAAGAACAAGTTCAAGACTCACATGACTTGATTTCAAAATATATTTTAAAGTTAAAGTACAGTATTGATATAATGATACACAAGTTGATCAATAGAAAAGGATGAAGAGTTCAGAAATAATTCCACATCTTCTGAGGAATTGACTTTTCCAAGGTTGCAGAGACATTTCAGAGAAAAAAGATAGTTGTTTCAACAAATGTCACCAAAATAAAGTTATTAATATATGAAACAGCAAACTTTAATGAATAGGTTACATGATACACAAATATTACTCAAAATGGATCACAGATTTAAATGTAGATCATAAACTATAAAAAATATTAAAAGAAAATATGGTTAAAAGTGTGATTTTGGATTAGACAAAGATTTTTTAAATACAAATATCAAAAGAATGATCCATAAAAGGAGAAATTGATGAATTGACTTCATCAAAACTTAAAACTGCTCTTCAAAAGACATTTAAGGAGATACAAGTCATAATCTGGGGAAAAATATTTGCAAATTATGTCTGATTAAGGACTTGGATGTAGCACACTTAAAGGAAAACAAAAAGCACCATTTATTGAAGCGACTGTCCTTTTTTCCACTGGGTATTTTTTCCTGCACTGTCGAAGATTAGTTGACCATCGAGTTGTGGGTCCATATCTGGACTCTCTACTCCATTCCATTGGTCTGTATGTCTGTTTTTGTGCCAGCACCATACTGTCTTGATGATCACAGCTTTGTAATAGAGCTTGCAGTCAGACATTGTGATGTCACCAGCTTTGGTTTTCATTTCAACATTCCCTCAGTGATTCTGGGTCTTTTCTGGTTCATACAAATTTTAGGTTTGTTTGTTCCAGCTCTGAAAAATGTTGATGGTATTTTGATAGGGATTGCATTGAATACACAGATTTCTCTGGGCAGCATGGACATTTTAATAATGTTTTTGCTTCCAGTCCATGAGCATGGAATGTTTTTCCATCTCTTTGTGCCTTTCTCCACTTCTTCCATAAATGTTCGGTAGTTTTGGAGTACAGATCCTTTACCCCTTTGGTTAGGTTTATTCCTAGGTATCTTATGGTTTCTTGGTACAATGATAATGTGGGATCAATTCCCTAATTTCTCTTTCTTCAGTCACATCATTGGTGTATAGAAATGCAACTGATTTCTGTGCATTGATTTTGTATCCTGCCATGTTGCTGAATTGCTGAATGAGTTCTAGAAATTTTGGGGTGGAGTCTTTGGGTTTTCCACATAAAGTATCATGTCATCTGCAAAGGGGGAGAGTGACTTCCTTACCAATTTAGATGCTTTTTATTTGTTGTTGTTGTTGTTGTTTTTGTCTGATTGCTGAGGCTAGGACTTCTAGTACTGGGTTGAACAAAAGTGGTGAGAGTGGACATGCCTGTCATGTTCCTGACCTTAAGGGTAAAGCTCTCAGTTTCTCCAATGAGAATGATATTCACTGTGGGCCTTTCATAGATGGCTTTGATGATATGGAGGTATATACCCTCTATTCCTATGCTTAGAAGACTTTAATCAATAAAGGATGCTATATTCTGTCCAATGCTTTTTCTGTACCTTTTGAGAAGATCATATGGTTCTGGTCTTTTATTGATGTGCTATATCATGATGATTGATTTGTGAATGTGCAAACACCCTTGCATCCCAGGGATAAATCCCACCTTGTTGTGAATAATCCTTTTAAAGTACTATTGGTTAGTATTTTGGTGAGTATTTTGGCATCCATGTTCATCAGGGATATTGGTCTGTAATTCTTTTTGATAGGGTTTTTATTCTCACTCTTCTTTAAAAAAAAAAAAAGATTTTGTTTATTTATATAGAGAGCACCTAAGGAGGACGGGTAAAGGGAGAAGGGAAAGAGAGTCCCAATCAGACTCTGCACTGAGCGTGGACCCTGAGATCATGACCTGAGACGAAATCAACACTTGGACACTTGACAGACTGAGCCTTGGAGGCAGCCTGAGATCTCACTCTTAAATGAGAAATCCTCCCTATTCACCCATTTTAAGGGGAAAGACCACTGCGTGTAGGGGGGAGCATGGAGATACTTCTGAGATAGCAGACCTCTGATCTGAAGTTACAAAGCCCAGAAACATCTAAACTGTCTGATCCAAGAATCCCAAAATGCCAGTAGAGAGGAGCACATACTTTAACAAATCTCCAAAACAACATCTGATTGCACAAGAAATTTGTGGATGGACAGAGGAAGATAGAAAAGGCTCATGAGAAATGTGTTAACCGGACCCTGCATGGTTTTTTGAGTCCAACCTGGAACTCCTGCTTACTTGAAAACCTCCTTCCCTTTCCTTCCACACCCAAGTATGTGACCTTGTTGTCTCAGCTATCAGCGGCAGCCCCTACCTAGGAGGTGAAAATGGGAACTCTGAGTTTGTGCATTAGACCGTTCTGAACATTCATTGTGTTCTCTGCTACTAGATCTAAGTTACACTTATGATAAAACTGTCATTCAGACATTTCCTTCAAGTCTTGAGTGCAATGCCACTGCCTCAATGAAACTTTAACTGGAGCATCTTAACAAAAATTTTAACACTAGTCTGATACCACCCACCCTTCACTGTATTTTTTCCCATTGCACATATCCCTTTCCAACCCCTTCTATGATTTCCATGTTTCTTTTACTTATGGTCTGTCTCAATCTTTTAGAATATAGCATCCCTTAGAACAGACTTTGTTTCCTTAAAGCTGTCTCCCTGAGACTAGCTGAGCTCCTAGCACACAGCAAGTGCTCAGGAAGGAACTGTTGGATGAATTCATTAATTGGGGATAAAAGGAGCTGTTATCATAATCAGTCTCCCACTTTGCTATCTTTCCTCCATCCGGTACTTTCTCTCTCTCATCTGGATTGTTACATTCTTACCAAGCCATCTTTGTTTAGTTTGGTCTTGAAGACAGCCTTTCCTTCCTTTGCTCAAGAAGATAAATTTCTAAATTATAACATGAGACCCAATCCATAGTTCTAGAACACACTCTCTGTCTCTCTGTTTTTGGCAGTATAAAGTTTAGCAGAGAGGACTACTCTCCTTAACTTCTAGCCTTTTCCTGATTCCCATGCAGTGCTGGGACCTATTCCTATAGTCTGGAGGAGAACCGAGGGTGCACTCCCTTCACCAGTTCTGCGTGGAGCCCCTCCAAGGTGGTAGTTTGAAAGCAGTTCTGCCAAGAATTATTTTCACCAGGAAGATTGGCAAACTCTACAAATTGGGGTGTCTTCCCCTCCTTGAGAGACAGATACAAAATATCCTCCTGTATACCACAGTTCCCTCTCCCACCAAGAAACACCCAACTCTCACTAGTGCTCTCCAACTTTAGACGTATGGGAGAATGGTTTCCTCATCCTGCCACACTCTCTGATGGGATTCCTCAAGTGAGAAGTTGCAAGTTCTCAGTTGACATTCAACACTTGTATGACTTTAGCGTTCTTGTCCACACACGGGCACGATACAATGAAAATTGAGATAATTTACTATTTGAGTAAAACGGATGTACCGAAAGAATTGCAAGCTGCTGCAGACTTTTGTGTACAAATATCAAGGAGTGAAATTGTGGGGTTGTATGGTAAGGATATGTTTACTTTTGTGAGAAACTGTCAAAATGTTCTCCAGGCGGCTGTGCCATTTCATGTGTCCACTAGCAATGAAGGAGAATTCCTCCTTGTCCATGTTCTCACTAGTATTTGATGCTGACAGAGCTGCAGATTTTGGTTGTTCTCATAGGTGTGCAGTGCTATCTCATTGTTGTTTTAGACTGTGTTTCCCTGATAACATATGATGTGGAACATCTTTTCATATGCTTATTTGCCACCTGTATATCATCTTTGGTGAGGTGTCTGTTCAGATCTTTGGCCTGTTTTTATTTTTTATTTTTTTTAAGGATATAAAAATATTTATTCACATTATTTAATGAGATTAAGAACCATAAAATTAAGATTTTAAAACATGTTTCTTATATTGTCCTAAAACTCATATTTTAAAAAACCTGAAAATTATGTTTTCACTTTGTCCCATTTTTAAAATCAGGTTTTAAAACTTGATTTTTCTTATTGTTCAATTTGAAAAGTTCTTTGTATATTTTGGATAACAGTCCTCTATCAGATGTGCTTTTACAAGTATTTTCTCTGAGTCTGTTCTTATCTTCTCATTTTCTTGACATGGTCTTTCACAGAGCAGAATTTCTAATTTTATAGGGCTTGAGCTCCATTGTTTCTTTTATGGATCATTTCTTTGGTGTTGTATCTAAGGACTCATCTACATACTCAAGGTCATCTACATATTCAAGGTCATCTATGCTTCCTATTATTTAGGAGTTTTACAGTTTTCCATTTCATATTCAGGTAGGATCTACTTTGATTTAATTTTTGTGTGTAGATTTATTTGTGTGTGTGGACGTGTGTGCCTACACCATCTGTTGAAATGAGTCTTTGTTCCATTGCATTGCCTTTACTCCCTTGTCCAAGATAAGTTGACTATATTTACAGAAGTCTGTTTCTGGGCTCTTTATTTTGTTCCATTGATCTATTTATCTATTCTTTCACCAATACTATACTGTCTTGATTATTATAGCTTTATAAGTAAGTACAGTGAGTCTTGAGGTTAGGTAATGTTGACCCTCCAAAATAGTTCTTCTCCTTCAGTATTGTGTTGGCTTTTCTAGCTCTGTTGCCTCTCCATATAGCACAACTTTAAAATAAATCTTTCAATATCTGCAAAATATGTTGCTGTGATTTTGATTGGGATTGCATGAAAGCTATAGATCAAGTTGGGAAGAGCTGACATTTTGACAACATTGCGTCCTCCTATCCATGAACAAGTGATATCTCTGCATTTATTTAGGTTTTTTTTATTTCATTTATCAGAGTTTTGTAGTCTTTCTAATATAGATCTTGTACTGCTTTTGTGATATTTATATCTAAGTATTTTATTTTTGGGTGTTATTTAAATGATATTATGCCTTTAATTTTAAATTCCAGTGGTTAATTACTGGCATATAAGGAATTGATTGGCTTTTGTGTATTAGTATTGTATCCTACAATCTTGCTGTAGTTGTTTATTACTTCTAGGTATTTTTTTAATTATTTCATATTTTCTGCATAGACAATTATGTCATCTGCACACAAAGATAGTTTATTTCTTCCTTCCCAATATGCATACCTTTTATTTTTTTTCTTTTTATTGTCTTATTGCATTAGCTAGCACAATAATTTACTTTTTACACCTGCACCGGTTCCACTCAGCAAGCCTTCACTGCTCCCTGAAGATTACTGCCATGTCTTCTTAACTGGTCTCTCAGCTCTCACTTGAGTCTCCTTGAGTCCATTCTAGTGAAAGAGCCAGAATGACCCTTTTGAAGACATGTTTAGCCAGACCATGTCACTCCCAGCTATAACCACAGCAATGGCTCCTCATTCCACTCTAAGGAAGACTTACATTCTAACAATGGCTTCTAAGATGCTGCACCACATGACTTACCTCCTGCTATCACTTTGATGTCCACATTCTATAATCTTCCCCTTGTTCACACTATACCAGACATTTTAGGACACTTTCAGCCTTGTTCCTTTCCAAGACAGTCCTGTGTTATCTCTCTAGGAGGTTCATGAGTAGAGCATAAGAGAAGAGTAGTTTTATAAGTAAAGACAGGCTAAAGGCTGGCATTGTACTAGGAAAATTTAGCATTTTTATAAATAGACAATTCTTTTTAATATTTTATTTATTTATTTGACAGACAGAGATCACAAGTAGACAGAGAGGCAGGCAGAGAGAGAGAGAGACAAACAGAAGGAAGCAGGCTCCCTGGTGAGCAGAGAGCATGATGCAGGGCTTGATCACAGGACCCTGAGATTGTGACCTGAGCCAAAGGCTGAGGCTTGACTCACTGAGCCACCCAGGTGCCCCAAAATAGGTGATTCTTAAGTAAGTCTTTGGAAGATGTAAATGAGGTGGTTGACATGTATAAATACATCTTATTCAGGTTGATTTAGTACAACTATACTCACTGAGTGATCACACTTTGCTACAACACATTCCTCTTAAACTGAATAACTACTTTATTTTCATGGTTAATTAATTTCTAAGTTTTCCCATCCTCTCTTTCTTACTGCATTATCAAGAAGATGTGATCTCTTTTCAGGAGAGGGTACCTTGCATTACCATCCTGGAAACAAGGACTAAAGCAGAAGAGCAGTTACAGAGGGCAATGCAGTTGAATAGATTTTCATTTAAGTCAGTGAAGACAAAGCGATGGTATCATGAAGGTGGGACCTGCAAAGTGACACAGGGTCCCACATTAAAAAGAGCCCATCCTTGGTTTAATGCATTACCATCACTTTGTCCTTGAAAAATTTAGTAATTTTAGAACAAGGGGCCCTGGGTTTGCTTTTGTACTGGACTCTGTAAGTTATGTAGTCAGTTCTGTGAAGACCTAAGCATATCATTTGATGGGAGAAGATGACATTGTAAACAAACAAACAAAAAAAGAGATTGAATATGCAAAAGGGAGATGATAAATAGAACAAGATCCTAGAAGAGAAAGAAAGGGGGAAGGAGAGAAATATTATGGGTACAGTTCATAGAATCAACAGGATCATGGACTATAGTTTTTAAAAATGTAGGGAAACGTGGAAAGAAAGGATGAAGAAATGAAGTGATCCTATGCTTTAGAGGGAGAAGATACAGAGGTTTACCAGCTCTTAATGTTCTCTATGTTCTCAGTAAGGCATTCCAGCACCAAGAGCATGTGCTTAAACAATAGGGATCTTAAATAAATATTTGAATGTGGGAGAAAATAATTATCTATGAGAAAGATAGTGGAGGAGTAAATGCATGAGAAAAAGCAAAGCAAATATAAACCAAACCCTATCAGAGTAGAATGTAAACATAAAGTCCTAATGGAGAAAGTTATAACAACAAAAATGTAGAAGAAGAAAAAACAATGTGTGTTTGTTATGCCTCACATGTGTCAATATAGCTTCTTAAGACATGAACAAATATTCAATATTCCATAAGATAATAATGTGATTTCCTGGAGTTCCTGGCTAGCTCAGTCTGTAGAGTGTGTGATTCTTGATCTTGGGTTTATGCATTCGAGCCCCATGTTGGGTGTGGAGGTTATTTAAAAATAAAATCTTTAAAAAAAATAGTGTCATTTACTTAGTTATTATTGACTATACTTTATTCATAGGGAGACTGAATAAGACTGTCATGTTTATGTTCCCAAAAATTCTTTTGGCTACCATTTTCTCATAACAAGTGTTAAGGGTTCTTTATCTCTAATATTTCCTGTGTCACCCCGCCAGTGAATTAGCTACATTCTCATTATAAACAGTCATCCCCTAAGAATCGCTTAACTGAATTTTTTCCCATAATTATAACTAAACTCTTTATTTTTCTTTTATTTCTTAACTTCTTGGTTGATGTATAACAAAAACAGCAAAATCTACACACCACAAGGGCATGAATCAATGAGTTATCACAAATGAATGCAACCATGTAGCCACCATCCAGATCAATAAACCAAACCCTACTGACACCCAAGAAATAGGCCCCAAGCCTTGTCCCATGTACTCCCAGCTTTCTTTCCAGAACCTTCTCTTTCTAACTATCTCAACTTCTAATATTACAGATTCTTTTTTTTAAAGATTTTATTTATTTGAAAGACAGATATCTCAAGTAGGCATAGAGGCAGGCAAAGAGAGAGGGAGAAGCAGGCTCCCTGTTGAGCGGAGAGCCCGACGTGGGACTCAGTTCCAGGACCCTGAGATCATGAAATGAGCCGAAGGCAGAGGCTTAACCCACTGAGCCACCCAGGTACCCTACAGTTTTGTTTTTGAAGACTATATTAATTAAACCAGGCATTCTCATGGTCTTACTGAAGATTAGGCTTTTGAGACTCATATGTGTTCCTGTGTATAGCAATGCTTCATTAATATTCATTACTGCACAACATGTTGGATGGATACAACATTTCATTTATACTTTCTGCTGGTGTTGATGGCTATTTGTTGTGTTTCCAGTCTTTGCTATTAAGGATAATGCTGTCATGAACATTCTTTTTTATTTTTTTGGTCCACATCTGCCTTCAGTTTTGTTGGATATATGGAATTACAGTCAGTAGTTATTATCCAACATCAGCAGTCAATGCCAAGGTGTTGCAAAATAGCTTTATCAATTTATATTCTTGCCAACAGCGCATGGCATTTCCATTTGTTCCATATCCTTGACCAACACTTGGCATTTCCAGGTATTTTAATTTCAGTTATTCCCTCATCTTGTTATAGTTTTATTCATTCATGTTTTCAAAGCTTTCAAATGTGGAGGTGGTTTTGAAAGGTTTCATGGAATTTGGGATTTTCTCTTTTATGAAAGTCTGTTCAAATATCTGGCCTCTTTTATTATTGGGTTATCTGTCATTTCTTCTTTGGTTTGCATTGAAAGTCCCCAAGGCCATGCTTAGACTCCGTGTTTCACTAGATGGACTTCCAAGCTACAGAAAACCAGTTAAGCTTGTACAGAGAATGGATCCAGGCTAATATCAGCAAAGGTAAAAGCCCGGGGTGAAGTTGAGTACAGACCAGGTGCAAGTTTTCAGCTTCTTTCTCCCAGTGGAGTTACATGGGGCTCTGTTTCCTTTCCCCAGAAATAATATCTGAAACTCTGTAAACATGCAGTGTTTGCATGACTGGCTTTGGCCACTTAGACTCCAGCCGCAGGACTCACTGTTAAGTCACACTCTTTGCATGAACTGCCTGATCCAACCTGTACCCAAGGGCCAGAGGCCTCAGGTCTACAAAAATAGTCTCATCAGGTAGAATTTTCCAAAGGCTCAGAGTCTGGCCAGTCCTGAAGACAAACATTTCTTGGGACTGTGCAGAGTTTGCGCAACACTGGCCTGCTAAGCTAACCCAACCCTTGACCGTACAGACTTGTAGAAATTATTCATGTATTATACATTGGAGCCCATTTCCTTTGCATGTGTTATAATTTTTATCTCCCACTATGTGACTAGTTTTTTATTATCTTAACTGCTTTGATAAGCAGAAGTTCTTACTTCTATTCCATTGACTAATTCTTGCATTAATTATTGTGGCTTTATAATAAGAGAATTGATTACAATGTTACTCTCCCCAATCCTTTCGCATGGTAGATCTATCCATTAACTCATGCATTCCATAATTCATCTTTAAACAGTGAGAAACCTATTAGGAATGTAGTTTCCTCTGTATAGAGGTCTCAGACAACTTTAATTATATTTTTTCCAAGATATTTGATATTTTTGATGTTATTGTATATAGCATACTTCTGAGAAATTTATGTTTATTCTGGTTAGAAAAAATGAGCTAGAGGAAAAAAACATTTTTTAAGAGATGTTTACTTGCAATTAATTTAAGAAGTCAGAAATTAGAAGTACCAGCTCACCAAACTGAAAAAAAAAATCCAGTAGGTGTTTAAAAAAATAGCAATATTATCATCATACTGTTTATGGTAGAAAAACAGCTACTTCTTCCCATAATCATCATATCCCCAGAAATCATATTTTTTCAAACATCAGCATTGCAAAAAATTACTGGGAAAGACATTTTTCATTAGAGAATATTTTGTCCTGCATAAATGATTCTTCACCCGGTGTTGAGTTAGGCAGTCTCCCCCCAGAAAGTAATCAGCTTCTGCGTGGAAAATATGCTGGCATTCCTGATACAGCCCTTGGGACCATCTGACAAGTGTCCATTTGTAATGATCATGTCAACTGGATGACCAAAGATAAGAACTCTTCATCTAGTTGCTGTAGAATCAATATTTAGGAAGTTATCCATGCAGCCCTTAACCAATAAGGTGATTCTCTACATTTCTTCCAAAAACAGTGATCGCCAGATAATCAGATCCTTGAGCCAAATATCTTCATCCCAGCATCGAGAGAGACATTATTTGGCCACACACACAAATCAGTCCCTTGACCAGAACCAGGCTGGATGGAGAACTGCACATAGTCTGGAACCAAATTAGAATAAGAGGTAGAAAACAGAAGGTGGGAGGAAAAGAGAGAATTCTATGACTACATAAGATCACCTCAAAAGCCAAGTAAAGGCTTGCCTTGATGTGAAGGGCCAATGGAAGCATCACTTGGCACACTGTCAGTTTCAACTCTTGGTAGGCAAGTTTCTCTGGACATAAACAGATAGATAACTCAGAGAGAAATTATATTAGGAAAAGAAAAAAATAGGGGTTTTCTTTCATAAAACACAAGGAGAGACTTTAGAAGTTCTGGCTTATCAAATAAGAAATATAATGAGTATTTGAAAGGAGAAAAAACAAGATTACAAAGGTTGTGTTGGTTGTATTAGTTCATTCATGTTGGGAATACAGCAATGTTTTCGTGTAATTATCATATCCACAAAGATCGTGAAATTTATTCAGACAACAATACTATACGGGGCAGTAATAAAGGTTTTTTTTTTTTTTTATCAAGAGTCAACAATTTATGAGAGAAACTCCAGGTTACATTTATTTTGAGACCTACACTGAGGTAGGGTGACCCAATTCTTTTTTGTTTATCCCAGGGTACAAAGTCATTTTCCCCCCTTTTTAACCACAAATGTACTGTGTACACTTATTGACAATGGTGGTGGGGCATCGTGTCAGTTCTGCTTCCTTATAAATGATCCATATAAATATAATGTTTTTAAGACTGACCTTAAGTCAAAGTAACTTCGCTAAACTCACTGATTAATTCCAATGATTTATATGTAAATCCATTTCAATTTTCTATGTATTCAATCATGTTAAAAGAGAATAATGAACTTTGTTTTTCATTTTACTAACCTTCACACCATTGTTTCCTACTCTTGTGCTGTTGCCCTGGCTAGGATCTATACTGCAACGTTGACATGAGTATGGGATGAGACGTATTGTTCATCCCGGCTTCAGCAAGAAAGCTTCAATTCTCCATCAGTCACTATGAGGTTTGATGTAGATTATATTCTAAATACTCTTTGTCAGATTAAAAAAACTTATTCTTACTTGAAGAGTTATTATCATAAGTAGATTTTAAATTTTGTTGAATACGTCTTCTCATTTATTAAAAGGATCATATGGCTCTCCACTTCCCCCTTATACTCTTAACATGGTGATTTTCAGTACTCGTTGTCAATATTCAGGCATTCCTGTTTTTTTTTTAAATTTCTTTAAAATAAAATATACACATCCATGTGTAGAAGAAAGAGAAGTATACAGAAATGTGCATAGTGGTTTCAGAGTTGTTCTTGCTCTTTTTTCTTATCTGTCTTCTGTTATTTCTTATTACTTTATTTATTTATATTAAAATATAATGTATTATTGGCCCCAGGGGTACAGGTCTGTGAATTGTCAGGTTTACACTTCACAGCACTCACTCCTGTTTTCTATTCTCTTGAGTAAATACCCAAGAACGGAACTGCTGGGTTTCATGTTAAGCACATTTTACTTTTATAAGAAATCACTGGGTTGTTTTGCAATGTATAAGGATTATAATTATTCCACAATCTTCCCAATACTTAGCAATAACCTCTTTTTTATTTTGCCATTCTGGTGACTATGAAATACTTTGTACTGTTTTAATTTGTGCTTCTTTGATGACTCATAATGCTGAAAATGTTTTCAGATTGGCCATTCCTTTTACCCCCACAGCTATACTGAGGTATGATTGACAAAAATTGTATATATTTAAGGTGTAAATTTTCATATTTTGTTATATGTGTATGTTCTATGATGATCACAATCAAGCTACATAACATAACTATCACTTCACTTCATTCATTATCTTTTGTGCGTGTGGTGAGAATGCTTGCTATCCACCTCCTTTGTAACTTTCTAGAATACAGTATATTATTATCATTATTTTTTAGAATAAAGTATATTATTAACTATAGTCACCATATATACATCTCTTATATAGGTTTTTTATTCATATATAGGTCTCTTACTCATCTTTTTTTGAACTTACTCATCTTTTTTCTTAAAGATTTTATTTATTTATTTGACAGACAGAAATCACAAGTAAGCAGAGAGGCAGACAGACAGAGGGAAGCAGGTTCCCCACCAAAGCAGAGAGCCTGATGCAGGATTTGATCCCAGGACCCTGAGATCATGACCCAAGCCAAAGGCAGAGGCTTTAACCCCACTGAGCCACCTAGGTGCCCCGAACTTACTCATCTTATATCTGACAGTTTGTATCCTTTAACCAACATCTCCCTATTTCTCCCACATCCTGGTAGCCACCATTCTACTCCCTGTTACTATGAGTTTGACTTTTTAAAATTCTACACATAAATGTGATAATACAGCATTTATCTTTCTCCGACTTATTTCATTTAGTGTAAAGTCCTCCAGGCTCATCCAGGTTTCCACATCTTTGTAAATGGAAGGATTTAAGGCCGAATTTTATATGCATATATAACTAGTGTATATTGATAATGATGATTATAAACCTGATGCTAGTACATAAACATCTACCTCTATGTACACCTAGGTAGATAAATGATCTTCATCCTTGCATCCATCGACAGACACAGGCTGTTTTCATATCTCAACCACTGAGAATAATGATACAATGAACATAGGAGTGCAGATATCTCTTTGAGATAGTGAGTGACTTTATTTCCTTTGGATGTATAACCAGTTGTGAGGTTATTGGATTCTATGGCAGCTAGCTCTATTTTTAATTTTTCAGAAATCTCCAGAATACTTCCTATAGTGACCCTACCGATTTACATCAACAATGGATATAAGTTTCTCTTTTCTTTCCATTCTTGCCAATACTTGCTATTGTTTGAGTTTTTGATTCTAGCCATCCCCACAGATGTGAGGTGATATCTCATTGTGGTTTTGATTTTCATTTCCATGTTGATTAATGATGTTGAACACTTTTCCCCATACCCGTTTCATTTGTCGTTCTTACATATTCTATGAAGAATCTGTTTAACTCTTTTCACTTAAATTTTTTCTTGGGTTCCTTTTCTTATGACTGAGTTTGAAAATTATTTTTATGTATTTCAGATAAAGATTTTGCCAGATTTATTTGTTGTATATATATTTTTTCTCAGGTGGTGGTTTATCTGTCATTCTCTTAAAGTGTCCTTTGACAGGCAGGAGATTTTAATTATAATTATCAAAATTTCCTTTATGACTGCTCATGCTCTGTTTCAGCTGGGATATTTTAGACTATCCCCAAGTTGCAGAGAATTTCTCCTCTGTTTCTTCTAGAAGTTCTAGAGTTTTGGGTTTCGGATTGAGGTCTATGTTCATTTCAAATTAAATTTTATGTGTGATGTAATATAGAGGTCAAAGTTCATCTTTTTTCTGTAATCATATCCACCTTGGAAAACAATCTTTTACCCACTGAGGACCAACTGACTACATACATGATAGTCTCTCTCTGAACTCTGAATTGTCCCATGGATCTAGAAGTCTTTTTTTTTTTTTTTTCAACTGATAATTTTTACTATTATACCATACAAAGCTACTCCAGTCTATTTTATGGGATTTTCTATTAAGACAACAAGAAAAACAACCAGTTAAATGTGTCTGGTTTAGGAACTGAATGTTGACTTTTTTTTTTTTTTATTTATTATCAGCATAAAAGTATTCATTGTTTTTTTGCACCATACCCAGTGCTCTATGCAATCCGTGTCCTCTCCAATGCCCACCACCTGGTTCCCCCAACCTCCCACCCCCCGCCCCTTCAAAACCCTCAGGTTGTTTTTCAGAGTCCATAATCTGTCATGGTTCACCTCCCCTTCTAATTTCCCTCAACTCCCTCTCCTCTCCATCTCTCCTTGTCCCCCATGCTATTTGTTATGCTCCACAAATAAGTGAAACCCTATGATAACTGACTCTCTCTGCTTGACTTATTTCACTCAGCATAATCTCAAAGTCTTTTTATATTAACTCCACACAGTCTTAATTAAGGAAGTTTTGTGATTTAAATCTTGTAGTTTTTGGTAGTACAAATCCTCCAACATTTTTAAAAATTACTTTGACAATTCTAGATTAGTTGTAATTCTCTATAAAAAGCTTAGAATCAGTATAATCCATTTCCAGGGAAAAAAAAAAAAACCTGTGGAATTTTGATTGCAATTCCTTTGAATACATGGATACATTTGAAAGAGTGGAGATCTTAATAATATTGCCTTTCGACCTGAACACACTTGTTTATCTGTGTTCCTAAGTATTATAACTGTCTGTAATATTGTAAATGGCATGTTTAAAATATCATTTTGCAATTATTTGACATTAGTATATAAAGACACAACTTATTTTTGTAACCCAACCTATCCTGAAATATTGCAAGATTTTAGCATTATTTCTAGCATCTTAAATGACTTGTTCTTCCTTCAGAGAAGACTTACTTTTGTTTCTGACAGATGGCTATGGCATCAGTATTCCCAAATCATCTTAATAATTAAGAATTCTTAAGATTCAAAGGTGGTCTGCAGTTTCTGGAAGGGTCATCAATTTCTGGTTTGACTTTATTCTTAGGTTATAGTACTTTGAGGTTCAATCTAAAGTCTGAAGATCAGGGTTAATCAGGGAAACTTCCCTTTGGTAATCTGAATTACAACTTTTGTTCTCAACTAATTATTTTCAGGATTTTAATTATACACCTGAAATAAGCAGGTGTTGTTGGGATATAAACAGTTAAAATGCCAGGCTTACTTTCCTGGGCTTCTTTTCCTTGACCCTGTAATTTTTCCCCACATTTTAAACTCTCCTTTTCTTCAAATAAATGTTTTTCACATTGTCCCAGTCCACCATTACCAGATGCCCCCAACTTATTTTTTTATTAATTTATTTATTTTCAGCATAACAGTATTCATTATTTTTTCACCACACCCAGTGCTACATGCAATCCATGCCCTCTATAATACCCACCAACTTATTTTTTAAATCTCAGCCTAAGTAATTCTCAGTAAGTCTTATTTGAAGGGTCATTTGAAAACTTTGAAGAAACACTTACACTATATTCACCTTCTTAAATTCTTTAAAAAGATATCTCTAAAAGTGTATCTATTCTCAGTGCTCTATTTTTTTGGTACCAAAAAAGGAAGGAATGACCTGTAGCATGAACTGTGTCCTTTAAAGTTATGTGTCTTCTCTTAGCTGCATTCCAATAATCTTATATGCATGTATTTTTTTTCTCACTATCTATGCATATCCCATTATTTTGGGTAGAAGACTTTTTTTTAATTTATTTTTTATTTTCAGCATAACAGTATTCATTATTTTTGAACCACACCTAGTGCTCCATGAAATCTGTGCCCTCTATAATACCCACCACCTGGTACCCCGACCTCCCAACCCCGCCCCTTCAAAACCTTCAGATTGTTTTTCAGAATCCATAGTCTCTCATGGTTCACCTCCCCTTCCAATTTCCCCCAACTCCCTTCTCCTCTCTGTAGACTACATTTTAAGGCCCATAAGCATGTGTGTAACACAGAGTTAGTAACAGCAGAGTGAACTGGACTTGGCTTGGCTTCCAACCTCCATTTTGCCTGGGGTAGGAAACTTAATTTTCCAATCCAGGAAATTATAGATTTTTTTTTTTTCAGTATTTATGGGGTAAATTTACACTCAATTCTCGAACTCTCCCTTTTCATCTTTCCATCCTCAGGGACTAAAAAAGCCTGTGAAGTCATTCATTATAGAGGAGTTGGAAGGACTGCAGTCTAAGTCCTTGTATGTGATGTCCCCTGTACCACCCTCTGATGCCCACTGATCCCAGGGCTCCAGGATCATGACTTGAGCCGAAGGCAGATGCTTAAGGACTGAGCCACCCAGGTGCCCCAACCACCATTGTGACTCTTTGCACACACTTTTTGGAAAGGCCGGCTATACACTCGGGAAGTGAGGTGATGCAAACCCTCTATGGCTTTTATGATCCCCCTACTTCTGAAGCTTGGCCGGAAGTGGGGCAGACACAGCCCTATCACACTGGTATCCAGGCTCTTTCTTCCCTTTTTTCTTCCCCGAACTCCTTTACGTAGCTTAAAAGTGTTTCTACTCTTCATTCAGCATAGAGAAAAATTAGCTTTCATATTTGCAAACATTCTCCCAAACTCTTTTTATATCATATATGCTCATCTTTGAAGAAAAGAGAGCACCTTTCTCAAAAAAAAAAAAAAAAAAAAAAAAAAACATCCCGTTAAAATTATGCTTTTAGTTACTTAAAACACAACAGACTGCTTCGGGCCATGTTGGAATCTGCCATTTCCCTTCATATAACAAATGTCACTGATTTAATGAATGGAAGGCCTGCGGCAGTGAAGAAAAACAGGGAAAAATTCCAGATCTTATTTAAATAACAGGAAAACCATACATAGCAAGAAAATAATGATTGGCTTTTAAGAGAAATGAAATGGATCCTTCAACACAGACTACTATAGTTCTTTATAGACTGCCTTGGATAATGTCAATGATTTCATGGTAAACTTGCTGATATACATCTAAATGGAACAAAAAGTCTATATGACTGTAGCAAGAAATAGCTTTATGGTAGATAGGGTTAGTAATTTCAGAATGTAGATTTTTCACATCTTGAGGATTGGCCAACAAGTCTTGCCCCCATTCTAAGTCACTGTCAATACGTTCATGTTCCTCACATCGTAAAATGGAGAAGTGGACCAAATGTAGAGGGTTTTCGCAGAAAATGATACATAGAAGGTGTTCTTTACTGTTCTTTAAATGATTAATTAATACAAATTTAAAGTAAGTTGAATCTAAAATTATTACTATGATGGAAGCAAGGAATATTGAAATAATCATTATTATGATTTTTATTTAGAAATAGATCAGATACAAATCAAAACTAGACAATTTGCTCTAATTAAGGGTGTTCAAACATGCCACAGAAGGAATTTCAGTTTTATTTATAAGGCATGAAAGTATTTTAATCAAAATTTTCTGTAGCTGGGACGCCTGGGTGGCTTAGTTGTTGGGCATCTGCCTTTGGCTCAGGTCATGATCTCGGAGTCCTGGGATGGAGCCCCACATTGGGCTTCCAGCTCAGCGGGAAGCCTGCTTCTCTCTCTCCCACTCCCCCTGCTTATGTTCCCTCTCTCACAGTGTCTCCCTCTATTAAATAAATAAAATCTTAAAAAAAAAATTTGTAGCTGTGTAGCTGCCAATGTATCTATCAATAAATGGTAAATATTGGAGGTGGGAGCAAGTCTGATTTTATTGATTTTAATCTTTCCATTTTACTTCGGAGTTTTACACAAGCAAACCACATCGGGCATGAAGTTTAGCTAAGGCAGAAGAGGATAATGGGAAAAAATAATTTTGAAGATGGCAGACTTGGGTTCTAATATCTCAAGATTTCTGTCATCTTATTCAAACAATATTACCATCTTCTCATTAACTTTGTCTTTTCCTCATAATTACAGGTTTGTCTTATTTACCCAAATACAATCAAGAGCTTTTAGGGTCAAGAACCATATTATGCCTTTTATTTCTTATTTAACTAACCATGGAGCTACGCGTATTATACACACAATATTTTTTCTCCTGAGGGAAGATGAATTACTCTACAGCCTGTCAAACTTCTCCAGGCTTAACTGCGGTATTTGTTGTTAAAATACATGGAAAATCTGGAAAAGCCCCCATTGGATGTGAGACTATGGAGCCAAATCATGGCAGCCTTTGCCTGCTGGTCCTTCTCACTGTTATTATCCTCTCGGGCTTTACACGAACCCTTCTCTGTAGCCACCTCCTCTGAACTGACCCAGGAGATAGTTTTTAGCTTATGCATAATTATGTACCTGATTAAAATGAACCAAGTTCAGAGCAGGACTGCCCCAATCAAAAACTCTCAAGTGACTAGAATGAAAAACCTGAAAGAAAAAGAAAATTTAAAGCAAGATTATACTCTTCTGTTTTTTACAGTGCATCTGGTAAAGTGAGGTGTGAATTTCATATACTGTCCCTCTGTATTTGGTCCCTTGGAATATATATGTGCAGGGACACATCTTCACTTCTCCCTTCCTTTGAAAAGGGCAAGAAATGGAAGGGGAGAGGTGGTGAGGGGCAGGGGCATCTATGGAATGCAATTCTATCAGTTTCATATAAATGCACATTCCCCCAAGGCCTTTTACCTTGTTAACGGGAGCCTGTGTGCTCATCATCCCTCCCCAGAAAGCCTCAGCTCCATACACAGAGGACAAAAGTGAGTGTCTACGGGCACCTACGTGGCTCAGTCTGTTATGTGTCCAACTCTTGGCTTCAGCTCAGGTCATGATCTCAGGGTTGTGGGATTTAGCCCTGCGTTGGGCTCTGCACACAGTAGGGAGTCTGCTTGAAGATTCTCCCTCTCCTTCTTCCTCTGCTCCTCCCAGTGCTCATACTCTCTCTCTAAAATAAATAAATATCTCTTAAAAATATACATAAATATAAATATATCTTTAAAAAAATCTTTAAAAAAAAGTGTCTAGTGCTAGGTGCACTAGCACTGAAATGACACGTCCCTAAACATCCTTGCTTCAAACAACAGCTCTCAAGAGCATGTTCCAGAAGCCACCCCTTGCTCCACCTTTCCTAACTGTAGCCTCACCACCACCACCACCTGCTGTGATCCTCTTAGGTCTAATCTGATCATATCCTAATCTCCCCCTGATAATGTTTTCATTGCAGGAAGTTTCAGACTCTGAGCTTCCAGATCTTCTCTGGGACTCTATCCCTGACAGGTCTCCATGCACCCACCATTTTATCTTCTCCTAACTCCTCCCAACTTCTAAAACTCTCTCTGCCATCTGGAATTCCATCATTAGGTATATCTTAAAACCCATCTATGATGGGTTCCTTTACCCTCCTGCTCTCCGGACAACCTGATTTTCCCCCAACAACACTTCTTACCCTGCAGTTCTTTCATTCCACAAAACCAGCTGAGGTTATTCATGATCTTAGCATTTGTAAAACTTGTCGATTCTGAGGAATTTCCTCACATTACCCATGATGCCATTGGATCCAGCTGTTCATTTCTATCCTAGAGCTTTTTTCCACTTAGTTTCTGAAATACTGTCATTTCATTTCTTTAAATAATTTTTAAAAATTTTTAATAAACATATAACGTATTATTAGCCTCAGGGGTACAGGTCTGTGAATCGCTAGGTTTAGACACTGCACAGCACTCACCATATCACATACCCTCCCCAATGTCCATATCCCCACTCCCTTTCTCCCTAACGCCCCTCCCCCAGTCACACTCAGTTTGTTTTGTGACATTAAGAGTCTCTTATGGTTTGTCTAATACTGTCATTTCTTGATTTTTATTTTTTACTCCCAGCTCCTTTTTGGTTTCTTTGCTGTATCCATCCAACTCCCACTGCCTGACCTTTGAATCCTTCCATGTCTCAGCCTAACCGTGCTCCTCTTCTCCCCATCTGTATTCACTCTGTGTGTGTTCTCATCCAGTTTCTTGGTTTTCAGTGGTGTCCATACTTAAAATGTTTATCCTCTTCTGTAAGTCTCTTCTAAATACTGGACTCCTATACACAACTGCTTATTCAAGTTAAACACTGGGATGCCTCACACTTAACATCTCCAAATGTGAACATCTTCTCTGTCCCTCAAAGCTGCACTGCCACCAAATGTCCCTATCTCCTTTAATGGCAATTGCATATTTTCCTTGCTTAGGCCAGAAAGTCTGGAATCGTCCAAGACTCTTCCCTCTCTCCTTCCACAGAATCCATATTAAAAAAAAAAAAATGTAGGTCATATCATGTCCGCTTCATGCTCAAAAACCTGAAGTGGCTGCTCACTTAGCTAGAAAGCCAAAGTCCTCCCAATGGAGTACTTGTTCCTTTCTGGCTCTAGTACATTTCTGCTCCCCTTTCCCTACTTCTTTCTCCCTTAATTGCTGACATCAGCCACACTGACCTTTTAGCCATGCCTTTCAGAAATGCTCCTAACTAAAGGGCTTTGCATTGGTTATTCTCTCTGTCTGGAATGCTCTTCCTCCAGGTTGTTCACATTGCTAACTTTCTCGGCTTCTCTAAATCTCGAATGTCACCATCTCATTGAGGCTTGCCTAACCTCTCTGTTCAAAAACACAACCCACTACCCACTGTGTCTAATCTCTTTATCTTGCTTTTTCCCCTTTATTTTTCCATAGCTTTTATTCCCTTCTAAAGTTTTAATAATTTACTTATTTGCTATGCGTAATGTCTGTATATCTAACTGCTAGAATGTCAGCTTAAGGAGGACAGGAATATTTACTTTGTTCTCTGATGTGTACCCTGAGCATAGAATGGTACAGGGCACATAGTAGGTACTCAATAAATATTGTTTCCATAGATGAATAGATGCAAAGGTTACCTAGACTTTCCTGGTCTAGTTATCACCAGGAATGAACTAAATCTAAATATAAGTTAAAGATTTTTAATAATTTACCTCAAAACAATCACTTAGTAGATTTAGACATGTTAAATGAGAAAGTCCTTCCCAAAATCTCAATGATACTTGAGTTAATTAGTGTTCATTAAATTTAAACAACACTCTTGATCATCACCCTGTTGAACTGTCATAATATTTTTGTTAGTTAAGTCAGAGCATTATTATTAACTCCATTTTTAAAATTAAGGAAACTGACTTTATAAGGAGTAAGTGAGCTTGCTGAGTGTCTCACTAGCCGTAAGTTTCAGAGAAAAGATTCAGTGCCTGATATTTTGATCTCAAGTATACTGTTTCTTCTAAGATTTTATCCTGGCTCTCAACTGTAAGATGATATTCACACTGGATTTTTTCTTCATTAATATTCATGCAACATATATTCTTGAGTACTTGTTGTTTGCCCAGAACTCTTGGCCTTGCATATATAGAAGTGAATAAAACTTGCTCAAGGGCCTTATGAAGTTCACAATTGAACAGAGGAGAGAATGAAGTCTAGTGAGAGACTAGGCATTGGGATACCTGTGTTTTAGTCTTAGGTTTTTAAAATTTTATTGTTATTGTTATTATTATTATTAGTCTTAGGTGTTTTTGAAGGAATAGCTCTGAATATTTGGGCAAGTCAAAAGATAAACATGGCCTCAATGATTCCTAGTCTACTATTCCAAATTAACATTTTCTCATTTGTAAAATAGAAAATAGGTATATTGCTCTGATTATTGCTCAGGGTTAGAAGACCTAATAGATTATGATACTAACATATTAGAAACCATGAAGAATTACATAAATAGGTAATAGTAGTTACATTTTATCCTTCTAAATTTATCATCCTATGACAATGGCATGATTCTCAGAATGATGGGGTAAACCACGAGTAGTATAAATAAAATTGTACTAAAAAGCACTTGAAAAGTTATACCTGACTCCAGTGTAGCATATTTTGAACAGATGTCCCTGCTGGGTTATGTGACAAATACACATCCACACCACTCTGAGGGGTTAAAAAATTATTTTTATACTTGGTCCACCCAGAGAAAGTGTAACTTTTGATATTTACTACACTAAATAATTTCAATACAATTTAAAGTATTTTTAAGCAAATAATATAAATAAAATATAAAATTATATTTTAATTAAGTACATAAATGTACTTACTAAATATGTAATTTTACATTAACATAGAAGGTATTATTGGATTTCTGAGTTACGTAGTCTGTCATCCCATACTGAAAACAATCTAAACTGTTAGGACTCACACACACGGACCCCTTTTGTGAGCACAAAGGACTGAAAAGATAGAAATTAACAGGAGAAATGGAAAAGGGAAACAAAAAAACCCTCAAAAAAGCAAAGTACTAAAGCCAGTTTTTTCTTCAAGTTATTTGCCAATCCCAGGGAATCTGAAGTTTTATTGTGAGAACTAAGCTAGTTGAGGAAAACAAACAAACAAAAAATCAGCCCAGAGCCTGCCAAGGACAATTAGGAGATTTAAAATGAAACCCTTTCCATGATGAACTGGGCTCCTGAAATGCTACACAACTCCCAGTGAAACAATCAGAAATGCAGCAGCTTTCATGTTAGCCTGTCATCAAGGTTTGAATTAACTACAATGTCCCTGGAAACCTTAGTCAGTGAGCAAGACTTACAATGTCAATGTAGTCCTATCAAAATCTCAGCAAGTTCTCTTAAGGATATCAACAAACTGTTTCTCAGATGGAGAAACGGAAGACCCAGGACAGCCAATACAGTAATACAGTATTGTAAGGGAGGAACAAAGTTGGAGGATGGACATACACAACTTCAAGATGTACTATCAACCTACAGTAATCAAGAAGTGGGGTACTGGTGGAAGAATAGACAAACATCCATAGAATGGAAAGAGGGCCCCAAAATAGATCCCCTATATAGTCAACAGATCTTTGAAAAAGAGAAAAGGCAATACAATTGAGAAACAATGGTATCTTCAACAAATGGTCCTGGAACAACTAGACAATGACATGGAAAAGAAGAAGAAAAAAACAAAAAAAGAATTGAGGCACAGACCTCACATTTTTTTGCAATAGTTAACTCAAAATAGAACACAGATCTAAATATCAAACTCAAAACTATGAAACTCCTAGAAGATGACCTAGTAGAGAAAATCTAGTTGACTTTGGGTCTAGTGATGGCTTTGTAGATAAAACACCAAAGGCACAAACTATGAAAGAAATAACCCGACAAGCTGAACTTCTGAGTCAAAAACATCCACTTTGCAAAAGACAAAGAATTAGAAGACAGGGCACAGACTGGAAGAAAATATTTGCAAAAGACA
Source organism: Mustela putorius furo (assembly GCF_011764305.1). NCBI lineage: Eukaryota > Metazoa > Chordata > Mammalia > Carnivora > Mustelidae > Mustela > Mustela putorius. Next base: position 449,046 of record NW_025422039.1, on the reverse strand, counting down.
TATCTATGAAGGTGTTATCCAAAATGTACAAAGAACTCTTCAAACTCAACAATGAGAAAATAACCTGATTTAAAAATGGGGCAAAGACCTTAACAGACAGCTCATCGAATAGATGTACAGATAGCAAATGACCATGAAAAGATGCTCTGCATCATACACCATCAGGGAAATGCAATTTAAAAGAACAATGAAATACCACTACACACCTATGAAAATGACAAAAGTCTGAAACATTGACAGCACCAAGTGCTGGTGAGGAAAAAGTCACAGGAACTCTCATTCACTGCTGGTGGAGATGCACAATAGTACAACCCCTTTGGAAAAACAGTTTAGTGGTCTCTTATAAAACAAAAGGAATCCTTGTCACATGATCCAGCAATTGCACTCCTTGGTATTTATCCAAAGGGGGTAAAGACTCGTGTTCACGCAAAATCTTCACATTGATCTTGATAGCATCTTTATTCATAATTGTCAAAACTTGAACCATAATGTCCTTTAGTAGGTGGATAGATACACAGTGATACATCCCGACAATAAAATATTTTTTTCAACACTAAAAAAAATGAGATACCAAGCCAGGAAAAGACATGGAGGAACCTTGAATGTTTGCTACTAAATGGACGAAGGCAATCTGAGAGGGCTACAAACTATGATTCTAACTACATGACATTCTGGAAAAGGCAAAACTGTGGCAGGCAGTGAAAAAATCAGTAGTATCAGTGGTTTCCAGGATTTAAGAGGGGAGGGATGAGTAGACAAAGCACAGAGGATTTCTAGGGCAGTGAAAATATCCTACATGATACTGTAATGGTAGGTCTATGTCATCATTATACATTTGTTAGAACTCACAGAATGTAGAACACCAGAGTGAACCACGCTGTAAAACTATGGATTTGGGGTACTTATGATGTGTCCATGTAGGTTCATCAATTATAACAAACAAAAAGTACAACCTGGTGGTCCTTGCCATATCCAAGATCATCTAGGTTTTTCCTGATGTGACCTTCTAGGAGTTTGAGAGTCTTACATTTCACATTTAGGTCTATGATCCAAATCTGAGTTAACTTTGTGAAGGTTATTTTATTGTTTTGTATGTAGACATCCAGTTGTCCCAACACTATTTGTTGAAGAGACTATGGTTTTTCTAGTGCACTGCCTTTCTCCTTTGTCAAAGATCTGTTGATGGTGTTCATGAGACTCTGTGTCTGCACTCGGTATTCTGCTACACTGATCTTCTTGTTTCTTTCATTAATTCCACGCTGTCTAGATTACTGTAGTTGAAGACTAAGTCTTAACGTTCAACAGTACCAGTCCTCCAACTTTGCTCTTTCTCTTCAATTCTGTGTTGGGTACTCCAGGTTTTGCTTCCCTCCATAAATGTTAAAAGTCATTTGTCAATGTCCTTAAATTAGCTTGCAGGGATTTTGGTTGCCTTGAATCCACAGACTAAATTGGTAAGAATGGACATCTTGACAACTTCTCTTTCTTTGACTGAATAAATTGATTCTTGCTGGTAAATTATTAAATGGTACAGATGCAGGAACCAACCAGTAGTCTGAATGCCACAACTGCTTCTGCTAAATCCGTTTTTTTTTTTTAATTTAATGTGCTTAAAAAGTCTTAGAATGAATGAGTACATCTGTAATAGCATCTATACACAAACTGTACGGCTTTGGGAATAGTAGCTTGAGCCCCTAAACGGTGTCCCCACTCCAGGAACTTTGATGAATGCCTGAAGCTGGTAAGGTAATTAGCAGGCACAAATGCCAATTACAAAAGGGTCAATAAGAAAGGGAAGGAGTGTTAGGAACCAAGACATAAGAGCAGAAGTTGTTAAAAAAAAAAAGAGAGAGATAGAAGATGGGGTGCCTGGGTGGTTCAGTGGGTTAAGCCTCTGTCTTCAGCTCAGGTCATGATCTCAGGGTCCTGGGATCGAGTACTGCATCGGGATCACTGCTCGGCAGGGAGCCTTCTTCCTCCTCTCTCTCTCTCTGTTTGCCTCTCTGCCTACTTGTGATCTCTCTCTGTCAAATAAATAAATAAATAAATCTTTTTTTTTTTTAATAAGTGATAGTAGAGAACTTAAATACAAGAAACTTCAGGAAACTAACACCCAATAGTAAAGGCCAATTAAAAGACTCAGCACAGCACCTGCTCTCTGTTCCGTATGGAGAGCAAGACAAATCAGAATGCAAAATAATCCCAGCATGCTCACGCTGATTAGTTTCAGAATGTTGATGTAGTCCCCAAACCAGGAAGGCGAAGACTCTATCAGTACACGTGGATGAATCATACAATGACATGTAAGGCATAAAGTACTATTAAGAGCTGCTTTCCAAAAATGGACAAAGTACATTTCAAATTCAATTTGTTTTCACCATATATAAGTTCTCCTGGTCATAACCATTTATCATAAGCAAGATATCGTGGCAAATCTTACCAATAATCTTCAGTGGACACAGCTTTGAACCAACAAATCTTTTGAATGAGGTATTAGGTAGGAAGTCTTTGTTGCCAAAAAAAGCCTGTAAGACAAGTTTACTTTACTCATATTTGGAAGACCAAAATAATTATTCAAGGAATGGTCCAATGTGATCATTATATTTATAATGAAATGCACTGTCTCACATTATTAGTTCAAAATATTTAAATGAGAGAGGTGCCTGGGTGGCTCAGTTGGTTAAGTGGATGACTCTTGATTTTGGCTCAGGATATGAGATGGAGTCACATGTTGGGTCCATGCTCAGAGCAGTCTGCTTGTCTCTCTCTCTGCCCTACCCAGCCTCCCTTGCCCTTGTGTTCTCTCTCTCTCTCTCTCTTTCAAATAAGAAATTAAAACCTTTAAAAGAAATACATTTATTTATTTTTTTAAAGATTTTATTTATTCATTTGACAGACAGAGATCACAAGTAGGCAGAGAAGCAGGCAGAGAGAGGAGGAAGCAGGGTCCCCACTGAGCAGAGAGCCCAATGTAAGGCTTGATCCCAGGACCCTGGGATCATGACCTGAGCTGAAGGCAGAGGCTTTAATCCACTGAGCCACCCAGGCGCCCTAAAAGAAATGCATTCAAATTAAGGGCAAAACTTGGAAGCAGGAGATAGAGATAAGCTGACTACTGGATTTTCCTTCAAAATGAGAAGTCCAAAGCTATTATAAATAAAATCTTATTCATTTGTAAAAACAAAAGAAAGAATCCAGTGTCACTGAAACCAAAAAATTAAATTCATGCAGACATAGTCAAGACCTTTTATTTTGAAATGACAGAATCATTGTCATTTTGTATTATCAGCTATGTAAAGGAATAACATACCTTTAACACTGACATCCATTTGTATGCCAATTTAATTAAAGGTCTCTTTGAGTATTTGATGGAAAAAACTGGAGCTAAGGTAAAAAATTTTTTGATTCTTTCAGCTATCTGTGGTATTGTGGAAAATGTTATGAACGCTGAAAGAAAACAAGACAGAAATTAACTATTCTTACGCCATTACTGGCATGTAAGAAATGATATCATGGCAAGTGAGAGTAAATTCAATATGTTATGACCACTAATTGACTCATTCATTTCTCAATTCCCTTATCAAACATTTCTCGGTCACCCAGTATGAGACCTACATATCAATAAAACATCATACTGATGATTAATATTAAAAACAATGTCTAGACCATAAACAATGGTAAATCAACAATAAAAGAGTCTTGTAACACCATAGTTGAGAAATCAGAAACAATATTGAAGATTTCTATAACTGGCAATGTGAGAATTTCAGATATTTGAATCTTACACTTTAGGTGACAGATCCAATACATGTCAAATTGTTTTCATATTTATTTTTAATATATTTTAAAACACCCTTGCCTTATTGTGCAGAGGATACTAGTTTATATTTTATTGTTAGTTTAGAGTCATTAATATGACAAATAGTTTTCCCTTTTATAACATCTTATCAAGCTACATTCTTGCACATTTTTTTATTTTTATAGCTTTTCTGTTTTCTGAGTTCTAAGAAGGCACACAATCAGAGAATCATATAACATATTAGAAGTCAGTAAATTCTAGCACATAGTCACTTCTTTCTTAATAATTTTCCAAGATTCCTGGTTCCAGATAACTGTTACAGATGGAAAATCCAGAGTACAACTCACACACATGATTAATAAATGTCAGAGAAAAAATATGTGGAAAATCGGATTAGACTGTTCTTCAACATACTCTTTTAAAGCAGGGTGTGTCTTATTCCTATAAGAAAATGATCATTTTTCAGCCTAGAAAAGACTCAGTGAATACTGGTTGCTATTATCAAGTAGGCTTTGTAACTTCCCCAGTAGAAAGAGTGGGAGTAAGAAAGTTTACCACATCATGTAAGAGAATTATGTTGGGTTTTAGAGAATTATCCTCTGAAAGTGAAACTATTACACATTAGATGGAAGCATTGTTGCTGTGAGCTAAAAGAAGTTCTTTTTTAGTCTCTTTAAACATATGAAGGCTTAGGCTCATCTTTGTGCATGTCTAAAGTTTAATCTGTCCTAAATGCGTAAGCATTAATGGCTTGCTCACATCCCCTCCTCATGAGGTCCTTTGCCACACTTAAATGACAATTATAAGTATGAAATTTCTATTTGTGGAACAAGGGGTAGTTATGATCTCACTTTGATCCCAAGATGGATATCCAACTTCTGAACGCTTGGGAACAAAGACAACCTGTCATTACATGAATTCTTTGTGACTAGAGAAGACAAGGTAGAAGGAGGAAGGGGGTAAGTGTCCAGGGCTAGGCTGTGGGTCTTCTTCCCGGTGCTCTGTTTTGTGTCACTTGTAGCTCTGGGAGCTTGCCCACATCCTTAGGAGGTGTGTCTGCAAACCCTACAAAAGACATTGCATACTATGAGCCACAATCCTTCTGGCCGTACCAATAGTGGTGCCCTGGGAATGGCCTATATAAAATATTTCTTCTTGTCCTGTGTGTTTCACGATGAAGCTGATGGAGGCTGGGAGGTTGTATTTTGCCATCTCGTCAAAACTACAAAAGAAAAAGGGAAGTTGTAATCCCCTTGCTTCCAGAATGTGATGCTAACCCTTGAAGATAATGAACAGGTAAGTGAAGGCAAACAATTTTCCACTCTCTTTGGGTATTATCAAGAAATTATGGGGTGGGGCACCTGGGTGGCTCAGTGGGTTAAAGCCTCTGTTTTCAGCTCAGGTCATGGTCCCAGAGTCCTGGGATGGAGTCCCACATCAAGCTTTCTGCTCAGCAGGGAGCCTGCTTCCCCCTCTCTCTCTGCCTGCTTCTCTGCCTACTTGTGATCTTTGTCTGTCAAATAAATATATCAAACCTTAAAAAAAAGATGTTTAAAAAAAAAGGAAGAATTTTAGGGCCCTTGGGTGGCTCAACTGGTTGAGCATCTGACTCTTGATTTCAGCTCAGGTCGTGGTCTCAGGGTGGTGAGGTCGAGCCCTGTGTCTGGCTCTGCACTCAGTGTGGAGTCTGTTTGAGCTTCTCTCTTACTTCTCCTAGGCTCCTCCACACTCGTGCATGTGCATGCACTTTCTCTCCAGGTCTCTCTCAAATAAATAAATATTTCTTTAAAAAGAAGTTATGTGATGTAATATATCTACTTAATAAAGACTTCCGTGAGAACACAAAGTCAGGGAATAAAGTAGCCCCAAGATAGTCTTATAAAGAGGCTGTTTATTTTACATACAGGGAGATAAAGTAAATATATAGGTTAAGGAGCAAAACAATGGAAAGGGTGGGGTTAGCCAATAAAGGTTACTACTGACAAACGAGATACACACTTAAGGTCAAGCAAGCATTCTTTCATTTTCAAGCAAAAACTGACATAAATTGTGATGGTCTGTTACAAGACCTGATTAAGAAAAGACACTTCTGTTCTACTTTATTTCATTCAAACACAAGACAATATATTTGACACACTCATAAAATAAAATGAAACATTACTTGATGTTATTTGTACCTGAAGGCCCAGAATTCTTTGGAATTTGTCTTCAGGTACTTGTGTTTCCTGGACCAGGTGGTCCCCTGCTATTCTCCATCCACACATCTTAACCAGCATCTACCGGAATGAAGCCCAGGCTATTGTTGGGCAGAATGGAGATCCAGCTGCTGGCAGGTGTAAACAATCCATGTTGCAAGTAGACAACAAACCTCTGAGCTAGAAAAAAAAAATGCAGAGAATTTCTTCTTAAATGCTGTAGTATCTGTATAAATATCTTATCTGAAGTTAAATCTTTTAACACATGACAGTTTGAAGTTTTAAAAATATATTTTTACATTTTATATTGTATAAATATGGTAAATTTTTCATGTTTAATGTCATTGTATGTCAGAGTTGTTTAGCAAAGTTTACAAAGTTGGAAACAGCAAAGTTTACAAAGAATTTTTTTTTTTTTAATGACCAAGTATATCATTAGGTCATGTCTCACTTAAATATATAAACTTTAAAGATTAGAACATTCACATAGCTAATAGTCATGTGAGTACTCATATACATTTTATTTTATTTCTATTTTAGAGAGAGAGAGAGAGAGAGAGCAGGGGGAGGTGCAGAGGGGGAGGGAGAAAGAGAATCTCAAGTAGACTCCACATTGAGCACGGAGCCCAACATAGACCTTGAGCTCACCACCCTGAGATCATGACCTGAGCCAAAAACAAGAGTCGGACATTTAACTGAGCCATTCACGCTTCCATCATATACATTTTAAATAGCATATTACAGTAGATGTCAGCCAGACACTGGTCTTAGCCACTCCAGTGCTGTGCAGTGGGCTCATGAAAGAAGTAGCCAGGGTGAGAGAGATGTAGGTTAACTTGGGCCCCGCAGCGTGGGTGCCTCACCAAGGCTACTGCTAGGGAAGTATGTCTGACCTGCCTGCAACAGAGGTCTCACAGGGTACCATCCCCTCAAGGAGATCAAACCAGCCACTTGGAGACTAGTTGGGGGACATCAGAGAAATGTCAGAGTCCTGTACCCATCGTGGGGTCTAGAGCAATTTGTTACCACTCCTTGTGCTGATTGCCTACTCAGGTCCTGGTGGGACAGAGCAAGCATCTCTCCTTCCATACCTTCCGCTCTGGGGACTGACTGCTGGAGTTGGAGAGAAGAGTAAGAGGGCATCTAGAAGGATCTGGAAGATGAAGAGAACTGGTATCACAAGCAGTTCATACTTAATTTGTATCAACCACTTCACCCTCACTGTTCTTCCCTCATTCTTCACAATTGCCTCGTGAGTGTTTTACTCCCATTTTACAGTAGAGAAAAGTGAGACTCCAAGAGGTTACATTAACCTGTCTGAGGTCCCGGAGATCACAGAGCTGTTGGGTGGCCATCTGGAATCCAGTCTTCTCAGGACACTGCGGTTCCCGTTTCCACCACGTGGTCCCTAGTAGCTTGCTCAGAGAGAGTTTTTAAAACTCCTAATGAAATGCACTGCATAAATTTTTTGGGGGAGAAGAAAACTGAGGTGATACTTAATACCCATCAAATGTTTCTATCTTGAGTGGCCCATATTATGTGTCATAGGATGAAATATCGTCTCTGCCCTTAAAAGCAGCTCAGTGGAAAGGAGTCCCGGTACAGCCAGGCCAGGTGCAGCATGAAACAGATGTCTACACCCATGTTCATTTATCCAGACTCAGGAGCATCCCTCCCTCACCAGCCCCTCTTCTGTGTTCATCAGAATGAGGTAGTGAGCCAAAGGGATCTGTTTGAAGAGATCTGGGGACACATTGAGGGTAAAGGTATTTAAGAAAAGGGACCTCATCAACTGATTCAGCTTTTCTGTTAAATTTTCACGATCATATTTGCAGTATTGCAATGTCTAGCTCTCAGGCCACTGCCATAGAGGGTGATGATCACTTGAAAAAATGAAACAAGATTGGACTAAAATCTCAAGTCACTACTGGTGAAATTGGTGTCCTATGTAGGCAACTCTCAGAAGATTTCATAGTTTCAACACGAGCATAATTCTAAACCATCATAACTGTTCTCTGATCTGCATCCCCCTGAGAAAAAGATTTAAGTGTATATATATATTTTTTTTCAGATTTTATTTATTTATATGAGAGAGAGAGAGCACAAGCAGGAAGAGCACCAGCAGAGGCAGAGGGAGAAGCAGACTCCCCACTGAGCAGGGAGCCCAATGTGAGACTCAATCCCAGGACCCTAAGATCATGACCTGGGCTGAAGGCAGACACTTAATTGGCTGAGCCACCCAGGCTCCCCAGATCTAAGTGTGTTTGTTATTCCCACTTCAAAGATTAGGAAATTGTGCAATGGTGACACAGTTAATGAATGACCCAGTTAGGCTGAGTCCAGGGGCTGGGCCTTCCCCATTCCATCACACTTCCCACTATTTATGTGCTTCTCATACCCAACACATGAGCCATGGGTTTGCAGGTAGAAGAACCACAGTGGAAGGGCAAGATGCACAGTTGTTCACTTCCCGTGTTTTCATGTTCAGTGTGGAAGGCAGAAGAACGGCCCCTCAAAGATGTCCTGTCCTGATCCCTGGAACTGGGGAGTATGTTGTGTTACATGGTGAAAGGGACTTTGGAGATGCAGCTAAGGGTCTGAAAATGGGGAGATGATCTCCGTTATCCAGGGACCTGGTGTAATCTCAGAGGTTCTTGTAAGTGAGAGCGGGCAGGGAGAATCAGAGGCAGATGAGCTGTGCTGTGAGAACAAAGCTCAGAAAGATGTTCTTGGTGGCTTTGAAGATGAAAGGGGCTACAGACCCAGGACCATGGGTGGCCTTCAGCATGAAACACATTCTCCCAGTGATCCTCCAGAGGTGTGCACACAGCCTCGTGGGCACCATGTTGTTAGCTCTGGTAGACCTATTTCGGACTCCTGTGAGGCAGTGTATGTGTGGCATTCGAAGCCACTCTGTGTGTCATAATTTGTTATAGCAGCATGAGAAACTACAATTCCCAGGAATTGTTTTCATTAGTAATAATGTTTTTTTCATAAAATTAGCTCATTCTTACCTGAGAATGATCATCAAATTGAACATTACAATCATTACTGACTGAATATGTAGGAACTGTGAGGAATTTGCCTCTACTCTCTTACAAATGATCCCAATTGACTGCTTTCTCTGACAGTTTGAAAGAATATTTACATCCTTACAGTTTTGTGAAGTTGAGTACTGATTGTCTAGTTTCAAGGAACTTGAGAGCAATTTACTTGGAAATGATCTATGAACTTATTTAGACCTTTTAATGAGACCATTTTTAAATTTTTTGCTTTGTTTTGTTTTGTTTTACGGTGGAAAGGGTTGCCCCTTCATAGAGGATTACTTGTATCTTGCCCGTTATTGGGAAAGCCAAAATTGCTTTGAAGTTTCAAGATGCTGATGTTTTTGGAAATGTATTTACTTCACCCACGATAAAATCTATTTTATCTGCAATTGGTTTCCCTTCGAATGTTGTAACGATGTTTCTGTAAGTTTTGTAAGACCCCACTAATTATTTGACAAGAAATGTGGCTGCCAAATTCATAAAGTTCCAGGAAGCACACCAGAACTACCAGAAGCAGATGCCAGGATGGGCAGTTGGAGGCACTTTTCCATCTCCTTCCACCTGGAGCTCAGTGACTTTGGACTTGGAGTGTTCTCTTTAGGTTAGTGCCATCAAAAACCAACGTGAAAAGAGAAAACAATTTAAAAGTAAATAGAAGGAAGTCTTGGGGTGCCTGGGTGGCTCAGTAGGTTAAGCCTCTGCCTTCAGCTCAGGTCATGATCTCAGGGTCCTGGGATCAAGCCCCGCATCTGGCTCTCTGCACAGTGGGGAGCCTGCTTCCTCCTCTCTCTCTGCCTTCCTCTCTGCCTACTCGTGATATCCATCTGTCAAATAAATAAAGAAAAATCTTTAAAAAAAAGAAGGAAGTCTTGAACTAAGACATATCTCTGAAGGTTGTGTCAAGAGGTTGATACCCCGTTTAGGACCATTGCTTCTGAACAGTGAAATGAAAAAGCTGGCACTCACTTGTCCTCAGCCTTTTGTCCTCTGTGCACCAGTACGCACAGACCCACACAACGGATTTGTTCCAGTTAGTGTGTAATGGACATCTGTTGTTGGGACATCACAGTCTCCAACAATTCCTTCCTTGTCTTTTACATACTACAACCTGCCAGCTAACCATCGTCTTGGTGTCTTGGTAAGAAATCAATTTAGGGTTTGAAAGTTCTTGCTGTCTTTGAAGTAACATTGTTGGATTTTCTAACACCTGTTATGCAGAATTTTACTTAGCCTGCACAATGATTAGTTTATGGCTAGTTAAGAAAGATTTTTAACATTTCTTGCCTTGTTAATTTTTTGTTTGATTATTGACATATGACATCGGTTTTCTGAATTGTGGATTAGATGATAATATTTCTATTCATCTCCAGCATGAAGGCAATAATCTACTAATTTTTTTTGTTTTCTATTTATTTATTTATTTATTTATTTATTTTCAGCATAACAGTATTCATTATTTTTGTACCAAACCCAGTGCTCCATGCAATCCATGCCCTCTATAATACCCACCACCTGGTACTCCGACCTCCCATCCCCCGCCCCTTCAAAATCCTCAGATTGTTTTTCAGAGTCCATAGTCTATTTTTAACCACTATCATTATGAGAAGTTTTTTTCAGTGGGAGTGTTCATTGACGTGTTCATTGTTTCTTATATGAAAGTCAGAAAACAAACAAACACACCAGTGTGTCTGCAATAAGCACAAAGGGCACAGCCTCATTCTTCTACTAACTGTGCTCAACATAAATCAGTGAACTCTGTCTTTATTTGAACTGTTCAGAGTTTTTAAAGTCATAATTATTTATTTTAGAATTTTCATTTTTGGTTCCAGTAGGTGAAAAGATCAGCAAAGCATTTTTTTTTCTTTTTACAATAATTTACAATGTTCTGAATAGGTGACAGTTCCAGAAGACTCTTTTGCATTTACCGATGACTTTACAATAAGCTGAATATAGAAAGTGAATATAGAGTTTTACCTGTTACTATGAGTAGGGCATCAGCAGTCAGATATACTTAGGACGGTTAGAGAATTATGTAGGTTTGAATGTTTATTTTCATTCTTGATGTGAAAGTAATTGCAGAATTCTCCTATTATTACAATATGTAAATATTGAATGTATTCCGCATTCTTTATAATTACTTTTCAGTAGCCCTCGACATGCCAGACATGTATTTTTTCCCTCAATAATCCCCCAAATTTAGAACACTATATTTCCCATGAACATACATGTAATTTTTAATTTAGTGATTATTTATGGAATTCAAATTCTTAGAATACCTCCAAATGATTCTCTTAGTTAACTTTTATTGTTCATTAGTGCTACTGATAAAATGTTTTTATTTAAAATTTCCAGTTAATCCAAGTGCATAATTTGGATATTTTCCCTGAAATGGCAATTCTCACACTGTTTTTATTTCGAGATAGATGTAGAGCGAAACAGCATGGAAGAAATTGTCAAGAAAACAATACCTTTTGACAGAATGAACTTCTGGGAACTGTCAGCTCGTTCATAATAAGAGCCACATAATGCCGAATTGTGCTGTTTGACCTTCTCGGATAAGCTGATGCTGGAAACTCGCTGAAGCATTACCTTACCGTCATCCTCAAACAAGGACCAAACGGGGTGATCCCAGGGGCGCCTGGAAGACAGGACTGCCGTGTTAATTCTGCATTTCCATATTGTACAGTACAAACAGCCTACCATCTTTCCAACTTGAATTTAAAGCAGTCGGACTCCAGACCAAGCAGAACTCGTCTTCTCTCTGAGAGCATCCTTTCCAGAGGGATAGTTCCCACCTCCATCATGAAAGAAGACCGGAAGTCACCAGTCATCCACATCCAAGTTAATGGTGTCCTCGAGGGGTTGTAGGTCACTCAGGCACATGTGCTGTTTGTTTTCTCAGAATTGAGTGGTTCTGGGCATCCCTGCTTCTCAGAGTGCGCATCCCCTCCATATGCAGCATTTTAAATTGAAGTAAGAGACCCTGGAAATGATTCTTGAAAGTCAAAGCCTTTAGTTTGATGGCCAGATATCCTCAGGTATTTCCCACCTCAAAGTTCCCCAAACTCTTCTCCTTTGTACTGTGAGAATAACAGGGGTACAGGAGGAGAGCGCTGAGGAGATGTGTCGAGCCAAGGAGAAGATAGACAGCAGTCCTTCCAGCTGGTAGAAATCGGAGGGAGGGCACCAGAGTGCATTCATCTCACCACAGAACAGTCCAGGGCAGGAATATGCAGCTGTTGGCCTTTCTTTATCCCACCGGGTACTTCCAAATGATGCAAACACACAGAAGGATGTAGAGAAATCCTGTGACTCTGAAAGAAAAAGAGAAAAAAGAAGGAAGAGCTAACACTTAAATAGTGCTTGCCAGGTCCTGTCTAAATGTTTTAAGTATATTAACTAACTTAATTCTAGCAACAACCCTCACATTATTGTCCTCATTTTCATGAGGAAACTGAAATACAGAGAAGTCAAGTAGCTTGCCGGAGACACAGAGCTTGTAAATGACCGAGCCTGAGCAAGGACTCCCACCCAGCCTGCCTGGCTACACCCCTCACTGTACGGCTGTGCCTTGAACTTGTCAGACTTCACTGGAAACAAGTATTTCAAGGACAGTGTTGTCTGAAGAATCATGACTATTAATATCTATGACTTTATCCATTCTGAAGCAAAAGCCTTCTGGTGTCTCAGACATGTGCTTCTTGGTCATTCAGATTTCAAGTCATCAGTTGGCCACTAAGACCTATTTTAGGAACCAGTTCTCACGTAGACTAGCTTGTTGCAACCCAGGGGCCAAAGATACTTTCTGCTGTCATTTGAACTCATTCACAATATTTGCATTTTATTATGATTAATTTACAAATATCACCTAAGGTGTGTGAAGTATGTTTATGTGTATTTAGTGCCTTTTAACCAATTGTTTCTGTTAAATAAATATCTTTGTGCATTTTAGGTTTGCTTTTCCAGAGGCATTTCCTGGTCTTCTGTGTCTCTCTTAACCAGACATGATTTCTCTTTTTTAAAAAAATGTACTTATGTATTTTAGAGAGGGGGGATGGGGGGGTGAGGGGAAGAGGGAGAGGAAAAGAGAGTCTCAAGCAGACTTCATGTTGAGTGCAGAGCAGGACACAGGTTCAGTCTTTGGACCCTGGGGTCATGGTATGAGCTGAAACCAAGAGTCAGATGCTTAACTGACTAAGCCACCCAGGAGCCCCCAGACATAATTTCTTGAAAGATAATTTGGATTTTACTGGACAACCACCAGACAACCTATTGGTCCATCTGGATTTAAAATATATACCAACAAAGTGTGAAGTGGCATTGGAGAAATTTCAGAAGAAGATGGAGAATTTCCAGATAACCAATTTTAGTTTGGATTTTTTTTTTGTAATATTGAAGTGAATTTCTTTAATGTAGATATTATTATTATTATTTAGGATTTTATTATTTTTAAGTATTTTTAAGTAATCTGTACATCCAACACGGGGCTCAAACTCACAACCCCTAGAGTAGAAGTCACGTGCTCTTCTGACTGAGCAAGCCAGGCTCCCCTTTCACATGTAGGTTTTAATTTTTCTTGTCTGAAGTGTTCACTTGGCAAGCGAGAAGAGAGAGACCTTAGGCAGGACCCAGGGCAGAAATGACCTAGGGACTGTGGGGGAGGGAGGGAAGAGCAGTAGACGGGGTGGGGGGTGTCAGGGTTGAGGGCCCACTGGCAGCCACGTGGGTCATCAGGGGTTAGGCTGGAAATACTGAGCAAAGGATTGTATCTGAGGCCTGGAGACAAAGGGGAAAAGGGCAGAGAAGTGGGAACACATAAGGCAGGGTCAGCTGAAAGAAGTCCAGCAGTCTTAAAAACACCGTTCAAGAATATTCTGTGTGACGTCGTCTGAGCCACCAACTGGACCTTGCCTTGCTCTGGGGGTAACTGTCTTCATTGTTGTGTTCTAGGAAAGGAATGGTTTTCTGTCACTCGAGAGTCTTATGAGGGCTGGGGGCATTTGTATTATATTTTTTGATTACAGTTGCAGATGCTGCTTATCTTATTTTTTGTAAAACGCAGAGGGAAGCCTTCCAAGGGCTTTCCTGCTCTTGGGTCTCTTTGTAATCAAATTTGCTTCTCCAGCAGTAATGGTAGCATCTATTATCTCACCTGAGCCACCAGCCATCGGATTGCCTTGCGGCTTCTACATCACTTGTGGTTTGTGGACTGTCCTGCAGTGCTGTCTAGTGTTCCTGACAGTAGGTTTTAAGCGCGTAGCTGATTTATACTGCCTGGGATTTTCCCATCTCTTCCTAGCACTTGAATTTGGCAAAGCAATCACTTGATCTTTTCCACCCCATATTCAGGCCTCCCTGGGAGGTCATTGGTGTCACACCAAGAAAGACTTCCCCATTGACAGAAAAAATGTTTGCATTGGAGTAGGGAACATCACCCCCTCTGGAAGATAGGCATGTTGTCATTTCACGTGAAGGAATGAAAACAAATAAGCAAATAAGAACATATTTTTCCAAATGCACCGAGTCCGCAACAGATCTGGAAAGGGAGTTCTCGTACTTCTCTTGTACTCCTCGTTCCCAGGCACATTCTTGGGCTTTCTTCTCTTCTCACCAGAGCTCTGGTTCCTGCAGCACAGAATAATCATGCTCAAATCCAGCCTCACACTTAAGTTCTCAGACCTGATTCCAAGATGCTAGGTTCAAGGAGTGGGGTGGGCGAGGGGGGCATGTGGGGGGGTGTGACTTAGTCTGATATGCTAGCTCTCCATTCACTTTAACCTTGAATTTTTATATCATGTGGATCTGTCTTTAATCATTCCTTGTAATTAAGCAGAAACTTAGTGGATAGAAACTGACAGTCACATGACTGGTCCCAAAGCCAGATGCAAAGGTGTCTCTCTCCTCTTTGCTCCCACACCCCTTTGGAGTGGGATGTAGAGGGTTTCATTTAACACCCTCAGCCCCCCAGTCCCCCTGTCCCCTTATCTCCATCCTCACCAGATAGACACTTCAACCCCTGAGGTTTCCTCAACTGTAAAAAAACCTTCAAATAAGGGAGCCTGGGTGGCTCAGTCAGTGAAGCACCCAACTCTTGGTTTCCACTTAGGTCATGATCTCAGGGTTGTGAGATTGAGCCTTGAGCTGGGCTCCACGCTTAGTGGGGAGTCTGCTTGGGATTCTCTCCCTCTCCTTCCGCCATCCCCCAACAGTCTCTCTTCTTACACTCTGTCTCCAAAATAACTAACTAAATAAATAAATAAATAAGCTTTAAAAAAGAATCATCCAATAAACATCATCAGCAGGACATCCTTGTTAGTTCCCTGCATTGACTCAGAGTGGAACAAGGATATTTCTCCCTGCCTCAGGGGTCACTGTAACCCCAACCCAGATTTGACCAGAATATAGAGCTATAAATTGCAAGGCTAATGAAGGAGCTGTTGTTAGAGTCAGTTGTCTTCTTAAGCTTAAGAAGGTTAGAGTTCTTTTCTTTGACAAGCATAATATTCCTGCCTTGATTTCCTGTGCACTGTAGTACAGTGTGTTCTCAAGACTAATTCTTGGAACAGTCTGGAAGGTTCATGTGCTTCTTATTTTGTTGCTACTTGTGGAAGGCCAAAGGGGTTGAATGTGTCAGATGTATCGGGTCGTTTCCATAACACACTACATATTAATAGAAAAGACAATGTAGAAATTCAAGGATGTGTTTCATCTTGTTTAAGCATTTAATTTCAGATCATGTCCAAATATCTGTTTTCATTGAGAAAAGCAAGAATCTGCCAAAAGTCATCATGAAGCAAATGAATTACATCATGGTGAAAAAGAGATAAGACATGTACACAGACACATTGTTCCATTCAGTTGTTATCAGAGTAGCCCTGTTTTCCCACTCCTGGGTTTACACTTTTCTTTGCAGTTTAGAGAACTTTTAGTTAGAGAATTCAGTTTATGTATTGCATTCTGAAACTGCTCACATTTCCATAATAGAAATGCTCATGCAGTTTTCACAGTCAGCAGACTTATTGTGGGGAGACCTCCCTGATTCTGAACTATACTACAAAGCTACAGTAATTAAAGCAATATGGTATTGGCATAAAAACAGACATACAGATCAATGGAATGGAATAGAGTTTACAGAAGTAAACTCATATTATATGGTCCATTAATTTATGACAAAGGAGCCAAGACTATAAGTGGGGAAAGGATAGTTTTGGAAATTAAAGGTGTTGGGAAAACTGGCCAGCCACATGGAAAAGAATGAAACTAGACCACTGTCTTTCCCCATGTACAAAAAAATTAATTCAAAATAGATTAAAGACTTGAATGTGAGACCTGAAACCATAAACCTCCTAGGAGAAAACATAAGTGATAAGCTTCTTGACATAGGTCTTGGTGATGTTTTTTTTTTTTTTTTAAAATCTGACACCTAAAGCTAAACAACAAAAGCAGACATCAGACATTGGGGAGGATATGTGCTTTGGTGAGTGCTGATACAGAGACCTGTACCCCTGCGGATAAAAATACATGTTTATAAGAAAATAAAATTTTAAAAAAAGCACACATCAGTAGGTCGGACTACATCATATTAAAAAGCTTCTTCACAGCAAAGGAAACCATCCAGAAAATGAAAAATATATATATACCAAATGGGAGAAAATATTTGTAACTCATGTATCTGATAAGGAATTAATGTCCAACATATATAAAGAATGCATACAACTCAATAGCAACATAAAACAATTCGATTTAAAAATGGGTGGAAGATCCCAATAGATGATTTGCAGAGAACACATACATGAAAAGCTGCTCAACATCATTAATCGCCACAGAAATGCAAATCAAAACCACAACGAGATATCATCTTACACCTGTCAGAATGACTATTATTAAGAAGACAGGAAATAACAAGTTCAAGAGTGGATGAAAGGGAACCTTTATGCACTGTTGGTGGCAATGTAAATTAGTGCCATGGAGAACAGTTATGGAGGGTCCTCAAAAAATCAAAAATAGAACTACTACCATATGATCCAACAATTCCACTCCTGAGTATCTTCCCAAAGAAAGTGAAAACACTAATTCAAAATAAAATTACTTTTCTATATTTATTGCATTGTTATCTATAGTAGCCAAACTATGAAAAGAGCCCAAGTGTCCATGTAGTGATGAATGGATATAGAAGATGTGGTGTATGTATACAATGGATTATTACTCAGCCACTAAAAAGAATGAGATCTTGCCATTTGTGACAACATGGCTGAAACGTGAGGTATTATACAATTTGATTTGCATTTCCATGGCGATTAATGATGTTGAGCAGCTTTTCATGTATGTGTTCTCTGCAAAATCATCTATTGGCAGAGAAAGACAAGTACTGTATGATCTCTCTTACACGTGGAATATTAAGAGAAAAAAAAAAAAAAGACAAGCTCATAGAGGACAGATTGGTGGCTGCCAGAATCAGGGAGGGGGTGGGGATGTGAGAAATATGGGTGAAGGGGATCAAAAGATAAAAAGAAAAAAAAATACAGTTGATGTGAAACAAGCAGAGCAATTTTGAATCACAATCAAAATATTGAATAGATATGTAGAGAAAAGACAATGTGTGTCCTTGAGAGATTTGTTCTGGAAATTTGTACTTACTCTATAATTCTCAAAATATTTTCTTGAAATTTTGGGGAAGATTTTTTTAAGAAAAGTTATTGTCAACTCTCTTAAATAAAACTAGAACAAAGTTTTGGGGGTTTTGTTTGTGGTTTTTTTGTTGTTGTTGTTTGTTTTTGTTTTGGGGTTTTTTTTTTTTTTTTGAAACTGCATAAACACGGATTTGGGAATTTGGAGCCACCCTGGAAAAATTCTTCAAATTGCTGTTGTAGTTACACATTCTTTTAGATACACACCTACTTCTCTAGCTATGGTCTGAAACAATTTTTGACTCTTCTCAGACTATTTTCCACTTTCAAAGGAAGATTTGCCATCCTTGTAGATAGTCAAAAGAATGAGCTGTGTTCTCTAAAACCAGTTCCAGGAGGGGACTTTTTCAAAATGGTTAGAATAATAGTAACAACTCTGGTACAACAGGCATCACCTTTGAAAGAGTGCAGTTGTCTGGATATGTTAGTACTTAGGTATTTGTTGAAAAATATAATAGTTTGGGATGCCTGGGTGGCTCAGTTGATTAAGCCACTGCCTTTGGCTCAGGTTGTGATCCCAGGGTCCTGGGATCGAGTCCCACATCAGGCTCCTTGCTCGGCAGGGAGCCTGCTTCTCTCTTTGCCTCTGCCTGCCACTCTGCCTGCTTGTGTGTTCTCTCTCTCTCTCTCTCTTTCAGATAAATAAAATAAAAAAAAGAAAATATATAATAGTTTATAGTTACATGTGTCATAGCGAGCTAGGGTATACCTTGCTTTAGAAATTTTCACTTCATTGAACCCAAATACAGTTACATGGCCACAGTAGCTTATGAAGTGCTTGCCTTTGATTTCTGGAGGAATATGTGATCTTGACATTTCCAGGAATCATGATAGCATAACCTAGCACATTAGTGCCACAACTACATCTTTTAGTAGTGAAAACACATTAGTAAAGCAAGACTTCGCAAAATAGGAAAAAAAATATTACATTTTGAAAACTAGGTGGTTACTTGAAGCATTTTTTTATCACAATGCAAATTTTTTTAAAATTAAATTTATTTATTTTCAGCATAACAGTATTCATTATTTTCTCACCACACTCAGTGCTCCATGCAATCCGTGCCCTCTATCATACCCACCACCTGGTACCCCAACCTCCCACCCCCCCGCCACTTCAAACCCCTCAGATTGTTTTTCAGAGTCCATAGTCTCTCATGATTCACCTCCCCTTCCAATTTCCCCCAACTCCCTTCACCTCTCTAACTCCTCATGTCCTCCATGCTATGTTATGCTCCACAAATAAGTGAAACCATATGATAATTGACTCCCTCTGCTTGACTTCTTTCACTCAGCATAATCTCTTCCAGTCTGGTCCATGTTGCTACAAAAGATGGGTATTCACCCTTTCTGATGGAGGCATAATACTCCATAGTGTATATGGACCACATTTTCCTTATCCATTCATCCGTTGAAAGGCATCTTGGTTCATTCCATAGTTTGGCAACCGGGGCCATTGCTGCTATAAACATTGGGGTACAGATGGCCCTTCTTTTCACTCCATCTGTATCTTTGGGGTAAATACCCAGGAGTGCAATTGCAGGGTCAAGGGAAGTTCTATTTTTAAGTTCTTGAGGAATCTCCACACTGTTCTCCAAAGAGGCTGCATCAACCTGCATTCCCACCAACAGTGTAAGAGGGTTCCCCTTTCTCCACATCCCCTCCAACACATGTTGTTTCCTGTCTTGCTAATTTTTTCCATTCTATCTGGTGTAAGGTGATATCTCAATGTGGTTTTAATTTGAATCTCCCTGAGGGCTAGTGATGATGAACATTTTTTCATGTGTCTGATAACCATTTGTATGTCTTCTTTGGAGAAGTGTCTGTTCATATCTTCTGCCCATTTTTTGATATGATTGCCTGTTTTGTGTGTGTTGAGTTTGAGGAGTTCATTATAGATCCTGGATATCAACCTTTTGTCTGTACTGTCATTTGCAAATATCTTCTCCCAAATGGAAGAGTATCTTCTTAACTGGGTGTAATACTCTCAATGCGACACCTTGAGGATTCTGTAGAAATTGCTCTTGCTGACTCTGAGCTACAGATTTTACTAAGGAAAAGTCTGAGGCTATTTGGACTTTCTCTTATATTGGCCGGTTGTCAAAATAACTGTTTTTGAAATCTAGTCGCTTTATCAGAATATATCCTAATGTTGCTAAGGACTGGCTCTTTTACACAGATTCAATCACAAATCTCTCCCCCCACAAAAAGTATTCTTGAAATATTTCAAACATTTGTTCTATTTCTTTTCCTTTCTGTTTTTGGGACGGAATTCTACATATGGTATGTATGTGAACTCTCTTTTTAATGTAATCTTCTAATTTTATTTCATTTTCTTCTTGCTTACATCTATCCTTTCTTTCTGAACAAATTTTTTTTTTTAAAGATTTTATGTATTCATTTGAGAGAGAGAGAGGCACAGCGAGAAACGGAACACAAGCAGGGCGAATTGGAGAGGGAGAAGCAGGCCTCCTGCCAAGCAGGGAGCCCAATGAGGGGCTCAAACCCAGGACCCTGGTATCATGCCCTGAGCTGAAGGCAGACACTTAATGACTGAACCACCCAGGCGGGCCCTGAACAGATTTTTGCCAGTATGTATTCATCCTTGGGGTTCTTCCAATTTGCTTTCTTTACTGTAATTATATTTTCTGTTCTCTTTTCTCAGTTTGACACCCTGCCATGTGTTTGCTATTCCCTTATTAATATCTTTCTTAAATACCTGTACCACAGAGATAATTAATTCAATTAGTTCACCCTTTGGAAACTCGTGATTTAATACTTGGTCAAATAATTTACCTACTTTATGACTACTTTGATCAGATGACAATTCTATCACCAACTAGATTTCTTCACAATACTTTTCACCCCTTTTTTTCTTATAATCGTTTTGCATGCATTTGTGCTGGTTCCTTTTCAGTCACTTGGGCTAAAAGGATGTGAGCTTTTCAAGGAAGACCACACTGCAAAAGGTTTACTTGGGAGATGGAACAGAGTCATCCCTTAGGCTAGAGGGGTATATGAACAAGTGTTCTGCACATGTGTTGGTCTCAGTTTACAGATCAACCAGGATGTGCCTTCCTTCCTCATTGGAACAGCCTCCACAACAGCTTGCTCTCTTGGTCATCACAGAGTCAATCACTGACTGCAGCTCCAAACTGAGGAAAACCAAGTGTTGGGCTCATTTCACAGAAACAGGCCCAGAGGCCGAACTGGGCCCATGGAGGCTCCGACTTCCCCAGCATCTGCCTAGGCCAACTGTCTGATGCAATCCAGGAAAGAAAGGTAGTTAAAACTCTACAGAACAGTTTCATCTGAGAGAGAGGAACAAGACAAAAGATAACATCCTTTTCCCTTCCACCTTTCTGACCAGCTGCTCTGGCACACAGTGGTTCACACTGAGACTCGGAACATATCCTGCTAGTCTGAGAAATCAGATGTGCTAATTACAAAGCTACAGTCAACGAGGTAATCACCCCCCACTGAGCATTACCCTCCTCCTAACCAGCATTACTGTCCCCCTTGCTTCCCTCACTTTTGTAGAAGGTCTGCAAATCCCGATCAACCGTTGTCAAGTAAGTTTTTGCATCAAATTCTATGTCAGAGGAGTACCCGCTAAGATGGCATGTAAGATTATTTCTGCACATTTAGTGTCTATGAGGTGGTTTTCCCTCATGTACAGTCTCTCTTGCACCATCATGGAAACAGAGGGCTACTGAAAAGTGTGGTTTGTGCTTCTACACTTCAGTATGTCTCCTTTGCAGAATGAAACTGTCTCCAAGGGAGCTCAGCTATCTAGTTCATGGCACCGTTGTTCATGGAAGTTTTAGGTGTGGATGTGCTCTGTTCATGAAAAGCGCACTGCCAGACCCCGTGCGCATCAGAAATGCTTTTGTTTTCTACCCACCTGCTAACATACACACATTCCTTGATCCATCATCAGTTCTGATGCAGGTACACTTGTACTGTTTTGGGATTTCAGATATCCACTAATGTCATAGAATGAAGCTTATCTTGCTCACTTCCCTTAGTGCTTCTGGATGGTTTGCAGACAAAGGCAGAAAATGCTGACTTTATACATTCTTCTTCAAGAAGTTCATTTTGTCTTTGAAAACCATCTTAACTCAGCTACAGGACACCATATTCTCTGTTTCAACCTTATCTCCAGACTGTTCCTTCTCTCTTCTTCACTGAGTCCTCTCATTTTCATGACTTCTAAACATTAGTGCCCTAGGGGACAGCTTTCAGACCTCTCAAATTTGTTTATTCTTACTTCTGAGAGGTGGTTACCTGATCCCTTAGCTTCAAATACTAATTTTAAAACTTTAAATACTACCATAAGTTGACAATTTCCAAGTAAGTATCTCCAGCCTGGGGTCTTCCCTATATCACCTCTGCTCATACAACCAAATGCTTATTCTTATTCCCATGTAAACCTGTGCATTTTATAATCATTTCATTCAAGTTGATATCATCCAAATGCCTTCCTGAATGGCTTCCTTTTCTCAAGTATTACATTTCATTATTTCAATTAATAACTTCCTTGCAATTTTGTTGACATACTATGTATATAGTATGTGTATGTGTGTACGTATTATGTATATTATGACATATTATGTGTATAGTATGTATATGTGTGTTTATTTCTTTTCTTTCCCTATCAGAATGTAAGCTCCATGAGGTCAGGAACAAATTCAGTTTTGTGTTTCAGCACTTAAAACTTGAGTGAGGCACAGCAGGTATTCAGTATTTGTTAAATGTGAAAATGAACATATAAGCAAGTACCTGAGAATAAAAACAATTCATACCATGTCACCTAGTGTCCATCTGTTTAATACATACTAACTCACCTGGGTAGCTCTGACTTGGGGACTCTTCCTCTAGCATCCATGGCTGCTCTCCTTGCTCCAACTTCAGGATCACTTCTGGTTTAGGGATGCAACATCCTGTAATTGGGAAATAACATGGGAATTTGGCGAAGTTCATGGGCTTCAGGGCCCTTGAAGAAGACAGAAGACGACGCTTCAGGGGCCAATTACAACACTTCATTCTTTACAGTGATTCAACAATCCTTCTGCTTAATACTTGATATCTCAAACCTAAATATCATTAAACTCAACAAAGCTTCTACAGGTGTCAAGCCAAGAATGAAAGTGCATACTAGGTGTCTGCATGGGAAACAATCCTTACCCACTGAGACAAGGTGGCTATAGTTCTCCAGCATCACCTCCCTGTAGAGGGTCCTCTGATCAGGGTCCAGATGCTGCCACTCTTCCTGGGTAAAGCCCACAGTCACATCCCCAAATGATAAGGATCCCTGAAACAGCACATTTGTGTTCAAATTTAAGTAATCACAATGGGAAGACATGGAAAAGCTGTCGAAGAACTGTTACGGAGTTCCCTATTCACAATTAGAAAATGTGTTCTGGCATGCCTACCTTTGTACTTGGTTGGAGGAGAAAGCATGGCAGACATTCCTCACCAGTGTGATAAGTTACAGGCGTCCCATCATGTGCCTACATGCCATAAAGAACTCTGCTACCTTGAGAATCTGAAAACCCATAAAACCATGTCACTATTCTCAAGGAGCATATAATCTGACAGACACAAGCAAGAAGCATCCAATTACCATGTAGCATGAAATCCTACTACAGTAAAACAGGTGCAAAGTAGAGTGAGATTACAGAGGGGAGAAAAGTTTTATTCCTGCTATTAGGGTGGGTTTCACTGATAACAGAGTATCATTCATGAACCTGGGCCAAGAGCATAACCATGCACACTTCTAAAATATGGAGTTAAGTGTTTGCCTTTGGCTCCAGTCATGATTTCAGGGTCCTGGGATCGAGCCCCATGTCAGGCTCCCTGCTCAGTGGGGAGTCTGCTTCTCCCTCTCCCCCTGTGTATGTGTGTTCTCTCTCTGTCAAAGGAATAGAAATCTTTTTAAAATGTAGTTAAAGGAATCAGTGAACACACAGGAAAGGACTGCTGGGACTATGTTCACATAAAGAGCTACAGTCGTCTTAAGGGAAAATGCTATTTAATAATTCTGAACATAACTCCTGTAGGACGGGGTGCCCAAAATGTTTGGTTACTGTTCCATCTAGGAAACCCTTTTCTTTCTTTCTTTCTTTCATTCTTTCATTCATTCTTTCTTTCTTTCTTTTAAGGAAACACTTTTTTATAAACAGTAAACTTACAATGTCAATTTACATATTAAATTGCATTATTGTTATTGTTCCTAAGTCACTTTTATTTTTTCAAATGAATATATTTGGCATGTAACATTGTATAACTCTGATAGGCTTATATACTGTAACGATGCCAATGTAGCTATATTTATCATATTATATAATTACAGCACATTAGTGTGTATATCCATTTCACTGTATACTAGATTTCTTCATTCTTCTTTTTATGGATTACAATAAATCTAGGGAGATGCCCAAGTATTTTCTTCCCATAAATGAATTGACTGTCTTATACAGATCATAGGTTTTATACCACCCATTTATAAAATGACCACTGTCGCTCTCGGCCCGCAAGAACGACTCGGAGACTGACATAGCGGCAAACCTTCTTTAATCACTTTTTCTTCCTCCCCCTTTACCCTCGGCGCATGCGTTTTTATGCAGGCAGTGTTAACCAATCAGAATGCAGTGCTCATGCACCTCCCGCGTAAGTGGACCTAAATGAACAGCCAATCATATTCAGTCCCTTACAGCTCTTAGAGTAGGCCTCCTGTACTGGCTCCCGACATCTCCCCCTTTTTTATTTATTTATAATGGCTGAGATCGTGCCTGTCTTAGGTTGCCAATCCTCAGCACACATGCTTACCCGTCATCGGGTACTCTCCCTGGTTGAAGAGCCCCTGTCTTAGGTTGCTATGGTGTGGGATCAGTCTTACCCGTCTTTGACTACCGATCTAGCATACTTAGCCATATCTGGGGGGAGGTACCAGCTTCAAGAGCCATCATGGCTTGAACCATGAGGTGTTATTGTCACTGATTGCGACGGACACGGCCACACACCCAACGTAACATTAGTACGTTAGCTGTGATTAAGAGAACAGCCATGGCACCAAGTCCGGCCCACTGTTTGAGGAATGAAACAGATTGCTATAACATTTTTTTTCCACTCACTAACAGGTGCAATAGTTACTTTGGTAGAATATATGGATATAATTTGAGCTCGTAATTGCCTAGTTAAATTTTGAAATTGATGGTTCCAGGTACCATTAATCATATTTCCTAACTGTCTAGAGAGGTTAGCTGCTAAGGATAAGTTGTTATGAGCTATAGGGGTGATACAAAGTCCGGCCATATTATGTATGCATCCTATCGACACAATTGACTCTAGGATATCAAGTTGTTCCTGTACAAGATCAACCCTTTGATTTACAATAAGGATCCCAGCATGCAAATGTCCGTTAATTTGTTCTTGCGTAGCCAATGCTTCAGCGACCATTCCTGTGACGTTGTTGAGCGTGGCGGCTGTCTGTACCGAGGTTGTCAACGCTACCACGGCAGCAGTAGCAGCGGCGGCGGATGCTGCGATAGCTGCAATAATGGCTGCTGTTATTCCAAAGTCTCGTTTATGTTGAAGCAGCCCCAGCAGGTTGTCGGGGTTCACAAGAGAGACTAGATGACGTCATCCACAGGATCCATGGGCTCCATGGCCACCAATCTCGTGAGCCTCTCTGGCACCCAGATGGGTGATGGCGCATCCTGTGGGAAAACACAAAGAGATCCTCGGTGCCATCGAAGCACCGGGTCTGGGCCTTTCCATAGGCCCGTAAGTATATCTTTCCATTTTACCATTGCTTGTGTATGCTTTTGTTGCCCCCAGTGTCTCTCTGCTGCAGAGAGACCATCTTGATCTAGCGTTAAAAAATTTAAAATAAAATTTACAAGGTTTGTGAGGTCATTAGGTGTTGAGTAGCTCTCCCCTATTCCCCCCTTTTTTATTTTTTGTAGGATAGTTTTCCATGTTAGGTGTGCTCGTTCTACAATTCCTTGACCTAGGGGATTATATGGTATGCCAGTGCTGTGTTGGATATTATATCATGCTAGAAAATTTTTAAAGGTATTTGAGGTATAGGCCGGGGCATTATCTGTTTTCAGACTTTTAGGTATTCCCCAGCACGCAAAGCTCCGTAGGCAGTGGCTCATTACATTTTTTACATTTTCACCCCTTAAAGGGGTAGCCATGATGATTCCGGAGCAAGTATCGATGGTAAGGTGTAAGTATTGTTGTTGACCAAACGAGGGCACATGAGTTACATCCATTTGCCAAAGATGGTTGGGCATAAGGCCTTTAGGGTTTACACCCAAGGAAGGCGTCGGAAGATGAACACAACAGTTGCCACAGCTTTTTACAATGTCACGGGCCTCTGCTCTTGATATATTGAATCTTGTTTTTAGCGTTAATGAATTCACATGCCATTTCCTGTGATAATCTTTTGCTTCTTCTATTGCTCCATAGAATTCAAACCTTGCATTATTATCAGCTATTCTATTTCCAGATGCTACTGGTCCAGGTAGCTCAGAATGAGCCCTTACATGCCCAATATAAAAGGGGGCTGGCCTTGCCAGCACCATTTCTTGGAGGTTTTTTAGTAGGGAGGCGATAGGTGATTGGCTTGCTGAAAAAATTGCTGTCTCTATCTGCCTAACGGCTAGTACTGCATACTTACTATCTGAATATATATTGATTTTTTGATTGTGAAACCTTTGTAAAACCAGCATAATGATTAATAGTTCTGTTCGCTGTGCCGATTCACCTGGTACTACCGCTGTTATGATTTTTCCCTGAACCACATAAGCGCCTGTTCCTTTCTTACTGGCATCAGTGAATATAGTGATGGCACTGGCCAAGGGCTCTGATTTGCAAATTTTTGGCCAGATAAGATGTGTATCTTTACAGAACTCAATCAATGGATGCGATGGATAATGATTGTCAAACGGTATGGGATAGGATGTCGCCAGGATGGACCACTCATCTATAGTGTTCACACGGGTGGATAGCTGGCTCTTGTCATAGGGGACTATGCATGAGTCGGGTAGCTTCCCGAGAACTCGTATGCCAGTCTTGATAACTTTGCCTGCCGTTATTGCCACAGCAACGGGATAAGGGGTGATGATTCGGGCAAGACTATTATGTAAATACACCCACTGAAGAGGCCCACCTTGCCATAGTACTCCTGTGGGCGAACCTGGGGATGGTACAACAACTGCATAGATTGGTTTGTCTAGATCGCACCTATCTGCTGTAGTCGAAGCCAATCTTTCCTCAACCAATTGTAGTGCCTTTATAGCCTCGGGCGTGAACGCCTGTGGAGAGTCTAATTTGGAGTCTCCTGGCAAAATATCAAATAATGGTTTTAATTCTGCATTTGTCAGTTTCAGATAGGGATGAATCCAATTGATATCCCCCAGGAGTTTTTGGAAATCATTTAAGGTCTTTAAATGATCTCTGCGAATTTGAACCTTTTGAGGCTTTACTGTGGAGTCAGTGAGTTGTAGGCCCAGATAGTCCTTTAAATTTGCTGTTTGTATTTTCTCAGGAGCAACAATTAGCCCCCACATCGCTAACTGTTGCTGCAGAAAGGTGAATGCTGAGGTGAGAACCGATGTATTGCTATGACAGATTAGAATATCATCCATATAATGGTAACAGCAAACATCTGAGAACTTATTCCGTACTGGCAAAAGAGCCTTGCCCACATAGAGCTGACACATAGTGGGACTATTAGCCATACCCTGAGGGAGCACTGTCCATTCATACCGTTGGTCAGGCTCAGAATGATTAACAGCTGGCAAGGTAAAAGCAAACCTCTTCATGTCGTCCGGATGGATCGGGATAGAGAAAAAGCAATCTTTAATATCTATAACAATAGAAGGCCAATCTCTGGGCAGGGCAGTAACAACGGGGAGGCCTAGCTGAACAGGACCCATTATTTGCATCTGATCATTTATCTGTCTCAGATCATGTAATAATCTCCATGTGCCTGACTTTTTCTTTACCACAAATATAGGGGTGTTCAATGGGGATCTTGATTCACGTAAATGCCCTGCCTCAACTTGCTCTCTAACTAATTGTCTAGCAGCCCTCAGTTTTTCTGTAGTTAACGGCCACTGAGGCACCCACCGTGGAGTACTTTCCTTCCAATCTATTTTTATTGCCTCAGTGGCCACTGAGAAAAACCCTGACCTCCCATGGGTGTTGGGTTAGGGGTCCCTTGTCCCTTGGGCCCGAGACCTCGGCCTGGAACATATCCCATGGCTTTCATCATGTTTCTTGCATTTTCACTATAATGATTCTCAGTAGTTAATACTATATTCATTTGCTCTAACACATCTCGTCCCCAAAGGGTTACAGGGAGAGAACAAACATATGGCTGAAAGACTCCTTTATGACCCTCATCATCTTCCCAATCTAAAGATGCTGCGCTGACATCTGGGCTGTGAGCAATTCCTAGTCCTCTTAATGTTTTATTGGCCTTGACAAGGGGCCATTGTTTTGGCCAATCAGCTAAATTTATAATACTTTTGTCTGCCCCTGTATCTAACAGCCCCCAGAAGGGTTTTCCTCTTATTTTTAAGACTGTCATGGGCCTGTTGCTCATATCCATAGTCAGACACATCAAATCATTTCCTGTTGATCCAAGCCCTCCATCTCGCAACCTTCCTATAGACTTATATCTGTCATGGTGGCTGGGCAGGATTAGGAGTTGAGCAATCCTATCCCCAGGGTTGATAATGGTGATGCCTCTTGGAGAGGAAACTAAAATTTTTACTTCCCCTGAAAAATCTGGGTCAATAACCCCTGGGTGGATAACGAGACCTCGAAGAGTGGTGGAACTTCTACCCAGAAGTAATCCCACAGTGCCCTCTGGCGGGCCTCCATGGAAATCCGAGGGCACCGCCTGCACACCCATTTCAGGGGTTAAGACCATTCGGGTGGTGGCACGCAGGTCAAGTCCTGCTGAGCCTGTGGTGGCTCTTCTGGGTCCGTAGGGGGAAACATCTGTCTCGCCTTCTGCAGCAGCGCCATGACCGCCCTGTACATTTGGTTCGGGCCCCGGGGGGAAAGGCCCTGCTTCCCGTATTTTGAACTCCCCCAATTATTTGGTGGCAGCCGATTTCCGTCCATATCAGTGACTGAGCGGCAATTGCTAGCCCAGTGATTCCCCTTTCTACATCTGGGGCATAGCTGTGGTTTCGGTCCTCCATAACCTTTATTTGGATGTGCCTCTTCTGCCTTCACAAATTGGACTGGTTGACTCTGTCTTCCTCCTCGTGCCTGGCTGTTGCGCTGTGGGCAGTCCTTTTTCATATGACCTTCTTGCCCACATAAGAAACACCCTTTGGTCCTAGCCCCATTTGCACCTTGCAACGCTTGTGCAAAAGCAGCAGCCATGACCTGGCCCTGAACTAGAGGTCCTGTGATATCCCTGCAGACCTTGATATACGCTGACAAGTCTTTCGCTTTCCAGGATCTAATGGCTTCTCGGCACCATTTATTGGCATTTTCAAAAGCCAATTGTTTAACTAGGGGCATAGCCTGGTCTACGTCCCCAAACATCCTACCAGCTGTTTGTATCAACCTGTCCACAAAATCTGCATAGGGCTCATTCGGCCCTTGTAGCACTTTGGATAACTGTCCTTGCAAATCTCCAGCACCCCTTAACGTCTTCCATGCCCTCAAAGCTGCGGTTGCTATCTGGTGATATAACCCTGGCGGATAATTACTTTGTGCCTGTGACCCAAAATATTGTCCCGCACCTGTTAACATGTCTAGGTTCCACTGTGGGTTACCTGCTGCTGCATTTCTTCACGCCGTGTCCTGGCAATTGTCCTGATTCTGAATCTTCCATTCTAAATATTGCCCACCAGATAAAACTGCTCTAGCCAAGTTACTCCAGTCTTCAGGAGTGAGTAAAGGCTACCTAGCGTTTCAACCAAAGAAACCGTAAAAGCAGCCTGAGGCCCATAGGACATAACTGCTTCCTTCAGCTGCTTTAGGAGTTTAAAGTCTAGGGGCTGATGATATCTTTGCTGATGTTGATCTTCCATGATGGGGAAAAACCCTTTTTCTGGACCTAATATTTCTCTCCAATTCTGTGCGGTGCAGCTCGCACAATAGCAGGCCTTGGTGCAGCAAGGTTTATACGGAGGAGGCCCCTCGTAAGGTGGCGCTGTTGGGCTGGGCGCGTGGGCATAAGATTTAAGTTATCTACCACTTCCTTTGTTTGTAACTGCACCATGGCTCCTTCTTTCACTTTTAATTTCAGCTGCGCCATAACTTCCCCCTGCATTTTGAGCTGTGCCATAGCCTTTTTTAGTTCCTCCTCCTTTTTTGCAAGCTCTCTTTTCATTTCTTCTACTCTCTGATCATCGGAGGGACCCCCTCCTGTCACTTTTCTCTTATCACCCCAACGGGCGTTTTCCTCGTCCGAGCTTTCTTCTGAGCTTTCACTTTCAGAACTGGAATCTCTCCAGGATCCTTTGCAAGACTCCCCTTTTACCTGTTCTAAGATCTCTCCTCCCTGTAGAACCGCCTTGCGTATGGGTTCGCGGGACGATTGTAAGCAGACCTTCACTAAGGACCAAACAGCGAGAGTTCCCGGCATAGTGCGCGGGTCCCGCCTGAGGTCCTCCCCTAGATATTCCCATTGGGGAATATTAAGCAATCCCTCCTCTAAGAACCACGGAGCGGTTTGACCCACTTCTTTTAGAAATAAGCGAGCCTTCTTATTTTTCAAAGGGGTCCCATGAACAGCCAATCATATTCAGTCCCTTACAGCTCTTAGAGTAGGCCTCCTGTACTGGCTCCCGACAGACCACTGTGGAAAATATAGCAAGAAAGAGAAACATATCATTCCCAGGTTATCAAAACATACAGCTAATCAATGTTCATGTCATACACTAAAAATTGGTTAATAGGAAAAACAAGACTATTTTCCAGAAATGTATAAGGTATTATTGAGAAAACAAACAAACAAACAAAACAAAGAATACCTAAATAAATGAATGCACTATATTCATGTATTCATGGCTTGGACAATTTAATATTACAAAAATATCTCATTTCTCCACAAATTGGCCCCAGACATGCACTGCCCCCAAATCCATCATGGGAGGAAAGAATACATTCAATGGCATCCATACACATCATGTAGTGCAATTCAGGCGTAAGAAGAAACAAACGTTTCCAATATTTAAGAAACAGATGGACCCTAGAAACCTAACACGCATTTTGAAAGCAAGCACACAAGGAAAGAGGTACACTACACGATCCCAGGCTTTGAGGACACTCGAGTAGGGACATTCATAGACCCAGAAAGTGAAAGGGACGGTGCAGGGAGGAAAGGGGGAGGGCCGGTCATGTCATGGGTACAGAGGTTCCATGAGATAGGATGGCAACGTTTTCCCCGTAGATGGCAGTGCAGTCTACAAAGCATCACGGATGTCAGCAGTGTCACTGAACGGACATGTACTAACAAGTACAACCGTCCCCAGTACTTGGATTCCATCACCGAAAAACCCACTCCTCCAAGGCACGATAGAGGACTGATAGGGTCACACAGCAGAGGTGCACGGAAGACAGCTGAACAGGCCCCATGACCAGCTGAAGAAGTGGCAAGCTGGCTTGGCTTCACAGTGGGCAGGAGGGCTCAGGGGACTAAGTCCTAAAACCCAGGGTGTCTTGAGTGTTTCCCAGACAGATGCTGATGAGTTCCCACTGATGACATCCCCTCTGTTGGAAAGCCAAGGTCCCATTTCCCTTTTCCATCCTGCTCCCCTCCTCTGTGTTTCTGTGTACACCACTGTGTACTGTGTCCACCACTGTGTCCACCACTGTTGACCCACTGGCAAGTTAGGCCTTTCTTGGTCACCCTTCACGTCCATTCCCTCTGGCCCTGCATCCACATCCAGCAGACTTAACTCCCCAAGTCATTCCTGAGTAGTGCAGCCAACGTCCTGACAGCTCCTCTCTGTTCTCCTAGACCGGGTGGAGGGCCAGTCCAATGACCTTCCTAGGGGATGGACAAAGGAAGGTCCCCCAGCTCTCCCTGAGGTAAGCTCACCTCTCTTTCTCAGAGACAGAAATGGTGCTTCCTTGATTTCTTCCATCAGTGGAGTTTGATGAGCATCGGGCACTTTACCTCCCAGGAGAAGGGGGCAGCAGCCTCCCCTCGTAGAAGAATGCTGGGTCTGACCTCTTACGCACAGTGGACCCAAAAAGGGTGATGACACAGGACAGCCTCAGTTACAAACTCCATGGGATCCAGGACAGCCTCAGTTACAAACTCCATGGGATCAAACACCTTCTTCAGCAGAAAAGGTTTCTCTTTGAAAGAGAACGTTCTGTCTGTTGATCAGAATGGACTTCGGAGATTGAATGATGCTCCAGCATCATTCAAACGGTCCTCCTGAACTCGGGTGGGGGGACATGGACTCAACCACGGGACCTCATCCAATTAACTGCCTGAAGTCCTCCCCATACCAAAGAGCTGGCCCAACAGAGGACAGGATGCTGGGATCCTCACTGTGTTTCCTTTTCCCCAATCGCAGGTAGACGCTGGGAGCAAGGACAGCTGTTCATATTTAAGAGCATCAGGCTCTGGGAGGAAATCTAGAGTACAAAGAAGCCTGCCCCCTGATTCTGGGTTCCAACAAGGAACAGGGGTTGGGGGATACTGACTGAGACTGTCCGGTGAGGCACGGTCACCATGTCGAACAGGGTCTGGAAGAACTCGTACATATGGAAGGGGTGATCTGTGTGCACGTGGGATGAAGGCCCTGTGTGCGTGGGTGTGTGTGTGGGTGTGTGTCCCCATGCATTATGCTTGTGAACATGATAGTGTGCCTTTCCCAGGAGATCTTTCTCACACTTCCATCACAATCACAGTGTCCCCCTTCCAAAACACTCTCATCACCCTGGCACACATTACATACCCCTTCCCCTACTCACCACAGCTGTACCTGGAGTATGTTTCCCTCTGATTTCCTGAGACGGGCATGGTGCGGAGATGAAGGGTCCAAACCCTTGACCTCCTACTTGGAAAGCCAAGATTGGAGCTCAGGTTCCAATCTGAAAGTTGCTCTGGCCTACGCACCCGTGTTAGTCCCTCAGCCAGGGGGTCATGATGTACCATGGGTGCTAGCTAGCAAAGGGCCATCAGCATCTGTGCACACAGCCAAATACCTAGATTCTATGATGGTCCCCCATAGGACCCAATATGACACAGTGGCTTCCATGGACACAGAAGCCAGGGCAAGGTTAGAAGCCCACGTCAAAGATTACAGCCTGGTCCCTGGAGTCAAGTGCACAGAGAAAAGCCACATCCTCGTGCTCAAGCCCACATGGATGGAAAGCGTGTGGACCCGTGGAGGAAAGAACAGGGCAACATCGGTCATAGCGGGTCTCAGGGTGTACACACAACCGAGCAATGGCAGAAAAGCATTACGGAGGGAACTGACTGTACTTGATAAGATTTCCCTAAGCCTCAGGAAGGTTCAGATTCTCTAAGCACACACTCAAACACCCCTGGCCAGTAGGAAATCAAGGTCAAGCTTGGGTGGAAGCTTTGGACCCAACATCCCCGGAGCAAATCTCCTGCAAAGCAGGCCTACAGCCTATCAGCACACACTCCAAGACTCCTCTGTGTAAGCAACTCCCACTGGGCAGAACACCTGGGAGGGTTCGGACAGCCACTGTCTTCAGGGGAAACACGCACACACACACACACTCGGGACAGCTCAAGAACAGTGGAAGGAATCTATCACACTCATCGACGGTGCCAGCTGTTTACGGAAGCTCCGATGTCCGTGCTCTCCAGTGTTGCACGTGGGATTTTCTGAAGACAAAGAAAGGATGAGTGAAGCAAAATACTAGGCTCCTTTCCTGAGGGTTGAATGCAGCCTGGCAAGCGAGGCTGCTTTTTATGCCATGCAAAATCTTACAGAGACGTGATGCATATAGTCGCAGCAGGTGGGGATCCCGGGCCCAGAGCTGATGTCCAAAGCAGCAGCGTGGGACACCTTAGTGGCACGTCAGTCAGGAGAGGTTATGGGACTCGGTCCTCACACAGAAGCCAGCTTAGGCTTTACATGTATTGGACTGGCTATTTGGCTTTGATCGGGCTCGCTTTAGCTAGAAAGACAAGAACCCTCTTCGCGTTTCCTCCCTGCTCCTCTCCCACCCCTTCCCATCTGCACCAAGGACAAGGCCCGGCAGCAGTGCAGCCCGTACCTCCTACACGCCCACACGAACACACTCGCTCACACTCATCCATCCAAACTCCCTGCCTACTTCCTGAACAGCCTCACCAGTGTCCTCACGGTGCCTCTGTATCTTCCTAGCTCCCCGTGATGACCTGATGGAAGAGCTACTACCCACTTTGAGGGCCGAGGAGGAAACTCCGACTCTCCTTCAGGTAAACTCATTGTTCCTCAACTTTTTATTTATTTAAAAGACAGAAAGAGAAGGGGAAAGAGAGACAGACAGACAGAGAGAGCACGAGAGAGCAATCAGGGGGAGTAGCAGAGGGAAAGGAAGAAGCAGGCTCCCCTTTCGAGCAGGGTGCCCAATGTGGGCCTCCATCCCAGGACCCTAGGATCAGGTCCTGAGCTGAAGGCAGAAGCTTCAATGTCTGAGTTGCTCGGTCACCTCGCTAAAGTCATTTTGTGCTTCTGAGGGACAGCCAGTGTTTGATTTCTCTTTCCATGAACATCTGAGCATGGACATGCCAGAGGATAGAGACAATGTCCTTGGTGCTGTGAGCCTGCCGTGAGTTTATACCATTAATGGACAGCGGATTGAGATGGGGGAGTTTTGACATAACAAGCGGGAGTCTTTTCGGGAGGTCATTTCCTCCTCCTCTGGATCATAGACGCAATGACCGCATCCCATCTAGCTTGCTTACAACACACACCAAGGGCACAGAGATGTGTGCACACAGTGTGCATAGGGTGCTGGGATCCTCACTGGGTTTCCATTTCTCCAACTGCAGGAGGCAGTCACCGGATATGGCCCATATGCCTATTCCCCCATCACTCCCTTTAGGGAGACAGATGTAGCTGAAGAACAAGGTAGGGCTTTCTCTCCTCCTTTGGTCTGGAGAGCTTCCCCCCTTCTAAGTTCCTCCCGAAACGGAAGCTGGGGCGGACTGAACAAACGGAGTGTCCTGCAGAAAACCAGGACCCTGTGCTACACAGTCCCTGAAAACCAGTAGGTCATTCGGGCAGTGTGCTTGGTGCGACTGAGGGTTGGAGCTTGTTTCCGCGTGGGTCGATTCGACGGGACCGGGCATGTCAGTGTGTGGACTGCGTGCGTTTCACCAGAAGACATCTCCCACTGAATGGACTTGAGGGCACGGGTCAACGTTCTAAAGCCAAACCTCCTTCATTCCTGGTGCACACACCCCGTTAGGACACCACATTCCTCACTGACCCCAGCTCCACCTGGAGGGCTGCTCAGGATTCCCTTTCCTCAGACACGGATTGGGAGAAAGAAAGGGGCCCACATCTGTCCTAGATCGGGACATTTCTCAGACAGGGTGAAAACACAAAGGAATCAGAAGCTACATTAGTCGATCCAAACATCACCACCAGCCTTACAAAAATGCTCCCATCTTGAACGCACAGAGGGAAGGCTCACTTGCAAATGGCAATAGCCAGGAAAGCTTCATCATTAGCTCGGGGCCTGATCCAACTTCCTGACAATCTGCTACATGGCCAGGTTAGAGAGTGCCCCTCTCGCCAGGCCTCCACTCTCTCGTGATCTTGCCGGGTCCTGACTGGGGGAACTGGGTCCTGCGGACTCCAAGGACACACCCACAGGCCACAGGAAAGGAAGACTGGGAAGAATCAGCACCTTGTGGATGGGGACTCTGTTGGAATGGTCAGCTGTCAGTACGTAGAAATCCTGGGTCTTTGGTTTTCCTGACCCTGCATGACTCAGGGACAAAGAGAAACCTCTAGGGTACTTGTGCTTGCATTGAATGCAACCCTGCCACACAGCATTCTTCTGCAGAAATACAATCTCCTAGTAGAGGTGAGAGATAGGTGGGAGCAGCCACGAATCAGTCTTGACAATGACCACGACACAGTCGCTGGCTGGAGGAGCTTGCCCGTCTGTGCAACGGACCGTGTGTCTTAGTGTTTACCCTCTTTCGGCTTGAGGAGGTCACCCTGATTCCATTCCCTGTAGCTCGAGTTCAGAGTCAGTATATCTCCCTCCGTTCCTGCTCCTTGCCCTGATCTCTCTCATGCAGCAGCAGCTTACTCAGTCCATACCCACGCAACCCAACGTCCTCATACACTCCCGGGCACGCCCACCCCAAGCGAAACTCCCTGAACTCTTCCTACCGAGCCCCACCATTGGACTGACCATTCTGTGGATCTCTCCCTAGCTTGGCTGGATGGACAGGCGGGTGAACGTTCAACAGGAATGACAGAGGAAGACGCCCCATTTTACACCAGAGTGGTACGCTGGCCTTTCTTTGGGGGAGACACAAAATTCTCCTGGCTTTTTAAATCAAGGTTACATAAAAAAAAAATCTCAGCATGCACAATTGACAGGGTAGGGAGAAGTTTGAGAGACAATCTGTTACCAAATGCTACCTAACCCCGAAGGCATTGCAGGGGGGCGGGGACAACCACAGCAGGATCACCTACCATCTGGAGGGCAGGGAGCTTTAGTACGGGTAGCAGCTATTCCTCCTTGGCACCTATTTTGTGCAGTGGGACCCGGAACGTGGGACCTCTCGGAAGACTGGGAGCATCTGTGGACAATTCATTTTGCTCTTGTCATACTTTGGGGCTCACGGGCCTCTAGCACACAATCTGGCTTCCTCTGGTCCCCCAGGGAACAAAATAGCCATGCAAACAGGACAAAGCCTGATTTGATGTTGATACTGTTTTCTTTTCTGAAATCACAGGTGTCCCTGCTGGAAGGGGATGGCAGTAAGTATTCTGTACTCTAGAGTCACTCACTTGTTTGCAACAACCTGGAAAACGGCCAAGGTCAGGGCTTCTTCGCAGGCACGATGAGAACCACCCTGATTCCAGGTCCGGCGGGACTGAGAAGAAGGGTCAGAGTAACAGAAAGGGATTTTCTGGGGAAAGACCCGTGGCTTCATGGCCCTGTCCCCGGAAACTACTGCGCTGCTCTTAGGTGGTGCAGGTTTGGAGGGAGGCAGTAGGCGTGCCTTGGAGATGGACTATTTCACAGCTACTCCAGGCCCTGTAGCTCCAACAGGAGCCAGAGCTTCTATTCACATCCCTGCTCCTCTCCAGGACCTTTCATCCTCCATCCAGGAAGGGCCCACTGCAGCTCAGTCCATACTTATGAGCTCCCCACCTCCACACACTTGTCCACACGTGCATGCCAAGCAAAGCTCCCCGAGCGATTCCCAAAGAGCCCCATAGGGCTTCCGACATTCTCTGTGTGTATCCACTCAGATCCCCTGGCTATCCTGTACGATGATCTTGACGTGGACAGCACAGAGGCAGAGGTCCCATTGTTCACCAAGGTGGTAAGTTAGCCTTTCTTCAGGTGAGGTACAGCATCCCTTGATGGCCTGATACTCGCAATCAGATCCAAACACCTCAGCACGTACAATGTCCTTGGTGGGGATATTCTTGAGGGAGCGACTCTTATCCAGGGACACCCCATTCCAAAGACCCTGCAGGAAACAGCAGGTTCAGTTACAGTCCACAGGGTCATGAGCTTTTTCACGGGTGCTACTGAAACCACCATGCCACCTAATGGACCCAGGGCATGCGACCTCGAGGTGGATTTCATATCACTGCCCATGACCCTGCCCATCACCAAGAGACCAAAAGAGCTATGCACACAGGACGAGGCAGGACTTGATGTTCATCATGTTTTCTTTTCTGAAATCGCAGGTGGCCCTGCTGGAAAGGGAGCTTAGTTGTAAGTATGCTGTCCTCTAGAGTCACTCATTGCTTTTGAGCAACCTGGACAATGGGCAAGGTGGGGCTTCCTTGCAGGCTCCATCTTGAGAGCCACCCAGAATCCAGATCCTGTTGCAAAGAGACTAAGGGTCATGTTCTGGACCGAGACCCCAGGCCTCGTGACCCTGGCTCCGGAAGCTACCCTGCTGCTCTTAGGTGCTGTAGGATCGGGTGCTGGGCACAATGTCTGTTTCCATGGGAATCCATGTGCTGTGATTCTCAGGGTTGGTGTGTGTGTATCAGGTGGGTGAATGCTGCGCTCTCGAACATGTCTGGTCCCCTCAAAATGGCGATTAATGATGTCCACGTTATCAGGGACATTTCCCATCACTGTCACGTCAGGAACGTCCATTCATGGGAAAACTCTTCAACACCTACAATTGAAAGAGGTGTTCTTTCCTTGCAAATACACATCAATTCCCCCAGAAAACAAATCCCGTTGCTAACTAGGAAGGGCTAGACTGACCCAAAGACACAAGTGTCTCCCTGTTACTGAGTCAGCGTCCATGGGGCTCTCCCGCCAAGCTAGGTCTCGGGCAAGAATGGTCACAGCACCTCCCTCTTGACACTGCACTCACACACACACATGTCTCTGCATCAGAGGCCCCACGATGCGTCTTCCCAACCTCATCGGAAGCACTGAGTGCTGGGACACACTTCCTCCCTTCTGCAGGCGACTTCCGGGGCAGCCGCGTGCAAAAGCCCGTTCGGGGAAGACCCGCACAAAGGGGCAATGGCCAGGGAACAGATGGGGCCAATTCACTCCGTGTTTCTTCATGGAGATCTACCATTTCCCTGAAGATACTGTGTCTAAGAATGCAACTGGCCTTCTCCCAGGGAAATCCCACACCCACCAGTGGTCCTTGCCGGGGCTCTTGGAGATGGGTCCAAAAGGTGTCCTATCCCAGGGGGAATGAGGTGGTCTTCAGGGACTGAGCATCACTGGGGGCATCCAGGCCAGTGAACGAAGGGTGCACTGTGCATCACAAGGTGGCCAAAGAGAATCTCAAACCTCAGCAGGGGTGACAGGACAATCACCGCCCATTTCGCTGGCCATCTGTCCATACAAGAGGGCCTTGTTAGATTCGGAAGGTTTGGGCCAATAGACAACTCAAGGGAGTTCAGTGCATGGGAATGGAAACAGAGCCAAATCAGGGTTTCAGGGTTCTTTGGCAGCCAACAAGACTTTCTCTCATGAGAAACATGTATTGGAACAGAATCTGATTTTCCAACATCTCTTTTTCTCACTCGCATGCACAGGATCCACGGGAGTACCTTTTGCTGCTCTCCGAGGACACTCAACAGGCTTTTCCAGGGTAGTTGCACCAGTCTGCATTCCACGAATTGCATACAACGTCTCTAATTTTCTGCCTCCTTCCAACATGGGTCCTGGGTTTGAATTCCTGGTTTGGGTCCTCGCTACCCTAACTGACAATGCCACAGCTCAGCAACCTTTGGATTCACATTGCCCTCACGATGCCTTATGTTGAGCATCTTTTCGTACAATGTTTGTCTGACTGCCCGAGTCATTCGTTCCCTTTGCAGCACAGGCTATTCCAGTCTTTTTCTCGATTCTTTTTTTTTTTTTTAAGATTTTATTTATTTATTTGACAGAGAAAGATCACAAGTAGGCAGAGAGGCAGGCAGAGAGAGAGAGAGAGGGAAGCAGGCTCCCTGCTGAGCAGAGAGCCCGATGCGTGACTCGATCCCAGGACCCTGAGATCATGACCTGAGCCGAAGGCAGCAGCTTAACCCACTGAGCCACCCAGGCACCCTCGATTCTTTCATTTGGTGAAATCCCGGTCTTCTTTTGTTTGGTTGGTTTTCTTTGTTGTTCTTCCTTTATGTCAGTGAACACACCTTTTCTGAAATAAGGATTGCCAAGGGTGTCTCCAATCTGTGGGCTGCCTTTTCACTCTGATCACTGTTTCAGAACAGGATGCGTTTTCTGGGCAGTACTCTTGGGAAGCATCGTGATGACAACATGAGCGCATTTCCTTGGGTATATCTCTTCCGCTCCCAGGTGCCCCTGCCTCTTTGTATGCCAGCACCCTCCTGTTGGCTCAGGGGAGTCATCCAAGGTATTGGAAGGTCAGCTTCTAGAGACCCACCACCGACTTCTTAATCTTCAGAAACGTCGTGGCTCATTGTGTTCCTTTATAGTTCCCTTATCTATTCTAGCAGCTTCTCTGACCCGAGAACAGCACATTGTATGCTTTAGAGCAGTGCTGCATGGAATCCGATCCCCATTTATTCTAGGAACTGGGGCTTCACCTTAATCTCTTCAGGTCCAAAGACCTCCAGCAACGCCTGGTGGGTGTGTGTGAGCCCGGGAACGTCTTCCCTTGATCAACGTCCCTGTCAGGCCTTCCACAGATGCCCGAGAAATACGCGGGAGAGCAGGCCTTGTCTCTCGCTCCTGGTTGGTGTCTAGTGCTGAGTGATACAGGAAAGATTCTGTCTAGTATCCATCGTACACAGTCATTTATTATCTCAGCACAGTACACGGAAATCATCAAAGGAACGAAACGTCCAGTTGCTCACTCCCACTAGCCACATGTCAAGAGTCCCATAACGACTAGAGTTTCCAATGGTTGCGCTGGGAGGGGACAGTGGTCATGGGCATGCAGAAGTGACACTGAGGTGACTGCTGCAGCCTCCTGGTCTCATTAGAAGGCATGAAACTCCAATCCCCGTCTCCTCCAAGGGCTCTGGCTCCACCAGCCCCGTGAACCTCTGACAGCACAGCAGAAGGGTCAGGCAGATGCTGCACGGTCCAGAGACATCTCAACACACATGGGATGAAGGGGTGAGGCGGTTTCTCTCCTAATGGCATTGCTCCTCTTTCAGTTCTTACAGATCTACTGGTAGAGAGCATCGAGAAATACTCTACAAGTGAGGACGAAGTCTCTTCAGGTGGGGAACGGTACCAGGGAGGGGAACACTGGGACACGACTCCCGGGAACATGGGGTTGCCCCTGCTGCTCTGGAGAATGAAGAAGGTGGGTCAAAAACCACCAAGGAAAGGGATGCTCTGGCACAGGCATGATTTGCTCATGTCACGGTTTCGGGATGAAAAGAACAGACGAGGTGTCCACGGGCCTTTAGGGTAGGCTGGGTTTGTCATCACCACTCGACTCCTTGCGCGGATCCTTGAAGGATCTTTCCCATCAAAGCTGTTTGTGCCTCCCTTAGCCACTGCCACATGTCAAAGCTTGGCCTCTTTGCTCATAGCCTCTCAGGAATGGTGCACAAGAAATTCTGCATCTTTCTTGGCACAGGCCCAGAACTGGTCATGCTCAGGACTTGGCAGTCCCAACCGCACTCTCCTGGGCAAGAGAACCGTGACACTACGCTCTGGTCTGAGCCAGGAGGTGGAAGACAGGTCTAAATTCTCTCCACATAACCTCCACTACCAAACTGTCCCGGTTCTCTCCAAGCTGCTGTACTTCAAGGGGACGCCCAGAGCTGCAGAAGGGAAAGCGTACTTCCCCTAGGTTCACTACACAGGCTCCCGTAAATCGGAGCTTCTGCCAGCCTTCACACCCCAGCCGAGTCTGACCTGTGGACATGTTCCGAAGGGCAGGATGCCCCCATGCAGCTCCCCTGGAGAACAAAAGTCACAGGCCCCGGTCCCCCAGGCCTGTGTGAAGGGGCTGCTTGTCCTGCTTCACACACTTGCTGCCCCGGGTCCACTCTACCTCTCACCAGCTGGCGTCAAGGCATAGCACAGAGCCTCTTGGGAGCAGGGCCAAGGAGTCACGGTTCCTCTCACAAACCCACCTCGCTGGCTCACAGCCCTGCCCATGGTCCCCACTCCCTAGGCATGCCCAAAGGGCAAACGTTCCTCAGGCCTGCCCAGGGCCCTACACATACCCCGACCCCGTCCATTCCCGGCAAGCCTCAGCAGGAGCACTGGCAGGAATCCTGTGTTTTCAGTAACCACAAGCTGGATGCTTTCCAGGGCTGCCCTGAACAGCTGAGGGCGCCTGAACAATTTCCCATGCTCCCGTCTCCATTCAACCTCTGTAACACTTAGGGAAGCAGAGGGCATTGCGTTCCCTGAAACACGTCCCTGGGAAGGTCATTCCAGTCCCTGGGCAGACATGGGCTGTGGGGAGGTAGGTGGTGGGCCATCTCTCCCTGCACTTCCCCAGCAATCCCAGACCCATGACAGCTGCTCCCAGCCCAGACGGATCGGGGGATTGATTCTGGGGGACCCAGGATATCTCCTCTCTTTCCTTGGTTGCCCCCTGGAGCTTGGCAGGGGGAAGGACATGGAGCATCTCTAGGGGAGGAGATGGAGGAGGACAAGGAGGAAGAAGGAGAGCAGGGAAGGACAGGAACAAGGACAGAGGAAGACAAAGTCCCACAGAGGCAGTCTAAGGGACAGTGACAGCCTCCAGTGGGGAAAGGATCACACAGCCGGGCTTCCGGGTCTTGGAGAGAATCGGAGGTGGGAAGAGCAGGTGGGCAACCAGAGACCCCCCTGTACCCTGCGGAGATCAAGCGACCAAGGCCAGGGAGGACTCGGAGCTAGGGAAGTACCCCAATGAGGGCAGAGCCCAGCATCCCCAGAGCAGCAGGCCGTGGGTCATCAGCTGCACTAACTCCCCTTTGTTCTCTCTCAGAGCCACCCCCAGCATCCTCACTGCTCTCTGATCCGGAGAAGGATTCCACAGAAGACGATTCCGACGGAAGGAGCCACCCTGCGCCTGTAATGCACTTCCACCTCCATCTCTTGGGCTTCCTCTCTCCTCTGTCCATAAGCGCCTCCTCCCAGCTCTTCCCGTTTCCCTGCTGTGACGACGCCCACCCTTGAGGCCATTGTCTCAGGCAGGCCCTCAGGCTTTGCATCGGAACTGCTGCCTGAAATCCCCAGACAGCCCTCCTCACCCGATTCCTACCATCACCCTAACCCCTCACTGCTGCACTGGGAAGCAGCCCCGGACAGCAGAGCAGAGAGGAGGGCTGGGAGTCGGCAGGGCACGGCTCACCCGGCTGGAAGGCCCTCAGGAAGGGAGGCTGGGTGTGGGTGTCCCCACTTGGTTCTCTGATGCCGGGGAGTCTGTGCTCATACCCACTTCTGCTCTTGCTCTCAGCTCTCAAGAAACTTCCCTTCTGTGGACTTGGCTCAAACAACAAGGGAAGCAGAAGAGGAGGACTCGGGAACGGGGTGAGTCGGGCAGGAAAAGGGGCCGGTGAACATGGACACACGTTCTCCCTCCTTGCCCCGTCCCTGTTGTGGGTACCTCGGCAAACCGCACAAAACCTGGGGTGCTGCCCTAGCCTATGACCACAAAGAGGAGAGGAGAGGAAGGTCCCAGTCCCTGCGGCACTAGGGAGCCCTGAGAACATCCCACGGGGATCCTCCACCTGATCCCTGCAACTCCCTGTGGTGGTTGGGCGCTGTTGTCCTGGAGCTGCTGATCTTGGAGGGAGGGCCCTGGCTGCCTGGAGGGACTGGACCCCAGGCAGCCTAGGCACGGTGACCTTCTGGCAAAGCGCTCCATGTCCCCCATTGAGCCCCTCCCTCTGCATGACTCAAGCCTTGCCCTCCCACCCTGCAAAAGTCAGCATATGGCTTCCTCCTGGACGACACTAGTCGCGAAGAGACAGTGGTGGGGTGGCCTCATCTCCCACTTCAGGCCCGTGAGAAATGAACAAACAAGACAGGCCCCTGGGCTCACAGGAGCAGGACAGCTCATCCCTCCCAGTGCTGCATCCCTGTGGGCACGGAGTCGGGCCCGGTCTCCAGCTGAGTCATGTCCCCCGGCCACTCCCATATGATCTGACCAACACCTCCAGTCCTCGGAGCCTCCAAGATGCCTCGTGGGAGGTAGTGGGTCCCCTCATGGCA
The DNA here is from genome assembly GCF_011764305.1 of Mustela putorius furo. Classification (NCBI taxonomy): domain Eukaryota; kingdom Metazoa; phylum Chordata; class Mammalia; order Carnivora; family Mustelidae; genus Mustela; species Mustela putorius. Next base: position 405,479 of record NW_025422039.1, on the reverse strand, counting down.
CCATTTTGCTTTGTGAGTTTCATACTCTAGAGACTCTCCTCGATCACTCAGTTGGCAGGGGAGACCCACCAGGGAAAGGCCACCCTGCTTGTTCCCACCTGGCCCAACACCTGCCCACAGCCCGTGGAATGTGCAAACTCACTTCCCGTGGGAGTTGGGAGCACGTCCTCTTTGCCATGCCACCTGCAACACTCGTGTGGGCAAAGGCTCCCTCCACAGAGAAGGGCACATCCAGGGCTCTCAGAGAGGCTAAGGAAGGGACAGCCCAGCAGGAGGAGGACTCTCCCGTCATGGAGGAGGACGCTCAGGGAAGGGCCTGAGGGACCCTGGCTGTGAAGGCTTCATTCAGCCCAGGGGGCCCACGGGAAATTCCCCTTTCTTCAGGTCATGCATGGGTCCTGCAGGGAAACCTCCACCTCAACACCTCAGAAGACACGTCCCACAAAACCCCACAGGCGTCTGATAAGACCTGGCCCAGGCCAAAGGCCATTCGCTATCTTACACACCACTCTACCCGTTGTCTCCACAGCTGCGCCACAGGACAAGTGTGCTCACCACCCCGAGGCACCAAAGGCTTCTGGGGTGCTCCGACAAAAGGAGCCAGGAGGGCCCTGGGGGCCCACTTGCGGCTTCGATTTGGGCCCGGAGGAGGATTTGGCATGAACACACAGGGAAACACGCCTGCAGGAACGGCTCTCTTACGCCTGACCTCCGTAGGACAAAGAGAAGACTTCTGGGCAGCCCACCAGAGGACGGCACTAGAGCCCCGAGGACGAGACGAAAGGACCCTCTGAGTCGGCTGCCACACCCAGAGGTGGCTGCCCGGGACCTGCCGATGACAGACACTTGGAGCATGAGGCAACCACCTGGGCCCACAACAGTCCATTGTGTGGGGAGACTGGGCCCACCTGGGACTGGGCGGGACAGCATCAGCAGCATTCCCGTCATCTCCCCTGTCTGCTGCAGGGGCTTCTCCTCCACTCGCTGTCCCCTGCAGTCCCCGGCAACCCTGCAGAGCATGACACATGCAGGACGAAGCGGCAATGCCAGGGCCCCTTGACCACCCTGGGATCAACTCGAGGGGCAGCAGCCCTACCCCTGCTGGATTCCCCGAGGGTGCCGCACCAAAAACGCCCCTGTCACTTCGAGGCACAGGACCATGACCAATGCTGGGCTCAACACTGGCAGCAGCCCCACAAAACGGGCCCCGCTCAGCCTGTTTGTTTTGCAGCAGCGAGAGGTTTAGGGAGGAGAGGCTCTCCCCTGCACTCAGCGGCTTCTTCCTTTTACAACTCTGACAGCAGAGGCCTCCCCCAGCTGGGCCTCCCCCACCTGACCAGGAACGACCCACACGGAGGGACAGCTCTACGCCCCTATTCAGCAGGAAGAAGCTACAGAAGATGAGACCGTCCTCCTTCAACAACCTTCACCACGCAAGGCTCCGCACTGGTCAGGGGCACACGAGGAGGGAGGAGAAGGCTAGCTGAGCGCCAAGCAGGAGCTGGCATGCCACACCGCCCCCCCAACCTGGGATACAGGGGACATCCCTCAGACGCTCTGACTGCCCTCAAGCTGAGGAAAGGAAAAAACAGATTCTCCACAGATGGAGATCAAAACCCCGCAAGACTGGAGTCTCCCTCGGTTTGTAAAAGTCCTCGTGATTCTGTAGGAAGAGGCCCGCTTAACGAGAGCCTAGCGACCTGCCAGAGGCCCGATCTCCATTTCCTGAAGCCCTGATATCTCTCTCCCCTCCACGACACTGAGGGAGGCTGAGGCCGAAGGAAATGTCCGTAGGACAGAGTCACTTTTCAAACCTGGGAAAACCTTGGGAAGGACCTGTGAGAGGAGGAAGGTAACATTCCTCCAGGAAGCTCTGCACCATCTTTCAATTCATGCCTTCCTAGCAGGAAAAACCACCTTCCCTTCACAAGAGCAAAGCCAACTGTATCCTGGGTGTCCTCTGTCCACCTGCCTCGTTCTTGCAGAACCTCCCTTTTGCCTGACCTCCTCCAATGCCATCCCAGAAAGTCATCCTCCCCTCACGACCCAAGCAATCAGCCCTTTCTACCCAAGGGTCATATCCCAGTGCTTTAATAAAAATCAACCCCTGCCAGCAAAGCCGTCTCAAGACTTCTTTCTTGACCATCAGCCTTGAATGCTAACCTCTTTCCTACATCAATCCTGTCTCCTGTAGGGCTCCTGTGGAAACAACCCTGCAACATGGGCCTATTTCTGTCAACTCTTCCGACTCCATCCACCTCACCCACTGCACATTCTGTGTCCTCCGAGGACTGGACCCTTCTGTGATCCTTGCACTCAAACCCTCACATGGCCCCTCTTTCGGTCCTCGATGTGGTTGACGTTGCCCTTCTGAAACTCCCCAGCCTCCCATCCTCACTTTCTTTGTCTCGCACGTTTATCTGGTCCATAGGTTCTCATCACCAACACCCTATAACCGGTTTCTGCTCCTGAGTAAAGGACTCCATTTCTTTCCTCTGTCATTAAGCTCAAATCTTAACTCTCAGATGTTTGTCTCACAACTTTCAAAATTCTTCTTTCCCCTAATGCCTCTCTACCAGTTTCTCTTCTCCCCTTTTCAAGTCACCCGCCCTCCCTCTCTCCCTTCCTTCCCTGCATGATCTTTTCGTTCTTTGTATTCCTTCCTCCCTCCCCTCTTTCCTTTCCTCCTTCTGTTCTGTTAGTCCCCACACACACTTCAGTACTTTTTCACTTAGTATTCCGGGACTCGTTCTGTGTGTACAAGACCCAGGAGCTCACGGCAATGCATTCCCTATTATAAAGGATGAAGGGAGACCCACACGGGCGCATCTCCGAGGTTTGCTTCTCTGCAAGTCAACGGGAAGCTTCAGGTCATGAACCCTGGACTTCTACACTAGAGCTGGACACGGGATACGCTAAGCATTCCACACAATCTCCTTTCTGCCAAGACTCTGAGCATATGGGCTGTCCTACCAGAAACCTGAAGATTTTTATTTCTTGGTTGAAATGGGCCTCGTGTCAAGCCGCCGCCCCAGTGTCTGGAAAAGTCACTGGCTTCAGCTCGACTCACGGGTATATAGTCTTTGAAACGGAAACATCGAAAATTTAATCAGCAGTTGACATGGGTATGAGGCTACCATGTAGAAAGATCTATCTGAATTCCGGAAAGGAACAAGGGACGCGACTACAAGTGGCTTGCAGGGGTAGACGCAGCGACCATTTCTGAAGGGAGGGGTTGGAACGCGTTCATTGAGTCAGGAAGGGAGGAACGTGAGGGAGCCATCCTGCCACAGCCCGTCGTGTTCTGGCCATTAGCAGAGGGTTCACACTGCACAAGACCTGGGAGGATTCGCACACAGGAAAATCCTCCTGGTCTGATGAGCAAAGGAGGAGCGGGCTCAGCTATCCCTTCTTCCCTAGCCAGCAATGACACCCCTCACACACCGAGGAATCACCGATCCCAACGCAACGAGGGGAAATTCTTACCCGGACACACCCATCAGAGAATCACTGGGTAACTACCTCCCAAGGAATTCCTCGGGGTGACTCTGAGATACAAACTCAGACACTGCAAACACATACAGCAGGGCCCCATTCTGAGGGATGCGGAATGCGCTATTCCAGTAACCAATAGCTAGAAATCAAGCACATCTGCTCTGATCCAGGAGTCTTCCATAAAGGCCAGTCTCACGGAACAGGCGGGGGGGTCTCTCACAACCGTGCACACTGTGCCAAGTAAGAACGGGGGACTTCTCCTTCAGGAGCTCTCACAACAGACACAGGTACTGTCTCTTGGTAGGAAGTGGGATCACGGGAAGTAACACTGCCTGGGATCCATGAGAACATCAAGTCGAGGGTGAACTCAGAGTCTCAGAACATAAGGTGATCAAAGTATGTTCACGAAAACATGAACCTATTGATGTATATAGATCACAAGGATGAATGGCCACAAGATTCAAAAAACATGTGGTTTGTGATTTACCTCTCATGTGTCCCTAATTCTACTAATATTGTCCTCACAAAGCGCAAAGGATTTACAAATTAATTGCATGCTTAGAAATATATCTATTTACTTCACTTATTGGAGAGCAACAGAGCTAGTGAGGGAGCAAGAACAGCCGGGGTCCGGCAGCAGAGAAGAGGGAGAAGGATGCCCAATACAGGGCTTGATCCCCCAGGATCCAGGGATTCTGACCTCAGCCAAGGGCAGATGCTTACCCAATGGCACCACACGGGGGCTGGCAAATTAATTTCATCTTTTACAAAGAAGCTCTTCTGGAAGACAGGGCACCAAAACCTCCACAGTTCAGCATCAGGCAGTGAGGGCTTTCTCCCTGTCTATGAGAACATGGAAGCCAAAGGTTTTTCTCCACCACCAAGAAGAGCTACATATCTCTGGGGCTGAGAGGGTATACAACCACTGCAGATGTGGAAATACTCCCTGATTCGGTAGATTTTAGAACACGATGGCATTCTTACGGTCCCTTCCATAAAGACAAAGCCTGTCTAGGAATGCCTGCGAGGTTCTTTCAGTTAAGGGACCAGCTTTTGGCTTTGGCTCAGGTTATGATGTCAGGGTTATGGGACTGAGCCCCGTGTCAGGCTATGGAAGGCATGTGGAGCCTGCTGAAGGGTCGTTCTCATCCCCTGCAACACCCACTGCCCCACAAAAAAAAAAAAAAAAAAAAAAAAAAAAAAAAAAAAAAAAACCAGGAGAGAGTGAGAGAGGAAGAGAGAGAGAAAGAAGGTGTTTGGAAGTCCACTCAGACATCCATTTGTAAAGATGCCCGGGATTCTTTGCTCTAGATGAATGGCCCAATAAAGCAACTGTGGGCAGAAAGTCGATCATCAAGGGAATGTCTATTTATAAGGTCAGGCTGCAATAACTCAGGACTCTGCTAAAAGGGGCAACCTGGAGTTCAGAAGTCTTGTGTGGGGCAGGGACTTGCAGAACCTTCTCCACATGTACCACTAAGTCATCTTCCCCAAGCAGCCGACTCTGACATTCTGGTTAACGGTACATCTCCACGTTAATCGACAAGAAGAGGCTCTATTTGCCTCCGGAAGAAAGACAGAAGCTGGCACGAAAGACACCCAAGTCAAGGCCTGAACCTCAACCCAGGTGGGAGGTTCAGAACCAAGACAACTTACCACTGCGATGCACGTGCACCAGCGAGATGACAGCGGTCACACTCTTGGATGTGCTGCACCTCCATCTTCACTGAAGAGACAGAGGCCAGACACTTTGGATGCTGCCCAGCAGGCCACGTCCCCTGAGCCTCGAAGCACCACCTGTAAAAACAAGGAGAGCATTCACTCGAGGTCTGAGGACCCGCACATGGGGAGACACAGAGTCACCCATGATGGAAGCAGTCCCCTCCATCCCAGCAGGGAGTGCAGGTTCAAGGAGGCCAAAACAACAGGGCCCCGCCATCTGTCAAAGTCTTAGCATTGCTGTTGGAAGGCCTTCCCCTAAAGCATGCTTGGCGAATTGGCTGCCAGGAGTTCCATGAGGCTGAAAAGGGCCTCTGGTCTTTCCTTGCTAAGATATGCCTCTCATGGGCCCTAGTACTCAACAACAACAACAACAAAAAAACAACCAACAATGACTACCTTCCTCTTTCACAACACTCTTCCACTTCAGGGTCGTGGCTATGGCAGAGTTCACACTGTGTGCATTTTGCCCTGATAAACACCAACCCTCCAATAAAGCTCAGAGCAGAGAGTCAGACTTGAGCACCCCAGCAACTTGGCTGGCTGCCATGGCTGCCTGGGCCCGCCTGCCTCCCTGCCTCCCTGGCTCCAGTCCTTTCCTATAAGCATCTGCCTGGGCCCTGGGACTCTGGCTGTGCCCAGGTGCCACGGGCCCTGGGTACAGGCCATCAAAAGGCAGTTGAGGGGCTGCAGAATCCAGCCGGCCGGCCCTGTGGTCCCCTCAACCCAACCACTGTGGTAACCAACGTGGGCCCAGGTGCCAGATCGAACTGCAGCCCCCGCCTTCCTGCTCAAACACAGGGTCACCTCGGAAGCAAGGCACATCAGCCCCAAATAACCTGCCGCTTAGCCCCCACCCCACCAGCCTGAATATTTCCTGGGGACAGAAGCCCCAGAAGACAACACAACCTCCATTCCAGGCAGCGCATTTCACTCATCCTCACGTCTTGCACAAGTTGTCTGATGGGTCCAGAAAAATCCGCCTACGTTATGGCCTGCGTGCTGCTATGATGTGAGGAACCCTTCACTTCCCCAGACTTGAAAGGTCACATGACCCATTTCGGAGGGCTGTCCCAGTGACCACGCCCACTTCTCCTGCCAGCCTGGGACTCTGCCTGCAGAAAAAGAACAAGAAAGAACAAGAGTTGGTGATAATGTGAAGAAAAAGAAACCTTGTGTACTGATGGTGGGGATGAAAACTGGTGCAGCCATTATGGAAAACAATGTGGGGGTTCCTCAAAAATTTAAAAATAGAACTGTCATATGTTCCAGTAATTCCATTACTGGGTATTTACTCAAAGAAAATGAAAACATTTGAAAAGATACGTTTATATTGCAGCACTATTTACAGTAGGCAAGATATGGAAGAGCCCGTCAATAGATGAGTGGATAAAAATGACGTGGTGTATATAAAGATATATGTAGATATATATATATATATAGATACCTAAGAGACTAGTACTTGGCCAGAGAAAAGAAAGAAATCTTAGCATTTGCAACAACATGGATAAATCTAGAGGGTATAATACTAAATGAAATAGGACAAAGAAAGAAAAATATCCTATGATTTCAATCATATGTGAAATTTAAGAAACAAAACAAAGCATAAAAGAGACCCCAAAAAAGAGACTCACAAATATAGAAAACAAACTGGTAGATTACTAGAGGGAAGGTGGGTGGAAAGAAGGCATGAGACAACGAGGGTATACCATTGAAAAGGAAAAACAAAACTCTAACTGAAGTCTACATTATTGTCTATGTAGAAAAATCTCAAATATCTAGTAAAAAGAAAAAATAATCTATTGGAAGTAATAAGGAAATACCAAAACATCATAGGATACAAGGTCAATATAAAAAACTCAACTATTTTCCTATATCTGAATAAAGAATTGAATTCCAAATTTTCAAATGAAAAAAATACCATTTACAATACACCCCTAAAAAGGGTACTCAAGTATAAAACCTAACACAATACATATATACAGGAAGACAAAACTGATGGAAGAAATCAAAGATCTAAATAAATGGAGAGAGAGCTCGTATTCATCGGAAGCAAGACTCAATATGGTTAAGACATCAATTCTTTCCAACTTAATCGATAAATTCAATGAAATCCAAATAAAACCTCACAGTTATTTTGCAGATAATGACAAGAAGATTCTGAAGTGTACACAGAAAGGCAAAAGATCTAGAAGAACCAACACACTGGACAGCTGGGTGGCTCAGGTGGTTGAGCATTTGCCTTCAGCTCAGGTCATGATCCCAGAGTCCTGGGATGAAGTCCCGGAGTCAGGCTCCTTGCTCAGAGGGGAGCTTGCTTCTCCCTCTACTCTCTCTGCCTGTGACATCCCCTGTTTGTTCTCTCTCTTTGACAAATAAATAACATCTTTTAAAATAGTTTAAAAAATAGAATAGCCAACACAATGTGGAAGAAAAATGAGAATTCACCTCACCTGGTCTTGAGACTTACTATAAAGCTACTAGCCACCGAGATAGTGTGTTAGTGCTGAGAGAGACACACAGATCAACAGAACAGATTACAGGGACCATGGATAGATCTACCAAAATAAAGTCAAACATTTTTTTGACAAAGGCACAAAGGGAATAAAAGGAGAAAAGATAGTCTTTCAACAAATGGTGCTCGAACAACCGAACACTCATGCAAAAGAAATGAAACTAGACACAGACCTTACACAAGTATTAACTAAAAATGAATCAGAGATCTAAATGTAAAAATACAAGAATTAAGAATACAGGAGAAAAATCTCTAGGACCCTGGTTTGGGTGATGGGTTTTTAGATTCAACAGCAAAAGCATATTCCACGGGGAAAAGCATGCATTGGATATTATTAAAAATAAAGTCTTCTGCTCTGTGAAAGACATTTTTAAGAAAATGAAAGGATAAGGCACAGACAGGGAGAAAATATTTTGAACACAGATATCTAATAAAGGCTTTGTGTCCAACATCACAAAAGAGCTCTTAAAGCTTCAATAATAATAAAACAAATGACCAAATGAAAAATATGCAAAAGATTTGAACAAACTCTTCACCAAAGATATAAGGATAGCAAATTAATACACGAACAGATAGATGCTCCACATCACCTCAGTGGGAATATGCAGACAACATGACACAGGTATTGAAATGGTTACATCAAAAATAATTACAGTGCCAATTTCAAGTCCAGAATAAGAACAACAAGATTCTGATTCATAGTTGGTAGGAACAAAAACTGATACAGCAACTTTGTAGAAATAGTTTGCCAATTTCTTGCGAAGCTAAACATACATACATAACCAACACAGCAATTTCACACCCTATGTTTTTGAAAACTTATGTTTTAAAACCTACATGTGAATATTTCTAGCACCTTAATTCAAATGGTCCCAAACTGGGAGAATCAAGCATCCATGGGTTAACCACTCTGAAATCATGTATGCAACTATGAAATCATGTATGTGTATTCTGGAATTGAACTATCAAATAAATGAAATTCAGATGTTAGCTGGATTCTCACTGTTAGTGCAGGAGATTACAGACAAGCAAGGAGAGAAGGTTAGAAGGTTCCATCTGGTAATGCTTACAACAGAAGACAAGTGTGAATACTTAGCTTACTATAGATACAGATGGTTACACACTAAAATATTTATAGACATGTGTATATACATGAGTGAGTATACACATATTCCCTGTTCAGTTAGCTGAGAGGGTCTTTGAGCAATGACTTAACAGTCACAACAGAAACACCTAGTCCCCCAATCTTGGTTTCTCATACTATGCTCAAATGAAAAGAACCAGAACTACTTAGGGGGAAAAATGGCTAATTCTAGGGCAGGAAAGACATAAGATGCACCTGGAAAATCTACTGCCACAGAGTAAGGTAGAAATATTCAAGCAATAACAGGGTATGTCAGGAGCACCTGGGTGGCTCAGTGGGTTAAAGCCTCTGCCTTCGGCTCAGGTCATGATACCAGGGTCCTAGGATAGAGACCCACATCGGGCTCTCTGCTCAGTGGGGAGCCTGCTTCCTCCTCTCTCTGCCTGACTCTCTACCTACTTGTGATCTCTGTCTGTTAAATAAATAAAATCTTTAAAAAAAAAAAAACAGGGTATGTCAATAGACACAAGAACCGAGAGAAGGTGCTTTTTAAAAAATTTATTTACTTGTTTTTGAGAAAGTAGGAAAAGGAGAGAAAGCATAAGCAGCAGGGAGGAGCACGGGGAGAGAGAGAGAATATTTATTTATTTATTTATTTGACAGAGCCACCGAGCCACCCAGGCACCCTGAGTGAGAGAATTTCAAGCAGGTCCCACACTCAGCAAAGAGCCCAAGGTGGGGCTGGATCCCAGGACCCTGAGATCATGAACTGAGCTAAAATCAAGAGTCGGACACTCTACCAACTCAGTCACCCAGGTGCCACTAGAAGATCCTTTTACTAACCAACCTGGAACAACTTGAGCAACCAAAGGAACAAGGTATCATTGTACTAGAACCAAAATATAAAATAACTAGCCATGAATTCATGCTGATATAAATGGATTAGTAAATAGGAGAGAAAAGAAAAATCTGCTATGCAGAATTCCTGATAATTTATGTACATAATTGTATAGCTACTCCATCAGGAAGGAGGTATAGTGTAAGTGGTAAAGTGTAATTGCCCACTTCCTTCCAAGGAGTACAGTATGAGGACAGAGAAAACAAAGTAATAAGTCATGTCCAGAGCACTAACCCTTGGTATGGTAAGACCAAAGGACATTTCATCTGTGTGGTCTTCCTCCAAGAAACCCATAACCTCAGTCTAATCATGAAAACAACAGCAGACAATTCCTAATTGAGGGACATTCTACAAAACACCTAACTGTACTCCTCAAAACTGCCCAGGTTATCAAAAACAAGGGAAGTCTGAGAAATTGTCACAGCCAAGGGGAGCATAAAGAAACGACAATATGAAAGGTGGCATTCTGAAACAGAATACCTGCATGGGGGAGAAAACACCAGGGTCAACTATCAAAAGACAAATCACATCCCATAAAATAATAGTTTACAACCCATATAATGGACTAGTAGTATCCCTATATATAAAGAGCTAGACACTGAAGAAGAAGAAAAACACAAAAAAAAGCCACAAACCTAAGAGCAAAATGGGCAAAAGATATGAACAGAGGGTTCACATAAACGTAAATACACCTTTCAGATACATGAAGAAATACTTAACCTCACTCATAGATAAGAAGCTTGCAGAGATAAACTTCATAAAATACCATGTTTCTCTTTCCACTGCCAAAATTCCAGAAGTTGAACCACATGTTCTATGGGAGAAGCTGTGGACAAACAAGCACGGATGCGGTGTCCCTGGGAGTGACAGAAAATGGTACCACAATCCTGAATGATCGAGTTATCAATTCGATGCACCCGTTGACCTGGCAGCGCACTTCTAGGAATTTATCGGATAGAAATAACCTATATGTACAAGGCCATTCACTAGAACATGGTTTGTAATAGCAAAAGGTTTGAAATAGTGCATAACTAATAATAACCAGTAAACTAACTATGGAACGTCCAATCTTGAATTACTGTGCAGCTATAACAAAGAAACAATCCATGTTCTGTTTAGATACAGATGTCTGGGACAGGCTTTTAAGAAGTGACAAAAAAGCAAAGAAAGAACAGAAAATCGTGTATAGACTCCTTACTCAAAGTGTGGCTCCCTGAGCAGCAGAGTCCACTTCACCTGGGAGCTTTTTAGAAATGCAAAACTCAGGGCCCCCACCAGATCCACTGAATCAACATCTGCATTTTAACAGGATGCCAGTGGTGTACAGCTGCATCTAAGTTCGGAAAGCCCTAAAGATTATGGATTCCCTTCAAAATAAAAGTAGGGGGCATACAAGAGTATCTTTTACCTGAAAAAAGCAGCACTGGTAGGACAAACAAGACAAACAGAGATCTACAGCAGGAAGACCATAACTCCAGTTTGTCTGGGACTGTCCCAATATAGCCAGATGTCCCATCATAACTTTACGGAACCTCTTTCATTCTCGCTGGAAGTGTCTCAGTTGAGATGAAAAATGTCACCCATCCTATAGGGAACATCACTTAACCTTTAACCATGTTATTACTAATTCAAAAGTATTTTATTAAAAAGACAGAGAGAGAGAGAGAAGACCAGTCAGGGAAAAACACAGCCTGAAGAAAAGCAGTGAGCCAAGGATGGTTGGGCAACAAACCCAAAGAGAGGCAACGTCTGGGGCAAAAGGGAAAGACAACTTTGTGAGGAACAGTAAGGAGATGTATCAGAGTTAAGAAAGGAAAGCTAGCAGGCAGGTGTAAGAAACAACAAAGACTGAGGGTTATGCTGCAGGTTATGTCAAGTAAGACAAATCCAAAAACTGGATTTGACTACAATTTGGTAGCCTTTTCCAGAGCTGACTCAGCTGAATGGCAAAGAAGCAAGAATGCATTCATGAAGTTGAAATATGAATGAAAAATGCAGAAACCAAAGCCAGAACAGTTGGCTATTCAAGCTAGAGATGTGAACAAGCGGACACAAACACTTAGGGAGAGTCATCTGGAGGACGCGTGGTCCCTCCATTCCACCAGATCTTCAAAGTCCTATTCCTGGATCAAGCAGGACCATGAGAGAGCTGTCCACTCAGACCTCATAGTTCGGTCCCCTGAAAAGCATCCATACACTTCTAGCACAATGCTGTGTCTATCAGAAATGATTATAGGCAATTTCAGTGTTGTTATTAGAAAAATCAAAGGAAGTTTTACAACTTGCACAACTCTGTGAAATTCAGAGTCCTGCTTCTCATTCTACTAACTGTTTTTTGAATTTGCTTGATATACTTCTCTTCAAATAATTCTTGCCTATTTCTATCTTTTCGGTTTTTTTTTAAGATTTTATTTATTTATTTGACAGACAGAGGTCTCACGTAGGCAGAGAGGCAGGCACAGAGAGAGAGGGAAGCAGGCTCCCTGCTGAGCAGAGAGTCCGATGTGGGGCTCGATCCCAGGATCCTGGGATCATCACCTGAGCCAAAGGCAGGGGCTGTAACCCACTGAGCCACCCAGGAGCCCCTATATATATATATATATATATTTTTTTTTTTTTTGTTTTTAAAATATGAATCCTTTAAAATTTTAGAATACTCATTTTAAAAAAAAGCTCACCTGGGATCTGTTCATTTTCTGCTCTTAGTGGAGGAGGGACAGCTGAGGAAGAAGGAAGGAAGAAGGAAATTAGAAGAGACTTGGCCTGCCTTGCAGTTCCTGGATTTACCTGCCTACACAGCTCCACATACAAGATACTTCCGTCTCCATGTGTGGCTCCGATAGATGTTGGGCTTACACATGATACTTTTCACTGAGTGAATGTAAACATTTGTTTCTTATTGACTTATTACCAATTTAGGTTCTGTGACAGAGAAAAATTAAAAACATGAAAAGATGAGTTGAACATTTAACAGTAACCTAAAGGAGGAAACACTATGGCTTTTTCAGAACTGATGTGGGAAAAATTAAAAATTAAAAATCTCAAGCCACGCTGTTCATCTGTTTTCCTGTGAACACTATTAATCCCCTGAGGTTAGAAAATCCAAGCAACCTCTGGAAAAAAGAGATGCGAGTGTTTAAGGCAAGATAAAAAATAAATGTTTAATATTTGTTTCTTACAACTTTCAAAAGGTCTTTTAATAAGAAACTATCTTTGATTTAATTAATAGTGACAAAATGAGCCGTGGCCTGGGAATTTGCAGACCTGACTTTTAACCATGGTTCTGCCACCAACAAACTGCATGATCTTGGTCAGTCACCTTCTCAGGCTCACGTTGTTTTTTTTTTTTTTTTTTTTTTTTTTTTTTTCATTTTCAAATAAGACCAAAACAGATAACCTTGTGCCTGCACTACCATCCTATAGGTCTATAAGGCCAGGAGAGCAGGAACCTCTGCATCTTTCTAGATGCCATCAACAATGGCAAATGGGGAATGGAAAATATGGGGAGGAGCGGGTGTTCAGGGAGGGGTGATGACAGAATTTCCTTCCCTATGGCTGGTGAGCCTTTCATCCTGACCATGCCCTCACAGACTCTCCAAAGAAGTGACATTTCCTGTGTAGCCTGGGTGCCCACCCCTCTCAGCTCCAGCTCACCTCGCTCTTCTTAAATTTGTCCCAGAACTTCCACCATCACACAGCCTTCGATGCCTTCAGGATACTGTCATGCTTATACATAACAAATAACAAATGAATACATAATAAATAATAACTGAGGGCCTGGGGAATGTCAGAGCCAGGAAAGGGCCTTGGTGCCTAGCTAGTACAGCCTCTTCCCTCTTCCACTGCACAAATGAGTTAACTGAGCAATGAAGGCCCTAGAAAATTGTCAAAGCTCCAGCCGCACGTTATTACATACACAACAAATACAAAAGCAGCTAACAAAATGTGAGTTTCAGAATAATCACATTGACTATTCAGGGCTCAGAAAATGCTTCCTGGGACCTTTTGACTTGGAGGGCTCAGGCACAGTCAAACGTGCCATGCTTTAACGTGCTTCCGAAGGAATGTTGGTCCCATTTCGGTATGTCCTAGATGTCAAGCATTGCCATCCCTGAGGCCCAAGTTTTCCCGGAGGTGCACAATGGTGCTTGGGGCCCCAGTTCCTTGGGCGTGGTTCTGGGTGCTCCCGAGTTGGAGTTCAGATGAGGGACAGCTTCTCATCGCTACACCTCTTGCTGCTGCCAAACACACAGGCTGAGCGGGGCCCGTTTTGTGGGGCCGCTGCCAGTGTTGAGCCCAGCATTGGTCACGGTCCTGTGTGTGGAAGCGACGGGGGCAGTTCTGGGGCAGCACCCTCGGGTAACCCAGCAGGGGTAGGGTTGCTGCCCCTCGAGTCGATTCCAGGGTGCTTTCCAAGGACATGTGCCCTGAGTTGGCTATCTCTGGAAAGGAGTGTTCTTTTGAAGAGGAAAAGTTGGTTTTAAGAACCCACATTTGTGCACGTTCCCGTCTAATTTGGGTGGCCTTTCCAAATGTGTTGCTTAAATAAGCTAGACAACTTGAGGTCACCCTCAGAAACATGGCCACAATCCCTCGTGGGTGGGCAGTCCCCTTGCTCCTTATTCTGCAGGCATAACAACGGGAACCCAAGGGCTCAGGGTTCATTCAGCAACTGGACCATGCGATTGATTCCTCCACGACTGTGGAACTCAACTAGCACCTTGACCAGCTGGATGGGGCTGGGATGAGGAACTCTTTCCCTCATGCCAGAGAACACACACTACTCCACAGGGTTCTCTGGAGACTTATGGGGACAATGAAGGACCTCGGTCTCTACCTGGAGTGGAGGGTGCACTTGGGGTGCCCTTATCTCCTGGACAAGTTTTCTCCCACTCACCGGCGACTCCTACTAATGAGGATCTTCCAGCAGGACCTCCAGGCAAAAGGGCTTCTAGCAATGGTTTCTTCCCTCCCAGTCCTACTGATCCAAGAAGCCACCCCTATTCAGGTACACTGGCAAAACAAAGGCTTTAGCTAAGCATCCAACTGCCCTCATGGGAAAAGGAAACTCCCAATTCATGCAGGGATAGCCCCTGACTCTAAAGGACCTGGCATCAGCTCCAGAGTGTCCCAGAGAACAAAGGCCACCAAACCATGACAGCAGGCCCATGATATTACCAAGTACCACCTTACACTTCCAGATATGCCTGAACTAACACCCGAAACCAGCCCAACTGGAAACCCAGCGATCCTTAGGCCTGGACCCGACTGCTCTACGCCCATGGCTCCTAACTCTGGAAAGGTTCTGAAGTCCACCACACTGCAGATGGCCCTACAAAAATGCAGAGGACAGGTGCTTTAGCAATGGCAACAGTTTCAAGGAAAGGTGGTAAGAAGAACCAGGAGTGCTAACATCAGTCAAACTCGGACTGCTGAGACCAAAGCCTGTCAGCAAACATGTCTGCCTGAAAGCAGAGATCCTAGTGCCCACCTGTTGGTTCTCATTGGCAACAAATCATACAAGCATTTATCCGGACTCCGCAGGCCTTCCTCGTCCTCGTCCCCCCTGAAGCAATTGACAGAAAAGGCTCTTCTTCCCAAGCCAGAACCCGCCAACCCGATATGAGCCTGAAATGCTTGCACTTTCACAGAATGGCCCTCCCAACCCAAGGAGCCCTTGAAAGCCTGACTGCGGTTCAAGGGGACAGGATTCGATAAGGGCCCCTAGCTGGGATGCAATGGCCATGAAGCTCTAACCTGGGCCCATGGCTTCCCCAAGCTCCATAGGCCAGCAGACATTTGGCCTGGGCCAAATGCACGGGCGCATCATGAAAACAATCACTGACCCAGCTGACCTTCCCCATTTTAAGCAACGGTGCACAGGTGCTCTGTTCCATTAACATGGCCACCTAGCATCCATCATTTCCCCTCCTTGGGAATGGAGGATGTCATGGGGCATGGGAAAGTCCTTACTGAGTACACAGTCAAGGCCCACCGTGTCACCCCAAACAGGATTTCTCAGTGAAATATGGGAATGATCCCAACGCATAAAGCAGTTCTACAGAACACAAAGGCTTCAGAGGTGGTTAACTGCTGCACATGGTGGAGCCTGTGCCCATCGAAAGACACAATGCTGTGCATACATTCCCCATGATCTCAAAGAGAACTCTGGGTTCCTAGCAGACACCACTGCTCAAATCCCCACTTCCAAGTATTCCTCTCCTTAAGGACTGGCTCAACTCCTGGACTGGGGTAGGGTTCTCACCCACTATCAGAGGACTCTTCATGGGGATTCTCCGTCTCTTCCTTCTTCTAACCCCGATGTGTTGTTTCCCACCCGCTGCCCCATCTCTGCAGGTGGTGCCAGGAACCCTTCACTGCAGTAACTTCCAGAGGACAGATGGTCCTTTCTGCTCAGGAAGATCCAGTCACAAGTTTTCCCCTGTACTCAGTGGCCTCTTCCTTTTATGACTCTGAAAGCAGAGGACTCCCCCAGCTGGGTCTTCCCCACCTGACCAGCAACGACCCATATGGAGGGACAGCTCTACGCCCCTATTCAGCAGCAAGAAGTTACAGAAGATGACACTGTCTTCCTTCAACAACCTTAACCACGCAAGGCTCTGCACTGGTCAGGGGCACACGAGGAGGGAGGAGAAAGCTAGCTGAGCACCAAGCAGGAGCTGGCACACCACACCGCCCCCCAACCTGTGATACGGGGGACATCCCTCAGGTGCTCTGACTGCCCTGAAGCTGAGGAAAGGAAAAAACAGATTCTCCACAGATGGAGATCAAAACGCAGCAAGACTGGAGTCTCCCTCATTTTGTAAAAGTCCTCATGATTCTACAGGAAGAGGCTCGTTTAATGAGAGGCTAGCGACCTGCCAGAGGCCCGGATCTCAGTTTCCTGAAGCCCTGATCTCTGTTTCCTGAAGCCCTGACATCTCCCTCCCCTCCATGACACTGAGGGAGGCTGAGGCCGAAGGAAATGTCCATAGGAGAGTTTCTTTTCAAACCTGCAGTCCCTTGAGAAGGACCTGTGAGACGAGGAAGTTAACATTACTCCAGGAAGCTCCCCACCATCTTTCAATTCATGCCTTCCTAGCAGGAAAACCCACCTTCCCTTAACAATAGCAAAGCCTCCCATGTCCTGGGTGTCCTCTGTCCTCCTGCCAGTTCTTGCAAAACCTCCCTTTTGCTTGACCTCCCCCAATGCCATCCCAGAGAGTCAGCCTCCTGTCACGACCCCAGCAAGCAGCCCTTTCTACCCAAGGGTCGTATCCCTGTGCCTTAATAAAATCACCTCCTGCCAGCAAAGCTATCTCAAGTGCACCCTCGATGTATGTTCAAGAAAACCTTAACCTATCGATGTATGTATATCGTGCAAGGATGAATGGCCACAAGATTCAACAAACACATGGTTTGTGATCTACCTCTCATGTGTCCTTAATTCTACTAATATTGTCCTTACAAAGTACAAAGGATTTACAAATTAATTACATGGTTAGAAATATTTCTATTTACTTCACTTATTGTAGAACGACAGAGCTAGAGAGGGTACAAAACAGTCGGGGGGGGCAGCGAGGAAAAAGTAGAAGGGTGCCCAATACAGGGCTTGATATCCAGCATTCAGGGATCCTACCTCAGCCAAGGGAAGATGCTTACTCAACTGTGCCACCAGGGGGATGTCAAATTAATTTCATCTTTTACAAAGAAGCTCTTCTGGAAGACCTGTTGGGATCAGGGCAGGAAAACCTCGACAGTTCAGCATCAGGCAGTGAGGGCTTGCTCCCCGACTATGAGAACATGGGAGCCAAGGGCTTTTCTCCACCACCAAGAACAGCTATGTATCTCTGGGCCTGAGAGGGTGTATGACCACTGCAGACATGGAAATACTCCCTGATTCGGTAGATTTTAGAACAGAAGGGGGTTCTTACGGTCCCTTCCATAAACACAAAGACTTTCCAGGACTGTCCAAGTTCTTTCAGTTAAGGGACCAACTTTTGGCTTTGGCTCAGGTAATGACATCAGGATTATGGGATTGAGCCCGTGTCAGGCTATGGAAGGCATGTGGAGCCTGCTGAAGTGTCTCGCTCATCCTCTGCAACTCCCACTCCGCCCACAAAAAGAAAATATAGATATAGATAGAGATAGAGATAGAGATAGAGAGAGAGAGAGAGAGAGAGAGAATGTGTGCGGAAGTCCACTCAGACATCCATTTGTAAAGATGCCCAGGATTCTTTGCTCTAGATGTATGGCCCAATGAAGCAAGTGTGGACAGATAGTTGATCGTCGAGAGAATGTCTATTCAAGGTCAGGTTGCAATAACTCAGGATTCTGCTACCAGAGGCAACCTGGAGCTCAGAAGTATTTTGTGGGGCAGGGACTTGCAGAACCTTCTCCACATGTGCAACTAAGTCATCTTCCACAAGCAGCCAACTCTAAACATTCTGGTTCAGGGTACCTCTCCAAGTTAATTGACAAGGGGTATTTTTCCCTCCAGAAGGGGGTTCTTACGGACAGAAGCTGGCAAAAAAGATACCCCAGTCAAGGCCTAAACCTCAACCCTGGCAGGAGGTTCAGAACCATGACAACTTACAACTGTGATATACATCCACCAGGGAGATGACAGAGGTCACATTCCTGTATATTTTGCACTTGAATCTGCACTGAAGAGACAGAGGCCAGACGCGTTGGATGCTGCCAACGAGGTCCAGTCACCTTAGTTTCGAAGCACCACCTGTAAAAACAGGGAGAGCTTTTAGTTGAGGTCTCAGGAACTGCACTTGTGAAGACACAATGTCACACAAAACTGAAAGCATGCCCCTCCCTTCCAGCAGAGAGCACAAACTCAAAGAGGCCAAAACCACAGAATCCCGAAATTTAAAGATTTAGCATTGCTGCTGGCAGACCTTCAAATGATACATGCACGGTCAGCTGGCTACTGGGAGTTCCACGATATCTTTGCCAGACCCAAGCAGGAGGATGTGGGCCAGGAAATGGCCCAGAGGTCAATCACCATGTGCAACTAGTGACAGGAGTCTAAATAAAGTTTCTGCTGCTCCCATAAACCGAACAGAAGATCTGCATAAACCCTATTTCAACTGCATTTTGCATGACCGTCCTAGGGTTGCTTACTTCTCCTTGAATCTTCATTCACCTTTGACATGCATTCTCGTTCCTCTACCCTGTAACTTCAATGACACGGAACTCCCATTGGAGATATGCATATACTCTACCTTCTCAATGTCTTTTCTACTCTATGTGAGTGACTCTGTTAGTCTTGCTTTCTTTCTTTCCTCACAACTCTATTTGGCTGAAATGAGCCTCTGGTCTTCCTTTCTAAGACATGCCTCTCATGGACCCTGGAACTCAAAAAAAGAAATAAGAAACCAACAACTAACCACCACCCAATATGAATGTAACCTATACCTTGGAGATCGAAGTTGCTTCACTCCTAACCGGAGACTATGCTACTGACCTAAAGGGCAAGCCCTCCAACAACCAGCTTCTAGAGGATTCTGGGATGATTTTGGGTATAGTTCTGATAGGATTTTCCCAATCTGAAAACACTGCCACCCTACAAAGAGGTCCCCAAACCTGATTATCAACTAAACAGATTCAGAGCTTCATGGGACCCCTTGTGAGGCACATAAACGCCTGGCGGTGGTGGCAGCGGGTGCCAGTCCACATGGGTGATGGCTTTCAGTTTAACAGATTTGGGACGGTTTCTTAGATGCAAGGAGGCAGCCGCAAGCACACTTGGTTTCTTAGCATCTATTCTAAGCCTGGCAGGCATAGTGACGGACTGTTCCATACAGATTTTGAAACCCTGCTGTGCTGGAACTTCTCATGAGGAATCTCTAGAGTGAACTTTCAGTAGTGTGTCCAGGCCAAAGCGAAGCGCAATACTCCCATCAGACTTGACTGCAATACCTGTCGACTTGGGTGGATTCCTCTTCTTGAGGTCCCCCAAATATCCTGATGTTCCTATACCTGCCAACAGGTAACATTCCCTACTCATCTGGCAAGGCTCCTGAGCACTGTGTCATCGAGGTGTGAAGCCGCTATTGACAAGGGGCTCCACAAAGTCACCCTTAATTCCTGAAAATTGTCTGGTCATTATCTGAGTCTATACACATTACTGTCAAATTGGACATTTCACTCAATCCCTTGGTAAAATAACCAATGTTTCTAGCGGTGTCCTGTTACAGGAAAAAGGCGCTTGTGCTGAACTTGTGCTAATAATCCTAAGTACCTTGGAAGAAAGAATTCTCCCTGAGAATTTCTGAATGATGGAGGGTTCAGGAAGGGAGAGAAGTTAACTTTTCCCATTTGTTCACACAGAAATACTTCATCACATTTCTGTAGATCATGGATATTTTCAGATAAAGTTTCTCTAAATCTGGAAGAAGAAACACTAAAGAACCAGCAACATTTCAAACAAGAGTCACAAAGGTAGGCTCATGTTCCTCAACTCTCTCAGTTCCCCTTTACTAATTCTTGATTGGCTTGAATGCAGCTATTCCATGAGTTCTGCAAACCTGTACCCAGTTGAGTTTGAGAATTTTCACGATCAGACACTAAGACCCCACAAGACACATCACCGTGTATAGTCACAGGCATTTAATGGAAAAGTAGGGATAAAAGGCCTGTGGACACACACTTAATGAGATATATTTTCACCTAACATAGAAGGCAAGACATCAACATGGAAGCAGAGAGGCCACAAGACCTGCATCCTCGTTGCCAGGGCATGGCGTGTCCATGAGTTTCTGTATCTCCAAGCCAAATACACTCATGTCTTCTGAGCTAAGGTTTATGCTTCTGGAATTTTCTCCCAAGGAGAAAATCAGAGAGGTTGTAAAGGATTTGCAACAGCATTTACGGAGGCTTCCTGCAGCTCACCGCCTTGCCCAAGGCCCACAAACCTGTTCGGTGCCCCCTTTGCATCCACCATGGTCAGGCAGGTCTAGCCCCTTCTCCCCCGGTTGCACAGCACACCCTCTCCTGGTGTCCACCAGGTCGCTCAGCCTCTGTGTTCCATGTCCTCAATGGATCTCTTTGGAAGAAGGTAACCCGCATAGTGGTGGAAAGAGCAAATATACTCCTTCCCACCCTTTCTCCCTCCTTGCACCCAACCAAGGTTTCTGCAGAGACATGCAGATGGGGTTCTTCTTTTGTGGCTCCTCCAAGAATCCCCTTGCCCAAAACCTGAGCCTTAGCACATATCAGGCTATTTTGATCTCTACCCCCCCCGCCCACCTCAGCCACGGGGCAGCATTCCACCTGCCAGCCACCTCAGAAAGAACTCCCGCACCCTAGTTAGCTGCTCTCTGTCCAACGCCCAGGTGCTGACCTAGACATTTGAAACTCCTTTCAAATGAGGAGGAGGAGGAGGAGACACACCCATGGCACCCAGGTGCCTGAGTGCACGCCACATCACACCATCTACTTCAGGGTTGTGGTGATGGCAGACTTCCCACTGTGTGCTTTTTGCCCTGAGACATGCCAACCCTCCAATGCAGCAGAGAGCACAGAGCCAGGCTTCAGCCCCCCAGTGACCTGGCTGGCTGCCGTGGCTGCATGAGCCTGCCTGCCTCCCTCCCTCCCTGGCTCCAGTCCTTTCCTATGGGCATCTTCCAGGGCCCTGGGACTCTGGCTCTGCTCCAGTGCCCCAAGCCCTGGGTGCAGGCTGTCAACAGGCAGTTGAGGAACCACAGACTCTGGCTGCAGGCCCTGTGCTCCCCTCAACCCAACCACCGTGGTAACCAACGTGGGCCCAGGTGCCAGATCAGACTGCAGCCCCCCGCCTTCCTGCTCAAACACAGGGGGCTCTTCGGAAGCAAGGCATGTCATCCCCAAATACCTGCTCCCTAACCCCCTTCCCACCAGCCGAATAACCCCTAGGGACAGATGTATAGAGAAGCCAACATAATCTACACTCCAGGCACTGCATTTCACTCAGCCTCTCATGGTACGCAGGTGGGTCAGAGAAGGATTCAGCATAACAGCACAAATAACGCTTGAGTAGTGAGCAAATGTGTTTCTCCCAGGGCGGCAACATTTCCAGATAGGCCTGGTTGTCAGTCTACCTGTGCTCCAGTAAAAGCCCTGCTCTGACATTGATGTGCAAGCCACAGACCAAGAGCACCTCTGCAGGTAAATGGGCCCAAATGTATCCTGGATCCTTTCATTTTGTTGTTTTGATTTTGCTCCAAAGTCCAGGGAGATAGCTCTGGGACATGGATGGGGCTCTCCGTTCAAGAGCACAGGTGGTAAATGAGCCATATGTTCCCCTCAACACCACTCCTGGGACAGGCCAAGTCAAGCTACCACCCGTGTGCTACCCTGTGGCCTCAGCAGGGCCAAAGCACAGCCTGATCCCTGGATGTGGAGAGAACAGGGATTAGCCACACATTCTGAAGCCAAAACTCTAAGGGAACTATGCATGTGGGCTGGTGGTAGCACAGAAACTGGCAGGTACCACGCTGTCCTGAGAGCCACGCAGGCTCCTGCCAGCCTTAGAGTGGGGGTCCAGTGCCTGCTCTGCATTCCAGATTGCCCCTGCTCTGTCCTGACTCAGACCTAAGCTGGAACCCTTGTGGTCCCTCCAAGTTCAGGTGGCATAAAAAGGGCCTATAGTAGTTGGGGTGCCCCTGGGAAGGGAACCCCCTGAGGCAGATCCAGGGATGAGGCTGGATGGCATATCAGGGGCTCACTGAGATGGGAACCCACAGCAGATTGCTGTGGGAACAGGGATCCCAGTGTCTGTGGAGGGTGTCCACATCACTGCCTCAACAGCTGTGTCCCTGGCAAATGACCGAATCTGTCTGTGCTTCATGTCTGCTGTAGAACTGGATCTCACAGCACTTTGTCCCCCAGAATTTGGTTGAGGATAAACCAAGACAATGAACAATAAGCACTTCACCAGGGTTTGGAACAGAAGCGCCATCCAGGAAGACACATCTCCCTAGGATTGCTTGGTAGGAAACCTGTTTTGGAACCCCTGGCTCAGCTGATCATGTGGTCTTGAACATCAGAGAAAAAGCACCTGGCTTCAGGGAGCCTCCCTCCAACATGGTGACTCAGAGCCACCCTGATCCAGTTACACAACCTCCTCTCCAGGGACATTCCTGCCTATCTGGTAAATATCAGGCTATGTAGATGCACTACCCTGCAAGCCCTGCCCCAGGAATCCTTGGGCCCAGCTGTCTTCCCACATCACCAGGACAATGGACCTGGGCCTCTGGCCTTACCTCGCTTCTCAGTGGTGATGATAGTGGCCTCTAGGGGCTCCCCCAGCCCTGCCTCATCTTGATCATCAGCCAGAAGATGTATGCTGACTCTGGGTCCAGCTTGGTGGCCATGGATTTCCTCACCATAACACCCATCTCCACTGTGGTGAACATGCTGGAGTTGCTGTTGGCCAGGCAGTAGGCAATCTGATACCCTATGGGTGGGACAGGAGGGCCACACATCAGTCTCATCACCCCGCTCGGACCCCAACTTCCCGCCACCGCCACTCTGCCGTGTTTCCACCATGTCCTTCATCCTCTGCCAGCATCTGAGAGGAATGGCACAGCTGCAGTGGCAGATGGAGCCTCTGAGTGCTGGGCCCCCATGACTCTTGTTCCCCTTCATCCATCCCACCACCAAGATATGGAAACAGTTTCATCTCTAGTGATTCAGTACTTACATAAAACACCAGTACTCATCATATCAGCCATTTAAAACCTCCCAAAAAACCACGTTCCAGAACCAGATGTCTTTCATGGTAAATTCTACCATTCAGGGAAGGATTCATACCAGTCCTTTGCCCGGTTTTCCAAAAAACAGAAGAGAAAGCTTCTAAACCCACTTGCTGAGGCCAACATTACCCTGATACAAAAATAAACGAGGACACCCCAAGAAAAGAATCTTATAGTTCAATATCCCTGATAACTATAGATGTAAAAATGTCCAACAAAATACTAAAAACCCATGTTCACCAATATGCTGAGATGATCATATACTATGATCAAGTGGGAACTTGCAGGAATGCAACGATGGTTTACAGGAGCACATCGATCAAAGTGATATAGGACATTAACAAAATAAAGAATAAAAATGATGTGATCATCTTGAGAAGCAGGGAAGAATTTGACAAACTTTAATATCCGTTTGCAATCAAAATTCTCAACAGAGCATGTAGACCAGGAACATACCTCAACACCAAAAAGGCCATATATGGGCCACCTGGGTGGCTCAGTGGGTTAAAGCCTCTGCCTTAAGCTCAGGTCATTATCCCAGGGTCCTGAGATCGAGCCCTGCATCAAGCTCTCTGCTCAGCAGGGAGCCTGCTTCCCCCTCTCTGCCTCTCTGCCTACTAGTGATCTCTCTCTCTCTCAAATAAATAAATAAAATCTTTTTTTTTAAAGACCTTATGCGACAACCACACAGATTACATCACATCCCATACTGAAAAGTTTTAGCTGTTTCTATTTCCTCTAAGATCGCCGAAGTTAGAAACACTGTCACTTTTTCCTTGCCACTTTTACTGAACACAATATTAAAAATCCAAGGCAGAACAATTATGCAAGAAGATAATCAGAAGGCATCAAAACTGGAAATAAAAAAGTAAAATGGTCACTATTTGCAGATGATACAGAATATAAGGAAAACCTCAAAGAAGCCAATGAAAACTTGTTCAAACTATGGCTAAATTCAGTAAAGGGACAGGATACAATATTACTACCCCAAAACCTACTGCATTTCTATACACTAATAATGAATCATCAGAAAATAAATTAGGAAGATCATCCCACCTTAAGTTGCATCAAAAAGAATAAAATACCCAGGAATACACTTCACCAAGAGGTAAAATCTTGTATAAATGAAAACTACAAGACAGTAAGGAAAGAAACTGAAGGCAACACACATAAACTGAAAGATATCACATATTCATGGGTGAAAAGTATTAATAGTGGTAAAATGTCCATACTTCCCTAAACCATCTACTTTGTAATTCCTATCAAAATTCCAAGGACATTTTTCACAGAAAGAGAACAGAAGGATCTAAAAATTTGTATGATGCCACAAAAGACTCTGAATACCAGAGCAATCTAGAGAAAGAGGAACCACACTAAAATCATTGTGCTTGCTCTTTTCAGACTAATGACAAAGCTTGAGAATCAAAACAATCTAACATTGTCATAAAAACAGACACACACATCAACAGAAGACAGGAGAGAGCCCAGAAGTGAAACACACATCTATGGTCTGGGACCTTTATGACAAAGGAGCCAAGAATAAACAAGGGGGAAAAAAACAGTCTCTGTCATCAGTGGTGCTGGGAACACTGGAGAGCCACATGCAAAAGAACAAAACTGCACCATTTTCGTACACCAGACACAAAATTTAACTCAAAATTTGTCAAATACTTGAATATAAGTCCTGGAACTATAAAACTTGTATCAGAAAACACAGGATTTGGAAAGGTCCTTGACACAGGTCTTGGTAGTGGTGCTTTTAAGCTGATACCAAAGTAAAAACAAACAAAGAAGCAAAGTGTGGGCCTACATCAAACTATAAAAGGTCCAAACAACAAAGGAAACCATCAACAAAATAAAACGGTAACCTAAGGTAAAACATTTGTAAATTATATATCCAGTAAGTGGTTAATGTTTAAAATATAAAGAACTCATGCAACTCAACAGCAAAACAAAACAAAACACACAAAAACACCAAAAACTCCACAAGTAATCTAATGTAACAGCAGCAGATCCAAATAGACATTTTCCTGAAGAAGAAATACAGATGGTCTACACGAACACGAAAAGATGCTCAACATCATTAATCATCAGGGAAATGCAAATCAAACCAGAATGAGGCACCACTTCACACCTGTCAGAAGGGCCATTACCAAAAACACAAGAAATAGCAAGTTTGGTGAAGATGTGGAGTAGAGGAAAACTCTAGTGCACCATTACTAGGAGTATAAAAGGGTGCAGCCACTATGGAAAACAGTACAGAAGTTCCTCCAAAAAATGAGAAACAGAACAACCAAAGGAGCCAGCAATTTCCTTTCTGAGTATTTATCTGAAGGAAATGAAAACACTAACTCACAAAGGTATATTCACCCCTGTGTACACTGCAGGAAAATAACAACAGTGAAAATAAAGAAACAACCTAAATGCCATCAGTGGATGAATGAATAAGGAAACTGTGGTCCATAAACAGTGGAATTCTACTCAGCCATAAAAAAAGGATGAAATCTTTCGATTTACAACATGGTGGCCCTTGAAGGCATTATGCTAAGTAATACAGGCCAGGCAGAAAGACAAATACTAGAAATCATATGTAGAACCTTAAACAAAACAAAAACAAAAATATGAGCTCACAGACAGAACAGATGGAGGGTGGCAAAAGTTTGGGGTTGGAGGTGGGAGAAATGGGTGAAGGGGTCAAAAGGAAAAAAGAAAACAAATCCAAATATAGCATCTTTTTTTTTTTTTTCAGTTAAGTAATCTGTACCCCCAACATGGCTTAAACTCATAACCCGGAGATCAAGAGTCAGACACTCCACCGACCCAGGCAGCCAGGGTCCTGGAATTGTAGCATCTTCCGATACTCAATGTATGGAGAAAGGGGAAACTAATTTAATCTACGGTATTTTGAGGGCTACGTATTTTTTGGTAAATGTACAAAGTAAAGAACACATTCTTCAGGGTCACACACTCAGGACTATATCTAGTTCTAACATTTATCATGACACTGAGCAAATAACTTACCTTTTTAATTTAATTATTTATTTGAGAGTCAGGGGGGACATAAACAGGGGGAGACATAAGCAGGGGGAGGGACAGAGGGAGAAGACGACTCCCCACTGAGCAGGGAGCCTGACCTGGGGTTCGATCCCAGGAACCTGGGATTATGTCCTGAGCCAAAGGCAGAAGCTTCAATGACTGAACCACCCCAGTGCCCCTACTTAACCTCTTTTCTGCCTGTTTGCCCACCTCAGAGTATATTATGAATATTTGCTTTTAGAATAGCTTCTATTTAAATTTAAAAATAGTTTTTAGAATTGAGTGAAATGGAGATCACTTAGAATAGTACCTATGAGAGTAAGCCCTCAAAAAATGTTGTAAAAAATCTTATTCTGGGGGTACCTGGGTGGCACAATCAGTTAGGCAGCTGACTCTTGATTTTGGCTCAAATCAAGAACCCAAGCTCCTGGGAGAGAGCCCTGCACCAGGCTCCACACTCAGCGGGGATGCTGCTGGAGGATACCCTCTCTCCCTCTGACCCTCCCTTCTCTAGCATATGCTTGTGCACTCTCTTTCTGTCTCTACAATAAATACATATGTCTTTAAAAATCTTATCCTGAACATTTGGTGGTTGCGCAATCATTTTCATAATTGGGCAGTATCTCCTAGTTTATAAAGCACTTTTATACATATTCTCGTATTGGGAGTCAGGATATGGTCATTGGAGAAGAATTTATTGTGTTTATTTACAGAGGAAAAAAAAAAAGAAAACCAGACTTAGAGCAGGGGTGTGCTTTGTTCATGGCTGCAGAACTAACAGATGATCTTCTTATTTTCAGTTCCAATGGAGTAGAACAAGAAAAAAAATCCAAACACTGTAACAAGAGCCAATGAAGGGCACTACAACTGATAATGGTATTAATGCAGTAAAATGATGCAACATTTATAAATATTTACCCACCCAGCATGGAGCAACTAAATATGTAGAGCATATATGAACAAACCTAAGAGAAGCAATCAGCACCAATATCATAGGGAACTTTAATACCTCACACTTCCCTCAATGATCCCCCATCCAGACAGAAGATCACAAAGGAAACATCACCCTCAGACAACCCCTTACTTGGATGGACTTGACAGATACACACAGAACTCTCCATCCAAAAGCAGCAAAAGGAATATACTCCTCTCAAGTGCCCCTAGAACGTTCTCCAACTTAGGTCATATGTAAGGCCACAAGACAAGTCAATAAATTCCAGAAGCCTAGAATTTTCCCAAATGAGGACTGAAATCAAATCAACCATCTTTTCCAACCACAGTGGTATAGAACTAGAAATCAATTACAAGAAGTAAACTGGAAATTCATAAACACAGAGACTAAACAACATTCTACTGAACAACCAATTGGGTTCGTGGGCAAACCAAAATAGGAACACAGAAATACTTTGAGGTAAATGAAAAAATAATACAATGAAACAAAATTCACAGAATGCAGTAAAACAGGTTCTAAAATGGGGCACCCGATTAGTCGATTAGTCTAGTCTATTAGTCAGTGGAGCTCTGTGACTCCTGATCTTGTGGTTTTGAGTTTCAACCCCACACTGGGCATAGAGCTCACTTTATTTTTTTAAAGATGTCATTTATTTATTTGACACAGAGCTGGAGAGAGAGACAAACTGACAGACTGAGCAAAGTGGAAGGAGCAGCAGGCAGTAGAAGAGGGAGAAAGGGGCTCCCCGTGCTGACCAGGGACCTCATGCAGGACTCAATTCCAGGACCATAAATTCATGACTTGAGCCAAAGGCCAACACGTAACACACCAAGCCACACAGGCAGCCCTTAGAGCCAACTTTAAAAAAAAGAAAAAGAGTTCTAAGAAGAAAGTTTATAGTGATACAGGCCTAACTCAAGAAACAAGAAACATCTCAAATAAGCAACCTAACTTGATACCTCAAGGAAACAGAAAAGAACAAATAAAGTCCAAAGTTAGTAGAAGGAACACATCAGAACTTAAATAAATTAAATACAAACTAAAAAGACAATAGAAAGATATATATTAAAAATAAAAACACCAACAAGAATAACATATCAACAAAGAGCTGGTTCTTTGAAAAGAACAAAGCTGACAGAGTCTCAGCCAGATTCAAAGAAAGAGGACTCATCATCAGAAATGAGAGAGATGTTCCCTGAAACCATTGATATGCAAAGGCTCTTAAGAATGTACTATGAACAATTACACCCCAACAAGCTGGATAATCCAAAAGAAAAGGGTACATTTCCAGAAACATACAACCTACTAAGATTGAATCCTAAAGAAAAAGACATATGAACAGACTAATGACCAGTAGAGAGATTAAATAAGAAATCAAAAACGTCCAACAAGCAAAAGTCCAGGACCCCATGGTTTCACCTGTGAATTCTACGAATCATCCACAGAAAAAAAAATGAATACCAATCCTTCTCCAACTCTGCCAGAAAAACAAGAGGAAGGAACGCTCCCCACCTCATTTTATGAGGCCAGCACGGCCCTTATTGAGACATCCCAAGTATCTGTGATGAACACAAACATAAAAATGCTCACCCAAATATCTGCAAACCAAATTCTACAATACGGGAAGAGGTATGATCCAGTAAGATGTATTTCAGGGATACAATGGTGGTTCAACATCCACAAATCAAACTAATGTGCCGCATTCACAAAACGAAGGATCAACATCATAGGACCATCTCAACAGATGCAGAAAAAGCATTTGATAGCGCTGCTACCAAATCACTGCCCCCCCGACCTGTGCTTCTGCCGCCTGGCTGGTCCCCACACCCTGTGCCATCCCCCACTGCCACCCTGCTGCACCCCACACACCCACCGCTGTCCCTTCCACCCCCCCATTCCTGATATGCTGCTGCCACCAGCACTGCCACCCTCCACCCTGCTACTCCACAGCAGTGCCCCTTTGTTCCACAACGGCTAACCCTCACCACAGCTGCCCTGCTGCCCTGCCTGTTGCAACTGATGCCCAGCTGTGCCACCCCCAGTGCCCTTACCACTCCCTTGTGCACCCCACAGGACTCTGCCACCCTGCTGCGCCACCCTCCAGTGCTTCTACTGCCCTGGTGCCTGTGTTTCCAACAGCACCACCACTGCTACCGTGGTCACCCTGCTCCTGCCCATCTCCACTGCCCCACCCAGCCCCCAAGCCATGCTGTGCCATTGCCATGTGGCTGCTGCGCCACTGGTCCCTCCCAACCACATCCAGGCCAATCCCTCCCCGCTTCGCCTTCCTGCTTTGTCTCCCCATCTGCTGCCATCTCAAGTCACTGCCTTCCTCTAATCACTGCTGCCTCACTTCCCTCCCCCCACCATTTCTTCACTGCATACTCTCCCCTTGCTGCCGCGACTGTGCAGAGCCCCTGCCCTGCCCACAACAGCTATTAACCTGATGCTCTTGCCCTGCTGGTCCCACCAAACACCCCCGAACTTCTCCCGCCTGTCGGTCCCCAACCCCTGCTCCAGTGCCTCCAGATTCCCTCCCCGTTGACCTGCTGCTGCCGCCCCACGCATCCCAGCCTTCTCCCAATGCAGCTACTGCCTGGGTGCCCCCGCCTTGTGACCCTGCCATCCGCAGCACCCCCCTCATACTATCCACCCTATCACCACTGCTGCAGCTAAGCTGCTGCCCTATGCCCAAGGCCACTGCTGACCTTCACTGTCCAGCCCCATTGACAGGCACTAAGGCCCTACCCTGCCCTTCGTGCCCTACCTGTGCAGTTGCTGTGCCGCTGCCTCCCAGATGGTTCTGTCCCCCCTTCTCTGCATGCCACCACCAACCGCCTGCCACCCCACATGCACCCATGCAGCCGTGCTGTCCCACCCCGCCCACCACCATGCTCATTCCTGTCCTGATGCCCCACCACATTGCTGATACCACCCCAATCTGCTCTCCCCACACCCCCACTACCAATCCCCTGCCCCTTGCCGTCACTACCCCCTTAACGCTACCCTACTTCTGATCTGCTGCCACCCTGGGTCCCACTCTTACCCTATGTCCTGCTGCTTCCCTGTGTTCTGCAGCTGCTGGTCTTCATAGCCCTGCCCTGTGACTTGCATGACTGCCCCACCTGCCACGCTGCCCCTCTGCTGTTCCTGCCCACCCCTCCCTGCAGCTACCACCTAGATGCTACCCCGTCCCCCACTCTGGAGCCTTCCCGATTCCCTACCCCTGTTGCCGTGCTGCTGTCACCCCATGAGTCCTACTCCACCTTCCCCGTACTGGTACCACCAGGGTGCCCCCACAACGTGAGCCGCTCCCACCATGCTGCACGACTGTCCACAGCGCCCCCACTTACAACCACCATTGCCTCTCCACTGCTACTCTGGGTCCACGCTGCTGCTGCTAACAGTGGTCCCACCCTGTAGACATGCACCAAGCCCAGCAATGCCAGGCCCTTTGCTTTGCTGCCTGACTCACCACACCATGACATTGAGACCCCACTCATACCCGGCTAGCTTATGTAAGCGCTGCAGCAGGCCAGCTGGAAGGTGCCACGCAGCTCCCACCCCTCCCTGTACGACTACAGCCTGCCCCCTTCCCCGCCTCTGGTGACCCCTGCTCCCTCCTCCGTGATCCCGTCCCCCTACCTCAGTGTTCTCTCCCGGCTGCAAACCCCTCAGGCTCATGCAGCCCAGCCCACCACGCCCTGACGTTGACGACCCGCTAATGCCTGGCTTGTCCCGCCCCCAAACCCCCCACTACTGCCTGATGGCTTCCCCCTCCCCCCTGCTCCTTTGCTTCCCTGCTGCCAGGCATGTTACCGCTACTTCCGCCCTGAATATCCACCCCCCTCCCAGCGCTTCCTCCACATTGCTACAGCCCACATGCACCCTGACACCCTGCTGTGCCCCTCACCCTGCCCCCCTTTCCTTAGCTGCCACGGATCGGATGCGGCCCTGTGCCCCAGGCCTCTGGGGCGCTTCGCTGCCCTGCCCCCTTAGCGCCCACGATGGTCCCGCCCACCACGCCCACCACGCCCACCCCCGGCTGTTGCTGCACTGCTGCCTGGGGCTCCTCCCGTCCCCATGGAAGCAAACGAATGTTACAAATTAAGCCTACTTTTTGTTGTTCTGAACAATCAACAGATAAACATTTTCTATCACACCACTCTTCATAATAGTGAATTCTATACAATTCTGTTATTGAAATGGCTAAAAGTATAAAATTATGTTTTAAATGTCATGTAAGTGGACTTCAGAGTGAGATATGAAAAAGTCAAAGAAATAACAATCCTTGAAAGAAAGTGATGAAAATGGAAGAATTATTATTTTCTACCAGAGGATATTCTCTTAAGTAGAGGAAGAATTTTGATATATAAGGCATATGAAATGCACCGTTGTAGTAAATTTTGTATTGTATGTATGTAAATTGACACAAAATAACTAGAAGTAACATACCATAAATAGATAAATTCTGTTCCAGGAACACAGGGCATTCTTGTTCCCCAAAAAAATATATAAAATCTACTCTTATTCATCAATTGGTGAAGTATGAAAATAACAA
Organism: Mustela putorius furo; assembly: GCF_011764305.1. Lineage (NCBI taxonomy): Eukaryota > Metazoa > Chordata > Mammalia > Carnivora > Mustelidae > Mustela > Mustela putorius. The sequence goes on along the minus strand of NW_025422039.1, from coordinate 373,471 downwards.
TTATTTCAATAGATGAAGATAAAGCATTTGGTTAAAAGTGTTAGTAATTAGATACAATGGATAATGGCATATGCAAGCTACATATAGAAAAACTCTAATTCCTTTTACATAAGTAAATTATAGTTACAAAATGTAATCATTACATATGACCAACAAAAAATGCTTGATTTTATAAATACAAACATAAATCTGAAATATGCTGTAAATATTAACCAGATAACATACTGTGAGTTATTTTTATTTACTCCTTAGAATTTTTTCTATGTTCAAAATTTCTCTACAGTGAAACATCAAGACTACATAGATTATGAAAAGGAACATAGAGACCAGACCTCATTCACAACAGCAACAAAAACTTGAAAAATATCCAAGAGTAGCTTTATTTTTTTAAAGATTTGTTTATTTTAGAAAGAAAAAGTGTGTGTGTGTGTGTGTGTGTGTGTGAGAGAGAGAGAGAGAGAGAAGAGACAGAGAGAGAGAGAGAGAGAGAGAGAGAGAAAGGGGGGATGGGCAGAGGCAGAGAATTTTCAAGCAGACTCCCTGCTGGGCACAGAGCCCAAATCTGGGCTGGATCCCAGGAATGAAAAGATCATGACCTGAGCTGAAACTCAACAACTGAGCCACCCAGATGCCCCTTCAAGAGTAGCTTTAAATGAGAAGAAATTAAAATTAGATCAATCTTAAATATGTAAGAATAAAAAGGAAGAGTAGTAGAAGGAAGAGAAAGAAGAAAGACAAGAGCAGAAGAAGAGTAGTCAAGGAGTGGTATGAATTTTACTAAAGCTGGCATGGGACAAAACTAGAAAGAAAGAAATAACTTCATTAGTAGTATCTTTGTGGTATGACCAAATGTAGTTTGTTTTTATTCTATATGCTTGAAAAAATATCTTCCTATTTTTTATTTCATTTTTAACTTTAATATTTAACATTCAAAGAAATATTTTGGGACTTCAGGCAGGAATTTTCCTCAACCACACTGAATCCCCAAAGTTTTTCTATATGGTTGATTCCCCACCATATCTTAGGTCTTGGAGATGATCATTATTTTCTCTAACATGAACCAGTAATAATAGACAATCCTGCATCATGTTTGTTTCTTTTATTGTCCTTACCACAATGAGTCCTTATTAGTTATGTACATGTTAAATGTCTCTTGATCTCTCACTTATCATTAACTCCAAAAGGGCAGTCAGCTTTTGTTTTCTTCACCACTATATAATCAATCGCCTAATCCATGACACATTAGGTAGGAACTCAATAAACACCTTTGGATGAATAAACAATGTAAATGAGGAAAGTGAAATTGTAACAGAGTTTGGAAATTTAACTGAAAAGCTATAAGTACAAAATAAAAATTGATTTGCTGGACAAATGGTTGCAAATTTGTCATGACAAAACTGGCCATCTGTGTCCAGATTTCGTTTTCTGTAAACATATTCTGTAAGTCTGTAAGTGAGTGAGTGACTCCTTATCTTTTGCACCTTCGGGAACAAAGATGTCTCCTTCTGATATCTCTGTTAATTTATCTATTATTTTTTATATCCATAAACTTATCTTTGAAATAGAAAAGAGGTCATCTCCAGGCTATTTCATCTTCCCAACTACCGGTTCCTGAACGCCTTTCCTTTCATAAAAAGAGTATTATCTGTGTTCGGACTTTGTTCCTCTCCTTTAATATGATGTTGACTATTGTTGGTCTTCTTCTTTCAAGTAAATTTAGAATCAGTTTGCTGATATCCATAAATTAACTTGATGGTATTTTGACTGGGATTGTCTTGAATCTACAGACCACTTTGTGAAGAACCTGCATCTTGACCATATTGAATCTTTTTATGTATGAATAAGGAGACTTTCTCCCGTTCTTTTGCTCATCGTTACTTTCCATCAGCATCTTGAGTTGTTCTTATATAGATAAATGGTTATGTTTCCCTTTCTCCTGATAGAGGCATGAGGAAAATTTTCTCCACTATTAACTATGAGGACCTGGTTGAACCCCTGGTAAAACTCACAAATGTATAGAGGCCCCCTAAGGCTGGGTCCCCTTGGAATTTGTTTTTATTTTGCGGGGCTTGTCCCCACTTAGAGTTCTTATCAGAGTCATATCCACACTAACCCTCCAAGCAATTCACTAATTACAGCTCAGGTTTCCCAACCCCAGGACTGGTTTCTGTGGAGGTTTCTGCTCTGGAAAGTTGTAATTCTCTGTATCTGCCTGTCTGTCTCTCCAGTTTTAGAAGCAGTGGTTGTCCATGAACTCACTCTGAAATATCTAAGGAGAATTGCTTATTTTTCAGTTTATTCAGCTTTTTAGTTGTTGGGATGGAGTGACAATTTCTAAGCTCCTTATTTCTCAGACAAAATCAGTTGTGCTTATTTTATTTTAAGATTTATTTATTTATTTGAGAGAATGAGAGAGAGAAAGAGGTGGGGGGGGCAGAAAGAGAGGGAGAGGAAGAAAAAGTCCTAAGCAGACATCCACTGAGTGTGGAGCCTGACACAAGGCTCCATCTCATGACCCTGAGATCATGACCTCAGCCAAAACCAAGACATCACCACCCAGGGACCCCCAATTTTGCTTATTTTTTAATCAACATCTTCAGGTCTTGCAAACCCTTATCTCTCTTTTCTAACCTGCCTTTCCAATGATTGCCAATTAAGTCACTCACTGAACAAAAGTTACAAAGTACCTGCTAAATTTAGTAAGACCTCTGCAAACTGAAGGGAATTATAATATAATCTGTAACCATATGTACCTGCTTTTATGATTTTATAACCCAGAGGAATAAACCTCAGTGAATTTTTTCCATTTCTATTACCTGACTTTTTGATCTAGTTAATAAACCATTTGGCCTCAGGATTATACCTTTTCCATGTAGATTATGATTTCATATAAGAACATTTTTAAATGTTTAATGAAATTTATTTTCAGTAATAAATGAAGCAAACACAAAGTTAAAATTGTTGCGGTCCCTGAAAGTAATTTCAGTCATGAACTGCAAAAGTTCATCAATAGTTACAAGTGGGAAATACATTAGAAATAGAAAGACAATGCACTGGGGAGAGATGATTAAAGAAAATTGGATTTTAGTACTGGTAAAATGTATTTTCTTTTAAATGGAAAGTCACTACTTCAAGTTACCTCTAAGTTTTAGGCAAAACAGTCTATGAGGGGCGCCTGGGTGGCTCAGTGGGTTAAAGCCTCTGCATTCGGCTCAGGTCATGATCCCAGGGTCCTGGGATTGAGCCCTGCATTGGGCTCTGTGCACAGTGGGGAGCCTGCTTCCCTTACTCTCTCTCTCTGCCTGCCTCTCTGCCTACTTGTGTTCTCTCTGTCAAGTGAATAAATAAAATCTTAAAAAAAAAAAAACGGTCTATGATTTTTTTTTTATTTATGTACTGTGATTTAGGTAGAACAAAAAGTAATTTGAGATTTTGCTATGGAAACAAATGTGAAATTGCCAAAGTAGTAGGATGACACACTCAGTAAAAAGCAGTCTCTATGTTTGCCAAGAGGATCTGCACTGCTACACACTTCAAGGATTTTAAATAAGTCTACCTAACCAAATGGGAAGTTTGCAAGGAGGAAAGCACTTGTCGCCTTTCCAGAAATATAATCTTACCTTGTTTTACCTATTTTCCAAGTAAACACATTCCATAATTCTTTAGGAATATTGTAAATTTGTTCTAACAAAAACCTAGGTGGTAAAAATATTCATCATGTGATTTAAATAAATACTTCTCAAGGAAGCAAAAGCAAAAATGAATTTTGGGGACATCACCAAGATCAAAATCTTCTGTACAGTAAAGGAAATAGTCAACAGAACAAAGAGGCAATCCACAGAATGGGAGAAGATATTAGCAAATGACAATACAGACAAAGGGCTGATATCCAGGATCTATAAGGTACTCCTCAAACTCAACACACACAAAACAGATAATCATGTCAAAAAATGGGCAGAAGACATGAACAGACATTTCTCCAATGAAGACATACAAATGGCTAACAGACACATGAAAAAATGTTCATCATCACTAGTGATCAGAGCTATTCAAATCAAAACCACATTGAGATACCACCTGACACCAGTTAGAAGGGCCAAAATGAACAAGACAGTAAACAACATGTGTTGGAGAGGATGTGGAGAAAGGGGAACCCTCTTACACTCTTGGTGGGAATGCAAGCTGGTGCACACACTTTGGAAAACAGTGTGGAGATTCCTTAAGAAATTAAAAATAGAGCTTCTCTATGACCTTGCAAATTGCACTACTGGGTATTTACCCCCAAATATACAGATGCAGTGAAATGAAGGGCCATCCATACCCCAGTGTTCATAGTAGCAATGGCCACAGTCACCAAATTGTGGAAAGATCCAAGATGCCCTTCAATGGACGAATGGATGAAGAAGATGTGGTCCATAGACACTGTAGAGTATTATGCCTCCCTCAGAAGGAATGAATAACCAACTTTTGTATCAACATGGACAGGACTGGAAGAGATTATGCTGAGTGAAATAAGCCAAGCAGAGAGAGTCAATCATCATATGGTTTCACTTATTTGTGGAGCATAACAAATAGCATGGAGGACAAGGGGAGAAGGAGAGGAGAAGGGAATTTAGGGAAATTGGGAGGGGAGGTGAACCATGAGAGACTATGGACTCTGAAAAACAATCTGAGGGTTTTGAAGGGGTCGGGGGTGGGAGGTTGGGGGAACCAGGTGGTGGGTATTATAGAGAGCATGGATTGCATGGAGCACTGGGTATGGTGCAAAAACAATGAATACAGTTATGCTGAAAATAAATTAAAAAAAATGATTTTTTTCAAACAACAAGACCCATGGGCAGAAAGAGCTCTCGCACTTGGCTTGTGGGGGTGGTTGATTATAGACTGTGATGTTGGGGAGGTAAGGAAAAGGGAAGTTTCAAAAGAACTTTCATACGCTAAAGAGGACTGTAAGATATCAGAGGCCCTGCCATTGTCAGGTTAAGGTGTTTTTCCTTTTAGTAAGACATTAACAGTAAAAGAGTTGGGAGCTTCCTGGAAGAATGGCACATTCCTGCTGTCACACATTCTTATCAATGAGCTTTAGGTTTAGAAGAAATTTAACTTTATTTACATTTCCCTCTGCCTTAGCCTCCCTCAATTTTAGGGAGGGAAAGATAGTGTTAGGGCTTCAAGAACTGAGTTATGTGTCTTTGGAAGTTAAGCTATTGATAAGAATTCTTCCTTGTAAATCATTAGGACATTTGTACACTGAGGGAGACTCAGGTCTGGTAGAATTGTGATCTCTACCAGTTAGCTATTTGTTTTTCCTTTAGGGGAGCAGGAATGCCTGAGGACTGTCACATATTCCAAGACGGGGGCTATTAAAGGCTGCCAGCTTCTGAATTGACCTCAAACTGCCTTCCGTGCTCTCATCAGATGGGGGCCTCTGAAGGTGGGGTGGGTTCAGGTGGGCCCGCAAATTTCTCCTGCTCTGAATCCTTTCCATGGGTCCAAATGCCACAGTTTCTTTCTGGGTGCCAGGCAGAGTCCTCTGGTATTTTTCAGATATGGCTTCCAGGTCTCTGGGTACCAAAGCCTCATAGTCCAACCAAGGGTTAGGGCTAAGGCCTAGGGGCATAGCATATTCAATCAGCCAGAGCTGAGGTGAACTTCCTGGGGGCTGAGTTGAGGGCTTGGGTCAGGGAGAGTGGCCAGTTCCTGGTTCAAGTGCAGAGGGACACTGAACATGGAGGTGGTCTCAGGTTGGTCTCAGCAGTTCATTCAACTGCTCTGAATCCTTTCCAGATTTCCAAATGGCATGGTTTCTATGTGGGTGGCAGGCAGAGTCCTGTAGTATTGCCCAGGTATCCCCAAAGTGTACAGCTGACTGCCAGGCTTCTGTCCCCAGAAGGTTAAAGGTTAGGACCTAGGGTCATGGCAGATATGATCAGCCAGAACTGAGGAAAACTCCTGGGGGCTGAGTCGAGGGCTTGGGTCTGGGTCTGGGTGAGGGGCAGACTTCTGGTTCGAGTGCACAGGGCCACCAAATATGGGGAGGTGGCCTCAGGTTGGCATGCAGATTTCTCCTGTTCTGAATCCTTTCCAAGGTTTCCTTGTGGGTAGCCAGTGGAGTTGTCTGGCTTTGCTCAGGTGTCCCCCGTCTGTAGGGTTTGGGATCTGTGCTTTGGGCTACAGAGGCCTCAAAGTCCAACCTCAGGTTAGGGTAAGGGCCTAGATGCATTGTAGGCCTGATATGTGGGGGGTGAGATGAAGCCTCAGAGGCTTCCCGGGGTGCGGAGTCGAGGGCCTGGGTCAGGGGAGTGTCAGACTCCAAGTTTGTGTCCTGAGGCTGTGGTCATTGGGAGTGGCCTCATTTAGGCATACAGATTTCTCTTGCTATGAATCCTTTCCAGAGTTCCAAGTGGCACAATTTCCTTCTGTGTGGCAGGCAAAGTTCTCTGGGTTTGCTCAGGTGTGCCCGGTCTTTGGGCTTAGGAGCCAGGCTTCTGGGACAGAAGACTCAAAACTAAACTAATTGTTAGGGTTAGGGCCTAGGGTCATGGCAGAGGTCAGGAGACCCTGAAGCATGCTTCCCTGGGGCCCGAGTTGAGGGCATGGTTAAGGGGAATGTCAGGCTCCCTGTTGTGTCCAGGGGCCCCTAAAGGTGGGGTAAATTTAAGTGGGAATGCAGATGTGTCCTGCTCTGAGTCCTTTCTGGAGTTCCAAATGGCAGGGATTCCTTCTGGTAACAGGCAGAGTCCTGTGGTATTTTTCAGATATCCCCAATGTGGAGAGCTTGGCTGCAAGACTGCTGGGGACATAAGCCTCAAAGTCCAACTGAGGGTTAGGGATAGGGCCTAGGGGCATAGCATACCAAATATACCAGAGCTGAGGCAAATTTCTTGGTAGCTGAGTTGAGGGCTTGGGTCAGAGTGAGCGGCAGGCTTCTGGTTCCAGTTCCAGGGGCTACTGTATGTGGGGGTGGCCTCAGGTTGGCATGCAGATTTCAACTTCTTTGAATTATTTCTAGAGTTCAAAATGGCATGATTTCCTTGTGGGGGGTAGACAGAGTTCTCTGGCTTTGCTCTGATATCGCCAGTCTGTAGGGCTTGGGAACCAGGCCTCAGGGGACAGAAGCCTCAAAGTCCAAACTCAGATTAGGGTAAGGGCCTAGAGGCATGGCAGGTTCATTCAGCAGGAGGTGAGGTTAGCTTCCTGGGGTGTGGAGTCGAGGGCCTGGGTCAGGGGAGTGTTAGAATCCAAGTTTGTGTCCAGGGGGCCATGGTCATTGGGAATGGTCTCATGTGGACATGCAGATTTCTCTTGTTCTGAATCCTTTCCGGAGTTCCAACTCGCTGGGTTTCCTTCTGTGTGGCAGGTGGAGTCCTCTTGGATTGCTCAGGTCTCTGCAGTCCCTAAATCTTGGGAGCCAGGTCCCTGAGAACAGAAGACTCAAAGCTACGGCTATTGTTATGTGTAGGTCCTAGAGGCATGGCAGAGATCTGCAGGTCTTGTTGCTTCTGGGGGCTGAGTTGAGGCCCTGGGTCAGGGGAGAGTCAGGCTGCTGTTGTGAATGGGGACCCCTGAGTATGGGGTGTATTCCAGTGGGAATGCAGATTGGTCCTCCTCTGCAACCTTTCTGGAGTTCCAAATGGCAGGGATTCCTTCTGGGAGGCTAGCGGAGTCCTCTGGTATTGCTCAGGTATCCCCAATGTGTAAGGCGTGGGTGCCAGGGCTCTGGTGACAAACACTCAAAGCCCAATTTAAGGTTAGGTTTAGGGCCTAAGGGCATGAAATGCCTGATCTGCTGGCACCGAGTCCAGCTTCCTTTGGAGCTGAGTTGAGGGCATGGTCAGGCTGAGTGTCAGACTCTGTGGTTTGTAGCAGCAGGCCTCTGAAGGGGGGGGAGGTTGGTTCAGGTGGACATGCAGAGTTCTCCTGCTCTGAATCCTCTCGGGAGTTGCAAATGCCATGATTTCTTTGTGGGTCCCTGGTGAGGCCCTTGGTATTTTTCAGATATCCCTGATGTCTGATGGCCTAGTGTGTAGAGCTGGGCTGCAAGGCCTCTGGGGACAGAATTCTCAATGTCTCACCAAGGGTTTGGGTAGGACCAAAGCGCATGGCAAACCTTATCAGCCACAGCTGAGACAAACTCCTGGGGGCTGAGTTGAGGGCTTGGGTCAGGGTGTGTGTCATGCTCTTGGTTTGAGTTTCTTTTTGGGTGGCAAGTGGAGTTCTATGGGTTTGCAGAGGTTGTCCACAGTGTGTAGGGCTTGGGAGCCAGGCTTCTGGGGATGGAAGACTCAAAGCTAAACCCATCATTTGGTGCAGGACCTGGGGGCATAGCGGACCCAATCTGCAGTCTTTGAAGTGAGCTTCCCAGGATGCTGAGTTGAGGGCCTGTGTCAGCGTGAGTGTCAGACTCTGAGTTCATGTCCAGAGGACCACAGAAATTGGGGTTTACCCCTGTTGGCATGCAGATTTCTCCTACTCTGAAGCCTTTCCAAAGTTTGACATGGCACAGTTTTCTTCTGGGTGACATGCAGAGTCCTCTGGTATTGCTCAGCTGTCCCCAGTCTCTGGGGCTTTGGAGGCTGGCTCTTTGGGAGACAGACCTCTAAGGAACGCAACTTAGGGTTAGCATTCAGGTCTAGTGGCATGGCAGGCTTGGTCTGGCAATGATGTGGCAAACTTCACAGGGGTCTCCTATGAGTGTGTGCTTTAGTGTTAATTTCAGGTTCTGGGTTTGTTTCCAAGGGTGCACTATTTGGTCATATCCTCTGATGGGCACAGAGATTTCTACTGACTGTATCCATTCTGGAGTTCCAAATGGTTGCCAGCTGGAGGAAACTGTGCCATTTCAAACTCCAGAAAGGACTCAGAGTAGGAGAAATCTGCATGCCCATATGAGGCCATCCAAATTTCAGTGCCCAGCTGGACGTAATCCCAGATTCTGAAACTCACCCTGACCCACCCTCTGAACTTAGCTCTCTGAAAACATCAAAACACCACTAGGAGATGCCATCTGCCATGCCCCTAGGCCCTAACCATAACCATATTTGGCACCTGAGAAGCCCATCCCCGTGATGTGGAACAAATGGAAGGAACTGGGGCATTGTCAGAGGACTCAGAAGGAAACAATGCCATTCAGATCTCCAGAAAGGATTAATGGCAGGAGAAATCTTCATGCCACCTGACACCGCCCCCCCCCCCATTCAGTATGCCCTAGTAGAAACCTGGAGTCTGAAACTCACTCTGGCCCTGACTTCATTTCAGTCGCCCCAGGAAATTCTCCATTGTACCTTAAGCTTGGTCCTGCCATGCCCCAGGACCTAACCCTAACCCCATAGTGGGTTCTGAGGGGTCCAACCCCAAAAGCCTGTATCCAAAGACCCAGGGTTTGGGGACCTTGAGCAACACCAGAGGACTTAGCCTGCCACCAAGAAAGAAACTGTGGTCTTTGGAACTATGGAAAGGATTCCAAGTAGGAGAAATGTGGAAATCCCCCTGAGGCCACCCCAACATTCAGCAGCCCCATGGACAACAATGCAGAGCCTGACACTCATTCTTAAGCAAGCCATCAAATCTTCCCTCTAGAAAGGTCAAATCAAAGCTGGCAGATTAGGCTAGCCATACCCCTAGTCCCTAACCCGTACCCTAGGTTGGGTTCTGAGGCCTCCATCCCCAAGAGCCTGGATCCAAAGATCCAAAGATTGGAGACACTTGAGGAATACCAGTGGCCTCAGCCTGCCATCCACAAGGAAACCATTCGATCTGGAACTCTTGAAAGCATTCTGAATAATAGAAATCTGCATGCCCACATCTGGTAACGCTGACATTCAGGGGGCACCTGGACACAAACCTGGAGCTTGACACCCAACCTGAGCTAGACCCTCAACTCAGCCTCCCATCAAGATGCAATGAGCACTGGCAGTCCACACCTGTCATGCCACTAGGTTATAATCCTGACTGGACTGTAGGTTCAGTTCTGAGGCTTCTGTCCCCAGAGGCCTGGGACATAAGCTGTCTAGACTGAGGAGACCAGAGCAATCCTAGAGGGCTCATAATGCCCCCCAGAAAGAAACAGTGCCATTTGGAAGTACAGAAAGAATTAACAGCAAAATCTGTTCTGAATCTGCAGAACCTACCGTGAATCTGCACGCCTACCTGAGGCCACGCCCATACGAGTAGACCCCTGGACAACAACCCAGAGCCAGATACTGACCCTGACCCATGCCCTTGTCTCAGCCACCTGGGAAGTTCTCCAAAGCACTTTCAGATCAGTCCTGCCATTCCCCTAGGCCTTAAGCCTCACCCCAGTTTGGGTACAGGGAGGTCCATCCCCAAGGGCCTGGCTACAGAACCCAAGGGATTAGGAGTACCTGAGCAAGACCAGATGGCTGAGCCTGCCACCCGGAGGGAAACCGTGCCATTTGGAACTCTCGGAAAGATTCAGTGGAGGAGAAAATTGCATGCTCAACTCTAGCCACCGAACATTCAGCGGGCCACTGAACACAAACCAGAACCTGACACTCCCCCTGAACCATGCCCTCAAAACAGCCCCCCATAAAGATGGACAGACCTACTAGGCCCCTAGGCCCTTACCCTAACCCTGGGTTCTGTTCTGAGGTTTCTGTCCTGAGAGGCCCACATTCAGCAGTCCCCTGGACACAGACCTGGAACCTGACACTGACACTGACCCTGAACCATGCTCTCAAGTCAGGCCCCTGTAAGCCTTGCCACAGTGCTTTAAGATCAGTGCAGCCATGCCCATAGCCACTAACCCTAATCCTAGGTTCCCCTCCTCTATTTTCTGCATGTGCCATTGTCTCTTAGCCAGTAAAGAGATTACCTATAGGTATTTTAGAGCCCCATTCAGGGTTAAAAGATGACCTGTTTATAGAGGGTGTCATCTCTCTTTCATGATGCTGGTTTTTCCTCAGAGGTAAGTGAGTGCTGGTTATTAAAAAACCTGACTTGAGAGTTGCTGGTAACTTGAGATCTTAGTCTCCACACCACGGAGGGTGGGGTAGGATGCGCTCAAGCCTGAAGGTGGACCAGTCCCAGGCTACTGCCAGGCTCCAAGTGAGACATGAAGCCTTGGAGTTCTCTTTCCCCATCTTTATGTCATGGCGATGATAGGGTGATTGGATGTGTCAAAGAATTTGGCATTTTTAATGTCTCTTCATAACTGAGAAGTAATCTGGCATATATTACAGGAATGTCAAATAAAAATGTACAACATATTAGACATTACTTTTATAAAGAGAAACTGCTAGGCAAAAAAGATACTTTGTGCTGTCAAATATATAAAGAATTGATTTTTTTAAGTCATCTTGTAGATACAAATGTAGGCTTCAGATGACCTCAGAGAATATTCTTTTCTAGTTCGCAACTGATACTTAAACTAGCAACAGAAGGATCATCTATCTTTCCTCAAAGTTTTTGCAACAACAACCCTTCCAATAAAAATCTCTGAATGCTGATAAATGAATTATTAGTTTTGATCCTACCATGTTATTGATCGTGAATCTTTGAAGCCACATAAAATTCAAATATGCTTTGGGTGCTTGGGTGAGTCAGTTGGTTACGTATCTGTTTTTTTGAAAATATTTTATTTATTTATTTGACAGAGAGAGAGAGAGAGAGCACAGCAGGGGGAGCAGGAAAGGGAGAGGGAGAAGCAGACTCCCCCACCCTCATGCTGAGCAGGGAGCCTGATGTGGTGTTCAATCCCAGATCCCTGAAATCATGACCTGAGCTGAAGGCAGCCACTTGACTGACTGAGCCACCCAGGGGCCCTTAGTCTCACCAAGATTTTAAAAACGTAGTATTTTCCTTTTTAGGAATTCCATTTTGTCTTGCCATAAAGAGGAAATTCTATTAAAACAGACAAAATACATGATACAGAGTTTCTAGACACCATGCCAAAGTGACACAGACTATAGCCCCTGAGAGAAGGAACACTCAGGAGTGGCTCCTAAAATTGCCTAGCGCTCTGCCTAGGGACGATTTCCTAACTTCAGGGCAGGCACCTAGAACATAGCATGGTAGCCCCACTATGATGGAGAAAAAAACACTTGCAAGTGGAGTGACTGAAGTGGCTGAATTCAGCCCTCCACCCAGTGCTGGGCATCCCTCTGCCATATGCCACAGCCTTCTCTGGCCCAAGATCTGAGATAGGCTGCTTTTTGCCAACTAAAAACTAGAAAGTCTGTCTTGTTTTTTGGTTTGGAAGATATGAGTTTTAGGCAAGGAGAGCTGGGAAGAGTCCTACTCTATGGGAAGCCAAGTCCTTGTTGGCACCATGTGGTGGTTCTCAATTGAATAGTTACCAGCAGGCCAAATGCCAAAAAGACATTTTACTTATTTATTTTTTTAAAAGATTTTATTTATTTATTTGACAGAGATCACAAGTAGGCAGAGAGGCAGGCAGAGAGAGAGGAGGAAGCGGGCTTCCTGCTGAGCAGAGAGCCTGATGTGGGGCTGGATGCAGGGCTTGACCTGGGATCATGACCTGAGCCAAAGGCAGAGGCTTTAACCCATGGGGCCACCCAGGCGCCCCCCCCCAAAGACATTTTACAATGTGGGCCTTAAGCGGACATTTGGACTTTTTTTGAAAACTGTGATGCTGAGGAGATCCTGGCCAGGCTGAGGATACTGGATCTCATTGTCCTCCTAGACCTTTGACCTTTCCCTGAAGCCCCTCAATAAAACGGTTTGATCCTGCCCCCTTCAGAATAGAACACTGGCGCCAATTGCATCCTGAGAGGTTCTGTGCTATACATAAAAGCACCATCTTACCCTCTGTTTCTGTGATCTTGGTCTGTCCATAATTCCCGATTTCTGGAACTATAGGATTTGAGGTCTTCACGGCAGCCACATCCAGTACCCAAGTGCCCTGATTTCTCCTCTCTCATCTGGTATGACTGTCTCCACTTATAAAAGATGGGATCCCAGAGTTTTTTAAAAAAATATTTTATTGGGGTGCCTGGGTGGCTCAGTGGGTTAAAGCCTCTGCCTTTGGCTCAGATCATGATCTCAGGGTCCTGTGATTGAGCCCCGCATCTGGCTCTCTGCTCAGCAGGGGGCCTGCTTCCTCCTCTCTCTGTCTACTTGAGATCTCTGCCTATAAAATAAATACATAAAATATTTTTTTTAAAATATATTATTTATTTATTTGAGGGATAGATAGAGAGAGAGAGAATGAGCAGACTCCCAAGCAGGGGTAGAGGCAGAGGGAGAGAGAACAGGCTCCCCACTGCAAACCCCATAGTTTTGGGGGCTTGATCCCAGGACCCTGGGGTCATGACCTGCGTTGAAGGCAGACGCTTAAGGACTGACCTGGGCACCCCGTCCGGAAGTCTTTTCACCAAGGCAGAGTTCACTGCTGAGGACGACCTGTGCTTCCTTTCACCTGGAGCAGAGGTGCTGGGATGCCTGGTCTTGAGAAGGATGAGACTGTTGTCCCCGAGTGGTCCAGGGAAGATGGGGCCACCATTAGTTCCAGCCCCATCTTTGACTAGCATCTATACCAACCACAGAGTGGGGAGGAGGGAGGCGGAGGTCTGACATCAGTAAGCTTGAAGAACAATCTTCTCCTGGGGGACCCACCAACCTGACATAATGACACTTTACTGAGAAATGTCAGGTTCCCCACTGAGTGCAGAGATCATGCATGACCTGAGATGAAATCAAGAGTTGGAGTGCACTCTCTCTCTCTCTCTAAGATTTCACTTATTTATCTGACACAGAGAGACAGAGAGAGTGCAAGCAGGGGGAGCAGGGACCATAGGGACAGGGAGAATCAGGCTTCCCTCTGAGCAAGGAGCCTGTCATGAGTCTCAATCCCAGGGCCCAGAATCAGGACCTGAGCCGAAGGCAAGTGCTTAACTGACTGAGCCACCCAGGCACCCTGAGAGTTGGGTCTTAACTGACTGCACCAACCAGGTGTCCCAAGGAGGCTTTATTTAGAGGTCATGGAATTGAGGACAAACCAGCAAAAGGACTGAGAGGAAAGAAAAACTAAGGTATAGGAGCAAGACCAGGGAAGTCATGTGAAGAAAGTGTTTCAAGGAGAAGGTGCTCAGCAGTGTGAAATGCTGCTTTAGGTCAGATCAATGAGTCCTGAGAACTGGCGTTGGTTATAGCAATAAAGACGTCAGTGGGGAGCTTCCCCAAGAGCAGTTTTGGTGGGGCAGTGGGGGCAAACATTTAATTTAAGGAGGTTAATGAGAGAACAAGAGGAGCAGAACTGAACACAGAAAATATAGATCACTAGTTTAAGGAGGGTTCTGTAAAAAAGAAAGACATGGCAGAAATAGGGTCAAGAAGTGTTTTTAAAAGGTGGGAGTTCTTTCAACATGTTTTTAATACTGATGGAATCCATCAGCACAGTGGGAAATCTATCACGCAGAACACAATGAGAGAATTGTTAGAGAAATGCCTTTTGGTTGGCAAAGGGAGCAGAGCTGAGTGTAAGGATGGAGGCATGGGAGAAAAGGCAGATGCAGGTCAGTGGGTAGGTGAGGGAGTGGGAGACATGGCTATCCTTTGGTTTCTATATGCTTTTTGGAAATGAAATACAATTTCTGGTTAATGTACTTCTTTTTTAAATACAAAGATAGCCATGGCAGAGGTACTGACCCTGGGATGAAAAGAGTATCTTTATAATCTGAAAAGTCTGCACATTGCTAATGAGGTCACCATGAACAGTGATAATGGTGTACTAATATTCCAAGACAGCCCAGTGGCTTTTCTCCTAAATAATTCTTTCTGACACTGTTATACGGACATTTTAAAGTGTTTTTCTTAACAACTCTATTAAAATAACCCCACAATAATTAGTTCTTTTTATTTAAAGTCAGCCAGTCATTAGTTTAGATCTATGAGTAAGAAAGTTTTTCTTGCTATCTCTTTTTTCTCAAAGTGTGTTACATTCCTGTGTCCTGGGCATTAGTATGTGTAGTCTAGTCTATTTCAAAAGTTGGTAATATATGGCTATTGATTGCTCCAGTCATTCAGTTTGCAATCTATAGCTACTTTCCAGTTCAAGCTACTAATGTGGGAACACGGGATAATGGGCCATTTGCTGAGTTGCAGATACTGATGCTCATACTGCAAATGGAAAAGGATAATTCTAAAATGTTTAAACAATGTTAGGAAAAGGCTTTTTGTTTAATCATTGGATGAAAAAAAAAAAGTTCCAAATAGAGTGTTCTGTATTTTAAGTGGAATCACTGAAAGTCAGGATTGAAAAACTCTAAAAAATCACCTGGTCTCATCATTCATTTGATGCTTATGCTCCCTTATAAGCACCTCCCACCCCCTGCCTGCTGAGTGGTGGCTTGTCCTTAGCTCCAGCACCAGGAAAGTGACTAATTTATTCCTCTACGTTATAGAAATTCATCAAGAAAAACACATTAGTAGCTTTCTATTCAAAATTATTTTTTGGAACAATCAAGAGATTTTCCACTTGTTACTCAAAAAACATAAATCAGAATTATGCTTTTTTATGTAGATACAAAATGGGATGTGCAGCTGGCATACATATCTTGTGGAGTAGGGGGAGGTGCAGAGAATCCTCAGCTAATCCTGGTAAGAAGTGCTAGTCCTTTCATAGGTGAGTGTACACAAGGGTATACGGAGTCTGAGCTGTAGGGTGCTATCCCAAAGGAAGGCTATCTTCATTTTCTTTCTTTCTTTCTTTCTTTCTTTCTTTCTTTCTTTTTTTAAAGATTTTACTTGTTTTTTTGACGAGAGAGGGAGAGAGAAAGAGTGTGTGTGTGTGTGTGTGTGTGTGTGTGTGCACAAGCAGGGGGAGGGACAGGCAGTGGTAGAGAGAGAAGCAGACTCCCCAAGTAGGAACTAATCCCATGCAGGACACCATCCTGGGACTCTGGGATCATACCTAAGCTGAAGGAAGATGCTTAACCAAATGAGCCACCCAGGTGCCCTATACCTTCAATTTATTCCATAACCTTGACAGTGGTATAGACACATCTCTTGTCTCTGCCTTAGTACAAGATATCCGTATTTCTACATTCGAAATCCCACCCTCTTGTGTCATAATTGTGGTCAGAAGATTGAAGTGATGATCATTAACATTTAGTAAGATAACTGGACACCACTACACATCTTTATTTTTCCTTGAAATCACCATGTAGAGTGAAGAGAAACCTTATTTCAGTTTAGTTGAATTTGATGTTTTGCTTTGTTTTATTCTACATGGTTAGAATTAATTCCAACTGATACAGATTTTTCCATTTATGACATGAACCTCAGGGCAGGAAAGTTGATGAAAAAATGATTTCCCTGAGGAGAGAGACACAAATCGAGCACAAGATTTTTGAGGCAATGAACCTATTCCATCTAATAGGACAAGTGTGGATCCTTGTTATTACACATTTGTCAAAACTCATCAGATGTATAACACACAAAAAACAAACTCTAATATCAACTATGGGCTTTGGGTGTTAATGATGTATCAATGTTGGTTCACTGATTATAAAAAATACACCATTCTAGTGGGGGATGTTGATTAATCAGGAGGCCGTGAAGGTTAATGGGAGGGGTGTAGGGGAACGGTATTTTCCACTCCATTGTGTTGTGAACCTAAAACTACTCTATTAAAAAATAATTCTGCAAACCTTTCAGATATAAACATAGGTTTTTGAAGAACTAGAACCTCTCATTTCCAAAGTGTTCTCTTGTCATTAAAAACCTTAGAGCCATTCTTGATAAACTAGTAAATTTCTATACATGGCAATTAAAATAGTACAATGAAGGCATTTGAAAAGAGGACTTCTTTGATAAATAATTTTGTACAGCGAAAAATCACGCTAATTTAGTGGTATGATAAGCCCAGGGATGTCTGGGAAAAAGCACCACAGACTAGGAGCATGATATTTTAAGACATTTTAAAAACAGAACCTGAAAATTGGGGAAAAGATTGTCTCAAGTAATTGTAAAGTTATCTTTAAAATAACTGAATATTTTCTCTGTGTTTTCTGACTTTTTTACAACCCAGTGACAATTGCAGCCTAGTAAAAATTGGTAGTATTTTCTAAGAAATTGTAATTGATTTCATTTTTAAAAGATTTATTTGTTTATTGGGGGGCGGCAGAGGGAGAGGGAGAGAGAACCCCAAGCAGACTCCATGCTGAGCACAGAGTGTAATTGGAGGCTCCATTCCAGGACCCTGAGATCATGACCTGAGCTGAAATCAAGAGTCAGATGCTTAACTGAGCCACCCAGGTATCCCTGTTGATTTTATTACATAGCAATATAGTGAATCCTTGGGATCATGGAATAAAGAAGAGGCATAAATGACCCATTTCATTCTTGGGGGACTAGAAGAGTCCCAAGGATGTCATATAATGTGGTGGGTCATCCTGCTTCTGTGGGGGACTGTGGATAGTCACAACAATGAGAATCCCACTGGGATTCCAACCCTAAGAGGAATCACGTAAAAGGCACTTATAGTGCCTTGAGGAGTATATGCTATGTGCCTTTTTTTTTTTTTCAGAGAAGAGCATGAGGTTTTATGTAAGATTCTAAATGCAAGATGCACATCCTGCTCAAGTAGAAGGAGAAGATCCTTAAAGTCAGTATCTATGAGAGATCGTCAGAAGTTCCTAAACAGGAGAAAGAAAATAACACAAAATGGAAGCCAGGAAGTATGTGATTCTGTTAAGGCCAAATGGAATCCAAATCTGAATCAAGATGTTGGCCAGTGAGAGAAGTTAAGGCACAGGAGGTAGGGAGCCTACACAATAGAAACAAGACTCTAGGGCTGGAGAGAATGGGGAAGAGGAGACGTAGGGCAGCAGTCTGGGGGCAAGCGTGAATGTGAGCCTCGGAAAACAAGCAGTAGCACCGAGCAAGGGACGAGGCGACTGGCTGGACTCAATATACATATGAGACTGAACTTGGGAAAAAAACAACTGGATCTGGAAAAAAATGAAAATGAAACTTAAAAAAATGAAACTAAACTTTTTTCCCCCCAACTTTTTTTTTTAAACCAGAACAAAAAATTCCCAGGATTTTTTAAATAACATAATCCCACAAAGTATGTGTTAGCAATAAAATCGAATGTGGTGCAGAGATGAGGAATCCTGAAAAAAAAAAAAAAACGCATTGGATTGTACAAGAGAAAAGCTTTAGCAGAATGGGGAGAGATCATATTTATGTAAGAGACAAAAGGAAATGGGAGGATAGAAAATAGAGGTTTGGCAAAGAAAAGAGGAAGTGTGAAAAAGTAGCTGGAAGAGTCCAACAAAAATTCCAAGCTGCTGAAGAGGAAGAGGACTGACGTGGCTCAGAAGGGCCCTGCACCTGGTTGAATGCTCTGTTGTCCCTGGTTGAAATTCTTACCATCTTTTAAAACAGGACCCTGAATTTTCATTTTGCACAGGCCCCTCAAATAATGAAAGTGCTCAGAAAGGTGTAACACACTATGTATTGTCTGATCAATGTCCCCCAAAACTATGTACGCCCTAATTCCCCAAAACTGTGAGTTTGTTACCCTATATGGCAAAAAAGACTTTGCAGATGTGATTAAGAACTTTGGGGTTTGGTGCCCACCTACCTACCCAATAAACAAACTCTGTCTCCTGAAAACTAAAAAAAAAAAAAAAAAAAAAAAAAAAAAAAAAAAAAAAAAAAAAAGTGGGGTGGGTAGATTATCCTGGATTATCTGAGTGGATCCTGTGTAATCACAGGGGTCTTTATGAGCGGGAGGCAGTAGAGTCAGGGTCAGCAAGAGAAAGAATGTAACAATGGAAGCCTAGGGAGTGAAGATGTAACAGTGTGGTGTACAGTTATGAGCTGTAAGGAAAGCAGGTGGCTTCTAGAAGCTGGGAAAAGCAAGGAAACATAGTGTCCCCTAAAGCCTTTAGAGATGCAGCCCTGCTGATCTAATTCAGACTTCTGATTTGCAAAACTCTAAGGTGATAAATGTCTTGTTTACACCACTAAATGTGTGGTCGTTACCGAAGTACCGCGTACGTGTGAGCCGGTGTATTGCTAGTTCTCTAGAAATCAAGGCTATTAAGAAAAGGAATAGCAGCTGTCGTTGAACTTCTTTTGTGCTGGCGCCATCCTAAGCCATTTAGGTAGGGTCTGATGCAATCCTAAACCAGGGTTTGGGTCGGTCATTATTCAAGGACGAACAGACTGAGGCTCGCGGAGGTTAGGGAACCTCCTTCCGTCTGAAGCCCCTTGAGAAACTGGGATGTTTCCGAGGCGGGGGCGGAGCCAGGACGCAGCCCTCCCAGGTCTTTCGAGCGCTCCTCTGCAGCGGACCAAGGAGGGGCGGCGTCCACGCCTGCGGGCCGTGAAGTAGAAGAGGAACCGGGTCGCCTCGCCAAGTGTCAGGTGTTTGGCGGGGCCCCACCGGGCGCCGGAGGCTGCGGACGCTGCAGGAGACGTAGAGCGCGCCCTCGCACTCGAAGGCCCCGCTGGCCGCGTCCCGAAGTCCCCAGGCTGTGCGGCGTCGGCGACCGGCCACCCAGGCCTGACCCCGGCCGGGATTCCGGGAGCCACCACCACGGAGGGGAGGCGGCGCGGAGGCCCGCGGAAGGGAGCGGAGCCCCGCCCGCAGCGCCTCCTGTTTTGGAGGCTCGCGTGGTTCTGCCCCATTGGCCGCTGTGGGGGAAGCTGAGTTGCCGCCGCCGCCGCCGCCGCCGCTCCCGGGCCTCCCCCGCCTCTGGCCCTGGCCCCCGGCAGGAGTCGGGCCTGCGGCCGCTCAAGGAGCACAACTCCCTCAAGGCCCTGCACTCAGAGTGGGCGTGGCCGGGGCGAAGGGGAAGCCCGGGGCGGGGCAGCCGGGGAGATGAAGTGGGGGCGCCTGGCTCTCCCGCCTCACTTGCACCTTCCGGGAGCAGGGGAGGGCGTCCCCCGCATCCGCAAAGTGCGGACCTCTGACCCTGGAGTCTCACAGCCGCTGGGAGCCGTCCCCTTGGGTCGTCGCTCGGACCGCCCGCCGTTCCCCGGCCCCGAGGGGCCTGGCAGGTCGCGCTGTGGGGAGAGGTCAGCATGAACCGGGGGCCACGGCTGGCCGGCGCCGGGCGGGGGGCGGCCGCAGTGCAGCTGCTGGTCACCCTGGGCCTCCTCCCGCGCGTCGTCGAGGCCCAGGTGAGCTGAGGGCCGGCGGGGCGGGGACGAGGGGCCAGACGCGGGAGCTGAGGGCGAGCGGGCCGCGGCGGGGGTGCGGGCAGGGCCAGGGTGGACCCGCAGGGGCTTTGGAGACCACGCGGGCTGGGGGCGGTGACCCGAACCGCCGCGTCCCGGGGCGCCTGCGAGATGCGCGCGGTGAGTGCGGGGAGGCGACTCTCGTGGAGGCGGCGGCAGGATGAGGGCGGCGGTGACGGTTCCCGGAGGCGTTTCCGCTTTTCCTTCTGGAGTGTGGGGCGGCGGGGCGTGTGCGGGAGCCCGGGCGGGAGTGGGGACGCCGTCCGCTGTGTGGGGAGGGACGCGCGGACGGGGAAGCCCGCCCCTCACCGGGGGCTCCCCCGCGTCCCTCAGGAGTGCCGCGGGCGGGGAGGGACGCCAGACCCCGAGTCCTGGAGCTCTTGGGCTGGAGAGCCCCCTGCTGCGCCCCGGCTCTGCCTTCCCTTGTTCTTGGGGGAGTTCTCGCCAACTGAGCCGGTCCACTGGGTCCGGGGGTCCCGAGGGGAAAGCTCGCGGACACGGCCAGTCGGTGACGGGTGACTTGGGGAGAGTGGGCCGGCCCGGGGGGCGCCCGGTGACACCTGCAGGACAGAGTGCGCTGGAGGTCGAGGGTGTGGAAAGCCAGAGCCTTTGCCCTGAGAGCCCCATTCGCTGCTTTCCTGCAGCAGCAGGTGTGGCTGTGCCCGGTTGCCCCTGCTGCGAGGCAGTGGAGCCGCTGGGAGGGCAGGTGTCTCGGTGGCTCGAGGGCGAGCTGAGATGCGCATTTGAAGCGGTTGGTGCTCCGGGCTGAGGACGGCTGAAGCCTTGCGTGCAACCGTGTAAACATGCTTTTCTGACTTTGTTCACACACTTTCCTCCTGGCGTTATGGTGTGTGCACTAAATCCCAGAAAGCACGAACATCATATTTGTGTGGGGATTTTTTAAATGAATGATTTGGTAAAAATCTAAGGGACAGACTTCCGAGTTCGTTATTGGTGAGCGTGTTAAAAATGCAGATTCTCTGGCCCCCTTGCCACCTGTTGCTGATTTAGTGGCTCAGGATGGGACCCAGCGATCAGCAAGTTTAAACAGGCCTTGTCTGTAAGTAACTGCAACGCAGTTATCCTCTGAACTACTTTGTGAGCCCCGCTTAGGAAACACTGAACTAATGGAAATCTGGAAATCTTCTAAAAAGTAAATTTTCCAAATTGTCTTTAGCAAAATTATCTTCTAGCGGTGATAGTTTTGGGGTATACATTTAGATATTTTTCTTAAAGGAGACTTTCCTCATTTTTTTCTTTTTAAAGCCTATGTGAATTGTATACTTTGTCATCAATCTGGAAACTTCACTTTAGGTTTTTGTCATCTACTAATTACATGTGTTACTGTTTTATAATTGCACGTTTACTTTTATTATATCCAAATGAATACATATCATTTTATCATGTCCAAATAAATACATATAGTTCAAAAATTAAAGATTTGTGGATATTCAAAGGAACATTTTGTGAAACAGTCCTCAAAAGTGGATACATTTGGTTTTTGTTTCCAGTGGTATTTTCTAATACAGTATTGGAGCGTATTATAGATAGTATTTAATCTCCAACGTGTTTCAGTATATATTATCTCATTTTATTGGATCTGTCTCCTAGAAGTGTGGCTGGTTTACTGGTAAAAGCAAATATTCATTTCCTCTGGAAGAATATATTTTCAACCCAGGCCATAAAGAATTCTTGAAGATACAGTGTCAAGGAGAATAAGCAGCTAATAGGCAAAATCACCAAACACTAGGCACCATGAATTAGGTATTAGAAATATAGACTATGGAAAAAAGACCTGTGATTTCTAGAGCTGAAATTAGAAACTCAATGGGTGAATTAGCTAGCTGATTATGTCCAGCAGAAGAAAGGATTACTGAATCATGCTACCATTTTATGTCTTTTTCTACTTAATCCTCCAACACTTCTCCTTTTCTTATCTTCGAATTTTACTAACAAAATTGGAGTAATCCATGTAATCCATATGTGTTTACCTATTAGTTTTTGAATCCACAGGTCATGACTTCCAATGGATTATCATAGATGAACTGTAAACTTTTTTTTTCTTTGAACTGTGAACTCTTATCAAAGGTCAATTCCTGCCTCATCTGCATCAGGTCCCATTCCCTCTTTCAAGCACATGGCTCAACAACTCTTCCCTTTCTCTCCTGGATCATTAGTTTTTTTCTTCTCTGATGGACTGTTACTGGCATTCTAAAACATGGTGTTAATTCTAGTTTACAGTTCCCTCTTAACCTGCCCAACTCTCCTGGCTCTGCTCCATTTTTCTGTTCTGTATCAAAAAAAAAAAAAAAAAAACTCATCAAAGGAATTATCCTTACTCCTTCCATGCTAGTTCTCTCTTCAACCTACTCCAGCTCCTCGGAAACTGCTCTTGACAAAGTCCGTAGTGTCTTTCTTGTTAAAGCCAATAGTGAGTTTTTAAACCCTAGCTCTACCTATAGACAGCAGTTTTTTCCCCATGGTTCATTACTTACTCTCCTTGAAATACATCTTTTCTCTGGGCTTCCAGGATGCTGTCCCTTTCTGATTTTGTCTTGTCTTTCTGGCTAGTCTTTCTGGTATCTTTTGCTTGTTTCTCCTCTTTGGGCCCCACCCATGACCCCTAGGATGGGGATAGGGGTGCTAGAGATGGAGCACTGTAAAATCTCTTAAAACAATATTGATGCATTTCCAGGTGGGCGAATAGACCCTTGCTGGGAGGGTGCATTGGAGGCAGAGAAGGTCTGTACTTGCACCTCCTAATACCTTTGCCCTATGCCCCTATCTATTCTATTTGGTACTTCCTGAGTTGTATCCTTTACAGTACACATAAGCATTTCCTTGGTCCTGTGAGCCATTGCAAATTACTGAACCAGAGAAGAGAGTCATGGGAACCCCGGTGTATAGCTGGTCAGTCAGAAGTACAGGTGGCTTGGAACTTGGGGCTGATATCTAAGGTGGGGACAGTCTATGTGTCTGAGCCCTTAATTCCATGAGGTCTGCTCTGACTCCAGGTGGCATCAAAACTGACTTGGGCACTCACTTGGTGTTGGAGAGTTGGAGACTTGGTTGGTGTGAGAAAACACCGGGTTCCAGTAAAGCCAAAGTCTTATAATGGTCTCCTATCGGGGCATTTATAGTTTGTTTCCCAATGCCTGGAGTGCTTTTCCCACTCTCCCAAATTGTGTGGCTTGTTCCTTTTCCCTCTTCAAGCATTGCCAAAATTTGACAGAGACCTTTTGTAACTCTCCTTTTCAAAATAGTAGCAACTCAGTCCTGCAATTCCTATTCTCTGGCTTCCCTGTTACTTTATTACCATTTGACAGACTCTGTATGTGGCTCATCCCCCCCCCCCCCCCATTTCCTATGAGCTTGTAAGCTCATCGAGAGCAGAGATTTTTGTCTTTCTTTTCTTCTTTCTTTCTTTCTTTCTTTCTTTCTTTCTTTCTTTCTTTCTTTTTCTTTTGAAATGAACTCCCAGCAGGTAGAACAACAGTGCAAGGCTTATGTGAGGTAGATTCTCAAATATTTTGAATGAATGAATGAATGAATGAATGTAAAATAAAAGCATGAATTATTCAGAAGGAAGCTCAGATAGATAATGGGTTAGTAAATTTTAAAGAGGGCTTAAGAGATACAGTCTAATATAATATGTCAGGTTGGAGTTCCAGAAGAATGTACCAGAATAGGGAAAAATTATTGATTCCTGCATGTTAACATGAAAAAGGCAACCTAGTAGAAAAATGAAAAACAAGTATTTCACACAAGAAATACACATGTCTTATGGAACATAAAACATTATACTTCATCAGTACAAAAATCAGATACTCTTTCCTGCTTACTATATTGGAAAAAAAATTTGAAATATCAAATAATTGTGGTGCCTGGGTGGCTCAGTTGGTTAAGCAGCTGCCTTAAGCTCAGGTCTTGATCCTGTGGTCCTGGGATCAAGCCCCACATCAGGTTCCCTGCTCAGCAGAGAGCCTGCTTCTCCCTATCCCTCTGCCTGCCACTCTGTCTTCTTGTGCTCTCTATCTCTGTCAAATAATAAATAAAATCTTTTTTTTGAAGATTTTATTTATTTTACAGAGATCACAAGTAGGCAGAGAGGCAGAGAGGGGGCGGGGGAAGCAGTCTCCCTGCTGAGCAGAGACCTGGAGGGCTGTGGGGCTCAGATCCCAGGACCCTGAGATCATGACCTGAGCCAAAGGCAGAGGCTTATCCCACTGATATTTAAAAAAAAATATATCAAATAATGGCAAATATATGATTTAGCAGTAACTTCTATCTGCTGTTGGTAGGATTGTGAAGTGGTATACCTATTTTGGAAATGAGCTATAGTAATTTCACTTGTAAGCATATAAGCTGGAGAAACTCTTATAAATATATAGAGGGAGATAAAGAAAAAGGTGTTTGTGTAGCATTGTTCTTTAACTTAATCTGGGAACAACCTAAATATGGATTGCATTAGTTTCCTGTTGCTGCTTTAACAAACTACCACAAATTTAGTGGCTTAAAATAATACAAATTTATGATCATGTAATGCTGTAGGCCAGAAGTCTGAAAATGGGTCTTACAGGGATAAAATAAATGTATCAACAAAGCTGCATTTCTCCTGGAGGCTCTAGGGGAGAATCATCATTCTTTCCCTTTTCCAGGCTTTTAGAGGCTGCTGTGTTCCTGGCCTGTGTCCTTTTCCATTGTCTTAAAAGCCAGTAATGTAGCACCTTCCAGTCTGACTCTGACACTGTCTTCCTCTTACAAGGATCTTATTATTGAATTTGCTTAAATAATCCAGTATTAACTACCATCTCAAGATCTTAATCACATATGCAGAGTCACTTTTGCCACGTACTGTAACATATTCACTGGCTTCTGGAATTATGGCATGGATATCTTGGGGGCCATTATTCATTCTGCCGACCTTACAGGTCAACAATAGAATAAATACATTGTGATATTTTCATATAATACAACATTTACAACAGGGAAAATGAATGACCATAAAACTCATTATGGTGGGTAGCTGGCAAAATATTAGCAAAAGAAACATGTCATTAACATTAAAGTTCAAAAACAAAAAGAATCATCTATATTGTTTAAGGATATATCATATGTGATGAAATTGCAAGGAAAGGTAATTAACAAAAATAGGTTATTCTACCTCCAGGGGGAGGGAGATGGCTATAATTAGAAAGGGACTTAAAAGATAATAGCCATATTCTATTTCTATTATTTTAAGATTATTTATTTTAGAAAGAGAAGGGGTGGAGGGTGGAGAGAGCTGGAGAAGCAGCTTCCCTGCTGAGCAGGGAGCCTGCAGGGACAGCCTGAGGCTTCATCCCAGTACCCTGAGATCATGACCAGAGCTGTAACCAAGAGTCAGATGCTCAGCCAAGAGGCACCCAGGCACCTCTCTATTTCTGTTTTTAAAAATTTGGTGATATACAGCCTTTTGTCTTAGTATTTAAGAGTTAGAAATAAGTACATGATAATTTTGTATACCTTACCCCAGCCTCTACCACAATGAAAATATTTTTTAAAAATATGGTGGTTTACTAAAAAGGAACAATTTAAGAAATATTTGTAAGAAAGAGCAGTCACTGGATAAGGTATTTTTAAAACCTAGAACGTTGTCAGTTGGTATTTCTACTCCCCCCCCCCCCACTCTCCACAATTACTTAGAATTTGAATTTTTACAAATAGTAAGCTAGAGAAATGGAATAAAATTCAATAGTTAGTGACAGGATCTTAGTAACTAGGATAGTAAAGCATCTGGAATTCTAGAGCCAAAATTATTGTGAATGATCCTTTGCTCTTTAAAGATAATATACCCCTGACTCTTTGTGTTGTAGGGAGTTTGGGTACACATTTGCATTCCTAGAGGGAAAACATGAGAAAGAAACAACTGGGAATTTCTGGTTTCCATTTTCTGATCACCTGTGCATAGATTCCTCCTATGGATCATACAAATGATCTTTAACCACCTGGGCACCCCCCCTTTTTATAAAAATTTTAATCGAGGTAAGTGCAGGTTCCATGCAGTTGTAAGAAATAATACAAAGAAATGCCACCTACACTGTATCTAGTTTAACCCACTGGTACCATTTGGCAAACATACAGTGCGGTATTATCACCAGGACATTGACACTGACGCACCCGCTGATCTTACTCAGATCCCTCCTAGTCTCCCTTGCATCTGTACATTTTCTGTCCACTTTTACATGTGCACCACCATAATCAAGATGCCGAACGATTTCATCACCACAAGGATCCTTCCTCTTGCCCTTTTAAAAATTATTTAATTTTTTTTAGAGAGGGATTGGAGAGGGGCAGAGGAGGGAGAGAGAGAATCTCAAGCAGACTGCCCACTGAGCATGTGCCCATTACGAGTCTCAGTCTCATGACCCTGAGATTGTGACCTGAGCTGAAACCAAGAGTCAAAAGCTCAACTGACTGAGCCACTCAGGCACCTCTCTTCTTGCCCTTTTATAACCACTCTCCCTCCTTTCTACCCTTCTCCATGACTCCAGTTCCTCTCCCTACTCCAGTCCTTAAGCCCTGGTAACCAACAAACTTTTCTCCATTTGAAAAATGTTGTAGGGGTGCCTCGGTGGCTCAGTGGGTTAAGCCTCTGCCTTCGGCATGATCTCAGGGTAGCTGAAGAATGTTTTATGGAAATTTTGGATTCTGAACTCATTTTGTAAATATCATTTTCAGTTCAGTTAATGTATACTTTGAGTATTAGATAAAGCATGTATTTTTAAGTGTGATTATTTGGGACTAAGTCTCATTTTTACTTTGGAAAAAATATTTTAACTATGCTAAGCCTTAATTTTCTTATGTGTGAAATGAGGATAATAATAACTATTTCATAGAATATTTAAAGAATAAATGAGATAACATGTAATGTTCTTAGCACTGTGCCTATCACATAAGTGTTCAATAAATGGCAGTAGAAAAATAAGATGGGGTTACTACAGCAGTATTATTATAGTCTGTGACTTTTAGGTTAGTCTTGGAAGAAATGCTTTAGCATTCCTGCTACATTTGTATTTTATGTATGTTTGGGGAAGGGAGGAACATTCAATATATTTCTCTAGCCACTAATGCTTAGTTCTTCAGAATAGGTATATCTATTTAATCCTTTTGTTGTTCTTCACCTAATTGGCCATATAAAAAGTAAATGATTGTTTTAATGTTATGTATCTTTTTTTAAAGGATTTTATTTGAGAGAGGAAAGGAATGAATGGGTGAGTGGCAGAGGGAGAGGGAAAAACAGGCTCCCTATTGATCAGGGCTCTTGATCCCAGGACCTTGGGATCTCTACCAGAGCTGAAGGTAGAGGCTTAACCGGCTTAAAACAACTTAATCGACTTAACCAACTGAGCCACCAAGGCACCCCTTTAATGTTATGTATCTTAACAAAGACTAGTTACCTCAAATGAATAAAATACCTTTTTATACAATAGTACAGAATTGCTAAGGTTGAAATATCTATAATTTACATATTTTAAATTTTATATGTATATATTCCCCACCCCCAGGTAACCGGAGTCCTGGATGATTGCCTGTGTGACATAGATAGCATCGATAACTTTAACACCTTCAAAATCTTCCCCAAAATAAAAAAAAAAAAATTGCAAGAGTGAGACTACTTCCCTTATTACAAGGTAGAGTTATAATTTTTTATTCCTTTAGGAGCAAAATTTTTACATAGCTCTCTACAGATGTGACTTTTATGACCCTTTTGAAAACCCATTTTGACTTCTCAGAATGCTCTGTGTTTTTTTTTTTTTTTTTTAAATCACTGGAATATATTAAGTATGTAGTAAACCTGATTGTCTTTTTGAACACTGAGAACCTGAACCCTCTTCCTGTGTTTGGGAAATCCCTGATCTTTCAGTTTTGGGACAGAGACTACTTCCACAGAAGCTGAAAGTGCCACAGACTTACTTATCTGTCAGCTTTCACTGTAATTGAGGCTCTGCCATCTAGACCCCTCCCAGGCTCTGTGTTGTGCTGCTGGGCCCTGTCCTGTGTTAGTGCTTTTCTCAGTGTAAGTACCACAGCAGCACATGGTTCCTGGGGAGCTCACTGGAAGGGCTGCTGAACCAGGCTGAGGGCACAAGCAGAACAGCCTTCGTAGTAATACTGAGGAACTGATTCTTAAATTGAGCGCTCTGCTCTAGACCTTTACAAAATAACCAATGCTAGTTTAAAGGTAGCAACAATAAGCAATATTCAAAAGCAGTATTTTAAATCGAAGAACAGTATTTTAAAAGCTGCTGTTATGCTTTGTTTTGCTCTCAGTATTCGATAGGGTTTATAATTTCTTTGATACTCATTTTTAGTTTATTTTAAAAATTGAGCATGATTTTCTTTTTTATCCTGATTCTATATAGCTATCTTAGTCTTTAAATATTTCTGAGGATAAAAAAAGAAATTAGAGCCGGAACTAATAGCCATTATATTTATGTCACCACCAAAATTTTGGCACCAGTCATTGCCCTTTTTTTTTTTTTTTTGAAGGTGACAAAAAATTTTATTATGTCGTGTGCCTAGCAAGAAATGCAATAGCCAGTTCCCTTGTTTTTGCAACACTCTATATCAAATTTCTGGAAGAAATTGCTCCCTAATTTCTGGAAAAACACTTACACAGGTTTCTAATTGACCAAAAGAGGGAAAGACACTTTGGTTAACAATCATATTTTACATAAATATAAGGGGGAGTGATTGTTTCTCAATGGAAGGAGGAAAAATGGAAGTTGGATAGGCAAACATAACAGTGTTCTAAGAAAACATTCTAATCAATGTGATGAAATTATTCCATATGTAATGGAAATATCCACTTACTTCCCAAGGGAGGGGAATTCAG
The DNA here is from genome assembly GCF_011764305.1 of Mustela putorius furo. Lineage (NCBI taxonomy): Eukaryota > Metazoa > Chordata > Mammalia > Carnivora > Mustelidae > Mustela > Mustela putorius. The sequence goes on along the minus strand of NW_025422039.1, from coordinate 344,418 downwards.
TGATCTAGTTAATGCATTTGTCTCCAAGTCAATGATATTCTGATGATGATTATTCCTTTCTCTAGTTCTGCCAACCTAAAAATTAAACAAAAAGGACATTTAACCACCGTCAGTATACTTTTCATACACTAGTGGCAGAAAAAGAAAGCAAAGAGAATAGGTTAATTTTAAACATGTGCAAACATACTTATGATTGAGCAAGGGTATCTAGGTGGAAGCCAGTCTACCCCTGTCAACTGCTCAGTTGGCTGCTGAGTTGGTATTTACAGTTCCTTATACTATCTATTCCATTTCTTTATTCACCAAATATTTATTGAATAACTGCTTAGCGGTAGGCGTTCTTTTTTTTTTTTTTAAAGATTTTAACAAACTGAGGGTTGCCGGGGGGAGGGGGTTTGGGAGAAGGGGGTGGGATTATGGACATTGGGGAGGGTATGTGATTTGGTGAGTGCTGTGAAGTGTGTAAACCTGGTGATTCACAGACCTGTACCCCTGGGGATAAAAATATATGTTTATCAAAAATAAAAAATTAAAAAAAAAGATTTTATTTATTTATTAGAGAGAGAGACAGTGAGAGAGAACATGAGAGGTGAGAAGGTCAGAGGGAGAAGCAGACTCCCCATGGAGCTGGGAGCCCGATGCGGGACTGATCCCGGGACTCTAGGACCGTGACCTGAGCCGAAGGCAGTTGTTCAACCAACTGAGCCACCCAGGCGCCCAATAGGCACTCTTTTTTAAAGAGTTTTCCTATTTTTATTATTATTATTTTTAAAGATTTTGTTTGTATGTCATAGAGAAAGAGAGCACAATCAGGGGAAGTGGCAGGCAGAGGGAGAAGCAGGTTCCCCGCTGAGTAGGGAGCCTGACACAGAGCTTGATCCCAGGACCCTGGGATCATGACCTCAGCTGACTGAGCCACCCAGGCAGGTAGGTGCTATTCTAAGTGCTGTGGATACAATATGAGTAACACAAAGACTCTGACTTCATGAACCTTTATCCAGATTAGGAAGGCAAACAATAAACAGTGAAATTTAATGTCATATGCTTACTAAGGTTAATGCTATGGAGAAGAATAAAGTAGGAGACAGAATAAATTAATGGGGTGGGGAAGTTAGGTAGCTTTACTTTTAAAGAAGATGATCAGGAAAGGAAGGTATCCGTGCTGTGCCATTTGAGTAAAGACCTACATAATGTGAAAGCCGTGACAAGATGTGGAGAGAGAACATTCCAGGGAAGGAGAGTAGAGCTACAGGTATAAACGTCTTGAGTGCAGGCATAAAGGTTGAGCGTGTTTGAGGAATAAGTTCAGCCTGGCTGGAGCAAGGTGAGTGAGATATGGAGAGTTGGAAAGTAAGAGCCAGATGAGAAAATCTTATGTAAGGATGTTGAATTTTAGTGTAAGTGTAATAAGCTTTTGGGGGGATTTGTACAAAACAGACTCTCAGGGTGTGAAATAGGAAATAGAGAAACCATGTAGGTTTTTGCATGAGACCAGATGAAAAGTGGAGTTGGAATAAGGCAGTAGAGTTGGAAGAGGTGAAAAGTAAGCAAACGTATATCGTACGTAAGAGGTAACACCAACAGACTTACCTGATGGGGTGAATGTATGCTGTGAGAGTAGAAGTGAAATCGAAGATGATGTGGAGTTTTGAGCATATTACAGAAAAATATATCCTGACCAAGTTAATCTTATTTTAAGAATGCAGGAACAAGGCTTTTAGGTCCTCAACACAGTTCAACACACATTCCTGATTTTTAAAAAAATTTAATAGGAATGATGTATACTTCCTTAACATGATCATTTTAATCCTAACATTAGCATTGCCACCATCTTGCTTGTTGGGAAATAGTCGAGGAATTCTCACTTAGGTGAGGGAACCAGGGTACCCACTGTTCTTTACTGCTGGAGATATTAATTAGCATACCAAACAATAGAGAGCAACTAGAGGCATAAATATTTTTGAAGAATAAGTAAAACTATCTCCATTTATAAATGACAAAATAATACTAGAAAACTTAAATAATGAACAAAAATGATAAAAAAATGCATTAAGATAGCAGGCTATAAACTTAATATACAAAATCCCATATCTTCCTAAATGTAAACAATAAGATATAACAAACAAAATCCCCAGTTACACTGAGCAGTCAAGAAGGTCACTGTCCGCCAATCCCATTATTGTCCATCAAGAAACTCTGGATGTTCTTTGTAGCACTTACTACAATTTGTAATTAAACAGGCATTTATAATTTCTATTCCTTCCAGTAGACTCCAGGTGGGTGAAGTACTTTTTTATATATCTTCTTTGCCCTAAACCCTACACAGTGCAGACAGTGGGTGCTCAGTGCACACTGAAGCGGGTGGGCGCTCGGGAAAACCCTAACAGGTAAGGTGCTGACAGACATCAGAGTAAAATGCTGCCCAGGGTCTGCAGGTGAGCAGTGTATGTGGACTTTATTTCTTTTTTGAAGTGTCAGAGGACTAATAACAGTTATTTTTTAAAATTAATATTACAACTAGGTGTCTGAAAAACTGCAGTTTCAAATTTTGAACCCTATAGATGCCACAGGGTAGGACTTTTTCTTCTTCCCACCACCACATCAGTGGTGTGCAGCACAGGGACACCTAGAGAGTGTTGAAGAACTGTGCCATATGTGTGCTAACGTTTATCCAATCTTTCACTCAAGGTCAATCTGAAGCGACCATGTCCTTTCTGGGCAGAAGATGGTCATTGTTCAATAAAAGACTGCCATGTGGAGCCCTGTCCAGAGGTAAAATAAATTAAAAAAATAATAATAAGGAAAACATTGCTTCCTCTTGGGCTCTTAGATAAGCATGAATTTATATTTTAGGCCACTGTTAATGGATTTAGACTTGTCCTCAAATTCATATGCTGTCACCTCTCTCTTTTTAACCACATTCTTGAAGGTTTATTTTATACTTGTCACCAAAATAGGTTTGAAGAAGCTCTTGTACCCAGTATTGATTGGTTGTGGAAGTATAGTATGGTTCTAAGCCAGGTGGAAGCCTGGGCAGCCTGTTCTAGGACTGGATCTACAATTGGCTAACTCTTATTTCATGCTTTGTTGAATATGCTTTTTATTTCATAAGAAAAGTGATGTTAGTGGACCTTAACTTTTACATTTAGAGTGGGAATTAGAGTGCTTTGTAAAGCAGAGGAATTTCAGGCTTGATATGAGGTCTTCACTTGGTGGTTTTGTTACATTAAAAAAAAAGCAGCTATACTTATATTTTAGACTTTTGTTTTAGACATATACCATAGTTAATCCTTCTTAAACAATAGTTCATTATAAGCTGTGTTTTCATTTCACTTTTTACTTTTCTTACCTAATCAATTAATCTAGTTTGTTATCCTTAAAAATGGGGAAAAAACCTTAACCAATGTCCTTTGTAAAGGGACAATTTAAAAATTCCTCTTAATTTTCCTTTAAGAATAATATTTTTAACTTTTTCATCTGAAATAATTTCAGACCTACAGAAAAATTGGGAGAATAATACCAACAGTCCTCCTTTATTTTTATTCAGATTCTCTGAATTTGTATCACGTTTGCTTTATTACTCTTTGTATATATTATTTTCTGAACTATTTGGGTGTAAATTACCAACAAGGGGATACAATACTGCTAATTACTTGTGTTTCCTTAAAAACAAGATTATTCTGTTATGTAACCACAATGTAACTAACAAAATCAGGAAATTAACATTTTTATAATACAAATGTCTAATCTATAGACCTTAGTCATATATTGCTGAATGACTTACTAATGTGCTATATAGCTAAAAAAAAAGTGTTTTATAGTGTACATTCACTTCATGTGTACAAAATGGTGCTTCAGTACTTCCATATACTATTCAGTGCTGATCCAGATAAGTGCACTCTCAATCCACTTCCCCGGTTTCAGCCATTGCCCCCTCCTTATATCCTCTCTGGTATCCATCTCTTTGTTCTCTATAGAGTTTGAGTTTGTTGTTTTGGTTTGTCTCTTTTTTGTTCTTGTGTTTGTTTTGCTTCTTAAATTCCACGGGTGAGTGAAATAGTGTAATTCTTGTTCTCTAACTGGCTTGTTTTCCTAAGCATTATACTCTCTAAATCCATCCATGTTTTGCAAATGGCAGGACTTCATTCTTTTTTATGGCTGAATAATATTCCATTGTATGTGTATACACCACATCTTCTTTATCTGTTCATCTATTGATCAACACTTGGGCTGTTTCCATGGGTTGTCTATTGTAAATAATGTTACTATAAACATAGGAGTGTGGGGTGCCTAGGTGGCTCAGTGGGTTAAGCCTCTGCCTACAGCTCAGGTCATGATCTCAGGGTCCTGAGATTGAGTCCTGCATCAGGCTCTCTGCTTGGCGGGGAGCCTGCTTCCTCCTCTCTCTCTCTCTGCCTGCCTCTCTGCCTACTTGTGATCTCTCTCTGTCAAATAAATAAGATCTTTAGAAAAAAAATAGGAGTGTATATATCCCTTTGAATTAGTGTTTTTGTATTCTTTGGGTAAATACCTAGTAGTATAATTGCTGGATCATAGGGTAGTTCTGTTTTTAATTTTTCAAGGACCCGTATGTTATCTTCCACAGTTACTATGCCAGTTTGCATTCCCACCAACAGTGAATGAGTGTTACTTTTTCTCTACATCTTCACCAACACTTGTTTCTTGAGTTTTTGAGTTTAGTCATTCTAACAGATGTTAGGTGATAGTTCAGTTTGTTTTTGATTTGCATTTCCCTGATGATGCATGATGTTGAACATCTTTTCATGTATCTGTTGGCCATCTGGATATTGTCTTTGGAGAAATGTCTGTTCATGTCTTCTGCCCATTTTTTAATTGGATTATTTAGGATATTTTTTGGTGTTGAGCTGTATTAAATTCTTTTTTTTTTTGAAGATTTTATTTATTTATTTGACAGGCAGAGATCCCAAGTTAGCAGAGAGGCAGGCAGAGAGAGAGGAGGAAGCAGGCTCCCTACTGAGCAGAGAGCCCAATGTGGGGCTCGATCCCAGGACCCAGGTGCCCCGAGCTATATAAATTCTTTATATGTTTTGGATAATAATCCTTAGTTGGATATGTCATTGCAAATATCTTCCACCAGTTAGTTAGGTTTTCTTTTAGTTTTATTGGTGGTTTCCTTTGCTGGGCAGAAGTTTTTTATTTTAGTGTAATCACAAGTGCTTATTTTGCTTTTGTTTTACTTGCCTCAGGAGACATACCTAGAAAGATCTCGTTATGGTCAACATCAGAGAAATTACTGCCTGTGCTCTGTTCTAGGAATTTTATGGTGTCAAGTCTCACATTTAGGTCCCTAATCCATTTTGAGTTTTTGTGTGCAGTGTAAGAAGTCCCATTTCATTCTTCTGCATGCAGCCATGCAGTTACCCTTTGTTGAAGAGACTTATTCCCATTAAATATTCATGCCTCCTTTGTCAAAGATTGACAGTAACATCATGGGTTTATTTCTGTGCTTTGTATGCTGTTCTGTTGACCTAAGTGTCTATTTTTGTGCCAGTACCATACCTTTTTGAATACTACAGATAATATAATTTGAAATCTGGAATAGTGTTCCCTCCGGTTTTGGTTTTCTTTTTCAAGATTGCTTTGGCTCTTCAGAGTCTTTTGTGGTTCCATACAAAGTTTAGGATGTCTTTTTTCTAGTTCTATGAAGAATGCTGTTGGTATTTTGATAGGGAATGCATTAAATGTGTAGCTTGCTTTGGGTAGTATAGAAATTTTAAGAATATTTGTTCTTGTAATCCATGAGCATGGATTGTCTTTCCATTTCTTTGTGTCATCTTCAGCTTCTTTCATCAATATTTTATGTTTTCACAATCAGGTCTTTTCACCTCTTTGCTAAATTTATTCATAGCTGGTTTATTATTTTGGGGACTGTTGTAAATGGGATTGTTTTCTTAATCTCTCTTTCTGCTGCTTCCTTATTACTGTATAGAAATGCAGCAGATTTTTGTACATTGATTTTATGTCCTGAAACTTTACTGGATTGATTTTTAGATGTAGCAGTTTTTTGGTGGAGTCTTTAGGGTTTTCTACACAGAATATCATGTCCTCCGCAAATAGTGAAAGTTTGATTTCTTCCTTAACCAGTTTGGTTGCCTTTTATTCCTTTTTGTTGTCTGATGGCTGTGGCTAGGACATCCAGTACTAAGCTGAATAAAACGGTTAGAGTAGATATCCGTGTCCTTTTTCTGACCTCACGGTAAATGCTCTCAGTTTTTCCCCCATTGAGTATAATGGATTTTCTCTATAAGGCCTTTATTATAGTTGAGGTATGTTTCCTCTAAACCTACTTTGTTGATGGTTATTGTTGCTGTATTTTATTGGATTCCTTTTCTGTATCTGTTGAAATCTGAAGCTTCTTTTCCTTTCTGTTACTGATATGATGTATCACACTGATTGGTTTGTAAATATTGAACCACTCTTGCAACCTGGGAGTAAAGGTTGATCAGGGTGAATGATTTTTTTTTAAAGGATTGTTGGACTTGGTTTGCTAGTATTTTGTAGAGGATTTTTGCATCTATGTTCATCAGAGTTATTGGCCTGTAGTTTTTTTTTTAATTAAAAAAATCTTTGTTATTTTTTGTAGTTTTTTAAAAAGATTTTATGTATTTATTTGACATTTGACAGAGATCATAAGTAGGATGGGGGTGGGTGTTGGTTGCAGGGAAGCTTGCTCCCTGCTGAGCAGAGAGTGGAAGGCAGGGCTCAATCCCAGGACCAGGGGATCATTACCTGAGCTGAAGGCAGAGGTTTAACCCCCTGAGCCACCCAGGTGCCCCTGTAGTTCTGTTTTTTAATGGTGTCCTCACCTGGCTTCAGTATCAGGATGATACTGGCCTCAGAGAATGAATTTGGAAATTTTCCTTCCTCTTCATTTCTTTGAAATATTTTGAGAAGAATAGGTATTAACTTTTCTTGGAATGTTTGATAGAATTTGCCTATGAAGCCATCTGGTCCTGGAGTTTTGTTTGTTGGGAATTTTTTTTTTTAAGATTTTGTTTATTTATTTGACAGAGAGAGAGATCACAAGTAGGCAGAGAGGCAGGCAGAGAGAGAGAGGGAAGCAGGCTCCCCACTGAGAAGAGAGCCCCATGCTGGGCTTGATCCCAGGACCCTGGGATCATGACCTGAGCTGAAGGCAGAGGCTTTAACCCACTGAGCCACCTATGCGCCCCATGTTGGGAATTTTTTGATTACTGATTCAATTTCATTGCTGGTTATCAGTCTGTTTAAATGTTCTTTATTCCTGTTGCTGTTTTGATAGATCATATGTTTCTTGGAATTTGTCCATTTCCTCTAGGTTGTCCAGGTTTGGAGTATGTAATTTTTCATAATACTCTCCTGTAGTTACTTGTATTTCTGTGGTGTCCATTGTTACTCTCTCTCATTTGCAATTTTGTTTGGGTCCTCTCTCATATACCCCCCTTTTTTTTTAATGAGCCTGGCTAGAGGTTTATCAGTTTTATTTATCTTTTCTAGGAACTAGCTCCTGATTTCATAGATTTCTTCTATGTTGTTTTTAAAAAATTTTCTGTATCATTTATTTGTGCTCTAATCTTTATTATTTCCTTCCTTCTGTTGGTTTTGGGTTTTGTTATTCTTTTTGTAGCTCCTTTATATGTAAATTTAGGTTGTTTGAGATATTTCCTACTTCTGAGGTAGGCTGGTATGATCCTAAACTTCCCTCTTAGAACTGCTTTTGCTCCATCTGCAAGATTTTGGACCATTGCGATTTCATTTTCATTTGTTTCCATGTAATTTTTATTTCTTTGAGGTCTTGGATGACTCATTCATTGTTTAGTAGCATGTTATTTAATGTTGATGAATTTGTGCTCTTTTCAGATTTTTTCCTGTGGTTGACTTCCATTTTCATAGTGGTGTGGTCAGAAAAGATGCATGGTATGGCTTCCATCTTCTTGAATTTGTTCAGGCTTATTTTATGGGCTAATCTGTGATCTGTTCTGGAAAATGTTCTGTGTGCACTTGCGGAGAATATGTATCTGCTGTTTTAGGATGGAATGCTCTGAAAATATATTTTAAATCCATCTGATCTGGTGAATGGAGCCATTGTTTCCTTGTTGATTTTCTGTTTGGACAATCTGTCCATTGATGTAAGAGGGGTGTTATAGTCTCCTATTATTATTGCATTCCTATCGATTAGTTTTTTTTTTTTTTTTAATGTTGTTAACTGTGTGCTTCGGTGCTCCCATGTTGGGTGCATAAATATTTATAGTTGTGTATCTTCTTGTTGGAGTCTCCCCTTCATCATCATATTGTGTTCTTCTTTATCTCCTGTTACAGTCTTTGTTTTAAAGTCTATTTTGTTTGATTTAAGTATTACTACTCCAGCTTTCTTTTGACATCCATTTGGATGATGAATCTTTCTTCATGCTCTTACTTTCAGTTGGCAGTTGTTTTTACATCAGAGATGAGTCTCTTGTAGGCAGCCTTATAGATGGCTCTTGTTTTTTTAATCCACTCTGTGTAATTCAAAGACACCCCATATCTTTGGATTGAAGTGTCTAGTCCATTTACATGTAAAGTAGTTATTGGTAGATATAAATTTATTACCAAGTTGTTACTTGCTTTGTGATTGTTTTGTAGTTTTTCTCTGATCTCTCTCTTGCTCTTTTTTGTGGTGTTTTGGCTTTCCTTAGTGATATACTTGGATTCCTTTCTCTTTATCCATTGCATATCTATTGCTGGCTTTTTTTTTTCTTTATTTCTTTCAGTGTAACAGAATTCATTGTTTATGCACCACACCCAGTGCTTCATGCAATATGTACCCTCTATAATACCCACCACCTGACCCCCGACCTCCCACCTCCCACCACTTCAAAACCCTCCGATTGTTTTTCATAGTCCATAGTCTCTCATGGTTCATCTCCCCTTCCAATTTCCCTCAACTCCTGTCTCCTCTCCATCTCCCCATGTCCTCCATGTTATTTGTTATTGCTGGTTTTTGATTTGTGGTTACCATTAAGTTTGTATATAACATCGTTTGCATATAGCAGTCTGTGCTAAGTTGATGGTCATTTAAGTTTAAACCCATTCTTTATTCCTTTCTGCTTAACATTTTGGACATATGGTGTCATATTTTATATCCTTTGTGAATCTCTTGACTGATATTTACAGATATACTTATTTTTACTGCTTTTATGTTTCCTACTTTTCCTACTCATACTTACAGTTTTTTTCTTTACATTCAAAGAGTCCCCTTTAATGTATGGCTGGGGTAGTAGTCATAAACTCCGTTAGTTTTTGTTTGTCTGGGAAACCCATTATCTTTCCTTCTATTCTGAATGATAGGCTTGCTGAATAGAGTATCCTTAGCTGCAGATATTTTTTTTTCAGCACTTGAAATCTATCATGCCACTCTCTTCTGGCCTACAAATCTTCTGGTAAAAAAATCAGCTGATAGCTCTATGGGGTTTCCCCTTGTATATAACGGTTTTCTTTTCTCTTGCTGCTTAAATTTTTTTTTTTTTTTCTTTATCACTACTTTTTGCCATTTTAACTACTATGTGTCTTGGTGTGGATCACCTTGGGTTGATTTTGTTGGGGGATCTCTCTGCCTCCTGGATCTCAGTATCTGTTTCCTTCCCCAGATTCAGGAAGTTTTAGCTATTATTTCTTCAAATTAAATTTCTGTTCTCTTCTTTTTCTACTTCTTCCAGGATCCCTGTAATTTGAATGTTATTACACTTAATGGAGTCACTGAGTTCCCTAAGTCTATTCTCATTTTGCATAACTTTTTTTTCTCTCACATGCTCAGCTTGATTACTTTCCTTTACTCTGTCTTCCAGGTTGTTGATTCATTTGCCTGTTTCCTCTAACCTACTATTTATTCCATTTAGTGTATTTTTATTTTCATTTATTGTGTTCTTAATCTCTGATGTGTTCCTTTTTATTTCTGTGTTAAGGGTCTCTCTGAAGTTCTCCATTCTTTTCTCAAGCCCAGTGAGTATGTTTATGATCATTACTTAAAATTTTCTATCAGCCATACTACTTATATCCATTTCACTTCGATCTGTTGCTGTGGTTTTGTCCTGTTCTTTCATTTGGGACATATTCCTTATCTCATTTTGTCTGATTCTCTGTGTCTGTTTCTGTGTGTTAGCAAAGTCAGCTCTGTGTCCTCCTCTTGAAGTTCACAATCTTATGAACAAGATGTCCTGTAGTGCCCTGTGGTAGAGTTGTCCCCTATTCTCCCGGACCTGGCACATCAGGGACTGTCTCCTGTGTGTGTTGCATATGCTCTGCTCTTGTGTCCTGGCCAGCTTTCCCTTTAGTCCAGTTGTCTAAGAGTCTCTCTTAGCTTGTTGTGAGCTGTGTTTGGTCCCCCGCTGGAGTGCTGCACATTTTAACAAGGTGTGTGTGCTGGTCTGTTGTGTGAGAGATCTGTTGCCTGCCCTGATGGATGGAGGGCTGTGTGGGTGGGGGGGGTACCAGTTACAACAGGCTGTGTCTTGAGCTTCTGCAAGGTCCACAGCTGCCCACACTGAGGCCCTACAAAACATGTGGGTCAGAATAAGCTGCACTGATGATGTTTACACTGGTCTTCCATGGGAAGGGATCCAAAACCAGAACTGACACAAATGTGTCAAAAAGGGGACCTTACTAGGTGTGGGTGGGTGGAGCTCAGTGTAGCAAATTTAGCTAGAAAGCCTTGCATAGTGCTGGTTCCCACAGGTGCCTATGTGTTTATGCTGTGAGTGGGGATGTGGAGGTGAGGGAAATGGTGCCTGCCTCCTTTGTTCCTGGAGGGGTCTCCCTGTGATCCCTGCCTTTCAAGACATGCTCTGAGATTAGTAAGTCTCCCTCCCATATGCCCTAGTTGTTTTTTTCAAATTGCTGCTTCTATGTTGTAGCTACCTGGGCTGTTTGTCCTATTCCCCCACCCCCACCCCCCTGTCTGTTTTAAGGGCAGGAACTCTGCTTCCTAATGCCTTTCAGCTCTCCCAGAGTGGAGGTGCTGATTTTTTAAAATCCAAGCTCAACTCCCACTGGTTGTAGGAACTCCTGAAATTTGGAGCCTCTGGCTTTCAAAACCAAAAGTTATGGGGATTGGTCTTCCCCATGTATGTGGGATAGTCTGTTTCTCACCCTTCCCTGTACCTCCAGTTCTTGACTGCAGACGGCCAAAGCCTGTTTCATTCCCCACTACATCTCTACCCTTCCTACACAATTCGATGTGGCCTCTTCTCTGCCTTTAGTTGCAGAGTTTGTTCTGCCAGTCTTTGGGTTGTTTTCTAGATTATTTGTGTGAAGTTTTTGTTTTCTAGTTGTATCCATAGGATAAGGTGAGCCTAGGGTCCTCCTACCCCATCAGCTTCCCAGCCTCAATACCAGCTGGTTTATTTAATTCTTGATTTAGTTATTAGTTTTACATTTTTCATTACTTCTAATAATTCTCTTCTGTGATTGTTATGTGTCATTCGTAACAATCATCTGTGATGCCTACCCCAATATGTCTAAAAGGTTTATTGTTAAGATTTGTATAAGTCAAGTTATTGTATTTATCATCAAACCTTTAGAAAAGCTGCTAAAGGTTTTGATTTTAGCATATTATACTATACTAGTCAGAGGACACACTGTAGCCAGCAGTTACTTTTGGTTAGTATTCCTTCCACATTTTAAATTCAGGTTTGTGGCTATTAGATTTGACTTAAGTTTTATAGTCTTCTCTCTTCTGCCTTTTGTTTGTTAGATGTACTAGCAAATGCTAAAATAATAAAATGCTAGCAACAAGTAATGTTTTAATCTATTAATCTTTTTATTGATTAGGGAAATATCTCTAATCATTATTTATATTCTTCCACCTGGCAGGAAGATATTTATTCTGAATATTTGGTTAAATTTACCTAAGCTAAAATTTACCATGACACATGAAAAGATTTTAGTAGGTATTTTGCTATACCATAGATTCCAATGCTGGAAATCAGTCCCCTAGATTGATTAGAGGATCAACCTGTGATTTTCTGCTTTCAGATATGATTTTTTGTTTAAAATTGTGTCTGATGAACCAGTTATAATGATTTCTAGGTTTGCTTATTAAAGCCTGAAACTAATTACTGGCTTTGTAGAAAAAAAAAGCTGGACATAGGGATTTTCTATTAGTAAACCCTGATTACCTAGATTGGTAAACCAAGGTGAATCCTGTGCACCAAGGAACTGATTCTGTCAGTATTAATCCCAAACTGCCTTCACTTTAGAGTCAGCTTAGTGCAGAAATTAAGATTGAGCATAAAATTTTTCAAAGAACTTTGAAAATTTTTAAAGCTTCTTTTTCTGTGGTAGGAAAGTTTATGGAATAGTGATTTTTGTCAGTTTTTTTTAACCTAAAAATTATGTGAACTATTCCATACTGCATTACACTTTAAATTATAGCTGATTTGGGGGTGCCTGGTTGGCTCAGTGGGTTAAGCCTCTGCCTTCGGATCAGGTCATGAATTTAGGGTCCGGGGATGGAGCCCCACATCGGGCTCTCTGCTCAGCGGGGAGCTTTCTTCTCCCTCTCTCTCTCTCTGCCTGCCTCTCTCCTTGTGATCTCTCTCTCTCTTTGGAAAATAAATAAATAAAATCTTTAAAAAGATTTTAGCTGATTTTGACACTGTTATTTTGTATATGTCGATCAGTTTGCTAAATTATGATTTACAAGTCCATAAATTATTTTTTATTAGATAGTATGAAAACAGTTTGAATGAATGTTCATTTTTTTCATCATAGAATAAAATAGTCTCTGTATTTGAGCAGTGGCATTACTAATTTGTGAAGAAATCTCAAAAAAAAATGAAGATAACTTCCTAAATTTTTCTTATTCTATTAAGAGCAAAATTCCAGTCAGAATTAAAGCTGGGAGTTCTAATAAGGTGAGTTACTTTTCTTCCTTGAATATTTTTTGCTTTACATTGTGAAACTTACCAATTCCTGCTTGATAGAAGAGAACTGTTCTGGAATTAGTTGGCAGTGGGAACATTTTGCTCCATAGTCCCACCTTTCTAATTCTTGCCACAGGCAGAGAACTTGAATATTTTACAGTTAAATTATATACATTCTTTTGAGATACATCAATCCTGTCTTCTGTAGAAGAACTATAGTAGCATAGTATAACTATAGTATCAGATGCCCTGTGCAACAGGTGTTTTATCATGCATGTATTTTTAGTCTTGAGTTTCAACTAGTCAACCTGTCATCTTCAGGTTTATATTGTATAGGGTACACAGTTATCAAGGTATTTGAGGCATAGTACTTTTAAATGGCATTAAATTTTTTTTTATTTTAAAAATATTTTTTCAGTTATTTTTATTCTTCATTATGCTTTTGGAAATTTTGTCTCTGTTGATATATGTAGCTTTGTTAATTTTCATAGTTGTGTAGTACTCCATTGTATGAGTATCTCATTGGTTAGCTCTTCCTCTGCTAATTGGCATTTCAATTGTTTGGAGTTTTTTGCTGTTATGAACAGTGATGTATCAGCATTTTCATCCTTTGTCTCATTGTGTACACATGTAAGAGTAGACAGGTAGATCTTTAGGTAGATATTTAGAAGTAAGGTTGCTGGGCCATTGATTATGCCTATCTTAGCATGATGAGATAGTACCAAATACTTTCTAAAGTGGTTGTACTTTATTTATTTTTTTTTAGTGTTGCTCTGGATATGGTTTAAGTTGTAAGACTGTTGGTTCAAGGGTTTATTCATTTTTATAGCTCTAGATAAATATTGTCAAATTACTTTCCCAAGAGGGTTTTCTTATTTTACATGATCACCAGGATACCAGTGGTAATTGTTTTTAATGTCTTCTTTCTTTGGTGGGAATTTGTGACTCATTTTGATTTCCATTTCTTACATATGTAAGAGGTTTTGATAATACGATGTATCTGTGTCATCACTGACAGATTGCCAGTGGAACTTGAAATAGAGAGAAAGCTAATAGTTATTACTAAACTTACTATGTACTTCCTTTCAGTACTCAAAAGTGGCAAACGATACCAAAGAATTAGAAGACTGTGAGCAAGCTAATAAACTGGGAGCAATTAACAGCACGCTAAGGCAAGTTTAAAAAATATTCTCTTATTTAGTATATTTATATCAGAAATATTCTGTTTTTTTTGTGATTTTGATGAAACAGTAAAGTTTCAAGTCATTCTCTTTTTTTTCAAGTCATTCTTATGAAGTTATTCTTCATCCTAAATTTCATGATTGCTTTGCTTCCTCCTCTTAGTGGATTTCAAAAATATATCAATTTTTTAAATTAAATTTTTTTAATTTAAATTTCAAAAATATATCATCAATAGTGACTTTATCAAAATGTAAAAATACAGAAGATTGTTCTGCTAACAGGACTTATGGATCTATTCTTCCTGGTTATTATAGGAAAAGGAACTTGAACTTCTAAGTCTTTTGTAAATAGTAATTCAGTCTGTGTGTTACATTCTGAACAGTTAAAGTTTTGATTACCATGACTAGTAAGTTTCATAGATTTTTTTTCCCTATTGACTTTTCCTTATGTTCTCTAAGTAAAACCTGCTTGTGAAGGCCAACATAATTTGTGAGTGGTCTCAGATTATGCACTATGAAATGACTAAACATATCTATAATTGAGAGTAGGGAATGGATTATTACTAATCTTTTTAATTTCCCTATTTGCTTAGTTTGGCATTTGTATACTATAATTGTTAGACTTAATAAAGTTATCAGTCATTATTTATTGAAAAATCTTAATCTAGAAAACTAGAGAAGATAATATAACATAATAAGATAATAAAATATATTCATTTTATTTATTTATTTAGTTATTTATTTAGTGACTAGATATTAACTTTTTCTACTATGATTTTAAAAATAGAGAAATGTAGATAAATTTGAAATCCCTATGCCCTATTTCCCAATTCTGTTCTCTTTCCTTCTTAGAGGTAACTACTATCATGAATCCATCTATGGTTTTGTTTTTATTATATATATAAAATGATGGTTATTTTACATATGATTTTATTTTTTCCTTATATAAAATAATACTGAATTTAACATCCAAATTTATTTTTACACTGTACATATTGCGTTCTCGATCTATGTTAAAACATGGGAGATTTGTCTCATTTCAGCTGATGAATGGTTTTTATCAGATGACTATTACCTATTTTACTTATCTGTTCCTCTACTGATAGACATTTGAATTATTCAGATTTCTTACTTCTACAAATTATGTGACCTTGAGTGCCTTGATAAATTTTTTGGCATACAGTAGGAGATTTGGCATGCACTAGTGAGATTGCTGAACCTTATGATGCCCCCGTGTACCTGTTCTTGATATTGCCTGAGGGCTTTCCATAGTGTTTGTACGGCTGTGTACTGCCTCTGGGGCTGAGAACTGGTTTTGGTCTCCACATCCTTGCCAAAAATTAATAATGCTTGCAGATGAAATAGCATCTTATTTTTGTTTAATTTGTATTTTGTTGATTACTAGTAAGTTTGAGCATTTTTTAATCTGTTTATTGCATATTAGTGTTTCTTAATGAATGCCTACAATATATATCAAGCACTGTTCTAGAGTAGTATTAAGCATATAGTGGTGGACATGACAAATTCTTTTTCTCATGAAGCTTAATCCTCTTTGGAGATCTGCAGTAAAAAAGTAAAATATATAAGAAGTAAGTAAAGTGGTGATGAGTGCCTGGGAGAAAGATAAAGCAGAGAAGGATGACAGAGAGCTAGGGGTGGTGTGGATGGGGATGGGGAAGTGGCACTGTTTTAGATTGGGTGGTGAGAGAAAGGCACAGCAATAATGGGACATTTGAACAAAGTGCCCATAAAGGCACAAGTCGTAAGTCATAATATGGCTGCCTGAGAGAGAAGTATTCTAGGCATGTATAATTGTTAGTAAAAAGGATCTGTGACAGGAGTGTGCCTAGATGATTTGAAGCCTCCCAAGAAGGCAGTGTGGCTGGAGTACAGTGGTCAAGGGCAAAATAGTAGAAGACTGAGTCAGAAGATGTTAGGGATGGGGGCAGGGGTGGGGTGGGGGGTGGAGGGCTTGAAGACAGCTACCAATGCTGCTTTTAAACTGAGTGGAATGAAAAGTCACTGGAGGACTGGAGCAAATGCTTTGAGCAGCTGGGTGCTATGTTATGTGGTTATTGTACTAATCCAGGTAAGACAGAATTGTGATAGCTGTAGAAATGATGAGAAGTGGTCAGATTCTGGACAGATTTTGAAGAGCGAGCTGACAGGATCTGCTGAAGGATTTGATGTGGGGTATGGAAAAAGATAGGAGCTATAAATGACTACAGGATTGGGAAGTAGAGGCCTCTGCTCCAGCAGCGGCCTAGAGAGCAACAGCGAGCACATCGCTCAGCTTTCCCACTTGTTGCCACCTTCTGTGGAGCCTCCACCTCCTCTGCTACGCCCCCGGCTTCCTCCTTTCCAGGCTGCGGTTAACCCATAAGCCCACTGGGCTGCACAGTGGCAAACCCAGCATCATGATGAGTGATGATAAACCAGGTGATCACCTAGACTTATTCTGTATACCTCAACCATTATGCTGAGGAT
Source organism: Mustela putorius furo (assembly GCF_011764305.1). Taxonomy (NCBI): domain Eukaryota; kingdom Metazoa; phylum Chordata; class Mammalia; order Carnivora; family Mustelidae; genus Mustela; species Mustela putorius. The sequence continues at coordinate 327,830 of NW_025422039.1, read as the reverse complement.
TTGGAAAAGGTGTTTATTCCTCATGGAATTATGGACAGGACCGAGCAGCTTACTCAAGATGTGATGAAGACATGGGAGGCCGTCACATCGTAGACCTCTGTCTGCTCGAGGGAAGCTATAAATTCCTGCTGGGTGGTATCAAAGCACTGAACAGAAATTGTGATAGATCCATTCCTATTACTGTAGATTTCATCAGACTGAAGAGCTATTGTAATGACCAGTCAACAGGGCACATCAAAGTAAATGATGGAGATGATCTCTCAACTTTCTTTTTTTTTTTTTTTTTTAAGTAAACAAGTCAGACCATGATCAATGGCCCTTAGGAAGAGTTTGTTGAGTGAATTAGTATGTGGGGAAACATTTGTGTAGTTTTGCAAAGTGTAAAGAGTCTCGGGAAACAAAGCAATTCCTCACCATCTAATTTATCTCCTAGAATCCTTGCTCAGTCATATATGTGTTGAGTTTTTCTTATGCTTTGCTTTTCTTAAAACAGAATTAGGTAACTTACAAAGTGCATGAATCATTTTGATCTGTATTGACTGCCATTTTTGTTGCTCTCATAATAGTACTGATCTAGAAATAGATGTTTTAGCATTAGTACATAGGTAAGTCAGATCCCTCTGTATTCTAGTCATTGACTTTTCTGAAAAATTATCTTGAAAATTAAGGGATTTTAAAAATATTCCTTGAAATTTAGCAGTCTTAGATAATTGAGGAAATACACATAGCTTTACTACTCAGGGAAAAAATGGAATAACTACTAATTTGATTTTTATATTATAGTTCACTTTGTTTTTTCTAGAATTTTTAAGGAGAGGAGTTCTATGGTTGTTATCAAAAGCAAATTTAAGATTTTTAACCTTCCATACTTAAGGGTATTTAATCCTTCTAATGAATAAGATTTATAAAATATTTTGAAATGTTTCTTAAAATTTTTGTTCAGTTAATTGTCATTTATAAGAAAATTGTCCAAAATTACTCAGAATTCTTCAGGTCTTTATTTCCCAGAACCATATCCCTATTTTTCTACTTCACATGAAGCAGTGGCCACTTCTGAAGATACTCCTTGTCTGTTATAGGAAATATTTTATATACTTAATTTATTCTAATTTATAAATGACTATTTAAAATATTTTAACCCAAATCTCTGTGTGTGTGTGTGTGTTTTGTTTTTTTTTGTTTGTTTGTTTTTAAAGGAGAATCATTCTACACATGGCTGGAAGGTAAACTTAAATGTCTACATTTTAAATTTATTGGATTCTTGTTAAAAATGTATGGATTAATTTAATATATTTTGTAATTTCAGGATTCATTACCTAGACAACTAATTGTAGCAGAGCTTGAAAGAGAATAATACATTTTAAGTTACGGTATTTTAGGATACAGTGGCTTAAAATTTTGAGGCTGTTGCTCAGCCAAGAATCATCAGCATTAGGGAAATACACAGGACAGATACTGTCCTCAGGTTTTTGTAACCGGCTTCTCAGTGTTATTTTGATTCTGTATGAAAATTAATTCTGTATATACCACTCATCCACACTGCTTTATAGTAACCATTATGCAAACCTACTTTGTAAACAGAGGCATCTTATATTATATATAGTATATTATATAATATATATTATATATAACTCATATATATATCACATATATCATATATATGATATGTATATTATATATAACTTATATACATAACTTGTATATATCTTTATTTATGATATATTATATATATAACTTATATACATAACATATATATCTTCCTTCCAAAAAGAAGGCCTCTTTTATAATATAATATATATATAACTTATATACATAACTTATATATAACATATATATCTTATATATATCATATATATATCTTATTTATACATTTATATATAATTTATGTATTTTATATAATTATTTATATAATTTATATATATATATATATATATATATATATATGAAATTGAGGGAAAGTAAATTAGGTTTCAGCAGATTTTAAACAATGTTTACACATGTTAATATAGCCTAAACTTGTCTAATTAAAGGATAAAGCAATATAGATCCCAGTAGATACTTTGAATTCTTATGTTTTCTAGTGTTGAAAATACGAATGCTATTAATGGAAAGCTGAAACATTCTAGGATTTTAATAGCTTTGTTAAAAAACTGGATTTATGATGCTTTTTAAAAATTTACCAAATTGCCATTCATTTATGAAAATAAAAATTTAAAAATATTAATGAAAGATAAGCAAGTTGAATGGAGATCATAAGCTTATAGGAACTCTACAGGGTAAAACTAAGTACTTAATTCTATTGTATGTTTGCTAATTGGTGATGTCAACTTGTGAACATAATTTCTCTTTGTTTTTAATGAAGTGTCTACATATATTGGCCATTTTTAAGGTGAATGTTTTTTATATGCCACTAATACTAGCAGTGGTATTGATAAATGGCCCATGGGGAAGATGATTCTTGACTTTGTTCATTAGCTGTCTTGTAAAGACACAAATTGTGAGATGTAGTATTTAGGTTAAAAGAGGTGGTAAGGGATTCTGAATATTGATAGTGGAAGATGGAAGTGAAATGTATGGGCAATAATGAATTCTAGGGTATTCTGTATTAACCTCTTTTGTGCTATCCTACTGATAAGAACCCCTGAATATTGATATATGGTTTCAGAGAATACTCTTATTTTTATAGGTGACTGACTCAACTTTTCTGAGATTGTTTCCTCATCTGGGCCATGAAACTGACAATTGCCAACCATCTTACTTACACAGTGTCCAAATGTCATATAATCTTATTATTGTAAATCTAGCCCTTTTGTGAGAGAAAAAATTATAATCAATGTTTTATAAATCACTTGATGAAGGTAAATTTGAATGAAATTAAATCCAAAAGAAAGAGACCCACTCTCTAAATTGGATAGTTGAGCTTGCTCTGTATTGTTAGAAATAGAAGCTGATATAAAGAACTTCTGAAACTCAACACCTGAAAAACAAAGAATCAAGTCAGAAAATGGGCAGAAGACATCAAAAGACACTTCTCCAAAGAAGACATACAGATGGCTAACAGACACATGAAAAAATATTCAATATCATTAGCCGTCAGGGAAATTCAAATCAAAATCGTACTGAGATCCCACCATGCACCAGATAGAATGGCAAAAATTAACAAGGCAGGAAAAAACAAATGTTGGAGAGGGTGTGGAGAAAGGGGAACCCTCTTCCACTGTTGGTGGGAATGCAAGTTGGTGCAGTCACTTTGGCAAATAGTATGGAGGTTCCTCAAAAAGTTAAAAATAGAGCCACCCTTTGACCCAGAAATTGCACTACTGGGTGTTTACACCAAAGACACAGATGTAGTGCAAAGAAGGGGCACATGGACCCCAATGTTCATACAGCAGTGTCCATAATAGCCAAAACTGTAGAAGGAGCCAAGATGCCCTTCAACAGATGAATGGATAAAGATGATATGGTTCATATAAACAAAGGAATATTACTCAGCCATCAGAAAGGATGAGCATTTGCATCAATATGGATGGAACTGGAGGAGATTATACCAAGTAAAACAAGTCAGACAGAGAAAGACAATTTTATGTGGTTTCACACATCTGTAGAACATAAGGAATAGCACGGAGGACATTAGGGGAAGGGAGGGAAAACTGAAGGGGGCAGGAATCAGAGGAGGAGATGAGATATTATGGACTCTGGGAAATGATCTGAGGGTTTCAGAGGAGGAGGGTAGAGATTTGGGTGCCCTCCTGATGGGTGATAGGAGGGTGTGTGTTGTGACGAGCACTGAGTGTTACTCAAACAATGGATCATGGAACACTACATCAGAAACCAGTGATGTATTATATGGTGACTAACAAACATAATAACAAAATAATATTAGTCAGGAAAAGAAAGAAATAGAAGCTGGTAAATTTTTACTTTGTAAATCAGTCCTTGCAGATGTTACTTAACACTCATCCAGGAATTTCAACCAGTAAACAATGTACATTGACTGTTATATCTGAGCAGAATCGTATCAGATGGAGTGAAGGAGTATGAGGGAAAATTATTTTACGTAGCCTTACCGTGTTGCCTACTGCGTTATTTAACACTTCCGTCAGGACTTCTGTGGTTGGAACTGCATCATGCAGGGAAAAGCCGTCCAGCATTTTCCTGCCAACTGTATTGTGGGTCTTATTTGTACACTCAATTGGCACATGTGTTATTTTTACCATTTTGCTTGAAGTTACCAAATTTTCAGTTTACCGAAGTATCTTTCTACTCCTCACTCTCACTTATCCATCCCCATTTCAAGTACAGAGCTTTGAGGGCTTTACCAAGGAGAATGGCCTCCTGGTTTACGCTCTTATTCTAAGCATATGAATCTTCACAAGCTTTACTTTGTCTGTTTTTCCTTCTCAGGTCATCTTAGGTGTAAGCACTACTGAGAAAGGTAGGTTAGAAGGAAGAGAAAGTGAACTTCAGATTTGATCATTTTGATGTTTGGTAACAGATTTGACTGAAAGTTTTACTAGAAGAAAAGTCAGTAACTAATGTTTTATCTAACTTGTTCATGATGGTTGTATACCTTGCTACCCTGAACATTCAAAATTGCCCATATACTTCTATTTTATTTTAAAGATTTTATTTATTTATTTGGCAGAGAGAGATCACAAGTAGGCAGAGAGGCTGGCAAAGAGAAAGGAGGAAGCAGGCTCCCTGTTGAGCAGAGCCTGATGTGGGGCTCCATCCCAGGACCTTGGGACCATGACCTGAGCCAAAGGCAGAAGCTTTAACCCACTGAGCCACCCAGGCACCCCTTCCCATATACTTTTAAAAGAAGCTGAAAAAAAGAACTTAATTTTTACTTTTTGGTCCCCATTTGTAAAGATGGGAATATTCTAGCAAGAATTCTTAATTAGAGAATGAAATCTCAAAAGAATTATTTTTTCCTGTGAGAAAATACTTGCTTTAGAGACATATAGGGTAGAACATAGAGTAAATTGAAGATCAAAAAGATCTTGGGAAAAAATGCAAAGTAAGCCACATATATACTCTTACATTTCAAAAATCCCTCAGCTTATAAATGAGGCTATTTCTTAGTTCCTTCCCACTATTGAAACCCATTTTCCTCAGGAGTAGTTTAAAAAAATGACATAAGCCAAAAAATGCTTTTGGATGGTAAGGGAAGGAAAGAGCCAATTGCTTTGAATTTAGTGGATTCTTAAAACTTAGGTCTTTGCATTTTTCTTTATTTAAAAAAATTATCTATAAAGAACTGTTTCTAGAATTTTTTTCTCTTTTATTATGGTAAAATATATATAATGTTAAATTTACGATCTTAACCATCTTAAATTTAGTGGTGTTAAGTATATTTACAATGCATATTACTCTTTTTTTTATTTTATTTTATTTTATTTTATTTTATTTTATTTTTTTAATTTTTTATTTTTTATAAACATATATTTTTATCCCCAGGGGTACAGGTCTGTGAATCACCAGGTTTACACACTTCACAGTACTCACCAAATCACATACCCTCCCCAATGTCCATAATCCCACCCCCTTCTCCCAAACCCCCTCCCCCCGGCAACCCTCAGTTTGTTGTGAGATTAAGAGTCACTTATGGTTTGTCTCCCTCCCAATCCCATCTTGTTTCATTTATTCTTCTACCCACTTAAGCCTCCATGTTGCATCACCACTTCCTCATATCAGGGAGATCATATGATAGTTGTCTTTCTCCGCTTGACTTATTTCGCTAAGCATGATATGCTCTAGTTCCATCCATGTTGTTGCAAATGGCAAGATTTCATTTCTTTTGATGGCTGCATAGTATTCCATTGTGTATATATACCACATCTTCTTGATCCATTCATCTGTTGATGGACATCTAGGTTCTTTCCATAGTTTGGCTATTGTGGACATTGCTGATATAAACATTCGGGTGCATGTGTCCCTTTGGATCACTACATTTGTATCTTTAGGGTAAATACCCAATAGTGCAATTGCTGGGTCATAGGGCAGTTCTATTTTCAACATTTTGAGGAACCTCCATGCTGTTTTCCAGAGTGGCTGCACCAGCTTGCATTCCCACCAACAGTGTAGGAGGGTTCCCCTTTCTCCACATCCTCGCCAGCATCTGTCATTTCCTGACTTGTTGATTTTAGCCATTCTGACTGGTGTGAGGTGATATCTCATTGTGGTTTTGATTTGTATTTCCCTGATGCCGTGCCGAGTGATATGGAGCACTTTTTCATGTGTCTGTTGGCCATCTGGATGTCTTCTTTGCAGAAATGTCTGTTCATGTCTTCTGCCCATTTCTTGATTGGATTATTTGTTCTTTGGGTGTTGAGTTTGCTAAGTTCTTTATAGATTCTGGACACTAGTCCTTTATCTGATATGTCGTTTGCAAATATCTTCTCCCATTCTGTCAGTTGTCTTTTGATTTTGTTAACTGTTTCCTTTGCTATGCAAAAGCTTTTGATCTTGATGAAATCCCAATAGTTCATTTTTGCCCTTGCTTCCCTTGCCTTTTGCGTTGTTCCTAGGAAGATGTTGCTGCGGCAGAGGACGAAGAGGTTGCTGCCCGTGTTCTCCTCAAGGATTTTGATGGATTCCTTTCGTACATTGAGGTCCTTCATCCATTTTGAGTCTATTTTTGTGTGTGGTGTAAGGAAATGGTCCAATTTCATTTTTCTGCATGTGGCTGTCCAATTTTCCCAGCACCATTTATTGAAAAGGCTGTCTTTTTTCCATTGGACATTCTTTCCTGCTTTGTCGAAGATTAGTTGACCATAGATTTGAGGGTCTATTTCTGGGCTCTCTATTCTGTTCCATTGATCTATATATCTGTTTTTGTGCCAGTACCATGCTGTCTTGATGATGACAGCTTTCCTAGAAACATATAAACTACCACAACTGACAGGAAGAAATAGAAAGCCTGAACAGACCCATAACCAGTAAGGAGATTGAAACAGTCATTAAAAATCTCCAAACAAACAAAAGCCCAGGGACAGACGGCTTCCCGGGGGAATTCTACCAAACATTTAAAGAAGAACTAATTCCTATTCTCCTGAAACTGTTCCAAAAAATAGAAATGGAAGGAAAACTTCCAAACTCATTTTATGAGGCCAGCATCACCTTGATCCCAAAACCAGACAAGGATCCCACCAAAAAAGAGAGCTATAGACCGATATCCTTGATGAACACAGATGCGAAAATACTCAACAAAATACTAGCCAATAGGATTCAACAGTACATTAAAAGGATTATTCACCACGACCAAGTGGGATTTATTCCAGGGCTGCAAGGTTGGTTCAACATCCGCAAATCAGTCAATGTGATACAACACATCAATAAAAGAAAGAACAAGAACCATATGATACTCTCAATAGATGCTGAAAAAGCATTTGACAAAGTACAACATCCCTTCCTGATCAAAACTCTTCAAAGTGTAGGGATAGAGGGCACATACCTCAATATCATCAAAGCCATCTATGAAAAACCCACCGCAAATATCATTCTCAATGGAGAAAAACTGAAAGCTTTTCCGCTAAGGTCAGGAACACGGCAGGGATGTCCATTATCACCACTGCTATTCAACATCGTACTAGAGGTCCTAGCCTCAGCAATCAGACAACAAAAGGAAATTAAAGGCATCCAAATCGGCAAAGAAGAAGTCAAATTATCACTCTTCGCAGATGATATGATACTATATGTGGAAAACCCAAAAGACTGCACTCCAAAACTGCTAGAACTTATACAGGAATTCAGTAAAGTGTCAGGATATAAAATCAATGCACAGAAATCAGGTGCATTTCTCTACACCAACAGCAAGACAGAAGAAAGAGATCTTAAGGAGTCAATCCCATTTACAATTGCATCCAAAACCATAAGATACCTAGGAATAAACCTAACCAAAGAGACACAGAATCTATACTCAGAAAACTATAAAGTACTCATGAAAGAAATTGAGGAAGACACAAAGAAATGGAAAAATGTTCCATGCTCCTGGATTGGAAGAATAAATATTGTGAAAATGTCTATGCTACCTAAAGCAATCTACACATTTAATGCAATTCCTATCAAAGTACCATCCATCTTTTTCAAAGAAATGGAACAAATAATTCTAAAATTTATATGGAACCAGAAAAGACCTCGAATAGCCAAAGGGATATTGAAAAAGAAAGCCAACGTTGGTGGCATCACAATTCCGGACTTCAGGCATATTACTCTTATAATAAGAAAAAATCTTTTAAAATTGAGGCAGAGGTAGGATAGGAGAGTGGAATTATCTTGACCTCCATTTGAGCAGAAGGCTTAAGAAATCTACATAAAAGAATTTTCCATCATATTCCATCACTCCATCTGATATGGTTCTGTTCACATGGTAGATAGTTAGCATATATTGTTTATTAGTTAAAGTTCCTAGATGACTCTTCTCCAAGTTTGAGCTCCTTGCAAGTGGACCATACAGTTACATAGACCTGGAGAATTCTAGGACAGAGGATTAGTAAGACACAGTAAAGAATCTGGAGGAAGAGGAAAAATGGAATGCAGTCTCTACTTCCACCACGATCCAGTAGATTCACAGAAAGAACATCTCTAGGGACGGGAATGGGAGAAACAGCCATTGTTAAGCCAAAGCAGTGACTTTGAATTACATTTGCTTTAGTTTAGCCAAACCCATGAAAAATCTGTGTTCTTGCCTTCTAGGTAGCGTGGGAGCTTGCCAGGTACATCCATAGTGCTTTGACCTCCAGAGCCCCACATTTTCTGCCTTATTCTGCATTAAGTAATCATAGTCATAACTCCATTCTAAAGTCAGAATCTTATTTTATCTTATAGGGAGAGCATCTTGATCAGATAATTTTATATTATTCCTTGATTATTTTTAATGTCCTTGAACCTTAACTTTAAAAATAAGCGTGTGTACTGAATCTTCTTGATTCAGTATTTCTGTTATCTAAATGGATGTGATTTCTTTTTCAATATTTTTCATAATAGGTTTGTGCCTGGAGAAGAGAGTCTTCTATAAACTCATATCTGGACTTCATGCTAGTATCAATTTACATCTGTGTGCAAATTATCATTTTGGGATGTAATCACGTTTTTATCTACAAACCTTGCCTTCCATTAGTGTAAAAATTCTTGGAGGGGTTATATATATTCTCTAGAGAAAAAAAATCCTATTTATTAAAGCTGTATTTTGTATTTCATTTTCTCTTTAGAAACCTGGGGTAAACTTAGCTGGGGACCTAATATGAAGGAATTTAAACGCTGCTTTGACCCTGTGGAAACTAAGGGAGAAGGTCCAAGAAGGCTTAAGAATCTATACTTCTTATACTTAATTGAGCTTCGTGCTTAATCAAAGGTGGCCCTGTATTTTGAACGCTCAATTGTAGATCTTTACACTGGAAATGTAGAAGAAGATGCTGACACAAAAATGCTTCTACTGAATATCTTCCAAGATACAAAGTAAGAATTGGGTATCCGTGATCTGAAATTCTGCACTCGGAATAGAAATGAGGTAATGCTTGAAATAAAACCGAAACTGACTCCGGAAAGTTAGGAAGAGGGAAAATTAGAACTTAGAAGGATCATGGTTAGTAGACCAGGAGAACAGCCTAGTCACACTTCAGAGTCAGCTCTATTTTCAAACAGAACTTTGAGTTTTATGTAGTATCAAAGTTTAATGCTATTTTATTTTATCTTGAAGATTTATTTATCTTAGAACAAGTGAGGGGAAGGGATGTCAGCAGATGAGAGAGAAAGAGAAAGAAAGAGAATCTTAAGCAGACTCTAGGCAGATTGTAGAGCCTGACTTGGGACTCAATCCCACAACCCTTAGATCATGACCTGAGCCAAAACCAAGAACAGGATTCTTAACTGACTGTGCCATCCAGGTGCCCCAAAGCTTAATGTGATTTTAATGGGGTTTTTTTAAACCAATTTTTAAAAATTTAACTTTTTCTTTCATGTTCCCAGATTTATTGTTTATGCAGCACACCCAGTGCTCCATGCAGTACATGCCCTCCGTAATACCCACCATCAGGATCACCCAACTACCACCACCCTCCTCTCCAAAACCCTCAGTTGCTGTTTAAATTCAGATGATGCTATCCACATGAAAGTATATACCTAAGAGAACATTAGCTTTACCTTCTAGAATATACCTCTTCTTAAAAAATGCTCTCTATAGAGTTTCAGTTCACTGGTTGTTAAAATGAGCATGAACCAAAGTTGGATTAAGAAGTGTCTGAGAGGTTTGAAATGGCAGGGGGGTGGGAGGTTGGGGTATGAGGGGGTGGGTATTATAGAGGGCACGGATTGCATGGAGCACTGGGTGTGGTGGAAAAAATAATGAATACTGTTTTTATGAAAATAAATTAAATAAATAAATAGATAAATAAATAAATAAATAAATAAATAAATAAAAGAAGTGTTTAGAGATGCCTGGGTGGCTCAGTTGGTTAGGCATCTGCCTTCGGCTCTGGTCCCAATGCTGGGTCCTTGGGTCCTGGGGATTGAGTCTGGCATCGGGCTCCCTTCTTGGCAGGAGAGTCTGCCTCTCCCTCTCCCTCTGCCCCTCCCCCATTCTGGTGTACTTGCTCTCTTTCTCTCTCAAATAAATAAAACCTTTTTAAAAAAGTGTTCAAATTATGCATTAAAACTTAAAACATCTTTTTAACAGAGTGTTGCACATTTTTCACATAAATTGCTCTTAAGTTCAATTTTTGATGATTTTTATCATGTAATTTCTTTAAAACATTACAGTCTTATAAATTACAAAGCCATCTTATGTTGATTTACTCTTTTTTTGAGTAGTTTACATGTGACCTGTGTGCCACCTTCCTGTGTTATTAAACTTTACCCACAAGTAAATTACAAATTGTAAATATTTGTGGGGATAGAAAATTATGCCAGAGCTCTACTATATAGTACGTGAATTTTTCGCCTGTAACTTCTAGTGTTGTCATTTCATCACGCCCTTTCCCATGCACTTTGACGAGAAATCCATGTTTGCAGGTGACCAAAAGGGGCCCAAGTCATTAAAGGTAAAATGTTCTTGATTGGAGGACGGGGTTGGGGAGGGGAGAGCAGTTGACTGGCTGTGTTTTAATCCCTTACATCCAAACACTTCTTGCCCAGCCCTGCACCTCGTTGAAGTTGGTCTGACTGGGTTTTATTATAAATGGCACAGAAAGCCCCTTCTCCAGACTTTGCAATTCCTTTTGCCTTTCTAAGAAAGTTTGACCGCCTCTTAGTGAAGCTTCTGTTGTTAACTGACCAGTGAATATGGCAACTTTGTAAAGGTTTTTTTAAAGGGTGTTTTGATTTTAAAAACCATGACTGTTCACCACTTTGAAGGCAATAAACAGTATTTTCCTAAAGTTTATTTTATGGAATATTTTATGGGATGTTCAAGTTTCTGGAACTATTATGCTTTTGTCTTTATAGACTCTAACATAAAAGGCAAAAATTACCTGTTACCCTGCGATATCAAAGGAGAATGTATTTTAGGAACATTTTCAAATTTCATGTTGGGAGCTCTTTGTTTTCATTCGCTTACAGCATATCAAGGAATACATTATAGCCTTAAAATGTTCATAAAAGTATTTGAAATTGAATGGCAAATAGTCTTCTGTTTGCAGCTCCAAGGTCTTATATATGTAATTCTGAAATCCAGAAAACTCCAAAACTTGAAACATTTTTCTTATGTTTGGTGCCAATTAATTTGCTGGCAAAACCTGTACTGACAAAAGGCTATTTATAGTGCTTTTTAAAAAAAATTCTGCTTTGTTTGATTATTGTGTTTTGCTACAGAACCATTAATGTATATGATTGCTAGGTGTTGCTACACACTCTGGTGGGGTGTTTCATAAGTAATGCATGTACTATATTTCTAAAATTTGGAATTCTCAAACACATCTGGCCATGAGATATTTTAGATGCTCACTGATAAATGAGAACTGAGTGATCCTCCATTGGTAAGAGTCTCGTGGTGCTTCTTTGAAGTGAAGTAACTTAGTCACAACTGTATTTTGGTTTTGAAAAGTAGTTTTGTTTTATGATTAATTAGGGTATATTGCTATTGTGGTATTGACTATAACATTAATTTATTTTTGTAATGTTTCCTATTTTTTAAGTATTTATATAAGTAACTCTGGTTCTCTTTGTGGAGAAGGAAGATAGGAGTAAGAAAAGAACTAGCTGTCATCTATGAATTGCTGGAAATGGTGTTTTCTATTTTTCAAAGGTGTATAAAGGGGGACTTAAGTCATTTTTTTCCATTTCCTCCCCAAAACATGAATTACATGAGAATGAGGAGCAAAGGACTTCTCTGTTCTGTATATTGTCTTTTAGCCAGGGTCCTGTTTCTTTGGAACCTTTCATCAGAAAGCAGCCGGGCAGGGCTTCTGGTGGCCAGAGTTTTGGGCTGCTTTCCTCTAGCTTTTTGGAATAAAATGTTTACCTTGGTACAATAAGGTGAAATTTATTTTCTATGTTTATCACATGGAAAAGATGAAGAAACTCCTAGCTACTGTTAGCTTCAGATGAGACTGGCCTTAGAGTCCTAGAAACCATGCCCAGTTGTTCACAAGCAGAAGAATAGTACCCCCCACCCCCCCAACAGGAAGCAAGGATCCAGTCAGCAAACATCCCTGGAGAGGCCTCCTGGCAAATGCAGTGGACAGAGAGAACACACCCATCATAGAGCCCTGGGATCACAGGTGCTGATGCAGCCCCCGTTGCAAACAGTGTGTGGTCCTAAGGAAAAAGATGAAAAATGATCATTGGTCTAAGACTGACTTTCCAATTTGGACTCACATGAGCAATACATGAAAAATAAGTCAAGGGGGGTGAGAGGTTGGGGGAACCAGGTGGTGGGTATTAGAGAGGGCACGGATTGCATGGAGCACTGTGTGTGGTGCAAAAACAATGAATACTGTTACACTGAAAAGAAATAAAAAATTAAAAAAAGAAAGGAAAAATAAGTCAAACATGGTACAGATATGTTTACCACTGGCTGTATGCAGATATCAAATGGGGGCAGCAGTAAAGTTCCTTAAAAGTAAAAACCATGAATCACTTACTTTTGTTTTTCTCATCATGCCTTTGTTGGTGCTTTGCACAGAGTAGCATCTCAATAAAAAGTTTGTTCAATCAGCATGTAGAATAAATGTTATGAATTTCCGTGGCTAGTTGTTTTAGTGCCATGTTATGCCATGCAAATCCAATCATTTTTCGTCTTGACTGTTGAAAAACACAAGACATTCATTAGTCTTCAGAGCTTTTATTTCTTGTAAATCATACAACTGCAGTTTAATTTATAAAGCTCTAATGAGAATAAAAATATTTTCTGCATGTTAGGAGGAATTCCACTTACATTTCAAGAATATCTCCCAATTAATGGACTGTGTTGGATGCGACAAATGCAGATTATGGGGAAAATTGCAGGTTTGTGTTTTGTTTTCTGTTTTAAAACTATTATTAACCTTAAATATTCCTGCTGGGAACTTGCAAGTTTTTATTATAATACCCTCACTGTTCGTTGAAAAAGAAGATCTGAAGTATGGCATTTCTGATTTATTGATGTAAAAGCTGATTATATTAAATCTGTATTGTATGTGTAAGAATGTTTTCCCTATTCTGTGCTAATGATTCTGGCTTTATTGTATCTGTTTCTATTGGTACAGTCTTGAGATTCATTTCTGAAGTTGTTGGTTATAAATAGAATATTAGTATTTTGTAGACCCATATAAAAATAAAATATAAAAAGGCTTAATTATCAGGCTTCCATCACTGAATTTATTTTAGTGATCAAAAGAAGACCATCTAGTCACAAAGAAAGTTGTGCCAAGAAGGCCCCTTTCTCTCTATATGTATTCAGTGTAAAAAGGATTGTTTGATATTTTGCCTTACTTTCTCACAAAGATGATAAGTCAGAAAAATCAGGAGACAGAATTATTTTAATTATTTTAATACATCTTCTCTAGCTCTAATAATTGGTAAATTTTTAAGTGTAGTTATCACTAATAATTTCTAAGTTTTGAATTGCTAGGAGCTGTCAAGAATGCTTTCAAGGTTACATATTAAATATTGTAATTCTAATGTGATATTTTCTAGGGTAAGAAAAGGCATTTTAGTAATTTATGTCCAACAAATGTTGAACTCTTCAGGTTCCTTAACAGTTAAGATAAATTTATCATGCATAAGTATGAGGAGGTGGAAACTGTATTATGCAGTTTAACATTTTGGTGAGAAGTTCAGTTCACGCGAATTTCATGACTCTCATCACAGCGGCTGCATATTCCTTTCAGCTTTTATAGTAATTATTAGATTAATTGTTATGTCTATCTATTTTCTTTAGACTCAGCGTTTAGGAACTGCCCTGAAGATACTATTCTCTGAAAAAGAAATCCAAAAGCTTCCAGAATACAGCCCATCTAAAGCTTCCAATTCACTTGACAGGAAATAGTTGCTATTTTAAAAGCTTTTGGAAGGTAAGAATGGTTTTCACAGTGAGGACTTGCTGGGTTTTGCTGGTTTCAGCAAACTTCAAAGATCATCTTCTCTGCTAAAGTAGTTTTTTTTTTTTTTTTTGCTTTATTTGGTCGACAAAGAGAAAGAGTTATCTACTGTATCCGCACTCACAAGCCAGGGTCTCAGCAGGTCATGGGAAAAATTTAGTGTGAGATAGGCAGTGTTTCTGATAACCTTCTCAATTTTGTGGGGAAAATAACTTCATATTCAGCTGGTTATAGCTTGGTCAAGTGCAATAACAGTTCAGGAAAGGAAAACTTAAGGTTGAGATTGTGATGAAAGAAATGAAAGAAGAGGAGATGAAACCTCATTGCCTTTTTTTTTTTTTTTGAAGATTTTATCTATTTGAGAGACAGAGCAGATGCACACAGGAGCAGGGGTTAGGGCCAGATGAGAAGGGAGAGAGAGAATCTCAAGGAGATTCCATCCAGCCCATCTCAGGGCTCAATTGCATGACCCTAAGATCATCATTGCCTGAGCTGAAACCAGGGCTTGGAAGCTTAACACACTGAGCCACCCAGTGTGCACACACTGCTCTTTATTTTTTAAGCTGAGAAGGCATTTTCCCTCTGTTCATTCTTAACCCCATTTTCCCCTGCATAGACCTATAGTTTACTTTTGGTTTATGCCACACATGGTTTCAAATAATATGAATTTGCCTGCAGAGATATATATGGTACCAACTAACTGAGGAATATAGAACAGAGAAAAGAATCCGAGAAAAATAAGAGAAAACTGTGCTGCCTGGGAAATAAAAAGTCAAGGAAGAATTATTTTTGTTTTTGTTTTTTTTAAAGGCTAGGGAGCCAAGAGATTCTTTCTTTCTTTCTATTTTTGTTTTTTTTTTTTTTTTTTTAAAGATTTTATTTATTTATCTGACAGGCAGAGATCACAAGTAGGCAGAGAGGCAGGCAGAGAGAGAGGAGGAAGCAAGCTCCCTGCTGAGCAGAGAGCCCATTGTGGGGCTCCATCCCAGGAACCTAAGACCATGACCTGAGCTGAAAGCAGAGGCTTTAACCCACTGAGCCACCCAGGCGCCCCATTTCTTATGTTTTCTTAACAAGCATTTGTGAGCTAAAAGTGGCAGTGAAGTGAAAAATAAATTGTTCCTTCGCCATTGTGTATTTCTCCTGTGGTTGCCATGTATTTACAACTGGCTGTGTGGGTTGGGATTTCAAACATCAGCTAGACGTAGGGTGTCCATCAGTAATTAGTACTTCGTGAAGAATTTCATTCACTCACTCATGAGGCCTGTAAATAAGATAAAACAGGAGGAATTGAATTAAATTTAGAGTATTTAAATGAAATTTAAGTGAAAAATATTTTCAACAATTTACACATTTTAAATTCAAGGAAGATTAAATTGAGAGTTTGACTTCTTCATTACCAATTTGGATACCTTTTATTTCTCTTTGATGTCTGATTGCTGTTGCTAGGACTTCTAATACTATGTTGAACAAGAGTGGTGAAAGTGGGCATCCTGTCTTGTTCCTGATCTCAACGAGAACGCTGCAAGCTTTTTCCCATTGAGGATGATATTTGCTGTGGGTCTTTCATAGATAGATTTCATGAGGTTCAGGAATGTTCCCTCTATCCCTAGACTTTGAAGCGTTTTAATCAGGAGCGGATGCTGGATTTTGTAAAATGCTTTTTCTGCATCAATTGAGAGGACCAGTGGTTCTTCTCTCTTCTCATATTAATTGGTTGTATCACATTGATTGATTTGCGAATGTTGAACCATCCTTGTAGCCCAGGGATGAATCCCACCTGATCATGGTAGATAATCTTTTTAATGTGCTGTTGGATCCTGTTGGCTAGGATCTTGTTGAGAATCTTAGCATCCATATTCATCAGTGATATTGGTCTAAAATTCTCTTTTTTGGTAGGGTCTTTGCCTGGTTTGGGGATCAGGGTAATGCTGGCTTCAGAGAAAGAGTCTGGAAGTGTTTCTTCCGCTTCAATTTCTGAAAAAGCTTCAGGAGAATAGGTGTTATTTCTTCTTTGAATGATTGGTAGAATTCCCCAGGGAATCCATCAGGTCCTGGGCTCTTGTTTTTTGGAGGTTTTTGATCACTGCTTCAATCTCGTTACTAGATATGAGTCTGTTCAGGTTGTCGATTTCTACCTGGTTCAATTTTGGTAGTTTATAGTTTTCCAGGAATGCATCCATTTCATCTAGGTTGCTAAGCTTATTGGCATATAACAGTTGATAATAACTTCTGATAATTGTTTCTACTTCCTTGGTGTTCATTGTGATCTCTCCTTTTTCATTCATAATTTTATGAATTTGGGTTTTCTCTCTTCGTTTGGATTACTGTGGCCAATGGTTTATCAATCTTATTGATTCTTTCAAAAAAACAGCTTCTAGTTTCATTGATACGTTCTACTTTATCTCTGGTTTCTACCTCATTGATCTCAGCTCTAATCTTGATGATTTGCCTTCTTATGTGTGTAGTTGGTTTGATTTGTTGTTGATTCTCCAGTTCTTCAAGGTGTAGAGACAGCTGGTGTATTCTGGATTTTTCAATTTTTTTGAGGGAGGCTTGGATGGCTATGTATTTCCCCCTTAGGACCGCCTTTGATGTATCCCATAGGTTTTGGACAGAAGTGTTTTAATTCTCATTGGTTTCCATGAATTGTTTCAGTTCTTCTTTGATCTCCTGGTTGCTCCAAGCATTCTTAACCTAGGTGTTCTTTAGCTTCCAGGTGTTTGCGTTCCTTCTGACCTTTTCCTTGTGACTGAGCTCCAGTTTCAAAGCATTGTGATCTGAGAATATGCAGGGAATAATCTCAGTTAGATTGCCAATGAGGAGGTCAAACTCTCTCTCTTCACAAATGACATGATTCTTTATATGGAAAACCCAAAAGACTCCACCCCCAAAGAACTAGAACTCATACAGCAATTCAGCAACGTGGCAGGATACAAAGTCAATGTGCAGAAATCAGTGGCTTTCTTATCCACTAACAATGAAAATACAGAAAGGGAAATTAGAGAATCAAATCCATTTACTATAGCACCAAGAACCATAAGATACATGGGAATAAACGTAACCAAAGAGGTAAAGGATCTGTACTCGAGGAACTACAGAACACTCATGAAAGAAATTGAAGAAGACACAAAAAGATGGAAGACCATTCCATGCTCTTGGATCGGAAGAATAAACATTGTTAAAATGTCTATACTGCCTAGAGCAATATATACTTTTAATGCCATTCTGATCAAAATTCCACCGGTATTCTTCAAAGCACTGGAGCAAATAATCCTAAAATTTGTATGGAATCAGAAGAGACCCCGAATCGCTAAGGAAATGTTGAAAAACAAAAATAAAGCTGGGGGCATCACAGTACCTGATTGCAAGCTTTATTACAAAGCTGTGAAAACCAAGACAGCATGGTACTGGCATAAAACAGACATATAGACTAGTGGAACAGAGTAGAGATCCCAGATATGGACCTACAACTCTATGGTCAATTAATCTTGGGCAAAACAGGAAAAAATATAGAGTGGAAAACAGACAGTCTTTTCAATAAATGGTGCTGGGAAAACTGGACAGCTATATGTAGAAGAATGAAACTCGACCATTCTCTTACACCGTACACAAAGATAAACTCAAAATGGATAAAAGACCTCAACATGAGACAGGAATCCATCAGAATACTAGAGGTGAAAATAGCCAGTAATCTCTTCGATATCAGCCACAGCAACTTCTTTCAGGATATGTCTCCAAAGGCAAAGGAAACAAAAGTGAAAATAAACTTCTGGGACTTCATCAAAATCAAAAGCTTCTGCACAGCAAAGGAAACAGTCAAAAATCAAAGAGGCAACTCATGGAAAGGGAGAAGATATTTGCAAATGACAGTACAGACAAAAGGTTGATATCCAGGATCTATAATGAACTGCTCATACCCAACACACACGAAACAGGCAAACATATCAAAAAATGGGAAGAAGATATGAACAGACACTTCTCCAATCAAGACATACAAATGGCTATCAGACACATGAAAAAATGTTCATCATCATTAGCCCTCAGGGAGATTCAAATTAAAACCACATTGAGATATCACCTTACACCAGTTAGAATGGCCAAAATTAACAAAACAGGAAAAAACATGTGTTGGAGAGGATGTGGAGAAAGGGGAACCCTCTTACACTGTTGGTGGGAATGCAAGTTGGTACAGCCTCTTTGGAGAACAGTGTGGAGATTCCTAAAGAAATTAAAAATAGAACTTTCCTACGACCCTGCCATTGCACTCCTGGGTATTTAACCCAAATATACAGATGTCGTGAAAAGAACGGCCATCTGTACCCCAGTGTTTATAGCAGCAATGGCCACGGTCACCAAACTATGGAAAGAACCAAGATGCCCTTCAACAGATGAATGGATAAGGAAGACGTGGTCCATATTATGGCACCATCAGAAAGGATGAATACCCAACTTTTGTAGCAACATGGACGGGACTGGAAGAGATTATGCTGAGTGAAATAAGTCAAGCAGAGAGAGTCAACTATCATATGGTTTCACTTATTTGTGGAGCATAACAAATATCATGGAGGACAAGGGGTGTTAGAGAGGAGAAGGGAGTTGGGGTAAATTGGAAGGGGAGGTGAATCATGAGAGACTATGGACTCTGAAAAACAATCTGAGGCGTTTGAAATGGCGGGGGTTGGGTGGGAGGTTGGGGTACCAGGTAGTGGGTATTATAGAGGGCATGGATTGCATGGAGCACTGGGTGTGGTGAAAAAATAATACTGTTTTTCTGAAAATAAATAAATTAATTAAAAAATAAATAAACAAAAATTAAATTAAGAAAAAAAAACTGATGTTGACTTCCTCAAATGTCTCTGAGTCTCAAAGAAAACATCCATAAAGGCAATTTCATCGGCTTCAGGTATCCATCTAGAGTCTGGTATTTCATTCTGCTGAAGTAAAGTGCAGAGAACTGGGCTCCAAGCCAGCCGTGCTGGAGTTGTGCAGGTCTGGGCCTGCTGTGGGCTGTCCACACAGGCTTGGGCAGGTTACTCCACTCTCCCGGCTGCCTTCCATGCACTGTTAAGTGAGGGCAATAGAAAGCCTTCTCCATGGAGGTGGAGTCAAGATGGCGGAGAAGTAGCAGGCTGAGACTACTTCAGCTGGCCAGAGATCAGCTAGATAGCTTATCTAAAGATTGCAAACACCTGAAAATCCATCGGCAGATCGAAGAGAAGAAGAACAGCAATTCTGGAAACAGAAAAACAACCACTTTCTGAAAGGTAGGACCGGCGGAGAAGTGAATCGAAAGCAACAGGAAGATAGACCACGGGGGGAGGGGCCGGCTCCCGGCAAGCGGCGGAGCAACAGAGCACAAAATCAGGACTTTTAAAAGTCTGTTCCAGTGAGGGACATCGCTCCAGAGTCTAAACCGGGGCGAAGCCGAGGCGGAGTCAGCATGGCCTCAGGTCCCGCAGGGTCACAGAAGGATCGGGAGTGTCTGAGTGTCGCAGAGCTTGCGGGTATTGGAACGGGAAAACCGGCTACAGAGACAGAGTCGACAGTAAGCTCACAGCTCGGGGTTACCTTGAACCTGTCACAGGCTCGGTGAGCTCGGAGCGCGGCCCGAGGTCAGGCAGATGGGAGTAACTGGCGCGGTTCTCTGAGCACGCACTGAGGAGTGCGGCCCTGGGCTCTCGGCTCCTCCAGGCCGGAGACCAGGAAGCCGCCATTTGTATTCCCGTCCTCCGGAAGTCTACAGAAAGCGCACAGGGAACAAAAGCTCCTGAAAGCAAACCCAAGCGGATACTCACCCCGGCCCCTGGTAAGGGCGGTGCAATTCCGCCTGGGGCAAAGACACTTGAGAATCACTACAACAGGCCCCTCCCCCAGAAGATCAACAAGAAATCCAGCTGAGACCAAGTTCACATACCAAGGAGTGCAGTTTCAATACCAAGGAGAGCAGCAGAATTCCAGAGGAGGAGAAAGCAAAGCATGGAATTCATGGCTTTTTCCTTGTGATTTTTTTTAGTCTTGCAGTTAATTTAATTTTTTTCTTTTTCATTTTTTGTTTTTTTTTCTCACCTTCTGGTAAAAAATTTTTTTTTAACTTTTACCTTTTTCTTTTTTAACGTTTTTTAACCAGTTTATCTAATATATATTTTTTCTTTTTTATATTTTTCTTATTTGTTTTCTTTTTTTTTAATTCTTTTCTTTTCTTTTTTTTTCTTTTTTCTTCTTGCTTCCTTTTTGAACCTCTTTTTAATCCGCTTTCTCCCCCCTCACGATTTGGGATCTCTTCTAATTTGGTTAAAGCATATTTTCCTAGGGTTGTTGCCACCCTTTTAGTATTTTCCTTGCTCCTTCATATACTCTTATCTGGACAAAATGACAAGACGGAAAAATTCAACACAAAAAAAAGAACAAGAGGCAGTACCGAAGGCTAGGGACCTAATTAATACAGACATTGGTAATATGTCAGATCTAGAGTTCAGAATGACAATTCTCAAGGTTCTAGCCAGGCTCAAAAAAGGCATGGAAGATATAAGAGAAACCCTCTCGAGAGATATAAAAGCCCTTTCTGGAGAAATAAAAGAACTAAAATCTAGCCAAGTTGAAATCAAAAAAGCTATTAATGAGGTGCAATAAAAAATGGAGGCTCTCACTGCTAGGATAAATGAGACAGAAGAAAGAATTAGTGATATAGAAGACCAAATGACAGTGAATAAAGAAGCTGAGCAAAAGAGCCACAAACAGCTACTGGACCACGAGGGGAGAATTCGAGAGATAAGTGACACCATAAGACGAAACAACATTAGAATAATTGGGATTCCAGAAGAAGAAGAAAGAGAGAGGGGAGCAGAAGGAATAATGGAGAGAATTATTGGGGAGAATTTCCCCAATATGGCAAAGGGAACGAGCATCAAAATTCAGGAGGTTCAGAGAATGCCCCTCAACATCAATAAGAATAGGCCCACACCCCGTCACCTAATAGTAAAATTTACAAGTCTCAGTGACAAAGAGAAAATCCTGAAAGCAGCCCTGGAAAAGAAGTCTGTAACATACAATGGTAAAAATATTAGATTGGCAGCTGACTTATCCACAGAGACCAGGCAGGCCAGAAAGAGCTGGCATGATATTTTCAGAGCACTAAACGAGAAAAACATGCAGCCAAGAATACTGTATCCAGCTAGGCTATCATTGAAAATAGAAGGAGAGATTAAAAGCTTCCAGGACAAACAAAAACTGAAAGAATTTGCAAACACCAAACCAGCTCTACAGGAAATATTGAAAGGGGTCCTCTAAGCAAAGAGAGAGCCTACAAGTGGTAGATCAGAAAGGAACAGAGACCATATACAGTAACAGTCACCTTACAGGCAATACAATGGCACTAAATTCATATCTCTCAATAGTTACCCTGAATGTTAATGGGCTAAATGCCCCTGTCAAAAGACACAGGCTATCAGAATGGATAAAAAAACAAAACCCACCTATATGTTGCCTCCAAGAAACTCATTTTAAGCCCGAAGACACCTCCAGACTTAAAGTGAGGGGGTGGAAAAGAATTTACCATGCAAATGGACATCAGAAGAAAGCAAGAGTGGCAATCCTTATATCAGATCAATTAGATTTTAAGCCAAAGACTATAATAAGAGATGAGGAAGGACACTATATCATACTCAAAGGGTCTGTCCAACAAGAAGATTTAACAATTTTAAATATCTATGCCCGAATGTGGGAGCAGCCAACTATATAAACCAATTAATAACAAAATCAAAGAAACACATCAACAATAATACAATAATAGTAGGGGACTTTAACCCTCCCCTCACAGAAATGGACAGATCATCCAAGCAAAAGATCAGCAAGGAAATAAAGGCCTTAAACGACACACTGGACCAGATGGACATCACAGATATATTCAGAACATTTCATCCCAAAGCAACAGAATACACATTCTTCTCTAGTGCACATGGAACATTCTCCAGAATAGATCACATCCTCGGTCCGAAATCAGGACTCAACCGGTATCAAAAGATTGGGATCATTCCCTGCATATTTTCAGACCACAATGCTCTAAAGCTAGAACTCAACCACAAGAGGAAGTTTGGAAAGAACCCAAATACATGGAGACTAAACAGCATCCTTCTAAAGAATGAATGGGTCACCCGGGAAATTAAAGAAGAATTGAGAAAAATCATGGAAAGAAATGATAATGAAAATACAACGGATCAAAATATGTGGGACACAACAAAGGCAGTCCTGTGAGGAAAATATACAGCGGTACAAGCCTTTCTCAAGAAACAAGAAAGGTCTCAGGTACACAACCTAACCCTACACCTAAAGGAGCTGGAGAAAGAACAAGAAAGAAACCCTAAGCCCAGCAGGAGAAGAGAAATCATAAAGATCAGAGCAGAAATCAATGAAATAGAAACCAAAAAAAAAAAAAAAAAAAAAAAAAAACAATAGAACAAATCAACAAAACTAGGAGCTGGTTCTTTGAAAGAATTAATAAAATTGATAAACCCCTGGCCCGACTTATCAAAAAGAAAAGAGAAAGGACCCAAATAAATAAAATCGTGAATGAAAGAGGAGAGATCACAACTAACACCAAAGAAATACAAACTATTATAAGAACATACTATGCCAATAAATTTGACAATCTGGAAGAAATGGATGCATTCCTAGAAACATATAAACTACCACAACTGAACCAGGAAGAAATAAAGCCTGAACAGACCCATAACCAGTAAGGAGATTGAAACAGTCATTAAAAATCTCTAAACAAACAAAAGCCCAGGGACAGACGGCTTCCCGGGGGAATTCTACCAAACATTTAAAGAAGAACTAATTCCTATTCTCCTGAAACTGTTCCAAAAAATAGAAATGGAAGGAAAACTTCCAAACTCATTTTATGAGGCCAGCATCACCTTGATCCCAAAACCAGACAAGGATCCCATCAAAAAAGAGAGCTATCGACCAATATCCTTGATGAACACAGATGCACAAATACTCATCAAAATACTAGCCAAAAGGATTAAACAGTACATTAAAAGGATTATTCACCACGACCAAATGGGATTTATTCCAGGGCTGCAAGGTTGGTTCAACATCCGCAAATCAGCCAATGTTATACAACACAATAAAAGAAAGAACAAGAACCATATGATACTCTCAATAGATGCTGAAAAAGCATTTGACAAAGTACAGCATCCCTTCCTGATCAAAACTCTTCAAAGTGTAGGGATAGAGGGCACATACCTCAATATCATCAAAGCCATCTATGAAAAACCCACCGCAAATATTATTCTCAATGGAGAAAAACTGAAAGCTTTTCCGCTGAGGTCAGGAACAAGGCAGGGATGTCCATTATCACCACTGCTATTCAACATAGTACTAGAGGTCCTAGCCTCAGCAATCAGACAACAAAAGGAAATTATAGGCATCCAAATCAGCAAAGAAGTAGTCAAATTATCACTCTTCGCAGATGATATGATACTATATGTGGAAAACCCAAAAGACTCAACTCCAAAACTGCTAGAACTTATACAGGAATTCAGTAGTGTCAGGATATAAAATCAATGCACAGAAATCAGTTGAATTTCTCTACACCAACAGCAAGACAGAAGAAAGAGAAATGAAGGAGTCAATCCCATTTATAATTGTACCCCAAACCATAAGATACCTAGGAATAAACCTAACCAAAGAGGCACAGAATCTGTACTCAGAAAACTATAAAGTACTCATGAAAGAAATTGAGGAAGACACAAAGAAATGGAAAAATGTTCCAAGCTCCTGGATTGGAAGAATAAATATTGTGAAAATGTCTATGCTACCTAAAGCAATCTACACATTTAATGCAATTCCTATCAAAGTACCATCCATCTTTTTCAAAGAAATGGAACAAATAATTCTAAAATTTATATGGAAGCAGAAAAGACCTCAAATAGCCAAAGGGATATTGAAAAAGAAAGCCAACATTGGTGGCATCACAATTCCGGACTTCAAGCTCTATTACAAAGCTGTCATCATCAAGACAGCATGGTACTGGCACAAAAACAGACAAATAGATCAATGGAACAGAATAGAGAGCCCAGAAATGACCCTCAACTCTACAGTCAACTAATCTTCGACAACACAGGAAAGAATGTCCAATGGAAAAAAAGACAGCCTCTTCAATAAATGGTGCTGGGAAAATTGGACAGCCACATGCAGAAAAATGAAATTGGACCATTTCCTTACACCACACACACAAAATAGACTCAAAATGGATGAAGGACCTCAATGTGCAAAAGGAATCCATCAAAATCCTTGAGGAGAACACAGGCAGCAACCTCTTCGACCTCACCCGCAGCAACATCTTCCTAGGAACAACGCCAAAGGCAAGGGAAGCAAGGGCAAAAATGAACTATTGGGTTTTCATCAAGATCAAAAGCTTTTGCATAGCAAAGGAAACAGTTAACAAAATCAAAAGACAACTGACAGAATGGGAGAAGATATTTGCAAACGACATATCAGATAAAGGACTAGTGTCCAGAATCTATAAAGAACTTAGCAAACTCAACACCCAAAGAACAAATAATCCAATCAAGAAATGGGCAGAGGACGTGAACAGACATTTCTGCAAAGAAGACATCCAGATGGCCAACAGACACATGAAAAAGTGCTCCATATCACTCGGCATCAGGGAAATACAAATCAAAACCATAATGAGATATCACCTCACACCAGTTAGAATGGCTAAAATCAACAAGTCAGGAAATGACAGATGCTGGCGAGGATGTGGAGAAAGGGGAACCCTCCTACACTGTTGGTGGGAATGCAAGCTGGTGCAGCCACTCTGGAAAACAGCATGGAGGTTCCTCAGAATGTTGAAAATAGAAATGCCCTATGACCCAGCAATTGCACTATTGGGTATTTACCCTAAAGATACAAACGTAGTGATCCAAAGGGACACATGCACCCGAATGTTTATAGCAGCAATGTCCACAATAGCCAAACTATGGAAAGAACCTAGATGTCCATCAACAGATGAATGGATCAAGAAGATGTGGTATATATACACAATGGAATACTATGCAGCCATCAAAAATGAAATCTTGCCATTTGCGACAACATGGATGGAACTAGAGCGTATCATGCTTAGTGAAATAATTCAAGCAGATAAAGACAACTATCATATGATCTCCCTGAATTGAGGAAGTGGTGATGCAACATGGGGGCTTAAGTGGGTAGGAGAAGAATAAATGAAACAAGATGGGATTGGGAGGGAGACAAACCATTATTGACTCTTAATCTCACAAAACAAACTGAGGGTTGCTGGGGGGAGGGGGGTTGGGAGAAGGGGGTGGAATTATGGACATTGGGGATGGTATGTGCTTTGGTGAGTGCTGTGAAGTGTGTAAACCTGGTGATTCACAGACCTGTACCCCTGGGGATAAAAATATATGTTTATAAAAAATAAAAAATTATAAAACAAAACAAAACAAAACAAAACAAACAAACAAACAAAAAACAAAATAGAAAAGGCGACCAGGATTGGAGGTTAGATTATAAAATCCATTATTTTAAACTTTTTTATGGTTTGATGTTTATGTTTTATATGCTAACCATTATAAATAAGGATCAAATCAAAAAAAAAAAAAGAAAGAAAGAAAGAAAGCCATCTCCAGGGTTAACATGAAGATGACCCGAGTTTCAATGTAACTGCACTTTCCAAACTACAAGATGGCAGCTGGGGCTGTGATGCTGCTTTACAAACCCCTGGATGGCTGGTGCTCTTGTTTTTCAGTGCTTAAGATACTGTCTGTGAAAACTGTTCTTATCCTAAGGGCAGTGACACTTGGAGTGGGATGCTTACACAAGTAAGTGTACAGCCTAATTTAATCTCCTTTTTCCCTCCAGGGAAAAACAAACACCAGTTTATCCATGTACTAATTAAAGTTCTTAAAGTAATCCTCTTTCCCTCTTCCCCCCAGTTATAAAAATAGTTCAAGGTCATCATAAAAGTTTGGAAAAACGTATGAAAGTATAATTTAAAAATAATTAACAATCACTGCTATCCCCACCACCCAGGACTGTTTCAGCATTCAATGTATTTTTTTTTAATTTTTTATTTTTTATAAACATATATTTTTATCCCCAGGGGTACAGGTATGTGAATCACCAGGTTTACACACTTCACAGCACTCACCAAAGCACATACACTCCCCAATGTCCATAATCCCACCCCCTTCTCCCAAACCCCTTCCCCCCAGCAACCCTCAGTTTGTTTTGTGAGATTAAGAGTCACTTATGGTTTGTCTCCCTCCCAATCCCATCTTGTTCCATTTATTCTTCTCTACTCAGTCAACTAATCTTCGACAAAGCAGGAAAGAATGTCCAATGGAAAAAAGACAGCCTCTTCAATAAATGGTGCTGGGAAAATTGGACAGCCACATGCATAAAAATGAAATTGGACCATTTCCTTACACCACTCATTCGATGTATTTTTAATGTGTATTTTCCCTCAACTTGTAAGTAAAATATTTAGGTGTTTGTATGTGTATATTTATATATGTATGTGTTAACAGAGTTGAAAGCAATTTTATTTGTGTACTCTCCTGTTTTATTTGGCATTGTATTATAATCATTTCCTGATATTATTTTTTTTTTCATAAGCATCATTTTGTTTTTTGAGAAGAAACTGTACCATATTAGTTTTAGGTGCACAACATAATGAATTGATACTTGTATATATATTGTGGAACTTTCACCACAGTAAGACTAGTTAATATCCCTATCACACAGCTATAAATTTCTTTTTCTTGTGATGAGCTTTAAGGTTTACTTTCTTAGCAACTTCCAAATACATAAGCATTATTTTATTTTTTATTAAGTTTTAAATTCTGGTATAGTTAACATGGAGTGTAATACTAGATTCAGTTGTGTAATATAGTGATTCAGCAGTTCCCCAAAAGACCCAGTGCCCCTCAGAAGTGCCTGCCTTCATCCCCATCACCTGTTTCCCCCTGTACCCCCCTGAGCTCCC
The DNA here is from genome assembly GCF_011764305.1 of Mustela putorius furo. Taxonomy (NCBI): domain Eukaryota; kingdom Metazoa; phylum Chordata; class Mammalia; order Carnivora; family Mustelidae; genus Mustela; species Mustela putorius. The sequence continues at coordinate 300,299 of NW_025422039.1, read as the reverse complement.
CTCTGGGAACCATCAGTTTGTTCTCTGTAGTTAAGTGTCTGTTTCTTGGTTTGTCACTCTCTTTTTTCACTATATGCCAATATTCTGTTACAAGGACATACCACAATTTACTTAGCAACTCTCCTTTTAATCTTAGTTGAGCCCTACTTTTTAATTTAGATGGATTCCGTACATCTACTTTTTCCTTAGAGAATATTATAGTTTTTCTTAATAATTGTTAATGGGATCTTTTCATTTTATCTTCTACCTGATTATCAGTCCTCCTGTCCTTAATTTGCCTGTCAACTTTGACTTCTCTGATTGTCTCCCATTGGTGTCTAAGTCAGAATTTGAGTGTACTTTTTCATTCTGAACACACCTTCTGCTGCTTACCTGGGCTCTCTCTCTCTCTCTTTTTTTTTTTTTTTTTTAAGTTTTAGGCCTTGGTCTTTTTACCATACCTTCATATATATTTGACAGTTTTGTTTTTTTAAATAGGTACTTTAAGGTTCAGCATATGATTTTACATATTTAATTTGTTTAATAATCATATTCTGTTGTTTTTCCTAATTAAAAACTGTCTGGATCCTTTGATATTCTGAGGATTAGAGTAAGAATTCATATTCTGCTAATTCCAAATTGCAAGAGTAAAAAGAAAATGTTGAAACTCTACAGAGCACGGACTTTTTGAGAGGTTATATAATCATGAGACAGGATAAACTGGTGACCCTGAAAAATCACTTAATTTATTTCAGTCTCAGTTTAAATCAAATTGGAACATCAGGGTTAATTTTATCTACTTTGTAGATTTTTTTTTTTAATTTGCAATTTATTTATTTTCAGAAAAACAGTATTCATTATATTTTTACCACATCCAGTGCTCCATGAAATCCATGCCCTCTATAATACCCACTACCTGGTACCCCAACCTCCCACCCAACCCCCGTGGCTTCAAACCCCTCAGATTGTTTTTCAGAGTCCATAGTCTCTCATGATTCACCTCCCCTTCCAATTTACCCCAACTCCCTTCTCCTCTCTAACACCCCTTGTCCTCCATGATATTTGTTATGCTCCACAAATAAGTGAAACCATATGATAGTTGACTCTCTCTGCTTGACTTATTTCACTCAGCATAATCTCTTCCAGTCCCGTCCATGTTGCTACAAAAGTTGGGTATTCATCCTTTCTGATGGTGCCATAATATGGACCACGTCTTCCTTATCCATTCATCTGTTGAAGGGCATCTTGGTTCTTTCCATAGTTTGGTGACCGTGGCCATTGCTGCTATAAACACTGGGGTACAGATGGCCGTTCTTTTCACGACATCTGTATATTTGGGTTAAATACCCAGGAGTGCAATGGCAGGGTCGTAGGAAAGTTCTATTTTTAATTTCTTTAGGAATCTCCACACTGTTCTCCAAAGAGGCTGTACCAACTTGCATTCCCACCAACAGTGTAAGAGGGTTCCCCTTTCTCCACATCCTCTCCAACACATGTTTTCCTGTTTTGTTAATTTTGGCCATTCTAACTGGTGTAAGGTGATATCTCAATGTGGTTTTAATTTGAATCTCCCTGAGGGCTAATGATGATGAACATTTTTTCATGTGTCTGATAGCCATTTGTATGTCTTGATTGGAGAAGTGTCTGTTCATATCTTCTTCCCATTTTTTGATATGTTTGCCTGTTTCGTGTGTGTTGGGTATGAGCAGTTCATTATAGATCCTGGATATCAACCTTTTGTCTGTACTGTCATTTGCAAATATCTTCTCCCTTTCCATGAGTTGCCTCTTTGATTTTTGACTGTTTCCTTTGCTGTGCAGAAGCTTTTGATTTTGATGAAGTCCCAGAAGTTTATTTTCACTTTTGTTTCCTTTGCCTTTGGAGACATATCTTGAAAGAAGTTGCTGTGGCTGATATCGAAGAGATTACTGGCTATGTTCTCCTCTAGGATTCTGATGGATTCCTGTCTCACGTTGAGGTCTTTTATCCATTTTGAGTTTATCTTTGTGTACGGTGTAAGAGAATGGTCGAGTTTCATTCTTCTACATATAGCTGTCCAGTTTTCCCAGCACCGTTTATTGAAAAGACTGTCTTTTTTCCACTGTATATTTTTTCCTGTTTTGCCCAAGATTAATTGACCATAGAGTTGAGGGTCCATATCTGGGATCTCTACTCTGTTCCACTGGTCTATGTGTCTGTTTTGTGCTAGTTCCATGCGGTCTTGGTGATCACAGCTTTGTAATAAAGCTTGCAATCAGGTACTGTGATGCCCCCAGCTTTATTTTTGTTTTTCAACATTTCCTTAGCGATTCGGGGTCTCTTCTGATTCCATACAAATTTTAGGATTATTTGCTCCAGTGCTTTGAAGAATACCGGTGGAATTTTGATCAGAATGGCATTAAAAGTATATATTGCTCTAGGCAGTATAGACATTTTAACAATGTTTATTCTTCCGATCCAAGAGCATGGAATGGTCTTCCATCTTTTTGTGTCTTCTTGAATTTCTTTTATGAGTGTTCTGTAGTTCCTCGAGTACAGATCCTTTACCTCTTTGGTTACGTTTATTCCCAGGTATCTTATGGTTCTTGGTGCTATAGTAAATGGATTTGATTCTCTAATTTCCCTTTCTGTATTTTCATTGTTAGTGGATAAGAAAGCCACTGATTTCTGCACATTGACTTTGTATCCTGCCACGTTGCTGAATTGCTGTATGAGTTCTAGTCGTTTGGGGGTGGAGTCTTTTGGGTTTTCCATATAAAGAATCATCTCATTTGCAAAGAGAGAGAGTTTGACTTCTTCATTACCAATTTTGATACCTTTTATTTCTCTGATGTCTGATTGTTGTTTGTAGGACTTCTAATACTATGTTGAACAAGAGTGGTGAAAATGGGCATCCTTGTCTTGTTCCTGATCTCAACAGGAAGTCTGCAAGCTTTTTCCCATTGAGGATGATATTTGCTTTGTGTCTTTCATAGATAGATTTCATGACGTTCAGGAATGTTCCCTCTATCCCTAGACTTTGAAGCGTTTTAATCAAGAACAGATGCTGGATTTTGTAAAATGCTTTTTCTGCATCAATTGAGAGGACCATGTAGTTCTTTTCTCTTCTCATATTAATTTGTTGTATCACATTGATTGATTTGCAAATGTTGAACCATCCTTGTAGCCCAGGGATGAATCCCACCTGATCATGGTGGATAATCTTTTTAATGTGCTGTTGGATCCTGTTGGCTAGAATCTTGTTGAGAATCTTAGCATCCATATTCATCAGTGATATTGGTCTAAAATTCTCTTTTTTGGTAGGGTCTTTGCCTGGTTTGGGGATCAGGGTAATGCTGGCTTCAGAGAAAGAGTCTGGAAGTGTTTCTTCCGCTTCAATTTCTGAAAAAGCTTCAGGAGAATAGGTGTTATTTCTTCTTTGAATGATTGGTAGAATTCCCCAGGGAATCCATCAGGTCCTGGGCTCTTGTTTTTTGGAGGTTTTTGATCACTGCTTCAATCTCGTTATTAGATATCAGTCTATTCAGGTTGTCGATTTCTTCCTGGTTCAATTTTGGTAGTTTATAGTTTTCCAGGAATGCATCCATTTCATCTAGGTTGCTAAGCTTATTGGCATATAACTGTTGATAATAACTTCTGATGATTGTTCCTACTTCCTTGGTGTTCGTTGTGATCTCTCCCTTTTCATTCACAATTTTATGAATTTGAGCTTTCTCTCTTTTCTTTTGGATTAGTGTGGCCAATGGTTTATCGATCTTATCAATTCTTTCAAAAAACCAGATTCTAGTTTGATTGATACGTTCTACTTTATCTCTGGTTTCTGCCTCATTAATCTCAGCTCTAATCTTGATGATTTCCCTTCTTATGTGTGGAGTTGGTTTGACTTGTTGATTCTCTAGTTCTTCAAGGTGTAGAGACAGCTGGTGTATTCTGGATTTTTCAATTTTTTTGAGGGAGGCTTGAATGGCTATGTATTTCCCCCTTAGGACCGCCTTTGCTGTATCCCATAGGTTTTGGACAGAAGTGTCTTCATTCTCATTGGTTTCCATGAATTGTTTCAGTTCTTCTTTGATCTCCTGGTTGCTCAAGCATTCTTAACCAAGGTGGTATTTAGCTTCCAGGTGTTTGCGTTCCTTCTGAACTTTTCCTTGTGATTGAGCTCCAGTTTCAAAGTATTATGATCTGAGAATATGCAGGGAATAATCTCAGTCTTTTGGTATCGGTTGAGTCCTGATTTGTGACCCAGTATGTGGTCTATTCTGGAGAAGGTTCCGTGTGCACTTGAGAAGAATGAGTATTCTGTTGTTAGGGTTGAATGTTCTGTATATATCTATGAGGTCCATCTGGTCCAATGTGTCATTCAATGCTCTTGTTTCTTTACTGATTTTCTGCTTCGATGATCTGTCTATTTCTGAGAGAGGTGTGTTAAGATCTCCTACGATTAGTGTATTCATATCAATATGACTCTTTATCTTGATTAACTTAATTCTTAATTCTTACTTAATTCTTAAGTAATTGGCTGCCCCCATATTGGGAGCATAGATATTTACAATTGTTAGATCACCTTGTTGAATAGTCCCTTTAAGGGTTATGTAGTGTCCTTCTGTATCTCTGACTACAGTCTTTAGTTTAAAGTCTAATTTATCTGATGTGAAAATCGCTACCCCAGCCTTCTTTTGAGGCCCACTGGCATGAAAGATGCTTCTCCATCCCTTCACTTTCAGTCTGCGTGTATCTTTAGGTTCAAAATGGGTCTCTTGTAGAAAAGAAGGATGGGTCCTGTCATTTTGTCCAATCTACAACCCTGTGTCGTTTTATGGGTGCATTTAGGCCATTCACATTGAGAGTGATTATTGATAGATACGTTTTTATTGACCTCGAGTTACCTTTGAAGTCTTTCTTTCTGTAGACTGTCTCTATATTTCTGTTCAATGCTATTCTTAGGATTTTTCCTCTTTTATAGAACCCCCCCTTAATATTTCCTGCAGTGTCGGCTTGGTGGATGCATAGTCTTTTAAGCCTTGCCGGTCTTGGAAACTCTTTATCTCTCCATCCATTTTGAATGTCAGTCTTGCTGGATAAAGTATTCTTGGCTGCATGTTCTTCTCATTTAGTGCTCTGAATATATCTTGCCAGTCTTTTCTGGCTTGCCAGGTCTCTGTGGATAGGTCTGATGTTATTCTGATGGGCTTCCCTCTGTAAGTAAGGAGCCTCTTTGCCCTGGCAGCTCTCAAGAGATTATACCTACAATTATAATTCCTCAATTTGACTATCAGGTATCGTTATTATTATTATTTTTTTTTTGGAATGTATAATCTTTGGTGGAGACCGTTCAGCCTCTAGTACATGAACGCTAGTTCCATTTGCGAGATTGGGAAAATTTTCATGAAGGACTTGTTCCATTATATCTTCTAGACTTCTTTCTTTCTCCTCCCCTTCAGGGATTCCAATAATTCTGACGTTGGAATGCTTCATGGCATCATTTATTTCTCTGATTCTGTTTTCGTGGTTTCTAAGCTGTTTGTTCCAGGCTTACTCCTGATCCTTTCTCTCTATCTGTTTGTCCTCCAGATCACTAATTCTATCTTATGTCTCAGTTACCCTAGCTTTGAGAGAGTTTAGATTAGATTGGAACTCATTGAGAGCATTGTGAACATCCTCCCTGGTAGCTTTAAGCTCCGCCCTAACATTGTGAACATCCTGTCTGGTCGCTTTCAGTTCAGCCCTAATCAATTCCATTTGGTCATTCATGGCTTTCTCCAACCTAGCTATTGCCTGGATAATTGTTAGCCTGAATTCTCTTTCCGACATACTGTCTATGTTGGTAGTCGTTAGCTCTGTTGCAGAAGGTCCATCCTCTGTATTTTTCTTCTGTTGTGCATTCCTCTTCCTAGTCATTTTGGTGGGAGATGACTGAACAGATGTAGCTGGAGGTATCAACTGTGGCGCAGTCAAGGTGCACCCTGGAACACTTCTGAGCAATCAGGATTCCCCACCCAAATGAGAGACAAAAGAAAAGAAAAAGAAAAAAGAAAAAGAAGAGAGAGAGAGAGAGAAGAGACAGGAAAGAAAGGGAATATGAAAAAGAAGGTTCAGCCCAGATGGGCCCCAAGGTAAGATTTATGAAGTAGACAAACAAAAAGAGATAAAAAGACTGATACAAGTATATGACAAGAGAAAAAAAAATATATATATATGCAAATAAAGAAAGAACCTCGTCAATAAGTACCCCAAGTGTAAAATTTATATGCTATCAGGACCAACCCAAAAAACACAGAAACACTGGTGGAAGGAGATGGGAGAGTTCTTATAAATTCTCAGTGTGTGCGAGGAAGGTTGTTTTGATTCTTCCTGGATGTATCTTGATATCTTTGTTAAAGGACTCAACTTTCCTAAGATAAAGGGGATTAAAAATTGGTTTACCTCTAGGGGTAGTATTGATTGGGTAAAGGGGATTACTTTGAAGTTTAACTCTATATGAATACTAGAGGATAAAAATAAAAAAGGAATAAACTAGACTAAACTAAACTAAAATTTAAAAAAGAATTCAAAAAATAGAAATGCAAAAGAAAAACATAGGTGTATGTATCAAAAAGTTCAGGTTAGAAAGGTATTATGGAATTTGATGTACTGTACAGCTTGCTGTGATGGTAAATAGGTTAAAAAAATACCTATGTGTAAAAAAAAATAAAACTGGAATAGTGGGAATGAGTGAACAATACAAGTTTTCCTATGAAGTAGTGGTTGTTCTCTTGTAGTCCTTTTTTTTCTCTCTTTTTCTTTTTCTTTCTTGGTTTGTTTTCTGGGGGAGGGGCCTGCCACGTGGGTTGTCAGTCATTGATGTTTCCTGAGTTAAGTCCTCCTGCCCCCCGCAAGGGGGTGGGCTCTGAGGAAACTGTTTTGTTTTTGTTTTTGTTTTTTTCAGGCTTTTGTTCTCTGGCAGTTTTTATGCTTGTTCACTTTTTTTTCTCTCACCTTGACCACCTTTGATGTTTTTTGTAGTTATAGAGGAAAACAAACCACACTCCCTCTCAGAGAGAAGCCTCAGTCTGGGTGCAGAGCCTAAATAAGTTCCCCCTTGGCCGCTGGCAGAGCAGGTTCCAAGTTGCAGACCCTGGGGGCACAGGATCTTTTGCTTGTACCCAAAGCCAAGGCAGTGGTGGCTGTCTGGGAGCTCCCGACCCCAGAGAGGTTCCAAGCAGTGATGGCACACTGACATTTTGCTGCTGGCCCGGGCTGGGAGTGCCTGGTCTTGCTGGGTCTAAGAGTGCCCGGCTTGCACACACCTCTTTCAGAGGCAGCTATGGATCGTGTGTGCGTCTCAGGCACTGAGAACGAGGCATAGGTCTGTAAGCACCAGGCTGGGCTTTTGTGCACCTCTGTCAGGGGAGAGTTTGGGGTGTGTGTCTTAGGCTTTGAAACAATGGTGCGGGTCAAAGAGTGCCGGCTGGGCCTTTGTAACTCAGGGGAGCATGAGGGACATGCGCACATATGTCAAGCTTTGTGGTAGGGCTCGCGTGTTCTGGCGACCTGGCTCCCATCCCCTCACAGGAGCTAGAACCCACGCATTCTGGGGCGTGCTGGAGGCTTAGTGACCAAGAACTGGTTTCTCCGCCACACTCTCTCTGCCTCAGCGCCGGGGAGGCTGTCCTGGGACCGGGGACTTAAGCCCATGTCCCTAGCTGCCCCGATTCCCACAATTGTCCCCCCATCCTTTGCTACTTCGGAGTGCTTTCAACCAGTCTCCAAGTTAATGCTGGTCCCTCGACGCAGGGCACTCTCGCTCATATTGGGGTATTACTTTCCAACTGGTCGCCTATGGTGGCTCCCTCCCACTTTTGTTTATCTTCTGATATCAGTCTGCCATTCCCATTCTGATTTACCTGCCCACTGGCGTCCTCTGCCCCTGTAGAGATCCAGACGTGTATAATTATGATCTCAGGCTGATTTCATGGGTGATCGGAGTTCTTTGGTAGGTAATCAGCTCACTTTGGGCTACCAGCTGAAAAGGCGCCTCCTCCTACTCCCCCGCCATCGTGTCCCCCCTCAACATATACCTAGAATTTTTTTATAATGATTGAGAATATGTGTGTGATATGTTCAGGACATTGCCTGACATACTAATCTCTTGGTATAAGAGAAGTTGTTATTTATTAAGTACCTAGACTAAAGAAAGAAGCTTAATACTGTGTACTATGTCATCTTATGTCCTAGAAAGAAAAACATTAGATTTTTATCATTATCAACCCTGAATTGTATGTTATCATTAAACTGAGTTTATAGAATTTTTTTTTATTATTCCCATTCCAGAGTTTTACTTTTGGGCCTGGGCCCCAAAGCATGGAAGCATTCATTTACTCGTTCAATAATTACTTATTATTAACACTGTAAACAGTGGTGGATGTAGGGCACAGGTATTCAGCAGTAGATAAAATAAATAGTCGTTACCCCTGTGGAGCTAACATTACCCTCCATTTGGTCAAAACTCCATGCAACTTTGATTCCCCGAGAACTTAATGATAATTAGCCTACTGTTGATCGGAAAAGCCTTACTGATAATACCGTCCTTTAGCACATATTTCATATGTTGTATGTATTATATGCTATATTCCTAAAACAAAGTAAGCTGGGGAAAAGGAAGTGTTAAGAAAACCACAAGAGAAAATACATTTTGGGCACCTGGGTGGCTCAGTGGGTTAAGCCTCTGCCTTTGGCTCGGGTCATGATCCCAGGGTCCTGAAATCAATCAAGCCCCACATCGGGCTCTCTGCTCAGCAGGTAGCCTGCTTCCTCCTCTCTCTCTGCCTACTTGTGATCTCTGCCTGTTAAATGAATACATAAAATCTTTAAAAAAGAGAGAGAAAATACATTTATAGTCCTATCTTTATTGAAAAAAAATCTTTGTAAGTGCCCCACACAGTTCAAACCCATAGTGTTCAAGGGTTATGTGTAGGGTGTTTGGGGGACAACAAGGAAGGAGTGGACATTTGGAGAGGAATGTGCAGAACGAACTTATAAGACCACTTGTAAATGATTAGAGATTCTTTATTGTAATGAGTTATTCGTATCACTGTTGCCATCATTAATCTAGAATCTACTGATAACAAGTACCTGGCTCCCTCTGCCCCTTCTAACCCAAGAGTGAAGAACTGCAGCTGGGTGTTTCGTCAGTCTTTAATAAGTAATCACAGAACATGCATTTAAAAATGGAAATTTCATTGGTCAGTGTTGTATATATTCTTTTATTTTGAATTTTGATTTCAAATTATGGCTCATAGAATAGTATCTTATTTGAAATATTTACACATATGAACTACACTGATACATTCTTTTTTTCCTCTATAGGCTTTCTACAAGTATAAGAGAGTTACAGAATTTCAAAGTCTTACTGCAACAAGGCTTTTCTATGTCTAATTAGAGACATAATCTGACTGTGTGAAGCCTTTTGGTCTTGGACATTCAGCAGAAGGAGACTAATCTTCAAAGACTTGAAGAAGGAATTCTGAACTCTTAAAGAGAAAATTCAAATATTCACTTGAATATTTATGATTTTTAATAGATTGTCAATTAGAGATATTTATAAATGAAGTATATACTTTTAAAACATGTAAATTATACTAATTCTGTGTTTAATTTCATGTTTCCATCTGTTGAATATTCTGCTGTTCTGTTTGTTTAGAATTGTTATTTTCTTATTCTGTTCTTTACTTCCAGTTGTCAGACTTAAATTACCATCCTAATAAACACTGTTAGCAGTCTGTTATGGAAAAGGAGAGCTAGAGAACAAATATGGCTTCGGATTAGGACCAGTGATAAAAATTTCTCAGTGACTTTTGTGTTCTTAGCCTTGCCTGATGCCACCTTCTGAAGGCAGAAGTGTCAGTGTGGTGAATGGTCCTTTCAGTGTGTGGTTATGGAGGGACTAAAGAATCCCTAGGACTTCAACTTCAGTTTCATGGGTTTTCAGTTAAGATTTTTAGTTGCTGCTCTTCTTGCTATTTTGTTTTGGTCTAAAGGCCCTGCTTCAGTAAAGGCGAATGTGTACTGTCCCTTCCCTTAGCTGCCCAGCCAGACAGCCCATGTGTGTTGTGGGCTGCTCCAGAGGGTTCTTTATTTAGAACCCATGCTATGTATCCATTTCTTTTGATTTTGCATTTCTTTGCCCTGTCTCCAATTTTAGAAAATTTTTCTTTAGTTTGACAAAAAAATTTGCATAAATATTTGTTTCACTTTGATAAAATTTGAATGAATATATGGACTTATAATGCCATTTTAAAACAGTATACATAAAATTTACCCTTTTAAGTGCTTGGGTTATTTTTTAAGGGTTTTATTTTAGAATACAATCTATTTAATCTTCTCTCAACCTGAATTTCTTCGGCAGTTATTTTAACAGGTAGAGGAGTTCAGGGCTCGTGAAGCTTCCCCTCTCCCTACCTTTCTTTTCATTTTGGTTCATCTTATATAAATGGACTTTGTGTGACTTGTACCAACAGATGACCTTCATGTCCTAAGCTCATTTTCTAAAGCTGCGATTTAAATATCCTCCAATATTTAAAATATTCTTTTAAAAGCTGTTTAGAGATAGAATGTGATTAACTTGGAAGGAGCCATCTTTGGAGAAGTAACGCGGGTACCAAACCTCATTTCTCTTTCGACTCTTCAGTCTTTTATGAAGTAAGTGCTCTTAAACCCACACCTTCCCTGCCAGAGTCTGAAGCGTGTTATGCCATGACTTAGTGGTGTATTTTAAACTGTCTTTAGTCGGCTCAACCCTCTTTTAAAAATATCTGGTCATCCCTTGGAGGTTTATGTTTGAAACGTGTAAAGTCTCACTAATTATTTTCTTGCCCAATTTCAACCTTTATAGACCCAGGTTTTTTTGTTGTTGTTGTTGATGGTGGTGACTTTTTGTTTGTTTGTTAAGTTGAATAAAACAGGCTTGATTGGAGCCTTCTCCATTTTTTCATTTTTAGGGATGTAAATATTGTGTGTAGGAGAGGGGAACCTTAAGGTAAACTTGTCTAAAAAGTGAATAAGTAATCTTGCTCATAAATTAAAAATAATTATTCTTAGTGTTCATTCAGAGTTTAAGAAAATGTGAAAGCTTTGCACTTTGTCTATTATTACTGTAAGTTTAAAAATCTTTTTGGTAGTGTTACTTCACTGTTCCCTCAGTCAAAAGCTATTATTTAAATTCTATTAACCAGAGAAAATCCTTGGTCATTTCCAATGACTGTTGGATTTTATATTGTTTGTTTGTTTGTTTTGTTTTTTCTTTACTGTGATTTGTTTCAAGCTTAGGAAAAAATGTATATTAGAATGAGTTCTAGGAAACTAAAAGGTTAATATTTAAAGTTCTTCTCAAGTGTTTAATGAATTTTTGCACCTCTGAGAAAATAAACAAATGAAGTATTCTTAAGCTGAAATTTGATTAACTTGATTTTATCACAAATTGGATTGTGGGGGGGGGGAGCCTACATTTTTGTGTCTGTGTGTATTTCTTAAATGATTGTATAGGTGTAGGACTGTTTTGTAGCCTGGTGGTACTGTATGATCTTTGTGATATAACCTGTTTTTCTATGTCCCAGACCTTTTGTCATGCAGAGACACTAGAGGACTGACTGCCTTGTACAAACGCTTGGCTGGTAATTCCTCTCTCATTTTGTCTTTATCTCATCACCTAATTTCAAAGTCCAGCACTTGATAATATAACTGACAGAAATGATTGTACCAGCTGACAGAGTCATGAAAATGAAGGAAAAGAATTCCTTCCTTCAATGGCATGAGTTTTTTTTTTTTTTCCCTTAAGTGGCATCTATGTAAGTTAGAAATATTATGTATTAAAATTGGTGAAATTTGAATGTTTCTTCTGTGTTGATTCTTAGATTACAAAGAGACAAAATAGTAAAAGTTTTCCCAGCTTTGGAATTTGATTAAGTCGAATGCTGTGACATTGTAACATAGTGAATTTACTCGAATAGTGAATTTACTTGTAGTCTCTGTATGTCCATGAAACACTGCCATATTCTCCAACTTTACCCAGGTGCCAGTGTAAATAAGAAATATTTTTTCTTAAAAAAATAAGCTATTTTTTAAGATTTTATTTATTTATTTGACAAACAGAGATCACAGGCGGAGAGGCAGGCAGAGAAAGAGGGGGAAGCAGGCTCCCTGCTGAGCAGAGAGCCCAACGTGGGGCTTGATCCCAGGACCCTGAGATCATGACCTGAGCCAAAGGCAAAGGCTTAACCCACTGATCCACCCAGGCGCCCCAAAAGGACAGCTGTTTTATCTTCATCAGCACTGCCTTCAGCTGGAAGTCTGGGAAGAGTTTACAGTAAACCTTTCAGCAGAATGCAGAGTGAAGTACCTGCAGAAACTGTAGCTCTTCACACAAGAACACAGACCGGTCATGTGGTGTCATGGAAATTTTCTGGTAAAACAAAATCACACACGCAGACACACACACAGGTGGGCAAGTGTTCTTGTTTAATGTCGACAGGTGCGCGTTTGATTCTGAACTCCATTTCTTCAACTAATTTGTTGTTGTGCCCACCAGACTGTAGCAAATGTGAGTTAAATAAACGCTTCTGCAATTTTTCTTTCTTGTCCCTCTCCCCCCTTTGAAATGATCTCCCTCAGGAGCTGAGGATTTGATTATAACTTGTGGAGAATGGAGGAAGTACATAAGGAGTGTGGACTTGTTTCTTACCGTGGCAGGCATCAGCAGCCACTGTCTGAAGGGCTTTCTATGGGTTCCTTAATCCTCACAGCTGCGCTAGTGGGACTAGTTGGCAGGTACAATTACTAGCCTGCTTTATAAGAAAATCAGGACAGTAGTGGCTAACTCGTTTGTAGTCACAAATTCTAGGTTGTGGGGCTAGAGTTTAAAGCCAGAAAGTCTGGGGCGCCTGCGTGGCTCAGTTGTTAGCATCTGCCTTCAGCACAGGTCATGATCCCAGAGTCCTGGGATCGAGCCCCACATCCCTGCTTCCCCCTCTCCCACTCCCCCTGCTTGTGTTCCCTCTCTCGCTGTGTCTCTGTCAAATAAATAAATAAAATCTTAAAACAAAAACCAAAAAGTCTGACCCCAGGTCCTTAGCTAGCATGTCCTGTATCTGTGTTACTACATAAGTTGGCTTATTACTATACCACTAAAAACTGGGGACTTTTAGTATCTTCTGATGTGTGCAGAGTCATAAGGCTTTTAAATCTCCTTTATTTTTCAAATAGGTAATACATTTCCATGGTTCAAAGACCAAGAAATAGGAAAGGCTATACAGTGGAATGTCTTCCTGTCCTCAGCCCCTCATCCATACTGCATATCTCCCCCAACCCCTCGCCCTGTGACTTGGTTCTTGGTTCCTTATGCTTCCATCCATACATTTTTAGGCATATACAAACAAATACAAATGTAAAGTCTTAGTTTTTCCCTCTCATTTTTACCCAGAGTTGCACCCTATTCATACCATTTGCTTTTACTCACTTTAGTTTTCATGGTAGTCTTCCCACCTCCCTAGATAGCTTACTTAAAGTTTTCTTAGCAACTGCTTGGTATTCCATTCTATGAATGTATAATTGTTTAATTAACCAATCCCCTATGAATGGGCATTGGATTGTTTCCAGACCTTTGTATATGTCATTTCACACATAAATATGTACTTGTAAAATAAAGTCCCCAAAATATAATTTTGGGGTCACAGACCATGATAGTAGAATATTTCCCTCCCTAGAGGCAGTTACCGGTCCTCATATCCACCTGCAATTAAAGACCGCACCTGCTAAACCACCCCCTTACCTCTGTAGACATGGGTTTGATGTTTGCCATTCTGATCAATACAAAATTACATATCATTGTGATTTAGTTTCTGTTTTTCTTACAAATGAGGGTGACTTCCTTCAACATGTTTAAGATCCACTTGTAGTTACTTGTGTTTATAATGTTGCACATTTTTCTACTGCATTGTTGATCTTTTATCAGTTTCTAGGAGTACTGCTTACAGATGGTAATCCTTTGTGAGGAGCTCTAATTTTTTTTTTTTTCAGTTTGGTGTCTGTCTTTTGACTTGGCTTATGATGGTTTTTGTTATGCAACTTTTTAAAAAAATTTCTCAGTTTCTCAGTGTCTTCCGGACTTTGAGTCATAGTTCGAACACCTTCCTCACATAGCAGTAATTCACCTACAGTTTCTTTTAGAGCTTTCATGGTTTTTTTGATCTAAGTTTTGATCCCTCTGGAGTGTGTCCCACAGTGTAGGGTATAAATTATGGATCTAGCCTAATTAGGTTTCGTAGGTGGTCACATATATCAACGCTACTGTGTTGGATGACGCAGGACAAAGGTATTCTGTACAAATGAAAAACCCAGTCACAAGCCATTTTTTACAACTTGAGATGGCAACTTTAATCACCATCAAGAGAAGTAGACTTTATCTCTGTGAAATAAATGCCCAGAGAGAAATACATTCTGAAGACCATAATGAGAAATAAGAGATACTGGCAATGGGCTTCATCCTGAAGGCAGAGCATGACTGTCTGTCCATCTGCTCCTCCACCTCCTGTCCCGAGAGGTGAGATTTCCTAGGCAGAGCAAGTCACATCTCGCTGGTAACCATCCTTCCTCCAGGACCTTCTGTTTTACGGAAAATCCGAGCATTTAACCTCCCTGACACAGTTTCCCATCATAGGCAGTAGTACCTAGATAGATCTTGGAGGTTTTAGACTTGCACCGGGCTGGAGTCCCAGCTGAGTTCACTGAAGCCATTGTCTGGAACGTGCCTCTTCACATGGCCGAGGGACAGGAATCGTGCTCCTGGGTACCAGAGAGCAACTCCTGTTTTAAAGCTGCTATTGCCAGTAGCCTGATTTCAGAGCTACTTAGAAATGTAGGCCATTATTTTAAATATGTGGGAAAGTGCAGGAAGACTGAGGACTGCATACAGCCTGCCGGATGGAGGGCGGAGAACCTCTCCTGTGGTCCTGGACTGGAATGAATGGTCCGTGATTTGGGAAAGGTGATGTCTTGGGAAGGACTGAGGTAATGGAGCCTAGATTTCCCTGGGCTGAAAAACTAGGCAAAGATTCTGAATACAGCAGAGGAGGCTTAGCAGTGGGTTAGCTCTATCCATCCTTCTAAGGGATCCACTTATGGCTGAAGGGTACACATTAGGGCCCTGCTCAAAGGAGTACCACATTTTTGTCAAAATTTAGATTTTTTGAGACAACAACCATCTGGACCTTAAAGAACTCGAAGGAAGGAGCCAATTACCTTGTCTGTAGTCTGTTGATAATCTGCTACAGTATAACTTAACACTGGAGTCGAAACTGACTTTCTAAATGTCAGCTGGGTTTCTAATCTATCTGGCTCAGCCCCTGCATGGCCTGAAGAGGTAAGAATCTGAAGATAGGTTAGTCCGAAAGCCTGAAACAACCATCAGACCGTGTACTATGGACTTTTAAATTGGATTATGCATAAAAGTCCGTGCAAACTACAAACATATATTACAATAACATTTTCAAAATACCCTAGTATATATTTTAGCATTATTATTTAAGTTATATGAACTTGCCAATTAACTGTACCAGATCCTGGGAGCACAAGCAGAGAGCGGAGGGAGCTCAGGGAGCCCTGGCTCAGCCCTTGTTGCTTCTCTCTGCTCTTCTCACCCTGAAGGCCCAGCTTCACAGGCAGGAGGAGGGGACATCATGACGACTGGGCCATGGAGGGTGGCTGAAGTGTCACAGGAGAGTGCAGGGAACCCCAGCAGCTCCCACCCCTCCTGTATGCCACACACCTATGGAAGCAGAATCCTGGGAGTGGGGCACTTCTCTGGTGACACTTTGTCTCATTCTCAGGGGCTTCCCCTCCATTTCCTGTGTGCCTCATCCTCCCTCCGACTCCAGAATTTTTTCTTTGACTGAACCGACTTCATGGGTGCTGTACTCAGCCTCCTCACCATGCCTCTCTACCACGAACCAGGGTCTTACCTTCCTTGAAGTCCTTGAGGGGCAATGTTCAGGCAAGGTCATCATCACTATCACATCTTCGAGGGTTGTCAAAGAAGTAAGATCTGGGACTGAATCCGTGGCTGGGGACCATTCCAGGGTTGCTCTAGAAAGACAATTAATTGTTCAGTGTGCTCGAGACAAAGATAGACAAGATCTCTCTTGTAGGAGACTGCAGATGCTGTTCTCATCTCAAAGGAGGATGGACCTGTTCCACTACAGTGCTCGTTTCAGTTGCGTTTATATTTGAGTGGTGTTATCTTTTTCTTTTCTCAGGATGGACAAAGTCTTCTTTCAGAGTTCCACGTGCAGCCATGAATTACCATCGTTTTAATCCCTTACTGAAACACAAGGCGATGCCCAAATTAACCAAATTAGATAGTCCCAAATTAGCTATAAAACCATATAGTAATGTGGATATTTACTAGCTAAAATAATGAAATGATCATAATGATCAAATAAGATTCCATTTCCTGCTTCTATAATCATTTCCCCCATTTCTGTGCTCAAGCTGCGTTCACCATTCAAAAATTTTCAAATGGTTTCAAGTAAGCAGAAGATCAGAACTGTCTTATAAGGCAAATCAAAGCTGGCATAAAATCCAGAAGTTGTTTGAGGTTCTTGGACCTATCATCAGTGGTCTATTTTAAAGTTAAACAAGGGTATGAAACAAGGTGCTCACTATACCATGAGTATTGATACGGAAACTCCTCCTTTTCTAAGACTAATCTAGCCAAATACAGGAAACAAAATATAACCTAGATAAGGTGGTATGCCTGAAAATTTAGGATTTGCAGCAGTTCAAGAATATCCACGTAAAAGAAAGAAGTTGGATCCTAACCTCATTACACCTATACAAAAAGTAACTCGAAATAGATCAAAAACCTAAATGTAAGAGTAAAAACTATAAAATTCTGGGAAGAAAAATATAGGGACAAATCATGTCCCAGAATTTGGCAAAGGATTCTTGAATAGACACCAAAAGCATAAACAACGAATATAAAATTCACCAAAATTAAAAACTTCAAAAGACACCATCTGGGGAATGAAAAAACCACCACAAGAAGGGGAAAAATATTTTCAGAATCATATATGACAAGGGACTTAGATCTAAAATACATAAAGAACACTTAAAACAATACAAGACAACTCAATTAAAAATGGGCAAAAGATCTGTATACAGATATAAATGTTCAATAAGTACATGAAAAGATGCTTGACCTCATTAGCGATCAGGGCAAAAGGTACAGCCATCCAGGACATCTAGAATCAAAACCTCCATAACAAGTGCTGGGGAAGAGAAGGAGGAACCAGGAGCAGATGGCACACGGCACACCCACTGTAGGAAACAGTCTGGAAGGTTTTTTAAAAAAGTGCATCCCTGACTTCCGGGAAGATGGCAGAGAAGGGCCCTTCGCACACCTCGGCATACGGACACAGGATAACACGTTCACTTAAATCGCCCAGAAAACGACCCAAGGACCACAGCACCATGGAGAGAAGAGGACACATGAGGGCGGGTGGGGAGAGTGGACATGTGCTTGGGAGCTTAACGGCCAAGGCCACTTGCAGCCAGGAAGGACCAGAATGTGCAGGGAGGGGAGATGACAGATCCTCACGCCTGGGAGCCTGCAGGGCCCGAGTTCCCATAACATTTGTCTCTGCAAACCAGGGCGGCCAAATTCCGCAAGTTCCTACAACTACTTGGAACTTAAAGCCTGGAACTTTAAAAACCAACAGGCTCCATTCTGGAGAGGCTGGAGGGAGAGCAGAAAAGCAGCAAGGGTGGTTTGAGAGAGGACTGGGGCGGATGGGAGATCGAGTTCCTCACTGATCTCAGAGCCCAGACCAGAGGGACGGACTTCCCTTGGAGACTCCTCCAGGAACAAAGGAGCTGGCAGGCGCACCACTACCCCGTTCGGCCCCCACGCAGAGCCTGGATGGGGCCAGCATCCAGTACGTAACCTGCTCATGTGGTACCCTGCTGCCCCCTCACAGCTGGGCCTGCCTCAGCCCTGGTGTGGCAGGTCCCCTCCCCAGAAGACCATGCAAACCTTGCCAACATGCCGCGTCCCTGCTGAGGGTTTTGCAGGCCTCAGTCCCAGCAACAGCCGTGGGTCACCTTCCCTGGAGGACGCTCGATCCCTGTTAAAAATGCACACCCTGCGTGTGCCCTGCAGAGTGGCCCTGGCCAGCCTGTCTCCTCGGAGCTGTGGGCAGCCCTGGCAGAGTGCCAGTGCACAGAGCGGGCACTGCCCATCCCACTCGCACACTTTGTGGAGAGGCCCGGGCTTGGCAGCAGGGGCGCCACCCCCTCTGTAGGAGGACAGGGCCACCTTGCTGAAAGTGTGCACACCACCTACTACCTTCAAGATCTGGAGAGGTCACAGACTATCTGCACAGAGACAGACACCAAGAATTACATAAAATGAGCAGAGGATTATGTCCCAAATGAAAGGAAAAAAACCAACAAAAGACCTAAGTGAAACATATCAGTAGTATGACCAATAGGAACTTAAAGTAACATCGTAGAGAGACTCACTGGACTTGAGAAAAGAGAGGAGGACATCAGTGAGACCCATAACACAGAGATAAAAAAGAACCAGTTGGCAAAAATACACGACACTTAAAACACACCTGGTGTAACAGGTCACAGGCTAGAGGAAGCGTGATGACCCAGAGGCAGAGAAATGGAAAGCAAGCTGAGCGGGTGAGGAACAAACACGGAAAATCAGAACAGATTCTGAAGCTCGGTGACTCCATCAGGCATAGTAATAACCATGGCACTACAGGGATCCCAGGAGAACAAGAAGAGAAAAGGGAGCAGAAAATTTATTTGAAGAAAGAATAGCTGAAACCTTCCCACTCTGAGGGAAGAACAGAGATCCAGATCCGGGCGGAACAGAGACCCTTCAAAACAAATTAACCCAAGGAGGTCCACACCATGACACATGGTAATTACAATGGCAAAATATACTGCTAAAACATTTTTTAAAGCAGCAAGAGAAAAAAAGACCATTACATATAAGGTAAATCCCATAACACTATCAGCTGATTTTTTAGCACAAACTTTGTCCACCAGAAGGGAGTGGAATGACATACTCAAAGTACTGAAAGAGGAAAGTCTGCAGCCAAGAGTACAAACACTCCTATAATTTGAATGGAACCACCAATGACCCCAAACAGTCAACGCAATCTTGGAAAAGAAAAACTGTAGGTATCCCAATTCCAGACTCAAAGTTTGATAACAAAGTTGTAGTAATCAAAACTATGGGACTGGCACAAAATACACATATGTTGGGGCACTCGGGTGGCTCCGTTGGTTATGCATCTGACTCCTGGTTTCAGCTCGGTCATGATCTCAGAGCTGCAGCATCGAACCCCACATCAGGCTCTGCCATCAGCACGGAGTCTGCTTTACATTCTTCCCCTTTCTCTCCCTCCCTTTCTGCTCCTTCCCCAGTGTACAGGTGTTCACCCTCTCTTCTCTCTTCTCCCTCTCTCAAAAAACAAAAAACAAAAACAAAACAAAACAAAAAAAAAAAAAAACCAAAAAAACAAACAGAAATCAACAGAACAGAAAATCCAGAAATAAACCCACAATTAAATTATATGGTCAATTAATCTCCAACAAAGAAGGTAAGAAGATGCAATAAGAAAAATTCTCTTCAACAAATGGTATTAGGAAAACCGAACCACTTTCTTACACCATACACAAGATAAGCTCAAAATGGATTAAAGGCGTAAATATGAGACATGAAACCGTAAAAATCCTTTAAGAGAGCACACGCAGTCATTTCTCTGACACCAGCCAGAGCAACATTTTTCTAGACATGTCTCCTTTGGCAAGGGAAAGAAAAGCAAAACTAAACTACAGGGACTTCATCAAAGTACAAAGCTTCTGCACAGCAAAGGAGACCAACAAAACTAAAAGACAACCTACTGAGTGGGCAAAGCTATTCACAAATGACACATCTGATAATGGGTTACCATCTAAAACATATAAATAATTTATACAAATCAACATCCCAAAAAACAATCCAATTAAAAAGTTGACATTAGACATGAACAGACATTTCTCCAAAAAAGACCAACAGATGGCCAACAGATGCATGAGAAGATACTCAACATCACTCATCCTCGGGGAAATGCAGATTGCAACCATGATGAGAGATCACCTCACATCTGTCGGAGTGTCTAAAACCAACAACACAAGAAACAACAGATGCTGGCGAGGATGCGGAGAAAGGGGGACCCTCCTACACTGTTGGGACAGTTGGTACAGCCACTGTGGAGAACAGAGTGGAGGTTCCTCAAAAAATTAAGAACAGAACTACTCTACAAATCCAGTAATTTCACTACTGGGTATTTACCAGAATAATACAGAATCACTAATTTGAAGGGATACTTGCACCCCTGTGTTCATAGCAACATTATCTACAATAGCCAAACTGTGGAAGCAGCCCAAGTGTCACTGATGGATGAGCAGATGAAGACGACGTGGTGTACGTATACAAAGGAGCATTCCTCAGCCATCAAAAGAATGAAATCTTGCCATGTGCACCCGCATGGATGGAGCTAGAGAGTATAATCCTAAGCAAAATAAGTCCAAGAAAGATAAATACCACATGATTTCACTCATATAGAATTTAAGAAACAAAACAAATGAGAAAAAGAAAAAAAAAAAGAACAACCCAAAAACCAGGCTCTTATCTACAGGGAACAAACAAAGGGTCACCAGAAGCGAGGCTGGTGGGGCATGGGGAGCTTCGTCAGGAGAAGTGGGAGCCACTTGTCCTGATGAGCTGTGAGGGATGTGTGGAAGGACGGAGTCACTGTACCGTCCACCATGTGCATGTTAATTACACTAGAATTAAAAAAAAAAATTTCAATATAGAGTTACCATATGACCTAGCAACTGCCAACTGCACTCCTAGATATATACCTAAGAGACATTTTATTTTAAGTTTGATTTATTTGAGAGACAGAGAGAGAGAGAAAGTGTGCCTGGGGAGCTGAGGGGAGGGGCAACGTGAGGGAGAGAGAGAAACTCCCAACAGACGCCACGCTGAGCAGGGAGCCTGATGTGGGGCTTGACTCTGGGACCCTGAGACCATTACCTGAGCCTAAACCCAGAGTCCAATGCTTAGCTGAGCCCCCAGGTGCCTTGGACGACATGTGCACACAGAAACCTACACATGGATATCTAGAGCAGCACTGTTCCTAGGAGTAAAAAACTGGAAACAAGATGTGAGACCACCATACGATGAAGTATTATTCAGCCATAAAAAGGAATAAGGTACTAATACGCACTACAACACACATGAACCCTGCGCAAGGAGGCAGTCACAGGAAACCACACAGTGTATGGCCCATGCGCATGGAATTCCAGCAGAGAAGTCCACAGACAGACAAGCAGGTGCCTGGGGCCGGGGAGGGGAGTGACAGCTAATGGGAAGAGGTTTCCTTTGAGGTGATAAAGATTGTTATCAAAACTGCTGAAAACAGCCCAAGCCACTGAGCTTCACACAAGACATGGGACTGTTGTACAGGACGGGAATTCTATCCTGGTAAAGCTGTTTAAGCAAGAACAACAAACCCAGGGAGATTCTCAAACTTCACAGCACACTTAAATCACCGGGACTTCTTCATATTTAAAACGTGGATTCCCAGAACCTGCCCCGGAGATTCTGACCTAGGAATCTGCCCTGACCCCAAGGGCCCCCAGGACTGTGATGTGGCTGGCAGAGAGCCACGCTCTGAATATGGTCACGCTGGGCTTGGCTGCCAGGGGAGAGGCGTATTCACAGCGACTGCACTGCACATCCAGACGGTTGATCACAGCTGAAGAAAGTCCCCACCTGCAATGGGCTCTTTTAAAGTCCAGGAACAGGGGCACCTGGGTGACTCAGTGGGATAAGCCACTGCCTTCAGCTCAGGTCATGATCTCAGGGTCCTGGGATCGAGTCCTGCATCGGGTTCACTGCTCAGCGGGGAGCCTGCTTCCCTCTCTCTCTGTCTGCCTGCCTCTCTGTCTACTTGTGATCTCTGTCTGTCAAATAAACAAATAAAATCTTTAAAAAAAAAATAAAGTCCAGAAACAGGAGTTGGGTTAGAAATCGCCCCACCCACCCACGCAGAGGAATATCAGACTGTTTTTTCTCCAATCAATCACAGGAATTACAGATAGTGGAAAGACTATTGTCGAGTCACACACAGCAGCAACTTAGTTTCTCCAGACCTTACACCAAGGAAAGCCACAGCACAGCCCAGTAATTATCCTTATGGACTCAGGAGCCAGATTGCTGTGGAGCGATCCCAGCTCTGCCTCCAACAAGCCCCGTGATCTGGAACCCGTTACTTCATCTGAGTGTGATAATGGTTTCCAGCTCAGAGGCTGAGTGTGAGCATTAGAACACGGAATATATCTAAAGTGCCAATCTGCACCATGCCTGGCACATGGAAGCACTCCACCATGCCTGGCTCACTTGACCAAACTCTACGTGACCAGATGGCCTTCCCTCCGGGAGACTCGCCTAAGGAGGTTTCACGAACACCCCAAGCCCACCCACTCTGCTAATGAGAGTTCCTTCCTGAGTAGAAGAGGGAAAATGTTTTTCTATTTAGGATTATTCCTCCCTCCTACTGAAGTCACTTCCTTGTGGTAAATCAGGAGAAAACATTGTTCAGGGCATAGAGAATCATTTTAATTCACTACTAAGCTACTGTCCATGGGGGCTTAGTCTCAGTTCTGTCCTGTTCTGGCACCTGCAAGGCTGTAACTATTTTTGTGATTAGTGGATTAAGACGTGACTTGCCCTTTCCATGGTCTCAACACCAGTGTGGATAGTGTGCCAGCCTGCCGCTCCGGCTGTTCTGCAACGGTGGCACCAACTGCCCCGGCCGACCCTGGATTGCCACAGCTACACTATCAGTTAGTGGCCATTTTCCTGGAGAATGCCTTTGCTAGGGGTGCCTGGCTGGTGCTGTCAGTTACGTGTCTGACTTGGTTTCAACTCAGGTTGTAACCTCAAGGTCATGAGATCGAGCCCTGCACAGGGCTCCACACTTGGTGGGGAATCCGCTTAGACTCTTGCTCCCTCCTTCTCTACTCCTGCCCACCACCTGCCTGCATACACTCTCTCTCTCAAAAATAAATAAATCTTTAAAAAAACCCAGCTGTAATAAAGCCCTAAATATTATTAGTTATATTAAATCTCATTCTCTGTGTTTTTAATAGGTTACGTGACAAGACAGGAAGTACGCACACAGTGCATCTACTGTGCAGAAGCTGTTTTCAGGGAAAGACCTCGTGCAACTGTTTGGGTTGTAGCTACATTTCTTCATGCCACTTCACAACTCTTACAAACCAGGCTTTTTCAGACATGAGTGTCTGGCAGACCCTGTCTCAAAAGTATCTGAAGTCAGGTGGACAGTATTTATCACTGATCAAATATAAGCTTTTAAGCAACAATGAAAAAGCTTTGGAACACTGGTATCCCCCACCTCGAGCTGCAGGACATCCCAGGACTTCAAAGATTCTCCTGAAATGATCAATGGTGGTATTTAGTGAGTGAATTTTAATGTCTGAAAGATCTGCGTAACTCAGTACGTCAATATTTTCCAAGTGACCAATATAAAAGGCCGTGCGTGGGTAGAAGATCCATTCAAAATGCAAGATAAACTGAGGGACATTAGTGTTGACACAGTCTGAGGAGTTTACTGCTATGGTTTTAGAGTCCGCAGTGCAACTGACTGTTAGGAAACCACAACTTGTTCACTTTTGATGTACTTCAAAGAAAAATATTCACAATTATGCTAAAGGGTATTAAATTACTCTACTTTATTGCAAATATGTATTTCTGTAACGCTGGATTTTCCTCACGTACTCCACCAAAACAAAGTATCACAACAGACTGAATGCAGAAGCAGACAGAACCCAGTTGTTTTCTATTAAATTGGATATGAAAAAATTCTGAGAATTTTACAAACAATGTTACTCTCCTACTTTGTTTTGGAAAAATGTTCTTTTTCAGAAAAAAATTTTTATGGTAACATATAATGGGTTTATTATTTATAGAGAATTTTTTTTTAATTTTACACACATGCACACTCCTCTCCAAACAAGACCTTTTGTAGGTCCTCAATAATTTATCAGTGTAACCCTGAAGAGTCAGAGAATCTTGAAAAAGAAGAATACAGCTGGAGGCATCATGCTCCCTGATTTGAACAATATTATAAAGCTACAGCCATCCAAATAGTATGATACTGGCATAAAAACAGACACACATATCAATGGAAGAACAGAGTGCCCAGAAAGAAATCCACACTTACATGGTCAAGTGTTTCACAACAAAGCAGCCATGACTATATAATGGGGGAAACAACAAGTCTTTCAATAAAGAGTGTTGGGAAAACTGGACAGCCACATGGAAAAGAATGAAACTGGACCACTGTCTTCTTATACCACACACAAACATTAACTCAACATGGATTAAACACTTGAATGTAAGAACTGAAACCATAAAATCCCTAAACGAAAACACAGGGGGTAAGCTCCCTGACGTCAGTACTGGGGATGATGATTTAGATTTGACAACCAAAGTAAAGGCAACAAAAGCAATAAATAAATAAATAAATAAATAAATAAATAAATAAATAAATAAATAAACACACGTAAAGCCACATCAAATGAAAAAGCTTCCACACAGCAAAGGAAACCATAAACAAAATGAAAAGGTAGCAGACTGACTAGGAGATGTTTGCAAATCATGTATCTGATAAAGGGTAAATATGCAAAATATATGAAGAACTCCTACAACTCAACGGAAAAATATAATCCAATTAAAAAATAGGCAAATGACCCAAACAGACATTTTTCCCAAAGACCTATAAATTGCCAACAGGTACATGAAAAGATGCTCAACGTCGCTCACCATCAGGGAAATACAAATCAAAACTACAGTGAGCGATCACCCTCATGTTCACTGCAGCATTATTTACAAGAGCCAAGAGATAGAAACAACTCAAAAGTCCGTCAGTGGGTGAAAGGATAAGAAACTACACTGGAATATTACTCATCCACCAAAAAACAAACACACACACACACACCCAAATCCTGCCATTTGCAACAACATGGATAAAACTTGAGGACATTATGCTGAGTGAAATAAGTCAGGATAAGATAAACACTTACAGGGGCACCTGGGTGGCTCAGTGGGTTAAGCCGCTGCCTTCGGCTCAGGTCATGATTCAGGGTCCTGGGATCGAGTCCCGCATCAGGCTCTCTGCTCAGCAGGGAGCCTGCTTCCTTCTCTCTCTCTCTGCCTGCCTCTCAGTGTACTTGTAATTTCTCTCTGTCAAATAAATAAATAAAATCTTAAAAAAAAAAGATAAACACTTATGATCTCGCGTATGTGGAATCTCGGAGCATGCAGAGAAAACCCCAGCATGGGTACAGAGAGCAGACGGTGGTCGCCTGAGGTGGGGATGGGGAGTGGGTGAACCACGTGCAAGGGGTCAAAGTTACACATTTCCAGTTACGCAATGACTAAGTCCTGGGGACCCCGTACAGCATGCTGACCACATGTAATAACAGTGTGCTGCACATCAGAAGGCAGTTAGAGCGGACCTTGAAAGTTAGTCCAAGAAGAAACATCATAACCACGTAGTGAGATAGCAACCGGGCTTGTTAGGTTCGCTGTGTAACAGCTATGATACCCACTCACTATGCTGTACTCCTGAAACTAGTACGTCAATTACCACTCAGTAAAAAAATTAATCACAGGGCGCCTGGGTGGCTCAGTTGGTGAAGGGTCTGCCTTCAGCTCAGGTCATGATCCCGGGATCCCAGGATTGAGTCCTGTGTCTGGCTCTGCACTCAGCAGAAAATCTGCTCATCTCTCTCCTTCTCGTTCTGTCTCCCTGCACCCGTCCTGGCTCGTGCTTTCTCTTTCTCTCTCAGATGAATAAAATCTTTAGAAATAAAATGTTAAATCATTCTGGGCATCATCCTCCACAAATGAGCACCAGGTATCTATGTGAGGGCTGTGCTAGGCTTTAACTAACAGGAGTCACTCTGCGATTGCTCTGCAGAAGCATCCTCTCTGTTCCCATGTCCTTGGTCCCAGTCTAGTTAGTGAGAAGATAATCAGCATTACTTAATCCTCAGCTCTCCCCGCAGCAGTGGTCATTTGTCAGAAAGTTTGAGCTTTTTTGTCCCAGATCTCGATTGAAGTCCAAGCTCATATGCCTGGTTAAGTGTTTGGGAAATTAGTCAGTCTGTGAGCCTCGGTTAAATCATCTGTGAAATGGGGTGGCTGGCTCTCCACCCCTCCAGAAGTCATAAATTCCAAATAAGACTTGGTTCGCTGTGGTAAATGCGCAAGTCATTTCTATGTACCGCGATTTTATCCTTAATCCTGTCCCATTTTGTTCCCCTTCCCTATATTTTTATCTTCTCTCATTATACTTTTAATTCAGTTAGGTCAAGACGTATTTTATACGTCCTTGCAGCCGATCAGAAATCCTTTCTGAAATGGCAGAGCACCATCCTACCAACCGGTGAAAAGACACACGTGTATACCATGTGACCTCAAGTCCACAGACAGCACGCTGTTACATGCCCCTTAAATATTTGTCTTCGCCTTTAAGTGCTGTGTTTCTTTTGATGTCTTACCCCATCACAGAGCTTTTGAGCTGTGCTTTGAGCAGCAGAGTTGCCTGAGTTGAAAAACATCTCTAAAGCATCATTATTTTGTGGTTTATCAAAAGACAGACTATGTGATCAAAATATTTCAACTAGTCTCTGTGGGCTCCTGTGAATCTTACTGTGTTACTTCCCAGTGTCCTCGTGGGTTTGGAATACAGAAGCAAGGCTAGCATGGGCCATTGGAATTCGAGAATCCCCTCGTGCTGCACATGGAAGGGAGTATTCCACCCTCTTCTACTCTGGGTGGAGCAGCCCTTGTGCCTTCTTAGGCAGCCCTGGGTGAGCTCCATCTGCCATGGCTGCAGGCTCTCCCCTATGCAGGGTCTGTTCCTTATGTCCTCACCTGGATGCCACAGTCACCTGGATGCACCTGCTGTTGCCAGAGCAACTAGCATCCTCGTGCCTCCTGCATATCCCACCCTTCACTGCTTGGAAGACTGTGCTCTCCGCTCACTGCCCTCTCTCTCAGGCTCAACAGCCCTTCCTATTTGTGTGTGTGTGTGTGTGTGTTTTAAGATTTTATTTATTTGACAGAGAGAGAGATAGCAATAGCAAGAACACAAGCAGGGGGAGTGGGAGAGGGAGAAGCAGGCTTCCCGAGGAGCAGGGAGCCTGATGCAGAACTCAAACCCAGGACCCTGGGATCATGACCTGAGCCCAAGGCAGGGGATTAACAATTGAGCCACCCAGATGTCCCCCCACCTGCGTTTTAAATGGTGCAGACCTGGCAAGGCCTCACTGCCCTCATCCAGAGGTCTGCTGGACGGCCTCTAACCCTCCCCTCTAGCCTATTCCAGATGCCGTCTACTCAGGTCGCAACAGATGTGACCTCCTGTGAGCCAGATATTTTCTGCTCTCATTTTTGCCTTCTAAAATCTAAAACCTCTCAATTATTTTACTAAAGTGGTGCGAAGCCAGGCCTTCATCATGCCAATCTTATGTGTGCAGTTTAGTGAAAATCAGGAATTTACAATTCCAGGGCATCTGGGTGGTTCAGTCGTTTAGGTGTGTGCCTTTGTCTCAGGTGATTATTCCGGAGTCCTGGGATTGAGCCCCACATTGGGCTCCCTGCTTAGCGGTGAGTCTCTTTCTTCTTCTTCCTCTGCCTCTGCATGCGTGTGCTTGCTTGTTCTCTCTCTTTCAAATAAATAAATGAAATCTCAAAAAAATTTACATTTCTTTTATCAACTCTTGATCCATCATTGGCTTTCATATTCCAGCCCATAGAGGTCCATTTCTTTCTTCCCCTTCTTCTTCTTCTTCTTCTTCTTCTTCTTCTTCTTCTTCTTCTTCTTCTTCTTCTTCTTCTTCTAAGATTTTAATTGTTTGAGAGACAGAGAGAGTGACAGGGAGCACAGGTGGGGAAGAGAGGGAGAAGCTGGCTCCCCGCTGAGCAGGGAGCCCAATGTGGGGCTTGATCCCAGGACCCTGGGATCACGACCTGAACTAAAGGTGGACACTTAACCCACTGAGCCACCCAGGAAACTGCATAGAGGTCCTTCTCAATGACACCGTTTATCATCTCTCCAGCCCCTCCCTTGCATTCTCTGCAGACCCACCAGCATCTCCGTCTCAGTCATGGTTTCTTACTAAGGATGCTCAAAGCCATGTGTGCCTGACTTGGGCAAGGCAGTCAAAGAAAGAACTTTTCAACACGCATTTTATTTTTTACCTTTTCACCATGGGGAAGATTTTTCTGGATGCTCTCTACCCACTGAGCTATTTTAAGCATGGTTTGTAAGATCTTTGTGCAAAGCATGGAGTTTCTCAAAAGGCAATTTTTTTCTCAAATGCAAAGCAGCAAGCTTATTCGGCTTATGGGTTAATGGTAAAATGGAGCACTAAAATTAAAATTTGCAATTATGCAGGGTAGGATTTACATATCTCAGCTTGCAATTAAGCTACCCCTCAATTTATTTGGATATGTTTACAAAGTGCCTGGACATACTGCGATAAAAGCCTTGAGGCTCCTTTTTCAGATGTCTTAGGGCTATTAGACTCGGAGCCATGCCTAGGCAAGTGTTGGGCTCCAAGACATTACTACTGGTGCTTACACAGGTAGTGGAGTAGCACAGCACTAGTCCTCATTTTGTATTTACTAAATTGCTGAGCACCTTCCCAAATATATGCATTTTTGCCTGTATACCTATTCTGGAAGTCAAATTTCATTTTTCTCATTTCACAGATCAGAAAAGGGAAACGTGGGAAGTTAAATGACTTGCCCAAGGTCACAGGAAAAGTCGGTGGCTGAGCCAAGACTTTAAACTGAAAGACCCTCGTTCCGCACCCAAGAAGCAGACACCAAGCCTCCACTGGATGCAAGTTGCAAGAGGTTTATTGGTTACACAGGTGCCTGTGGACACATCAGCCTTTGTGGGCTGAGCGCGCCGGGCTAAGTTGGGGAGCAGATTATATAGGGCAGGGTTGGGGTGGCAGGAAGCGAGCTTACAGAAGCAGATGCTTGGTTACAGGGATCTGATTGGTTAACTTAAATCAAGCATTGTCAGGCACTGGGTTTAAGGCAAGGACACAACGGTTTGTTCTGGTGGGCCTTGGCTCAGCACTTTGGAAAGTCCAAGGTACACTCTATTCCTCATTTGTCTTTGCTTTTGACAGACCAGGTGATCACAGACAATAGACATCCTGGTATGTGTTGCCATCCGGCTATGGGAACAATCAAGCCTTCAGCAAGGGGATAGGGGGTGCTGTGGGGACATCAGGTTACTTAAACAAGCCTTTAGCAAGGGGAGAGGGGGTCTTTCAAAACCAGGTCTGGGGGCGCCTGGGTGGCTCAGTGGGTTAAGCCACTGCCTTCGGCTCAGGTCATGATCTCAGGGTCCTGGGACCGAGTCCCGCATCGGGCTCTCTGCTCAGCAGGGAGCCTGCTTCCTCCTCTCTCTCTGCCTGCCTCTCTGCCTACTTGTAATCTCTCTCTGTCAAATAAATAAATAAAATCTTTAAAGAAAAAACAAAAAACAAAAAAACAAAAAAAAAAAAAAAAAAAAAAAAAAACCAGGTCTGGTGTGAGTCTAAGTTTGAACGCTCTCTGTTATGTCGCCAAACCTCTCAAATGCCTCCCACACTATAGACGATTCAGTGAACATCCATTAGAGGGTTCACATGGGATTGGAAAGGGACCATCACAAAAGCACTGCTCAGAGGAGGAGCCGGGCCGGAAGGATAGGCAGTGCTGCCCAGGCCCCGACGTCCTTTCCCTGAGCTGGCCTGACTCCAGAAGTGGCTTCTTTTAGTCCGGGGGCATGGCGGGTGGCTCTCAGCAGGGATGCCTCCGTCCCGGGCCCTCGTCATTGGCCCAGCGGGCTCTCAGAAGCTCCAGAGCCCCAGCCAGGAGGCGTGAGCATGGGATCTCCCACACAGGGAAATCTGTGATCACTGACCACCATAAGCCTCCTTTCCAGGACTGGAGCCATGAGGTTAGAGCAGAAATGCGACTTCTGGGCCCTTCCTGGGCACCAAGTTACCACCTGCAGTCCTGAATCAAATCTCAGGCCCAGAAAGGGGGTCTAACTCATTCAAGATGCGAATTTTCTTTTTAAATGGCTGATCTGAAAAATTCCTCTTGGAGGCCATCACTTGCCCTTCATTTTCGAGGCTGTTCAGTAACTCCAGACAACTGTGAAAGGCATGAAAACAGGCCCTCAGTTCCCCCAGGAGCTCAGTGTAGGTCTTTGGGAATCTCCCTCCACAGAAAGGACAATGCAAGCTTGTCTGGATGCACATATAAGTTCGAGAATTTTAAGAGATTTAAAAATGCTTAGGAATCCCCGTGAGACTGATGACAGAGACGTGTTTGGGGCTAACACTGCTCAGCCAGCGCAGGGCCACGTCTGGGGAAACAGTGGGTACGGGACTCCCGGGGAAGCCAGGGTAGGAATATGGACCATGTCCTAAACTTCCCAGAAGGAAAGAAGTAAAGAGATATGAGCAGGGAACGTTCTTATTCATGGATGGTAAAAGGAAAGTGTCAAGGCTGACTGAGAAGCCAAATTGCTCAAGAGTCCATTGTCCATGAAGCTCTGCCAAACAGCTGGGACTTGGGGCTGACCGAGAATGTGCAGCCGTGCTGGGCCGACCTCGGGTTTCTCTTCCCTCTAAACTTAGCTCTGAATACAATCTCCGCATAAAGTCTCCAGACTTTAGGCCTCAGGTAAAAATCAGACAAGCAAGTGACATGATGGCCAAAGGCCCCGGGCAATGGAAAGACAGAGTTCACCCCAGAGTCCCAGAGATCTGTTGTTTCTGCCTGCCCCAGTGAGTTCTGGGGCCCCAGGGGCAGGGAGCTGTGCCAGTCAGGCTGACCCTTTCTTTCCCTCCGCCTCAGTGGTGGTGGGAGGTGCAGGCCTAAGGCCCCTTGGCAGCCTTCTCACTCCCACAAAGCGAGACTGGCCTGATAATTCTGCAAACACAGAGGAATGCAGGGCACGGGACTTGGAGACTGATTTCTGATGACGTACCCTCGACCCTGGGGTCCCTCTGGGCCTAGTGGAGCTTTGGGCTGTGTAAGCCAGCCAATTCTGTATTTTGCTTAAGTCATTTTCAGTTGGGTATTCTGCCACTTGAAATCAATCATAAAAGCAAGGGAAGGCTTTTATCAAAGGGAATCTTCCTCTCGACCTTTTATTTTGGGGGAGTGACAGCATGAAGGTCAGACCTTTATCACCAGACGCTATGGTTCTAACTAGGATTGAAGCCAGAGAAGGTTCTGGGCATCCCCTGGGGTGCCTCCAGGACTGAGGGGTAGATGGGGAGTTTTGAGCCTTTCCTGGTTCCACAGCTCACATGCCCCGTGTCTGATGCTCGTTTTCCATGTCCCTTCTCTACCTCAGATTTTTCTCAACCAGAATTTCTGGTCTGTTTGAAAGCTGTTGTGTCTAAGAAACTAAATGACAAACTCAGCCCCATCATGCTGTTTTGCTGACGGTTGAGAAAGCTCTCACGCACATAACCAGGGGTAAGATTTGACACTTCAGGTGTGGCGATGAGGTATTATGCAAATATATTCCAGAAGGATGACGCTTTTGAGGAACTCCAGGGAGGCGAATTTCTCAAGTAGCCCCGGTTTGAGCTTATTATTCATTATGCTGTGTTGCATAATTTTGCTCAGGGTCCTGTTACATTTTGCTGAGCGGTTAAGGAATGAGAAAAGTGCAGAGTAGTGAAGTTGACCATGTGCCTGCAGGAAGGAGTCCAACATGCCCACCTGCTTCCCAGCTGTCTGGGGCTGCTGACTCTACACTTCAAGGTCATGCAGGAGCGAGGCTTTGTGACCGAGTCAGGTTGATGGATAGTGTTGGGGGGTGTAAGTCAATAACAGCAGAACCCTCTTCACTGCAGCAAGTGAGGGCAGGGGGTCTCCTTCTCCGGCTTTTAGGGAAGTGTTGGAGATCGGGCTGATTTCTTTCAAACAAAGGAAGGCAGAAAATAGCTCTTAAATCCACATTAAATCTGCAGACTCTTTTATTGCATTGGATCGCATATACAATAGTGCAGGGGGTTTATTGTGTAGATCAAGACCTCTGTCTAATGGAAGTTTAACCCCCAAGAACCCAAGAACCTTGAGCACTTTAGGTCTTTCCTGTGATAGGCCAATGCTCAAAATGGATGTTGCCAGCCATGGTCAGTGGGTTCTCTTCTCCCTGTGATGAGTGGAGTTGGCTGTGGGCAGGCCGCTTTGGGCCGTGGGGAATGTGTGCATTTGAGGCTCTAGGCAGAAACTCATTTCTTAGCCTTCTAGTGATCAGGCGGTGCTCCTTTAGTCTTATTTCCAGAGCATATTTCCATGATTGACTTTAATCCTACTTTACTGAGAGCCGAGAGACCTGGCCCAGGCTTCACATATGGCTGCTGCTTCCTGGTACACAGT
Source organism: Mustela putorius furo (assembly GCF_011764305.1). Taxonomy (NCBI): domain Eukaryota; kingdom Metazoa; phylum Chordata; class Mammalia; order Carnivora; family Mustelidae; genus Mustela; species Mustela putorius. Next base: position 267,718 of record NW_025422039.1, on the reverse strand, counting down.
GGTACCAACTGATTAATGAAATTAGTACATTACGTAGACATGGAAACCATACTCTTTTCTTCTTTTCTTTTTTTTTTTTTTCTTGTCCCTTTGGGAACGTTCTGTCATCATCACTGCTCACAGGGTTTATGACACTTTGTCATGTCTGGCTTGCTATGTTTGCTTCTCTCTGTAAACATTTAAGTAGATTGATGCTCGCCTTCAAGATAGTTAGATGAAAAATGACCAATGATGGAAAAATAGTCACATGCAGGAGAATTACGGAAAAAAAAACAACTATTATTTGATAAAAACAAGGCTAGTTTAATGTATCACATCCCTTTTCCATTTGTGATGCCTTCTTATGTTACATTGAAGAAAGGAGTTTGTTTAAGAGGTTATAGAGCAGAAATTTTACTTCCTAGTGTCAGGGAAGGCTTTGGAGAGAGATATACTTTGAAGTTTGGGGAAGAGGAAGAAGAGAAGGTTCGTAGTGGGTTTTAAAGAAAATTGGATAAGAAATGAAGTTTTTAAAAAGCAGTTTTTAAGAGAAGTCCAAAATGATAGAATACTAGCATTCTGTGCAGAGTTATCATGGGTAAAGAACAGCCAGCAGGGAGAAGGTTTTCTTACCATTGCCAAAGAACCTGTTTTGACAGTATATTGAAGAGATTTGTGCACCCTTATGTTTACAGTGTTATTTATAATAGTTATTATAATAGATATGGAAGCAACCCAAGTGTCTTTTGATATATGAATGGATAAAGAAGATATATATTCTACTTAATATATCTAGATCTAAATACATATCGTGGAATATTACTCAACCATAAAAAAAGAATGGACTCTTGGTGCTTGCAATGACATGGATGGGCCTAGAGGGTATTATGCTAAGTAAAATAAGTCATAGAAAGAGAACTATCATATGATTTCACGTATATGTGCACTCTAAACAGCAAAACAAATGAGGAAATAAAAAAAACAAATAAAAAATAGAGTCTCATAAACGCAGAAAACAAACTGGTGTTTTCCAGAAAAGAGCTAGATGTGGGGAAAGGGGTGAAAGAGGCGAAGGGAATTCACAGGTACAAAAATACAGTGATAAAATAAATAAGCTGCAGGGATTTAAAGTACAGCATTAGTCATAAGTACAGGACTATAGTCAGTAAGTTAATAATATTGTAATAATGCTGTGTGGGGAGCATTGTGTGATGTAGAGCATTGTCGAATCACTGTGTCGTCCACCTGAAACCAAAATAACATTGTGAGTCAACGTACTTCAGTAATAAATTTTTAAAAATAACTTGGGGAAAAGCTGGGGCAAATGCAGGACAACTGGGAGCGGGGAATGAACTGATTTTATCTGCTCCATGTTGTCCTTGAGCTCCGGAGCCAAGACTGGACACAAACTATTTCAGTATTCGAAAAATCAATATGGAAAACATTTTCAGGGTAAAATTGACTATTCCTTTTTCCCTGTTACAGAAAAATCCATCCCCGAATATACTGATGCAGGGAAATCAAGAGCCTTTTCTGTTCTCTCACCATTACCTGGGGTGAATGGCCCATCACAAAGTTAAAGGGATTCTTTGTTTCATTTTTGCGTAGGTTGGTGGTCACCAGTGCAGCTCTGCATTTTAATTTCCTACCTCAAGTCTTGTGCAATGTTTAGTTGCCATTGTATTCACTGAGACACCAGGGGATCAGAAAAATCAAGCAATGCTCCCCTTTACACCCCTCACACAGGTTAATAAGTCATTAACCAAGTTAGAAACAGAAATCCAGTTTTATTCACTTAAAATTCCAGTTTCAGTGTTGGGGGTATGGAACGTGAGCAGAGGACCACGCCATGATCTGGAAGGGACGAGAACGGCAAAGGAAAAGCGAAGTCCGTCTCAGCAGTGAGTGCGTGGGCAGGCTTTTATTAAGTGCTACCTCCCTCAGTGACAAAACGACTCTGTGTGCTCATGGCTGCGTGTTGAGAGAGGGTGTCTTCTTCACGTTGCTGCCTCTCTGGACACAAGCAGCCATGCCATCAGGAGGACCTCAGAGAAGTCAGGGCTGCCTGCGCCCCTGCACAGATGGGACTGCTCCTTGCAAAGGATGACCGTGTCCTTTTTGCTGGGCAGGGGGCTCATCTTAATTCAAATCCTGTGCATTCCACTGGTCACTAATGAAAACAAAACAAAACAAAACAAACCCCATGTGTCTTCATTCCCAGGAGAAATTTCACCCACAACTCTAAAACACTGTTGCATAAATGACAACAGACTTCTTGCTACCGGAAGGATATAGCACCCAGAAGTCAAAACCTTCCATCAAGCATGTTAAACCTGGGGAAAAACCAGCACCTCCCTGATAATTTAATTTTTATGAATCCATTATAGTCCTCTGCATCTTTCTTTATTCAAGTCTCCCTTTGGCTGACTCTTTGCCCTACTGTATGCAACACAAATGTTTTTATTACTGTTTTTATTAGTTGCATTTGCAGAAAGAAAAGAAACACTTTTCACCCCCTAAATATTTATGACCTTCCAGTGAATGAGTAGTTGGATTTCATATCCTGTATTTGAAATGTTGGATAATCTTGAATTCTTCTGTCTGAAATGGGAGAAGCGATCTTAATTGGAAATGTAAGCAAGTTTGGATCAGAAATGAAAATTGCATATGAGTGGATTAATATTACAGTAACAAAATTCAGGCCTGCTGTTAGCTATGACATTTTTTATTTAAAAAATTTAGGCTCTTTCTCTATATTGATTCATGTACAGTTGAAAGAAATAATACAGAGAGATCTCCTGTATAACCTTCACCCAGTTTACAGATGTTAACTTCTTGCAGAACTGTCACAATCAGAATATTGGTGTTGATAAACTCAAGATACAGAGTTTTCCTACCACCACAAAGATCTCTCCTGTTGTCCCTCTCATATGCTCATGCTCGTCCTTGTTGCCGCTACCACCTTCTTAATTCCTATCAACTATTTTTAAAAAGATTTTATTTATTTATTTATTTATTTGACAGACAGAGATCACAAGTAGGCAGAGAAGCAGGCATGGTGGAGGGTGGAGGGAAGCAGACTCCCTGCTGAGCAGAGAGCTCAATGTGGGACTCAATTCCAGAACCCTCGAATCACATGACCTGAGCCGAAGGCAGAGGCTTTAACCCACTGAGCCACCCAGGTGACATCCTATCAAATATTAATCCATTTTCCAACTCTGTAATCTTGTCATTTCAAGAATGTTATATGACTGGAATCATACAGTATTTATCCTTGTGGGGTTAGCTGTTTTCTTTTTTTTTTAAGACCTATTTATTTTTTTCGAGAGAGAAGTGTGAGAGAAAGAGAGGGAGACAGAGGGAGAGAGAGAGGGAGAGACAGAGTGGGGAGGGCAGAGGGAGAGGGAAGAGAATCTCAAGCAGACTTCCCTCTGAAGTTGAATGTGGGGCTCAATCTCAAGACCCTGAGATCCTGACCTGAGCCAAAATCAAGAGCTGGCCACTTAACTGACTGAGCCACCCATGCCCTGGATTAGTTGTTTTTACTCCCCATAGTTCAGTGCATGTCATTCAAATCATTGTATGTGTCAGTAGTTTCCCCTTTTTAATACCAAGTGTATGGATATACCACAGTCTCTTTATCAAACTCACCTGTTGAGGGACAGACATCTGTGGTGTTTTCAGTTTGGAGCTATAATGAATATAGCTGCTATGGACATTTCGAGTGAACACAAATTTTCATTTCTCTGGGAAAGTGAACCCAAGTTTTCACTTCTCTGGGATAATTGCCTAGGACTGCAATTGTCATATGATAGTGTTTTAAGAAACTGCCAAACTTTCTAAGGGGAGCTGTATGCCATTTTACCTACTCCCCCAGCAATGTCTGAAAAATCCAGTCTCACCAGATCTTTGGCAGGTGTTTTTACTATTCTTACTTTTAGCTATTCTGACAGGTATATACTGATCTCTCATAGTGGTTTTTGTTTATATTTCCTTAATGACTTATGGTGTTGAACATCTTCTGAGCATGTTTGCCATTGGTATTATCTCTTCAGGGAACAGTTTGTCAAGTCTTATTCTTGTTTTCTATTTTTTTGAGAGTTCTTTATATATTCTAGATACTAGTAGTTTGGGGGATATGTGGCTTGAATATAATTTCTCCAGGTACCATGCTTTTTATCCACCTAACAGAGCATTTTTCAGGAAAAAGTTTTTGAAAAGACTTTCCTGTCAAGGACACATGGACTCTTCTCCATGATAGATCCAGTGCTAGACCATAAAACAAACCTCAGTAAATGTAAAAAGATTGAAATTGTACAAAATATGTTCTCCAACCACAATGGAATGAAATTATAAATCAACAGAAAAGAAAATTTGGAAAATCCCCAAATATGTGTCAAATAAAACAGTCTTAAGTCTTAAACAACCAATGGGTCAAGGAGGAAGTGACAAGAGAAAATTTTTAAAAAATATTTATTTATTTATTTATTTTTAATATAATTTTTTATTTTTTATAAACATATATTTTTATCCCCAGGGGTACAGGTCTGTCAATCACCAGGTTTACACACTTCACAGCACTCACCAAAACACATACCCTCCCCAATGTCCATAATACCACCCCTTTCTCCCAAACCCCCTCCCCGCAGCAACCCTCAGTTTGTTTTGTGAGATTAAGAGTCACTTATGGTTTGTCTCCCTCCCAATCCCATCTTGTTTCATTTATTCTTCTCGTACCCACTTAAGCCCCCATGTTGCATCACCACTTCCTCATATCAGGGAGATCATATGATAGTTGTCTTTCTCCGCTTGATTTATTTCGCTAAGCATGATACGCTCTAGTTCCATCCATGTTGTCGCAAATGGCAAGATTTCATTTCTTTGGATGGCTGCATAGTATTCCGTTGTGTATATATACAACATCTTCTTGATCCATTCATCTGTTGATGGACATCTAGGTTCTTTCCATAGTTTGGCTATTGTGGACATTGCTGCTATAAACATTCGAGTACACGTGCCCCTTTGGATCACTACGTTTGTATCTTTAGGGTAAATACCCAATAGTGCAATTGCTGGGTCATAGGGCAGTTCTATTTTCAACATTTTGAGGAACCTCCATGCTGTTTTCCAGAGAGGTTGCACCAGCTTGCATTCCCACCAACAGTGTAGGAGGGTTCCCCTTTCTCCGCATCCTCGCCAGCATCTGTCATTTCCTGAATTGTTGATTTTAGCCATTCTGACTGGTGTGAGGTGATATCGCAATGTGGTTTTGATTTGTATTTCCCTGATGCCGAGTGATATGGAGCACTTTTTCATGTGTCTGTTGGCCATCTGGATGTCTTCTTTGCAGAAATGTCTGTTCATGTCCTCTGCCCATTTCTTGATTGGATTATTTGTTCTTTGGGTGTTGAGTTTGCTAAGTTCTTTATAGATTCTGGACACTAGTCCTTTATCTGATATGTCGTTTGCAAATATCTTCTCCCATTCTGTCAGTTGTCTTTTGATTTTGTTAACTGTTTCCTTTGCTATGCAAAAGCTTTTGATCTTGATGAAAACCCAATAGTTCATTTTTGCCCTTGCTTCCCTTGCCTTTTGCGTTGTTCCTAGGAAGATGTTGCTGCGGCTGAGGTCGAAGAGGTTGCTGCCTGTGTTCTCCTCAAGGATTTTAATGGATTCCTTTCGCACATTGAGGTCCTTGATCCATTTTGAGTCTATTTTCGTGTGTGGTGTAAGGAAATGGTCCAATTTCATTTTTCTGCATGTGGCTGTCCAATTTTGCCAGCACCATTTATTGAAGAGGCTGTCTTTTTTCCATTGGACATTCTTTCCTGCTTTGTCGAAGATTAGTTGACCATAGAGTTGAGAGTCTATTTCTGGGCTCTCTATTCTGTTCCATTGATCTATGGGTCTGTTTTTGTGCCAGTACCATGCTGTCTTGATGATGACAGCTTTGTAATAGAGCTTGAAGTCCGGAATTGTGATGCCACCAACGTTGGCTTTCTTATTCAATATCCCTTTAGCTATTCGAGGTCTTTTCTGGTTCCATATAAATTTTAGAATTATTTGTTCCATTTCTTTGAAAAAGATGGATGGTACTTTGATAGGAATTGCATTAAATGTGTAGATTGCTTTAGGTAGCATAGACATTTTCACAATATTTATTCTTCCAATCCAGGAGCATGGAACATTTTTCCATTTCTTTGTGTCTTCCTCAATTTCTTTCATGAGTACTTTATAGTTTTCTGAGTATAGATTCTGTGTCTCTTTGGTTAGGTTTATTCCTAGGTATCTTATGGTTTTGGGTGCAATTGTAAATGGGATTGACTCCTTAATTTCCCTTTCTTCTGTCTTGCTGTTGGTGTAGAGAAATGCACCTGATTTCTGTGCATTGATTTTATATCCTGACACTTTACTGAATTCCTGTATAAGTTCTAGCAGTTTTGGAGTGGAGTCTTTTGGGTTTTCCACATATAGTATCATATCATCTGCGAAGAGTGATAATTTGACTTCTTCTTTGCCGATTTGGATGCCTTTAATTTCCTTTTGTTGTCTGATTGCTGAGGCTAGGACCTCTAGTACTATGTTGAATAGCAGTGGTGATAATGGACATCCCTGCCGTGTTCCTGACCTTAGCAGAAATATTTATTTTTTGATGGAAGAAAATGGAAACATGACATATGAAAATTCATGGGATGTAGAAAAAGCAGTGGTCAGAGGGAAATTCAGACCTATAAATATTTACATTAAAAAAAATTAGAAAAATCTGAAGTCATTCACCTAACCTTCCACCTTAAATGAGTAGAAAAAGAAAAACAAAGTAAACCCAAAGCAAACAGACAACAGAAAATGATGAAGATTACCATGGGAACAAATGAAATGGAGAGTAGATAAACAATAGGGAGAATAGGTGACACAAAAAATGGTTCTTTGAAAATATCAATAACATTGACAAATCTTTATCTTGAATGACCAAGAAAAAATGAGAGAAGACAAATTACTATAATCACAAATAAAAGTGAGGACACTACTACGAACCTTACATAAATAATAGGATTACAAGAGCATTCTATAAACTACTGTATGCAAACAGATTAGCCTCGATGAGCTAGAAGTGGAAAACATGAACACCAAAAATGAGAAACATCGTTGAAAGAAGACAAATAAATGGAAAGACATCCCATGTTCAGCAATTTAAAGACTTAAGAATGTGGTATTCCTCTGATTGGTCTACAGATTCAATTAATTCCTGTCAAAAATTACAACTGCCTTTTTTGTGTAAAAAGACAAATTTCCTAAAATTCCTGTGAAATTTCAAGGGACCCTGAAATAGCCAGAACAATTTTTTGAAACAGAAGTTGGAGGACTCACACTTCCCAATTTCAAAACTTACTGTAAGTTTACAATGTTACTACAAAACAATGTGTTGCAGGTACAAGGGTGAACATATAGATTAATAGAGTAGGCTCGAGAGTCCAAGAATAAATTTGTACATCTGTAGTCTTTTGACTTTCCACGAGAGTGCCAAGACCATTCAGTGGGGGAAAGGACAGTCTTTTCAAAAAATAATGCTGGGACAACTGGATATCCCCTTGCCAAAGAATGCAGTTGAACCCTTACATCACACCATAAATAAAAAATAAATCAAAATGACTCAGACTTGAGTGTGAAAAGCTGACACTGTGAAACTCTTGGATTTGCAATGAATTCTTAAACACCAAAGTCACAAGCAACAAAAGAAAAATTAGATCATTGAAATTAAAACCTTTTTACACTGAAGAACATGATCAAAAAGAGACAATTCCACTCTGAAGTATATTTCCAAGGACATTTCAAAGAAGGTTTTCAAACAGAAACTTGTGCATGGAGTTCGTGTTCCTAGAATCATTATTCATACTAGCCAAAAAGTGGAAACAACCCAAATGTCATTATCTGATGAATTGACAAAATGTCATACATTATACAATGGAATGTTATTTAGCCATTAAAAAGCATGGGACTCTGATACATGCTACATGCTACAACATAGATGAACTTTGAAAACATTATGAAAAACTAAAGAAACCGGACATGAAATGCTGCATATAGTGTGATTCCATTTATATGAAATGGTTGGAATAGGCAAATCCATGGAAACAAAAAACAGATTGGTGGTTCTCAGGGGCTGGAGAAAGGGATAAACAGGGAGTTAATGCTTAATGGGTATAAGGTTTCTTTGGGGAGTAATAAAAGTATTCCAGAATTAGGTAGTGGTGACGGTCACACAACATTGTGAGAGTATCAAAAGCCAATACATTGTTGCTTTGAAATGTCAAATTATGAATTTTATGTTAAAAAAATTTTACCTAAATATTTTTAAAAGAAAAAAGTAGGATAAGTTTGTGTGGGTCTATTTTTGGTTCTCTGTTCTGTTTCATTGATCTATATGTAATTCCCTCCACCAATCCTATACAACCTTCATCAGTGAAGTTACATAATAAGCCTTGAAATTGAGTAAATTCCCACTTCTTTTTGTTTCAAGATTGTTTTAGCTATCATTATTTTTCTGTCCTTCCATATATTTTTTAGAATAGTTTCTATTTATAAATGTATATTTTTGCATCTAAGTTCTTGGGGAATTTTCTGAAGCTTTCTCCTCTCTCCCTCCTGTTCTCTTCATCCCTTCCTTCCTTCTTTCCTTCTCTTTCTTCTCTTCTCTTTCTTGTACTGTCCTTAGTTTTGTTAACAGAATAATGCTACCCTCATAAAATGAACTGGGAAGTAACCTGCTTTTCTAATGTTTGGAAAAGATTGCTTCATTGGTGTTCTTCCTTAAATATCTACAAAAAAAAATATTGTCGAATTTTGACAGAAATCGTGTGAAACCTTTATGTCAGTTTGGAAAGAACTGGCATTTTTACTATACTGAGTCTTCCAATCCATGAATATGGTACATCTCTCCATTTGATTAGAGCTCCTTTTATTACTTTCATCAGCATACTTGTACTCAGCATACAAGCCCATATATGTTTTGTTAGATTTAACAAAGCCTAAGTATTTCCTCTTTTTTTTGAGTGATTATAAATATATTTTTTAAAAATATTGGTGTCCATTGTTAGTACATAGAAATACATTTCATTTTTGTACACTTATCTTGTACCCTGAAACCAAACTGAGCCCACTTACTGGTCTAGTTTTTTGTTTTGTTTTGTGTTCTTTTTGTAGATTCTTTGGAATTTCTATGTCAATTATGTCATCAGCAAATATGTACTGTTTTGTTTTATTTATTTCTTTCAAAACCGTATGCCTTTTACTTGCTTTACTTATCTCAGTGCCCTGGCGAGAACTTTAGCACTGTGTTGAATAAGAGTTATTAAAGTGGACATATTTGTATTCTTCTCAGTCATATGGGGGAAGCATTCAGTCTTTCACTATTAAGTGTGATGTTAGCTACAACTCTTTAGTAGATGGTCTTTATCAAGTGAAGAAGTTCCTTTCTATTCCCATTTTTCTTAATACTTTTTTTTTAGTTGTGAGTCAGTCAACTACTTTTTTCTGCACAAATTGACATAATCATGTGATTTTTTTTTCTTCTTTAGCCTGTCAGTATGATGGATTACATTGACTGATTTTCATATGCTAAACCAGACTTAAACTCCTGGAATTTCTCTGTAGTTCTACTGTTTCTTTATTCTATCTTTGCCAGGCTTTGGTATCAGGGTAATGCTAGTTTCATAAAATAAATTGGGAATTGTCTCTTCCTCTTGCAATTTCTGGAGATGAATGTGTATAACAGGTTTTTGTTCTTTTTTAAACATGTGTTAGAATTCTCTAGTAAAAGCATCAGTGTTTGAGTATTTGTTTTATTTTTTATTCATTTATTTTGTTTGTTTATTTATTTATTTATTTTATTGTTTTACTTGAGGAGTTTTTAGATTACCAATTGAATTTCCTTAATAGGTAGAGGGCTATTCAAATGATCTATTTCCTAAGAGATAAGTTGTAGCAGCTAGTGATTTTTGAGGAATTGGTCCATTTCATCTACATTATAAAATTTATGCATACAAAATTATTTGTAGTTTCCTTTATCCCTTTGATATATGCAGTGTTGGCAATATATTGGTAACTTGTGTTCTCTCTCTCTCTCTCTTTCTCTCTTTTTTGGAAGGTCGTGTGCAGGTCAAGCTTGCTAGAGATTTGTCAACTTAATTGACATTTTCAAAAAACTGGTTCTCTATGTTTTTCTCAATTTTTTATTTTGTTTTCAATTTAACTGATTTTTATTCCTTATTTTTTTCCTTATGCTTTCTTTGGGTTTCTTTTGCTACTGTTTTTCTAGATTCTTGAGGTGGAAAATTAGATTAATTTGAGACTTTTCCTCTTCAGTTATGTATGTACTTAGTGAATTTTCACCACTGATTTAGCTGTGTCTCACCAGTATTGATATGTTCTGTTTTCATTTTCTTTCAATTTAATTCATTTTCATTGCCACTGAAACTTCATCATTGAAATTGGTTATTTAGAATTGTGTTGTTTGGGACACTTGATGGTGAAGTCAGTTGAGCATCCAATCCTGGTTTCTACTCAGGTCATGATCCCAGGGCCGTGGTATTGAGCCTCACCTCGGACTTTGTGCTCAGCATGGAGACTTCTTGGATTCTCCTTCCCTCTCCCTCTGTCCTTTTACTTCATGGTTGCATGTGGTCTCTCTCTAAAATAAACAAATTAATCTTAAAAAAATTGTATTGTTTAGTTTGCAACCATTTGAATATTTTCTTGTTATCTTTCAGTTATTGATTTCTAGTTGGAGTTCATTATGGCTGGAAAATACACTTGATATTATTTCAGTTTTTAAAAATTTGTTGAGATAATTTTATGTTCCCGGTTATGTTCTCTATTGGTATATGCTTGACTGTGATGTATCTTGGTGTGAACTTCCTTGAGTTTATCACCAATTTCTCCTCTTCTTATTGAACTCTGATGACCAGAATCTTAAATCTTTTGTCATAATCCCACAAGTGTCTGAGACTGTTTATGCTATTTCAATCTATTTTCTCTCCTTTATTCATATTATTTATCTATTGTTCTGTCTTCCAGTTCATTAATTCGTTTCTCTATCTCTGTCATTTTGAAACTGAGTCCTTCCTTTGAGTTTTTTATTTTGCACATATATTTTGCATTATTTTGTATTTGCTTCTATTGTATATTTTTACTTAGAAAATTTCTATTTGGTTCTTCTTGTATCTATTTCCTTGCTGACTTTCTATTTTTTTGGTTGAGATTCTATTTTTTCCTTTGTTCCAAAAGTATTCTTAGTTGCTTATTGAAGAATTTTATGAACACGAATTCCAAATCTTTGTCAGATAATTCTCTCATTTCTGTTATCTCAGTGTGGCATCTATTAATTGTCATTTTTTACTCTGAGATCTTCTTGCTTTGCATTATGACAAGTAATTTTCTATTAAAATCTGGACAAGATTCTGGGTACTATGTTATGAGAATCTGGATATTATTTCAGCCTTATGTCTTAACTGGCTTTCACTGACACTACTCAGCATTGCTTTGTTACCTTCAGGTGGGGTTAGAAATCAAAGCCCAGGCCATCAAAGGTGGCTGTATTGACAAAGACCCTCCCACCTTTTTTTTTTTTTATGTGTGAGAGAGAGAGAGAGTGCACAAGAGGGAGGGGCAGGGGGAGAAAGAATCCCAAGCAGCCCCACAGAGCTCCATCTCATAGCCCTGAGATCATGGCTTGCACCAAAAGCAAGAGCTGGATGCTTACCCGACTGTGCTACCCAGCCACCCAAAAGACCTCCCACCTTTAGTTTGGGATCCCTAACAGCTAATCCCTAAGGTACTGGGAACCAGAACTAGACCATACCTCCCAGATGGTAGCAAGGTTGGCAGTTCCTGAATGTCTGTCCTCAGGCAGAGCCCACGATGCCAGCTGTACAACCCTATGCCCTCAAGAAGTTTCTCTCCTGCCAAGTCATGTGAGGCACATGGTGACCCAGCTGCCAGAAGAGCAGCGCTGGCTTAGAGAGAACCAGTATGTCAGTGGCAGCAAAAATTAAAGATGCGAAACAAACCTGAAGTAACCTTGTGTCTGTATCCAATTAAAGAGGTGACAGTATCCTTCTATTTCAGCTCTGGCTACCTTCTTTTGTCTAGATTTTTCTAAGGCCATCCTGTCGCATGAATCGAACAACAGTCCATCCATAACTCCATTCTGAGTTTGCTGTATTAACAGACACCCATCAAACTTCTGATTCCAGCCAGTCACACTTCCCCACCGAAAGAAAAACAGGAATAATTCTCCCATAAATAGTCTGTGTGTGCTGACAAATGGGAATTTGAAGCAGTATAATTAAATTGTTGTTCAATTATTTAAGTGCCTCCGGTGAAACCATGTAAGAGAGAAGGTGCTTGACTTAGGGAGACATATCAGGAGGTGAGAAAGCAAAATTTGAAGGGCAGAAACTAGTGTAGTTATTTGCATTCCACATTAACATAAGGGAAGATACTTTGGAGTAAGTCAGTCTATCTGGAAAGGCCTATGGCTAGACTGTTGGTCTGTGGCCCTCAGGACAATGTTGCCTAGCAATGAACAAGGACTTGCCAGGCAGGTGCTGGGAAGAGTATGTGCAGAGAGACATACACCTAACATGTACCAGCATTCTGCACCCCCCTGGAGACTGAGGTATGAGATACAAGCCCCCATTTTCTCTCTGAGCAAACAGAATTGATGTTTATGCAATCGGACAGTTAAGGCAGAAATCCAATTACTGAGCTAATTAGCACCTTTGAGTGATAAGCACCAAATGTAGGGGAGGAAAACACTGGAGAAAAGCTCGAATGACCCGGTATGGCTGACAGTTCACCTTCTTAGAGAGTCTGGTGGAGAGCCAGAGGTCCTGGGGTACCAGGCAGCTTGGCTTAGTTATTGCTGATCAAATTTAGCACTCTGAACCCAATAGCCTTTTGAAAAGATAGTTTTCCAGTTAACATAATTTTAGAAGGTGTTTTAATTCCCCGAGGAATATAGTAAATGAATTTCTTTTGGCTCAGCCCCACTTTAAAAATTGTTTATTCTGCTGCTAAAAATTCCATTCATCCTAGGTCTTCAGGTGAAATTAAAATTCCATTTAGGGACTTCTTATGCCAACATGGGATTTCGGCCTTCATTAGAAAGAATTTTGTTGTTTGCTGTATTTTTCGCCACCCTGGTCTCTTTTATTTTCAAAGCTGATCCGAGGGTATTTGGAAGGAAAACTGAAGCAATAATAGAACAGAGTGGTGGGGCTAACAGCGTTTTTGAGATGCAGCCAAATAGTTCTTCTCTCCAGTCCCACAAAGCTCAAACAGGATCTCACCTAGATGCTTCTCAAGTATCTGAAACAGATGGAAAAGGAGAATACTTTTTTTCTTAGCTCCATATAAATATATATTTTTAAATATTTTATTTATTTATTTGACAGAGATCATAAGTAGGCAGAGAGGCAGGCAGAGAGAGAGGAGGAAGCAGGCTCCCCACTGAGCAGAGAGCCCGATGTGGGGCTCGATCCCAGGACCCTGAGATCATGACCTGAGTTGAAGGCAGAGGCTTTAACCTACTGAGCCACCCAGGCTCCCCTATTTTTTTTTTTTTAATCTCTCTGATTCCCAAGAGACAAGTTCACAACAGAATCCTGTATTCTGAGATTTTTTATAAAGATCCATATCTACTAAGGAGTGCTTGTCATTTATTAAATCACACTCAGGATGTCAATGATCACCTTTAACTCTAAGTTGGAAGTTGGTGGAGGCTAGACTCTTTTCTTCTTAGTCATGAGAGAAGAATTAACATTAGAAACAGCATTATTTGGGGTCCTTCATTTATTCATGCTAGTTGTGAGCAAAGGTGGGTCTTAATGTTACTCAGGGTCTGGAGTGAGAGGCAGATATAATCAAATAATCACAAAAAGAAATATACGACATGGTAGAGTCAGCCCACCAGGTTCAAATCCTGACTCCACATTTATGTGTGGTTTGGGAACTGTAGTTAATTTCACTGTGGCTCAAGTTCCTACTCGGAGGGAATGGGTATAATAATAATACCTACCTATGAAGGTAGTTGTAAGGATATGATGTGTTAGCTCACGTGAAGTACTTACACAGAGACGTGTTACAGGACTATTAGCTGTCATCACTGTTAGTAATATTAACTATGACAGGCTCCCCACAGGAGAGGTGCAATGTGTGAAGGAGCATATGACATGAGTCAAACCTAGAGCAGGGGTCAGAAAGGCTTCCCTGAGAGCAATACTGGGGCCAGACTTGAAGCACTAGAGGAGTCTGTCAGGAAGGCAGACGGGGTAGAAAGGACTCCAACTAGAGGGAGGACGCCAGAGTCACAAAGGATGCCAGGGAAGGCAGGGTGACAGGAATAGGAGGTCAGGGCAAGCTGCAGATGTAGAAAAAGGCTAGCGTGATTGGAGCAGAGAAAGGAAAGGCAGGGGCCAGACATGCAAAAGATCAGTTTTTTTCACAAATGTGAAGAGGACATTCATTATTGTTCAAATTTGTACGTAAGCCTGTATTCGATGGTATATTTCTAGTGAAAGCCCTTTCTTAATGGCTTCAGTCAGTTTAACCGTATGAAATTGCCATCTTTGTACATCATGAACAGTTAAATATTCAAGGTCATGTGGTTGAAGTCAATCTCCTATTTCATCCTTCAAAGGGTGTTGAGACCACCACTGAAGATCTGAAACAAAAAGACACAGAATGCCTGGGCAGCTCCATGGTTAAGCATCTGCCTTCAGCTCAGGTCATGATCCTGGGGTCTTGGGGTTGAGCCCCACGCTGGGCTCTCAGCTTAGTGGGGAATGTGCTTCTCCCTCTCCTTCTCCCTCTGCTTCTCCATCTGTCTCTCCCTCTGCTTGTGCTCTCTCTAGCTCCCTCTCTCAAATGAATGAATTAAAAAAATCTTTAGGGGCACCTGGGTGGCTCGGTGGGTTAAAGCCTCTACCTTTGGCTCAGGTCAAGATCTCGGGGTCCTGGGATCGAGCCCCACATCTGGGAGGAGCCTGCTTCCTCCACTCTCTCTCTCTGCCTGCCTGTCTGCCTACTTGTGATCTCTGTCTAATAAATAAATAAAATCTTTAAAAAATCTTTAATGGATTAAAAATATAAATAAAAGGACAAAGCAGGTCAGGCACATCTCTAAGCAGAGCTATTGCACTTATAAAGTGTTTCTGGGACACATGAAGGTCAAGGATGGCTGAAGTATTAGGGCAGAAGCGGGTTGATAGCATGGGCACAGACAGTTCCTTGGGGACACACCATTGATCAGTCACCCCTCAGAATTCCGGAGTGAGTCCGCCCACACTGGCTGTCTTCAGAAGCAAGGGGCCACATGGGTTGACTGGTGTACTTGAGACTCTGAACGGAGGTGAGTTGTCATAATCGGAGAGATTTAAAACTGGTTCTGATGGCTGTTTGTCACCATGGCTGCAGACAATCTGTCACCTTCTAGTTGGTAAGACCCAATTTCATTCTTGGGCTTCAACGGAAGAGAGGCCTGGAGGAATGCGCCCACTGCTCCAAAGCAAGTGGTGGTGATGCTGATCGCTCACCAGTTTTCTGGGATCAGGTGGAAGAGAAAGATGCCTGTGTGGGTACCGCTTTTAAAATCAGAAGGTGAGTGACATTCCATCGGCAATCCAAGTGCTTGCTTTCATTTTATGGACCTGGTGCTCTAACTTGATAAGGCACAAGGCCGGTCTCCCAATCCTGAGATGTCATCATCTCTCCCCTCCCTGGGTTTCTTGTAATTTTCCCTCTTTTCCTTATCGTGAGACCCCTCTCCCTTCCTGCAGCATGTCCTATAGGAGTGATCCCCCTCATTGGTGAGCTCCACGTCCCCTGCCTTCTCCACTACACAGCCAGTTCCGCAAACCAACTCTCTCTTCTCTGTAGTGTTCTACTTGTGACCTTCTACCCTCTGTGCCCCCTTCTAGTACATGAGGTGTGGATAATTCCAACACGAGACTGGTGGTCAAATTGAAAAGGATCCAGGTAAGCAAATACCTTCTTTCTTACTCTTTAAATTCCTTATTTATTCCCTTATATAGATGGCTTCCTTCAATCCAAATGGGGGATCACTCTTTTTAGTCACTGGAAATATGTCTGGGTAATGAATATGCTGGCCAGAAAAAAGAAATGATACAGATAGACAGAGCAAGCCTCCTGACTGGGTTTGGAAATACTCTTCTCTGTTACCTAGACTTGTTATGGTCCCTGTTCAGTTTAAAGTGACTGTCAATGAGGACATCTTAGTTTGTGTGTGGCAAAAGGCAAATATGGATTCTAAACCTTGTTACTGGTCTTGTAGCAAAAAAAAAAAAAAAATTGTCATCAGTCTTACAATGTTCTCAACAGCAAACCATTCCTGCATGTAGGGTCCTGTAGTCTTCAGAAACTTCATTCAACATTAAGCTGTGGAAGGACTTACCTGCTAGGAAATCATCTTACTTTTTGCTTTCTCCATTCTGTTACATTTTTAACTATTCTACCTTTTTTCCTCATATCAGAATGCAGAGTTAACCCATCTCTATTTTTATCCACCTCACTCTTGGCTGTGCCAAAGGTTTTGTCTAGGAGGAGTGGTATCATGTCACTATCTACATCTGAATTGCATGTACATGATTACTTTGAACTCATAATTAGAAATGGTAAAATACCTGGAGAGACAGGCTTATTTTTTGTTGAACTAAAGTTCAACTCATCGGTACAATGTGGGGGCGCGGGGGGGCTGGTAGGCTACGAGTGTCTCTGATGCGCAGCCCTGGGACTCTGTGACATTGCAGGGCCGCTGACACGAGGCGTACGGACAGAGACACGAGTGCGTCTTCCCTCCAGTTATTCATGTGGCTCCATGGTCAAGGTGTTCTTTCTACAAAGACTCCACTTTGGTGGTTGAAATTGTTTTTGTCTTAGTTAAATATTGAACAGTTTGGAGAATTAAGCAAAAATTCTCTCATCCAGGCCTTCCCTTTAAAAGTGGCAGAGACTCCGAAGTAATCTCAGATTAGGGTCTCGGGATGCGTATAGATTCACCATCAGACACGCATCAAAGGGCGGGTCAGGCAGGCTTCTTCTGCACAGAAGACTGAGCGTGCTGGTACTTCAGAAGACTGCGTGACATGACTCAGCCCATAGAACCGTCTGTTTCTCCCCGTTAATCACAATCAGGCTATAAGTGCACTAATTTCAATTCCGTCTTCAACTGCTGTGGGTGCTCAGCGAGGATAGTCATAGTTGATGGCATCATCTTAGATTTCTTACAGGTGGACCAGTGCTCTTCCTTACATAGGAAGGGGCTAGTTTTCACCTTCATGCACCCCCAGTCATGCTCCCTTTCCCTAAAGTCTGGACCAGGGGCGGCTCTACTCAGACATGCAGCCCTTACCTGGACCTCCCCCGACGTTGCCTCCACTCCAATAGACCCATCTAGAAGAATTTCTTCCTTGGGGCGGCTCTGCTTCTCTGACTTTCCAGAGCCAGAAGTTCACTCCCAAACATAAGAGGCCCCTAAAATAAGAGTACTGAATGTAAACTTTTCCCTCAGACCCTCCTGACACTTCCTCCACGCATGAGACCACCAAGCAGGAGGACATCCGGGTTTATCCAGTCTTCTCTTTAAAGTGTGTTTTATCCTTCACTGTGACAGATCTGATAGAGGGAATGGAAGGGGGATTAAAGGAAAGATACCATAACCCCCAATCCCATGCCCCCCAACCTTCCATCTCCTTTCCTGTACCCCTCCTTCACTCTTCTCTCGGTATTACCATTCACCCAGTCAGAACAGCTATAATTAAACAAGCAAGCAGGCAGCTGCTGATAATGCCGAGTCTTGGTAAAGACGAGGAAGAGCTAGAACTCTCAGTCATGCAGCTGGAGGGGAAGCAAACATGGTACAGCCACTTTGGAGAACGGCAGCCCCACTCCTAGGTATTTATGCAAGAGAAACCCAAACTTACGTTCCTATAAACTTCCGCTTATAAATATTTTTTTGGCGGATTTCCTCCTAATCACTAAAACTGGAACCAACCCAAATTTCCTCCAGCGGATAAATGGATAAACAAGGTCTAGTGCATGCATACCACGGAATACTATGCAGCACTGAAACGGAGCAGACTGCTGGGTACAGCCACATGCGCAAATCTCAAATGCATCTTTCTAATCAGTGGTTATGTGAAGATGCATTTATTAAATTCATAGGATTGCACATTAAAAAAGATAACGTTTACTCCACATAAATTATCCCTCCAAAAATCTGAATTATATATATATAATTTAGAAGCAGTAAATGACATCTATATATCTATGTGTATATAATATATAAAAACCTGAATTTGTCTATAATACATAATACTAGCAGTAATCATTTATATTTATATGTAGCACATATGTGTGTGTCCACACATATGCACACGCATGTACGTGCACACACACACACACTTACGAATTGATGCTGTTTATTGTCTCTATGCCTCATTGACTTTGATTTCACAAAGCCCTGGGAGTTACTTGACAGGTGTGTCCTTAAAAACAGAATTTTCTTAAAGAAGCTGTAGAACCTATGGTGTTATCCATGATTCAACATTCAGTTAGTTCCTTTTGTGTGTTAGGACTTCCACCAGGGTTGGGACAGAGAAGTAAGCAGATTCAGATGCAGATCTGTCTTCCTTCATGTCTTGTCTTCTGCGCTTCATTTTCTCCACTGGATTGGAGAAATCAAATGCAAATCGAATACCCAGATATACACAAAAACCAAAAGTCAGATTCTAACTGTAGCGGGTGCTTTAGAGTAGAGGATCACAGTGCTGTGAACCTGTAATAGGGGATTTGGCCCAGCAAAGTGGTCAGTGGAGGCTTCCCTGAAGTAGCCATTAAGATGAGATCTGAAGAACAGAAAGTGTGCAAAAGCCAGAGAGGAGTGGAAGAGCAACCTGGGCAGAAAGATTGGTGTCTACAAAGGTCTGCGTGAGAAGGGCTTATGAGTCCTTCCACTGGAAGAAGTTATCTGCTGAGCATTAAGTGAGAAGGGAGGAGGATATTTGTGTGAAGAGAGGACGGAGATTGGAATAGGGAGCAGATCCCACCTGCCTCTTGTGTGTCCATATATCCGAGGTTTGCTCCTAGCTTATACCTACAGCTGTTCCAGCTTATACCCGGGAATAATAAATTATATGGGATCCTTTTATAGGTGATGTGAAGAGGCCTTGTTTCTATTTTAAGAGCATTGAAAAACCACTAGGGACTAGAAATAATGGGGCTGAGGGGTCCTAGAGAGCGCATTCAACTTCTGAAGTCAAAAAGCTCATTCTGGCTGTGGTGTAGGAAGTAGTTGAGGCAACAGGGATCCCAGTAAAGATACACCAGGGAGTCATAGGACTAATGTGGCTGTCCACTTGAGAAATAATTCAGCTTGCAATAAGGTAGATGTAATGCAAATGAGGAAGGGTAGAAAGATGCAAAAGATATTGAAGAAATTAAAATTGAGAGGCCAACATGTGAAGGAGTGGGAACAGAGATCCTGGGTTATGGTTGTTTGGGTACTGGTACCATTTCCTGAAATGGGCAACAGAAGGGGGGCTAGACCCAGGCACGTTGGAGGTGAGGAGAATTTGGGACATACCAGAGCAGATGTTAAGTAAACAGGTAGGTACACAGGTCTAGAGCTTAGACAAGAGTCCTCAGAGGTATGAATTTGTAAGTCATCTGCATTAAGACAATAATTTAATCCATTTGTGTAGACGAGACTGCCCAGGAAAAAGATAAAGGTAAAAAAATAAGAGGGTTTCACAAAGTCAACAAAAATGGGTAAAGTATCTACAAATCCTGATTTACCCTTGATCAAATGACAACACCTCATTTCACAGATCTTAGTGCATAGGGGTAAGTACCCACTGATTGTATTTCTTGTTCTGTCTTTAGGGAGTGATGACAACAATCTTAATTCCATCTTTTATGAGCACCTGACACAGGCCCTGCAGGAGTCCCTGTGTGGAGACTTAGTTCTTGGTCAATGGGGTAACTACACCTCTGGCGATTGCTTTATTTTGGCCTCCGACTACCTCAATGCTTTCGTTCACCTGATTGAAATTGGAAATGGTCTTGTCACCTTTCAGCTTCGAGGACTGAAATTTTCAGGTAAGAATCTCTTCATTGTGGAAGTTGTTGGAGGCCGGTTGCCTAAATTAGTTATCCTGCAAAGCTTTCATGAGAAGTCTCTGTGAGGGGAAGAATAGATTGCGGGGGGAGGGGGAGCTGCTTACAACCGCCCTCATTTATGTATTCTGGTGTAGACCCATCCCGGCCATCTGAGGGAGTAATGAGGTGAACCGTACCCTCTGGTGAAAACCTTTGGCATGGCAAGTCAGAACTTTGGTTTAATCCTTCTAGAAAAAACTCAGATGTGCCAGGAGGACATGGAGCATGCACAGGCTCCACCTGGGGTCAGCCAGACCTGAAACAGAAGCTGCTTCTGGGGTTTCAGGTGTTGAGGCCTGCATGGGGTCATCTTTCTGTGTCTGAGCCTTTTGTCTTCAACTGTACGATGAGAAGAGGAGAATGGCGCCTCTTAAAGTTGCGTGACTTAGATGAAATCATGTGTTTGCGGGCACGGTGGGGATGCTTATTGGTTTGTGGTCACGGA
Source organism: Mustela putorius furo (assembly GCF_011764305.1). Classification (NCBI taxonomy): domain Eukaryota; kingdom Metazoa; phylum Chordata; class Mammalia; order Carnivora; family Mustelidae; genus Mustela; species Mustela putorius. Next base: position 247,059 of record NW_025422039.1, on the reverse strand, counting down.
GTTGACCCGAAGCGTGACCCCAGTTTTCCCGTTATTCTGCCCCCCAGGGCCAAGTGGGGAGTGGGCAGGGATTAGGGCAACATATGTGCTCAGGGGCCCTTCTCCTGTGTTCTTTGGTTATTCCCTCATTTGGTTCATGTTTTTCCAACACCTCCTCTTGTCTGGCCAAGTTCTAATTGCGGCGGTGCCATGGGCACGTGACTACAGACTATTACCCTTGTGGCATTGACCTTCAGTGGGACATGTGGAAAACAATAAACAAATGAGCAAACGAACACAATGGTGGAAAGTTCTATGAAAAAGAAGTAAATCATGTGTCTGTGACCGTGATCACCACAGAGGACGGGGTTGGGGGCTGCTACATTAGACAGGGCGGCCAGGGAAGGCAGCCACGGAGAAGGATGGTGCAGGCTGGGAGCTTCTGTGGATGAGCGGGGAGCCCTGACGTGACTAGAGCAAACCAGCAGGCCTTCCGCAGGCTGGCATGGGAGGGGGTGGGAGCCCAGACACGTGGGGCCTCCCAACCGGGATGAGGGGCTGCATTCATTCTCTGCATAATGGGGAGCCGTTTAGGGGGGTCTCGGAGTCACCCAAACAGGGGAGGAAGGGGGAGGCAGAGGAGTTCAGGGAGATTTGGATGTGGACAGGGCTGGGCTCAACAGCTTTGGTGGGTGCGGGAGAGAGGAGGCTCGGCATGCTCCCCGGTTTCCAGGTTGGGCATGTGGGTGGACAGAGGTGCCTTTACTGAGACTGGGAAGCCTGGATGCGAACAGCACTTTTGGGTTTGGTAATGTAACCAAGGGCTCCATGTTGGTTATTTAAATGGACTTTTAAATGCTGTCGACTCACGGGACACCTGGGTGGCTCAGTTGGTTAATCAGCTGCCTTCAGCTCAGGTCGTGATCCCAGTGTCCTGGGATCGAGTCCTACATCAGGCTCCTTGCTCAGCAGGGAGTCTGCTTCTCCCTCTGCCTCTGCTGCCACTCTGCCTGCCTGTGCTCTCTCTCTCTCTCTGATAAATAAAATCTTAAAAAAAAATAAATGCTGTTGACTCATATAAGTGGATCTGTCAAGTGGCTAATTGGACTTAAGGGCCATATATTCACTCAGAAGACATTTAGCAAGCACTGGGCTGGGTGCTGTGAGTGCAGACGTGCAGGGGCCCCACCTTAAGGAGCTTGGAGCCTTGCTGACAAGAGACACATACTGAGCAATGAGCATCACGGCAGTGCCATGCATGGGGCACCATGGGGACCAGAGACGAGGCATCAGACTAGGCTCTGGGTCAGCTCGGCAGAGGAGAGGCTGCAACTGGAGGGGAGAGTGGGCACGTGATGATAAAAGGGCCAAACAGCCATTTGGGGTTTCCAGGTGGCTTGGGAGAAAGGAGTCCCAGAAAATGTTGGAAAGATGAGTAAGAGCCGGGTCATCACCCTCCAGACCCTCACAGTGACGAAAACACACCTTTTAGCCAAGAACAAATTGCCATCATTTTATATCTTTAACACAGTTTCCTAAAATTTTAACCAAGCATTTTGGTTCTAAGCTTTAGTCTTGTGAAAATCCATTACTTTTATTAGAATTCCTAAATAACTTTGTACCATATATATGTGTGAACGTGTGCACATGTGTGCATGTATGTAAATACACACACACACACATATAGATAGATATATTTTAGAATGGTGGGTTCTCTGGTTTAAGCATGTAATTCTATGCATCCTTACAAATTTTAAGAATCGAATTCAGGGAACTTACTTTGGAAAACGTCACTGGGCCAAGGGAGTAGGGATCCAACTCTTCACAATGAGCAGAGAAGCTGTGTTTCCCTGAAATTATGCCCAAATGCCAGAAAATGCCACAGGAGGTGGTGCAATAATGCAACAGCCTTGTCCATTTTGAGAGCTTTTAAGTTTTCCTGGAATTCAAAGGAGAATTTTTAAAGTGAGCCCGATTGACCCTGAGTTAGAGCTTCTATCACAAGTGCCATGGGGCTTCCATTCTGCTGGTGAAATAACTGACCCTTGAGTTTCCAGACTTCCAAGTTACCTGGATGTTGGAAGAATGCAGAACCTTACCTGTGATCTCTGCACGCCATAAACAGGCGTTCTTCTTAACCCGTCACCCTGAGCGTTAGGGCTTTGCCTCATACCATTTTGGAGGGTGTAACCAACCATCAAAAACATAATGGTTTAGCACAACAAGGATGTTTCTTCTTCACTGCCGTGGGGGTGGCTGGTGGTTCTTCTGCTGGGCTCACCCTGGGTTTCTTGGGCGGCTACATTCAGCTGGGAGATGAACCAGGCTGGAAGGTCTGAGGGCCACATCCAGAGCTGGCTGCCAACTCGGGCCTGTGGCTGTCCTCCCCGTGCTGCTCAGTGTCTAGTGGGCTGTACTAGGTGTGGTCTGGGTCGTCTTGGTGTTCCAAAGAGGGGAATGTGGCCACCGTGAGGCCCTTTATGGCCCAGTCTCTGAGACAGGCACCGTGTCACTCCCATCATGTCCTGTTGGCCAGTCATCCCCAAGGACGGCTCCAATTCGTGTGGTGGAAAGTAGCCCTGTCATACAGCATGAGTCACTGGGGGCCAGTCTTGGAACTACACACCAGGCTCCCGAAGCTGCCTCAGGTGAAACCCAGAACATGGCTCAGAACCAACACACCAACTGTTGTGTTCGGTGAGACAGCCCAGGAGGGTCTCCTACGTGGTTTTTCTTCCTCCTGACAATGACAGGAGAAATGGAACCTGCCTATAAGAATGGCCTAAGCCTATTAATGATGTCTTGGGAACAAAACATCAGTTAACCTGCCTGATACCGCTCACTCCTGTACAATACGTTTTCTTTGACCTAATTCTACTGTAGACTGGAACATGATGCTATTTAACAGAGCAGGACAAAAACCCAAGTTATGTTGTATTTGCAGGCAGGATCCAGGGGACCTAAAAGGACTCTTCCTTGTATATCTTTTTGCAATATTTATTACAGTATTCCCAGGGAAGATCTTGTTTTCTTTCTCCTCCTGGAGTATTTTCCCAAGCTATCCCTTCAGTGTTTCACTTTTTTCTCCAGTTTCCTATATTCCCAAATAGGTTTCTTTTCTTCAGTCAAATGTGACCTACTTCATTATGACCTGGGGCAGTCCAAATCCAGCTGTGCTCCTTTTCTGAAGCACACTGAAGCTGTCAGTGGAAGAGTGCACCGCTCATAGCACAGACCGAGTCTAGGAAATGAACAGCACACGCCGGAGGAAGAGGGAAGACAACCTCCCATGACTGGGGAGCAGGAAGCCCACCTGTCCATTTCTCACTGCAAGGGATGCAGCTGTATCCATTGTAGTTTTTAATTGTAAGCAGCAGAAATCAACTCTAATGAACTTAACCAGGAGGAGGGTTTATTGGAAGACATTGCACAGGGCACAGACTTCCTGAGAAGGCTGGAAAAGCAGGCTTGGTAATTCTAAGTCAAGAGCCATGTCTAAAATCACACTGTAGCACTGATCCCATGAAGCGGTCACATCTTGGCAGGGAGGAGGGGGGACATGGGCGCTTCCCTCATTTTCTTGACACCATGATCCTGGATGCTGCTGCTGCCCCTGCTACCCCCTGAATCTGGGTGAAGAGCCTCTGCTGCCATCACCCCCCTTACAGAATATGTCCCCAAAACCTGCTTCTTTTTGTCAGCAGCACATTAGTCAAAGTCTGGGGTGCAGCTCATGGATGAAGCAGAGACCACATGCCTATGCTCTAGATGCAAGGAAGGCTGGGAAAGAGGGTGTCTTTCCCAAACACAATTCTCAGTTCCCAGAGCAGGAGATGACCACTGCCTCTTTCCAGGACTCACCATATGAGTACATTGGTTGAAGTCATGCTAGCAGCTGTCATGATTAAGTCTCAAATCTCCATGACTGGCACAACAGAGGCTTATTTTTGTACTCACGTAGAATCTGATCAGTGAGAAGAGTGGTGGAGGTCAGGGATGGTTCCCTTCCACACCGTCAAGGGTCCTGGCCAATGGAAGCTTTGCTTAGTCCCTACACAGTGCTTTTGAGGTCACTCTGAGCTTCAGCATCAAGGTGGCAGGGAGTGGAGACTTGCCTAAAGGGTTACTTTGGGACATACCTGTACCTGTAATACATCATCTACTCTTCCTATTATTTAGAAATGACATAGCTGGCTGTAAGAGAAACTAGGAGATGTTGTCTAGATGAGTACCCAGGAGAAAGAGTAAAAGTAAAAAGTTCATGAACAATTGGCTGGTTTGGCTTCTGGGTAATTTTCCAAATATGCAGTAGAGATTTAGATCTTGGATAGCCCAGAAAATGATTAAGGTCCATGACACATCTTTAATTAATTTATTTATTTTTGGACTGGTACTGTAGGGAACAATTGAAACCAGTTCAAACCAAAAATACAAATAAGGAAGCTGCACTTTTCTCTCCTACTCCTTTTGGCTCACACATCCTAGAATAGAAATAAATTCTATATTTGTTAATATATAGGTATCGTGGTACCTTTGCTGCTCTTGGGTTTATGAGTATTACTTGCATCTGCCTCACCAAGGAGCCTCTCAGGAAACCATTCAAGACTTGATAGATTAATCATTGGCTTTAAATCAAAGTCAAGGTAACAGATAACACACTTTAGAAGGTCCACAGTATGAGGGGCACCAAGTTCAAGGTTTTTCAAAAGAAATGGAATCTATTGGATTTTAAGTCCATTTAACCATCACTGTAGGTGGATATAGAAACATGGAAAAGTGAGAGTTGATTATCTGTTCAATACATTTTTGTTCTCCTTTAGTCAACCAAGTGACCCAGGCTGATGGGTTCATCCACTCCTGTTAGAAGGGGAGACGACTGAGGACTCATGGTGCTGTGAACAAGAGAAGCCAGGCTACTGGAAAATACTTGAAATAAAGAGGGAGAGAACCAAGAGTAGGAGCCAAAAGTAAGAGGCACTTGAGGGAGTCTCTTATGACATGAATGTGAACTCTGAGCTAAGGAGAGAGCACCAGCCTGTGAAGATGACACGTATGGTCAGAACCACCACAGTCCCATCACTTCGTCCCAGTTAACACGTGGGAGAGCGAGGAGCCAGGAGGTGAATACATTCTGCAGGCTCACATCTAGTTAGTGCTGGAACTAGGCCGGCTCACAGCTACTTAGTGCTGGGACTAGGCAAACCCATGTGACTCTCTAGCTCTTAACCAGAATTTCTCTTTCCATATTACCATTTTACCTTCTTCCTTCCTTTCTCCTTTTGGATATTTGTTTGGATTTGTATTGTAATGCTTATTTAGTGTGCAAACACTAAGTAACTGGGTAAAATGCCTTCAGTCACTGGCACATCCTTTCAGAAGTTCCACCTTATTTTTCTAGTAGCCCCTCCCCCCCAATAAAAGGCAACCAAAAGGTATTTAAGACATCAAGCTACTTAACAGAGCATCACAGGTGACTTGACCTCTCAGATTCTGGACTCATCATTGGAACCTCAGTGTGATCTCTAAGTTCCTAGTATATTTCCGGCTCGACAAGCCATCAGGTCAGGAGGTATAAAATACTTCCACCATATGATGCACTTGCAGGAAAGTTAAATGTGTCCTCTCTGCCAGACCTGAAGTATAATTCTCTCACAGGGAGTAGGTGTTATTGGTGGACATCCCAGTCTTGAGACCATGGCTGTGAACTTCCTGCTAATACGGTGCCACACAGGGAAGGTCAGCACCCTGGAGCATCAGTGCACCAGATGATGATGGGCCTGCGCAGTGAAGCAGAGTGGAAGGATTTCAGGCAAAGGGAAGAGGAGGCTTGCTGTGATGGTGAGTGATAGAATCCCAAGGGCTGGGAGAATGGAATCCATAGTAGCTCATTGACAGTAACAGGAGAGGAGGGGGAACATATGGCCCAGGCGCAGTTAAGAGATGGGCGTGAGGATGGAAGAATCGATGGAGTGGCAGCAATCCAGTCGGCCAGTATGAAGAGGCCACTAGTGATTAGGTATCATGATTTTAAAGGAAGACATGTTAAGGTTGCTCGTGTTTCTCCCTAAGCCACATGCAGCCTCATGGGTGCAGGTAGAGAATGGCAGAGCTAGGCTTAAGCGGGATTGAGACGGAGTTGACTGAGTGCCATAAGGTAAACCAAGGACAAGGAAACTGACAACGTGTGCAAGGGTGTGATGATGACAGCAATGGCCATCCATGGAATGCCACCTGGGGTGGGGGGAAGTAAGGAACAGGACCTGGTGGTGGACTTTCTGGATCCAGGAAATGTACGTCAGCATTGTTGAAGTTGTAGTGTTAGAGGGAATGAGCTAGAAAGACAGGAGGTGGTTGCTGGAGAGCAGTAGCTTTGAAACTAACACTCACAGGGGGACACAGTCTTTGGTAATCACAGCTTAGGTTATTGGCCATGGAGATGAATGTCTGAGGTTGAGTGGAAGATGAGATCATGAGATGAGTGGGAGTTGGGGCTCAGGATCCTGGAAGGAGCTTCTCTGTGATCCTGAAATCTCCAAAAGAGCTATGATGGAGAGTGCCAGTTATCCTGGGCCAGAATCTCCATGGACTTGGAATTACCTAGAAGGTCCTGGAAGGAGGCAACAAGGGAGAATGGTGCAGTGAGTATGGTAACTGTGAGTTATTATAAGTAGACAGAGAGAATGGCCTGAGAGCATCCCTGAGAAGCAAGAGGACATATTCCAACCTCCTCTGTCTGGGGCACCCGAGGAGTGTAGGAAAACAATGAGCCCCACTCCAGAGAGCTGCAGAAGGGACAGGGAGAGGCAGCTTTCCAAAAGGGCACCAAGGAGAGGAGAAGAACATGACAGTAAGTTGAGGAATGGATCATGAGTCTCTGATGGCACGGTGAAAGGATCTCAAGAGTTTGTGGCCTGGGTGGAAGTCGGGTTAAATTCGGGTTAGAAAACGTGGTTTATCCAGTGCTATGGAAATTACGCTATAGGGGTCCTGGGCTCCTCTTGGCAGATGACGTGAACTGCCACAAAGCAGTGTTCTCTCCAGGGTGATGAAGCGGATCCTATCATCTAAGGCTGGGTCACACGCAGCAGGGCCACACGCAGCAGGGCCAAATGCAGGGAAGTTCTGGGGCTGCTGAGATGGACTTTAGTTACGCATGCAGCTTCCATTAGCCTCATTAATACAGACGGGACCACTACGTTTTTATCATAGCAAGATCAGTTTTCCAGAAATCTTCTTAGGGGAGAGCTTATGAAATCTTAAGGAGTCATTTGATCAAGTGGCGTTTTGGAACCCCGTGTCAGAAATGCACAATGTTATGTGGACATTCACCTTTTCTATTAGTTGTCTAACTCTTGTTTCCTGTCGATTTATTCTTTTCTCAGTATTTTTTTAGGATGAATGATACTGTATTTGTATATATATTTTATGTTTTATATATACATTCCCATGGGATCAAATACCTCCAGTGTTTGCTCATAACAGTAGTTCAAACAAGAAACCACAACCAATAGATATTACTTTGTCTTCTTATTTAGAACAAAGTCATGATGAAAATTATGGTTTCTTTTGTTTGTTGTATCTAGATCATGAATCCTGGGGATCAGGATGTGGCCATGGTGTTGGTCATGTGGCCACATGTGGTAGGTGGTCAATAAAGGTTTCTTGATAATAAAATCACAATGCATAATTTTAAAACCAAGGCTTATTTTCAGTATTCTTGCAAAGCTTATAGATGCAGTTCTTTATTCCTGCAGGCTGTGAAATACCCTTGCTGTTAGACTGGGAGGCTCTCAAAGGCCGAGACCCTTTGTCTTATTTGTGTCCCTTCCCTGGTGTGTTGACAGGCTCATGCAGGATGATCCAGAAATCCTGGTTGAGGAAGAAAGCAGAACCTATCTAAGGTTTCCTGAGCATGAGTTCTTTGCCAGGTACTAATCACTTTAATTATAGTTCTTAGAATATTCTAGAATATTCCCTATAATAACTGTGAGTTATTATAAGTGATCAGATGTTATTATTCCTATCTGAGACATAAAGAAATTGGAGGAATGAGATTCAATAAGTTGCTCCAGGCTTCAAAGTCCCCAGTAGTGGAGGAGAGGTAAGCATATGGATGTGGAGGTCCCCAAAGTCCATGAACTTTGCAGTATGCCACACTTTCTTGGAGTGGGGGGGAGGGATGGAAGAAGGAAGGAAGAAAGAAAGGAAAGTAGGAAGGAAGGAAGGAAGGGAAAAAGGAAGGGGAAGGAAAGAATAAGTAACCATTTTTAAAAATAATCTCTCAGGTTGTTGAAACTCAGAAATTTAACCTGACGTACTCTTAAATCTTTTTTTTTTAAAGATTTTATTTATTTATTTGACAGAGAGAGATCACAAGTAGGCAGAGAGGCAGGCAGAGAGAGGAGGAAGCAGGCTCCCTGCCGAGCAGAGAGCCCGATGCGGGACTCGATCCCAGGACCCTGAGATCATGACCTGAGCCGAAGGCAGCAGCTTAACCCACTGAGCCACCCAGGCGCCCATACGTACTCTTAAATCTTAAGATGGTGTCACCACTGATAACAGCTCAATTTCTTGAATGATCAGCTGCCTGAGCAACTGTGAAACCTGGAAGGCTCTTGCATAATGAGTGTGGGAAGCTAAGTACAGTTATCAGGATGTAGCCATACATTACCGGTGGATCTGGAAAATATCAAAAAATGGGATTTATGTGCCTGTTTGTGTGGAATGGTCTCAGCTATCTCTGAGTTTGGCTAACACCCCATAATCACCGGCCTGTGGGGACATTTTTAATATATCTGTGTCACTAATCTTATCTCAAGTTAATCTAACCCAAACCTTTTGACTAACTGGCAAGTCCATGGAGAGCTGTAGCTTCCCACTAATCTTGAAACTATCTAGAATTTTTTCTTCTCTATGACAACGTTCAGGTCATTAGCGAGCCCCGAGTTCCTATGTCTACATGGCTCGAATAAGCAGTTAAATCCCTTAGGTCCAAAGTTCACCCATAAAATAATGGGTTCTCCATTCAGAAATCCTACACACATAATCTTCTTCATTTCAAATTGTGTGACACGTCAGTGAGAGAGACAAAGCCACGCTTGTCTAGATAGGCAGTGTGGGAAGGAAAGGGCTTTCCTGTTGAACATTCACAGAATCTGCCTATTTTAACAACACTCAAGAATAAGTTTGTTGGAGAAAAGTAAAATAAGATAACTTGGAATTAAATATGAATGAGAAAGAATCTGACTCTTCCATATAAAGTTGAGTGCGTTGGTTTTCTCATCTGTGAGTGGGGCCGGAATAGGAGAAAAACCATAGTACTCACATATAAATATTCACATATGATTATTATATATTTCATTGTTTCTTATGCCTGTGCTTCAAACTTGCCCAATATAAATTACTCTGTATACAAAGTGACTTGGTTCATTTCATGTTCGCCTATGGGCTGGTAGAACAAAGTAGATTCAGAGAACTTTTGCTTATAATTTGTGAAGTCTTACTAGACAGTGTATGATAAGGGGGAAAAACTGACTTTAAATCCAAAAGATCAGACCCTTCTACCAGAGAAGTCACTTTTGAGACCCAGAGTCCTCATTTATGAAAGGAGAAATTACGCCGGCATAAGCAGCTTAATGTGTGCGAGAAGTGAGATGCTATCTGAGACACCAGTTTTCAAGTTGATTAATATTACACAAATAGAGGGGCACCTGGGTGGCTCAGTGGGTCAAGCCTCTGCCTTTGGCTCAGGTCATGATCTCAGGGTCCTGAGATCAAGGCCTGCATCGGGCTCTCTGCTGACCAGGAAGCCTCCTTCCCACCCCTCCCCGCCCCCCCCCCGCCTGCCTCTCTGCGTACTTGTGATCTCTCTCTCTGTGTCAAATAAATAAATAAAATCTTTAAACAATATTACACAAATAGATGAGGTTTTGAAATACAAAGTCTCTGAGAAAAAACAATGCTGTTTCCCTGGAAAGCATTTCACCACATTTAAAATCCTGCTTGCCGAACAGAGCACAAGAGAATTTTTATTCATGTGGGTATGTTTTATAACAAATTGAGTCTCCTCAGAATATAAAACAGTTACAATAAAAATATCTGCTGGGGGACGCCTGGGTGGCTCAGTTGGTTAAGTGGCTGCCTTCGGCTCAGGTCATGATCCCAGCGTCCTGGGATCGAGTCCCACATCATGCTCCTTGCTTGGCAGGGAGCCTGCTTCTCCCTCTGCCTCTGCCTGCCACTCTGTCTGCCTGTGCTTTCTCTCACTTCTCTCTCTATGACAAATAAATAAATAAAATCTTTAAAAAAAATCTCTGCTGGGCCCACAGAATCAAATGTGTATAAATTAATCTAACATATTTCCCCCCTACTGCACACTGGCCTGATACACTTCCAGATTCTCCCTGTGATACTTAAAAGGTGCCCAAGTCCAATGCTGCTGAAGGTCTGGAACCTGGGACTAGAGGAGAAACTATCCAGTAAAATAATAAAGAACTAAACTCATTCAGTGTCTCAGGAGACCAGTCCTACCCCTTGACTCACTTCGGCTCCTGACCTCCGTTGTGTTGCACACATTCCTGGCCATCTTTTTCTCCATCATTAAGTTCGGATTAATTTCAAGGGGGTGCTTATCGGATGGATGTGTAGCCGGCAAAAGACGGGATGTGTAATAGGATAGTTTCGCATATAAATACATATTTTTGTTAGAATAATTATTTCTTCCCAGAAATTAAATCTGGTGAAGGCTAGCAGATACAGAGAGCTCCTCCCAGGGCAGGAAGCTGGGGATAGATGACCAGCATTGTCCCCGAGAAGCAGTGGGGCTGAGGGGGGCCAGAGAAAGGCATCTCTGTGACTTTAAAACTGTAGAGGAGGTTTGCGGGGCTGGGGGTGGGGTGGGGTAGGCAAATCGCACTGTGACTTTCCTGAAATTGACCATAATTCAAAAACCTTAAAAAGTCTTCTCTGATATTATTTTGCCCGGTCACATAACAGCTCCTTGATATCACCCGCTAACAGGAGACAATGCTGGTTTAGGTTTCCCCCATTAGCATGCCTATCATTACGGGTCTGGCACCACATGAGAAGCTCACTGTTGGGGGGTGCGGCATTTCTCCAGCTGGCTGGGCCCGTGCTCTGTCACACACATGTAACATGCACGTGTAAGGTCCAAATGTTCATGGAAGTGAACTGCTCTGAGCTTAGCTTTGACCGTATCTGGTGACCTCCTCCTTAGTGGCCATGGCAATTCAGAAAGGATCTTTACTGTGACCCAAAGAGAGAATACCATTTATAAAATCCACACACATCCCCAAGTGTGTGTCTCTGAGTCCCCCTGGCAGCTTGAAACGCACGGACTAAATCAGATCTTTGCCTAATTATGGTGCACTGTGGCCAGGGACTGGTTCTCTCCTGTCAGTCCCCTCCTGGTGGCCTCGTTGCTCAGCATCTGTAAAACTCTAGCCCGGTGTCTGGCACGCTGGGCCCATGAAGGCAGTGACCGTATGGAAGTGCAGCTCAGATCAATGTCCAGTGAAGTTGCTTTGAAACGCTGTTCCTGGAGAGCGCTGCATGCAGTAGGGACAACACGTGGGGTTTTCTGTGGAATCCCGTTGGACGCTTCGGGGCACCTGAGTGGTGTTTCTCAAAGTACATGCGTCGGGTAAGGAAAGTTGTAGGGTCGAGAGGCCTGATCTGTACAATTTGTCATGCATTTAGGCTTCTTCCTGCGTGTTCTCACCAGAAAATCGTACTGCAAGCTGACATTTTCTATCAGGGAAGCCTTCTGGCTGCAGGGAACCATTTTTAATGTGTCCCTTTGAAGTCCCCATCACATAATGGCCCAGCATCTCCTTAATATCTTCTGACCTCTTGGTGAACAGCCCGTTCCCTAATCCCCATTCCCATTGCTTCCCCTCAGGGGAAGTGGCTGACTTCCTTTCCCCAAGTCCTCTCTCCTTGGGCCTGCCTTCCCAGCCTGGATGGCCCTTCCCCCCCATGAGGCTGTCTGGAATGGAATGGAGGACGTTTCGAATTGAGTTTTGGTTACGGGACCTTCTGTTCAGGCAACTGTTCACTTTGGCTTTCTGACTTTCCCAAGAGAATGTCGGCTCTACCTCTGGTCTGGCTGACAACGAGGGCAGGGTTCTGCTTCTCTCACCAGCTACACAGAATATCTACATTTCTGGGCTTGTTGGGGGGGGACACAGTAAAATCCACTGCCACTCAGTACACAATAATTGTCAGAACTGGGTGGAGAGAAACCGTCCATAGCAAGGATTTCCTCAAAAGGATGAAGTTCTCCTGTCCCTAAGGAGTCCCTGACATCTGCCCTTGGAAGACGCAAGAACCACATACTTAAGGCTGAACTCTTTGGCCACCCATAGAGGTGATTTTATGATTTTTCTTTATGGCTCTTGGGCCGTATTAGAACAGCTCGCTGAAGCTGGTGTTTGTACTTTCTGGGCAATGCCATTAAGGACGGTGTTCACTGTGTTCTGAAATATTCCTTTTATTAGGGTCCTGGGAATATTATCTTTTTGGTGTCTTTGCCAGAAATAGCTATGACTCTTGCAAGGAATTATTTTGTTGTTGTCTCAGAGACACAAGAAACTATGCATGTTCTCTTTGTACATTGGCTTCTAGAAAGCCCCGGTGCGATCTGTGGCCCACCTTCAGTAAATAGATAGGGTATCACAGAATATAGTTAGTGTCCCTCGACATCATTCTGGCTTTGTCTATTTTTTTCTTATCCCCCTTTTTACCTAAATTGTATCATTTTCCATTGTACCGTATATGTCTTCTTAAATTGACTTCATTCCTTTTGGGAAATAAGTGTGAAAAAATAAGTCAGACCCAGCCTGTCGCTGGTAGATATGGCAGACAGCACTTAAAGGGGAGCAGTGCTTGCTGTCTGGGGAACCATCAAAGAGAGGCAGAAAGTGTCTTTGGGCAGGAACAGCTGCCTCACACTGTGGCCACACTCAGGAAATGGATATATAGCCTGTGTGGCAAGATATCTGGGATCTACTAGATATATTTTCAGTTCAAAACATTAATTCCTGCTGCTTTAAGTAGGCATTCTTGTCTATCAGAACTAAGACCCTAGGACACTGTCAAAATAATTCAAAAATTATTTACTGAATGCCTTCCTGTGGCCCGCTGACTTAGATCATGAGAACGCTGTGATAGAAAAAATGCGAGGAGTCAGTTTCAGTGGAAACGCAGAGTGAAACAGCCAGCCCACTCGTCATTCATTGACACGGATGGTGCAAGAGGTCACAGTGTGGGGACAGTTGGCCTCTGGTGCTCCCTTTGGAGGGGACACGCTCTGAACCGCATGAGCCTCTCCAAGAAGACTGGGGTCCTGACTTGCCCGTGAGCAGCAAATTAGTGCACGTATGGAAGATACTGGGTCTTTTAGTTTCCTCTTCTTTTACAGTACGATCCTGTAAAAGGAACAAAAGGTGTTTCCTAAGAGAAGGTGCTGGGACCTACCTTAACTGAGTGTTTATTAAAATCCCACAGCAGTTACAATGTCTCTGTGGATGGTGGTCCTTTATGGCGCACTGTGTCCCCACCTGTCCTTTTATCGGTGTCATTCTTCATGGTGTGTGGTTTTACTTACCTCATTCACGTGGTGGAAGTCTAAACTCTGCATTGCACTGTCACACACACACACACACACACACACACACACACACACACACACTCCAGTTTGTTTGATGTAAGGGGAGAGAAAACCAACCCTGACATCCAGTCTCTCACAGAGAGAGAAATTGTAAAGAAATGCAGATCTGGGGGGACATGACATTTAACCAGTTTTGCTAACCTATTCGAGGTGAAAATCCTCCTCTCTGCTTCCTCCTTGTGTAGCCTAAGAACAGTCTCACTTCTTCATGGAACGAGAGTTTCTTGCTGAATTATATCATTTGCTGGGAGAACTCCAGGGTGGTCAGTGTGCCATTTGGTGGGACCAGACATCCCCCATCCTCAGAGTCTAGTGGCCACAGTCCTAGGGGCCCGGTGGACGATTGGTTAGGACTCCATGGTCATTGCTCATTCTGGAAGGCCCAGAGCATGCAGTCGGACTTACTCACTGTTTATAGTTCAGGGATGTATTTATATACATCTCTACCAGTTTGATATTGCAGATGAGCTAAGAGATCCTGGAAATGTTTTTAAAAAGAGTGTTTTCAGCCAATACCCAAAAGCAGTTAAGTCTTGGGGAAAGACAAGCAGAGTCACAAGATCTGGGATCAGATCTTCACTGTTACACTTTGCGTTACACAACCTGCTCCGTCCCTTTCCTGGTCAACTCCCATCTCATTGCCCATTTTCCTAAGAGTTCCATGGGTATGTTATTATTTGAAGGTTGTAGTTTTCCATCTCTGACCCATCAGGACCATCTCATTCGTACTGTAGAGCAGCTTAGTACTGACACTGGATTTATCAGCCACGTGCATAATGTCATTTGTTGAGCATTTTTTCAATACCGTGCATGCAATGATCGGGATTCACATCTCTCTTTCATTTATTCAGTCATTCATTCATTCAGGCATCTCACCTGAGGGGATGTTAGCACCCACTAAGTACCAGGCACTGTGGGGTCTTGGAAAAAGTGAATGGTATGGAAATGGACATAGGGAGAGTTCTCATGTTAGAATTGTCTCAGAAGACATGTCGAAGGATCCAGAGAGTTGCCCTTTCAGCCATGACTGACTAACAGGTCCTGGATTATCCTTCTTGCCATAAACAATTACAAAACTGGGGAAAAATATATATATATTCAGTCAACTGGGATAAAGAAGACACTGAAATCTCCCTAACATTACCCTTGCTCTCCTCCTGGAGGCCCTTTCTTATGTGTAGAAGGGGGAGGCAGCATCCAAACAGAATACAGTTCTTGGACTGAGCTAGCGAGGCAGAATCTGAGTTCTGGATCACTAATAAAGCTGGACTTTGTGGGTCAGAGGAGTGGATAAGAGCAAATTTCACAGAGAAGGTCCTGCAGAGATCTGTACAGGGATCCTCGTTAGTGATTGGGTAAATGTTCACCTGCTAAAAGTTGGAGGCGAGTCGTGGCAGAGAATAGTAACTGGAGAGGTGTGAACTCACTGGAGGTGTGAGCTCACTGGAGGATATAGAGGTCGAACAGAGCCGAGGTGTAGCACTTCCAGTCATGCAGTGGAGAAACCTTGTCGAACATCCCAGGAATTCAACTGGGACCTTGGAAAGACCAAGCTGCAGGAGTAGAGATATCGTTGCGCTAGACGTCTACTCTAGAAACTCTCAAGATTAAGTAGGAGTTTCAGAAGAATCAAGCAGATGTGCAAACAAACTAACGACTTAACAGAACATAACAGAAAAGTCCAGACAGTCAATACTAGAGCATCAACAGTATCCAGCGTGTAATATAAGTTTCTAGATATGAAAAAACGCTGAAAAAAGTGATCCCAGGAAAAGAAAACAATAAATAGAAACACAGCCAAAGAGGTTGAAGGGAAAAGAAAACAAGTTTCAAAGAGTTATTAATATTGTTAGGAAGTCAGAGGAAAAATGATCATAATGAATGATCTGATGGAGACTACCAGCAGGAAAAAAGAGAAATTCTAAAAGTGAATAAAATGCAATGTCTGAGGTGAAACATTTAGAGGATAAAAGAAAAGATCAGTGGACTTGAAGACAAGGCAATAGAAACTGTTCAAACTGATGCAAATAATAAAAAGTTTAAAGGAACAGAAACCAGTGATCTCTGGGACAATAGCAAGCGATCCGACATACGTGTAAAAAATATAATAAAGTCATATTTTTAAACTACTCAGAAGTGTTGCCTCCACTAACTGCCCTTGCTTTTTTCTCTCCCACTGTTTTGAGTTTGCTCAAGTGGCCATCCCCTCCCCCACCCATCATGACACCGAAACCTCTTGCAAAGATTATCGTTCGCCTCTGTATTGTCAAATCTAACAGTTAATTCCTCTTGTAATTTGACCTCTAAGCATCATTTAGCATAGCTGATGTTCCCTCTTCCTTGAAACTCTTTATTTTCTTTGTTAACTTGCTTTTGCTATGTTCTGGTTTTCTTATGATCTCATAGGCCACTTCTATTCAGTCGTTTTTTTGGTAGCACCTCACGCTCCCAGCCTCTGAGTGGAATGCTCAGGGCTCAGCTCTAGGACCTCTCCCCTCTCCACAGGTTAATTTAAATAGCCCCTCTCTCCTGATAATTCTCTCAGATGTTATGAATCTCCGCCAGAACCTTTCCCTTGAACTTCGGATTTCTTCATCCAACTGTCTGCCCACATCTCCGTTTTGATTAATAGTGAACAGCTAAAACTTCACATAGACAAAAGAAAATTCCCTGTCTTTCCATCTGCCCGTCCAGAGGCCGCTCCCCCTGCCCCACCCCGGCAATCTTACCTCTTCTGTGAAGCATAATTTCACTTTACACCTCGTTCAGGTCAGAACTCCTCACACCATTCTTTGTCTATCTTTTCAACATCTCATATCCAAATTGTTTCACAAATCCTATCAGGCTACCTTCAGAGAGATCCAGAACCCAATCACTTCTCCCTGCCTCCCCCAACGGCCTTTGTCCAAATCACTGCTGTCTCATCTGTGTTAGCTAGCAGCTCCCTGATGCCACGGCTCCCACCCCTCATCCCTCTCCAGCCCACTCTCTGAACAGCAGCCAGCATGATCTCCTCTGACAGAAATCAGACTCCATTTCTCCTAAGCTAAAAACATCCAAGGGCTTCTCAACCCATTCCACATAGGATCTTTCTCTTTTCCTACTTCTGGTTCATACATACAATCAACTGAAGTGTTTGTTAAATGCACTACTAGATATTCACAAACCCTGTGGCTGGTTTTTTGAAACTACATGCGGGCTACCTCATGTATTTTATTAACTTTCAGGAGGTCACCTTCAGTCCTCCCGCCCATCTGCAGAGATGACTTTAGGTTTCGGCTCTGCCTTGCAGGTGGTACCAGGAACCATGTCATGGGCATACTGTGTGTGCTTCCCTTCAAATCATTGACAGAGATGTTGAGGAAGATAGGCTGTCTCTTTTTCAGATGTGGTTGACACCCATAATCGTCTCCTGTTTTTGGAGTGAATTCCTTTGGTAGTGTACCTGGGGGCCCCCACATGCTGCCCTCAGACACGTGAAGTGAGGTGACTTTCGAGGCTGGGTAGCATGTGTGGTGTGCCCGCAGAGTTAGGCAATGGAGTTCTTCTAGGGAAAGCAGCAAGGAGGAAGCATACCTTCCTGAAAATTCTTGAGCAGGCTCCTACGCACTCTCAGACATCTCCACCTGCCACCTTTACGTAACCTCTTACGCACTCAGCTGCGACCTGTGTGTTTCTGGAAAGGGGAACTCAAGGATATAATCATCCCACATTTCAGCCATTGGTGTCTTGAGCACCATGAAACCTGTCTCCTCTAACACACACACAAATTGGGGAGGAGATGGCCATAAGAATGAATACAAATGAAGACAGGAATTAGTGACGATGAGCTTTGCAACTCACATGGAAATTAAAGAATTAAACACTGATTCCCAGACTTTCTCTAGCATCTTCCCCTCTAACGAGTCCAAGGGGAAAGTCCATTCTGAACCGACGTGACCCAATGACTCCTTGTATAACTTCCATCCTGTCTGTCCTCTGCTAGGAACCTACTGCCAGCAGAGGGAGGTCGAGGCCATCATGGAAGGCGACGAGGAGGACAGAGGCTGCTGTTGCTGCCAGCCCGGCCACCTGCCACACCTGCTGTCCTTTCACCTCCGCTGGCTCACCTGGGAGATCACACGGACTCAGTACATCCTGGAGGGCTGCAGCATCGTAGACAACAGCGCAGCCACCATGCTGCAGGTGTTCGACCTCTGGAGGATCCTCATTCGCTACTACATCAAGGTATTGCTGCCCTGGGCCCTGGATGCTTGTCTGAGGAATAGTTCTGGGCTGGGTCAAGGGGCTCCTGAGATGTTTTGCAAAAAGCTGGATTCTGAAGCTTCCCCGTATCTTCTGAATCAGAGCCCCCGCTAGGTTTGGGAACCACTGGTTTTGTGAAAAATCCTCTAGGGCTTTTGTTTTGCTTGGGGTTCATGGCCCGAGTCACTGTCTAAGTCTGGACACTCACAGGGAGTTCCTTTTCTTACCCGGATCTGTTTCGTCTGTTCTAACCCAGCTGAGTCCTGGTGAGGGGGCATTGTAAATGGCAGTGTCCAGACATCTCCAGGCCTCCGTGGTTATGTGTCCCAAGTATTGATTTAGATGCTCAGCCATTTCCACTCTAGAACCAGAATGGTTTTATAATAGGAACCTAATAATAGGAAAACCCTAGAACCAGAATGGTTTTATAATAGGAGCCTATTAATAGGAAAGCCCCAAAAGTAGAGCGAAATGGCCCAGTTAGGATTAGTTTCGACAGCCTTTCATCCTCACTTGGGTGGAGACAAGAGCATCCTTTGCCTGTAGCTCAGTATCCATGTCTGCACCACCGCTCCAACCTCAGAAAATGTCCCTGTTTGCAGCTGAGTCTCCCAGAGAACGAGTGTGAGCTTTGAGTGAAGGTGCAAAGGGCCAGGGGGGTGACAGCATTTTCCAAAGTGGGAGGGACAGGTGGGAGCAGCCAAGGCTGAGGAGGTCTTTGTGTTGGCTCCTGCTCTGTGGGAGCACTTTGCCTGCGGGAGCCCTGCAGCCTGGCCTCAGAGGGGCCCACATCTTAATGCCTTTTCCCACGGAGATGCTCATCCATCTGCGAACCCAGATGCCCACCCGCTGAGGCTGAAAGAGGGGGTCCGGCAGAGATGAGGAAATGCGAAACAGAAAGAGAACACGGGGGCTTGGAGCTTCGGGGGTTTCCACCAACTGGAAAGGAAGACATTTCGAGACTTGGAATAGCTACTGCGGAGGGTCCCACGCGTGCACCAGTACCGCTAAGGTTTACAGGAAATCAAAGACAGGTTGCAAAAAGTCAGAAGGTTAAGTAACTCGTTAATTATCACATCCCCAGGCAGTTGCAATGAGAAATGTTCGTGACATGCTCTCCTGCACAGACTCTGTAAGAAAGGGTCTTTGGCTCGTGGTCACCACCTTGATGCACAAGTTTCCATCCTACCCCACCCAAACCATCAGTGTTTCACCCAGTCTCATATACGTGGGGGGAGATTTGGAAAGCAGATCGGGGAGCTGTGAGCTTCTGCCTTCTGACCCCACAGTTCACTCCCTCGGCTTTATGAACTAGGCTGCAAGACGTTTTCTTCCAGAGCCAAACCTGGATTTGTCAGTGGGTCCTGAAAGAGCCGTGGTACGCTCCTGTGAGAAGTCTGTCTGTCTCACAAGTGAACGAGGAAGGGGGTGGCAGCTCCATGCCGGGAAGTCCTAGGCTCCTGGGTTCCTTCTGCCACCTGCTGCACCACTTTGGAGACTTCGTGCTCCTAGATGGAAGCTTAAAACGATGGAAAGGAAATCCACAGGCATGCACCTGTGGTCCCCGAGAAAGGCTCCTGGCAGCTGCCACAGTAGGTCCCTGTTGTATCCTGGTGGTTAGAAGCTTGTCCATGTCAGCTGAGCGGGGTGGGGAATGTGCATTCTGGGCAGCCTGGAACCCACACAGAAACTGCCCAGAGCCCCCGTGTTGTTTGCGGTGGTTTCCACTCTGCCCCATCCTCCCCACCCCCGCCTTTGCACACACATTCCCTGTGGTCCCTGCCCCCACCCCGCCAGGTATCCTCCAGCTACCCCCACTGCCCCTCTGCACACAAGCTCCCCTGGGGCTGTGCAGACATTCACCTCGCCTTGCTCTGAAATCTCTCCTACTCACCCTGTAGCAGCTCCCTCAGCACAGGAGCCGCACGCACCGGACTCCTCTCTGGGTCCCCAGGGTTCAGTGTGATGACTTGCATAGGGCGGTGTCCAGGGCATTTTTTTGGACTAAATGAACAAAGGTAACATGGGTCCTGGATCTGGGCCACAGCAGTCTACACAGATGGGATTCAGATGTTGGTGACAGTCTGATCGGCCCACTGTAGGTCTTCGTGTTGAGAATGGGGTTCACTACTGAGCCACATCTCTGTGAACTGGGACCCCCCCCAGAGACAGCCTTCCCATGAGCCAGGCATGTGGGTGGCCACAGAGCAAGTCACCAAGAGTGAGGGAGAAGGAAGGATATACTTTTTCTGGGTTTACCCTCTTGGCTTTTCCAGAGGCCTTGGGGGCACCCTCCGGGGCCTGCTTCTTAATAAATCCCTCCCGTGCACTAGTAAGTAAATTGATACTCACTTCTCTCCTCTCGTAACTCCAAGAAACATGTCTCCCAATTCCTTGCATTTTTTTTAAGATTTTAAGATTTTATTTATTTACTTGACAGAAAGAGATCCCAAGTAGGCATAGAGGCTGGCAGGGTGAGGAGGAAGCAGGCTCCCCACTGAGCAGAGAGCCCAATGCGGGACTTGATCCCAGGACCCTGAGATCATAACCTGAGCCGGAGGCAGCGGCTTAACTCACTGAGCCACCCAGGTGCCCTCCTGTATGTTTTCTAAAATGGCAATTTGAAATCTGAGAAAGAAATCCAGGATAATATGCAAATGGCGAGGCTGAAGGAGCCCTGACCACCCTTGGAATCTGCCAGGTAGTATTTAGTTTATGGGAGAACAATGTCATTAACTCTGTTTTCCAAAAAAGGGGGCTGATGCCAACATGAGAGTTTCGGGTGGGGTGGGAGAGGCACAAAGAGCGATGGTGCATTCTCTTGTGGGGTCTCCTCACGAGCCGGGGGCAGCCCTGTGGCAACCCACTCCCTGAATATGCTGCTAATTATGGATTTGCATGTCCTGCCCTGAAATTCCAATTCCCTGGGCCTGGGGAAGGGCCTTAGCACCTGTATTTTTAAATTACTTTCCTAAGTGATTTAATACACAATGAGGCTTGGGAGTGACTACAGACATATTTGTGCTCCATAGAAACAGATTTCTCTTAAATTCCGAGTCGGTGCTCAGGAGGGGCTGAGACTTGGGGGCATATGGGGCCTCCTGGCACGTCCTGTTAATTCACGTCACCACCGACGGGACTGTTCCAGTGAGGCTTTCTCTAAATACGGCACTCAGGGCTTGCCCGCCCTTTGGTAAGGGGTAGCTCAGAACCTGGGCTTATCACCCCGTGGAGTTAGTTAAAGAAAGTGTCAGGAGTGCTGAGTGGCAGGAGAAGCAGCATTTTAGGGTAAAAACTAATGAGTGTTTTCTTCTATAGCCTTGGTTACGTGGTAAACAAAATGACCTTTGTTGTGCTGGGCTGCTTCAAGTTTCAAGAGCTCAGAGTTTCTTTCTTTGTGTCATGACTATTATTACTTATATTGGGTAGGCAAATCAAGAAGGAAGAAAAGCTTGGAATCATTCCATTACACAAAAGGATTTTTTTTTTTTTAACCTCCTAATAAACTGGGTCAGTTCTGCCACCCTCTATGAATATATTTGAAATCATTTCCTTCCTGATGACTGGAGGTTTTCTCTGGTGCCTTCTCCGCCTCCCCTCGGTTTATTAGTGTTCAAAACCCTCTTTGCAGTCAAGAAATCAGCTTTCCATGAGGGCTGGGTTTTCCCGCTGCCATTGTTCCCGTCCAGGCCTTTCAGAAAGGAGAGGGGCTTATCGCTTACCTTGCAAAATGGGGAGCGTGAAACCCGGACACGTGGAGCTTCCTGCCAGGGCCCCTCTCCTAGAATGTGCACAGGGCAATTGTCTGATAGAACAGGTCGATTTTACAATTAAAATGAGGAACCGGGAGAATCCCTGCTGAAGGACAGATATGGTGAACGCATTCAGAAGAGGTCTTGCTTTCAACATGGATCAGGTTCCTTGTCATCGACTCATTTTCCCCATCCTCACTTATCAGGTTTACTTAGTGCTGTACCCATTCCATCCTGACAGATTCTGAAGGATTTCACACTGTTCACTGACTCTGTCTCCCTCATGGAATTTCTGCCTACGTCAAGTGAAGCGGGGCATGGTTTGCAAGGATTGGGCATGTTCTGTGTTCTCTGGGTGAAAGGAATCGATTCTCCTCATGCCCTGGTGAAGGGAGGGGAGGGGGCCCGGGGCAGAGGAGGGGGAGCCAAGCTGCAGGGTGTGCTGGGAAGTCCCCCAAACTTCTCTCCTGGATCAAAAATGAATCCTTTCTGAAGTCTTGCAGCCTTTTTCCAAGTGGCATTACATTGAGCGTGACCTTGCCATGTTCAACATTAACGTGGATGATGACTACCTCCCGTGTCTCCAGGGGATAACCCGCACCAGCTTCTGCAATGTATATCTAGAATGGATTCAGTACTGTGCACAGAAGGGTCAGGAAAGTGGGGCTAGAGGTGTTGGGTTAAATTTGAAACATGAGGAGCATTTTATAAAGTCCATTCCTGCTTAGGCTGTATGGTAGACAATGATCAAATAGAGCAGCAAGAACATTGGTGTTTGGATAAGTGTTTGTTTAACACGTAAGCAGAATTTTAAAGGAAGAATCCATATACCCTGTCTCCAGCGAAGGAGACTTGGAAGGTATATTTCCCTCTATGCTGTGCTCAGGGTTAGTGCAATTTTAAGCCTTTGGCATGGATTTGAAGCTCTGGAAACCTCTTTGTGTAGAGCTGCTTTTTGAGATTTCCAAATAAAAAGGATTATCTGTGCCAAAATGCAGGGTATTGAATCATGGACCGGGGAACCAATCTGTTTAGCAATCAAGATGGTTCAACCCACTCCCACAGTTGGGTCTCATGGCATTATTGTTCCCGCGCTGAGGACACTTGGAGATGAACACAGCCTCTTAGGAATGAAACCAAGGACAATGACAGCTTCTCAAAAGTAGCTCCCTCATTTCAATTTTTTCCCTCTCCAACCACAGGAGAGAGTGTTTCAGGAATCAGAGAGTTCCCCCATCCCTGGGTCACGGTACGGGACCAAGTGACCCCAATGGCTGACTTACAAAGCCCCCTGAGATATGACTCTGTGTCGCTGTGTGATGGAATCCCTGGGAAAGTTGAATTAACATCCTTGCTCTTCCAGCCCTCCAAGAACCTGGACAGTGATGAGGACTCTGCTTTAGTGACCCTGTCCTTTGCCCTGTGCATCCTGGGGTGGAGAGCTCTGGGAACGGCCACCCACAACATGGCTCTCAGGTATGTGAGAAAACCATTGGTACAGGCACCAAGATTTTGTATTTTTGTCAGTTGTTTTTCTTTATTTTTAAGTTTGACTGTTTATGTAGCTATTTCTTGCCATAATAAATTGTGCTGGGCCCATAAGGAGACTTTGTGACCATTGGGAACTCTACATTTGGAAATAGCACAAATACAGAACAGCTAAATCCCCGGGATTCCAGACACAGGAACTTCTGTGTCACAAGAGTCCTGGTGGGTTTGCTGGAAAGATGAAATGAAACCATTTATTAGAACTACCTAGCCTGGTCTCTAGCAAAATGAATACTTAATAAAGGTCTGTTCCCAGGGCTCCTGGGTGGCTCCGTCGGTTGAGCATCCAACTCTTGCTTTTGGCTCAGGTTGTGATCTCAGGGTCATGAGATCGAGCCCCGCACCTGGCTCTGCACTCAGCATGGAGTCTGCTGGAGATGGTCTCTCTCTCTCCCTCTGCCTCCCCCGCCCTCAAGCTTGCACTCACACACCCTCTCTCTCTCTCAAATAAACAAATCTTAAAAAATAAAGGTTCATTCCCTTTTTGTGTTTTTCCAACAAAAGAAAAGCAGCACATCTGTACTCTAGTCTAGACTACCCTTCCCTGTCTCTGTGGGACTTTGATTAATTGGATGTCCCTTTGGCTGGTTTTTCAAGCTCTTTTTCTACCCAGATCTTCCTGTCCTGTATGTACATAGCTCAAGTTTCTCTCCTTTTTCAAACAGTTGAGCTATAACTGACCTATAACTTTGTATTACTTTCATAATGATTCAGTATTTGTATATATTACAAAATGATCGCCTCCGTAAGTTTAGTTAATGTGCATCCCCATATGTATTTTTATTATGTTACAAACCTTTTATTTTGTGGTGGAATTTTTAGGATTATCTCTCTTAGCACCTTGCAAGTAAGCAATACAGTATTGTTAGCTAGAGTCACATGTCTTACGTTACATCCCATGACTTGTTTATCTATGACTGGAAGTTGGTGACTTTTTTTTTAATTTATTTATTTAACTTTATTTTTTATTTATTTTCAGCATAACAGTATTCATTATTTTTGCACCACACCCAGTACTCCATGCAATCTGTGCCCTCTATAATACCCACCACCTGGTACCCCGACCTCCCACCCCCCTGCCACTTCAATCCCCTCAGGTTGTTTTTCAGAGTCCATAGTCTCTCATGGTTCACCTCCCCTTCCAATTTCCCCAAACTCCCTTCTCCTCTCTATCACCCCTTGTCCTCCATGCTATTTGTTATGCTCCACAAATAAGTGAAACCATATGATAGTTGACTCTCTCTGCTTGATTTATTTCACTCAGCATAATCTCTTCCAGTCCCGTCTATGCTGCTACAAAAGTTGGGCATTCATCCTTTCTGATGGAGGCATAATACTCCATAGTGTATATGGACCACATCTTCTCTATCCATTCATCCATTGAAGGGCATCTTGGTTCTTTCCATAGTTTGGCGACCGTGGCCATTGCTGCTATAAACATTGGGGTACAGATGGCCCTTCTTTTCACTACATCTGTATCTTTGGGTTAAATACCCAGTAGTGCAATTGCAGGGTCATAGGGACGTTCTATTTTTAATTTCTTGAGGAATCTCCACACTGTTCTCCAAAGAGGCTCCATGAAGTTGGTGACTTTTGTCCACTCACCCATTTTGTATGTCCCCCACCCCCACCCCAGCACCCACCAGTCTGTTCTTTGTATCTATGAGCTTGGTTTTTCAGATTTTATGTATATAAGATCATACGGTATTTGCTTTCCTCTGACTGACTTCACTTAGCATAATGCCCTCAAGGTCCATCCATGTTGTCACAAATGGTAGGATTTCCTCTTTCTTATGGATGAATAATATTTTCAAGTTTCTCTTCTTAAAGAACAAAAACAAGGTTAAATTCTCTCCTGCCTTTTTCACCCTTCACCCTCTGTCACCCGGTCTTCTCTTGCATTCACGCACAAGCTCCAGAACTTTCCATCACCAATGACACTGAACTCTGTGGCCCCCACCACCCCACTGCCACTTGACCTTCCACTCCTGCTACACCCATGAAGTGGCTGTTGTGAGATGAGGTTCTCATCCCCCAATCACTGGCCATTTCAGACTTCTCCTTTGGCACTTAGCACCAGGGGCCAAATGTTCTAGATTCCTCTTGTCTGTCTGGATCACCTGGATGGCTGCACATTAACATCTCCTGGGGAGACTTCTAAATATTTAAATAGTAGCCCATGCCCTCCCCTAGTCCAGACCAGTGACATCAGAACCCTGAAGGGGTGGGGCAAGCATGAGGATTACGCCCCCCAAGTGATGTCAGTGTGTGGTCAAGGCTGACCATCATAGAGACCCGGGGAGCTCAAAATCAGTTCCACGTAGGCTCCCTTCACTGGTTTCTCGTCTGCTTTGCATGTTCTTCAGGATTTCTGTATCATGTCCTTGACACCAGGCCCTTTGGGACTCAACTGAAGTGCGCATTGTTAGGCTGGAGTGTAAGCTTCTGAAGGGCAGAACCCCCTCACGTTTTAGCTTAACAACCTTCTCAAGCCCTGGGCGTCGGATCAGTGAGCCCGGGCAACCTCGCTGACCCTTCCCCAGGGTGGGCAGTGGGTTTCGGCCACTGCTGGTCGTGCATCCGTCAGGGGTGCAGTGGTGTGGCTGGCACATCTCCTCATTTCTCCCTCGAGGCCGTGGCCTCGAGGGCCTCTGAGTAGAAGGTCAGCACCTAGGACGTCAGAATGTGTGACTCTTTCATTGCCCACATGTCTGAATTTTATGATTTTCTTCAAGGTGAGAAATGCTCAGTGACTTACCCGTGTGAGTGCTTAGTGAAGCCCTGTCCTAAGAAGTACCCCGGGGAGAAGCTCACGGGCTTCTCCCGCTGCACTCAGCCTCCAGCAAGGTCCTGACAGTGCCCTCTGTGGTCCATTGTCCAGGGCCTCATTTGATGATGGGAAGCCCAGCAGGAGGTTCCGGGGCAGGCTTTGCAGAAACAGGATCATGTGGTTGCATCAGGAGCCCCTTAGGAAACGGTAGGGAGGAACTATAAGGAAGGAACACCGTTGGGGAAGGGTTTTGGAGGATTCTGGAATCTTCTGAAGACTTCTGGAGTCTTCAGATAGTCCTAGCATCCAGGCAGGTGGTATTTTGTTTGATCCATCTGAAGCTGGTTTTAAAAAAAAAAAGTTCCAAATTTTCTGTACAAATTGCAGATAAGATGCTTTGAGGATTTGTTCTTTCAGTTCCCACCTGAGCACCGTTTGCGAAGACTTCTTCTCTCTTGCTCCTTGAGGAACTCGTTCCATGATTCCTGATCGGGGGGTTTCTTGCCAGGTCAGCTTTATTTGTTTTTTTCTTGATTAAGCACCAGACTCACCAGCTGCTTTTATAAACCTCACATTGATGGGATTTTCTTTGTCTCAAACAGTTTCTCATACTCCATGTCACCTCTGCTCGTTCCAAACATAGTGATGAGATAAATCTGGGAATAATATTATCGGTGCTCTAGGGAAAGCTCTGATTATCTGGGACTGATTCCCTTTACTGAGCGGTCCCACAGCACAGCAAAGTCTGACAGTACACTTCCATGTTAGCCGTGGAATAATAAAGGTGACAGATTTCACAGACCGGCCTGGCCCAGTGGTTCCGGGGCCTGGTGCCCACAGAGTTCTGACTTGGTTGTGTCATGGGGCAGGGGAGGGACGCAGTGTGACTGGAGGTGGGACAGAGCAGGACGGCACCCCCAGCTCTACTTTAGACGAACAGCTGTGCTCTACATTTTATATGCTAGAATTCAATATATGGTTTTGCTTGCAAAAAAAGAAAAAAGTCCATAGTTCAAAAAACGTTTTAATGTAATTTTTATAGATACAGTTAAATGGCTTTCCAAAAAAGCTGCCCCAATTTATAGTCTAACCAAGAGTGTTTTGCCATATCCTTACTAATGCTGGAGATTCGGTCTTTAATTTTTCTAGTCTCATGGGTGAAAGATTATCTCATTCTCATTTGAATTTGCATTTCTATTATTAATAGCAAAGGTAAAGATCATTTTACATATTTATTGGTGACATATTTTTTCTGTGAATTGCCTGCCTATTTATGTGCATTACCCGTTTCTATTAGGCTCTTACTGATTCTTAGGAGGTATTCTCATCTTATGATCTTAATATATGTTAAAAATATTTTCCATCAAGCTACACTTGTCTTCTATCTACTACCCCTTTTAAAAAATTATAATTTCTAAATTTTGTGTCTTTCTTAGAAGTGTTTTTCTTTCAGCTCCAGGACATAAAAATAATAGCCCCTATTTCCCTCTGATAATTCTACACTTTTACTTCTTTCTATTTAGTTTTTGAGTCCTATCGGGTCTTAGGTTTTGATTATAATCTACTTATTAGGTAATTACCTACATTGTTATATTTTCATGGAGTCTAGCAGAGGACACGAGACATGTGGGTCAGAGACAAAGGGCTTTATTTCTCGTAAACAGGGGCAGCATAAGATTCAGAGTGTTTGGCTCTCTTCCCCTGGCCCCTAAGACCCAGAGAGCACCATTTTCCATGACAGGAGAAGAGCACTTAGCTCAAGGAACCAGCCATTTTGTAGCAGAAAGAGATGCCATTTCATCCCTCGAGGATTCTCATTGGAAACCTGGCCCTGGGCAATGGCCTGGATCTTGCATTCTGGGCAAAGCAGTAGGATCTGTTGGAGAAGGAGCCCACTAGACTACCAGCTCCTAACAAATCAACTAGAATGTATTTTCATACATGATGGGAGATAGGGATCCATTTTTCCCCCCAAGAGGATAGCTAATAGTCCAATACCATTTGCTAAGTAGCTCATTAGTGATTCAGTCAGTGAGTTAAAAACACCACTCATTTGAAATACCACTTTTGCCATAGTCTATATTCCCATTCATAGGGGGTACACTTCTGGATTTACAGGTCTGTTAAAGTGATCAATCTGTCTGTCTTATAACAATAACATACTGTTTGGTTTCCTAGAGTGATAACATAATTTTGGTATCTGAGAAGTCTAGTCCCCCTGTTTTTGCTTTTTCCTTGTTGTTTTTTGGTGGGACCCTTCTTGCTCATGTTCTCCTCAGGTGAAATTTAGACTCACATTTTATAAAAAGCTCTGTTGGCTTTTTGATTGAGACTGTATTGAATTTGCTGCTTGAGAAAACACAAATGTCATTCAGTGACACAGCTCATCTTTGAGATCATTCCATTTATTTAATGTCTTTCAGTAAACTTTTACCATTTTTTGAGATTTTTCATCTCTGAATGGGTTATTTCTAGATATTTTGTAGGTTTATTTTAATTGGGCAGAGAATTTTTCTTTCCTGTCACATTTTTAATTGGTTACTGTTGGCATATGGGAAGGTGATTTATTTTTATATTTGCTCTCATTTGGGGCACACCTATGAACTCTGTTATAAACATGATATTATAATTAATTCTCTTTGATTTTCTGGTTGGAAGACATATCAGCAAATAATGATGGTTATGGCTTTTTTTTTTCTCCCCAATATTTATTTTCAGTTCTTTTTCTTATTACTTAGGCTATGACCTCCAGGGCAGTGTTGGAAATGGGAATCTGTGTTTGTTTCCTATTACTTCGGGAACTAATTACCACAGACTTGGTGGGTTAAAGGAATATAAATTAATTATCTTAGAGTTTAGGAGGTTGGAAGTCCAAAGTGGGGTTCACTAGGCTAACATCAGGATATCTGTTGGGCGGCGTTCCCTCTAGAGGCTCTGAGGAAGGGCCCATGCCCTGTCCTAAAGGCTGCCTCTTATTCCATTTTTCCAGCCAGCAGGACAACATCTTCTGATTTCTGTCTGACTCAAACTCGACTTCTCCTGCTTCCTTCTTCCCCTCACAAGGATCCTTATGAGTACATCGGGTCTGCCCAGATAGTCTTGGACAATCTCCCCATCTCAGAATTCTTAATCACATCTGAAAAATTCCTTCTGCTGTTTAGGGTAACATGATCACAGGTTCCAGGAATTAGGATATGGACACCTTTGGGACCCCTTATTCTGCTATTCTGCTACCACAGCATCCTTGCCTTAATCCATGTATTATAGGGAATAAGAGTAACACTTTAGGATTAAAAAGTAGGGTTTGTTTTAGGTTTGTAATAGGCATCTTATCAAGTCAGGGAGTTTCCTCCCCTTCCTAGCTCGCTAAATGAAATTTTTATCAGGAAAGGATGTTAAGTTATTTTAAAATGTGGGAGCATAAATTCAAATGATATTCTTCTCCTTAAATCTACTAATGTAATGACTTACATTAATAGGGTTCTTCATTGTTGAAGTAGCCTTACAATTCTGAGATAACCTCTATTTGGTCATGTTATATTATTCTTTTTATACAGTGATGAATTCAACTTGCCAATTTTTTTTGAATGGGGGAGGGGGAGGAGTGCAAAGGGAGAGAGAGAATCTTAAGCAGGCTACCACACCCAGCACAAAGCCCATTGTGGGGTTTGATCTCACCACCACAAGATCATGACGTGAGCTGAAGTCAAGAGTCAAGATTCTTAACCAACTGAATCACCCAGGTGCCCCACGACTTGCTAATATTTTATTTAGTGTAGTTACTTCTGTGTTCGAAGGATGTATGGCCCGTGACCTCTGTGTGTGCGCATGTGGGCAATCTACCATTATGTCATTTTAAGATCAGGAATATGCCCTTAGCTGTACTTGATGAAGTCTCACAGGTCATTCTCACATATTTAATGTTAAAGAGTAAACAGAGGATTTTCAAACTCTGACTTCCCAGAGGGGTCTTACACAGCAGCTTAACATAAGTCATAGACTCTGCTTTATTTGATGGATTTGTTGGCGAAGTATTTTTGACCTTATGACCAGGAACACAGCACGATGGAAATCTTCAAGAAATAAAAACGTGTACGTGCAAAACTAGAAAGAGTAAATTGAGAATCAATTAAAATGATATGCTGGATGCAAGCGAGCCAGGAGCACAAACATATTACAATGTCTTAACAAAAAATATCGATATGTTTTGGAGACAGAATGGATTAATATGGATGTCCCAAGCAAATACTGATAATTTTTTTGGATTTGGAATTTAAGGCCCATTTGGTCTGGAGAACTGTGTCTGCGACTGAAGAAAGGCACACATCCATAAAGAGATGCTTTAGCAGGAAGTCAAAATAGTTTCACTGACCCCAAGCTAAAAGATAGCTTGATTGTTACCTTCTATTACACGAAAGTTGGAGAGCAGATCCTGGCCAATGTGCCATTTATAGAGATAAAGGTGAGAAGATGGCAGCATTTTATAGTAGCAACATGTTTGCTCGAAGGAGAAATCTTACTGGCTCTTGGAGTAGACTTGGGTTCCAAGAGGATTGAGAACCCCAAGGTCAACAGTCTTGAAAAATGGTAGACAAACAAGCCAGCCATAGATGTGCTGTGCCAAGCCCCATGCAGGAGACAGGGAGCCCTAACACGTGGCCTATGGCAGGTCGCTGTTGTGGTCTGAGGTCACATATGCCATATGCCCACCCTTATCACCCCCAGTGGACAGAGGAAAACAGTGTTCTTCAGAATTCCAGGAATTCCAGACGTCCTACAGGATCACCTTGCAGAACAAGATTGAGGTCCCCTTGCTCGACTGTGGTTGGAAACTCAGAAGCAAGAATCTAGAAAAGAAAGAGACAAAATAAATACAATGCAAGATCCTGACTAAAATCAGGACCATCCAGCTCAGCTCAGAGGGTTGGAGTGTATAGAAAATCTGCAAGTTTATAAGTTAGAAAAAGGAGCAAGCATTTCTGGGACCTTGGGTTGTGATACTACGTGGGACGGTCTTCTTCCTTGGCCTGGTGTAGGGGTTAAACTCCGTGGTCCTGGCTCCCTTCCTTCTCTGACATGGCTGGACATCTCTAGGAGACACCCAGATTCTCTGGTCCCTTATCTCAGGATTCCCCGGGCAGCTTGGTCAGAATATAGACCCCAGACCCCCTCACAAACCACCAGCAGAGGAGCTCCAGGAACTGGGTCAGAAAATCTACTTTTGACGTTGAACAGCTGCCATGTACCTGATCCCTGGGCTCCCTGGGCGGCCTCAAGAAGCACTTTCACTGGCTAATGGTAGTGACCCATCGATATGGAGGCTCAGGAGCACAGAGCGTTGGTGTAAAAACATCATGAGGTCAAACGCATTTTTAAAAAGCTTTTCATCAAATCTTGCCTTTTAATGATTTCTTACTTGGGAATTACGGTTTCATCATTTGTTCGGGATTCAGTTGAAACAACATCCCTGAAGGCCACCCCCTTGCTCTCCAGTCATGAGGCAGGATTCTGCAGCATAAACATCCCTTTGTTTACACCTGGAGCTTACGCTGAAATGAGACGAAAGGTAGCAGGGAACATTTAAGATGTGCTCCCTGCACACATACAGGGGCAGTGCTTCATGCTCGACGTGAGTTTATACACTGTCGAGGCTTGAGAGAGGATGAGGTAGGTAGTTACTGGCTGGAAGTCCCAGGATGAGGACAAGTGGCCGGCTAAGTGTTTCACCACAGTGGGGTCCCACCCAGCCTCCAGAGTCCTGCTCCTGACCTCTATGCCCTCTGAACCCCATCTGTCCTGTAGGAAATCCTCAGAGCGCCCTCATCCCTGTGGCCTGTGTTCCCACCTTCCACACACCCAGGCTTCCTTTGTGGATGGCTTGTCCATGGTGTGTACCGCTGAGAGCTGCTGAAGGTGCCTGTGGAAGTGCCTCCTGGGCGCACGGCCCTCTGTGTTCAGGGATGCTTCACCCTCTGGCCTGCACCTTGCCCTGTCCTGCTGGCTGGGGCCCTCTCCAGTGGGAGCTGCTTCTGCCTGCGCTCTCAAGTCTCCCGCTCTCTTGAACTTGACTTCTGCATTTTTCAGGATTCAGGCATGGGTCCCAGGGAGCAGATGAATGCTGGACACCAGGGTGGATTGGCTCCCTCCCCAGCACCGACATGTGTCCTTTGTCCTCAAATCACACGTGTGCGTCCACTCAGTCCCTGGCATAAGTAGATCTTCGCTGGCCGCTCACCCAGGCTTCACATCTCCCTGGACAAGTTCCATTTTAAGGATGAACACAGAAAGAAAGAGATGATAATGAGGTTGAGGGACTTGCCAATATCAACAAGTATCAGAGCCAAAATTGAATCTTGGGTTTAGGTTTCTGGCTCCCATCCCTCCAGTTCTTCTGGGCCATATGCTGCCTCGCCGTGTGGTTCCTGAACTCTGAAACCGAGTGAAGTACCTTGATCCTACCCAAGGGACTCCGTTGATTGTTGTCAGCATGCCCTTCAGGTGGCAGGTCGCTGGGATCCAGACCGCAAGCTGGTTTGATCCTAGAGCCGATAGACTAGCTTCCTAGGTAAAGCATGCATGAAAGCATTCTTAATACAATATCAATTCAGGGTGCGTGCTGAGTATATACACCAAACTGAACTTTCAAAAATGACTGGCAGCTGACCTCAGGAGGATGGGATGGGGTTGACTTCAAGAGCCGGTTCTTTCTCACACAGCCTCTGGGCTGGTCGGTAAGAAGACGGCTCCAGCTGCATGCTCTCAGAGCAAGGTTTCCTGGATGGGTGGGGAGCCAGAAGGCAGCCATGGCTTTGCTCCAATGTGTCTTCAGAGGGATGAGATACGAGTCTTTGTTCCCACCTCGCTTACCCTCTTTCTTATCCCTTTCTGGCCGGTTTCCTTTTTTTTTTTTTTTAAGATTTTATTTATTTGACAGTGATCATAAGTAGGCAGAGAGGCAGGCAGAGACAGAGGAGGAAGCAGGCTCCCTGCTGAGCAGAGATCTCGATGTGGGGCTCGATCCCAGGACCCTGGAATCATGACCTGAGCCGAAGGTAGAGGCTTTAACCCACTGAGATACCCAGGCGCCCCTGGCCTGTTTCCTCTTAAAGGAAAGGCTACAATAATACATCTAGTGCAAGCACCCATGCAAATGAGTTGAGCTAATGGGATGGAAAGTGCTTAGTAATCCACAAGCCACCAGGAAGATGGAAAATTATCCGCCTCTTGCTCTCTTGCTTAGAGGTGATGCTCGTCACCTGGTCTATTCTTGTTCATTAGTGTGTGTGTTGGGGGAGGGACTCTTTAGCAGGAGAGTGTGGCCAGAGTGATGGAATTAGCCACGAAACCAGGGCAGTTGTTGAATTGCACAGAGGGAGCAAAGCCCACGAAGGCATGCTGGGCTCCCGAGGTGGACGTGATCTTGGAGCCTGGAGTCCCGACTGAGGAGGATAGGCAGAGCTCCCTCTGCAGCTTCGTTACTAATCAGTAAGCACGGGGAAGCCCAGCCCACAAGTCACACTTTATTGTTCACATATGGTCTACCAGCTCTCCTTTTTTTTTTTTTTTAAGATTTTATTTATTTATTTGACAGAGAGAAATCACAAGTAGATGGAGAGGCAGGCAGAGAGAGAGAGAGAGGGAAGCAGGCTCCCTGCTGAGCAGAGAGCCGGATGCAGGACTCGATCCCAGGACCCTGAGATCATGACCTGAGCCGAAGGCAGCAGCTTAACCCACTGAGCCACCCAGGCGCCCTACCAGCTCTCCTTTAACGCGATGCTCGGTGGCAGAAGGCTCTTCTCAGGGCTGAGCTGTAAAGACACAGTCTATGGCCTGTTTGGAAAGGAGCAAAAAAGGAACGAATCAGTCATTGTTCTGGGGAGCCCACTGCGATTCCTAAAGAAACTACCCGCCATAAAACTGTTTCCCCCTGAATCCTAAAATTCATTAAGGCTGGATCCAATATTTCATTGTCCAAAACTGGAAATCTGTAACCTCCCGTGGAGCTTTTTCTCAAAAAGAGAAGGCTTCTCAGCAGAGGCCTGATAAAACTTTAGGCTTCGTGGCTCTCTGCTGTGGGGGCCAGCCCATGTTCTAACCTGCCTGACTTCACCCCACCAGGTGCCAGAACACACCATTTCCTTTCTTCCTGCCACCCCCCACCCTCATTGTGAGATACAAAAAGGTCTCTAAACGTCTCCCGGGGGCCCAAATTGCCAGCAGTTGAGAACCAGTGAGAAGAGGGTACAGGTGAGGGGCAGGCTGAACCTATCAGTGATGTCAAGCAAAAGTGGGGCTCAGGGGGATGGCATAAGCAGCCTCGGGCCAGAAGGGAGCCAGGAGGACCCTTATGTAAATAAAGAAAGCGGAGTTACAAGAGGGTGAAAACAAAGAGCCTTTGTTTCAACTGGCTGTCCTCATTCTGTCCTTGCTAGGAACGGTGATGGTGGAGGCGTTGAAATGAGTAGTACTAGTTAAAGCATAAACTTCGGGCCAGGCGCAAGCTAGCAAACTGGCAGGGGCTGGTTCTGCAAGGGACAGCCAGAGCCTCAAGCCAGAAAACAGCATTTTCTAGAGGGGCTGGGAGCAAGGGTGCTTAAGAACCAGGGAGCCCAGTCTCTCATCTATATGTATCACCAGCAGTTATGTCTTTGTTCAGAGGAAGCTGGGTCAGGAACTAGAAAGATGAGCATGGGGGAGTTCGGGCAATCAGAGAATCCGTGGAGACCCAGCTCTGTGGCTGCTGGTGTCTGTGGGGCTGCAGAGTCATGCTGAGGTGGTGGCCGGCACGTCTGTTGTAACGCGCGCACGCACAAATGCACGTGCTGTGGAAAAGGCAAGATCGTGGTTCTGGTCCTTGGCCTGGGGAGTGTGGGTGGAGGCTGGCAGGACAGGGCCCAGGGCCAAGCGGGAAGCAGTGCAGACACGCTACCTCTAATGGAGTCAGCTGAAGGGCCAGGATGATGGGTGTGTCCTCGGGTCTGGCGGGGTGCTGTTGCTTTTCCCTTAAAAAGTGCACTCAAGCACCAGCCGCTCATCGTGATATTAAGAAGTAATATTTTTCTAGTGCTGTTTTTGTTGACATCTGAGACCGCGTTTAGTGCCTGGAAGCCCAGGCTTGTCTCAGCACCATGGTATCTGGTGCTCACATGTGGATATGCATCTTTTTTTTTTTTAAAGATTTTATTTATTTATTTGTTAGACAGAGATCATAAGTAGGCAGAGAGGTAGGCAGAGAGAGGAGGAGGAAGCAGGCTCCCCACTGAGCAGAGAGCCTGATGTGGGGCTCGATCCAGGACCCTGAGATCATGACCTGAGCTGAAGGCAGAGGCTTAACCCACTGAGCCACCCAGGCACCTCGTTATGCATCTTGAGCACACAATTATACCTACTGTCAGGTTCCTTCTGGAACCCAGTCTGCCTTGGTCCCTACCTCATCCTGCACATATGGATGCAGTTGCCTCTGCACTGGGGAACTGCCTGGATGACAGCCTGTTTCACTAATATCCCAGGTCAGGTCAGGGAGGGCTGTGGGGGCGAGGGGGTGGCTGTTTCATCCCCATGAAGGCCAACCTTGATTGACTCAGATATGGTCGTCTTTCCCCATTCCAGCTGTTGGCCTGGGGGTGGGAGCTCATCCTCTCTCAGTGGAATCTTAAAAAGACAGAGCAATATGAAGCTCCAAATCAGAAATGTGCCGCAGGTGTCCCAGAGCCCGGCTCTCTGCCGCTCAGCATCTCTTCCAGCCCATCACTCGCCTCTGCCTTCCTCGGCTTCATTCTCTTAAGGATGAGGAAAAAGCTTTCTTTCAGGACACCGTCACCTTTAAGGTGGTAGGGATGATACTGCCAGTCCAGTGGAATTCTGATTCAGGCTTTGTTTCCTACACCAACTATTTCAAAGGAAGAGCATTAAGTGCGATGGCGTCACTTTCTCCCCCCAAAATGACAAGTAAAGTGTCTGTTGCTGGGGGACTTCCTGAGGAAGGAGAGTTTTCCCTCCTGATGAGTAAGCAGCCTTTGGACACCTGCGCTGAGCACGAGAGCCTGGCACCCGGAACTCCTTGGTTGCCCTCTGGTCTGCAGAGGCTCCTCTGGGTATCTGCCAAGTCCCTTAATGTTCCTTTGCCACCAAACCCATCCTATGTCTGGATCAGTGTTTTGTCTTCCTGTGTATGCAAGAAAGATGGCATTCTGAACCTTTCCAGAACAGCTCACCCATGTTCTGCAACTTAGCTGTCCCTTCACAGTGCTCAGCCTCCATCCGACGACAGTGGCATTTTCGGACATTTTCAGCTGACAGCTTTGCCACTGGCATTCGCCCTCTGTAGCCCGGCCCTGCTGTCCCGTAACTCTCTCCTAGGTGCCTCCCAGGTGGTCACTAAAGCTCACAGCCCAGGAAGTCTTTGTTCTGTGAGGGGAGAGCCCTTTGGAAAGGCTGCCTCCTGGAACTCCTTCTGGAAAGTTCCGGGCTCCGGCAGACCACAGCACCCCGAGCCCCACCTGCCTAGACCTCAGCTGCTTCTGTTTCCCACAGTCTGCTCTGACTCAAAGCCTCGGCGTTCCTCTCCAGAGAGTTCCAGAAGGAAATTAATGATAGTGGTACGTTTTGCCACGAAATGCTAAAATAGCAATCAGTGGAGCGATTTCCCTGACGTGCAGTCTAACGGGCTGCGCCGAATCAGAAGTCCTGTGCAGCGAGCCAGCTCGTTAAGTCCTTGTGAGTAGCCGTCCTGTGACACTCTGCTTCTCACACGTTTTCTAGCTCATTCTGTCCCGGTTCAGCCCTATCAGGGCTGCTGCTGCTTGTACTTGCCTCCTAACTGCCACTCAGGGATCCGAGAGGCCAGGGCTGTTGGACGGAGTCTAGCAGCAGAAATAAAGAAGAACCCTCTTCCTGTTCCCATTATACAGGATCCATTGCCTTCTCGAACCCGGGTGCCTGACCGTCATCCCAACTGTAAAGTGTCCAGACCATGGACGATTTCACTTGGGAGGACGCTCGTGTTTGTGATCCTGGCGGTGCTCAATTATGTGCAGGGAATGGAGGCAGGGCAGGAAAGACCTCGGAACGTGAAAACCCAGAAAACCCTTCATCATTCATTTTATTTTATTTTATTTTATTTTTTAAAGATTTTTCTTATTTATTGGACAGACAGAGATCACAAGTAGGCAGAGAGGCAGGCAGAGAGAGGAGGAGGAAGCAGGCTCCCCGCTGAGCAGGGAGCGCGATGCGGGGCTTGATCCCAGGACCCTGAGATCATGACCTGAGCTGAAGGCAGAGGCTTTAACCCACTGAGCCACCCAGGCACCCCCAGTCTTTCATTTTAAACACCCCCACCCCCCGCCCCATGATGCCTCTTACACACCCATTCACCCAAGGCTATGGCTGGGAAGTGGACATGCTCGGAGGGTCCAGATGACCCATCTGAGATCCCACTGGGTTTTGTTTCCTTTCCACACCATGGTAGAATCCAGTTTGCATTACAGAGTAACACAGCCTGCCATGGATGCTGAGAACACCACAAGCTCTGGGCTGTCCCCAGGGGGCTCTGTCAGCTCCCCCTGGCCCCTCACCAAGGAGGGCTCCGCTGGGGGTCCTGGAACAGACCCCCTGAATGCGGAGACGCGGTGACCAGGACCTGCACCGTCACTCTTGGAGCTCAGCACAAAGGGCTTGGGGCCTCCCATGGTACTGAGGCTGGCCATGATGCCGGGTGTCGGGAGAGTGTGGACACGGGCTGTGGCCAGGCATGCGTGGGCTCTGCCTCGGTCCACCTTTGAGAGGCATGAAGGTCATTCCTGACAGCGCAAAGGGGAGCCTCAGATCTGGCTCCCAAAGGCAGGCTTCCGAACGCGGTTCAGGGTGAGCGAATGGTAAGTAGGACTCTACTTTGCAGCCTGGATTCCTTCCTGTATGGCCTTCATGCCCTCTTCAAAGGTCACTTCAGGATCACAGCACGAGACGAGTGGGTCTTTGCTGACATGGACCTTCTGCATAAGGTCGTCGCTCGGGCCATCAGGATGTCCCTGAAGCTTCACCAGGTTAAAAAAAAAAAATTAAAAAGATAATAATAAATCTATTTTTTAAAAAGAAGTTTTGAAAAATCCTTTCTCAAGGGGCAAACAAGACCTTTCAGGTAGGTCCCTTTTCACGGCATGACCTATGTGAGTGGGTGTGTCACTTGGAATCTAAACACTGAGGCCACCCAGGTATCCTTGACATCAGCCAGTGGCCACTGGTCCTCGAGAGAGGCTAGGAGGTGGTGATACTCTGCTAGGACAGAAAAGGAACTGGCCAGAGAAAATGACCTCTCGGGTGCCTGAGCCCAAGCCACAAAGCTGTTTCCCTGGGCACGTTCTCCTGCCGCTTGGGATGCGGGAGGAGAGTGGGAAGACAGTCCACACAGATGTGGACTTGGCTCTTGGGGTCATCAGCTGGTCGCTGTCTGGACACTCACCTCCGCTGCAACCCCCGCCCCCCCTGCCGTCACTGCAGTCAGCTCTCTGGTTCACACTGAGCCCACAGTCAGACTTCTTTCCCCCAGGACCAGTTCACCTGCCCTGACGAGTATGAAGACCCAGGGGCCCTCTATGAGGCCATCCAATCCTTTGAGAAGAAAGTCATGATCTGCCAGGAGGGTGGCCCGGCCTGGAGAGGCACCGTGCTGTCCAACAAGGAGGAGCTGCTCACCCTGCAGCACGTGGTGGATGAAGGCACGGACGAGTACAAGGTCATAATGCTACACAGGGGCTTCCTGAGCTTCAAGGTCAAGAAGGTACAGTGGCCCCACCTGCCGGTTGGCATTGGTGCTCGCATCCCTGCACCGGCCTCTCGTGCAGGAACATGGTCTTAGAGGAGCAGCGGTGGGCTGGGAGGCCAGGGTCATTCATGGGGTTTGGGCAGAAGTCCTGGCAGATGCCCATGTAGATGAGGGTCAGGATCTGGCTTACTTGTAAACACCTTCTAGTTCTCGAAACTTTCAGATCTCTAGTAGCCTAGTCCTGGAAACTGAAGGCTTTCTATTCAGTATCTCTTCTCTTCATATCACTTGCAACTGCTGGACCAAAACAACAGCTTTCTCTTCACCCCATTTCCCCACAGAAGTGGGGGGACCCGCATCTTCTAGGACCGCTCCTCCGGCCTGACCGTGCAAATAGCTTCGGGCCCGAGCGGTGTGGTCCCCAATGTTCTGGCCCGCAGCCCTGCTCACGGTCTGGAGCGTAAAACCAGCGGACTGAAAACACGTGCTGTCATCCACTCTCCTCCCTGTTCCTTCCCCAACCCGCAGGTTAACAAAGAATGTGTCCACGGCCTCTGGGCCGGACAGCAGCAAGAGCTCATATTCCTTCGGAACCACAAACCAGAGCGTGGAAGCATCCAGAACAATAAGCAGGTCCTCCGAAACTTTATCAATTCCTCCTGCGACCAGCCTCTGGGGTACCCCATGTACGTGTCCCCACTGACCACGTCCTACCTCGGGACCCACAGGCAGCTGCAGAGTGTCTGGAGTGGCCCAGTCCCTCTGGACAGCATCAGGACGTGGTTCCTGACCAAGTGGCTAAGGTAGGTCTTTCCCCCCAGACCTTCATCCAGATGCTGGGGAGGGGGCCCCGGGGGGGGGGAGGGCAGTGTGGTATGGAGAGCTCCCCGATGTCTGGTTAGAGTTTCACTGTTGACCAGCATTTCCACGTTCAATGAAAACTACTCTCCCCCAGCGGCCCAGCAGATCATTTGTTTCCGCGAGTGGTTTCCAATGGTGGGAAACTCACACCCGGGAAACTCACACAGATAGGACTGTTCCTCACGCTTGCCAGGCCTGAGGGTCCTCTCATGTTCCTGCAGAGCAGCCGAGGCTGTGGGTCGCTGGGGGTCACAGAGCACAGCTGTCAGGGAGACCGGGCCTGAGCCCTGCCCCCACAACATGGGGCTCTCATCCCATGAGCCCTCTGCCTGCTCATAAGGTCTCTGGTGAGCCAGAACGGAAGGAGGAGTGGCCGGAGGGTGGCCGAGCAGCTTAGCTCAGGCCTCAGAGCCTGGGGTGCTTCCGGAAGGTCAGGGCTATAGCTCACTCATCCCAGGACACTTGAGTCTGGGAGCAGGAGCGCCCTCCGCCCACCTCCCCGGTGCACTGCTCATCGATGGAGCAGGGTCTCCCACCCTGACCTCGACATGGATGCAGTGGGGCACAGGAGGGGGCAGAACCATCAGCAGAGAGTGCTTGAGGCCCCTCTCCCCTCACAGGGTGCGGAAGGGCTGTGATTCCGGCCAGCCAGGTACCGGTAACATTGAAGACGCAGACGGGAGGGCTGCCCCCTCTGCAGGCGGCAGCCATGCTCCCGGTGGTGAAAGCCAGGATAGCAGCATGGAACAGACCAGAAATGGTGGGACCCGCCACTGGTCGCCCCACGAAGGGACACAGAAGACAGGTGGGTGCAGCAGGGCCTCATAGGTACTGATCGAACCTCCTTGGGTCCTAGTGATGCGTCCTCCTAATGCGTAACACCTCCTTCTTACAAAAAAGAAAAAAAAAGTCAGTATTGGGCCAAAGGATGCCCCAAAGTTACTGACTCTACTTGCAAAAAAAAAAAAAAAAAAAAAAAAAAAAAAAAAAAAACTCTTAGACTGTGTGTTTTATTCATTTATTTTTAAAGATTTTATTTACTTATTTGACAGAGAGAGAGAGAGATCACACTTGGGCAGAGAGGCAGGCAGAGAGAGGGGGGAGCAGGATCCCCACTGAGCAGAGAGCCCAATGCGGGGCTCGATCCCAGGACCCTGAGATCATGAGCTGAGCCGAAGGCAGAGGCTTTCACCTGCTGAGCCACCCAGGTGCCCTAGACTGTGGTTTTATCCTTTATCCTTCTCTTGTCTGTTACCCTAGACAGCCATTTGTCCATCTGTCCATCTGTCCACTGGCAACACCCTCCCCTCCTACATCTCTCTCGTCCGGTGGCCACTGTATCATGTGTCTTGTGTCTGGAGGATCCGTAACTACCGATCCAGCCTGCTGTGCGCATCCCCCAGAGTGCCTCATCCCTCTCTAAACCTGTGGGATGCAGACAGGACTCCTGCTCCCCCATTCCGGCTCCTCTCTGGCTCCCACCTCCCCCTGTACACCTGACATTCAGAGCATAACAACAGCAGGGAGGGGCACCAGCACACGGGATAGAGGCGGCACACTGGTCCACGTCTGGGATGAGTTTAAAGTCTAAAACTGCTTTTCAACTCATGCCCACCTAGTTAGGCTCAACCAGATGGATGAAGTTCTAGAATCCATGCCACTGGGAGGGGGATGGGGTTTGGAAAAGGGGCACAGAGGGCTCGCAGAGGACATACAAGGTGGATGGACACGGGAGAAGCAGGTGCTCTGTCCTAATCCCTGACAGCATCTTGGCACTGGGCTTCTTCCTTCACAACCTGGGAGGGATTTGGTCTTTTGGCCTGTGTGTTTCCTCACCATCCAGAAGCCTTCGTTAAGTGACTCTGTGTGGCTGTCCCACAGGCCAACTCTGTACCCAGCGAGTTAGCAGGGAACAGTCCCCGCCTCCTGGAAATGCCCCAACAAGGGTGAGGATTTCACTGCAACCAGATTTACATAAAACACGGGCAAAACAGTAGATAGATGATAGACAGAAGGGCAGATAGATAGAAAGATAAAGACAGACAGACAGATGGTAGAATAATGCAGATACATAGGGAGATGGAGAGACAGGTGACTAATGGACGAACAGCGTGCATGGTCCCGTCACTCTAGCCCAGGGACGTTGCGTCCCCTCACTGAGCACTACCTTGTCCCCAAGCCCAGGATCCAGCCAATGGAGCCACCATCCTGCACCTGGCCCAGCTCCATCTGTGCCGCAGGCTGGGTCCCTGCCAGGCCCGAGCTTGTTCTGTCCCCAGGCTGGCAAGGGCTCTCAGTGGGAGTGGGTCAGCTTGTCTGTTTTTTCTATGGCTCTCTGGTCCTGTGGGGGGAGGCGTGCGGGAGGAGGACCTGAGGGGGGCCCTCTAAAATGGTGGCTAGTTGGCCGCTCAGGTCTGCGGTGGCCCCGCGCTCAGCAGGGTGGTTCCCTCCCCCCACCCTAAACTCTGACAGCTGAGTTCTGCCACTCACTGAGGCTTCCCTTAGGGCTAGACCCTGAGTCCTCTTCCCAAGCAGGACCTCA
The DNA here is from genome assembly GCF_011764305.1 of Mustela putorius furo. NCBI lineage: Eukaryota > Metazoa > Chordata > Mammalia > Carnivora > Mustelidae > Mustela > Mustela putorius. Next base: position 204,912 of record NW_025422039.1, on the reverse strand, counting down.
TCTGTAGGCAGCATCTGCTCTTCACAGCCCTGAGCAGCAGCACCGGGAGCTGCTGATCCTGTTGGCTCATCCTTGGTGCCCCAAGGCCCCATCAGAATCCCACCAGGGCCCAGCTTCACATTTTTCGGAAGTTCTCCAGGAAATCTAGGTGTGGACACACTCCTGGTGATGCATGTCCCTGGCCGCACAGGGCTGGCACAGTCCTAGGAAGGCAGACTCCACAGGGCAGCTGAGGACCAGATCCCTGGTCTCCCGCAGACTGCTGCCACCCCCAGGACATCCAGGCTATGGTTCTGGAGGCATCCAGGTTCCCCAGCTAGTCTGCAGAAAGGTCCAAGTTATGCAAGGGGCCACCCTTTCCAACCATCTGGAGTAGCGCCCCCAAGGGGGCCCAGGGAACTGAGGGAAGCTGGGGGTCCTGGGTCACAGACAAGAAATGGCAGGGATCACCCCTTAACCCCCTCCCCAGATGATCTCTGGCTGATACAGGGAAATCTGGAGACATACTGGCATAGCAGATCCCCCAAAAGAAATCCAGGAAGGCCCAAAATGGGTACACAAGAGGGGACAACATGTTTCTCCCACTAAAGATGCAGACACCTTTCTGTGCCTCCTGCCCCCTGGAAAAGTTCAATGTCAATTTCTTTTTCCTACCACCATGGTTGAAGCCATACAGGGATATCTGCCACCTTCCGGTGAGGTCCTTTGCACCTGCTCGCTCCCTGTGGGCAGTACAAGGATGGGACCCTCGACTCTTCTCTCCCCATCCCTCAGCAGTTAGAAACACGTGCTATCTTGTAAGCAGCATGTCGGAGCCCCAGGACCTGGAGCACCAAAGCACAGGATGGTGAGAGCTTCCTGAGGCTCCCATGCTATGTACCCTTAGCACCTGGTAAACAGCAAGGACCAGGAAGGGCCTACGGTGTTGGGGGAAGCCACACCCAGCTGGCCCTCCGAGAACTGGCCGGGACCCCTTCTACCCACCTTCTCCTTGGCTAATGGCATGGGCACCCAGTGAAAGTTTCTGGCTCAGGGCACAATGTTTTCCACTCTGAGGCCATGTGTGCAGTAGCTCCAAGGTCGCAGGGACAGGCGGCCCCAAGAAGGAGTCACCCTTGGGGAGGGGCAGCCCCCCGTGGCTGGCTGGCCCTGTCCTGGGGGGCTCCGACCTGCTGCTGCGAACATTCCATGAGGCGTAGCCAGTGGTGGAAAGCCACCCAGCTCCCGTTCCCAGCAGGCCAGCATTTCCCCAATACCCAGTCCCCAAGGGTCCTCCTGTGGAGCTGTGGCTGCTCTGGCTTCCTTACTCTCCTGCACCCACAGGATTGGAGAGTGCAGCTCCCAGAAAGGAGTCAGAAGCCTGCCCAGCCAGCACGAGGACAGCCATTAGGCTGTTTGCCAGTCAAGGGTTGGTGCCTCTTGCCTCTTTCTGGCCCCTGGAGCAACAGGGAAATCCCTGTCCCAGCTTCCCTCCCAGAGGACGCCCTCCCGTGCAGTGAGGGTCTGGGGCAGCCTGCAGGTGCACATCCGGGGTCTCAGCCTCTCGGGCACAGCATTTTCTAAGCTTCCCAAGTAGTTCTAACGGCCAAGGATAAGTCAGTTTTGCAGTTGGTCCCTGCTGTCCCTTACTGCCAATCCATGTGCCAAGCCTGTAAGGATGATGCAGTCATTGTCACTGCAAGGGGGCTGGGAGGGTGGTGGCCTGTACCACACACTGCCACAAAGCAGACAGTGACCACCACGTGCTAAGCGCCATGTGGGAGGGAGGCCCCGGGGTCTCGGTGGGGACCATACTCTCTGAAGGGGCATGACCGAGAAGCCGAGTAGCAGTGATGCAACAGTCTGGAGCGTGACTATGAACCAAATTCGAAGAAAGGATCTTGTTTCATGGTGTCCAAGCTCAACTCCGTACCTGGGGACCCAACTGCTCCTTCCGTCAGTTCCCAGCCAAGCGTCCCCATCCTGGGCTCTTGCCAGACTCCCAGAGGCCTGGGGTCCCGCTCAGGCAGGCGCCCTGTCCCCAGCCCACCGCCCTGTGCGTCTGCACTCCCCAGCACTCCCCATACGTCCTCACTTTGGCCCAACAGCCTGCCATCTTTCTAGCCTTGCTATGAAGTAGACGTCCCAGCTGGGAGGGGACTGGTCCCCGTGGGGGAGGCTAGTGACCTCCTTGTGGAGGGTAGTCAGGAATTCCCAGCTAGTCTGAATCCCAGACTGGCGAGGAAGGAAGACACTAGCCTTCAGCTGGCGAGGACGTGAACCACCACCTTCCAGTAAACCAGCCGAGATGAGAGAATGGCACTGGCTAATGAACCACGAGAGAGAATTTGTCTGGTTATTTCAAAACCCAGGTTCTGAGGAGATTTTCTGGGGAAACACTCATGATCTGATACTGATATAATTGGCAAAGGAAGTTCGATGATCAGATGACGATCCTGGGCAGCACACGTGCCCCTGCATGGTTTGCTTACTTATTCCACTTGCAAAATTAATTCAGAAAACATCAAGAACCACAGTAGCAACAGAGAGAACAAAAAAGTCTGAAGCAAGGAAATGGGGGGGAGGTACCCCTGTCTTGCCTCGAGCATAGACCATTCCCCTCGGACACGTAGATGAGTCTTTGTCCCCTTGTTCCTGGAATTAGCTGGGAAGCTCCCCGATCATGTACGGGCGGTCTGTGATCCAGCAGTGAAACCACGGACTTGCGGGTGAGGTCCTTTGCAAGCTGACTGGGTAAATCATGCACAGATGCTCAGCCTTTTCAGAATGAACAGACTAACAGACCACGGGCTCTGCTAGTTCTGACCGGCAGGGTCCCTTTTCTCCCGCTTTCCCTCCATAAGAGTAACTCACTCAGCTCTGCAGCAGGGATTGGCCAGATGCGCCCCCGCTCCCTGGGAGAGCCCACGTGCCCCAGGCTGCCCACACTCATCCTGCGGGGCTGCGAGATGCACCATGGGGGGCATCCCCCCACACACACCATAGTCCTGACCAGTGGGCAAGAGGCAGGAGAGACTGGGTAGGACCCCCCTGCGGGGAATGGGCACCCCACCATCCCAGTGTCCACACAGCACTAATGTCCATGTGAGGCAGAGGGCCCTTCCCGCTAAGAAGCCGCTTGGAGGTCACTTTTCAGGACCTCCTCTAGACACACATAAGTATATTGGAATCACCAGGTGCACAATCAGTCCTATCGGGTGAGACTTAACGTGAGAAAATGCATGGGACGGACCTCAGGGAGGCCCACCTGTTCACTTCTTTTCTTATCGATTGTCTGCATAACTGTAGAAGCTTTGGGACACGTGGATAAGGCAGCTGGTAGAACTGTGACCTCACTGACCGCTCCCTTCAAAGTGACAGCTGGACATTAGTGCCCAGTGATTCCTGAGGCTTAAGTTAGGAGCACACGTTTTCCTCCCCCGCTTCTCCGTAAGGCTGCATGGGCAGGCTCCTTCTCCCCGAGACATGGACAGGACTGGTCCTTGGGGCAGCCCAAACCCTTCTGTTTCGACAAGCCTGGACACAGGCTGGGGACAGGAGGGGCCCTGCAGGGAGCGGTGGCTGGCAAGAGGGGGCCGGGGCGTGTGTCGGCACAGGCCTGGGCTTGGCCAGTCACGTCTGTGAGGGGCCTGTGTGAGGGCTTCTTACTTTAAGACCTTGATTTTAAGAAAAACTTTGGCAGAAAACAAAGGTTCAACCGGCATGTGGCTCAGCCCATGCCCTTTTACATTTTTAAGGCGACTAAAAATGATAAGAGCCTGCATGTTTTCTCTTTATACTGCCGATCACATGCATACGGGGTCCAAGGTCTGGGCTCCCTGTGGCAGTGCTTCTCACGCGCCCTTGGACTTCCAGGTGCCCTGGGATCAAGTTCTTCCATACTCAGGGGTCCCCATGGGGCCATCCTGGCCCTGTCAATAGTGGACCACCTTGGGTGCCTGGGGTCCAAGCTGTCACCTTGCCGCATGGACCTTGATGCAGGTTAAGCCCCTATGCTCTGGCAACCTGTTCTTTCTTTTAAAGGCAGGTGGAAAGGCAGGAGTCAGTCTGTCCAGGCCAATGCAGCCTTAAGCCAAACGCCAGACACGCTGAGCTCATCCGGCCCGATTGTAGAAAGCCACCAGGCCTTCCTGCAGAAATACACATCAGTCCATGAGTTGGCACAGGGGCTCTCGGGCAGCCGGCTCTCCCTACACACCTCGGCCGCATCCCTGCACTCACAGTCCCCACCCGTCACCACCACGGGCCACCTGAGCGTCTGAGAGTGGGCCAAGGCGCTGATCTATTCCAGCCTGGGCTCATCCACCAGCTCTACCCTGAGCTTCCTGTTGGGCAAGAGGAGCTTCTTGAGTGCCCTGGTCATTTCTGGACTCTCTGCTGCGGAAGGGGACAACACCAGCGACACCCAGTCGTCCAGCAGCATCAATATCGTCATGGGCACCTTGGCCAGGGCCACCAGCCAGGCCACATGGGTAAGGGGTTCTGCCCACCATCCAGAGCAGGCGTGCAGGTTCCTGGCCTGATGCCCCCCATCCAGCTGCCTGTAGACTCCCATCACCCCATCCACGGGGTTCCCAGAGTGACAGGTGCCGGGCAGTGCTAGACAGGAGGTGTTCTGGCCGTGCTCAGAGGCAGACAAGACCAACAGCACATGTCCTGTAGGTGATGAGGTCATGGCGGGTGGCACTGAAGGGGGCCCGAAGCCTGCTCCGCAGACCAGTCATCCCGAGCCCTGAACCAGCGAGGGGAGCGGGCATGTGCTCCCACATCCACAGCGTGGCATGTCCTACTTCAGCCTCTCTTCACATCACTCAGGCCTGAGGGAGAGGAGAGGGCATGCCAGCACTGCAGTTAGACCCCCACTGATTCCGAATGCCGATCTCACGTCCCAGCTGCTGAGGGGGCTTCCACTTCCATGTATGCAAACATCAGAAAAAGAGAGATTGAGGGACTCTCCTAACAACATGGGCACTTGCGCACAGTCCAGGCCAGCTGAAGTCAGCTCACCCTGGAGCTTTGTTGGCGGGGAGCGGGGAGGAAGTAAAGAGACTCCCAGCACTTGCCTTCCATTCTGGGGTCAGGAGGGAGAACGGGAGGCCCCAGGCAGACCCGAGTGTCACACTGGAGGTCTCGTGTGCCCCTTCTCTGTGCTCACACCTTCTCGGGCCAGAGACTCACGCACTCTACAGAGCACGAGGGTCACCGCCTGCCTGGCTTCGGTTCGTGGTTGGTTACATGGATGTGGCTGATGGGGCCACACCCACGGGGGAGGCCCACAGGCAGGGGCCAAGGGCAAGCAAGGGAAGCTGCTGACTTCCGGAGCTTTAACTAGGTTTAGTTAGGTCATGGCACGTGTAAACAAACTTCCCTCTGTGATTCCATTTCCTCAGAAAAATCGTACTTTCCTGCTACCTGCCCAATCCGTTTAAGATACTATCTGTGGGTGTGCTTCTGGGATTCTGGCACGTTCTCGCTCCCTCTTTCCTGCAGGACAATAGGGTCCCTGGCACTCTGGGTACCGGCATCAATGTTGGGGCACCAAGCTGCTGGAACCCAAGATGCCTAGACACACAGTGACCTCTTACCCGAGGGCCCATGTGCCCAGCACGTCCACATCACCGGGGGGAAAGTCCCCATGTTCAGAGCCCCCAACCTACCCCAGCATGGCAGACCCATGGTTTCCTTCCTTTTGGTGGAGGCCAACCCCTTGGGCCCCCACCCCTGCCCTCAGTCCCCTACCCCGTGAGCCGGGTAGGTCAGCCCCTGCAGCAGTGGGCTGTGGTCAGAACCGCCCTTACATGTTTGCTGCCTCTCCTTTCTCTCCAGCACTTCTCTGAGCCGTGTGAGGCCCGAGCAGGGGCAGCGTCATGACTGCCATCTGGCTGGGGCCATGGCAGAGAACGGGGAGCTGCTGTGCAGGAGAGCCAGCCAGGAGAACATGGGCCTGGACAACACGGCCTCCCAGCAGAGCGCTTCCGACGAGCAGTAGGGACGGGGCTGGCCGGAGGCCCAGCTCTGCAGCCACGAGTGCTGCTCTAGAGAGCAGAGTGACTGTACCTCAGGTTTGCACAGGAAATCTCCCGCAACGATAAAGCACTTGACAGCACACCTCCCTCCCCCACCCTGACGCCGCTCCAAGGTGCGGGGCTCTCGGGCAGGGCATGCACAACTCCCAGGCTTTGAACATTCTAACCACAGCCATGTAATCTCTGAAAACAGCTAGGCTAAGTAGAGCGCCTGACCTTTCCTGCCCTGCAAAACATACGACAGCTGCATGTGAACCGATGGGCATTTCATACATTCCCATTAAACATGTTCGAGAAATGGACAGCAGCACGCGTCCTGCCATGTGCCAGTCAGACGTGGTAGGGATCCATCTCTGCATAGAGAAAACCCCACCTTTTCCACCACGTTACGCAGATGTTAAGTACAAACCAGCTTTACTGAAGCACGGTAGTGCATGCAGTCGTGTCTAAAGTATCCCGCGCAAGACCCAGCAATACTAGTGACCCGAGGGCAAGCATCAAGGCCTGCGAGAGCACGGAAAGCCGTTCAGATTCACAGGACGCTGGAACGCACTCATGTGATTTCCCACAAGCCGGGCCTGTGCTGCCCAGCTCACCTGTCCACTCGCAGGAATGTTCGCTTGTTTTCCAAGCCAAGCCATCCTTCCCATGTCACAGAACACACACACACACACACACACACACACACACACACACACACATCTGTGTTTTTGGAATTAAAATGTTTATAGTTACTGCTATGTCCGGTTGTATGAGCTCTGCTGCATCCCTACTGGGAGAACGGTGTTTGGGCAAATTCTGGGAACTTCCCCGAGTGGAACCTGGGGAAAGCAGAAACTTGACTCCTTGTGGATGTACGGGCGGGTGAAGGGGTCCTGAAACACAGTCTGTGAAGAATAGCATCACTGAACCAGCCCTTCTGGGGATGGTTCATAGAAAACATAGAAATGGGATCATAGAAATATCATTTTGGAGATTATTTCTTCAAGGTATCTATGATTTGAAGTGTGGGGACTAGGGGAGGGCATGGCAGAGAATTTCTTTCCTCCTGGAAGCAGATGGTAATTTTTTCCCCAAAATAAGAAAAGAATCGTCAATTAATAATAACAGGTGTCTGTGTAATCAGAGACACAGTGCATTATTCTCAAACCAGCCAGCCCCAGAGATGCAAAGTTGGTAACTGACTGAAATGCAGGTGTCTCCAATGAGAGGCTGCTGGCACCTCACTGCACTTATCGAAATCAGCCAGACCTAACTTGGCGGGCAGTCCCTGAAATCCTCTTGGGCAACCTTACAGCCAAGCCCGAAGGACTAAATGGCTGGCCCTGAGCTGTGGACATGGCCTTCCCACAACGGGCATCTCCTTAAATTAAGTCAGCATCTTGTGGGCTGACCACCCCTGTGGGCATCTGGCAGTAAAAACCCCAGAAAGCCACTTTGTGCTGCAGAATATGGATCTCCTGACAGCTGGAAAACTGGGATGAGGGGTGCATGTGCACGTGGTGTGGAAGCAGACTCACGCTGAGCGCAGAGTCCAACTCGGGGTTACCTCCCACACCCACAAAATCCTGACCCCATTTGAGGCCGAGTTGGACATTTAACCGACTGAGACATACAGGTGCCCCCCCACCACCACACACATGCATGCACATGCACACGCTGGTTAATCTGATCTTCAGCCAGTCGGGTGTTTGTCCAGGGTATTCCTTGCAAAAGACTGGACTCGCCAGCACTTAAAGGAAATGCTCCTAAGGTGGCATCTCAGGCTGGGGCTCCTGCAACGTGCAGTCGGCATACAACCACGGGGTTATTTTTTGCATTTGGACACTGAACGAAATTGTTTCTCCTTTAAAAATGATCTAAAAACTGTAGTGCTTGGTTTTATATAAATCATGGGGCTAATCGGGCATTATTGATTCTAAATTTTGCACTGTGCACTGAGACCATCTGTCTGGCAAGTACTGTTCTAAAATCACACGATGCTCTGGCTTCTCCTTGGCCATCAAGTGGGCGATGCACAGACCCCCATCTCCTGAGCCCCGTCAGCCCTCTCCGCTGCCTCAGGGTTTTGTCCAAATCATTATGCTCCAGGGACGTGGCACCTGCCACCAGCACGCCTGCACACGCACGTGTGCGCACATGGGCGACCTTCCCAGACACCCCCTCGTGAACTCCCAGAAAGACAGACAGGAGTCTGGCCGGTTCTACGTTTCCCGGGCCGCATTGCCCTCCCACCTGCACTTGACCAGAAGGCTGGCCGTCAGGGGACAGTCTGTGCCTTTGAAAACTTGTCCATCCCTGCCTGCGTGCTTATTCAGAGGTAAAAAGAAATCATTTTTTAAATGTATGTGGTAAGTAGCTGGTGCAATGGTCTGCTCCAGGGGAAGAGAGGAGGGGGATTTCATAAACTCGTTCCCAGATCGGTTCTGTTCTGGTCTGTCCAGCCATATTACTCCAGCGTCAGTCCGTCACACTGCAGCACAGACGTCCATTGCGTGCATTCCAAGCCAAATTCTTCCTTCGAGTCCTGCCTCAGACCAAGTGTCTGCGAGGCGTCTGGGCCTGGCTGGAGGGCAGGCGTTTCAAGCTCAAGAATACATGTGAACTCCTGACGCCAGCCTGTCCCGGCCCCACACCGGTCTCTGACCGAGTGCACCTGCTCTCAGGGAACAGCATCCACAGGGCTGGGTGTGCGTCAGCCCCTCCGCTGGGCCCAGCCAGCTGGGCAAGCAGCCTGGGATGGTGCTCCGCCTCGGCGCCTCTTCCCCCTTTTAGCCTTTACTACCGGCTACATGTGTGCAGCCGAGTCGGACATATCCGTGACTCCATCCTCTTCCGTCCCACAGATGGGGGCTTAAACAGCACTTACTGCTCACGGTGCTGGAAGCTGGCAAGTCTAAGGTGAACACTCCAGCAGATTAGTCTGGTGAGGGGCGTGCTTCCAGGTTCACAGATGGCCACTTCTCTCGCCATGACCTCCAGGGGTGGAAGAGAGAGAGTCGTCCAGGGTCTTTCATCAGGGCATTAATTCCCTTCCTGAGGGCTCCCTCATGACCGCAGCCCCTCCCAAAGCCCCACCTAATGCCACCACACTGAGCATCAGAGCCCAACACGAATTTGTGGGGGACACAAATACTCAGACCATAACTGTATCCTCTATTAGGCTTCATTTCTTAGAAGACAGGGACAGCACTGGGTACTTTCACATACGCCCCTGAGCATTCCATCTGCCAGAGGCATACAGGGACTCTGCCACAGTGAGCACCCAGAGATCCTCTAGCTGACGGCCGCTACAGCTGATCGCAGCTACACCTCAACGCCGAGATCGGGGGCACGGGATGCACAGAAAAGGACAGAAAACACCAGAACAATGGGAAGAAGAATAAGAACATGGGCAGGCGCCTGGGTGGCTCAGTGGGTTAAACCTCTGCCTTCCGCTCAGGTTATGATCTCAGGGTCCTGGGATCGAATTCCACGTCAGGCTCTCTGCTTGGCGGGGAGCCTGCTTCCTCCTCTCTCTCTGCCTACTTGTGATCTCTGTCAAATAAATAGATAAAATCTTTAAAAAATAAAAGAGCATGGGCTTTGGAGCCACAGGGACTTAGCCCAAACTCTCCATCTGTCACGAAAAGCACATTTCTCTACCATTAAATAGAGGGTGCAGAGGCTCCTTGTCCCACACGCATGCTGGGGGCAGCCCCGAGTCTGTTCCACATGGCAGAGAGCTCTGACGAGCCCGCACCCCTGGAGGCCAAGAAAGCCTCCATCTGATGGGCTCCCTGCTGGCTCCGTCTTCAGGGGTACACAGGTGACGCTTCCCCAGCCTGTCCCCTTTCTCAGGTCACCTGAGGCTAAGGAGGGCTTCTCCGCACCATCGGGGCTGGATGAGAGTAGGTCTGATCCAGAGGCCGAACTGCCAGACCACACCTGCATGCAGTGCTCGCTCCTTCAGTCCCCTAGGGCTTGGCAGAAGTCACATCCACCTATCAGCACGAGCTCGGATTCCCTGAACAACCCAACCAGTGGGACAGAGGTGCCCTCTTCCCCACACTGGGCAAGGCATGCTTCATATGAGATTAGTTTGCAGTCTAGGAGGCCCTTCACATGTGAGCCCTCAAAGGCTTAGCAAATCCACACCAAGCTTCAGGAGGCTCCCTTAGTGGAAAGCGCTGAGGAAGGAACCCTGACCAAAGAGCCCGTCACGGGCTCCCGACCATCTTGGGTCAGAGACACAAGTGCTCCCGGCACAGTGCACCCAGCGCGGGGCTCATAGGACACACAAGTCTAGGCTCCACATGGCCAGATGGGGCCTCAGTGACAGATGGAGACACACCTGGCATTAACACCAGCTGGACTGGAGCTAAGGCTAGTTGCTAAAATATCCTGGGAATTCATAGATCTTCACCTGAAATGACCTAAAAGGAATGTGCGGTTTTTATCACTGCAGTGACCACCAGCCACCAGGAAGGCAAGTCTTACCCCTCGGGGACTCTGGCGTTCCTGAAGCTGCCCTGCTGTGGGCTCAGCCTGAGCTTTCCCCACCACTACTCTTGGTGTAGAGGTACAGGGCCCTCTCCAGGGGATCCCACAGGCGGCTGATGATGGGTCCTCCCATGCGGTGGCCCTGCCTTCCTTTGACGACACTCATCTCCTCCTTTTTCTGAAGGGAAATGGGGCACAGAAGAGTTTAAGGCCACATCGAAGTTGATGTGTCTGAAGTGGGGGCTCTGACCAGAACCCACAGGCCCCAGCCCATGGGGGCACTGCAGCTCTCAGCATCTCCAAGGACACTGTGTCCCTCCCACACCGGACTCCCATGTGTTGCAACCACCGTGTTTCGTTTCTTTTTATTAAGCAATAAGCCATCACATGAACAATGAGATGCATGGGAAGGATCCCAAATGGCTTTTCTCTGAAGTAACCATTTAAAAAAATAAAAAAACTAACTCCTACGCCTGGGAGCCGAAGCTGCCCCTGGAGAGGGGGTTAATATTCACAACGGGAAAAACTGATTAGGTAGTGAACGCCCTTCTCCCCCTTCCCCGGAACACACTTACAAACTTCAATGGGGGCGAGTCCCATCTAATACTCTGAAAACCATTCCTCATTTCATAATTTGCCAAAGTCGTATGCACAACTGCAAGAGGAAATAAACAGAAATCATTCAGCAAAAACAAGCCACAGCAGATGGCTCACCTCATCGGGCCAATCCAGCACTCAGGCTAATGTGAGCTTTTAAACATTTTATGGAAAACAGCTGTCGGGCTTTCTCTGGAAAAGCCCACAAGGTTTGGTAAGCCCAAAGGCGTAAATCTCTGACAGGCGGAGCACCCACCAGGCTCTGTGAACCAGCACATTCCTTCAAGCGCACAGCGCAGGGACGCAAACCGTCTTCACTTCCTGCCACTCTGCACACGTCACAATATGCGGCAAAAGATGGTTTCTGTTTTCCTTGGTGACCTGTGGGAAGAAGCAGGAGAGCTGGCTTCAGAGTCTTTTCTCTTCCTCACTCCTCTGCTAGACCGTGTTCTCCTGGAAGAGCCTGAACAGCCCAGAGAGGGTGCGGCGAGTTTCGGGACTGAGGGAGGCGGCCCAGCTGGAGGGCGGTCTGCCGACAGGACAGGCCTGCCAGAACCCCAGCCCCAGTTTCTGCAAAGGGACAGCTTGGACCATGGAAGCAGGTTGGGTGCTTTTCACCACAAGTCCCTGCTGGGGCTCTGGGAAGGATGATGGAAATGCAGAGGGGAAGCGGCCCCTGCGTGATCAGACCTGAACAGAAGGAAGTGCCTGAGTGAAGCCAGGAGAGCCGCCTACAAGGCGCCCACCAAGAACGGCCGCAGCGCGGCCATGAGTCACACCCCGGATTCACAGAAGGCCCAAAGGCCAGTGTTCTCATCTCTCCACGAACTCAGAAAAACCGAGTGTGGTGAGGCGCCGCTGGCACGGGTCAACTCCACATGTGCAGGAAGGGGAAGCTAGGCCCGGGAAGCACGGGGACATCCCGAGATCTCAGAGGCAGCTGGGGGCGCAGTACACACTCGAACCTGGTCTCTGGACTCCGGGAGCACTCTCTGTAGTTCCCGCTCTTACACAAAGTAACCAAGGGCCTATTCGAGCTCTACCCCATGATCCGTTTTTTACTCTTCTTTACTAGTGCAGTCCCAATGAGCACAAGGAAAGTGCTCAGACACCACCCGGAGCTTTGGATGGGGGGTGGCTCCCCAAGTAAGGGCAGGGCCAACACTCCTGCTATCACCATGGCCTTCCTAATGGGCAGCCCCCCAACATTCACCCACTGAACACTGACGTAGCGTCAGCTAGAAACTGAGCAAGGAGCCAGGGACAGAGGGAGGACTTCATGAGGAGCCTGAAGAGAAGAGTGGGACAGACAAGGCCAGTGAGAACACCGACAGTCAACGGTCCAGGACAGAAAGTCTGGAGAGGCACATGGGAGCCGGGGCAGGCAGGGTGATGAAAGGCTTCCATGCGGGCTATGCCCAAAGGTCACCCAGACAGAGAAGGACCCAGGCAAAGAGCCATGCGAAGATGAGTGAGCGCATCTGTGAAGCCACGGGTCAGAGCTGGCGGACCCTGAGAAGGGAGATGGGCCAGCCCGCTGCCGACTGCATAGCCACCACCGTGAGCCCGCCCGCCTGGCACAGGGCAGGTGCTGGATGACTGTCCCATGGGGAGAGGCACAGGGGCATTATCCCCATGGTTCCCCCACATTCACTCGCCCTCCTCTAAGAGTGCTGGGACTTCTCCCAGGGAGACCACACAGTCTAGGAAACTAGCTCGTGGTCCTCATGTGTGAGCTGGGCCCTGGAGATCCAGAGCACCTGACTCCTGAAAGGAGCAAGCTCAGCAGCCAATAGCTGTCCCCCCATGCGTCTGTCCAAGGACGGGGTGCACCTGTCCTCACCCTGTCGCTCCCTGGCAGCTCTGGTCTCACTGAAATGAGGACCATCAGCTTTGCCTCCAGCTTGACAAGAAAACACCGCAAGGCTCTTTGTTGCTGTGTTTGCTCAAATGATCCAAAGTCTGTTTCTGCTGTTTGCATTCAAGGAAGCGTGCACGCAGATGTGAAGGGAGGAAAGGGGGAGACAGGCAAGCATCAGTGGTGGGAGCTCAGCAGGGTTGTTGCGGGGCTTGTGGCTTCAGCAGAAGAGAGCAGATGAGCCACTAGTTCCCTTCCCTGAACCCCGACCTCAGCAGGACACCAGGCTCCGCCCACACCCTCTGCCTTCCAGGCTCCCTGGAAGCCCAGGGAAAGCTGAGCCCCTGCCCAGCGTGGTGGCCCTTGGTGACTTGGCTCCGCCCACAGGGTCTGGGAGTTCACTGTGTGCCTCAGAGGGAGGCCTCCCAGGTGAGGGGCATCTGAGGTCACTTTCCTTCTCAGCAGCTCCTCACTGCCTCCAGAAACTCAACATTTATGAAGGAGACGTGGAGCCGGCAGAGGGGTGCGATTTCACAGGTGTGGGGCTATAGAGGTCATCAAGAGGAGCCCCGAGGAGCACTCACGTGCCACGAAGACACCATCCCGTGCTCCCGGGAAATGCCCCGTCCTTTCCATCGGCAACATGACAATCAGGCGGCAACTAGTCTCAGGACCCAGCCTGAGGTGAGACACGCCACCTCCCTCTCACCACCCCCTGCCCCACCGCTGGGAGCTGAGGGCTCCGGGCCATGGCGGGGCATCCCGTACGCACAGATACTCTCCAAGCCTTGGTTCCACAGAAAAAAATAACAATCGAGAAAGATACATTTTGGGAATGTTTTCATGTTAAAAATTAATGAATGCAAAACTACATTAATATTTGGCTAATTCCCTGCCGCCACCACCTTTGATTTCCCTAAGACGATTTCTGAGAATCACAGCAGTTAGAGGTGTACTTGAAACTGTTGACAGTGTTCAGTTACAGACGCGCTTGTACTCCAAAGCCAAGTTCTTGAACTCAAGAGCGAGCAGAGCACCGCCTGGCCTGCCAGGGGCCCTTCTCTGCATGCACAACCCATCTTGTAGACAACCACCAAGGATCTGGTTCTTCAGAAAGTCCTTCCTGAGAGACTGGCCAGGAGAGGGCACTGGGCGAGGAAGAGAACAAGGAAGGAAGCTGGTCTGCCCTCCCCTCCACATTGTGGCCTCCAGAGAATGATTGGAAGCCCAGGGAAAGCTGAGCCCCTGCCCAGCGTGGTGGCCCTCAGTGACTTGGTGACACATAGACCCTGACTTCCATGGGGACCAGGGCATTTCATTCATCCTGTGTCTGACACACGGGGGAAAGAGGGTGGTAGCTCAGGAAATGTTTATTAAAATCTAAGCTTAACCGGTCTCTGAAAATATCTGAATATTATCTCTGAAATACAGCTGAGTGGTAAAAGACAGATTATGAAGGCCCTGACCATCTCAAGCATCCAAGTTGCTCTGGGCTGTCTGTAGGGGCCACGACAGGGCCTGAGAGTTCCCAATCAACAACCTGGGCACCAGGACATCAGAGAAGCTGTGACTCTCTGGACACAGGCATACGCAGGAAAAAAATGCCCCTAAGTGCCTATACATGACATGCAAGAAAGCAAAACAAAACCACCTATTTTCCTTGAAACTATGGGAAGGACCTTGACAAATTCCTAATAAGCACAGGATTACAGAAAGAAATTTCACAATGCTTATTGTAAGTTAACACATATCAAAAGTTATTACTAGCCTGTTTCATGCTGTCTTTAATTTATTGAACCTAAAAATAAGCAGATTCCTGAATCCAGTCCCTCTAGCTCTGTTTTTTCCACAAAGGTTAGTTTCCAAACCAAAAATTACTTTCCTGTTGTGTCAAGTAAGACTTTGCCTGACTCAAGTTTACGAAGATTTATTCCTGTATTTTCTTCTACAAGGCACAGAGTTTAGCAGAGTCTGCTTCTTGCCCTCTGCCCCTCCCTGCATGCATGCTCTCTCAGATAAATAAATTAATTAAAGAAAAAAAAAAAGGAGCTGTAGAGTTTAGTTCTTACGTTTAGGCCTAGGATCTACTTTGAGTTAATTCTGGTGTACGATGTAAGGAACCAACTTTCCTCCTTTGCACATGGATATCCAGTCTCCCAGCACCATTTATTAAAAAGCCATTCTTTCCTCATTAAGTTGTTCTGGCTCTCTTGCCGAAAATGAACTGCACTTAGATATAAGGATTTATTTCCGGACTTTCATGCATCTGTGTGTCTAGCCTTCGGCCAGTCCTATACTATCACGATCACTGTAGCTCTGTGGGAAGTTCTGAAGTCAGAAGCACGAGTCTCCCAACAGTGTTCTTTTCCAAGACCGTTTCAGTGCGGTCCTCTGCATGTCCGCATGCATTTTAGGATTCGCTTGCTTGTCAGTGTCCACAAACACCCTGCTGGCTTTCGAAGCAGAGCTTAACAGACCCTCCCTCACTCCTGTTATCTACAGAAGTCCACAGACCCCGAGGACAGCATCGAATTCCGAATTCCCGGTGAGATAAAAATGCTTTATGCCTGGCTTGATGAAAATACACATGGCAGGAATGAGAAAGCAGAGGTCTATGAATGCCCAAACTGGAAGGAAATCAGGACCCAGTTCCGGTTACTCTTGTGATCTTGCAATCCACAAATTAAAAGTAAAAGCATAAAAACTTCTTTATGGGAAAAAAAGAAGTATAAAGGGCTCTGAATTCACAGTGGAAGAGATTGCAGTTGTAGTAAAATTTTATAAAGTAGAAAATCCAAATAATTTCTAGCAATGAGATATTTTTAGCAAAATCATCTGAATCATCCCTATCACCAAAAGGGTTGTGCCAGAGCATAGGCCGTGTAGACGGACAGACAGAAGTCTGAGTCCCAGCTGTGCCACCTCCTAGCCGAAGACCCTGGACACGCTGTGCAGTGTTTTCTCATTGATAAAACACTAGATTGCAGCTCTACCTCAGCAGGTACTGTGAAGTCTATGTGCCCCAGTGATCTCCTGGACCAAGCACAGCACCTCAGTCCAGGTGCTTAGTGCCTCGTGGCCACAGTGGCATCTAAGTCAAGGCTCCAGGCTCCAGCTGTCCCTTCTGGGCCGTCAGCAGATAACGTTTGCCAGCATTTCCAGCAAGCAGATATTTCAAAGGAAATCAAATGAGACAAGCTTTCTAAATGCCACTATGACAACAGAACTTGTGTCTGTATATGCGCGTGCACGTTTTCACACATCTGTGCATGCTTGTGGTAGGAAACCATCGGGTTTAATGAGATGCCCTAAGTCAGAAATTAAGTCCGTCTTTGAGATTTCAAATGCATTACAATATTTTCATTGAGCCAAGTTTTTTAATAGTGCTATCTGCTGAGAAAAAGATGATCATTTGCGAACTCAAAGGTGTTTATTAATTTTTCTGCTTGCTTTCCTCTCCCTTGTAAGTAATGATATTAATAAGTAATCACATTTGTGAATGTTCACTCATGCCCTCTATTTATTCACATGGAAGCCCTTTCTCAATTAAAAGCAAATGATCTACCATCTCTTTGTCTTACTCTGGGGTCCAGACTGCTTGCCAGGATTCCAGGGCCTTCAGTCTTGGACTTGGCAGGTCTGGTGAAGGTGAAGATTGAGGAATGAAGGTGGACACAGTGGGAGGGAAGAATGTTTACACAACTGCCCTGGAGACTCCCTCTCTCCCAGGGGCAGGTTCCCCATCGAAATCTGGGGAACTTAATCTGAAATATCTGCATGTGCAGGGAGGAGTGTGTTCTTGTGAATGGATGTTGGTGCTTCTCAAGCAAAGGTTTCCTAAATCTGGCCACTGCAGAGTGTGAAGCTTGCCTGTTGACTCACATTTACTCAACTGTATTATCAGGTCCTGACACCCCAATTACAAAAACACACAGTGGGTTTCTCCATGAAGGACTGTATCTAACACTGCTTCAGGTCCTCTGAGCCTCACCTGTTTCTTGGCCCAGCCACAGCAGACTCCAACTTCTTTTCACAGGTACAATTCAGTAATGTTTGAGACTGGCCTTATTAAATGCCGCTTGATCCAAATACAGCAATAAGCACTACCAACAAACAAACCTATGAAAGCAATGGGATTATCCCTCCATTTCCTTACATATAATACTTTTCATACCATTTCCCCTCTTTTTTAATTGAAAGGATCATAACAGAGCCTCACAAAACCTGCTTATGGAAACACCAAAGGAAGTGGAAAGATCCTTATCCCACTTGGGAGCCCCAGTGGAAACCCTCAAAAGGAAGAAGGAGCTCAGTGTGGTTCTTCCCTAGTAGGAAATGACCCCCCCGTCCTTCCTAGCCCTCCATCACTCCTGCTGCCAACCCCACCCCATGCCAGAGAACTAAGAGCCTTCCCAGCCCTGCCTACACATCCAAGTGTAAATGAAGATGGTATCATTTACTAGCTTTCACAAATTCCCTAGACAATGGCACGAAATCATGAAAGCAGGTTGCTCAAGATTACAGGCCTATACAGAAAAAGGGGAAATAAACATTCAAGGTGAACTTGACAACTTAAATAAAACTGAATTTTATAAATAGAACAGTGAGAACAAGGAAAATAACCTCGTCAGACATAAGACAGAAAACACTGACAAGGATAAATGTCATTAGTGATGCACTGTTATTACTTAAAAGCTAATATGACTCTGGTGATTTCACCTTCTAACAACAGTCTTGGTCCCCGTCCTCTTTCCCTCTTGGGATAGTTTGTAAAAATGCCACAAATTCTTCTTTAGCTGAAGCCACACCTTTGGATGACACATGCCCACAAATGATTTGGGGCAGGAAGTCCTTAGAAATATGACCCAGTTATGGCTGGAGAATCTCAGGCAGTCTCTACTCTAAGGGATACAAGGAAACTCCTGGAGCAGATCTGGACCCAACCCATCATGGAGCCCACCCCAAGCAACCAGCAGCCAGAGACAGAACTACCCCAACCAATGGAGACTGGTGAGGAAGAAAAACAGACACTTGTTGCCATAAGGCCTATGTAAGTCATGGGGTTTGGGAGGAGCTGTTTTTCAACATTACTGTGGAAATGTTGACGGGGAAGAAGAAACTCACACCAAGGAGCTTCACCAGCCATGAAGGTCAGCAAGCCCATAAAGAGATAACCCCAAGGATAACAGTAATAATGAAAAGCAGGAAAAAAAAAATGAATATGAATAACAGAAGCTGCCCACTGATACAAACTTTCTGTCAACAATAATCCATGCTAATCAGGGTGCAGGAAAGACTCCTTTTCCTGACACTGGCCAGTAGATGTTAGAACTTCCTTTGTGTGCAGTATACGATGCCAAGGGCAGATGAACAACCTGGAGTTTCATACCTGGTAAGGAGGTAAAATCCACATAGGGAAGCCCCTTTTTTTTTTTTAATATAATTTTTTATTTTTTATAAACATATATTTTTATCCCCAGGGGTACAGGTCTGTCAATCACCAGGTTTACACACTTCACAGCACTCACCAAAACACATACCCTCCCCAATGACCATAATACCACCCCCTTCTCCCAAACCCCCCCCTCCCCCCAGCAACCCCCTCAGTTTGTTTTGTGAGATTAAGAGTCAATTATGGTTTGTCTCCCCCCCCCAATCCCATCTTCTTTCATTTATTCTTCTCGTACCCACTTAAGCCCCCATGTTGCCTCACCACTTCCTCATATCAGGGAGATCATATGATAGTTGTCTCTCTCCGCTTGACTTATTACGCTAAGCATGATACGCTCTAGTTCCATCCATGTTGTCGCAAATGGCAAGATTTCATTTCTTTTGATGGCTGCATAGTATTCCATTGTGTATATATACCACATCTTCTTGATCCATTCATCTGTTGATGGACATCTAGGTTCTTTCCATAGTTTGCCTATTGTGGACATTGCTGCTATAAACATTCGAGTACACTTGCCCCTTTGGATCACTACGTTTGTATCTTTAGGGTAAATACCCAGTAGTGCAATTGCTGGGTCATAGGGCAGTTCTACTTTCAACATTTTGAGGAACCTCCATGCTGTTTTCCAGAGTGGCTGCACCAGCTTGCATTCCCACCAACAGTGTAGGAGGGTTCCCCTTTCTCCGCATCCTCGCCAGCATCTGTCATTTCCTGACTTGTTGATTTTAGCCATTCTGACTGGTGTGAGGTGATATCTCATTGTGGGTTTGATTTGTATTTCCCTGATGTCGAGTGATATGGAGCACTTTTTCATGTGTCTGTTGGCCATCTGGATGTCTTCTTTGCAGAAATGTCTGTTCATGTCCTCTACCCATTTCTTGATTGGATTATTTGTTCTTTGGGTCTTGAGTTTGCTAAGTTCTTTATAGATTCTGGACACTAGTCCTTTATCTGATATGTCGTTTGCAAATATCTTCTCCCATTCTGTCAGTTGTCTTTTGATTTTGTTAACTGTTTCCTTTGCTCTGCAAAAGCTTTTGATCTTGATGAAATCCCAATAGTTCATTTTTGCCCTTCCTTCCCTTGCCTTTTGCGTTGTTCCTAGGAAGATGTTGCTGCGGCTGAGGTCAAAGAGGTTGCTGCCCGTGTTCTCCTCAAGGATTTTGATGGATTCCTTTCATACATTGAGTTCCTTCATCCATTTTAAGTCTATTTTCGTGTGTGGTGTAAGGAAATGGTCCAATTTCATTTTTCTGCATGTGGCTGTCCAATTTTGCCAGCACCATTTATTGAAGAGGCTGTCTTTTTTCCATTGGACATTCTTTCCTGCTTTGTCGAAGATTAGTTGACCATAGAGTTGAGGGTCTATTTCTGGGCTCTCTATTCTGTTCCATTGATCTATGGGTCTGCTTTTGTGCCAGTACCATGCTGTCTTGATGATGACAGCTTTGTAATAGAGCTTGAAGTCCGGGATTGTGATGCCACCAACGTTGGCTTTCTTTTTCAATATCCCTTTAGCTATTCGAGGTCTTTTCTGGTTCCATATAAATTTTAGCATTATTTGTTCCATTTCTTTGAAAAAGATGGATGGTACTTTGATAGGAATTGCATTAAATGTGTAGATTGCTTTAGGTAGCATAGACATTTTCACAATATTTATTCTTCCAATCCAGGAGCATGGAACATTTTTCCATTTCTTTGTGTCTTCCTCAATTTCTTTCATGAGTACTTTATAGTTTTCTGAGTATAGATTCTGTGTCTCTTTGGTTAGGTTTATTCCTAGGTATCTTATGGTTTTGGGTGCAATTGTAAATGGGATTGACTCCTTAATTTCCCTTTCTTCTGTCTTGCTGTTGGTGTAGAGAAATGCACCTGATTTCTGTGCATTGATTTTATATCCTGACACTTTACTGAATTCCTGTATAAGTTCTAGCAGTTTTGGAGTGGAGTCTTTTGGGTTTTCCACATATAGTATCATATCATCTGCGAAGAGTGATAATTTGACTTCTTCTTTGCCGATTTGGATGCCTTTAATTTCCTTTTGTTGTCTGATTGCTGAGGCTAGGATCTCTAGTACTATGTTGAATAGCAGTGGTGATAATGGACATCCCTGCCGTGTTCCTGACCTTAGCGGAAAAGCTTTCAGTTTTTCTCCATTGGGAATGATATTTGCGGTGGGTTTTTCATAGATGGCTTTGATGATATTGAGGTATGTGCCCTCTATCCCTACACTTTGAAGGGTTTTGATCAGGAAGGGATGCTGTACTTTGTCAAATGCTTTTTCAGCATCTATTGAGAGTATCATATGGTTCTTGTTCTTACTTTTATTGATGTGTTGTATCACATTGACTGATTTGCGGATGTTGAACCAACCTTGCAGCCCTGGAATGAATCCCACTTGGTCGTGGTGAATAATCCTTTTAATGTACTGTTGAATCCTATTGGCTAGTATTTTGTTGAGTATTTTCGCATCTGTGTTCATCAAGGATATCGGTCTATAGCTCTCTTTTTTGATGGGATCCTTGTCTGGTTTTGGGATCAAGGTGATGCTGGCCTCATAAAATGAGTTTGGAAGTTTTCCTTCCATTTCTATTTTTTGGAACAGTTTCAGGAGAATAGGAATTAGTTCTTCTTTAAATGTTTGGTAGAATTCCCCCGGGAAGCCATCTGGTCCTGGGCTTTTGTTTGTTTGGAGATTTTTAATGACTGTTTCAATCTCCTTACTGGTTATGGGTCTGTTCAGGCTTTCTATTTCTTCCTCGTTCAGTTGTGGTAGTTTATATGTTTCTAGGAATGCATCCATTTCTTCCAGATTGTCAAATTTATTGGCATAGAGTTGCTCATAGTATGTTCTTATAATAGTTTGTATTTCTTTGGTGTTAGTTGTGATCTCTCCTCTTTCATTCATGATTTTATTTATTTAGGTCCTTTCTCTTTTCTTTTTGATAAGTCGGGCCAGGGGTTTATCAATTTTATTAATTCTTTCAAAGAACCAGCTCCTAGTTTTGTTGATTTGTTCTATTGTTTTTTTGGTTTCTATTTCATTGATTTCTGCTCTGATTTTTATTATTTCTCTTCTCCTGCTAGGCTTAGGGTTTCTTTCTTGTTCTTTCTCCAGCTCCTTTAGGTGTAGGGTTAGATTGTGTACCTGAGACCTTTCTTGTTTCTTGAGAAAGGCTTGTACCGCTATATATTTTCCTCTCAGGACTGCCTTTGTTGTGTCCCACAGATTTTGAACCGTTGTATTTTCATTATCATTTGTTTCCATGATTTTTTTCAATTCTTCTTTAATTTCCCGGTTGACCCATTCATTCTTTAAAGGATGCTGTTTAGTCTCCATGTATTTTGGTTCTTTTCAAACTTCCTTTTGTGATTGAGTTCTAGCTTTAGAGCATTGTGGTCTGAAAATATGCAGGGAATGATCCCAATCTTTTGATACCAGTTGAGTCCTGATTTAGGACCGAGGATGTGATTTATTCTGGAGAATGTTCCATGTGCACTAGAGAAGAATGTGTATTCTGTTGCTTTGGGATGAAATGTTCTGAATATATCTGTAATGTCCATCTGGTCCAGTGTGTCGTTTAAGGCCTTTATTTCCTTGCTGATCTTTTGCTTGGATGATCTGTCCATTTCAGTGAGGGGAGTGTTAAAGTCCCCTACTATTATTGTATTATTGTTGATGTGTTTCTTTGATTTTGTTATTAATTGGTTTATATAGTTGGCTGCTCCCACGTTGGGGGCATAGATATTTAAAATTGTAAGATCTTCTTGTTGGACAGACCCTTTGAGTATGATATAGTATACTTCCTCATCTCTTATTATAGTCTTTGGCTTAAAATCTAATTGATCTGATATAAGGATTGCCACTCCTGTTTTCTTCTGATGTCCATTAGCATGGTAAATTCTTTTCCACCCCCTCACTTTAAATCTGGAGGTGTCTTCGGGCTTAAAATGAGTTTCTTGGAGGCAACATATAGATGGGTTTTGTTTTTTTATCCATTCTGATACCCTGTGTCTTTTGACAGGGGCATTTAGCCCATTAACATTCAGGGTAACTACTGAGAGATATGAATTTAGTGCCATTGTTTTGCCTGTAAGGTGACTGTTACTTTATATGGTCTCTGTTCCTTTCTGATCTACCACTTGTAGGCTCTCTCTTTGCTTAGAGGACACCTTTCAAGATTTCCTGTAGAGCTGGTTTGGTGTTTGCAAATTCTTTCAGTTGTTGTTTGTCCTGGAAGCTTTTAATATCTCCTTCTATTTTCAATGATAGCCTAGCTGGATATAGTATTCTTGGCTGCATGTTTTTCTCGTTTAGTGCTCTGAAAATATCATGCCAGCTCTTTCTGGCCTGCCAGGTCTCTGTGGATAAGTCAGCTGCCAATCTAATATTTTTACCATTGTATGTTACAGACTTCTTTTCCAGGGCTGCTTTCAGGATTTTCTCTTTGTCACTGAGACTTGTAAATTTTACTATTAGGTGACGGGGTGTGGGCCTATTCTTATTGGTTTTGAGGGGCGTTCTCTGAACCTCCTGAATTTTGATGCTCGTTCCCTTTGCCATATTGGGGAAATTCTCCCCAATAATTCTCTCTAGTATACCTTCTGCTCCCCTCTCTCTTTCTTCTTCTTCTGGAATCCCAATTATTCTAATGTTGTTTCATCTTATGGTGTCACTTATCTCTCGAATTCTCCCCTCTTGGTCCAGTAGCTGTTTGTCCCTCTTTGGTCAGCTTCTTTATTCTCTGTCATGTGGTCTTCTATAACACTAATTCTTTCTTCTGCCTCATTTATCCTAGCAGTGAGAGCCTCCATTTTTTATTGCACCTCATTAATAGCTTTTTTTATTTCTACTTGATTAGATTTTAGTTCTTTTATTTCTCCAGAAAGGGCTTTTATATCTCTCGAGAGGGTTTCTCTAATATCTTCCATGCCTTTTTTGAGCCTGGCTAGAACCTTGAGAATTGTCATTCTGAACTCTAGATCTGACATATTATGAATGTCTGTATTGATTAGGTCCCTAGCCTTCAGTTACTGCCTCTTGTTCTTTTTTTTGTGTTGAATTTTTCCGTCTTGTCATTTTGTCCAGAGAAGAGTATATGAAGGGGCAAGTAAAATACTAAAAGGGTGGCAACAACCCCAGGAAATTATGCTTTAACCAAATTAGAAGAGATCCCAAATCGTGAGGGGGGAGAAAGGGGATAAAAAGAGGCTCAAAAAGGAAGAAAGAAAAAAAAGAAAAAAGAAAGAAAAAAAAGAATTTTAAAAAAAGAAAACACCTAAGAAAAATATAAAAAAGAAAAAATATATGTATTAGATAAACTAGTAAAAAATCGTTAAAAAAAAGAAAAAGGTAACAGTTAAAAAAAATTTTACCCGAATGTGAGAAATAAAGAAAACAAAAAATGAAAAAGAAAAAAATTAAATTAACCGCAAGACTAAAAAAAATCACAGGGAAAAAGCCATGAGTTCCGTGCTTTGCTTTCTCCTCCTCTAGAATTCTGCTGCTCTCCTTGGTATTGAAACCGCACTCTTTGGTAGGTGAACTTGGTCTCGGCTGGATTTCTTGTTGATCTTCTGGGGGAGGGGCCTGTTGTAGTGATTCTCAAGTGTCTTTGCCCCAGGCGGAATTGCCCCACCCTTACCTGGGGCCGGGGCGAGTAATCCGCTCGGGTTTGCTTTCAGGAGCTTTTGTTCCCTGAGCGCTTTCCGTAGAGTTCCAGAGGACGGGAATACAAATGGCGGCCTCCTGGTCTCCGGCCCGGAGGAGCCGAGAGCCCAGGGCCGAACTCCTCAGTGCGTGCTCAGAGAACCGCGCCCAGTTACTCCCGTCTGCCTGACCTCTGGCCGCGCTCTGAGCTCACCGAGCCTGCGACCGGTTCAAGGTCACCCCGAGCTGCGAGCTTACTGTCGGCTCTGTCTCTGCAGCCGGCTTTTCCGTTCCAATACCCGCAAGCTCTGCGACACTCAGACACCCCGATCCTTCTGTGACCCTGCGGGACCTGAGGCCCCGCTGACCCCGTGTGGGCTTTGCCCCGGGTAGCCTCTGGAGCGATGTCCCTCAGCGGAACAGTCTTTTAAAAGTCCTGATTTTGTGCGCGGTTGCTCCGCCGCTTGCTGGGAGCCGGCCCCTCCCCCCGGGGTCTATCTTCCCGTCGCTTTGGATTCACTTCTCCGCTGGTCCTACCTTTCAGAAAGTGGTTGTTTTTCTGTTTCCAGAATTGCTGTTCTTCTTCTCTTCGATCTGCCGATGGATTTTCAGGTGTTTGCAATCTTTAGATAAGCTCTCCAGCTGATCTCCGGCTAGCTGAAGTCTAGGGAAGCCCTTTTGACTCAGCGAGTAATCATAAGACAGCAGGTATGCTGATTGTGCTTCAATGCTAAATCAACACTTTTATTATCATCATTATTATGAAAGAGAAATATACATTTGAAAAATGCACCTATTTACAGACCTAAAAATGTCCCTTATACAGATTATATACAAATACAAATTTCTAATGTGGATGAAATACTAACTACCTAGCAGATGAAAGGTTCAGCTCAGTCCATCAGTGCTGTGAAAGGGGATGTGGTCAAGGACATGGTGGGAGAAGGCTGGTGGAAAAGGGTAATCAGGTGTCGGGACTAGTCATCCCCTAAAGTCAGCTTGCATGGAAGGACACCTGGCGTGACATACCACCTAATATGCCACCATGTAAAATTATTTCTAGTTAAGTTCTGGAAAGCATTAAGAACTCGAAGAGAAAAGTCCAGAAGAGTCTGGAACAGAAAAGAGTCCAGACTTTTCAAAAAGTCTGCAAGCACACTTTTTCTGATGCCATGGAGACTTCAAATTTCAGAAAAACTCTCTCAAGTGCCATGTTTTCCATCCACATCCACTTTTAGGTATTAACATCACTGGACATATTTGACACGGAATTATTCCTGGAGTCATCCAGAAGTTAAGCAATAACGGACTGAAGATAACCCTTACCGCACCCCATGGCAACATAAGGAGATGTTCTCCTTTCTCCTGCCTGAAACCCAGCCCCTATTCCTCACCTCCCCACAAGATGCTTGACACCAGAATCAATAAATAGACAACCATTAGACTAGGCACACAGCAGGGATGTCCTCTCTGGTCTTTCACTGGTTTCCATCCATGTTCCTAGAAATCCAAGCTTCCCACATGACCAGCATTTCTGACTGTCACTTCCATATGGCTCTGGGCATCACTTAATCTCACCCCAGCTTCCTAACCACAACCTGTCCATGCCCGAGATCCAATAAAGCTCACCAAATCCCCTCTCCTGCACCAAATCTCTTCTGGCTCCACCTAAAACATGGAGTCCCTTGAGGGGACTGCTTCCCTGTAGACTGCCAGATAAGTCTTTCATTATTCCCACATACTGCCAGACCTAAGATGAGGTCGGCATCCTCCCTGCTCCACATTACAATATCCAGACCATGGCAGTGCTTCCCCTCATGCACACCAACGCTTCTCTGCTAGTCACACAACCAGTCGGCATGCCAACTAGCCCACCCACCCGAGCAGCACACAGTCTTTCGCTCATCTCGGCATACTCACAGAAGATTTCAGGGCCTGACTCACACTTTCTCTTGTAACTAGCACTGATTTCAGCATTTGCAAAGGTCATACCTGACTTCCACACTGCAAGGAGGCTGTCCTCCACCCCCTGTCCCACCATGCAGGTATGCCCAAACCACACCCTAGACCCAGGCACTGTTTTTCACCTCCTCATGTCTGGGGGTCCTGTCACCTGCCATTTCCCCTTGTCCCTGCTCACCATCTAGAAAGCTAATTCCAGCAACTCTTCAACCCTACCAGGTCCTGAACCCAAAGACCCCACCATCTGGTCACTATCTATAAAGGCTCAAGTCTTCCCTTCTTTTTTTCTCCTATTTGGTTTCCACAACCCATCTTTTTAATCAGCCCTTGCACATTACCCCCAATGCCCTTCCTTTCCTCTTTCTATTTTCACTCAAGAGAACCCCAGTCTCAGTTTCAATTCAACTTGAATTGATTCAAGACCACACAGGCCATGTGCTAGACATAAAAAGGCATTTAAAAAGCTGTTTTAGGAGGAGTCAAAATGGCGGAGAAGTAGCAGGCTGAGACTACTTCAGCTAGCAGGAGATCAGCTAGCTTATCTAAAGATTGCAAACACGTACAAAACCAATGGAATATCAAAGAGCAGAAGAACAGCAATTCCAGAAACAGAAAATCAACTACTTTCTAAAAGGTAGGACTAGTGGAGAATTGAATCCAAAGCCATGGGAAGATAGACTCCGGAGGGAGGGGCTGGATCCCGGCAAGCGGCGGAGCAACAAAGCACAAAATCAGGACTTTTAAAAATCTGTTCTGCTGAGGGACATAGCTCCAGAGGCTAAAACGGGGTAAAGACTATGCGGGGTCAGCGTGGCCTCAGGTCCTACAGGGTCAAAGAAGGATGGGGGGTGTCTGAGTGTCACAGAGCTTACAGGTATTAGAAGGGGGGAGCCAGCTACAGAGACAGAGCCAAGAGTGAGCTCACAGCTCAGGATTACCTTGAACTGGTCACAGGCTCGGTGAGCTTGGAGCACGGCCGGAAGTCAGGCAGGCAGAGTTATTGGGCGCTGTTCTCTGAAGGCGCACTGAGGAGTGGGGTCCCGGGCTCTCGGCTCCTCAGGGCAGAGACCAGGAGGCCGCCATTTTAATTCCTGTCCTCCAGAACTCTACAGAAAGCATTCAGGGAAAAAAAGTTCCTGAAAGAAACTTTGAGGGGATTACTCAGCCAGGCCCCTGGTAAGGGCGGTGCAATTCCGCCTGGGGCAAAGACACTTGAGAGTCACTACAACGGGCCCCTCCCTCAGAAGATCAACAAGAAATCCAGCCAAGACCAAGTTCACATACCAAGGAGTGCAGTTTCAATACCAAGGAGAGCAGCGGAATTCCAGAGGAGGAGAAAGCAAAGCACGGAACTCATGGCTTTCTCCCCATGATTCTTTAGTCTTGCAGTTAATTTAATTTTTTTATCTTTTTCAATTTTTTTTCTCTTCTGCTAAAATGTTTTTAACTTTTACCCTTTTCTTTTTTAACATTTTTAAACTAGTTTATCTAATATATATATATATTTTTTATCTTTTTTCTTTATTTGTTTTATTTTTATAATTGTTTTCTTTCTTTCTTTCTTTCTTTCTTTCATTCTTTCTTTCTTTCGTTTCTTTTTTTTTTTTCTTTCTGAACCTCTTTTTATCCCCTATCTCCCTCTTCACGATTTGGGATCTCTTCTGATTTGGATAAAGCATATTTTCCTTGGGTTGTTGCCACCCTTTTAGTATTTTACTTGCCCCTTCATACATTCTTATCTGGACAAAAGGACAAGGCGGAAAAATTCACCACAAAAAAAGAAAAAAAAAGAAAAAAAAAGAAGAACAAGAGGCAGTACCAAAGGCTAGGGACCTAATAAATACAGATATTGGTAATATGTCAGATCTAGCGTTCAGAATGACGATTCTCAAGGTTCTAGCCAGGCTCAAAAAAGGCACGGAAGATATTAGAGAAACCCTCTCGAGAGATATAAAAGCCCTATTTGGAGAAATAAAAGAACTAAAATCTAACCAAGTTGAAATGAAAAAGCTATTAATGAGGTGCAATAAAAAATGGAGGCTCTCACTGCTAGGATAAATGAGGCAGAAGAAAGAATTAGCTATATAGAAGACCAAATGACAGAGAATAAAGAAGGTGAGCAAAAGAGGGACAAACAGCTACAGGACCATGAGAGGAGAATTCGAGAGATAAGTGACACCATAAGATGAAACAACATTAGAATAATTGGGATTCCAGAAGAAGAAGAAAGAGAGAGGGGAGCAGAAGGTATACTGGAGACAATTATTGTAGAGAATTTCCCCAATATGGCAAAGGGAACAAGCATCAAAACCCAGGAGGTGCAGAAAACGCCCCTCAGAATCA
This sequence comes from Mustela putorius furo, assembly GCF_011764305.1. NCBI lineage: Eukaryota > Metazoa > Chordata > Mammalia > Carnivora > Mustelidae > Mustela > Mustela putorius. The sequence continues at coordinate 176,542 of NW_025422039.1, read as the reverse complement.
ATAAGAATAGGTCCACACTCCATCACCTAATAGTAAAATGTACAAGTCTCAGTGACAAAGAGAAAATCCTGAAAGCAGCCCGGGAAAGAAGTCCGTAACATACAATGGTAAAAATAATAGATTGGCAGCATACTTCTCCACAGAGACCTGGAAGAGCAGAAAGACCTGGCATGATAAATTCAGAGCACTAAAGAAGAAAAATATGCAGCCAAGAATACTATATCCAGCTAGGCTATCATTGAATATAGAAGGAGAGATTAAAAGCTTCCAGGACAAACAAAACCTGAAAGAATTTGCAAACAACAAACCATCTGTACAGGAAATATTGAAAGGTGTCCTCTAAGCAAAGAGAGTGCCTACAAGGGGTAGATCAGTAAGGAACAGAGACAATATACAGTAACAGTCACCTTACAGGCAAAACAATGGCACTAAATTCATATCTCTCAATAGTTACCCTGAATGTGAATGGGCTAAATGCCCCAATCAAAAGACAGAGGGTATCAGAATGGATTAAAAAAAACAAAACCCATCTGTATGTTGCCTACAAGAAACTCATTTTAAACCCGAAGACACCTCCAGATTTAAAGTGAGGGCGTGGAAAAGAATTTACCATGCTAAAGGACATCAGAAGAAAGCAGGAGTGGCAATCCTTACATCAGAGCCATTAGATTTTAAGCCAAAGACTATAATAAGAGATGAGGAAGGACACTATATCATACTCAAAGGATCTGTCCAACAAGAAGATCTTACAATTTTAAATATCTATGTCCCCAATGTGGGAGCAGCCAACTGTATAAACCAATTAATAACAAAATCAAAGAAACACATCAACAATAATACAATAATAGTGGGGGACTTTAACACTCCCGTCACTGAAATGGACAGATCATCCAAGCAAAAGATCAACAAGGAAATAAAGGCCTTAAATGACACCCTGGACCAGATGGACATCACATGTATATTCAGAACATCACATCCCAAAGCAACAGAACACATTCTTCTCTAGTGCACAGGGAAGATTCTTCAGAATAGATCACACCCTCGGTCCTAAATCAGGTCTCAACTGGTATCTAAAGATTGGGATCATTCCCTGCATATTTTCAGACCACAAGGCTCTGAAGCTAGAACTCAACCACAAGAGGAAATTTGGAAAGAACCCAAATACATGGAGACTAAACAGCATCCTTCTAAATAATGAATGGGTCAGATGAGATCGGACGCATTCAGGGTGGTATGGCCGTAGACACATCAAGCTATCACCTCACACCAGTTAGAATGGCCAAAATTAACAAAACAGGAAACAACATGTGTTGGAGAGGATGTGGTGAAAGGGGAACCCTCTTCCACTGTTGGTGGGAATGCAAGTTGGTGCAGCCTCTTTGGAGAACAGTGTGGAGATTCCTCAAGAAATTAAAAATAGAACTTCCCTATGACCCTGCCATTGCACTCCTGGGTATTTACCCCAAAGATACATATGTAGTGAAAAGAAGAGCCATCTGTACCCCAATGTTTATAGCAGCAATGGCCGCAGTCGCCAACCTATGGAAAGAACCAAGATGCCCTTCAACGGATGAATGGATAGAGAAGATGTGGTCCATATACACTATGGAGTATTATGCCTCCATCAGAAAGGACGAATACCCAACTTTTGTAGCAACATGGATGGGACTGGAAGAGATTATGCTAAGTGAAATCAGTCAAGCAGAGAGAGTCAATTATCATATGGTTTCATTTATTTTTGGAGCATAAGAAATAGCATAGAGGACAAGGGGTGTTAGAGAGGAGAAGGGAGTTGGGGTAAATTGGAAGGGGAGGTGAATCATGAGAAACTATGGACTCTGAAAAACAATATGAGGGGTTTGAAGTGGGGGTGGGTGGGAGGATGGGGTACCAGGTGGTGGGTATTATAGAGGGCACGGATTGCATGGAGCACTGGGTGTGTTGAAAAAATAATGAATACTGTTTTTCTGAAATTAATAAATTTAATTAAAAAAAGAATGAATTGGTCAACCAGGAAATTAAAGAAGAATGTAAAAAAATATATGGAAAGAAATGATAATGAAAACACAATGGTTCAAAATCTGTGGGACACAATAAAGGCAGTCCCGGGAGGAAAATATATAGCAGTACAAGCCTTTCTCAAGAAACAAGAAAGGGGGCGCCTGGGTGGCTCAGTGGGTTAAGCCTCTGCCTTTGGCTCAGGTCATGATCTCAAGGTCCTGGGATCGAGGCCCGCATCGGGTTCTCTGCTCAACAGGGAGCCTGCTTCCCTCTCTCTCCCTCTTTCTGCTTGCCTCTCTGCCTCCTTGTGATCTCTGCCTGTCAAATAAATAAATAAATAAAATCTTAAAAAAAAAAAAAAAAAACAAGAAAGGTCTCAGGTACACAACCTAACCCTACACATAAAGGAGCTAGAGAAAGAACTGGAAATAATCCCTAAACCCAGCAGGAGAAGAGAAATCATAAAGATCAGAGCACAAATCAATGAAATAGAAACCAAAAAACCAACAGAACAAATCAACGAAACTAGGAGCTAGTTCTTTGAAAAAATTAATAAGATTGATAAACCCCTGGCAGTCCTAACAAAAAGAAAAGAGAAAGGATCCAAATAAATAAAATCATGAATTAGGGGCGCCTGGGTGGCTCAGTGGGTTAAAGCCTCTGCCTTCGGCTCAGGTCATGATCCCAGTATCCTGGAATTGAGCCCCACATCGGGCTCTCTGCTCTGCAGAGAGCCTGCTTCCTCCTCTCTCTGCCTGCCTCCTTGCCTGCTTGAGATTTCTCTCTCTGTCAAATAAATAAAGTCTTAAAAAATATAAATAAAATAAAATCATGAATGAAAGAGGAGAGATCACAACTAACACCAAAGAAATACAAATAATTATAAGAATATACTATGAGCAACTCTACGCCAACAAATTTGACAATCTGGAAGAAATGGATGCATTCCTAGAAACATATAAACTACCACAACTGAACGAGGAAGAAATAGAAAACCTGAACAGACCCATAACCAGTAAGGAGATTGAAATGGTCATCAAAAATCTCCAAACAAACGAAAGCCCAGGGCCAGATGGCTTCCAGGGGGAATTCTACCAAACATTTAAAGAAGAACTAATTCCTATTCTCCTAAAACTGTTCCAAAAAATAGAAATGGAAGGAAAACTTCCAAACTCATTTTATGAGGCCAGCATTACCTTGATCCCAAAACCAAACAAGGATCCCATCATAAAAGAGAGCTATAGACCAATATCCTTGATGAACACAGATGCAAAAATTCTCACCAAAATACTAGGCAATAGAATTCAACAGTACATTAAAACGATTATTCACCACGACCAAGTGGGATTCATTCCAGGGCTGCAAGGTTGGTTCAACATCCCCAAATCAATGTGATACAACACATCAATAGAAGAAAGAACAAGAACCATGTGATACTCTCAATAGGTGCTGAAAAAGCATTTGACAAAGTACGGCATCCCTTCCTGATCAAAACTCTTCAAAGTGCAGGGATAGAGGACACATACCTCAATATTCTCAAAGCCATTTATGAACAACCCACCGCAAATATTCTCAATGGAAAAAACTGAAAGCTTTTCTGCTAAGGTCAGGAACACGGCAGAGAGGTCCATTACCACCACTGCTCTTCAACATAGTACTTGAAGTCCTAGCCTCAGCAATCAGACAACAAAAGGAAATTAAAAGCATCCAAATCAGAAAAGAAGAAGTCAAACTATCACTCTTCACAGATGATATGATACTGTATGTGGAAAACCCAAAAGACTCCACTCCAAAACTGCTAGAACTTGTACAGGAATTCAGTAAAGTGTCAGGATATAACCAAAGAGGCAAAGAATCTATACTCAGAAAACTATAAAGTACTCATGAAAGAAATTGAGGAAGACACAAAGAAATGGAAAAGTGTTCCATGCTCCTGGATTAGAAGAATTAATATTGCAAAAGTGTCAATGCTACCTAAAGCAATATACACATTTAATGCAATTCCTATCAAAGTGCCATCCATCTTTTCCAAAGAAATGGAACAAATAATCCTTAAATTTATATGGAACCAGAAAAGACCTCAAATAGCCAAAGGAATATTGAAAAAGAAAGCCAAAGTTGGTGGCATCCCAATTCCGGACTTCAAGCTCTATTACAAAGCTGTCATCAACAAGACAGCATGGTACTGGCACAAAAACAGACACATAGATCAATGGAAGAGAATAGAAAGCCCAGAAATAGACCCTCAAATCTATGGTTAACTAATCTTCGACAAAGCAGGAAAGAATGTCCAATGGAAAATAGACAGCCTCTTCAATAAATGGTGATGGGAAAATAGGACAGACACATGCAGAAAAATGAAATTGGACCATTTCCTTACGCCACACACGAAAATAGACTCAAAATGGAGGAAGGACCTCAATGTGAGAAAGTAATCCATCCAAATCCTTGAGGAGAACACAGGCGGCAACCTCTTCAACCTCAGCCGCAGCAAAATCTTCCTAGGAATATTGCCAAAGGCAAGGGAAGCAAGGGCAAAAATGAACTATTGGGATTTTATCAAGATCAAAAGCTTTTGCACATCAAAGGAAACATTTAACAAAACCAAAAGACAACTGACAGAATGGGAGAAAGTATTTGCAAATGACATATCAGATAAAGGGCTAGTGTCCAAAATCTATAAAGAACTTAGCAAACTCAACACCCAAAGAACAAATAATCCAATCAAGAAAGGGGCAGAGGACATGAACAGACATTTCTGCAAAGAAGACATCCAGATGGCCAACAGACACATTAAAAAGTGCTCCACATCACTCGGCATCAGGGAAATACAAATCAAAACCACAGTGAGGTATCACCTCACACCAGTCAGAATGTCTAAAATTAACAAGTCAGGAAAATGACAGATGCTGGCGAGGATGCGGAGAAAGGGGAACCCTCCTACACTGTTGGTGGGAATGCAGGCTGGTGCAACCACTCTGGAAAACAGCATGGAGGTTCCTCAAAATGTTGAAAGTAGAACTGCCCTATGACCCAGCAATTGCACTACTGGGTATTTACCCTAAAGATACAAACATAGTGATCTGAAGGGGCACGTGCACCCGAATGTTTTTAGCAGCAATGTCCACAATAGGCAAACTATGGAAAGAACCTAGATTTTCATCAACCGATGAATGGATAATGAAGATGTGGTATAAATACACAATGGAATACTATGCAGCCATCAAAAGAAATGAAATCCTGCCATTTGCGACAACATGGATGGAACTAGAAGGTACCATGCTTAGCAAAAGGAGAATAATCACTGAAACAAGATGGGATTGGGAGGGAGACAAACAATAAGTGACTCAATCTCACAAAACAGACTGAGGGTTGCTGGGGGGAGGGGGTTAGGAGAGGGGGGTGGGGTTATGGACATTGGGGAGTGTATGTGCTATGGTGAGTGCTGTGAAGTGTGTAAACCTGGTGATTCACATACCTGTACCCCTGGGGATAAAAATATATTATATGTTTATAAAAAATTAAAAATTAAAAACAATTGTTTTAAATATTAAATGCATATGTGAAAGAATAAGCTTCATAAATATGTAACTTGTGATATATAATTAAAAAAAAACACTTTAATTCCACCCAACCAACCAATCATCCAAGTCAATCAGTCTTTTTTCCCACCATGCCAGTGACCCCCATCCATACTGTTCACCCAACTTACAGTCCTCTCCAGGGCCAACAGCAGATACACATGTGCCTGTGTGCCCAAGCACAACCAGGCTGGCCCAAGAGAAGTAAAAGGCCCCTAGAACCCTGGCATAATGATTCTGAAGCATACTGGGGCCTAAACTACATATAGATTCCTCCTTGAAAAAAGTGAACCAAACTCCTCTTTTAGCTTTGCTGATAGATTTGTTTCTTATATCCATTACAGCCTGTTGTATACACCAGTTAGAGTGCAAAATTTTAAATTCTTCCCTAAAAACATACACTTATCCAAAATGTTACCATGATTAATAATTTACTTCCATAGATATTCTCCACATCATTTAAACTAAAAATTAACAGTGGCCTAGAGAGACACTGTTGGTTTCCCTCCAGCCCCCCACCCCACCAATTCCCACAATCAGACTTTTCCTCTTCCTAACAGAGCACCTATCTGCACAGAGTCATGTCCTTTCGGGAGGCTGGCCTGTCCCTGGCCCTAGGAGGGAAGACCTGATGCTGCTGAGCAAATTACAGTGGCAACACACCCCTTGCCAGTGATAGTTTGAGGCTCAAGCCTGTGACCTAACACTTCAATAAGAAATGGGAAGAATTATGATGGAGATGTATGGAAAAGATTCATTGATTTTAAAGAGACACAAAGAAGAATTTCTTCCGTTTCTGCCTCTGGATGTTGTTCTTTCTGGGTGCAATGCTTGTAAGGGCTGCAGGCATTTTGCCACCTTGAAGACAAGACTGCCACACTGAGGACACTAAGGATGGCAAGACAGGGAGGCAGAGCATGTCTGAGCTGTTAACATCACAGGACTGCTGAATGAATTAGCTGTCTCAGGGCTCATCCTAGCTTGGGGCTGCTTTTATAGGAGTGAAAAAAAAACCGTTGTCCTTGCATTTCGGGTTTCTTTTTTTTTTTTTTTTTTTTAAGATTTTATTTATTTATCAGAGAGAGAGTGGAGAGAGCGAGCACAGGCAGACAAAATGGCAGGCAGAGGCAGAGGGAGAAGCAGGCTCCCCGCCGAGCAAGAGCCCGATGTGGGACTTGATCCCAGGACGCTGGGATCATGACCTGAGCCGAAGGCAGCTGCCCAACCAACTGAGCCACACAGGCGTCCCAGGTTTCTTTTACCTGCATCCAAAAACATCCTTGTAAACACTGAAATAAAACCTGACAGTTGAACAGGAAACAATTATCGGTTATGACTGAAGAAGTTGTAAAAGATAGCCATCCTAAGAAAATGGACTATTTTCATATCTTTATATTTAGAAAGTAATCAAGATGTAGAAAATAAAATTCTTACAAGTCAGGAAGATATTAACCCTTTTTAATCCAGAACTGGCAATCCACATGTAAAAGTCATTCTATATAAAGACGGAACCCAATTGCCTAGTGCTAAAGTTTTAAAAAGTAGAGCTGCTTTATTTAAATATTTTGACATACATTTCTCAAATATAGGATCCTAACATGTTCTTTTTAACTAATAGGGAGTACCAATATAACACACAACATAAATATATACCAATGATATACAATGTTTAAGTCAAATGTGCTTCATATACATTTTAATATATCTATACCTTCAGAAGGATCAAGTTCCATCACACTTTTTTTAAAAATTTTATTTATTTATCAGAGAGAAGTGGGGGAGAGAGCGAGCACAGGCAGAGGGAGAAGCAGGCTCCCTGCCGAGCAAGGAGCCAGATGTGGGACTCGATCCCAGGACGCTGGGATCATGACCCAAGCCGAAGGCAGCTGCTTAACCAACTGAGCCACCCAGGCGTCCCATCACACTTTTAAGTCAATGCAAAATTGCTTCTGCTTCTCTTGATCTAAATTGGGTCTAGCCTATAGTACAGTCAAAACCACTCATCAGGGAGTCACTGATAGAAATAAAACAACAGATAAAGAAGAAGCTAGCTGGTAACCACTACCTGCACCCATCTCCAGCAACTAAGGAAGTAGAAAAGTGATGATGAGTGCAGAGGGAGCCATCTTACTTACGTCAAATAATTATTAATTATAGTAATGGCTTACAAAAGAGCTTTGATTATATTAACTTAATTAAACCTCTAGTAGCCATAGGAAGCAGGTACCATCCTTAGGGTGAGTGGAAGGTCAGAGAGGTTAGGTTAGCCTTGAACCCAAGCAGTCAGGATCCCACACTGCTCTGCCATATCAGTATTAACAGGAAGTAATTGAGGAGGTATGGGGAAGTATAACTGGAAAATGATTTTTAAAGATTTTATTGATTCATTTGAGAGAGAGAGAAAATATGAGAGAGAGAGACAGGGACAGAGACAGAGAGACAGAGAATAGGAGTGGGGGAGGGGAAGAGGGAGAGGGGAAGAAGACTCCTTGCTAAGCAGGGAGCCTGACACAAGGCTGAATCCCAGGACTCTGAGATCATGATCTGAGCTGAAGTTAAATGCTTAACCAACTGAGCCACCCAGGTGCCCCCAAAACATGATTTTTTTAAATCATAAAGATCTGGTAGTAGTCACAGAACTAAGGAGTTGCTAAATCTAAAAGTGGACTGACCCAGACGTTGGCTTATTTAGGACACCAAAGTCAGCTTGCACATGGAATGACCTTCTCCTGGACAGGTTACCAAGTTGCTCTTTCCCCCAAAGAACCTCAGCAAAGGCTGAAATGGCCTTCCCCAAAGGCTTCTCTTTACCTCTGAAAATCCATCACAATATCCCCCCAGCATGCCAGCAGCTATAAACACAGCCCACTGCATTCATTACAGAAAAAGCCAAAGGCCTCTGGTCACCAGGCAGCCTCTTCTCACTCCCAGGCCTCAATATGCTAGCAGCATGGGAAAGCCAGAAACCAACAACCTGAGGAATGGGTGGCAGATCATTTGTTATAGGAGTCTAGCAGAACATAAGAAAGCCATTTAAGTATTATGTAAGTCTTCACTTACTGATGTGGAAAAATGGCCAAGAAATATTAAGTCAAAAGTCTAGGGTTAGGGGTGTCTGGGTGGCTCAGTGGGCTAAAGCCTCTGCCTTTGGCTCGGGTCATGATCCCAGGATTCTGGGATCGAGTCCTGCATTGGGCTGTCTGTTCAGCAGGGAGCCTGCTTCCTCCTCTCTCTCTGCCTGCCTCTCTGCCTACTTCTGATCTCTGTCTGTCAAATAAATAAAATCTTTAAAACAAACAAAAGAAAAAGTCTAGGGTTAGACTCTGCCTAATGACCATTCAGGTAAAACTGTATGAGCTTTCTCATACTTCAATTATTTTTTTGCTCATTTGTATCATTCCAATGTTTACAATGAGTACATTAAATTTCATAGCCAAAAAAACTACACACAACAACATGGATGTATCTTGAAGGCTTTATGCTAAATAAAATAAGTCAGATAGAGAAAGACAAATATGTACTCAATGATCTCACCTGTACATGGAGTAGAAAGAAAGAAAGAAAGAAAGAAAAAAGAAAGAAAGAAAAAAGAAAGAAAGAAAAAGAAACTGACTGATGCATTGGAAGGGAAATCAGATTTGCTGTTACCAGAGAGGAGAAGTAGGGTGGGAGCGGGAACTAACGGAAGGAAAAAAAAAAAAAAAGAGCCGCTAGAGTGTTTTGGAGAGATCTTTTTTCAGACATTTTTCAAAGCCTAATTCCTATAACAAAGGAAAGAACAACTCAGCAAACACAACACCAAACTATAATGTTCTCCAAACCTGTCTTACTCTTTAAAACTGAAGTACATTCAAGACACAAACAATATATTAAATAGTATTTTCACCAATACCAAAATGCCCCCTAAAGCAAATAACTTAAATTTCTTCTGTCCAACACTGTAATAGAACTGTTACAACACATATGTTGTAGGTAATACCTTGTAATGGCCTGTTTGGTATCTTTAGTGAAAGCTGTGTTTCTCTAATTGTCATTTACCAAAAGGTGCAGAAAAATAACAGAGCCAGGAAGAAAGAAATTATCTCTACTCAGCCACTCAATAACTTGCACTGACCCAGAGTCAAGCACATGTGTGACACCCCTGAATGGAAAAGATGATGACATTACCAATCAGGACAAGTTCATATACAAGACCTGGTGGCCTTAGCACACATTCAGTCATGTTTATTGATTCTGTGTAAACCTGGCACCAACAAGCAACTTCCAGAATACAATCTCCATCAGGTATTCCATCAGCTAGCAACAATGGTTTATAAAAATCAGGTCTTTTCAGGTTATACTGAAAAGAGAGATCAAGAGTCAGAGATCAAGACTCCCTCGGGTCTTTGCATTAAGAAACACAATATAAAGTACAAATGGGGCCCTAATTTAGCAGGTTCCTGAAATGAAGCCAAGCATTGGCTTCTATTGGCAATCATCTATATAGATAAATTAATATTACCCTGACCAATCAAAATTTTCCTGCGCTCATTCTTTTATAGCAGCTGAAAGATCTATCTCCATTTTTTGACAACATCAGGGGTATTTTTTTGAGGGAAAGAGAGAGAGAGAGAGAGCCAAAGAGAGGAGGGGAGTGGGAGCAGAAGCAGAGGGAGAGGGTGAGAGAGAAAATTTTGCAGGTTCCATACCCAGCATGGAGCCTGACACAGGGCTCAATCTCAACACCCTGAAATCATGACCTAAGCCAAAATCAAGAGTCAGATGCTTCACTGACTGAGCCACCCAGACATGGCAGGGGTACTATCTAATATATCTGCTTCTTGCCTCTTATTGATATTTGGGGTAACATAGCAAGTCCGCCTCCATACTGTTACAAGCCTGGGCTGCTGTGTGGGCCCTGTTACAAGGCCCACAACAGTCTAGCTTTCCTGTCCCATGGGTTACAGCCAGCCTGTCTTCTCATCACTACTCACTGCCACAGTAAGGACAGACACAGACCATGTGTGCCCAACTTCTGCAAAACCTGATCCTGCTATGGATTCCATGGCTACTCACTTCTCTTCTCCAGCACCACATTTTTCCCTTACCTCTTCCCTTTTCTGTCTCCAGTCACTGCTCAGCATTAGCGCCAAGAATCAGACTTTTTATAAAGCAAATCAAAAGAAAAGAAAGGCGTTCTTTACAAAGAAAGATCCTGAAGGTCAACTCAGGTCACTCCACTGCTCATACACCCCCTGGGGCTTCCCATCTCACCCTTCAAAAAAAATAAAATAAAATAAACCCAAGTCCTCAGTGAGACCTACAAGCCCCACCTGGTCCTACCCTTTCCTCGTCCACTCCCATCTCCTCCAACTCTATTGACTTCCCTTAGATTATCAAGCGTATTGATGACTCAGAGTCTTTATATTTACAGTTCCCTCTGTTTGGAACACTACTCCCATAAATAATCCAAAACTGTTCCCTGCTCAATCCAGTTCTTGACACTAAACCCCTCTTCAGTGAGGCCTTCCCTGACCCTGCTATCTAGATCAGCATACACACTCCCCAATCAAGCTTCATTTTCCTATAATCATTACCTGAAACTATACATTTATTTGTTATTTGTTTATAGTCCATCTGCCCTAATAGACTGAAAATCTCATGAAACTGGAGCTTCATTTGGCCCACAGCAAGCCTTCAGTGTCTACTTGCAGAATGACTTCAAAAAAGTGTATACTATCTAACATAGAGCTCAAAGAGTGGGAAATCCATTTATTAAAAGGGAAACCATTACTTCCCTCCAATTAGATAAATCCCCCACTTTAACTCCCACAGTTTTAAGTAAAACATAAAATGTCATGTAATGTTTTCTCAGTGACCTAGGATTATCAACACAAAAGTCAATGCTCTCTTGATACACATGGGCATGAGCAGAGATATGAGCAGTACTGTTTTATGTGAGAATGTATCAGAATGCCTTTCCAGAACTACTTTCTCAGGTATATATGAGCCAGAATGAGATTAAGTCTCTAGGATAAGGGCAAATAATATGCAGGCCAGCTAATCAGAGTATACCATCTCCTATAGGAACAGGTCCATGACCCAAGGAAAGCCAATCAGTGTGGTCTCAAGACATAGAGCCCAGAGGGGCCACACTCTTCTCAAGAGTCACTAGTTTTCAGGGACCATCTCTCCTGCACCTGGCAGAGATTGCCTGACAATGAGGCGGAAGCACAGAAAAAAACAAACACAGAGCCAAGAGTGGAAATGAATAATTTTCACCTACAGGGAGGTCAACAAAGAGAGTGGACGTGAGAATGGGTGGGTGTCTTGGACTCCACTTACATCCCTGTCAACAGTCTTACATACTTAAAGCCAAATGTACCCATGGAATAGTCCTGTGTATCATTAAATCCCCTCCTTTTGAAGTCAGACTTTCTGCCACTTACAACCAAGAATCTTGACTCATACAAATATGCTCAACATATAGAGCTAACCCTTGAACAATGCAGGGACTAGGGGTGACTATTCCCTCCATTTAACTTTTGACTCCCCCAAATCTTAACTCATAACAGCCTGTTGACCAGAAGCCTCACTGATAACATAAACAATTAACACATATTTTGTATACATGTAATATGCACATGGTATGCTGTGCATATTACAATAAAGTAAGCTAGAGAAAAGAAAATGTTATTAAGAAAATCATAAGGAAGATAAAATACATTTACATTTCTGTAGTGTTATTTTTTTAAAAAAATCACATAAATTGGACCCATGCACTTGAAACCCATTGTTCAAGGGTCAACTGTACTATCACTTGGGTGGAACACAATAATTTTAAAAAGAAAAAAAAAATCCCCCAACTGGTTAAACACACACACAAGTAGTTGCCAGGGCTGGAGGGAGGAAAGAACAGAGACTGCTTCCTGGGTAAAGGTTTTTCTGTTGGAGTGATGAAAATGTTCTGGAACTAGATAGAGGTGTGATGATTACACAGTACTATAAATGTAGAACATTTACAGCCAGTGAATTATTCACTTTAAAATTATTAATTTTGGTCAAGATGGCGGAGAAGTAGCAAGCTGAGACTGCTTCAGCTAGCCGGAGATCAGCTAGATAGCTTATCTAAAGATTGCAAACACCTGAAAATCCATTGGCAGATCGAAGAGAAGAAGAACAGCAATTCTGGAAACAGAAAAACAACCACTTTCTGAAAGGTAGGACCGGCGGAGAAGTGAATCCAAAACGACGGGAAGATAGACCCCGGGGGGAGGGGCCGGCTCCTGGCAAGCGGCGGAGCAACCGTGCACAAAATCAGGACTTTTAAAAGTCGGTTCCACTGAGGGACATCGCTCCAGAGGCTAAACCCGGGCGAGGCCCACGCGGGGTCAGCGTGGCCTCAGGTCCCGCAGGGTCACAAAAGGATCGGGGGTGTCTGAGTGTCGCAGAGCTTGCGGGTATTGGAACGGGAAAGCCGGCTACAGAGACAGAGCCGACAGTAAGCTCACAGCTCCGTGTTACCTTGAACCGGTCGCAGGTTGGTGAGCTCGGAGCGCGGCCGGAGGTCAGGCAGACGGGAGTGACTGGGCGCTGTTTTCTGAGGGCACACTGAGTAGTGGGGCTCCGGGCTCTCAGCTTCTCCTGGCTGGAGACCAGGAGGCCGCAATTTGTATTCCCATCCTCCAGAACTCTACGGAAAGTGCTCAGGGAACAAAAGCTCCTGAAAGCAAACCCGAGCGGATTACTCACCCCGGCCCCGGGTAAGGGCGGTGTAATTCCGCCTGGGGCAAAGACACTTGAGAATCACTACAACAGGCCCCTCCCCCAGAAGATCAACAAGAAATCCAGCCGAGACCAAGTTCACCTACCAAGGAGTGCGGTTTCAATACCAAGGAGAGCAGCAGAATTCCAGAGGAGGAGAAAGCCAAGCACGGAACTCATGGCTTTTTTTCCTGTGATTTTTTTTTAGTCTTGCAGTTAATTTAATTTTTTCTTTTTCATTTTTTTTTTTTTTTCTCGCCTTCGGGTAAAAATTTTTTTTAACTGTTACCTTTTTCTTTTTTAACGATTTTTTACTAGTTTATCTAATATATATATTTTTCCTTTTTTACATTTTTCTTAGGTGTTTTCTTTTTTTTTAAAAATTCTTTTCTTTTCTTTTTTGTTTTTTCTTTCTTCCTTTTTTGAACCTCTTTTTATCCCCTTTCTCCCCCCTCACAATTTGGGATCTCTTCTAATTTGGTTAAAGCATACTTTCCTGGGGTTGTTGCCACCCTTTTAGTATTTTACTTGCCCCTTCATTTACTCTTATCTGGACAAAATGACAAGACGTAAAAATTCAACACAAAAAAAAGAACAAGAGGCAGTACCGAAGGCTAGGGACCTAATCAATACAGACATCGGTAATATGTCAGATCTAGAGTTCAGAATGACAATTCTCAAGGTTCTAGCCGGGCTCGAAAAAGGCATGGAAGATATTAGAGAAACCCTCTCGAGAGATATAAAAGCCCTTTCTGGAGAAATAAAAGAACTAAAATCTAACCAAGTTGAAATCAAAAAAGCTATTAATGAGGTGCAATCAAAAATGGAGGCTCTAACTGCTAGGATAAATGAGGCAGAAGAAAGAATTAGTGATATAGAAGAACAGATGACAGAGAATAAAGAAGCTGAGCAAACGAGGGGCAAACAGCTACTGGACGACGAGGGGAGAATCGAGAGATAAGTGACACCATAAGACGAAACAACATTAGAATAATTGGGATTCCAAAAGAAGAAGAAAGAGAGAGGGGAGCAGAAGGTATACTGGAGAGAATTATTGGGGAGAATTTCCAGAATATAGCAAAGGGAACGAGCATCAAAATTTAGGAGGTTCAGAGAACGCCCCTCAAAATCAATAAGAATAGGCCCACAACCCGTCACCTAATAGTAAAATTTACAAGTCTCAGTGACAAAAAGAAAATCCTGAAAGCAGCCCGGGAAAGAAAGTCTGTAACATACAATGGTAAAAATATTAGATTGGCAGCTGACTTATCCACAGAGACCTGGCAGGCCAGAAAGAGCTGGCATGATATTTTCAGAGCACTAAATGAGAAAAACATGCAGCCCAGAATACTATATCCAGCTAGGCTATCATTGAAAATAGAAGGAGAGATTAAAAGCTTCCAGGACAAACAACAACTGAAAGAATTTGCAAATACCAAACCAGCTCTACAGGAAATATTGAAAGAGGTCCTCTAAGCAAAGAGAGAGCCTACAAGTGGTAGATCAGAAAGGAACAGAGACCATATACAGTAACAGTCACCTTACAGGCAATACAATGTCACTAAATTCATATCTCTCAATAGTTACCCTGAATGTGAATGGGCTAAATGCCCCTGTCAAAAGACACAGGGTATCAGAATGGATAAAAAAACAAAACCCATCTATATGTTGCCTCCAAGAAACACATTTTAAGCCCGAAGACACCTCCAGATTTAAAGTGAGGGGGTGGAAAAGAATGTACCATGCTAATGGACATCAGAAGAAAGCAGGAGTGGCAATCCTTATATCAGATCAATTAGATTTTAAGCCAAAGACTATAATAAGAGATGAGGAAGGACACAATATCATACTCAAAGGGTCTGTCCAACAAGAAGATTTAACAATTTTAAATATCTATGCCCGAATGTGGGAGCAGCCAACTATATAAACCAATTAATAACAAAATCAAAGAAACACATCAACAATAATACAATAATAGTAGGGGACTTTAACACTCCCCTCACTGAAATGGACAGGTCATCCAAGCAAAAGATCAGCAAGGAAATAAAGGCCTTAAACGACACACTGGTCCAGATGGACATCACAGATATATTCAGAATATTTCATCCCAAAGCAACAGAATACACATTCTTCTCTAGTGCACATGGAACATTCTCCAGAATAGATCACATCCTCGGTCCTAAATCAGGACTCAACTGGTATCAAAAGATTGGGATCATTCCCTGCATATTTTCAGACCACAATGCTCTAAAGCTAGAACTCAACCACAAAAGGAAGTTTGGAAAGAACCCAAATACATGGAGACTAAACAGCATCCTTTAAAGAATGAATGGGTCAACCGTGAAATTAAAGAAGAATTGAAAAAAATCATGGAAACAAATGATAATGAAAATACAACGGTTCAAAATCTGTGGGACACAACAAAGGCAGTCCTGAGAGGAAAATATATAGCGGTGCAAGCCTTTCTCAAGAAACAAGAAAGGTCTCAGGTACACAACCTAACCCTACACCTAAAGGAGCTGGAGAAAGAACAAGAAAGAAACCCTAAGCCCAGCAGGAGAGGAGAAATCATAAAGATCAGAGCAGAAATCAATGAAATAGAAACCAAAAAAACAATAGAACAAATCAACGAAACTAGGAGCTGGTTCTTTGAAAGAATTAATAAAATTGATAAACCCCTGGCCCGACTTATCAAAAAGAAAGAGAAAGGACCCAAATAAATAAAATCATGAATGAAAGAGGAGAGATCACAACTAACACCAAAGATATACAAACTATTATAAGAACATACTATGAGCAACTCTACGGCAATAAATTTGACAATCTGGAAGAAATGGATGCATTCCTAGAAACATATAAACTACCACAACTGAATGAGGAAGAAATAGAAAGCCTGAACAGACCCATAACCAGTAAGGAGATTGAAACAGTCATTAAAAATCTCCAAACAAACAAAAGCCCAGGGCCAGACGGCTTCCCGGGGGAATTCTACCAAACATTTAAAGAAGAACTAATTCCTATTCTCCTGAAACTGTTCCAAAAAATAGAAATGGAAGGAAAACTTCCAAACTCATTTTATGAGGCCAGCATCACCTTGATCCCAAAACCAGACAAGGATCCCATCAAAAAAGAGAGCTATAGACCGATATCCTTGATGAACACAGATGCGAAAATACTCAACAAAATACTAGCCAATAGGATTCAACAGTACATTAAAAAGATTATTCACCACGACCAAGTGGGATTTATTCCAGGGCTGCAAGTTTGGTTCAACATCCGCAAATCAGTCAATGTGATACAACACATCAATAAAAGAAAGAACAAGAACCATATGATACTCTCAATAGATGCTGAAAAAGCATTTGACAAAGTACAGCATCCCTTCCTGATCAAAACCCTTCAAAGTGTAGGGATAGAGGGCACATACCTCAATATCATCAAAGCCATCTATGAAAAACCCACCGCAAATATCATTCTCAATGGAGAAAAACTGAAAGCTTTTCCGCTAAGGTCAGGAACACGGCAGGGATGTCCATTATCACCACTGCTATTCAACATAGTACTAGAGGTCCTAGCCTCAGCAATCAGACAACAAAAGGAAATTAAAGGCATCCAAATCGGCAAAGAAGAAGTCAAATTATCACTCTTCGCAGATGATATGATACTATATGTGGAAAACCCAAAAGACTTCACTCCAAAACTGCTAGAACTTATACAGGAATTCATTAAAGTGTCAGGATATAAAATCAATGCACAGAAATCAGTTGCATTTCTCTACACCAACAGCAAGACAGAAGAAAGAGATATTAAGGAGTCAATCCCATTTACAATTGCATCCAAAACCATAAGATACCTAGGAATAAACCTAACCAAAGAGACACAGAATCTATACTCAGAAAACTATAAAGTACTCATGAAAGAAATTGAGGAAGACACAAAGAAATGGAAAAATGTTCCATGCTCCTGGATTGGAAGAATAAATATTGTGAAAATGTCTATGCTACCTAAAGCAATCTACACATTTAATGCAATTCCTATCAAAGTACCATCCATCTTTTTCAAAGAAATGGAACAAATAATGCTAAAATTTATATGGAACCAGAAAAGACCTCGAATAGCCGAAGGGATATTGAAAAAGAAAGCCAACGTTGGTGGCATCACAATTCCGGACTTCAAGCTCTATTACAAAGCTGTCATCATCAAGACAGCATGGTACTGGCACAAAAACAGACCCATAGATCAATGGAACAGAATAGAGAGCCCAGAAATAGACCCTCAAATCTATGATCAACTAATCTTCGACAAAGCAGGAAAGAATGTCCAATGGAAAAAAGACAGCCTCTTCAATAAATGGTGCTGGCAAAATTGGACAGCCACATGCAGAAAAATGAAATTGGACCATTTCCTTACACCACACACGAAAATAGACTCAAAATGGATGAGGACCTCAATGTACGAAAGAAATCCATCAAAATCCTTGAGGAGAACACGGGCAGCAACCTCTTCGACCTCTGCCGCAGCAACATCTTCCTAGGAACAACGCCAAAGGCAAGGGAAGCAAGGGCAAAAATGAACTATTGGGATTTCATCAAGATCAAAAGCTTTTGCACAGCAAAGGAAACAGTTAACAAAATTAAAAGACAACTGACAGAATGGGAGAAGATATTTGCAAACGACATATCAGATAAAGGACTAGTGTCCAGAATCTATAAAGAACTTAGCAAACTCAACACCCAAAGAACAAATAATCCAATCAAGAAATGGGCAGAGGACGTGAACAGACATTTCTGCAAAGAAGACATCCAGATGGCCAACAGACACATGAAAAAGTGCTCCATATCACTCGCCATCAGGGAAATACAAATCAAAACCACAATGAGATATCACCTCACACCAGTCAGAATGGCTAAAATCAACAAGTCAGGAAATGACAGATGCTGGCGAGGATGCGGAGAAAGGGGAACCCTCCTCCACTGTTGTTGGGAATGCAAGCTGGTGCAGCCACTCTGGAAAACAGCATGGAGGTTCCTCAAAATGTTGAAAATAGAACTGCCCTATGACCCAGCAATTGCACTACTGGGTATTTACCCTATAGATACAAATGTAGTGATCCAAAGGGGCACATGCACCCGAATGTTTATAGCAGCAATATCCACAATAGCCAAACTATGGAAAGAACCTAGATGTTCATCAACAGATGAATGGATCAAGAAGATGTGGTATATATACACAATGGAATACTATGCAGCCATCAAAAGAAATGAAATCTTGCCATTTGCAACAACATGGATGGAACTAGAGCGTATCATGCTTAGCGAAATAAGTCAAGCAGAGAAAGACAACTATCATATGATCTCCCTGATATGAGGAAGTGGTGATGCAACATGGAGGCTTAAGTGGGTAGAAGAAGAATAAATGAAACAAGATGGGATTGGGAGGGAGACAAACCATAAGTGACTCTTAATCTCACCAAACAAACTGAGGATTGCTGGGGGGAGGGGGTTTGGGAGAAGGGGGTGGGATTATGGACATTGGGGAGGGTATGTGATTTGGTGAGTGCTGTGAAGTGTGTAAACCTGGTGATTCACAGAACTGTACCCCTGGGGATAAAAGTATATGTTTATAAAAAATAAATAATTAAAAAAAATAAAATTATTAATTTTATATTATGTGAAATTTACCTCAATGAACAAAATTTTTATTGTGAAAATAATGCTGCAATGCATTTTTAATCACCTTTAAGTGTACCTGTCATCATTTCTTAGAAAAGGAAATTAAGCTAAATGATATGTACAGTTTTAGCATATTAGCACATACTAACAAATTACTTTCCAGAGAGATCATACTAAATTAGAATTCTACCAAAGGTATATTGGAAAGAAAACACAGATAACCAAGAGGAATCATTAAGGGAAAAAATACACACTAGGCACCTTGGTGGTTCAGTGGGTTAAGCCTCTGCTTAGGTCATGACCTCAGGGCCCAGATCAAGCTCTGCATCTGGCTTTCTGCTCAGCAGGGAGACTGCTTCCCCCCTCTCTCAGCTTGCCTCTCTGCCTACTTGTGATCTCTCTTTCTCTCTCTCTCTGTCAAATAAATAAAAAGTCTTAAGGGGTGCCTGGGTGGTTCAGTGGGTTAATGCCTCTGCCTTCAGCTCAAGTCATGATCCCAGAGTCCTGAGATCTAGCCCCACATCTGGCTCTCTGCTCAGCAGGGAGCCTGCTTCCCTTCCTCTCTCTCTCTGCCTGCCTCTCTGCGTACTTGTGATCTCTGTCTGTCAAATAAATAAATCTTTAAAAAAAAAGTCTTAACACACACACACACCAGCAACTTTGCTAAAATAATAGGTAAATACATTCTTATTTGTAAGTTTATATATCCTAGAAAACTGAAGTGACATTTAAAACACTGGTTCTTATCATTTCTTCATTTGTGACATATATATGTATAATTTAAACATTTGTTCTAATTTTTCCTGTTAATATATAGGGCTCTTTATGTACTGAGGATATACTATATCCTGTCCTATAAATTTCAACTATTTTTCCAGGTCATTCTTTACTCTTCACTTCAGTTAAAATGATATGTCTGCTTGTGCACATATTTATTTTAGGCACAGAAAGAAAGGATCAGAACCATTCTCTCCAAAATAAACAGCTGCAATAGACACAAACACACACTCACAAGATATTATTTTACCTCTAACCCAAAGTTCAGCATAAGCTCTACTACAACAAGCCTAAATAAACCAAACACATCCTTCTGTTATCAGACATAAAATCCATGGAAAATGGAGGTTTACACTGAATGTCCAAGAAATATGACTGTATAGAAATAAAACACATTAATCCCTTTTGGAAGTTGTAAAGAAGCAACATATGTCACTGTTCCCCTCTCTTCCATGCTGTCTTAAAAATACTACAAAAGATCTCATTAAAAGAATTTTTCCCAGTTAGAACCAGTCCTTTTGGAGGGGGACAGTGACTCCGTTTCAGTTGCTGTATATTTAAAATTTTACAATAGCGTCTCTGCAATTTGGTTTCCATGAAAGAAGCCTCACCCAAGCCTATCCTTCCCAACAGCCCTCTGGTCCGGCTGTCCCTCTCCTCTGACCTTTTGTCCACACTTCGTCCTCTCTTACCAGCTCTTCTCCTTGGGGTTAGAAGGGTGGGTGTGATAATGACTGCATGTACACAAGGGAGAAGGTCCGGGGACTCTTTCAGGAGACCTTAATTCTCAGTCTCAAATCACTACTTTAACAATGGGAACACTGGCTTGTGAAAACAATCATTGGGGCAGGAAGGCTTTTAGAAATTTTTCAAAATATCAGGTAGCTGTTACTCTCCCAGAGACTTACACACGCCTATTTGGAAATCACGTTTTGGGGTTTGCTTTTTAAATAGTTGTTAATTATAGACTTGGATTGTAAGCTCTGGCAACCCCAACACTGAGTATAGCACCTGGAACATATTCTGTCTGAATTAAAAAGTACCTGCTAAATGAACAACAGGACCATGGAGCCAGCCGCCTCGATTCAAACCCTGCCTCTGTCACTTACCAGCTATGTCATCCTGGACAAGATTCTTAACCTCTCTGGATCTCATCCATAAAATGAAAATATTACCTACCTTATTTGGAGGATTACCTGAATTAATTCACGTAAAAGTATTTCTGGCAGTGTTGGACACATAGAAAGTGCTGATTAAATGCTAATTATTACGATTACAAATAAAGAAGTATGTTACCAAAATGAATCAGAAGAACAAGAAGCTCGTCAAGTTCTCAGTGTATTTATCATCTAGGAGGAAACATCCAGCAGATACAAAGCCAAAGGCCATAAATGCCAAACATAAAGTTCAAAATGCCATGGGAATTCTGAGGAAATATCATCTCAGGGCAGGGGGATAAAGAAAGTTGATGTGAAAAATGTAGTGCCCTCATGCTGTCTCCTGAAAGGGTTTTAGATGGTAGGATGGACACCTCTGGGGAAAGGGATGGTGTGTCAGTTTGGGCTCCCTGAGAAGGAGACACCAAGAAAGCATTACACGTGTAGGAGTTTTATTGGGGGAACTGGCTGTGAAGGGGGAAAGGGAGAGACCTGAGATGGCATGGGGAGGTTGAACTACAATGCGGGTCTGACCCCCTGTGAAGGAGACAGGGAAGAAAGGAGGGCTGGAAGAAAGGATCTCAGACTCCCAACTCAGTCCAAAGAGGCTCTTGACCAACCCATTGGGAGTCGTCAAGCCAGAGTTACCCTTCAGAGGCATCTGGATCTTGCATGAGTGGACCACAGTAGTATCCCCCACTTGCTCAGTAACTGCAAGTAGCCAAAGAGAAGCTCAGCTTTGGCTAAGAAGTGGTGGTGAATCCAGAGGGCAGCAGCTGGAGACATCAGTCAGTCATGATCCCCAAAGCAGAGGCCTAAGTGATACATTCTCATGGTCCCACAGTGGGGCACAGGTAGTGTCACTAGTAACTATTTGTCCTTGAAACCTTGGTTGATGTTCAGTGAATATGTGCCATCACTTAAAATCAAACACAAGACAATATCATAGGGTTCCTTATCTTTTTAGGCTAAAGCACAGTTGCAATAGTAAAATGAAATATTTAATGTTAAAATACCTTTCAAATGTGGGTTCAGTTTCTAAAATAATACAAAAGACATAAAAATGGTAATGAAATCTCTCTTTTATAAAAATCACAGTTAAAAACTTGAAATGGACATTCAGAACTACGTCAGAAACAAAGTTTGACTAAGAATCTGAAAGGTAAGTCCTTTCCGAACTGGTAGCTTCAGGCAGCATATTGATCCAATGAGAATATAAGAAAACACTGCAAAAGGGCAAGGTGCCACACGAATATGTATAATCCCAAGACATCTTATGTGAGGTGAAGTGACATTCAAGGCAAAAATGGAGAAGATCAAAATTACCCTTAGCCACTAGAGCCACACCCAGCAGGACAGATGGTCCCACAGAGGAGAGGCATGAAGGAAAGGAGACCATTGAGAACACAGCACTTCCCTGGGCCCACCCACTGCACTCGGGGACACATAGTCACTGAGTGGAAGTTCAAAGAATATATGCACTCCCTAACTGTCCTTGTTTTACATATATATATACATTTCCTGGCTTCTGGCCAATTACTGAATACATAAGTTAAATGCATTTATGAGAGTGTTCCCCCAAAGAACAACAATAATCAGTTACAGGACTTACTGATTACAGTAATTCCTTTGTTTTAAGGCATGGGAGAGGGAACAAGACACCCTTAGTCCCTATTACTACACGGGCAAGAAAACTGGCTCAGTAGCCAGGTCTACCTCTTACCTTCACAGAGAAAACAGAAGCCAGGGCAAGAGAGCTCCCTCCACATCTAGGACCCCATTCTTAGTTGCTCCAAGTGGCCTTAGAGGAAGTGATGTCCCACTTGTCAAGCCTGATCTGCTCGACACCTTTCATCCCACTGAAGGCCTCACCTTTGTCCATCATTTGTATTCCCCTTCTCTGCACTGCATCTTCAATTTTGCTCTTTCATTAGTTCCTTCTTCTACATATATATATAATATCAATTGGCTCAGCTCTTAGAAAGAGCACACCCACACATACCCACCCACCCACCCACCCTTGACTTGGTATTTCCTCCCTCTCTTTCTGGCATATGAATCTGTATTCTTTCCATTTCAAGACCCATAACTATGACTCAAGCTAGCTGAAGCAAAAACAGGATGTTACTGGCACCTGCAACCGAGAAACTCAGCGTTGGAGATGGCACAGACACAGCCAGACCTCTCTGCACACAAAGGGTCTGCAGCACTCCTCTCACCCTCCATCTCTCTGCCCTCCTTCCCTCTCATTATGGATTCCATTTGAGGTAGGTTCCCTCCACGCTGGGGAAGGATGAACGCTGGTAGACCATGCTACACCCTCAGGGTTTGCAATCCAAAAGGGCAGCCCATGCCACACCCTCAGGGTTTGCAATCCAAAAGGTGGGAGCTCACACTCCCGGGCACTCAGGCTTCAAATCTCAGAAAGTCTGAGAATCTTGGGCCAATCATCAAGGGGGCAAAACCGGATCTGGCCCCTGCCCTCTACTTAGGTCTTCCTGGCTCCCAAGAACTACCACACCACAGGATAAAAGCCAAAGGGCACTTAACTCCATGGTGGCCACACCATTGCCTTCACACAAGTTCCTCTCTCTGCAATTCCCTCATCCCCAATCTGTCCCCCAAGAAAACACCATATTCATCACTCCAAATACACCTCAGACCACATCTCCCTCAGGAAGCACTGGCAACCTCTCCAAGGGGCATAGGTTCTGGGATTCTGCCCTATGAATATCTGAATACACAGCCCTCCCGAGCAGATAGACAGATAGACACACACACACACTCTCTCTCTTTCACACACACACACACTCACTCATACACTCATGAGAAAGTGTGTATGGAACTGAAATTTTTTTTAAATCTGAAGAGAGCATAATTGTCTACTACTTTTATATATTACAGTACAATAACGTATTCCTCCTTTAAAAAAACTTAAAAGTTGATATCCAGGATCTATAATGAACTCCTCAAACTCAACACACACAAAACAGACAATCATATCAAAAAAATGGGCAGAAGATATGGACAGACACTTCTGCAATAAAGACATACAAATGGCTATCAGACACATAAGAAAATGTTCATCATCACTAGCCATCATGGAGATTCAAATTAAAACTACATTGAGATACCATCTTTCATCAGTTAGAATGGCCAAAATTAGCAAGACAGGAAACAACATGTGTTGGAGAGGATGCGGAGAAAGGGGAACCCTCTTCCACTGTTGGTGGGAATGCAAGTTCGTGCAGCCTCTTTGCAGAACAGTGTGGAGATTCCTCAAGAAATTAAAAATAGAACTTCCTTATGACCGTGCAATTACACTCCTGGGTATTTACCCTAAAGATACAGATGTCGTGAAAAGAAGGGCCATCTGTACCCCAATGTTTATAGCAGCAATGGCCACGGTCGCCAAACTATGGAAAGAACCAAGATGCCCTTCAACGGACAAATGGATCAGGAAAATGTGGTCCATATACACTATGGAGTATTATGCCTCCATCAGAAAGGATGAATACCCAACTTTTGTAGCCACATGGATGGCACTGGAGGAGATTATGCTAAGTGAAATCAGTCAAGCAGAGAGAGTCCATTATCATATGGTTTCACTTATTTGTGGAGCATAACAAATAGCATGGAGGACATGGGGAGTTAGAGAGGAGAAGGGAGTTGGGGGAAATTGGAAGGGGAGGTGAACCATGAGAGACTATGGACTCTGAAAAACAATCTAAGGGTTTTGAAGGGGCGGGGTGTGGGAGGTCGGGGTACCAGGTGGTGGGTATTATAGAGGGCCCAGATTGCATGGAGCACTGGGTGTGGTGCAAAAATAATGAATACTGTTATGCTGATAATAAAAAATAAATTTAAAAAACTTAAAATTTAAATGGAATCAATTTGCCATTTTGAAAGACAATTTTTAAAAAATGAACAACTATCTACAGTTTTATCTGTAGAAAGGTCAGTATTCTAAACAGCTAGTAAAATGATCCATGCCCACTTACAAGTAAAACACCAACAAAATCAAAATACAAGGTAAAAAAAGTTTACATCAAAATATTCTGGACCTATCAATTAACTCTCTTCTCAGAATAAAAGGAGGAAGTCAGCCTTTTTAAGTTGTCCCAAACAAAACATCTGAGTTCCATTGGACTTTTATCCTCGGTTCATACTTCTCTCATCAGAAGTCCAGACATTCCCGAGCCCTAGAGGCAGGGAGTAGTGTATTTCTGATACACACATCTGTGTCCAAAGTTCATCTCAAGTTCCTGAGGCTACAAATATAAAATGTTGGTAACTGATTAAAAATTAGGAAAGTGAGCATTATGGCGACGTGACTTTACTTCAAACAAAGTTAAATGAGAGAGACAAAACAAAGACATCCTGAAGAGCCTGAAATTACACCTCGGGCTTTGCTCTGGTTGTAGAATGTCCTTTGACACTAACATCCATGTGAATATTTTACCACCGGCTCAGCCTGCCCAAGGCCCAGAGAGGCCAATAAACAGGAAAACACAAAGGGAGTCTTTTTATCTTCTGCCATCCTGAAATCAAATATAGCCTCCCTAGAAGTCTCTAGTCTCCCTAGAGATATAAGTCTCCCTAGAATATAAGTCTCCCTAGAAGAATCTAGTAAAACAGACTAGGAAGAGAACAGCACAAGTCCAAGCAATATTTTTGGGAGACATGCAAAAACACTAGGGCTTTTGTTTCTATGTTAATATCCAGTGTGGTGGGTAAATATATTTTCTGATATATAAATATGCTTTTGGGTCAGATAACTAGCAGAGGTACAACACGGCCTTTAGAATCAGGAATCCCAGCTCTGCCGCTAACTGACTGGGTGCTGACAGACAAGCAGTTAAGCTCACTGAGCCTCAGTTTCTGTACCCTCTCAGTGGAGGGTAGGAACACTGCCTACATCAGAGGTTGTGGGAATACGTGATGGAACCAGGATGAAAATAAACAACAATACCATAGCTTTCTACCCTACTATTATGTTCCAGACCCCCCCGTCCCACAATCTCCCAGACATCTCCACGTGGATCTTGCCCTTTTCTCAAAATCAATGCCCTAACACCAAATTCGTCTTTCCCTATCATTAGCCAGGATCCCCCCTTAACTCCTCTGGCCCTCCTCCCGACACTCCCATTCTCCAAGATGCCTCCCTCCAATGATCAAATTACACCAATGTGTCTATTGCTAGTCAGACTACAGTGCACATGGTAGTCTCAATCCTTGCTGCTAGTAGGCTCACTGGGAGCAACATTTAGGAAATGAGACTGAGTCTCAGTCAACTGAGAACTGAACTGAAACTCAGTCAACTGAGTCATAAACATGTTCAAATTCAGCAATTTGACTTCAGTGGAATCTGTCCTAAGGAAATGACACAAATTAGAGACAAAGCTGCTTCCCAAGATGCTTAAAGCAGTATTATTCAGATCAGAGAAAAAAAGAAAGAGAGAGCGAAAGGAAGGAAACAATTCAGCCATCCAGGAAATGGTAAGCTAACTTACAGCACACAGTTTCAACAAATGTTTGTAGTTAATAAAAATGAGAGGAAAATGCAAATAATAAAATAACTTTAAAAGGCAACACTTAAAATTGTAAGCGAGGGGCTCCTGGGTGGCTCAGTGGGTCAAAGCCTCTGCCTTCAGTTCAGGTCATGATCACAGGGTCCTGAGATCGAGCCCCAGGGTCCTCTCTGCTGAGCAGAGAGCCCAATGTGGGCTGAACAGAGAGCCTGCCTCCCCCTCTCTCTCTCTGCCTGCCTCTCTGCCTATTTGTGATCTCTCTCTGTCAAATAAATAAATAATTTTTTTAAAGATTTTATTTATTTATTTGACAGAGAGAGATCACAAGTCGGCAGAGAGGCAGGCAGAGAGAGGAAGGGACGCAAGCTCCCCGCCGAGCAGAGAGCCCTATATGGGGCTCGATCCCAGGACCTGAGATCAGGACCTGAGCTGAAGGCAGAGGCCCAACCTAATGAGCCACCCAGGCACCCCAATAAATAAAATCTTTTTTAAAAAAATTGTAAGCAAACTTGTCCATATCTAAAGTAAAAAATGCTTAAAAGGAAATAGACCCAAATGGTCCATTTTACTCCATCAATATATAGAGAGCATTTGTGAGAGACTCCTCTCCACTCTGGTTCCAAATATTGGGACCAAGCCCCAATGTCACTCGATTTGCCTTGACTGAGGCCTCTTCTCCCAGATCTCTTCTGCTTCAGACTGATCACTCCTCACCTGGCTTCAAAACACTTGTTTCATTACTTAATTGAGACAATCACTAGTTCCCACTGCCTTGGCCCTTTGAAATCCCACTCCTCTTCTCCATTCACGGAGTATCTTCTTTCAGACCCTTGTCATTTGTCTCTTCTTTCTCTGCCAGCAGGGTCACCCCTACCATCACCACTAACACCCAATCCAATTTTCTGGCCCTGCTGACAGCCAGGCAGCTCTCAATTCTTATCATTTGACTTGCTAAGCATTCTTCAAGAGGGCCCTCCCACCTGCAAAGTAAAATAGGAGCTTCCAACTCAGACGAACAACACCTTTTATGATCTGACCCCCAAACTGCCTCAGCTTCTGCCAGTCAGGCTGTCACTCCTCTCCCCCTACCAAGATCCCCCAGTCCAACTCACTGTCCTGTCCCTACCCCTGGCCTACATACCACTCTAGTCACATATCTGACACTGTGAACACCCTCAGGGCAAGAATTCTACCACTCCTTCTCATGACCAGTGTTACCCTGGGACTCCCTTACTGGACAGGAGGAAGGAGCAGGCAGGTGTACTTCACAATTCTACATCATTGCCATGTGTATTTCCACTACCAGCTTCCATCTCTCCTTGCTTGGAACTGCCTTCCTGCTGCGCTTCCCAAATGCTAACCTTGCTCTGTCCCATATGCAGCCACTAGCCACATACAGCTACTGAGCCCTTAAAATGCAGCTAGTGTAAATTGATACATGCAAGAAGTGTCCAACTCACACTGGATTTCAAAGACTTGATATGAAAAACAGAACACAAAAAAATAATAATGTTTTATATTGGTTACCTGTTGATATAATACAAACTAGAGCTGTGGGATTCAATAAAATGCATTATTAAAATTAATGTCACCTCTTTCTTTTTACTTTCTGAAATGTGGCTACTAAAAATTTTGAAGTTACACATGTGGATCAGTAGTCTAGACACCCTTCAAGGGACCAGCATGAGGAAAACCTTCCTCAAAAGGCCCTTCTGTTTGTGCCACTCTTCATGATCTTTTCTGACCCTTTGTAATCCTAAAATGGAGTCCAACATAGAAGCCACTATCTGATTACATGCCATACTATATGCTTCCTGGTACATCATTCTTCTTGCTACATCAATACCATTTATAGATGGGTATTTGTAGTAGGGACTCAACCTTTAATTAAACATGGCATCTTTGCTGGAATAAGATAGCAATGCACAGAATTTTTTTTTGCTTTCTCTTTTGTTTTGTTGACTCATTTACTCTCCCACTGATGATTTCAACAATGCATGGAGAACTGGAAGTCAGGGGATCTAATGGCTCTTTGGTCTACCTGTAACTAACACAATGCATATAGGCCATGTGCACATAGATCCACGGCTTGGCCCCTTGCTAGGTCTATCTGGTCCTCAGTCTCCACCCTTGTAAAATAAGATTAATGGTATCAGGCCAATCTACAATACACAGTCAGATTAAAGTAGCTAAATAAGTTCTAACTGGAATGAGAACTACTCTACTTTCCACAGTTCGTTGGGTGTCTCGCAGTTGTGTTGTCTTTAACACAGACTAATTTTTAGAAAGAGAGAACAAATTTACAGCAACTATCCAAATACCAGGGGTGGTGTGGGAAAGTACCTATCAAAATACTTTTCCTAGTCTGTTCATGATGGAGGGCCAGTAATAGGAGAGGAAACTATTACATGCCTGCTGCAAGCTGTAGTCATTTATACCTTATACTCACAACAAATTTTACAAAGTAGACATGACCATACCCATCTGACAGAGTAAAGAAACTGAGGTTCAAAGACAGGCTAAGTAACCAGCCAAATTGATGTTGCCAACGACTGGAAATCCAGGTCAGTGGTATCATCTTTGTAAAACAGAACATCTTTATTATTGCTTGAAGACAAAATATGTGAAAATCAAGAGTATTAAAAGAAATATGCAAATAAAAATACAACAATAATGTCTATTCATTTCCTTCAGTAGTTTTCTTGCTCTTGGCTAACTCTTGTCTTTCAGGTCAAGAGGCCATTTTTTTCCCCCTAAGTTGACTTTTTCTTTAAGTAGCAAACAAATAGGGTATATGATGTGCTAGGTACTAGTCCATGAATGTACTGTATTTCTTTAACATCTTTAAACCACAGTTGTTGGCCAGAGTTTATGTGAGACATTATCACTAGAAGTCTTCAGACATATTTGCAAAAATATAGTCCCTTTGGGTAAGACTGCAGCCAGAAAGGACACTGGGTCATTCCACAAACAAATGCATCCACAAAAAACAGCCTCATATCAAAGAACCTGCCTGTGTTACAAACTGAGGTCATCATGAGCTCAATGAAGTGAAAAAAGAAAGTTCCTCAAAATAAAATACTGCACCTTAAAGTGAAACCACAATTACACAGTCTCGAAAATGAACTACTTTCTCAGACTGGTAACAAGGTACTGTGCATCTCTAAGAAGCCAAACTCATCTAGGTTTAATTGATTTGGCCTTTACAAAATGGAGCCAACATAATCCTGCAGACTTGGACAGAACAAAAGTTCAAATTCTCTACTACAGAAACAGTCCCAGAGTATCAAATCTGTTCTTTTATCAAGTGTCCCTGCAGTAATATTTATCAGTCACTAGAACTCTGCACAGTGCAACCTGTGTGAGCATGAGATTTTACTACAGGGAGGAGACAGGTCAGTTTACCAAGGACACCACACTTCACTTTCTCAACTCTTGAAAACTAATCTCTCGCAACAGTAAGTAATTAATTTGCATTCATTCCAAACTGAACGAGATAGTGTAAACCTCAAGGAATCTGAGATTGTAAATAACCTCACTGGGAACCGTGTGTGTGTGTGTGTGTGTGTGTGTGTCCTCTGAGGAACTTCACAGGGTATAAAAAGAAGTAATTAGCAACTTTCAATCTCATGAACAAGATCTTTATTTAAAATTCTCACATATAAAATGAATTCTTTTATGTCTTATTTCCCCAAAGTGTGTTTTTCCCCTCTCATTTTAAGAATAAAAAAAAAACATCCAGAGGAAACAAGGTGTCCTGTTCTCAGCCTCCAGAAACCCTAGGGACAGCACAGGTAGCACAAGTGTTTGGTCTTAAACAAAAGTTAAGACTAAGTAGGGAAGAAAATGGAAAACAGAACACAGCCTAGCAAAGCAGCCAGAGATCACATGCAGCAGGTGACAGGAAGCCTTGCGGACACTTCACAGCCACCAGGATGAGCTTCATCCCAGGTCCCTGCAGGCCCCCTGGGCTCCATAGAACCTCCAACCCAGCAGTCCACAAAAGCGAAAGGCGGCCAAGAACTCTCACTGTCATCCTGGCAAGAAAGAAGCAGCAGCAGCTCCTTGAACCCAGAAAAGCCACCCCTCCCTCCACAAACAGGAGGAGCCCCCTGCACACCAACCACACAAGGAAGCCCAAGCGGCCAGACCCAAAATAAAAATAAGAGGAGCGTGGGAAGATAGATGACAGCTCAATTAAATTTATCCTGGGAGCACTGGGAGGCTCGGTCTCTCTGAAGACTCCAACTCAAAAGTAAAACTAAAATTTAAGGGGAGGGAGCCCACAGAAGAGAGGACAGTTCAGTTAAGTCTGGGCTGGGAACACTTGGAGACTCTACTTCGGGTGTCAGAGTCAGAAATAAAAATTAAAAAACGAGAGGGGGAGGTGTCGGTTTATTTTGTGTGTGAGTGTGTGTGCGTGTGTGTCTGTGTAGCACCTGGAATGCAGGATTTGCCAGGGAGAGGAAAGTGGCGGCTCCGCCGGCCTTGAGGTGACCAGGCTGAAATCCGGCGTGAGTTTACGTTCTGGGCGACAGGGAAGAGTCCGAGGCCAGACTCGAGGCCTGCAGTCGGGAACAATGCTGGGCCCTGGAAAGGAGGGTCTCACTCCACCCCCACGCCCCCCCCTCATGCCGTGGGCATCCCAGCCCCCACCCTCCCCCCGGCCCACACATCAGGGTAGGAACGCCCGAACCCGGGGTCCCAGAGCGGGCCTCACCCAGCAGCGCCCACAGGGGCTTCAGGCGCGTCAGCCCGTCCTTCTCGGGGTCCAGCACCTTCTGGGTGGACTTCTTCGCAACCCCGTGGCTCCTTCCAGGGAACGTCCCGCCGCTGCTGGAAACCGCCCGCTGGCAGGGCAGGGGTGCCTGTGCCTTGCGAATAACCGCATAGGATCTGGGTCCCTGTTGCGCAGACCCCTCGCCAACCGCTGGCGGCCACGCCCATTGCCTGCGCCTCAGCCGCCGCAGCCGCCTCAGCAGAGGCTCTGGGGAGGAGGGGCGGGGCGGGTACTGCGAAATCCAGGGGCAAAAAGGCAGTGTCCACGCGGAATCCTCGCTGCACTGCCAGAGATGCGAGTCAGCCCTTCGGATGCGAGCGCAGCCCACTTGGACATGCCAACGGAGGCGCTAGTTCGCGGGCCGGCTCTGAGCTCCTTCTTCCTCCTCCCCAGGCAGTGGGTGTCAAGGCCTCTCTGGAAATGTAGTTCTTTAGGGGGCGAGGTGCGGGGACTTAACCTTCCCAGAGTCCCCAAGTTGCTGGACAGCACCCGCCTGCCCCCTCCAGGAAGAGGCCCAGAGTTCCCAACCCTTCACTCCTTGCTCTGGGCCACCAGCCCATTTTCCTCTAGTGCAACGTGAACCACAAGAACATGTCAGTAAGAAAAGTCAAGGCTTTAAAATGCAAACTATTGGAGCGCCTGGGTGGCTCAGTGGGTAAGCCGCTGCCTTCGGCTCAGGTCATGATCTCAGGGTCCTGGGATCTAGTCCCGCATCCGGCTCTCTGCTCAGCAGGGAGCCTGCTTCGCTCTCTCTCTCTCTGCCTGCCTCTCCATCTACTTGTGATTTCCCTCTGTCAAATAAATACATAAAATCTTTAAAATGCAAACTACTTTTCCTTTTGACTTCTAGGATTCACACAAAGGAGGGAGTCCGGGTCCCTTTGACCAAACTAAAATCAGAGCTCCAGCTTCACAAGAACATCAGTGGCTTTGGCAGCAGGAAGAGCATCCCTAGGCTCTGCGTGAGGAGTTCAACCGGTACACTTGGTTCCTGGGATCCAGCTTCACTGGGGTATGAAGTAGCCTTGCCTAGAGGGCTCCTCAGGCTCTTGTCTCTTGCTTTGTAGGAAGTGCACCCATCTTCCCTGTGGTGTGCAAGGTCCCACAGCAATCCAGTAGCAGAACCAGAAATAGAACCTGAGGGACCTGACTCTCAGGCTGGTATGCTTTTGCAGATTAGGTGCCTGAAACCTGGAACAAAACTTTGAAAAGGAAAATGGCCTGGAGATTTCTTACAAGAGATCTGTAGGATTATTTACTGGCCTCTCGATCCTCTGACGCTCCAAATGTGGACATTTGAGCGAGTACTTAAGCTGGCTCCTTAAAATCATGGGCTTTCCATACACTTGGAGCACCATTTTTCTCATTCAAGGGAACCTGTACCTTGGGGAGAAACCCATGAGATATGAAATAGCTTTGTATTCTCATAATTAGCATAATATTTGACCTCCAGAAGCACTTGTTAAAAGTTTATTACAGAAAATGGAATAAGAGCTAGTTCTATAGAAAAATAGAAAACCTCTAACAATGAGAAGAAATGTGTTTGCATGCCTGGATGATAGAAATGTCCATATCCGAATCCAAGGAACATGGGATTGCAACTATTTCTTAGAAAAAGGAAATCATCTTCGATGATCTGGGTGGTACCTAAATCTAATGACTGTCTTCTATTTATATAAGACAGAAGAGGAAAAGACACAGAGAAGGCCATGTGAAAATGGAGGCAGAGATTGGAGTCATGTAGCCATAAGCCAAGTGATCCTGGAGCCACCAGAAGCTAGAAGAAACAAGAAAGGATTCTGTCAGGGGGTTGTCCAGAGGGAGCACCAACACCTTGATTTTAGACTTCTGAACTTAAGAAATCAGAAAATAAATGTCTGTTATTTTAAGCCACCTTGTTTGTGGTACTTTGTTGTAGCAGCCCTGGAAAATGAATACCACCAGATGCTGGAGACAACCCAGTGTGACTGTCTAGCAAGATCAGAATGACCAATATTGATTATAAGACCTTGAATAAATAACATTCAAGAATCCATAATGATACTCAAAATAATGCTTTGTGATGTCCTAGGTGGGTGTTTCCAGTAGAAAACATACGTGTACTTTTGACGATTTGGAGCAGGGTTGGGTTTTTGTTTGTTTGCTTTTGTTTTTGTTTTTAGCTTATTTATTTGAAAGAGAGAGTGAGAGAAGGGGAAGGGGTGGGTAAAGGGAGAGGGATGGGGCAGAGGGAGAAGAATAATCAGTCTCCCTGCTGAGCAGGGAGCCCCATCTTGTCTCTAGGCTGATTATCATCCAAGGACCCTGGGATCAGGACTTGAGCTGAAGGCACGTGCTTAATGGACTAAGTCACCCAGGTCCCCCTGGGTGGGTATTTTTTTTTTTTTAAAGAAGAGAATGTTATAGCCCCAGATGGCTAAGACCCTTTCTCAGTAACAAATGGGGAACCTGATCTGAACTGGCTATGTGTTTCACGATTCTAACCAGGGAAGAGTGCAGGGATTTAGAGCTTTATAATTCCCCCCCATACGTCACATACCAGAAAGGATCATGTTTTCCTGATGACAGAAAATTGAATACACATCTTCAGGAAGACAGAGCCCAAGAAACCAGGTCTGAGTGAGGGAAATGATAGACCAAAAGGTCCCAAAGAATGAGCGAAACACTTATCAATTCTTGATGTTTTCTGCGGGAGAATTTCAGATTTTTGTTCTGTTTTGTTTTTGTATCCAATTTACATATATTCAAACCAACACATATTTACTGAACAAGTCATACCATTAAACTGTGATGACCATAGTTTTCTAATTCCCATTCTTTTCTATTTTGCAGAAAATTGTTGTTTCAAGGGCCATGTGGAAACTGCAACTCCTGCCGTTATTGATGTTAAATATTTATCAAACAATTCTACCATTCCTCATTGTTGGGCTTATACCCAGCACAGGGTCAGGGTCAGCAATCAATCACTATTTGTGGAATAAACAAAATCATTCATTTCTTCGTTAATATCTCCATGAGCATTATTAAGGAATGTTGTTTAGTACAATGTTTTCAATTTAACTAATGTGTTATGAATCCAAATGTTAAAACTCTACCCTTCTTCCCTCAGAAATCTTTCTAAAATATAAAGAGACCTCCCTGTCTTCTTAAAGAGCTTATTCGCTGTTTATGAAACCACAATCTGCCCCACCCATCCACTGTGATTCCCTTCAACTCCTCTTACAGGGGTGTTGCTACCAGACACAAAGGAGAAATGCCTGGTAGATATTCCCCATCTAATTTTAACCATTTCTTGACCCCAAATTCAGTCTCTGCTATCATAGATCATTTGTTTACCTTTTGAACATCCATATTGGAATGTTTCTATATGTTTAGAACTGCCAGTTCTAAGTTTCCAGATAATCTAAAGGTTAAGGTATTTTACTTTCTAGTTGTCACTCATCAGAGTTTTTCAGTTTGGAAGGATTTGGGGTTTCTTCAGGTTGACTAAATTATCCTGTGCCTGCACATCAGTCCTAGTTGTCATGATTATTCTATTAATTTTAATATGTGTGAAAATTTAACTTTTTTGATGCAAATTTTTTATCAGATAAGCTCATTGTGCCTGTCCTCAGAAGTAAGATCTTTTTGTATGCTAGATGCACTGTGGATCTTCATTTGGATATTGCCACAGAGAGCCAGCCCCAGTGAACTTCTGTGACATAGACTATTTTTATTGATCTTTGCATTCTTATTTTCTTAAAAAGGAAAGCATTGATCTAATAAATTAATTTTTTATATCAACTCTTACCCTAAATTTTTGAATTCATTCAATGTGTATCCTGTGCCCCTGAGAATCTGCATCTATCTAAAATTCCTAAGAAAAGAAGGATGCCCCTCCCTAAGAATGAAATGCCAGCTCAACACCTAAGAAACAAGAAACCCAATGTCCTTGTTTTCCAGATGCTATATTACTGTAGACACCAAAAACATGTTTTTCTCCTCCAGAAAGATTTCCAAATAGTCTTTTCTTTCCAAATATCTGTTAAATGAGGAGATTTAATACTTTGAACTTGATTATAAATCATTTTATATGAGAATTTCACTTCAGGACAGACTTGAAAAAGTTTTCAAAAATATGCTAGCCATTTTGATATGTCTGATGGACACTTGATAACAAAGAAATGCTTTAAGGGGAAAAAACCTAATCACTTTTCTAAATTTACTCAAGCAAATATCTTTGCAGCTGTGCATTTCAATCACAATGTCATCTGCTTTGGATATATTTTCTTTTCTTTTCTTTTCTTTTTAACATCAGAACAGTATTAACATTTCAGTAGTAAATCCTGGTAACACATCAACATTACAAAAATGTAAGGCCATAACCTTTTGTGAATTCAAAAAATTGTCTTTGAATGATAACGTCAGAAAAATAAAGAATCATGGAAACTCTCTATATAGTAAATCCAACTTGCATAGCAGGACGATGTACAAAGCCTGGAGAGAGATAAAGTTTCATAGGTGAGAAGCCTGTGAAAATGTGCTCATGACCTCACCTCTTTCCCCATTACACAAAATGCCACTATTAGGTTTAATATTAGGTAAGATGTACTCCATAATTTAGAACGAGGTGCTAGATTTTCTGAAAATGAGTGGAGGAGGAGGAGGAGTCAAGATGGCGGAGGAGTAGCAGGCTGAGATGACATTAGGTAGCAGGAGATGAGCTAGTTTATCAAACCATTCCAAACACCTACAAATCCAACAGGAGATCAAAGAGAAGAAGATCAGCAATTCTAGAAGTGGAAAATCAACCACTTTCTGGAAGGCAGGACCTGTGGAGAAATGAATCCAAAGCCACAGGAAGATAGACTGCGGGGGGAGGGGCCGGCTCCCTGCAAGCAGCTGAGCAATGGAGCACAAAATCAGAACTTTTTAAAGTCTGCTCCACTGAGGGACATCGCTCCAGAGGCTAAGTCGGGGTGAAGGCCATGCTGGGACAGCGTGTTCTCAGGTCCTGTGGGATCACAGAAGGATTGGGGGTGTCTGAGTGTCACAGAGCTTGCAGGTGTTAGAGCGGTGAAGCCAGCTACAGAGACAGAGCCAAGGAGTGAGCTCTTAACTCCGGGTTACCTTAAACTGTGATCCATGGGACAGTCAAGCCACTGCTCTTTGCGTGGATCACACAAGATCTGGAGGACCCCCCCTGGAAGAGCCAAGGAGTGAGCTCTTAACTCCGGGTTACCTTAAACTGTGATCCATGGGACAGTCAAGCCACTGCTCTTTGCGTAGATCACACAAGATCTGGAGGACCCCCCTGGAAGAGTGCAGGGATCTGCTGGGTTTGGAGACTCCAGACAGGGCTGTGTGCCAGAGACAGAGAAGCTTGGCCGCAGGCTGGGTGATCTCGGAGCATGGCCAAAGGCCAGGGAGACAGGAGTGATTGAGCGCTTTCCTCCAAGGGTGCACTGAGGAGTGGGGCCCCAAGCTCTCTGCTGCTCTGGGCCAGAGAATGGGAGACAGCCATTTTCCTTCCCGTCCTCCAGAACTCTATGGAAAGCATTCAGGGAACAAAGTCTCCTGAAAGTGAACCCGAGTAGATTACTTAACCCAGACCCTGGTAAGGGCAGTGAAATTCTGCATTGGGCAAAGACACTTGAGAATCACTACAGTAGGTCCCTCCCCCAGAGGATCAGCAATAAATCCAGCCAAGACCAAGTTCGCTTACCAAGGAGAACAGTGGAATTCCAGAGGAGGAGAAAGCAAAGCATGGAATTCATGCCTTTCTCCCCATGATTCTTTAGTCTTGAAAAGTTAATTTAATTTTTTTAATTTTATTTTTTCTTATGCTAATTTTTTTAAAATTTTTAATCTTTCCCTTTTACCATTTTTACCTAGTTTAACAATACCTCTCATAAAAATATTTTTGAACCTTCCTTAATATAGTCATATTTTATCCTTTATTGTATGTAACTTGATTTTATTTATACACATAAGGTTTTCTCTTCTAAAAATAATCTGGGATACAACTTCTTCTAATAGATCAAATATACCATAAATCATGCACAGGGCTTTGCTCTAGTCTCCAGCCTGAGTAAATTCTCTCCACTTTTTATTCCTTTATACTTCCAATCAACTTATCTTATCCACTCCTATTTTAGAATTTTTTTAAAAATTTCATCTTTATTGTCATATTCCATCCCTTCATAGTGTTTACCCTTATTTTGTGTATTGTGTGTGTGTGTGTGTGTGTGTGTGTGTGTGTGTGTGTGTGTATTTTTTCATTCTATAAAATTTTGGAAGGTAGTTTCTTCTAAGAGACCAAAAGACTCCCAAATTAAGTGGGTGACTCTGTGACTCTATTCTCTTCACCAGTCTAATATTTATATTTTCCTTTTTTATATTTTTTCTTTTTTTTCCCTGAACTTTTTATCCTCTCTCTTACCCCCAAAATTTGGGGCCTCTTCTGATTTGGTTAAAGCATATTTTCCTGGGGTCTTTGGCACCTTTTTAATATTTTACTCTCCCCTTCATATATTCATCTGGATAAAATGACAAGGCAGAAAAACTCACAACAAAAAAAAAAAAAAACAAAACAAACAAATAAACAAAACACAAACAAACAAGAGGCAGTACCAAAGGCTAGGGACCTAATCAATACAGAAATTGGTAATATGTCAGATCTAGAGATCGGAATGACGATTCTCAAGGTTCTAGATAATAGAGAAACCCTGTCTGGAGAAATCAAAGCCCTTTCTGGAGAGATAAAAGAACTAAAATTTAACCAAGCTGAAATTGAAAAAGCTATTAATGAGGTGCAATAAAAAATGGAGGCTCTTACTGCTAGGAAAAATGATGCAAAGAGAGAATTAGTGATATAAAAGACCAAGTGACAGAGAATAAAGAAGCTGAGCAAAAGAGAGAGAAACAACTACTGGACCATGAGGGGAGAATTCAAGAGATAAGTGATACCATAAGATGAAACATTAGAATAATTCAGATTCCAGAAGAAGAAGAAAGAGAAAGAGGAGCAGAAGGTATACCAGAGAGAATTATTGTAGAGAATTTCCCCAAAATGGCAAAGGGAACAAGCAACAAAATCAAAATCTGAGAGGCACAGAGAACCCTTCCCAAAATTAATAACAATAGGTCCACACCCCATCATCTAATAGTAAAATTTTCAAGCCTTAGTGACAAAGAGAAAATCCTGAAGGCAGCCCGGGACAAGAACTTCGTAACTTATAATGTTAAAAATATTAGATTGGCAGTGGACTTATCCACAGAGACCTGGCAGGGCAGAAAGAGCCAGCATGATATATTCAGAGCATTAAATGAGAAAAACTTGCAGCCAAGAATGCTATATCCAGCTTGGCTATCATTGAAAATAGGAAGAGAGAAAAAAATCTTCCAGAACAAACAAAAACTGAAAGAATTTGTAAACACCAAACCAGCTCTACAGGAAATATTGAAAGGGGTCCTCTAAGCAAAGAGAAACCCTAAAGTTAGTAGATCAGAAAGGAACAGAGACAATATACTGTAATAGTCACCTTACAGGCAATACAATGGCACTAAATTCATATTTCTCAATAGTTACCCTGAATGTAAATGGGCTAAATGCCCCCAATCAAAAGACAAAGGGTATCAGAATGGATAAAAAAACAAAAGCCATCAATATGCTGTCTATAAGAAAGTCATTTTAGGCCCAAAGTCACCTCTGGATTTAAGGTGAGGGGGTGGAAAACAATTTACCATGCTTGTGGACATCAAAGGAAAGCTGGGGTGTCAATCCTTATATCAGATCCATTCGATTTTGAGCCAAAGAGTATAATAAGAGATGAGGAAGGACACTATATCATATTCAAAAAGTCTGTCCAAAAAGAAGATCTAACAATTTTAGAATTTTTTTTTATTTGACAGAGAAATCACAAGTAGGCAGAGAGATGGGGGGGAAGCAGGCTCCCTGATGAGGAGAGTGCCTGGTGTGGGGCTGTGTCCCAGGACTCTGAGATCATGACCTGAGCCAAAGGCAGACGCATAACCCATTGAGCCACCCAGGTTCCCCGAATATCTAACAATTTAAAAAATCTGTGTCCCTAACATGGGAGCAGCCAACTATATAAACCAATTAATAACAAAATCAAAGAAACACATCAACAATAATACAATAATAGAAGGGGACTTTCACACTCCCCTCACTGAAATGGGTAGATCATCCAAGCAAAAGATCAACAAGGAAATAAAGGCCTTAAATGACAAACTGGAACAGATGGACATCACAGATGTATTCAAAACATTACACCCCAAAGCAACAGAATACACATTCTTCTCCAGTGCACATGGAATATTCTCCAGAATAGATCACATCCTGGGTCATAAATCAGGTTTCAACCAGTATCAAAAGACTGGGATCATATCCTGCATATTTTCAGAACACAATGGTCTGAGCTAGAACTCAGTCTCAAGAGGAAATTTGGAAAAACCCCAAATACATGGAGATGAAAGAGCATCCTTTAAAGAATGAATGAGTTAACCAGAAAATTAAAGAAGAATTGAAAAAATCCATGGAAACAAATGATAATGAAAACACAACACTTAGAAATCTGTGGGGCACAGCAAAGGCAGTCCTAAGAGGAAAATATACAGCAGTACAAGCCTTTCCCAAGAAACAAGAAAGATCTCAAATACACAACCTACACATACACCTAAAGAAGCTGGAAAAGAACAACAAAGAAAGCCTAAACCCAACAGGAGAAGAGAAATAATAAATATCAGAGCATAAGTCAATGAAATAGAAACAAACAAACAAACAAAAATAGAACAAAACAATAAAACTAGGTTCCTTGAAACAATAAAACAATAAAACTTTGGTTCCTTGTAAGAATTAATAAGATTGGGGCACTGGGTGTCTCGGTGGGTTAAAGCCTCTGCCTTCAGCTCAGGTCATGATCCCAGGGTCCTG
Organism: Mustela putorius furo; assembly: GCF_011764305.1. Lineage (NCBI taxonomy): Eukaryota > Metazoa > Chordata > Mammalia > Carnivora > Mustelidae > Mustela > Mustela putorius. The sequence goes on along the minus strand of NW_025422039.1, from coordinate 136,365 downwards.
GGATTGAACCCCCCCATTGGGCATTCTGCTCAGCAGGGAGCCTGTTTTCCCTTCCTCTCTCTCTGCCTGCCTCTCTGGCTACTTGTGATCTCTGTCTGTCAAATAAATAAATAAAAGCTTTAAAAAAAGTAATAAGATTGATAAACTCCTGGCCAGACTTATCAAAAAGAAAAGAGAAAGAGCTCAAATAAATTAAATCATGAATGAAAGAGGATAGATCACAACCAACACCAAAGAAATACAAACAATTATAAGAACATATTATGAGCAAATATATGCCAGCAAATTAGACAATCTGGAAGAAATCGATGCATTCCTAGAGATGTATAAACTACCACAGTTGAACCAGGAAGAAATAGAAAACCTGAGCAGACCCATAACCAGTAAGGAGATTGAAGCAGTCATCAAAAATCTCCCAACAAACAAGAGCCCAGGGCTAGACGTCTTCCCAGCGGAATTCTACCAAACATTTAAAGAAGAATTAATTCCTATTCTCCTGAAACTGCTCCAAAAAAATAGAAATGGAATGAAAATTTCCAAACTCATTTTATGAGGCCAGCATCACCTTGATCCCAAAACCAGACAAAGATCTCATCAAAAAAGAGAATTACAAACCAATATCCTTGATGAACACAGATGCAAAAATTCTCACCAAAATACTAGCCAATAGTATCCAACAGTATTTTAAAAGGATTATTCACCATGTCAACTGGCTGGTTGCAACAGGGCTGCAAGGTTGGTTAGATATCCGCAAATCAATTAATGTGATACAGTACATTAATAAAAGAATGAACAAGAACCATATGTTAACCTCAATATCATCAAAGCCGTCTATGAAAAATCCACCGTGAATATCATTCTCAATGGAGAAAAACTGAAAGCTTTTTCACTAAGGTCAGGAACACAGCAGGGATATCCATTATCATCACTGCTATTCAACATAGTACTAGCAGTCCAAGCTTTAGCAATCAGGCAACAAAAAGAAACTAAAGGCATCCAAATCCAAAGAAGAAGTTGATTATCACTCTTCACAAATGATATGATACTATTTGTGGAAAACCCAAAAGGCTCCACTCCAAATCTGCTAGAACTTGTACAAGAATTCAGTTAAGTGTCAGGATATAAAATCAATGCACAGAAATCAGTTGCATGTCTTTACACAAACAACAGGACAGAAGAAAGAAAAATTAAGGAGTCAATCTCATTTACAGTTGCACCCCAAACCATAAGATAACTAGGAATAAACCTAACCAAAGAGGCAAGGACTCTATACTCAGAAAACTATAAAGTGCTCATGATAGAAATTGAGACAAAGAAATGGAAAAATGTCCCATGCTCATGGATTGGAAAAACAAATATTGTGAAAATGCTATGCTACCTAAACCGATCTACAGGTATAATGCAATCCCTATCAAAATCCCATCCATTTTGTTCCAAGAAATGGAACAAATAGTCCTAAAATTTATATGGAACCAGAAAAGACCTCGAATAGCCAGAGGAATATTGAAAAAGAAAACCAAAGTTGGTGGCATCACAATTCCAGACTTCAAGCTCTATTACAAAGCTGTCATCATCAAGACAGTATGATACTGGCATGAAAACAGACACATAGATCAATGGAACAGAACAGAAAACCCAGAAATAGAACCTCAACTCTATGGTCAACTAATCTTCAACAAAGCAGGAAAGAATGTCCAATGGATAAAAGACAGTCTCTTCAGCAACTTCTGTTGAGAAAATTGGACAGCCCCATGCAGAAAAATGAAACTGGATCATTTCCTTAAACCACACGAAAAAAGACTCAAAATGGATGTAGGACCTTAATGTGAGAAAGGAATCCATCAAAATCTATGAGGAGAATACAGGAAGCAACCTCTTCGACCTCAGCCACAGCAACTTTTTCCCAGGAATATTGACAAAGGCAAAGGAAGCAAGGGCAAAATGAACTATTAGGACTTCATCAAGATCAAAAGCCTTTGCACAGCAAAAGAAACAGTTGACAAAACCAAAAGGCAACTGAAAGAGTGGGAGAAGATATTTGCAGATATCTTCTACAAATTTGAAGATATCAGACAAAGGGCTAGTATCCAAAATCTATAAAGGGCTCAGCAAACCAAAATCTATAAAGGGCTCAGCAAACTCAAGACCCAAAGAACAAATAATCAAATCAAGAAATGAGCAGAGGACATGAACAGACATTTCTGCAAAGAAGACATCCAGATGGGTAACAGACACATGAAAAAGTGTTCCACATCACTCGGCATCAGGGAAATACAAATCAAAACCACAATGAGATACAACCTCACACCAGTCAGAATGACTAAAATTAACAAGTCAGGAAATGACAGATGCTGGTGAGGATGCAGAGAAATGGGAACCCTCCTACACTGTTGGTGGGAATGCAAGTTGGTGCAACCACTCTGGAAAACAGCATGGATTTTCCTCAAAAAATTGAAAATAGAGCTACCCTATGCCCCAGCAATGGCACTATTGGGTATTTATCCTAAATATACAAACGTAGTGATCGGAAGGGGCACGTCACCCAAAAGTTTATAGCAGTAATGTCCACAATAGCCAAACTATGGAAAGAACTTACATGTCCTTCAACAGATGACTAGATAAGGAAGATGTGGTATATATATACAATAGAATACTGTGTAGCCATCAAAAAATGCAATCTTGCCTTTTGTGATTACACGGATGGAACTAGAGAGTATTATGCTTAGTGAAATAAGTCAGTCAGAGAGAGACAATTATGATATGATCTCCCTGATATGAGGAAGTTGAGAGGCAACGTGGGGAGTTTGGGGGGTAGGAAAAGAATAAATGAAAGAAGATGGGATTGGGAGGGAGACAAACCATAAGAGACCCTTAATCTCCCACTGAGCCACCCAGGTGCCCCAAGAGACCCTTAATCTCACAAAACAAACTGAGGGTTGCTTGGCGGTGGGGGGTGGGGTGGGGATAAGGTGGTTTGGTTATGGACATTGGCGAAGGTATGTGATATGGTGAGTGCTGTGAAGTGTGTACACCTGGCGATTCACAGACCTGTACCCCTGGGGCTAAAAATACATTAGATGTTAATAAAAAAATAAATTATAAAAAATAAATATAGATTATATGATGTCCACCAAAACTATTCATTTAAATGGAGAAGTCCATCACACAGTTTTGCTTCTATATCTTGTAATTTTCTAGAAAAATGAATCTCAAAATAGTTCTTAGAGAACACTAATTCTTACTAATCATGACACAAGAATGCAAATTCTTTTACTTATCTACATGTAAATGTATGTCCTAAATGGAGACTCGGTATTTCAGACAAAATTCTCAGTTTTAAGCAACAGAAATTGACTGGCTATTTAGGTAAAGATGACTCATGCAGAGAATGCCAGGTTCCCAAAATCAGTGGAAGGTTGGAGATGCAGTCCTGGAAAACAATGAGAAAATTAGATCTAAGGTAGCACTGGGAGGCCTAGAAAAGTCATAGAGCAGAACACATGGGTTAGCATACAAAGACTTCCATGACAATGAAAGAACTTCCACCGTCCTACACATCTTCAAGTTCAAAGTCTCAAGAACATCCAGTTGGCTAAGTCTTAGATGGCTACCTAGCTCGTGTGTCCACCCATCTGGCAGCTCTGGGTCAGAAAATCTAAGGTGTTAATTCTCTTTGTACGTAGGACCTCCTCCACCAAGACACCTATACAGGATAAGAAATACCCCACCCCTAAAATAATGGAGTGTATTATTGGAGAAAGGAAAGTTGGATGCTGAGTAGCTAAAATAACAACAATAAGGAGTAAACAATAACAAAGAAAATAACAAGGTGAATCATCATTTAGGATTCACGTAACATAAATTAACATATGTCCTGGAATATGAAAATAAACCACCCATTGGGTTGATCTATAATTAAGATCTTGTATTTTATTAAGATGATTTGAAGACATAGTTTACTGCTTTCAGTTAATCTTTAAGGAAGACTTAGAGCTGATAGTTTTTTGTTTTTTCCCATATGTTAACTGGGAAACCCCTGATATCACTTAAACATAGGATATGTGTCAATTAGGCAATTATTAAAATCATCTTAGTGAATAACTGGAAAGAACTGAATCCTATTGTTTTTTCTGTTTAACCAAAATTGAATAATTCAAATACCACAGAGAACATTACTAAGTACTTCCCTTTATATTACCCTTCTTTCTATGTCTTCATGTTCCTTCTTTTCTCTAAATTTCTTTCTCTAAATTGATGTCCCCTCCATGAGACACACATTTTCAAATCATTCTGAGTAATGTTTTTGATCCAATCAGTAGACTTCACTGAGTCCCTACTCTGTGCTAGTTTACGCCCACAACTGAAGTTACAAACAGAATGAGGACACAGTCTTGATCCTCAGAAAAGTCACAGTCTAGCTGAGAATTCAGACATAGGCCTGAGCTCAGAGAGCTCACAGTCTAGTGCAGGAGATGGATCCCTAAGTAGATAATAATAATTAACAATAGCAATACAGGCAGGACATTATGGGAGATACCAGGAAGGACTGGGCAGTAGAGATGAGGGGAGGATCAGAGAAGGCTCACTGGAGGAGGTGACATCTGAACTGGGGAAAAGATCTCAACACACCACAGGCAGAGTAAGGAAGAAAACGTAATGGACTGTGTGAAGATTACCAGAAGCAGTCTGGTTTTGTGTGGCTTCCCCTCAGGTTTGTGCTTGTGGTTGTACTGTAATGTAGGGGTTGCAGAAATATATGATGTTCTTGTAACCTTATAAAAACAGGGCCAACTGATAGTAAAATGTGATGAGGCCAAAGCTGGAAGTGACTCTATAGAAGCAGGACAGAATGAGGGCAAAAGCAGAGGGTCTGAATCCCAGTCCTTTCACCTTACTAGCTATGTAATCTTAAGTGGGTGACTCAATTCTCCAAGCCTCTGTTTTCTTCATTTATAAAATGGAGAGAAACTCACATTAGGCTATTCATTCTAAGGAGTAAATGAGTAGAGAAAGGATTGAACACAATGCTTGGTACAAAAATGTTGTTCACTGACTACTATTTTGTTTTTCTCTTCTCCTCCACTTCCAGAAAATACAAACAAGGCAATTTCTTCTTGCTAAGATTGTGCACAATTGATTTCTCCATGTGTCACCTAGGAGGGGTTGACACAGCTGAGTTTCTCATGGTTTTACCTCATTGAATCTAAACACCATCAGAATAGGTCAAAGCAATATCCAAGAACCGTTTATCTCACACATTGGTGACATGTACTCTTCAGTAATAGGGGGCGTATTCATGGATGCTGCCATCACATCAGGTTAGATATTGCTCCATTCTGAATTGTCAGTGATACTGGATTAGGAATGTTGGCTAAGGGAAAAGACATAACATGTGACTCAGCAGTTTGTTCTGGGCATATTTTGCTTCCTCTGCTTTCTGTGAGACCAAACCCATGAAGAGTTTATGGGTCCTTTTCAAAAGTTAAAGTCACAATTCAGATGATTATAAATCAGGTTATAATAAATCAAATTAATAATTCCACTATAACAGTCATAAAACAACAAAATAATACCCCACAGTGTAAAAGGTTTGGTTTAAATAACCTATCCAAAAGATACCAATTGAGGTTTTTCTCCAGCACTTACATGTTCATTTTTTAAATCAAATAATAAGCCTTTTGTCTGAGCCTCTTCACAATTCAAGGTTCTTCTCATTCATTCGTTGATTCAAAAAGCATTAACTGTTTTTTTTTTTTTTTTTTTTTTTTTTTTTTTTGGGCACTTTTTCTAGTCACTGAATGGGTAGAAATTAAAAAAAAAAAAAAAAAAAAACAAAATCCTTGTTCCTGAGTTGCTGTCTGGTTGGGTAAACTATCTGAAGATGACACTTACAAAATATTGTTTAAGATGTTTTTATTTTTAACTTTCAGAAAGTATTTTTAAAAACCCTCCTTTCCTTTGCATTTGTATAATTCTGCTCCACTCCATCTCAGCCCTGGTTGTGAGATTGCCTACTGTAGGTGCAGGCTATATAATTCCACTGGATTGTCAAGGGTTATCAGCAAGGAAATCCTGGAGTCTTAGAACGTCTTGAGAGTGACAGATGTATTCCCTCAGTATAAAATGGAAAACTAAGAATCAAAGTCGGTTAGTAAGTGGTTGTCACCAGGACTGGAGATGGAAAGAACAACCTGAATATGACATGCTAGTGCTGGCGGCATTAGGGTGGCTGGACAATGCCATCTCATCCCAGTACCATTTTGCAAAGCAATTTTGTGCTCCTTCTCCCATCAGTCTTCAAGACAGCCCATAAATCTGGGTTTCTTATCCCCATTTCACCTAGACTAAGAGAAGTTGTGTGGCTTCCCAAGGTTATCCAGCTCACAAGAAGCAGGTCAAAAGGACAAATCAGAGGGACTGAGATCAGCAGAGCTCAGGAATTAAGTAAAAAACTGTGTTGGTCTTTTGGCAGTTGCAGATCAAAATAGACCAGCTCAAAAAGAATGGGATAGACTCATGAAGGAGAATGTAAAGACTTCCCTGGGAACTGAAACCTACCAAGACTTTAGACTTTGAATTTCAAACCAGAGGTTACTTTAAAGTTCATCCAGACAAACTTTAGAATCTGGTCACTTCTCCAAATCTCTGAAGTTAATGAATAGTCCAACTAGGTAAGAACTTCCAGTGTCTTGACTCCTAGGCCAATGCTCAACATCACCTCATTATTTGCTGGCTAGAAAGGTTAGTGGAATTTCAACTTTTAGTAAAAACTTGAAGGAGCCTGGACTTATCTTTGACAGTGGTTCTTCTGAATGAACCATACTCCCAGTGTTCATACATCCCTGCATTTTCCCTTTCCCTTTGAATCGAAGCTGATTCTGTGATCTTCTTTAACCCACTGAACATAGACGAAGTGACAGGGTACCAGTTTCCATGCTAAGCCTTAAAAGGAACTGGCAGCTTTTTTTTTATTATTATTATTCACACATGAAGAAGACAGTCACCGTGGAAGAAGTTTGACTGCCCCCCTGAGAGATATCTAATTTAGACATATGGAGAGAACACACAGAGAGGAACTGAGGCCCCTGGCTAACAGCCTTAGTTGAGCTTCGAGCCAACAGTTAACACCACCTTCCTAGCCATGAGAGTGGGGCCATCTTGCATCCTGGAGTCCAGGTCAAAACTATCAGCCATGTAGATCAGAGTTGAACTGTCTAGGCCAAGCCTTACAAAAATTACAGGATTGTGAACAGATAAACAAGAAGGTAATTGGAGTAAGCCACCAAGTTTGGAGATGATTTGTTACATACCAGGAAGTAGCTACAACAGTGAAGGTATGTGCTGGTGGCTCCAAGAATCTGGACCCACCAAATTTGGAAGACTTATCTCCTTAGTTGGACAGAGCCACACACTGCATCCACTGGCTTACCTCTACATCATTCTGAACTCTAGATCTGACATATTACCAATGTCTGTATGGATTAGGTCCCTAGCCTTTGGTACTGCCTCTTGTTCTTTTTTTTTTTTTTTTTTTGTGGTGAATTTTTCCACCTTGTCATTTTGTCTAGATAAGAGTATATGAGGGAGGGACGCCTGGTGGCTCAGTTGGTTGGACAACTTCCTTTGGCTCAGGTCATGATCCCGGAGTCCCAGGATCAAGTCTCACATCGGGCTCCCAGCTCCACGGGGAGTCTGCTTCTCCCTCTGACCTTCTCCTCGCTCATGCTCTCTCACTGTCTCTCTCTCAAATAAATAAATAAAAATCTTAAAAAAAAAAGCGTATATGAAGGAGAAAGTAAAATACTAAAAGGGTGGCAACAACACCAGGAAAATATGCTTTAACCAAATCAGAAGAGATCCCAAATCATGAGGGGGGAGAAAGTGGGTAAAAAGAGGTTCAGAAAGAAAAGAAAAGAAACAATTAAAAAAAGAAAACAAATAAAGAAATATATATATATATATATATATATATATATGATAAACTAGTTTTAAAAACGTTAAAAAAGAAAAGGGTAAAAGATAAAAAAAAATTTAGCAGAAGGGAAAAAATTGAAAAAGAATAAAAAATTAACTGCAAGACTAAAGAATCATGGGGTGAAATCCAAGAGTTTCCTGCTTTGCTTTCTTCTCTTCTGGAATTCCGAAGCTCTTCTTGGTATTGAAACTGCACTCCTTGGTACGGGAACTTGGTCATGGCTGGATTTCTCGTTGATCTTCTGGGGAGGGGGCCTGTTGTAGTGATTTGCAAGTGTCTTTGCCCCAGGCAGAATTGCACCACCATTACCAGAAGCCGGACTGAGTAATCCCCTTGGGTTTGCTTTTGGGAGCTTTTGTTCCCTGAATGCTTTCCGTACAGTTCCAGAGGTCGGGAATGAAAATGGCAGCCTCTTGGTCTCCTGCCTAGAGGATCTGGGAGCCCAGGGCCCCACTCCTCAGTGCGCCCTCAGAGAACAGCGCCCAATAACTCCCGTTTCCCTGGCCTCCAGCTGCACTCCGATCTCACCCAGCCTGTGACTGGTTCAAGGTAACCCTGAGCTGAGAGCTCACTCCTCGGCTCTGTCTCTGTAGCCAGCTTCCCTGTTCTAATACCTGCGAGCTCTGCGACACTCAGACTCCCCCGATCCTTCTGTGACCCTGCGGGACCTGAGGCCATGCTGACCCCGCGTGGGCTTCACCCCGGTTTAGCCACTGGAGCGATGTCCCTCAGCAGAACAGACTTTTAAAAGTCCTGATTTTGTGCTCTGTTGCTCCGCTGCTTGCCGGTAGCTGGCCCCTCCCCCAGTGGTCATTCTTCCCATCACTTTGGATTCGCTTCTCTGCCAGTCCTACCTTTCAGAAAGTGGTGGATTTTCTGTTTCTAGAGTTGCTGTTCTTCTTCTCTTCGATCTCTCATTGGATTTGTAGGTGTTTACAATCTTTAGATAAACTATCTAGCTGATCTCCTGCTAGCTGAAGTAGTCTCAGCCTGCTACTTCTCCGCCATCTTGACTCCTCCCCAATCTCTTATATATTTTTAATAACAGTCCTCTATCAGATATGTCTTTTGCAATTTTTTTTTCTTCCAGTGTGTGGCTTATCTTTTTATCTTCTTGACAATGTCTTTTGTGAAGCAGAAGTCTTCAGTTTTAATGAAGCCCAGCTTATTGATATTTTCTTTCATGGAGCATTCCTTTGGTGTATATCTAAAAAAAAAAAAAAAAAAAAAAAAAAATATCCATCCAGGGTCATTTAGGTTTTCTCCAATGTTGTCATCTGTATTATAATAGGATTTATATTTAGGTCTATGATCCATTTTGAGTTAATTTTGAAGGGTGTAAGGGCTCTGTCTAGATTATTATTTTTTTAAATTCTATTTATTTATTTGACAGAGAGAGAGATCACAAGTAGGCGGAGACAAGCAGAGAGAGAGGGGGAAGCAGGCTCCCTGCCGAGCAGAGACCTGATGCTCGATCCCAGATCCTTGAGATCATGACCTGAGCAGAAGGCAGAGGCTTAACCCATCGAGCCACCAAGGTGCCCCTAGATTTTTTTTTTAAATATATGTGGTTACCCAGTTACTGCAGCACCATTTGTTGAAAAGAATTATTTTTGCCTTTTTGTCAAAGATCAGTTGGCTATATGACTATATTTATGTAGGTATATTTATGAGCTGTTTATTCTGTTTGATTGATCTACTTGTCTATTTTTTTGCCAATCGTACTGTCTTGATTGCTGTAGCTTTGTAGTAAGTCTTGAGGTAGATTTTTATCAGTAAGACTTTGCTCTTCTTCAGTATTGTGTTGGTTTTTCTGAGTCTTTGACATCTCTACATGAAATATAGAATCAGTTTGTTGATATCCACAAAATAACTTTTTGGGACTTTTATTGGGATTTTGTTGAGTCTATAGATCAAGGTGAGAATAACTGACATTGTGACAATATTAAGTCTTCCTATCCATAAACATGGAATATCTCTTCATTTATTTAGCTGTTCTGACATATTACCTTTGGGTTTTATAATTTTCCTCATATAGATGTTATAAATATTTTGTTAGATTTATAACTAAGCATTTCATTTTAGGGGGTGCTAATGTAAATGGTATTGTGTTTTTAACTTCAAATTCCATTTTTTCATTGCTAGTATACAGGAGAGTGATTCACTTTTGTATATTAACCTTGTATACTGGAACTTTGCAGTAATTGCTTATTATTTCCAGGAATTTTTTGACAGTTTTGTTCCCTACATAAATGATCATGTCACTTACAAACAAAGACAGTTTTATTTCATCCTTCCCAATCAGTATAATTTTTATTTCCTTTTATTGTCTTATTGCATTACCTAAGACCTCCAATATGGTATTGAGAAGGGACACTCTTGTCTTGTTCCTAATCTAGCAGAACAACTTATAGTTTCTCACCATTAAGTGTAATGTTAATTATGGGGGATTTTTTTGTATATGTTCTTTATCCAGAATGTGTATTCTGTTGTGTTTGAATGAGATAGTTGATAAATGTTGACTAGATCCACTTGACTAATGGTGTTCAACTATGTCCTTACTGGTTTTCCACTGGCTCTGCCCATTTCTTTTTTTTTTTTTTTTTTTCTGATTTTATTTATATTTTTTATATTTGAGAGAAAGAATGAGAATGGAGAAGTCAAAGGGAGAAGCAGACTCCCTACTGAGCAGGGAGCCCCATATGGGACTCGATCCTTGGACTCTATCCTGGGACTCCAGGATCATGCCCTGAGCCGAAGGCAGTTACTTAACCAACTGAACCATCCAGGCACCCAGATCCTCCGATTTCTGAAGAGGGTGTTGAATTCTTCAGCTGTAATAATGAATTCATCTATTTCTCCCTGTAGTTCTAGTAGTTTTTGCCTCAGGCATTTTGACATCTGTTGTTAGACACATATATTTTAAGAGTTGTTAAGTCTTCTTGGAAAATTTACTGCTTTATTATTATGTAATGCCCCTCTTTATCTCTAAAAACTTTCTTTGCTCTGGAGTCTGCTCTGTCAGAAATTAATGTAGCTATTCCTGCTTTCTTTTTATTAGTGTTAACATGGTATATATCTCTCCATCCCTTTACTTTTAATTTCTATAAGTGTCTTTATATTTTAAATAAGTTTCTTTTTTAAGATTTTATATATTTGAGAGAGAGATGAATGGGGGGAGGAGCTGAGGGAGAAGGAAAAGCAGACCACCCACTGAGCAGGGAGCCTGATGCAGGTCTCAATTCCATTACCCCAAGATCATGACCTGAACTGAAGGCACATACTTAACCGACTGAGCTACCTGGGCACCCCTAAAATAAGTTTCTTATAGATAAAATATAGTTAGATCTTGTATTTTGATCCACTCTAATAATCTCTTTTAGTTGGTATATTTAGACAATTAACATTTAAAGTGATTATTGATATTTTTGGATTGATACCTACCATAGTTGTTACTATTTTCCATTTAGTGCCTTTGTTCTTTGTTCCTGTTTTTATCTTCCTCTCCCTTTTGTAGTTTTTTAAAAAAATATTTTATTTATTTATTTGTCAGAGAGAGAGCACAAGCAGGGGGAGCAGCAGCAAGCAGAGCAGGCAGAGGGAGAAGCAGGTTCCCTGCTCAGCAAGGAGCCTGATGTGGGTCTTGATCCCAGGACCCTGGGATCATGACCTGAGCCAAAGGCAGATGCTTAACCAGCTGAGCCACCCAGGTGCCCCACCTTTTGTAGTGTTATTCTTTTATTTTTTATTTTTACCTTTTGTAGTTTCAATTGAGCATTTTATGGGATTCCATTTTATTTTCTTTTGTAGCATATCAGTTATATTACTTTAAAAAAACTTTTTTACTGGCTGTCCTAGACTTGTGCAATATAATAATACAAGCCATTTTCAAATAGTGCAAGTAGTGCAAGTACCTTATAATAACATAAGTAATCCTAATTCTGCCCGTATATCCCTGGTATCATTGCTCATTTCACTTATACAATAAGCATACTATACATATATATGTATATAAACACACATAATTAAGTACATTGTTGCTATTATTATTTTGAACAAATTATTGTTAGATCAACTAAAAGTAAGAAAAATAAAAGCTTTTATTTTAGCTTGATGTATTGCTTCCCTGATGGTCTTCCTTTCTTTATGGAGGTCTGAGTTTTTGACCTCTATTTTTTCCTTCTAAAGAACTTATTTTAACATTTCTTGTAAGGCAGGTCCACTGGCAATTAATTCCCTCAATTTTTGTCAAATTGAGAAAATATTTACTTTTCTTTCACTTTCGGAGGTTAAGTTTTCAGGGTGCAGAATTCTAGGTTGGCATTTTTTTCCCCTCTCAACACTAAATATTTCAATTCACTGTCTTCTCGTTTGCCTGGTTCTTGAGCAGAAGTTGGATGTAATTCTTACCTTTATTCCTCTATAGTAAGGTGTTTTTATTCTCTGGCTTATTGTTCCTTTATCATTGCTTTTCTGAAGTTTGAATATATTATGCTTTAGTATAGTATAGTTTTGTTTGTCTTGCTTGGCTTTGGTTTTTGTCATTTATCCTGCTTGGTGTTCTCTGAGAGTCCTGGATCTGTGGTTTGGTCTCTTATACTAATTTAGGAAAATTCTCAATCATTATCACTTCAAATATTTATTTTTTTCTTTTTTTCCTCTTCTTCTGATATTCCCATTACATGTATGTTAAAAACTTTTGTAGCTACATCTCACTTCCAGAATATTTTGTTCTGGCTTCTTTTTTTCTATCTTCTTTACCTTTTTTCTTCCATTTTGGAATTTTCTACTGTCTTATCCTGAAGCTCTGAATTTTTCTCCTCATCCATATCCCATATGCTGATGAGCCCATCAGAGGCATTCTTTATTTCTGCTACAGTGATTTTTTTCCCCCTAGCATTTAAAAAATTTTTTTTTTGAGAATTTTCTTCTTTCTACTTAAGTTGTCAATCCACTCTTGCCTGATGTCTACTGTATCCATTAGAGCCCATACCATATTGATCAGAGTTTTCAGTTCTCTGGTTGATAATTCCAACAACCTTGCCATTGCTGTTTCTTCAAATTGTGTTGCCTTTTTAGTATGCCTTGTAACTTTTTCTTGATAGCCAGACATGATGTACCAGGTAAAAGGAACTGTGGCACATAGGCCTCTCATACGCCAGCCTTTAGTAATGTGGTGGTGAGTGTTGGGGTGAGGAAGCATTCTGCAGTCCTATTATTTGGTTTCAGTCTTCTGGTGAGTCTGTGTCTCTGGACTGTGAACCTCACAAATGCTTCTCAGTCCACTTTTGCCCCGAGATGAGACAAAATTGCTAGAGTAGGTTGGACTTGGGTCTTTCTTTTCCCCCATGTGGAAGGTGAGAGCCAGCTGAGGTTGGACATTTCCTCCCTCTGGGTTGGTTAGGCTGTGATAAAACACCAGTAGTTTAGACTCTGGTAGAATAGTTCCTCTGAGAGGGAAGCGTTTTTAATAACAGAATGCTCTGAGTATTTCAAAATGATTCCAATTCACTTCTTGCTACTGATAGTCACTGTGAGAACCTGGTCAAACTCATGAGGTAAAATTCCTAAAAATGTGTGGTTCCCCATCCCCCCGCCCCCTGGAGTTTTTATTTCTCAGAAATCCACACTGAGCCTTCAGCAACTGAACAATTACAGTCCAGGTTTTCCTGCCTTCCTACGAATTCTAGTGAAGGTTTCTGTGTGTGGCTTTCTGTTCTGGTAGATTGTAATCTTCTATACGGGCCTGTTGATTTCTCCAATGTTTGAAGGCAGTGCTTTGCCCTGTGACCCCACTTCCCTGATAGATCTAAGGAGGGCTGTTGACTTTCCGGTTTGTTGAGCTTTTTACTTGTTGTCAGGGAGGAGTGGGGATGACTTTCAGCCTCCATGCTGGCCATTATAAAGCTTTAAGTATTTGAAAGCAAAATAATGATTTTTGAATGTTGTATCAGTATACTTTTGTGATCATCATTAAGGTATCATAATTCAGCCACTCTATTATTGAACACGAAGGTGCATCTACTCTTCCTTTATTTCTTAGTTATACTTCAGCTGAAATGATTATCTTCATGCACTTGAAATTATTCTTCTTTGGATTTATTTTCTTTTTTTATATCCAAGGTCACATCTATAAACCCCTAATCCCAAAATCAATTAAGAAAATGACTATAATATTCATGACTGATTGGATCTTTTGGTTGGGAAAGGAGGCTGGGGGAGGAGGCACATGAGGATTAGTAGTCCTCTTTCAACACTTCCAAGTTTTTGCACTGATTGAAGTGGAAAATGTCTGAGTATCATAAGGAGTTGCCTGTTGAAACAAGTTAAGTGACACCCCATTCTCTCAACTGAATAGTAAGGAGACCTTGGGGCTCCTGGCCGGCTCAGTCAGTTAAGCCGCTGCCTTCAGATCAGGCCATGATCCCAGGGTCCTGGGATTGAGCTGCAAGTCAGACTCTCTGCTCAGCGGTGAGCCTGTTTCTCTCTCTCCTTATGCTTGTCTCTCTGCCTAGTTGTGTTCTGTCTGTCAAATAAATAAATAAAATCCTTAAAAAAAAAAAAAGAAAGAAGAAGAAGAGGAAGGAGTAAGGAGTCCTGAAACTGAGAATGTTTGTATGGAAATGCTGGTGATATGCATTTCTAAAATGCGAGTTCTTAATAATCACAAAAGGAAGGTCAATTAAATTCTGTTAATCTATGAGAAATTATATTCTACAATGTGCAACTTAAGCTTCCCCTTCTGTTTCAACTGAATTAAATTTTTCTCCATGCTAATTGTGTCAACTGTAACTTAGTGATAGAAAAGTACACGTTTCAGACACATAAATGTCACCAAAACTCTCAAAAGGCAGCTTTTGCCTTATATTATCCTGTTATGTATAATGTTTTGTCTATCATAGAAATAAAATTGGCTTTTCAATAAAAAAAAAAAAAAAGTACACGTTTCTTCCCCTGAAACTGCTGGAACAGATGTTGGTTTGAGATGGCTCATGCACAGGTACTCTGTACTTGTGTTTGCCTTTGGTGCCCTCTACCTTCCCTCTCGGTGCACTTCCTTGTTCCTCTTCATTATTTCCTCTCTTCCTAATGCTCCCCAGTCCCCCCAAAGAAAACCTGATTGGATAAAAATAATTGACAATAGCATGAAACTATTTGCCTTTTAAAAGAGATCAAAACAGTGTGACACAAAGGAATGGTTGGTATATAATCTCAGATAGGAAAAGTCTCATATTTATTTTAAATATGCTAACCACCAGTTAATTGTGTAAAATGGATAAACAAAATCAATTATAGAAGGTTTTTCTAGTCCTGTTGGTAGGACTAAGCACTATTCATGGCTCTGAGTGAGCACCACTCATTGTCCCCTCTAACTGTCTGACATCATCCCTCTAATCATCCTTTCTCCAACTCTGGGTCATTTCCAACATGAATGCCTCCATCAGTAAATGTTATGCTGAGTAGTCAAGAGGGACATTCCATGGATCTCTGAGGAACCTTCTGTGAAGTCTCTGTAGCATTCTGTCCTGTGACTTCTAGCTTCATCTCTTCACATTAGGGTGTCATAGGGATTTGTCTGCATTCCCATTCTCTGCACTGCAACTGGGAAATTCCCTTAAGACAGTATGCTGGGACAATTATAAGAATCATCTTGCTTATATCCTGGCTCTTAGAAATCATTGACATTTTTTTTTTCTGTTGTGTAGTGCCTTAAAAACTCTTGTTTCATATATTTTACTTGGGTTTTTTGTTCTTATTTCGGGTAAAAGGGTAAATCTGCTTCCTGTTACTCTACCTTGGTCATAAGGCAAAGTTGACATACATCCATTTTTTAAAAAAATCGTGCATGTAGTTATAGAGAATATAGATTGGCTTGTGTCTACCCCTCATATCACTGTACAACTTGTTTTTTTCATTTATAAAATTTTTAGCTTATTTTTGATAACTTCTGTAAAATACTATCTTGCATGATTATATTATATATTTATTCATCCTCCTATTGGTTACCATGTACGTTGTTTCTAATACTTGCTGTTACAAACAATGCTGCAAACAACATTCTTATGCGCTCCTCCTTGTATCACATGTAATGGATATCTTGGGTCAATTTTAGCAAATTTAGCAATTGTAGGCCAATGTTCTCCAATGTGACCATTATCACTTTACATTCCCACACTGTAAGAAGACCAGTTTCTTTGCAATTTTGCCCATATTTGATATTGGCAAGCTTTTAACATTTTGCCAGTCTGCTAGCTCACTAATACTTTAATTTGTATTTCTCTTACTTTTTAAAAAGATTTTATTCATTTATTTATTTATTTATTTATTTATTTATTTATTTATTTTTAAAGATTTTATTTATTTATTTGACAGAGATCACAAGTAGGCAGAGAGGCAGGCAGAGAGAGGAAGGGAACCAGGCTCCCCGCTGAGCAGAGAGCCCGATGTGGGGCTCAGTTCCAGGACCCTGGGAACATGACCTGAGCCAAAGGCAGAGGTTTTAATCCACTGAGCCACTCAGGTGCCCCAGTATTTCTCTTATTTTTACAAGGTTGAGCACCTTATCATATTTTTATTGGTCAATTTGGTTTCTCCTAGGAATTTTCTACTTAGTTTTTATCTAACCTTATATTATTTTTTAACATACTTTAATTTGTTTAAATGAATGCTGAAAACTTTTGATCCTTGCCTTTTATTTTATATACATAAATATATATATTATACTATTCTACTTTATAATTAGAAATATAAATATTTTAGGGGAACCTGGGTGGTTCAGTGGGTTAAGCCTCTGCCTTTGGCCCAGGTCATGATCTCAGGTTCCTGGGATCCAGCCCCGCATTGGGCTCTCTGCTCAGCAGGGAGGCTGCTCCCCCCGCTCTCTCTCTGCTTGCCTGTCTGCCTGCTTGCGAACTCTCTCTCTCTCTCTCTCTCTCTGTGTCAAATAAATAAATAAAATCTTTTAAAAAATTTTTAGAAAAGAAATATATTTTATACTTAAATTTATTTTATATTTTACTTAGTTATAAAATAGAATATTGCATAGTAAATTTCTCTAAGTTTGCCCTTATTGTATAAATTTTTTAAAAATGTTTTGTTTTTTTTTTTTTGTTTTCTTTTTCATTAACATGTAATGTATTATTTGTTTCAGGGGTACAGGTCTGTGAATTCTTAGTCTTATATGATTCACATCACTCACCACAGCACCTACCCTACCCAGTATCCATAACCCAGCCACCCTGTCTCTCCCCTCCCAGCTCCCCAGAAACCCCTCAGTTAATGGATGAAAGACCGCAGTGTGAGACAGGAATCCATCAAAATCCTTGAAGAGAAAACAGGCAGCAAACTCTTCACCCCAGCCATAGAAACTTTTTCCTAGAAACATCCCCATTTTATAATTTTTAATTGTTTTCTGGTGTAGAATTTGAATTTATATTCAGTTGGACTTTATGTCTGCTTATTTTTTGGCCTTAAGAAAGCCATTCTGGGGCACCAGGGTGGCTCAGTCAGTTAAGCAACTGACTCTTGGTTTTGTCTCAGGATCAAGATATCCAGCCCCACGTTGGGCTCAACACTTAGTACAGAGTATGGTTAAGATTCTCTCTCCCTCTCCCCACCCACCCTTATTTCTCTCTCTCTCAAATATAAATAAATAAATAAATATATTTTTTTTTAAAAAGAAAAGCTGTATCTGCTCCTGAGGTTATTAAGACATTCTCTCCTTCTTAGTAATTTTAGTCTTTCTTATTAATTTTAAAATTAAATGCTTTACAGTTAGATATTTAATCTGTTTGAAACTTACTTTTGTGTATAAGGTGAGGTAGGGATATAAATGGCATTGTTCATCTCAATCCAAATATTCCAATGCTATTTTTGGACTATCCATCTTCTCACCACTTTAAAAAAAAAAAAAAAAAAGATTTATTTATTTGAGAGAGAGAGAGCGTGTGCACCTGCATGCATGTGAGTGGGACAAGGAGCAGAAAGAGAGAAAACCCAGGCAGAATCCTTGCTGAGCACAGAGCCTGAGGTGGGGCTTACTACACAGATCCATGAGGTCATGACCTGAGGAGAAACCAAGAGTTGGTCCCTTAACCAGCTGAACCACCCAGGTGCCCCTCACCATTTAAATATCTGTCATACAGCAAATTCCCAAAAGATACAAGAGTCTGTGCTTGAAATTTTTTTTCTGCTCCCATTAATCTTTTTTTTTTTACAACAACTGTTTTAATTAATGTTGCTTTATAATATCTTGCTATCTTGTAGGGCAAATCCCCCCTTTTTGTTATTCTTCCTCAAAATTCTGTTATTCACCTTCTCATATACATTTTGCAAACAGTTTCATGTTCTAAGAAAATCTTATTAGCTTGATTGTGTTTTATTAACTTGATAGATTCATTAGGGAATCATGAGTGTCTTTATAATATTGAAGCCTCTTTTTTTAAAAAAGATTTTTATTTATTTGTTTGAGAGAGAGAGAGCATGAGCTGGGGGTTGGGGGTAAGAGGGAGAGGGAGAAGCAGACTGAGCCAGGTGCCTGCTCCCGGGCTAGATCCCAGGGCACTGGGATCATGACCTGAGCCAAAGGCAGATGCCTAATATACTGAGCCATACTGGGGCCTCAGTATTGATGCTTCTAGCCTATTAACCTGGTATAGCTTTCTCTTTAGTCAGATTTCCTTTTAATGGCTTTCAGGAAAGCTCTGTAGTTCATGCAATTTTTTTTTTTAAGATTTACTTATTATTTTAAATGCAGAGGCAGAGGGAGAAAGAGTCCCAAGCAGACACCTGCTGAGCACAGAGCCCTTTGTGGGGGTCAATTTCATGACCCCAAGATCATGACTGGTGCCAAAAACTAAGAGTCAGGCGCTTACCAACTGCACCACCCAGGCAATTCAGTTGTTGCAATTTTTAAACAATGTTATTGAATTTATCTCCAGTAAATTTATAGCTTTATTTGCTACTATATAATTTTTTAAATAAATTTTATTTATTTAATGCAGAGAGAAATCACAAATAGGCAGAGAAAGAGGGAGAGGGAGAAGCAGGCTCCCCGCTGAGCAGAGAGCCTGATGCAGGACTCAATCCCAGGACCCTGAGACCATGACCCTGAGACCATGACCTGAGCTGAAGACAGAGGCCTAACCCACTGAGCCACCCAGGAGCCCCTTTATTTGCTACTGTAAATGGGATTGTTTCCCCTCCCCCCTTGGTTATTGCTGGTCTATAAGAAAGCTGTTGGGGTTCCATTTGTTGAGCTTTCTCTCTCCTCCAAAATGAGCTCACTTATGTTGTAATAGTTTCTCAGTTGACTCACTTGGATCTAAGCCTATCTTATTGTCTAAGCTCAGAATAAATTCTAAACGACAAGTTGTTAAAATAACTTATTTAATGATGGATGACCTTGTAGATATCCAAGTCAGCAACCTGAGCCTGTGTTCCACATTCTGGGGGTACACACGCAGGAAACTAAACTGTGGGGTGCTTACCATACAAGCTTTAGCTTGTCACTGATAACACCGGGTTTTCTCTATTCTCTTCTAACAGCAGAAACAACAAAATCTCCTCTGGCTGACTTTAGATAGTTGGGGTTCAGGTTTTAATATAGCAAGTTCAGGGGCACCTGGGTGGCTCAGTGGGTCTCTGCCTTTGACTCAGGTCATGATCCCAGGGTTCTGGGATCAAGCCCTGCATCGGAGCCTCTCTGCTCAGGGGGGAACCTGCTTCTCCCTCTCTCTCTGCCAGCCTCTCTGCGTACTTGTGATCTCTGTCTGTCAAATAAATAAATAAAATATTATATATATATATATATATATATATATATATATACACATATATATAAAGTCCATCCCTCTGAACAGATTTTTCTCTCAAAGTCTGGGGCAAGAAATCAGTTGTTACATATGTATTCACTAAAAAAGCAGCTGGAAGATGCTGAGCACTGTGGCCCATGAGATCAAGGCACCAGCACACACGTGTGAGGGTGAGCTCCCAAGGCTGGAGGAAAATTCTAGAATAAAGTGCTCATTAGAGAGCCATACCTTTTCTCCTGTTTCCTTACCTCTCTGCACTGCCCTCTTGTATCCACAGCATTGGAAATGCTTTTAGCAACACACCACACTGAATCACCACAAATTATGTGATTCTCTTGGTGGAAAACCAAACACTCTGTAAAAACTGTGGTTTTCTAGTTCATGCTTCTGGATGGAAAATAATTCAAAATAAGCTGATAGGAGTAGCCAAGAGAGATTTAATCTTCCGTTTGGAAAAGGGCTTCTATATAAGTGAGTAGAGGAACCTTTAAGAATTATTCATGTTTAGGGGCACCTGGGTGGCTCTTCGGGTTAAGTCTCTGCCTTTAGCTCAGGTCATGACCTCAGGGTCCTGGGATCAAGCCCCACATCATGTTCTCTGCTCAGCAGGGAACCTGCTTCCCCCTCCCACTTTCTGTCCTGTCCCTGCCTACTTGTGATCTCTGTAAAATAAATAAATAAAGATTTTTAAAAAAAATAATTATTCATGCTTACATATATGCACCAGAATGTTATGTCCCTTGTCAAATAGGCTTCAAATCAACAAAAATGATAATATTTTACTTAATAAGCTTTTTAATTCCCCTGTTAACATTTTGGAATACATCATTTTAATGCACATCTGCAAATTTGTAATCACTTCTTGTGAGACAAGGAATGCTTAAAAAGGCAACCAGGGGCACCGGGGTGGCTCAGTGGGTTAAGCCTCTGCCTTTGGCTCAGGTCATGATCTCAGGGTCCTGGGATCGAGCCCTGCATCACTCTGTCTGCTCAGCCGGGAGCCTGCTTCTCTCTCTCTCTCTTTCTGCCTGCCTCTCTGCTGCTGCTTGTGATCTCTCTCTCTGTCATATAAATAAATACAATCTTAAAAAAAAAAAAGGCAATCAAAAAACATTTACAGTTTTGGACAGGAGTTTCCCTCACGTTTGGATAAGGATGCAAATCCAACTTCATAATAAATTACAGTGCATCATAAAGATTAAACACACTCAGGGATTGTGTTCTCTCCTCCCCACCACCCTATCCTACACACAGCTGCCCGACTAATCCTCCAAAAAACCCAATTCTCATGTGCTGCTTTTCAAAACTAGCTTCCTGGATTCGTGTTGCCTGAAAAAAATAGTCTCAAATGCTTTTGTCTGGCATTCAGGGCTCTCTAGGATGGGCACCCTGGCCAACACATCACTCTGCTCATTTGTTCCACCACACACAAGTGGATCTCGGGCTAATTATTCAGAGACCCACCTCCTCACCGACCCAGCAAAGGTCTCGTGCATCTACTAAACTCACGGCTCACTCAGTGATGTTCTCAAAGGCCATTAGTGGGTGACATGCCAACTGCTAGAGTCAGGAGCCAGGGTGAAGTTGCCGCCGCCTAACTGCATGGACTGAAATTGGGAACGTTGATTCTCCAGGAGAAAACTGGGGCATTGTTATGAGAAGGCAGACGGCAAAACCACCCAGGTCCCCTATGACTGCTTTAACATACTCTGGACAAAATTTAAGGAGACAAGTGAACGTATTAACTCCCACTTAGGCTGTAGAAGGCAAATGCAACGGAGGGAAGGCATTGTCTTGTTCTGGAACAAACCACTTAGCTCCAGCTACTTTTATAAATAGATCAGACCCTGTCCAGGAGCCCACTTAGCTGGGTTCATTTGTATACAATGTCCATACCCTCAGGAATATTAAAATTTTATCTCAGATTGCATTAATTTAAATAAAACTTAACAAAAATGGTGTGAAATGAACAAAAACACACACATTCTGTGATGAATCAAATGAAATACATTTTCAGTTGCTGTTTTCCCCATTTAAAGATAAAATTTCTGATAACTGTCATTATTTGTGAAAAGGCACAAGACCAACAGTTTGTGTGTATGTGTGTTTTGGTTTTTGGTTTTTGTTTTTTTTTTCTTCCCCCCTTAAGGCTATGGCCATATTGTCACTAATAAAAGATCTCAAATTTGCCTGGAAGCTTTCGTGGCAAATTGTCAGTCTGAGGGTAGTCACCACCCCCAGCCAAATGGCTTTATACATCATCAGTGCCTTTCTTCCACACACACTCTCTTCCTGGTTTAAACATTAGTTACCCTGGTTCTACACTGACACAGTATTTGCATCTCTCTCCTGTCCATAAGTCCTGAAAGTTGGGGACCTCTCACTTTGGTTTCCCCAGAGCATGACATTTTATTTGGTGCTTGGGGGGCAATGGGCTGTTCAAGAAGTATGTTAACACTATCACTCAATGTATTGATCCATGCTATGCACCAACAGTGTAGTAAATATCGTTCATTCCTTGTAACAAAGGCAGTAGGAACTTCTCCCAAGGGACGGAATTCCAAGGACAGAATGAAGGCAGGAAGGGAGCTGGTATATTTGTACCTACTTTGTGAGAGACACCGGTTTAGGTATTTTTATGTATACATTATACCACTGAACTGTCACAATCCTGCAAATGCTTACATGCTTGGTTTTGTATGTAGCAAGTTTAGTAAGCCACCCAAATTCACAGTGACAGGCCCGTGAGTCAAATCCAGCATGCTTGACTCCATGATTGTCAAGTCCACTAGCCCCATATATCATGAGTCTGAGGTTCATGAGTGCGTAGGTGCTATCAGGAAATGTCAAAAATGCCCATTTCAGGGACACATGGATGGCTCAGTTGGTTAATTGTCTACCTCCAGCTCAGGTCATAATCCCAGCATCCTGGAATCGAGTCCCCCATCAGGCTTCGTGCTTACCAGGAGCCTGCTTCCCACTCTGCCTGCCTCTCCCTCTGCTTGTGCTATCTCTCTGACAGATGAATAAATAAAGTCTTTTGTAAAAATCTTGTTAAAAAGGCCCATTTTAAAGAATGTTTTAAAACATTGTTTGTTTGGACAGCAATAGAAGCGAAAGCAGAATGACATAATGTAAAGACAGATAGTTTATATGGGAGCCCTTTGGGTACTCTGGTGGATGAATGTTTTTAAATGAGTTTTTCGTGGACATGGGGAGTTAGAGAGGAGAAGGGAGGTGGGGGAAATTGGAATGGGAGGTAAACCATGAGAGACTATGGACTCTGAAAAACAGTCTGAGGGTTTTGAAGGGGTGGGGGGTTGGGAGGTTGGGGTACCAGGTGGTGGGTATTATAGAGGGCACTGCTTGCATGGAGCACTGGGTGTGGTGCAAAAAGAATGAATACTGTTATGCTGAAAATAAATAAAAAATAAATTAAAAAAAATTAGTTTTTCATTAACTGCAAAAAAAGAAAAGCACTCCCATTTATAGCGTACACTTTATGATTCACAAAGCACATGGCAACAATAAAAATCATGATGGGTTACCGTTACAATTCATAGAAAAGGAGGTACAGGGAAATTGAATGAAAGGGAATAACAAAGTAGGTTCATAAGTCAATCTTCCTTGTAAAAAATTTAACCTGAAAGTGCGATTCTGCCACCTCTCTCCTGTTTGATATGATAAAGAATGACCACGATACATGAATTATAGTTCGGGGTTTTGAAAAGCATAATAGCTTTATACCAACATTTGAGCTTTTATTTATTTATTTATTTGCTAATAAGATAGCTCGATTTGATATGCGGTTCCTGACAACCAACCTCAGAAATAATTCCATCTTCATGAGAAGTCAGAAAGAACCACAAACCAAACCTCAAAATAGATTCAAAGAGAAAATAATCTTTAAAAAATTTCCCTTCCTGGGGCACCCTAGTGCCTCAGTGAGTTAAAGCCTCTGCGTTCGGCTCAGGTCCTGGGATTGAGCCCCATGTCCGGCTCTCTGCTCAGCGGGGAGCCTGCTTCCACCTCTCTCTCTGCCTGCTCTCTGCCTACTTGTGATCTCTGTCTGTCAAATAAATAAATAAAATCTTAAAAAAAATTTCCCTTCCTATCAGAAGCAGACCAAAGAGAAGTGTATCCTCCCACTCACAAATTACCCAGAAAGCTTCTTCTAAAAGGTTGTACTTTCTTCAGACACCCAGCGACCTTCTTCTCTGGGCCTGGTATTTCTTCAATGGCCTATTCCAGAGAATAAGACACTAAACTACTGAGCGCCATGGGCCTCAGAACCATGAAAGAGATGATGAGGGGCACAAAGCACGCCTCTGGTCACCAAGAGGGTATGTAGACGTTTGCTGCTTTTCTGCATTTTTCAAAGCTGAGTTTTTAGCTGGAGGCCACTCCTTTATCATAAATTGCTGGTGCCGTATAGTAAAAGCTATTATATGATCTTTTACAAACCATTTCCTATCTTTGCATTCTCATGTGCCAAGACAGACACAGATTATTTAAAACCCTGAAGAGAGTGCTATTGCATTTAAATTGTCTGTAACCTTCGTGTAATAGATTTATGATTGATGATAGATTTAGTTCGAATATAACTATTTTAAATATTTATTCTCGGTAAACGATTTCAACCTATGCTCACTTAAGTAACTTGGTGCATAATCCCTTTTCAATTAAACCGTAGTGCAAGGACCAATGCCTCCTTTCTGAGAGAACCCTAAGCTATTTTTCTAGAATGGCCATATGCGTATAAATCAGGCGTCCTCTTTTCACTCCCTTTGTGGAGCACCTACCCTGGAGGTCATGTAATAACCAATGACCAGAAAACAAACAAAAAACCCAAACATCCAGGTCGAAGTTATTCAAGCGTGCCACCATGCAATGGCGGACCCTGCCTGGAGACGAGGAGACTGCTCAAACAGATCGCGGGCAGGCATCTCAGCCCAGGCCTGTGCTGGGGAAGCTGGTTCCGGCTTCCCACGCAATCAGGAAGCCAGCCAAGTGACCCGAGAGTGCAGCCGGGGTTTAGGGCTGATGATCATTTCGCAGCCAGGCCGCTCGCGGACACCCGCTCGGGGAGCCAGGCTAGGAGGCCACCCAGCGCCGGCACTGGCCACGCTCGCAGCCCCCCGGGGCTTCTCCCTGAGCCCCAGCCCGGGTCCCCGCCTCAGGAGAGAGGGGGGCGGGGGCGGCGCGGAGAAGGGGCTTTGCAAATTGCCTAAGCTGGAAGTGGGTTCGCAGAGGACCGGGCGGATAGTCTGGGAGGAGGTCGAGGGGCTGGCGCAGGAGGGGCGCGCAGCGCCGCGGTGCTGTGCTGCGGCCCAGTCGGGACTGCAGGACCGGCGGGACTCGCTGCCTGTGCGCTCCTGCTCTCCAGTCCAGCACCCGAGGCCGCGCCGGCCCGCTCCAGCGGCCGGCTGCCCCTCCCCGCCCCATGGCTTCTCCGGACCACCCTCTGCGCGCAGGTTAAGTGACACCGCGCCGCGCTGCGCCCTCACATGGAGCGAGAATCGCGGGTCGCGAGCTCGCGGGGGTGTCGGGGCCCAGCCTCCCGCGACCCCCAGGGCACCGGGACCACCCCGGACACCGCGCCACACCCGGGTCCGCGCGGGGTCGGGCCTTGGACGGCATGCCCCCCGCTAGCGGGCGCGCTAGCCCCCTTCGTTTGGCACCCCCACGCGCGCCTGTGGAGGACCCCCTTTCCTCGTCCCGCACCTGTCCCCGCCGCTTTTGTTCTGGACTTGGGATCCCACGTGGAAACTCGTCCCTCAGACCTCCCTGGCAGCAAGGAGCACAGGGAGGGATTCTCGGTTTTTCTGCCCTGGCTCTTCCTCTCTCCCCACTCACATGCCTTCTCACGTCCCTTTCCTCTCCTCATTTTCACTTTTATTAAATGGTTTTGTTCCGCATGTTGACCCGCAGAGCTATTTCATGAACGAATATACACGAAACCGAGTCGGAGCCCACCTGTGAGAGCCCACCTGTAGAGGCCTTTCATTAGAATGGTCTCTGGTTCTAGCCTCAGTTCAGAATACTGTGTCCAGATGTTTCTTTCATCTCTGATTTGAAATTGAATTCCTCCGCAGACTGAGGACAGAGTCCAGATGTTTCTTTCATCTCTGACTTGAATTTGAAACCCTCCTCAGACTTCAGCTTCCAGGATTTCTCCCGTCCTTGCTCTCCCACTGTCTTGGTGGGGATCCGCCATGAGTGTTGAACACAGGAATGAATGAATGATATATACCCCAGACCGCTGGGGCTTTTTCTTGTTTCGCTGAGGTTGGAAAGGCTTGGGAGAGACCCCCTGTACGCAGATACAGAGCTGCATGCAATTGCTTAGATCAACGTGTTCCCCACTTAATTGCTTGGGCATTGAACATTTCACCCTTAACCTGTGGCTTGAGCAGTTAGGAGGAGACAATCTGGAGGTGAATCAGAAGATGGCTGCGTTCCCATGGTGGTGGGCTGGGTTTTGGAGATTTTCCTGGAGATTCAAAAGGAAGATCTAAATTCTTCCAGTGGGGAGTGGTAAACATTTTATCAATGGGAGAGGGAAATTAATTGTCTGGTTAACCTTTCCCTCCCCCTCAAAACCCATTATTTGAAAAAACAAAAAGGGAAGTGAAGGGAGAAATCCTCCCACTCCCATCCCCACTCACCCCCATAGCCACCTCCTCTTCCAAGAACCTAACAGACAAGGTGCCAAGAAGTGTTAGGTACCAGCAGTGGTCTCAGATCTTATTCAAGGATCAAGGTGAAAGGCATTCAAAGAGATTGTGGGGGCACAGGGATCCAATTAAGGGGGACAAGCTTAAGGTTTGCCTGGTCTCCTAAAAATTAATGGCACTAGAGAAGATGAGCTTTGGGAACTATAGCTTAATGGATACAACGTGTAAAAAACTTCAGTGAGTCATGGTGGGAAGAGGCCATGAGGGCAGCAAATACAGTCTTAAATGATGTTATTAATAGCACTACAGGGTCTAGATTTCCTGTGGTGGTGTTCTTGGCAAGAACAGCCCGGCCAAAGTGGATACTCACAGCCTGGAACAGAGGGTCTTGGGTATCCCAGCACGTGAGGTATGATGAGAGGGTAAAATGATAGGAGGTGTCCTTTGGAAGGACTGTCCCCTTGACTTTAAAAGGGAGAACCCAAATCTGTAGGTGAAATCATCTTTTTGGCTACAAAGAGGGCCGAAGGCCTCCTAAGGTCAAGGTCTCCTCATCACTTGCAAAGATGTCGAAGAACATATTCAGACATTTCAAGATGTCCTCATGTCCATCCGTTCCCACTCTGGAATTCTATCAATAAGGTGAGAGTTACTCTAGTTGAAAAAAAAGTTCTAAAATAACTTCCCTTTCTCATGTAATTTCTGTAACCTCCAGGACACACCCACCTACCCCTTCCAGCGCTGTAATGAAGCCACAGCTGGTGCCAATTTGTGGAACTCCTTAAAGGCTATTTTCCCTTATAGACCCCCTGGCCAAGCTCCCATGCTCCCTCACCTGATTTCCTGCACTCACCTCCCACTTGGTGTGTTCACACCTGCTCGTGCCTTTTACCAACCCCTTTGCCAAAAGACAGCCATAGTGACCTTTCAAAGACCTATAAGTTCCTGGCATTTGTCTCCATAGAAATCTGCACTGATCTTCTAACAAATTCTCAGTCCTCCAAAGGCATCCATAATCCTCCCATCCATCTCTTCCTACCCCTCCAACTGACTGATGCCTGTTCTGCCCCGTCTCTCTGCCCTTCAACCACGCTGCCTCCCTCTTCCTTTGGAGACCCCTCATGACGCCTGCCTCCAAGCACAGGTGATTCCCATTGATGGGAAGACCCTCTTCCTCTCCCCCGTCTCCCCACTCCAGTTATTCCCACTTATTCGTGAGCTCACAAGCCCCATGGTACACACTCTCCATGCAGCCTGCTCTCTCCTTTCTAGCACTGGCCTCCGTTTCTAGCTGTGGTTGTGTCACGGAAGTCCCTCCCCAGCCAGCCTCCAAGCTCTCCGTCCGTTTAGCTCCAACACCTGACACAGTGCCTGGCACACAGTAAGCCCTGGCTAGCTTCTAAGAGCCTCACTGAGGGACTGAAAGCGTTTTAAAAAATGTCACCACATAGGCTTCAAACTGTAGGCAGAAAAAGCTTTGCCTGGATTGATATTTTCGAGACGTATTCGTCAAGTTAGATGTGTTCACTGACTTTACCTTGTAAAATTAAAAAAAAAAAAAAAAAAAAAAAAAAAAAAGGACCTCTGGATCACTTCCCATCTAACGAAGGCACATGTATACTATTAGACCACGTTATGAGCTTAATGGAAGGAGACAAGATTTTTTTCCGCTAAGAAAATGTATAAGACTGTTGAGGTCACGTGGGAAGAAATAGTCCGTTTGTTGGAGCATTGCTATCTTACTCTATCACAGCCACTAATAAAAATCTGACATGGGGGTGAGTCAGAATTGTCTGTCGGAGATGAGTTAGATCTGGCTCATGTTCCTACAGACACGAAATCCAGGAACGAAGAAAGAGGCTTTGGAAGCCTGGGTGGAGGAGGCGGTGTGGTTCACTGCGATGAGCTAAGTGCCCAGGGCCACCAGCAGACATGCGGGCCTGTGTCCTTCCTTTGTTCTGGGGTCCCTCTTGCACCATGTGGTGAGGCTGGCGGCTGGGAGCAGCTCAGGACAGGTCCCGGTGGCATCTTACCTCTCCCACCCTCCTGTGGGCTCCAGTGGGCTCCAGTGGGTCCCAGGGGACAGCCTGCCTTCCTTGCAAAGCCCAGTAGCACTGGGAGCAGAAACTGGGACCAAAGAGTGAGCACCCTGTTTGACAAGCCGGACCAGCCACCTCTTCTTCAGATGCAGGGGGAGCCCTGGCGTGCTGACTCCTCCCTTCTCCCTTTCCCCTTTCCTCTCTACCTCCCTCTTCCCTTCCCCTCTCTCCTTCCCTGGTGATGCCCTTTCCCAATGCCCACTTCATCCCTTTTCCTTTCTTACATGCCTGTCTTCTAGATTTTCTTCTCTTTCCCTCCCAATTACTTCCCTTCGTCTGAATCTCCTCTTTGGTCCCTTTGTCCTCGCTCTCTGCACCTCCTCCCCTTGCCTGGCCCCTATTCAGCTCTATCCCGACTGCAGGCAGAGCTGGACTAACACGATCACTCGCTAGCTCAGCCACCCTCCAGAGAAGTCACTCTTCGGTGGCCACCTTCCTGACCCCCTGGTCCTTTCTCCACTTGTTCAGCTATTGCTCTGAAGTCTGAGGAGGACAGAGTGGGGCTGCCACAGAATCAGGCCAGAGGAGAAACCAAACCATGCGTCCACACTGTCCCCCAGCACTGCTGCTCTGAGAGCTTTCAGAGTCCTCAACAGGGTTAGGATTTAGGGGCTTCTTCAGAACCAGGAGTGAAAAACAGCCATAGGTCAAAAGAAAAGCTATGGCCCCCACACAAGAATAATAATCACAAATGAAAACTCAGTTAACTCTGAAGTCCCACATTCAAAGAATTGCCTTGAATCTGTCACTAGAAAGCACCCAAGGCCTCACTCTCTGGGTTCTGGGTGCCCTGGGAATGGCAGAGGCTCTGACCCCCTTCCCTCTTCATTCTCTCCCAAAGAACGTCCTCTGAGGTGGTCTTCAAACTTCCTCTGAGAAACTGTCTCTGGAAACTGTAGGCCCTCGGCTGCTGGGACTAATGAGGGTGATGTCAGGACCTGATGGGCAGCTTTACCAGGAGATTGTGGCTTCTGGATGCAGTCCTCAGGTCCCATGGTCTGGGTGAGATCTGGGTCTTTGAGTGGAGGAGGACAGATGAGATTTCAGATTTTGAGTTGATTCTGGAATGATTAGTGCTTTGGGGGGCATTGGGTGAAGGTATTTTGCACATGGGAAGGACACGAATTTGGGGGGCCAGAGAGTGGACTGTTAAGAGCTGACCTGCATTTCCCCCAGAAACCTTGCTGCTGTCCTTATCTCTGGTACCACAGAACGTGGCCTTATTTGGAACTAGATTCCTAATGTGATTGTAATGCAATCACATTACAATGAGGTCGTTAGTGTGGGCCCTAATCTCCTGTAACCGACCTCCTTATGTAAAGGGAAAATCTGGACAGAGAGATGCCCCTACTGTCAGTGGTGGGCAGTGCATGAACTCCTAGAACCTTGACAGTAGTGGAAAACAGAGACAGGCTGAGCGCTAGGTAAATGGGAGCTCTAGCGGAATGTCAGATGAAGATGCTGTGGACCTCGGCTTCCCATGTCATAGTGACGTTAGCCTGAAGATGCTCTTTTGACCTTGAGAACCCTGATTTTTACCATTCACTGACTTTTACAGCTGGAAGGACACGTGGCGGCTCTCTGTTTACCCCTAATATTACAGATTAGGAATCAAGAATGATAGGTAGATAACTATCAAATGGTATTTTCAAATAGGTAACTTCAAAACAATGAAAATCCTTGAACATAAATATCCCAAGGAGAAAACCATCAGCCAATAAACACATGAACAGATTCCTTAAATCCTCAGTGATTTGTTGAAATGTTGAAGTTGAAGTCTATTACCTTGCTACTCGTGTTTTCTTGTTCCCATCAATTCCTTCTTCCCTTTGGAACTGCCTTCCTTTGGATGACCTGAGTCATTGGGAGGCTGCTCTCTGCCTTCTAGGATCCGCCGTCCCAGGGGCAGTGAGATGTTAGTAGGTAATACTGATTCTTTCTCAAATTGTTCTCCCACTTGGTTAGGGAATCTGTTGAGGAAGCTTTCTTGGAGGGACCATTTCATCCTGCTCCTAACTCATGATTCTTACCGGGTCGCTACTGAAGATTCTGACTTAGCCACAAGAACTCTTCCCTCTGGCTGGTTTTAACTCCAATGACCTCTAGCCTTGGATGAGTCTTGGCAACCATCTGGATCAGTTGCCTTGACACTGTGTTAGAATCTGGGGCATTTTCTTAGAGACACACTGCTTCCTGTTGATCATCGACTCAAGAGGACTTCAGGGTGTATTTCCAAGAGCTTGTTTTCTACTTGACTTCCTTCTTTTTGGAACCCATGTCCTTTTCCTCACTCCAGCCTTCCTGAATTCCAATCTCTCTTTCCTCACACCCAGGAGATTCCCCTATTTTCCTTGGAATCTGCTCCCTATCCCCACCATCCAGAGCTCCTCCAGGTGAAAATCCGAGTGTGTCCTGGGGCTCAGTGTTTTTGTTTGTGTCTTTGCTGCTTTTCCTTTTCACGGGGTTCACAAATGTGTGGTCATTTTTCAATATTTTAAAGACTTAGATAGATATAGAGAGAGTAGAGATTTTTTTTTGCTTTTCCAATTCCCATGGGCTTCCGGTGGTTTCTTTTCCTCTAACCAGGTTTCTATTATTTTTCTAAGGTTGCTTTTACAAGATACCACAAGCCTAGAGCCTGAAACAACAGAAGTGGACAGTGCCACAGTTCTAAAGGCTATAATATTGGTAGGCCACACTCTTTTTGTGGGTATTAAGGAAGGATCTGTTCCAAGCCCCTCTCCCAGCTTGAAGTTTTGCCCTGGCTTTGGACTTCTTCACATGGCCTTCTCCCTCAGGGCATAACTGTGTGTCCCCAGTTTCCCATCTTTGAAGGACACAAGTCCTCCTGAATGAGGGGCCCAGTCTGTTCAAATATGACCTTATCCTTGCTAGTTACAACTCCAGGGACCCTATTTCCAAATGACATCACTCTACCAGGTGCTGGTGTTTAGGACTGGGATATTTCATATGCATACACACACACACACAAACACACACATACACACACTTTCTTTCTTTATATGTATGCATGTGTGTATGCATATAAAATATGCATACACACACTTTATTTATTTATTTATTTATTTATTTATTTTCTTGCCTGATCAAACATTTTTTTTCAGCATCTTAGTCTCTCTTCCTTTCATTACAAGGTTATTCCCATGCTTTTTGTGCCTCCTGAAAATTCGACCACCTCTACCTCCTCAGTCTCCATGAAAGTTATTATTACCTAAAGTTGCCTGCATTATTTTAAAAACAGTTGGCATCTCTTTGGAGTTTACAGTTTTTTTTGGTATTGAGTATCTGTTTATAGGCTGATGGAGGTGACTTTCATCCTAGTCTTTCCTTCTGAATTTGTTTTTTTTTTTTTTTTTTTTGGAAAGTCAACGCCTCTGTCTTTTAAAAGAAGGTCCTATAAAAGCTAAATAGTTCTTATTTGTAAGTCTACATTCCTTTGTCTCATTTTGTGTGTACTTGAAGTGACCAGAGATTTGGGGGCTGACATCATGGATCAGCATTTAGAAGGAAAAAAATTAAATTTAATTTAAAATAATTTAAATTAAATACATTTAATTTTAATTTGAAATTTAAATTAAAAATTAAAATCAAAAACTAAAATTAAATACATTTAAAGAAAAAATGTATTTTTAACAAGATATCTAAAAAGGGATGAAGCAAACACAATGCAAGGCAAGGGACAAAATTGAAGGGCTCAATCCTTTAATGAAATGTCAATGCTTCTATTACTCTAATGAAAAGATTAAATTGGTTAGATTGCATCAATGCCCACATACACACATAATGATGTGCAGCTTCGATGAGATACAGAATCCGCTCACCAAGGCAGAAAGAAATGTCAGTAGTATTGAACACCTGAAATGGAAGAACTCTTCTACCCACCAAGAAGGGGATGTCCTAGCGAGTCTAAGAAGGGATGGAGGAATATTGAAGGTATAACAACTAGAAAAATGAGTAAAATTTGTATAGAAAGATATTCTAAGAGAAGGTACAAAGTATTAGAATCAGGAAGTGAATGAATCAAAGTAATCAGATATAAGTTAAAAATTCAGAAAAATTCATTGGAATTCTGTGACATATGAACCAAGGTTGAAAATCCTATTGATGAGAGCACCACAACGAAGGCTTCATCTCTCCTAAGACTTGATTCAGTCTCTACTCAGCAAGTCTCCACCCAGAAAACCATCCAAGATAACTCAGGGGATTTATGATCTAAATCAATGGGATGTCCACTAGGTTCATATGTTACCTATGTTGATAGAACAGGTTCATAGATTGGATGGTCGGTATTGTAAAGTTTCAACTGACCCCACCTTGATGGAGAAATTTAATGCAATCCCAGTTTCCTATCTAGCAAGTGCCTGTGTACGTGGAGAAGCCAATTCTTCTATTTCCATGGAAATGAAAAGGACTCGTCATTCCCCCAGCAAACCTGAGGAAAGAAGCGAGAGCAAGAGTGAGGGAGAAAGAGAGTGAGAGGAGCATCTGATGGGATAGGATTTCTTACAAAAGGACTCTTGAAAGTACCAGAGAAAACAGACAAACCAACAAGGGCAGACTTTGACCAAGCAATGCTCAACGGCATGAATATCCACATGGAACCTTAGAGACTAAAATGCTATTCCAGACTGATGTGGCCTAAATACGAAAGAGGACATCAGAAGTTCTCTGGAAGATACAAAAGGAAAACATTTTTAGGATGTGGGGGAGGTGGCAGAGATGAGTGGAACAGGACACCAAAAACGGGAAGCACAAGAAAGGTTGGGAAGTTGGACTCTACTCATTCCCAGTTTAAGAACCAAAGATCTTGCCCACCAAATGACAAGACAAAATGATGAAGGCTCTATCGAGATCCCAGCTAAGGAACTGGATAGAAATTGAGATAGGATAACTAGGAATCCAGAAAGCAAGGTAGGTCACTTTCAAACAATGAAAATCCTTGAACAGCAATATCCAAGGAGAAAGCCATCAGCCAATAAACACATGAAAAGATTCCTCAGGAATCCCAAAAGAGCCAAGGAAAACAAAATGTGTTAGTGTTAGCACAGAGAAGGCAGACCCAAAGAAGTGTTGCTAAATCCAAGGGACTGAATAGTGAAAAACTGATTGAATCACAGAGTGGGGCACTTGGGTGGCTTCATTGTGAAGCATCTGCTTTCTGCTGGAGTCCTGATGCCAGAGTCTTGGGATCAAGCCCTGCCTGGGGCTCTCTGCTCAGCAGGAAGCCTGCTTCTCCCTCTCCCACTTCAACTGCTTGTACTCCCTCTCCAATTGGGCTCCCTCTCTCACTGTCTCTGTCTTTCTGTCAAAACCGTCAATCAGTCAACCAAATCCTTCAATTCAAGAAGTAAAAATCAAATTTTGACGCATGGGGTCCTAATGAACGACAAGAATATGGAGGGTTGTTTGATGATTATTTTTTTAAGTTTTTCATTACAACTTTGACAAGCAGAGAGGAGAAGGAGGGAGAAGATGGGCAGAGAGAGAGATGGGAAAACAGGCTCCCTGCTAAGGAAAGAGCCAGATGCAGGGCAGGGTCCACAGGCTGGTGCCTTGCAAGTGCAGCCTGAAGCCCTGCAGCAGCTCCAGCAGTCCCATGGGGATCTCCCTGCAGGTCTTGCCTGCCCTCCAGCACCAGGGGCACCTGGGTGCCACCCTTGCCTCCTCCCTGGACTGATCTGCGGCCCCGCCCACCCAAGCCTGCGCATTCAGAGGGTGAGGGAGTCAAAAGGAAGGCACAGTGGGCTTGGGTGCAGAAGGCCTTGACTCTCCCTGACATGCTGCTGTGGAGAGCAGCGGTCTGACCTTGAACAAGTCCAAGGGTGTGACGTTGGATGAGGCCTGCAGTGTGACCTTGGATGACTCACCTAAGTGTTTGCTGCTTCAGGCTCCTTCCCCTGTAACCTGCAGGCCAGGGGACCTAGGAGAGATGTTCTGGTGAGGCCAGGAGTGGGAACCCTATCCACTCTGCTCTGACCCCCTTACCCTGACCCCACTCTGGATCACACCTGAGCATGTGTCCTGTCAGGCGAACAGGAAGAGCCAAGCCAACGACAGCACCTATCTGGCCGCCCAAAGTTTCTCGCTTTGTCTGAAATCTCTGATAATAGATGGAAGTTCTGATGGGAAGGGGACAATGAATTCCGGCTTCTCATTTTCTGAGTCTCGGCCGCAAAGCCAAAGGGCAATTGGGAAAAGAAACAGATTCGTGACCAGCCAGCGAGGCACCTTCAGGACTTTGAATCATGTTTTCTGGAGCCTCTGATGGGGATCAGACCCTGGAGGAAGTTCTTCCAGGTGCATCATTGCCAAGTTCGCTCACCGACCCAGACCCAAGTGGTGCCCGACGTGCTCTGCCTGACCCTGCTCATCCTCGTGGTTCGAACTCAGTCACCTTTGTTTTCGAGGCCCAGATGGCTGTGTACTAAGAGATCATTTGGAAGAGGGCTCACCCTGGTTATTTGATACTGGTCTGTAAGGAGGAAGTTGTGCTAAAGGATTTCTGAAAGCTCTTGGAGCTTAACGGTATAATATTATTAAGTCTGAAGTCAAATCACTTGGAAGCATTAAAATGTTTATTTTTACAGGTCCCAGGAAACAGCAGGCAGGGCTCTACTGTCCCAGGAGGTCCCTTCCTCCCAAAGCCACCTCACCTCTCCTGGACTGGGGACTCCAAGCAAGGCATAGGCCACACCAAATTAGCTGACAACTAACCAACAAGGATCTCACTGATGGTAGCAAGAATGATGCTGAGTGAAATAAGTCAAGCAGAGAGAGTCAATTATCATATGGTTTCACTTATTTGTGGAGCATAACAAATAGCATGGAGGACATGGGGAGATAGAGAGGAGAAGGGAGTTGGGGGAAATTGGAAGGGGAGGTGAACCATGAGAGACTATGGACACTGAAAAACAATCTGAGGGTTTTGAAGGGGCGGGGGGTGGGAGATCGGGGAACCAGGTGGTGGGTATTAGAGAGGGCACGAATTGCATGGAGCACTGGTTGTGGTACAAAAATAATGAATACCATTATGCTGAAAATAAATTTTTAAAAAATCAAAAAACAATAAATAAATATACAAGAGATACCTATTAGAAATCAGGTATTGTGGTTACTATGATGGGCAAAAAAATAGACGTAGCTATTACTGCCTGTTGGTGAGTCAGATATTAAAAAAAATGATGTTTAATTTATACGCACATCTTCTTGACAGTTCTCAAAACGCATGAGAAGGCCCAGGGTAGACTCACACAGTGGCCCTTGGAGAGGGCACCCCGCCTCGCTCTTGGAGAACACAGGTGAGAGCCAATGAGGCAGGCTGGGCAGTCAGTTGTTTCTCTAGGGCTCCTCTCCCTAATCTGTAACATTCAGGGGTGAACAGAGAGCCTCCACGTGTTCCTCCAGCTTTAAAAGTCAGTGAATGGTAAAAAGCAGGGTTCGCAGGGTCAAAAGAGCATCTTCAGGCTAACGTCACTATGACATGGGAAGCCGAGGTCCACAGCATCTTCATCTGACATTCCGCTAGAGCTCCCATTTACCTAGCGCTCAGCCTGTCTCTGTTTTCCACTACTGTCAAGGTTCTAGGAGTTCATGCACTGCCCACCACTGACAGTAGGGGCATCTCTCTGTCCAGATTTTCCCTTTACATAAGGAGGTCGGTTACAGGAGATTAGGGCCCACACTAACGACCTCATTGTAATGTGATTGCATTACAATCACATTAGGACTCTAGTTCCAAATAAGGCCACGTTCTGTGGTACCAGAGATAAGGACAGCAGCAAGGTTTCTGGGGGAAATGCAGGTCAGCTCTTAACAGTCCACTCTCTGGCCCCCCAAATTCGTGTCCTTCCCATGTGCAAAATACCTTCACCCAATGCCCCCCAAAGCACTAATCATTCCAGAATCAACTCAAAATCTGAAATCTCATCTGTCCTCCTCCACTCAAAGACCCAGATCTCACCCAGACCATGGGACCTGAGGACTGCATCCAGAAGCCACAATCTCCTGGTAAAGCTGCCCATCAGGTCCTGACATCACCCTCATTAGTCCCAGCAGCCGAGGGCCTACAGTTTCCAGAGACAGTTTCTCAGAGGAAGTTTGAAGACCACCTCAGAGGACGTTCTTTGGGAGAGAATGAAGAGGGAAGGGGGTCAGAGCCTCTGCCATTCCCAGGGCACCCAGAACCCAGAGAGTGAGGCCTTGGGTGCTTTCTAGTGACAGATTCAAGGCAATTCTTTGAATGTGGGACTTCAGAGTTAACTGAGTTTTCATTTGTGATTATTATTCTTGTGTGGGGGCCATAGCTTTTCTTTTGACCTATGGCTGTTTTCACTCCTGGTTCTGAAGAAGCCCCTAAATCCTAACCCTGTTGAGGACTCTGAAAGCTCTCAGAGCAGCAGTGCTGGGGGACAGTGTGGACGCATGGTTTGGTTTCTCCTCTGGCCTGATTCTGTGGCAGCCCCACTCTGTCCTCCTCAGACTTCAGAGCAATAGCTGAACAAGTGGAGAAAGGACCAGGGGGTCAGGAAGGTGGCCACCGAAGAGTGACTTCTCTGGAGGGTGGCTGAGCTAGCGAGTGATCGTGTTAGTCCAGCTCTGCCTGCAGTCGGGATAGAGCTGAATAGGGGCCAGGCAAGGGGAGGAGGTGCAGAGAGCGAGGACAAAGGGACCAAAGAGGAGATTCAGACGAAGGGAAGTAATTGGGAGGAAAGAGAAGAAAATCTAGAAGACAGGCATGTAAGAAAGGAAAAGGGATGAAGTGGGCATTGGGAAAGGGCATCACCAGGGAAGGAGAGAGGGGAAGGGAAGAGGGAGGTAGAGAGGAAAGGGGAAAGGGAGAAGGGAGGAGTCAGCACGCCAGGGCTCCCCCTGCATCTGAAGAAGAGGTGGCTGGTCCGGCTTGTCAAACAGGGTGCTCACTCTTTGGTCCCAGTTTCTGCTCCCAGTGCTACTGGGCTTTGCAAGGAAGGCAGGTTGTCCCCTGGGACCCACTGGAGCCCACTGGAGCCCACAGGAGGGTGGGAGAGGTAAGATGCCACCGGGACCTGTCCTGAGCTGCTCCCAGCCGCCAGCCTCACCACATGGTGCAAGAGGGACCCCAGAACAAAGGAAGGACACAGGCCCGCTTGTCTGCTGGTGGCCCTGGGCACTTAGCTCATCGCAGTGAACCACACCGCCTCCTCCACCCAGGCTTCCAAAGCCTCTTTCTTCGTTCCTGGATTTCGTGTCTGTAGGAACATGAGCCAGATCTAACTCATCTCCGACAGACAATTCTGACTCACCCCCATGTCAGATTTTTATTAGTGGCTGTGATAGAGTAAGATAGCAATGCTCCAACAAACGGACTATTTCTTCCCACGTGACCTCAACAGTCTTATACATTTTCTTAGCGGAAAAAAATCTTGTCTCCTTCCATTAAGCTCATAACGTGGTCTAATAGTATACATGTGCCTTCGTTAGATGGGAAGTGATCCAGAGGTCCTTTTTTTTTTTTTTTTTTTTTTTTTTTTAATTTTACAAGGTAAAGTCAGTGAACACATCTAACTTGACGAATATGTCTCGAAAATATCAATCCAGGCAAAGCTTTTTCTGCCTACAGTTTGAAGCCTATGTGGTGACATTTTTTAAAACGCTTTCAGTCCCTCAGTGAGGCTCTTAGAAGCTAGCCAGGGCTTACTGTGTGCCAGGCACTGTGTCAGGTGTTGGAGCTAAACGGACGGAGAGCTTGGAGGCTGGCTGGGAAGGGACTTCCGTGACACAACCACAGCTAGAAACGGAGGCCAGTGCTAGAAAGGAGAGAGCAGGCTGCATGGAGAGTGTGTACCATGGGGCTTGTGAGCTCACGAATAAGTGGGAATAACTGGAGTGGGGAGACGGGGGAGAGGAAGAGGGTCTTCCCATCAATGGGAATCACCTGTGCTTGGAGGCAGGCTCCCCGCTGAGCAGAGAGCCGGACATGGGGCTCAACCAGGACCTGAGCCAAACGCAGAGGCTTTAACTCACTGAGGCACTGGGGTGCCCCAGGAAGGGAAATTTTTTAAAGAGTATTTTCTCTTTGAATCTATTTTGAGGTTTGGTTTGTGGTTTTTTCTGACTTCTCATGAAGATGGAATTATTTCTGAGGTTGGTTGTCAGGAACCGCATATCAAATCGAGCTATCTTATTAGCAAATAAATAAATTAATTAATTAATTAATAAAAGCTCAAGTGTTGGTATAAAGCTATTATGCTTTTCAAAACCCCGAACTATAATTCATGTATCGTGGTCATTCTTTATCATATCAAACAGGAGAGAGGTGGCAGAATCGCACTTTCAGGTTAAATTTTTTACAAGGAAGATTGACTTATGAACCTACTTTGTTATTCCCTTTCATTCAATTTCCCTGTACCTCCTTTTCTATGAATTGTAACGGTAACCCATCATGATTTTTATTGTTGCCATGTGCTTTGTGAATCATAAAGTGTACGCTATAAATGGGAGTGCTTTTCTTTTTTTGCAGTTAATGAAAAACTAATTTTTTTTAATTTATTTTTTATTTATTTTCAGCATAACAGTATTCATTCTTTTTGCACCACACCCAGTGCTCCATGCAAGCAGTGCCCTCTATAATACCCACCACCTGGTACCCCAACCTCCCAACCCCCCACCCCTTCAAAACCCTCAGACTGTTTTCAGAGTCCATAGTCTCTCATGGTTTACCTCCCATTCCAATTTCCCCCACCTCCCTTCTCCTCTCTAACTCCCCATGTCCACGAAAAACTCATTTAAAAACATTCATCCACCAGAGTACCCAAAGGGCTCCCATATAAACTATCTGTCTTTACATTATGTCATTCTGCTTTCGCTTCTATTGCTGTCCAAACAAACAATGTTTTAAAACATTCTTTAAAATGGGCCTTTTTAACAAGATTTTTACAAAAGA
Source organism: Mustela putorius furo (assembly GCF_011764305.1). Lineage (NCBI taxonomy): Eukaryota > Metazoa > Chordata > Mammalia > Carnivora > Mustelidae > Mustela > Mustela putorius. Next base: position 96,859 of record NW_025422039.1, on the reverse strand, counting down.
CTTTATTTATTCATCTGTCAGAGAGATAGCACAAGCAGAGGGAGAGGCAGGCAGAGTGGGAAGCAGGCTCCTGGTAAGCACGAAGCCTGATGGGGGACTCGATTCCAGGATGCTGGGATTATGACCTGAGCTGGAGGTAGACAATTAACCAACTGAGCCATCCATGTGTCCCTGAAATGGGCATTTTTGACATTTCCTGATAGCACCTACGCACTCATGAACCTCAGACTCATGATATATGGGGCTAGTGGACTTGACAATCATGGAGTCAAGCATGCTGGATTTGACTCACGGGCCTGTCACTGTGAATTTGGGTGGCTTACTAAACTTGCTACATACAAAACCAAGCATGTAAGCATTTGCAGGATTGTGACAGTTCAGTGGTATAATGTATACATAAAAATACCTAAACCGGTGTCTCTCTCACAAAGTAGGTACAAATATACCAGCTCCCTTCCTGCCTTCATTCTGTCCTTGGAATTCCGTCCCTTGGGAGAAGTTCCTACTGCCTTTGTTACAAGGAATGAACGATATTTACTACACTGTTGGTGCATAGCATGGATCAATACATTGAGTGATAGTGTTAACATACTTCTTGAACAGCCCATTGCCCCCCAAGCACCAAATAAAATGTCATGCTCTGGGGAAACCAAAGTGAGAGGTCCCCAACTTTCAGGACTTATGGACAGGAGAGAGATGCAAATACTGTGTCAGTGTAGAACCAGGGTAACTAATGTTTAAACCAGGAAGAGAGTGTGTGTGGAAGAAAGGCACTGATGATGTATAAAGCCATTTGGCTGGGTGGTGACTACCCTCAGACTGACAATTTGCCACGAAAGCTTCCAGGCAAATTTGAGATCTTTATTAGTGACAATATGGCCATAGCCTTAAGGGGAAGAAAAAAAAAACAAAAACCAAAAACCAAAACACACATACACACAAACTGTTGGTCTTGTGCCTTTTCACAAATAATGACAGTTATCAGAAATTTTATCTTTAAATGGGGAAAACAGCAACTGAAAATGTATTTCATTTGATTCATCACAGAATGTGGTGTTTTTGTTCATTTCACACCATTTTTGTTAAGTTTTATTTAAATTAATGCAATCTGAGATAAAATTTTAATATTCCTGAGGGTATGGACATTGTATACAAATGAACCCAGCTAAGTGGGCTCCTGGACAGGGTCTGATCTATTTATAAAAGTAGCTGGAGCTAAGTGGTTTGTTCCAGAACAAGACAATGCCTTCCCTCCGTTGCATTTGCCTTCTACAGCCTAAGTGGGAGTTAATACGTTCACTTGTCTCCTTAAATTTTGTCCAGAGTATGTTAAAGCAGTCATAGGGGACCTGGGTGGTTTTGCCGTCTGCCTTCTCATAACAATGCCCCAGTTTTCTCCTGGAGAATCAACGTTCCCAATTTCAGTCCATGCAGTTAGGCGGCAGCAACTTCACCCTGGCTCCTGACTCTAGCAGTTGGCATGTCACCCACTAATGGCCTTTGAGAACATCACTGAGTGAGCCGTGAGTTTAGTAGATGCACGAGACCTTTGCTGGGTCGGTGAGGAGGTGGGTCTCTGAATAATTAGCCCGAGATCCACTTGTGTGTGGTGGAACAAATGAGCAGAGTGATGTGTTGGCCAGGGTGCCCATCCTAGAGAGCCCTGAATGCCAGACAAAAGCATTTGAGACTATTTTTTTCAGGCAACACGAATCCAGGAAGCTAGTTTTGAAAAGCAGCACATGAGAATTGGTGTTTTTGGAGGATTAGTCGGGCAGCTGTGTGTAGGATAGTGTGGAGGGAGGAGAGAACACAATCCCTGAGTGTGTTTAATCTTTATGATGCACTGTAATTTATTATGAAGTTGGATTTGCATCCTTATCCAAACGTGAGGGAAACTCCTGTCCAAAACTGTAAATGTTTTTTGGTTGCTTTTTTTTTTTAAGATTGTATTTATTTATATGATAGAGAGAGAGATCACAAGCAGGCAGAGAGGCAGGCAGAAAGAGAGAGAGAGAAGCAGGCTCCCGGCTGAGCAGACAGAGTGATGCAGGGCTCGATCCCAGGACCCTGAGATCATGACCTGAGCCAAAGGCAGAGGCTTAACCCACTGAGCCACCCCGGTGCCCCTGGTTGCCTTTTTAAGCATTCCTTGTCTCACAAGAAGTGATTACAAATTTGCAGATGTGCATTAAAATGATGTATTCCAAAATGTTAACAGGGAAATTAAAAAACCTATTAAGTAAAATATTATCATTTTTGTTGATTTGAAGCCTATTTGACAAGGGACATAACATTCTGGTGCATATATGTAAGCATGAATAATTATTTTTTTAAAAATCTTTATTTATTTATTTTACAGAGATCACAAGTAGGCAGGGACAGACAGAAAGTGGGAGGGGGAAGCAGGTTCCCTGCTGAGCAGAGAACATGATGTGGGGCTTGATCCCAGGACCCTGAGGTCATGACCTGAGCTAAAGGCAGAGACTTAACCCGAAGAGCCACCCAGGTGCCCCTAAACATGAATAATTCTTAAAGGTTCCTCTACTCACTTATATAGAAGCCCTTTTCCAAACGGAAGATTAAATCTCTCTTGGCTACTCCTATCAGCTTATTTTGAATTATTTTCCATCCAGAAGCATGAACTAGAAAACCACAGTTTTTACAGAGTGTTTGGTTTTCCACCAAGAGAATCACATAATTTGTGGTGATTCAGTGTGGTGTGTTGCTAAAAGCATTTCCAATGCTGTGGATACAAGAGGGCAGTGCAGAGAGGTAAGGAAACAGGAGAAAAGGTATGGCTCTCTAATGAGCACTTTATTCTAGAATTTTCCTCCAGCCTTGGGAGCTCACCCTCACACGTGTGTGCTGGTGCCTTGATCTCATGGGCCACAGTGCTCAGCATCTTCCAGCTGCTTTTTTAGTGAATACATATGTAACAACTGATTTCTTGCCCCAGACTTTGAGAGAAAAATCTGTTCAGAGGGATGGACTTTATATATATGTGTATATATATATATATATATATATATATATATATAATATTTTATTTATTTATTTGACAGACAGAGATCACAAGTACGCAGAGAGGCTGGCAGAGAGAGAGGGAGAAGCAGGTTCCCCCCTGAGCAGAGAGGCTCCGATGCAGGGCTTGATCCCAGAACCCTGGGATCATGACCTGAGTCAAAGGCAGAGACCCACTGAGCCACCCAGGTGCCCCTGAACTTGCTATATTAAAAACCTGAACCCCAACTATCTAAAGTCAGCCAGAGGAGATTTTGTTGTTTCTGCTGTTAGAAGAGAATAGAGAAAAACCCCGGTGTTATCAGTGACAAGCTAAAGCTTGTATGGTAAGCACCCCACAGTTTAGTTTCCTGCGTGTGTACCCCCAGAATGTGGAACACAGGCTCAGGTTGCTGACTTGGATATCTACAAGGTCATCCATCATTAAATAAGTTATTTTAACAACTTGTCGTTTAGAATTTATTCTGAGCTTAGACAATAAGATAGGCTTAGATCCAAGTGAGTCAACTGAGAAACTATTACAACATAAGTGAGCTCATTTTGGAGGAGAGAGAAAGCTCAACAAATGGAACCCCAACAGCTTTCTTATAGACCAGCAGCAATAACCAAGGGGGGAGGGGAAACAATCCCATTTACAGTAGCAAATAAAGGGGCTCCTGGGTGGCTCAGTGGGTTAGGCCTCTGTCTTCAGCTCAGGTCATGGTCTCAGGGTCATGGTCTCAGGGTCCTGGGATTGAGTCCTGCATCAGGCTCTCTGCTCAGCGGGGGGAGCTGCTTCTCCCTCTCCCTCTTTCTCTGCCTATTTGTGATTTCTCTCTGCATTAAATAAATAAAATTTATTTAAAAAATTATATAGTAGCAAATAAAGCTATAAATTTACTGGAGATAAATTCAATAACATTGTTTAAAAATTGCAACAACTGAATTGCCTGGGTGGTGCAGTTGGTAAGCGCCTGACTCTTAGTTTTTGGCACCAGTCATGATCTTGGGGTCATGAAATTGACCCCCACAAAGGGCTCTGTGCTCAGCAGGTGTCTGCTTGGGACTCTTTCTCCCTCTGCCTCTGCATTTAAAATAATAAGTAAATCTTAAAAAAAAAAATTGCATGAACTACAGAGCTTTCCTGAAAGCCATTAAAAGGAAATCTGACTAAAGAGAAAGCTATACCAGGTTAATAGGCTAGAAGCATCAATACTGAGGCCCCAGTATGGCTCAGTATATTAGGCATCTGCCTTTGGCTCAGGTCATGATCCCAGTGCCCTGGGATCTAGCCCGGGAGCAGGCACCTGGCTCAGTCTGCTTCTCCCTCTCCCTCTTACCCCCAACCCCCAGCTCATGCTCTCTCTCTCTCAAACAAATAAATAAAAATCTTTTTTAAAAAAAGAGGCTTCAATATTATAAAGACACTCATGATTCCCTAATGAATCTATCAAGTTAATAAAACACAATCAAGCTAATAAGATTTTCTTAGAACATGAAACTGTTTGCAAATGTATATGAGAAGGTGAATAACAGAATTTTGAGGAAGAATAACAAAAAGGGGGGATTTGCCCTACAAGATAGCAAGATATTATAAAGCAACATTAATTAAAACAGTTGTTGTAAAAAAAAAAGATTAATGGAAGCAGAAAAAATTTCAAGCACAGACTCTTGTATCTTTTGGGAATTTGCTGTATGACAGATATTTAAATGGTGAGGGGCACCTGGGTGGTTCAGCTGGTTAAGGGACCAACTCTTGGTTTCTCCTCAGGTCATGACCTCATGGATCTGTGTAGTAAGCCCCACCTCAGGCTCTGTGCTCAGCAAGGATTCTGCCTGGGTTTCTCTTTCTGCTCCTTGTCCCACTCACATGCATGCAGGTGCACGCTCTCTCTCTCTCAAATAAATAAATCTTTTTTTTTTTTTTAAAGTGGTGAGAAGATGGATAGTCCAAAAATAGCATTGGAATATTTGGATTGAGATGAACAATGCCATTTATATCCCTACCTCACCTTATACACAAAAGTAAGTTTCAAACAGATTAAATATCTAACTGTAAAGCATTTAATTTTAAAATTAATAAGAAAGACTAAAATTACTAAGAAGGAGAGAATGTCTTAATAACCTCAGGAGCAGATACAGCTTTCCTTTTTTAAAAAATATTAATTTATTTATTTATTTGAGAGAGAGAGAAATAAGGGTGGGTGGGGAGAGGGAGAGAGAATCTTAACCAGACTCTGTACTAAGTGTTGAGCCCAACGTGGGGCTGGATATCTTGATCCTGAGACAAAACCAAGAGTCAGTTGCTTAACTGACTGAGCCACCCTGGTGCCCCAGAATGGCTTTCTTAAGGCCAAAAAATAAGCAGACATAAAGTCCAACTGAATATAAATTCAAATTCTACACCAGAAAACAATTAAAAATTATAAAATGGGGATGTTTCTAGGAAAAAGTTTCTATGGCTGGGGTTGAAGAGTTTGCTGCCTGTTTTCTCTTCAAGGATTTTGATGGATTCCTGTCTCACACTGCGGTCTTTCATCCATTAACTGAGGGGTTTCTGGGGAGCTGGGAGGGGAGAGACAGGGTGGCTGGGTTATGGATACTGGGTAGGGTAGGTGCTGCGGTGAGTCATGTGAATCATATAAGACTAAGAATTCACAGACCTGTACCCCTGAAACAAATAATACATTACATGTTAATGAAAAAGAAAACAAAAACAAAAACAAAACATTTTAAAAAATTTATACAATAAGGGCAAACTTAGAGAAATTTACTATGCAATATTCTATTTTATAACTAAGTAAAATATAAAATAAATTTAAGTATAAAATATATTTCTTTTCTAAAAATTTTTTAAAAGATTTTATTTATTTATTTGACACAGAGAGAGAGAGAGTTCGCAAGCAGGCAGACAGGCAAGCAGAGAGAGAGCGGGGGGAGCAGCCTCCCTGCTGAGCAGAGAGCCCAATGCGGGGCTGGATCCCAGGAACCTGAGATCATGACCTGGGCCAAAGGCAGAGGCTTAACCCACTGAACCACCCAGGTTCCCCTAAAATATTTATATTTCTAATTATAAAGTAGAATAGTATAATATATATATTTATGTATATAAAATAAAAGGCAAGGATCAAAAGTTTTCAGCATTCATTTAAACAAATTAAAGTATGTTAAAAAATAATATAAGGTTAGATAAAAACTAAGTAGAAAATTCCTAGGAGAAACCAAATTGACCAATAAAAATATGATAAGGTGCTCAACCTTGTAAAAATAAGAGAAATACTGGGGCACCTGAGTGGCTCAGTGGATTAAAACCTCTGCCTTTGGCTCAGGTCATGTTCCCAGGGTCCTGGAACTGAGCCCCACATCGGGCTCTCTGCTCAGCGGGGAGCCTGGTTCCCTTCCTCTCTCTGCCTGCCTCTCTGCCTACTTGTGATCTCTGTCAAATAAATAAATAAAATCTTTAAAAATAAATAAATAAATAAATAAATGAATAAAATCTTTTTAAAAAGTAAGAGAAATACAAATTAAAGTATTAGTGAGCTAGCAGACTGGCAAAATGTTAAAAGCTTGCCAATATCAAATATGGGCAAAATTGCAAAGAAACTGGTCTTCTTACAGTGTGGGAATGTAAAGTGATAATGGTCACATTGGAGAACATTGGCCTACAATTGCTAAATTTGCTAAAATTGACCTAAGATATCCATTACATGTGATACAAGGAGGAGCGCATAAGAATGTTGTTTGCAGCATTGTTTGTAACAGCAAGTATTAGAAACAACGTACATGGTAACCAATAGGAGGATGAATAAATATATAATATAATCATGCAAGATAGTATTTTACAGAAGTTATCAAAAATAAGCTAAAAATTTTATAAATGAAAAAAAAAACAAGTTTGTACAGTGATATGAGGGGTAGACACAAGCCAATCTATATTCTCTATAACTACATGCACGATTTTTTTTTTAAAAAAATGGATGTATGTCAACTTTGCCTTATGACCAAGGTAGAGTAACAGGAAGCAGATTTACCCTTTTACCCGAAATAAGAACAAAAAACCCCCAAGTAAAATATATGAAACAAGAGTTTTTTAAGGCACTACACAACAGAAAAAAAAAAAAAATGTCAATGATTTCTAAGAGCCAGGATATAAGCAAGATGATTCTTATAATTGTCCCAGCTACTGTCTTAAGGGAATTTCCCAGTTGCAGTGCAGAGAATGGGAATGCAGACAAATCCCTATGACACCCTAATGTGAAGAGATGAAGCTAGAAGTCACAGGACAGAATGCTACAGAGACTTCACAGAAGGTTCCTCAGAGATCCATGGAATGTCCTCTGACTACTCAGTCCCATTTACTGATGGAGGCATTCATGTTGGAAATGACCCAGAGTTGGAGATGGATGAGGCATTCATGTTGGAAATGACAGTTAGAGGGGACAATGAGTGGTGCTCACTCAGAGCCATGAATAGTGCTTAGTCCTACCAACAGGACTAGAAAAACCTTCTATTATAGGGGCAGATGTCACACAAGAGTCTTGCCTCAGTAGTAGAGGAATTAGGACAATTATCCCTGACTGATGGTGCTGCCCCATTTCCACCCAACTCTTAGAGCAAGACCCAAAAGAAACTAGTAACTTAGCTGCATCCTGAAAAACTCAATAAAGACAAATATAAAATACTAATAAAAAAATATATCCAATACCCAACAAGGGACTACAGACTATGACATAAACATGAACGTAATAATTGATTTTGTTTATCCATTTTACACAATTAACTGGTGGTTAGCATATTTAAAATAAATATGAGACTTTTCCTATCTGAGATTATATACCAACCATTCCTTTGTGTCACACTGTTTTGATCTCTTTTAAAAGGCAAATAGTTTCATGCTATTGTCAATTATTTTTATCCAATCAGGTTTTCTTTGGGGGGACTGGGGAGCATTAGGAAGAGAGGAAATAATGAAGAGGAACAAGGAAGTGCACCGAGAGGGAAGGTAGAGGGCACCAAAGGCAAACACAAGTACAGAGTACCTGTGCATGAGCCATCTCAAACCAACATCTGTTCCAGCAGTTTCAGGGGAAGAAACGTGTACTTTTTTTTTTTTTATTGAAAAGAAAATTTTATTTCTATGATAGACAAAACATTATACATAACAGGATAATATAAGGCAAAAGCTGCCTTTTGAGAGTTTTGGTGACATTTATGTGTCTGAAACGTGTACTTTTCTATCACTAAGTTACAGTTGACACAATTAGCATGGAGAAAAATTTAATTCAGTTGAAACAGAAGGGGAAGCTTAAGTTGCACATTGTAGAATATAATTTCTCATAGATTAACAGAATTTAATTGACCTTCCTTTTGTGATTATTAAGAACTCGCATTTTAGAAATGCATATCACCAGCATTTCCATACAAACATTCTCAGTTTCAGGACTCCTTACTCCTTCCTCTTCTTCTTCTTTCTTTTTTTTTTTTAAGGATTTTATTTATTTATTTGACAGACAGAACACAACTAGGCAGAGAGACAAGCATAAGGAGAGAGAGAAACAGGCTCACCGCTGAGCAGAGAGTCTGACTTGCAGCTCAATCCCAGGACCCTGGGATCATGGCCTGATCTGAAGGCAGCGGCTTAACTGACTGAGCCGGCCAGGAGCCCCAAGGTCTCCTTACTATTCAGTTGAGAGAATGGGGTGTCACTTAACTTGTTTCAACAGGCAACTCCTTATGATACTCAGACATTTTCCACTTCAATCAGTGCAAAAACTTGGAAGTGTTGAAAGAGGACTACTAATCCTCATGTGTCTCCTCCCCCAGCCTCCTTTCCCAACCAAAAGATCCAATCAGTCATGAATATTATAGTCATTTTCTTAATTGATTTTGGGATTAGGGGTTTATAGATGTGACCTTGGATATAAAAAGAAAATAAATCCAAAGAAGAATAATTTCAAGTGCATGAAGATAATCATTTCAGCTGAAGTATAACTAAGAAATAAAGGAAGAGTAGATGCACCTTCGTGTTCAATAATAGAGTGGCTGAATTATGATACCTTAATGATGATCACAAAAGTATACTGATACAACATTCAAATCATTATTTTGCTTTCAAATACTTAAAGCTTTATAATGGCCAGCATGGAGGCTGAAAGTCATCCCCACTCCTCCCTGACAACAAGTAAAAAGCTCAACAAACCGGAAAGTCAACAGCCCTCCTTAGATCTATCAGGGAAGTGGGGTCACAGGGCAAAGCACTGCCTTCAAACATTGGAGAAATCAACAGGCCCGTATAGAAGATTACAATCTACCAGAACAGAAAGCCACACACAGAAACCTTCACTAGAATTCGTAGGAAGGCAGGAAAACCTGGACTGTAATTGTTCAGTTGCTGAAGGCTCAGTGTGGATTTCTGAGAAATAAAAACACCAGGGGGCAGGGGGATGGGGAACCACACATTTTTAGGAATTTTACCTCATGAGTTTGACCAGGTTCTCACAGTGACTATCAGTAGCAAGAAGTGAATTGGAATCATTTTGAAATACTCAGAGCATTCTGTTATTAAAAACGCTTCCCTCTCAGAGGAACTATTCTACCAGAGTCTAAACTACTGGTGTTTTTTTTATCACAGCCTAACCAACCCAGAGGGAGGAAATGTCCAACCTCAGCTGGCTCTCACCTTCCACATGGGGGAAAAGAAAGACCCAAGTCCAACCTACTCTAGCAATTTTGTCTCATCTCGGGGCAAAAGTGGACTGAGAAGCATTTGTGAGGTTCACAGTCCAGAGACACAGACTCACCAGAAGACTGAAACCAAATAATAGGACTGCAGAATGCTTCCTCACCCCAACACTCACCACCACATTACTAAAGGCTGGCGTATGAGAGGCCTATGTGCCACAGTTCCTTTTACCTGGTACATCATGTCTGGCTATCAAGAAAAAGTTACAAGGCATACTAAAAAGGCAACACAATTTGAAGAAACAGCAATGGCAAGGTTGTTGGAATTATCAACCAGAGAACTGAAAACTCTGATCAATATGGTATGGGCTCTAATGGATACAGTAGACATCAGGCAAGAGTGGATTGACAACTTAAGTAGAAAGAAGAAAATTCTCAAAAGAAAAATTTTTTAAATGCTAGGGGAAAAAAATCACTGTAGCAGAAATAAAGAATGCCTCTGATGGGCTCATCAGCATATGGGATATGGATGAGGAGAAAAATTCAGAGCTTCAGGATAAGACAGTAGAAAATTCCAAAATGGAAGAAAAAAGGTAAAGAAGATAGAAAAAAAGAAGCCAGAACAAAATATTCTGGAAGTGAGATGTAGCTACAAAAGTTTTAACATACATGTAATGGGAATATCAGAAGAAGAGGGAAAGAAACAAAATAAATATTTGAAGTGATAATGATTGAGAATTTTCCTAAATTAGTATAAGAGACCAAACCACAGATCCAGGACTCTCAGAGAACACCAAGCAGGATAAATGACAAAAACCAAAGCCAAGCAAGACAAACAAAACTATACTATACTAAAGCATAATATATTCAAACTTCAGAAAAGCAATGATAAAGGAACAATAAGCCAGAGAATAAAAACACCTTACTATAGAGGAATAAAGGTAAGAATTACATCCAACTTCTGCTCAAGAACCAGGCAAACGAGAAGACAGTGAATTGAAATATTTAGTGTTGAGAGGGGAAAAAAATGCCAACCTAGAATTCTGCACCCTGAAAACTTAACCTCCGAAAGTGAAAGAAAAGTAAATATTTTCTCAATTTGACAAAAATTGAGGGAATTAATTGCCAGTGGACCTGCCTTACAAGAAATGTTAAAATAAGTTCTTTAGAAGGAAAAAATAGAGGTCAAAAACTCAGACCTCCATAAAGAAAGGAAGACCATCAGGGAAGCAATACATCAAGCTAAAATAAAAGCTTTTATTTTTCTTACTTTTAGTTGATCTAACAATAATTTGTTCAAAATAATAATAGCAACAATGTACTTAATTATGTGTGTTTATATACATATATATGTATAGTATGCTTATTGTATAAGTGAAATGAGCAATGATACCAGGGATATACGGGCAGAATTAGGATTACTTATGTTATTATAAGGTACTTGCACTACTTGCACTATTTGAAAATGGCTTGTATTATTATATTGCACAAGTCTAGGACAGCCACTAAAAAAGTTTTTTTTAAAGTAATATAACTGATATGCTACAAAAGAAAATAAAATGGAATCCCATAAAATGCTCAATTGAAACTACAAAAGGTAAAAATAAAAAAAAAAAAAGAATAACACTACAAAAGGTGGGGCACCTGGGTGGCTCAGCTGGTTAAGCATCTGCCTTTGGCTCAGGTCATGATCCCAGGGTCCTGGGATCAAGACCCACATCAGGCTCCTTGCTGAGCAGGGAACCTGCTTCTCCCTCTGCCTGCTCTGCTTGCTGCTGCTCCCCCTGCTTGTGCTCTCTCTCTGACAAATAAATAAATAAAATATTTTTTTTTAAAAACTACAAAAGGGAGAGGAAGATAAAAACAGGAACAAAGAACAAAGGCACTAAATGGAAAATAGTAACAACTATGGTAGGTATCAATCCAAAAATATCAATAATCACTTTAAATGTTAATTGTCTAAATATACCAACTAAAAGAGATTATTAGAGTGGATCAAAATACAAGATCTAACTATATTTTATCTATAAGAAACTTATTTTAGGGGTGCCCAGGTAGCTCAGTCGGTTAAGTATGTGCCTTCAGTTCAGGTCATGATCTTGGGGTAATGGAATTGAGACCTGCATCAGGCTCCCTGCTCAGTGGGTGGTCTGCTTTTCCTTCTCCCTCAGCTCCTCCCCCCATTCATCTCTCTCTCAAATATATAAAATCTTAAAAAAGAAACTTATTTAAAATATAAAGACACTTATAGAAATTAAAAGTAAAGGGATGGAGAGATATATACCATGTTAACACTAATAAAAAGAAAGCAGGAATAGCTACATTAATTTCTGACAGAGCAGACTCCAGAGCAAAGAAAGTTTTTAGAGATAAAGAGGGGCATTACATAATAATCAAGCAGTAAATTTTCCAAGAAGACTTAACAACTCTTAAAATATATGTGTCTAACAACAGATGTCAAAATGCCTGAGGCAAAAACTACTAGAACTACAGGGAGGAATAGATGAATTCATTATTACAGCTGAAGAATTCAACACCCTCTTCAGAAATCGGAGGATCTGGGTGCCTGGATGGTTCAGTTGGTTAAGTAACTGCCTTCGGCTCAGGGCATGATCCTGGAGTCCCAGGATAGAGTCCAAGGATCGAGTCCCATATGGGGCTCCCTGCTCAGTAGGGAGTCTGCTTCTCCCTTTGACTTCTCCATTCTCATTCTTTCTCTCAAATAAATAAATATAAATAAAATCAGAAAAAAAAAAAAAAAGAAATGGGCAGAGCCAGTGGAAAACCAGTAAGGACATAGTTGAACACCATTAGTCAAGTGGATCTAGTCAACATTTATCAACTATCTCATTCAAACACAACAGAATACACATTCTGGATAAAGAACATATACAAAAAAATCCCCCATAATTAACATTACACTTAATGGTGAGAAACTATAAGTTGTTCTGCTAGATTAGGAACAAGACAAGAGTGTCCCTTCTCAATACCATATTGGAGGTCTTAGGTAATGCAATAAGACAATAAAAGGAAATAAAAATTATACTGATTGGGAAGGATGAAATAAAACTGTCTTTGTTTGTAAGTGACATGATCATTTATGTAGGGAACAAAACTGTCAAAAAATTCCTGGAAATAATAAGCAATTACTGCAAAGTTCCAGTATACAAGGTTAATATACAAAAGTGAATCACTCTCCTGTATACTAGCAATGAAAAAATGGAATTTGAAGTTAAAAACACAATACCATTTACATTAGCACCCCCCTAAAATGAAATGCTTAGTTATAAATCTAACAAAATATTTATAACATCTATATGAGGAAAATTATAAAACCCAAAGGTAATATGTCAGAACAGCTAAATAAATGAAGAGATATTCCATGTTTATGGATAGGAAGACTTAATATTGTCACAATGTCAGTTATTCTCACCTTGATCTATAGACTCAACAAAATCCCAATAAAAGTCCCAAAAAGTTATTTTGTGGATATCAACAAACTGATTCTATATTTCATGTAGAGATGTCAAAGACTCAGAAAAACCAACACAATACTGAAGAAGAGCAAAGTCTTACTGATAAAAATCAACTTCAAGACTTACTACAAAGCTACAGCAATCAAGACAGTACGATTGGCAAAAAAATAGACAAGTAGATCAATCAAACAGAATAAACAGCCCATAAATATACCTACATAAATATAGTCATATAGCCAACTGATCTTTGACAAAGAAGCAAAAATAATTCTTTTCAACAAATGGTGCTGCAACACATTTATTAAAAAAAAAAAAATCTAGGGGCACCTTGGTGGCTCGGTGGGTTAAGCCTCTGCCTTCTGCTCAGGTCATGATCTCAAGGATCTGGGATCGAGCATCAGGTCTCTGCTCGGCAGGGAGCCTGCTTCCCCCTCTCTCTCTGCTTGTCTCCGCCTACTTGTGATCTCTCTCTCTGTCAAATAAATAAATAGAATTTAAAAAAATAATAATCTAGACAGAGCCCTTACACCCTTCAAAATTAACTCAAAATGGATCATAGACCTAAATATAAATCCTATTATAATACAGATGACAACATTGGAGAAAACCTAAATGACCCTGGATATGACAAAGATTTTTTTTTTTTTTTAGATATACACCAAAGGAATGCTCCATGAAAGAAAATATCAATAAGCTGGGCTTCATTAAAACTGAAGACTTCTGCTTCACAAAAGACATTGTCAAGAAGATAAAAAGATAAGCCACACACTGGAAGAAAAAAAAATTGCAAAAGACATATCTGATAGAGGACTGTTATTAAAAATATATAAGAGATTGGGGAGGAGTCAAGATGGCGGAGAAGTAGCAGGCTGAGACTACTTCAGCTAGCAGGAGATCAGCTAGATAGTTTATCTAAAGATTGTAAACACCTACAAATCCAATGAGAGATCGAAGAGAAGAAGAACAGCAATTCTAGAAACAGAAAATCCACCACTTTCTGAAAGGTAGGACTGGCAGAGAAGCGAATCCAAAGCGATGGGAAGAATGACCACTGGGGGAGGGGCCGGCTCCCTGCAAGCAGTGGAGCAACAGAGCACAAAATCAGGACTTTTAAAAGTCTGTTCCTCTGAGGGACATTGTTCCAGTGGGTAAACAGGGGTGAAGCCCACGCGGGGTCAGCATGGCCTCAGGTCCCGCAGGGTCACAGAAGGATCGGGGGAGTCGGAGTGTCGCAGAGCTCGCAGGTATTAGAACAGGGAAGCCGCCAAAGAGACAGAGCCATGGAGTGAGCTCTCAGCTCAGGGTTACCTTGAACCAGTCGCAGGCTGGGTGAGCTCGGAGTGCAGCCAGAGGCCAGGGAAACGGGAGTAATTGGGCACTGTTCTCTGAGGTCGCGCTGAGGAGTGGGGCCCCGGGCTCCCAGATCCTCCAGGCAGGAGAACAAGAGGCTGTCATTTTCATTCCCGACCTCTGGAACTGTACGGAAAGCGCTCAGGGAACAAAAACTCCCGAAGCAATCCCAAGCGGATTACTCAGTCCGGCTTCTGGTAAGGGTGGTGCAATTCCGCCTGGGGCAAAGACACTTGCAAATCACTACAACAGGCCCCCTCCCCAGAAGATCAACAAGCAATCCAGCCAAGACCAAGTTCACCTACCAAGGAGTGCAGTTTCAATACCAAGAAGAGCAGCGGAATTCCAGAAGAGGATAAAGCAAAGCACAAAATTCTTGGCTTTCTCCCCATGATTCTTTAGTCTTGCAGTTAATTTAATTTTTTATTCTTTTTCAATTTTTTTCCCTTCTGCTAATTTTTTTTTAACTTTTACACTTTTCTTTTTTAACGTTTTTAAAACTAGTTTATCTAATATATGTATATATTTTTCCTTTTTATATTTTTTCTTTATTTTTTTTAATTGTTTCTTTTCTTTTCTTTCTGAACCTCTTTTTACCCACTTTCTCCCCCCTCATGATTTGGGATCTCTTCTGATTTGGTTAAAGCATATTTTCCTGGGGTTGTTGCCACCCTTTTAGTATTTTACTTTCTCCTTCATATACGCTTTTTTTTTTAAGATTTTTATTTATTTATTTGCAAGAGAGACAGTGAGAGAGCATGAGCGAGGAGAAGGTCAGAGGGAGAAGAAGACTCCGCGTGGAGCTGGGAGCCTGATGAGGGACTCGATCCTGGGACTCCGAGATCATTACCTGAGCCGAAGGAAGTTGTCCAACCAACTGAGCCCCTGCATCCCTCCTTCATATACTCTTATCTAGACAAAATGACAAGGTGGAAAAATTCACCACAAAAAAAAGAACAAGAGGTAGTACCGAATGCTAGGGACCTAATCAATACAGACATTGGTAATATGTCAGATCTAGCGTTCAGAATGATGATTCTCAAGGTTCTAGCCGGGCTCTGAAAAGGCATGGAAACTATTAGAGAAACCCTCAAGGGAGATATAACAGCCCTTTCTGGAGAAATAAAAGAACTAAAATCTAACCAATTTGAAATCAAAAAAGCTATTAATGAGGTGCAATAAAAAATGGAGGCTCTCAGTGCTAGGATAAATGAGGCAGAAGAAAGAATTAGCAATATAGAGAATGACAGAGAATAAAGAATAAAGAAGAATAAAGAAGCTGAGCAAAAGAGGGACAAACAGCTACAGGACCATGAGAGGAGAATTCGAGAGATAAGTGACACCATAAGATGAAACAACATTAGAATAATTGGGATTCCAGAAGAAGAAAAAGATAGAGGGGAGAGAAGGGTATATGGGAGATACTTATTGGAGAGAATTTCCCCAATATAGCAAATGGAACAAGCATCAAAATCCAGGAGGTGCTGAGAACCCCCCTCAAAATCAATAAAAATAGGCCCACACTTCATCACCTAAGAGTGAAATTTACAAGTCTTAGTGACAAAGAGAAAATCCTGAAAGCAGCCCGGGAAAAGAAGTCTGTAACGTACAATGGTAAAAATATTAGATTGGCAGCAGATTTACCGTCAGAGACCTGGCAGGCCAAAAAGAGCTGACATGATACATTCAGAGCACTAAACTAGTAAAACATGCAGCCAGGAATGCTATATCCAGCTAGGCTATCATTGAAAATAGAAGGAGTGATTAAAAGCTTCCAGGAAAAACAAACGTGAAAGAATTTGCAAGCACCAAACCAGCTCTACAGGTAATATTGAAAGGGGTCCCCTAAGCAAACAGAGAGCCTATAAGTAGTAGCTCAGAAAGGAACAGAGACAATATACAGGAACAATCACCTTACAGGCAATACAATAGCACTAAATTGTTATCTCTCAACAGTTACCCTGAATGTTAATGGGCTAAATGCCCAAGTCAAAAGACAGAGGGTATCAGAATGGATTAAAAAAAAAAAAAAAAACCTCATCTATATGTTGCCTACAGGAAACTCATTTTAAACCCGAAGACACCTCCATATTTAAAGTGAGGGGGTGGAAAAGAATTTACCATGCTAATGGACATCAGAAGAAAGCAGGAGTGGCAATCCTTCTATCAGATCAATTAGATTTTAAGCCAAAGACTATAAAAAGAGATGAGGAAGGACATCATATCATACTCAAATTGTCTGTCCAACAAGAAGATCTAACAATTTTAAATATCTATGCCCCTAACATGGGAGCAGCCAACTATATAAACCAATTAATAAAAAAATCAAAGAAACACATCAACAATAATACAATAACAGTAGGGGACTTTAACACTCCCCTCACTGAAATGGACAGATCATCCAAGCAAAAGATCAACAAGGAAATAAAGGCCTTAAGTGACACACTGGACCAGATGGACATCACAGATATATTCAGAACATTGCATCCCAAAGCAATAATACACATTCTTCTCTAGTACACATGGGACATTGTCCAGAATAGATCACATCCTCAGTCCTAAATCAGGCCTCAACTGGTATCTAAAGATTGGGATCATTCCCTGCATATTTTCAGAGCACATTGCTCTGAAGCTAGAACTCAACCACAAGAGGAAATTTGGAAAGAACCCATATACATGGAGACTAAACAGCATCTTTATAAAGAATGAATTGGTCAACCAGGAAATTAAAGAAGAATTGAAAAAAATCCATGGAAACAAATGATAATGAAAACACAACGGTTCAAAATCTGTGGGACATAACAAAGGCAGTCCTGAGAGGAAAATATATAGCAGTTCAAGCCTTTCTCAAGAAATAAGAAAGGTCTCAGGTACACAGCGTAACCCTACACCAAAAGGAGCTGGAGAAAAAACAAGAAATAAATTCTAAGCCCAGCAGGATAAGAGAAATCATAAAGATCAGAGCAGAAATCAATGAAATAAAAACCAAAAAAACAATAGAACAAATCAACAAAACTAGGAGCTGGTTCTTTGAAAGAATTAATAAGATTGATAAACCCTTGGCCAGACTTCTCAAAAAGAAAAGAGAAAGTACCCAAATAAATAAAATCATGAATGAAAGAGGAGAGATCACTACTAACACCAAAGAAATACAGACAATTATAAGAACATATTATGAGCAATACTCTACACCAACAAATTTGACAATCTGGAAGAAATGGATGCATTCCTAGAGACATATGAACTACCACAGCTGAACCAGGAAGAACTAGAAAGCCTGAACAGACCCATAACCAGTAAGGAGATTGAAACAGTCATTAAAAATTTCCAAACAAACAAAAGCCCAAGGCCAGATGGCTTCCCTGGGGAATTCTACCAAACATTTAAAGAACTAATTCCTATTCTCCTAAAACTGTTCCCAAAAAATAGAAATGTAAGGAAAACTTCCAAACTCATTTTATGAGGCCAGCATCACCTTGATCCCAAAACCAGACAAGGATCCCATCAAAAAAGAGAACTACAGACCAATATCCTTGATGGACACAGATGCAAAAATTCTCACCAAAATACTAGCCAATATGATTCAACAGTACTTTAAAAGGATTATTTGCCACGACCAAGTGGGATTTATTGCAGGGCTGCAAGGTTGGTACAACATCTGCAAATCAATGTCATCCCACACATTAATAAAAGAAAGAACAAGAACCATATGATACTCTTAATAGATGCTGGAAAAGCATTTGACAAAGTACAGCATTCCTTCCTGCTCAAAACTCTTCAAAGTGTAGGGATAGAAGGCACATATCATCAATATATCATCAATATCATCAATATCATCAAAGCCATTTATGAAAAATCCACTGCAAATATCATTGTCAATGGAAAAAAAAAATTGAAAGCTTTTCTGCTAAGGTCAGGAACACGGCAGGGATGTCAGTTATCACCTCTGCTATTCAACATAGTACTAGAAGTCCTAGACTCAGCAATCAGACAACAAAAGGAAATTAAAAGCATCCAAATCAGAAAAGAAGAAGTCCAACTATCACTCTTCACAGATGATATGATTCTGTATGTGGAAAACCCAAAAGACTCCACTCCAAAACTGCTAGAACTTATACAGGAATTCAGTAAAGTATCAGGTTATAAAATCAATGCACAGAAATCAGTTGCATTTCTCTATACCAACAACAAGACAGAAGAAAGAGAAATCAAGGAATCAATCCCATTTAAAGTTGCACCCAAAACTATAAGATACCTAGGAATAAACCTAACCAAAAAGGCTAAGAATCTATACTCAGAAAACTATAACGTACTCCTGAAGAAATTGAGTTAGACACAAAGAAATGGAAAAATGTTCCATGCTTCTGGATGGGAAGAATAAATATTGTGAAAATGTCTATGCTACATAAAACAATCTACACATTTAATGCAATTCCTATCAAAATAACATCCATTTTCTTCAAAGAAATGGAACAAATAATCCTAAAATTTATATGGAACCAAAAAAGACATCAAATAGCCAAAGGAATATTGAAAAAGAAAGCCAAAGTTGGTGGCATCACAATTCCGGACTTCAAGCTCTATTACAAAGCTGTCATCATCAAGACAGCATGGTACTGGCACAAAACCAGACAGAGATCAATGGAACTGAATAGAGAGCCCAGAAATAGACCCTCAACTCTATGGTCAACTAATCTTCGACAAAGCAGGAAAGAATGTCCAATGGAAAAAAGACAGCCTCTGCAATAAATGGTGTTGGGAAAATTGGACAGTCACATGCAGAAAAATGAAATTGGGCCATTTCCTTACAAGGCACACAAAAATAGACTCAAAATGGATGAAGGAACTCAATGTGAGAAAGGAATCCATCAAAATCCTTGAGGAGAACACAGGCAACAACCTCTTCGACCTCAACCACAGCAACGTCTTCCTAGGAACATCACGAAAGGCAAGGGAAGCAAGGGCAAAAATGAACTATTGGGATTTCATCAAGATCAAAAGCTTTTGCACAGCAAAGAAATAGTTAACAAAACCAAAAGACAACTGAGAGAATGGGAGATTTTCAAATGACATATCAGATAAAGGGCTACTGTCCAAAATTTATAAAGAATTTAGCAAACTCAACACCCAAAGAACAAATAATCCAATCAAGAAATGGGCAGAAGACATGAACAGACATTTCTGCAAACAAGACATCCAGATCACCAACAGACACATGAGAAAGTGCTCCACATCACTCGGCATCAGGGAAATACAAATCAAAACCACAATGAGATATCACCTCACACCAGTCAGAATGGCTAAATTTGACAAGTCAGGAAATGACAGATGCTGGCCAGGATGCGGAGTAAGGGGAACCCCCCTACACTCTTGGTGGGAATGCAAGCTGGTGCAACCACTCTGGAAAACAGTATGGAAATTCCTCAAAATGTTGAAAATAGAACTGCCCTATGACCCAAGAATTGCACCACTGGGTATTTACCCTAAAGATACAAACGTAGTGATCCGAAGGAGCATGTGCACCCGAATGTTTATAGCAACAATGTCTACAATAGCCAAACTATGGAAAGAACCTAGATGTCCATGAACAGATGAATGGATAAAGAAGATAGGGTATATATACAGAATGGAATACTGTGTAGCCATCAAATAAATGAATCTTGCCATTTGTGATGACGTGGATGGAAGTAGAGGGTATCATGCTTAGTGAAATATGTCAAGTGGAGAAAGACAACTATCATATGATCTCCCTGATATGAGGAAGTAGAGATGCAACATGGGGGTTAAGGGGGTAGAAGAATAAATGAAACAAGATGGGTTTGGGAGGGAGACAAACCATAAGTGACTCTCAATATCACAAAACAATCTGAGGGTTTCCGAGGGGAGGAGGGTTGGGAGAAGGGGAGTGGATTTATGGACTTTGGGAAGGGTATGTGCTATGGTGAGTGCTGTTAAGTGTGTAAACATGGTGATTCACAGACCTGTACCCCTGGGGATAAAATATATATTTTTATAATAAAATAATAATAATTAAATATATATATATGATACTAAAACTCAAACATAAGAAAATGAACGACCTGATTGAAAAATTGGGAAGAGTGGAACAGACACCTCACTGAAGAAGATATAGAGATGGCAATAATGATATGAAAAGATGCTGTGATGATCCACAGCATGTATAATTGAGGAATTATAAATTAAAAGAACAATGAGGGGCGCCTGGGTGGCTCAGTGGGTTAAGCCGCTGCCTTCAGCCCAGGTCATGATCTCAGGGTCCTGGGATCGAGTTCCACGTCGGGCTCTCTTCTCAGAAGGAGGCTGCTTCCATTTCTCTCTCTCTCTGCCTGCCTCTCCAACTTCTTGTGATCTCTCTCTGTCAAATAAATAAGTAAAATGTTTTTAATAAATAAATAAATGAATAAAACAATGATATGTCACTACACATCTATTAGAATGGCTAAAATCCAAAATACTGACAACATAAAATGCTTTTGACGATGAGGAACAAGAGAAACTCTCATTCATTCTGGTGAGAACACCAAAATGGTGCTACCACTTTGGAAGGCAGTTGGGCAGTTTCTTACAAAACTAAACATATACTTACCATATGATCCAGCAATCGTGCTCCTTGGTACTCACCCAAAAGAGCTGAAAACTTTGTGTACACAAAAACCTGCATATAAACCTGTGTTTATAACAGCTTTACCCATAACTGCCAAGAGTTGGAAGTAACCAAGATGTCCTTCAGGAGGATAATGGATAGATAAACTGTGGTCCATTGAGACAATGGGATATGATTCAGTGATAAAGAGAAATGGCTATCAAGCAATGAAAAGACATGGAACAAACTTAAAATTCATCATAATAAGTGAAAGAAGTCAATTTGAAAAAGCTTCATGTTGCAAGGTTCCAACTACATGACCTTCTAGAAAAGGCAGAACTATGCAAATGGTATAACGGTCAGTGGTTCGTAGCAGTTAGGAGAGGAGGAGGATGAATAGGCAGAGCACAGAGGATTTTTAGGCCAGTGAAAATGTCCTGTATGATATGTATGATATTTTAGATATATATCGCTACACAGTTGTCAAAATGCATAAGGTACTATACCAAGAGTGAACTCTATGAGAAAAGGTTTTTATAAGATTTTATTTATTTATTTGATAGGCATCAAAGCAAGCAGAGAGGCAGGCAGGGAAAGCAGGGGTTGTGGGAAAGCAGGCTCCCTGCCAAGCAGAGAGTCTGGTCTGGGGCTCGATCCCAGGACCGTGAGATTATGACCTGAGCTGAAGGCAGAAGCCTTAACCCACTGAGCCACCCTGGTGCCCCACAAAGAGTGAACTCTAATGTAAACTGTGGACTTTGGGGTAATAATGATGTGTCAGTGTAGGTCAGTGAGGGTGACAAATTATCACCGTGGTACAGGATGTTGATAATGGGGAAGGCTGTGTGTATGTGGGGAAAGGGAATTTTACTTTGATCCCCAAACTACTATAAAAAATGCAGTCTGTTAAAAAAAAAAAACCCTTTATAATGCAATACAATACGAAACAAGAATGCATATCAAGAGGGAAATAATGTTTAAAGGGAACGAAGAACTTCAGTAATGTGTACCTAAGGATTTTGATTGCATATTTGTAAGAAGTTCACATTGTCATTAGCAATTGTTTATCTGTGAAGTAGAAGTAACATAAATAGTGATGAAAACTCAAAAACTCAACATTAAAAAATGCCATCTATGGGCTCTTAAAAAATGGAACAAAATTTGCTTGGCTTTTTAAGCATTGTGGGGAATGAAGGGACATAATTTAAATTCAGCTTTATGATTTTTAAAAGATTGGATAATATGTTTCTACAAAGAAGGCTCCTCTGAGTAACATAGAAATGAACATGGTAGCAGAAAGTGGAAAAAAAAAAAAGCCTACATCTCTTGTGAGCTCACGTTCTCTGAAGCCCTGTCACTTAGTGGAGACAGTAACTATTCGATGAATAGCAAATGGTAGTCTTTCAGATTTCCGAGATTTTCACTAAGGATCATGAATGGATTTTTAAAAAAATATGTAAAGAATGTCTACAGTGCAAGTACCTGCAAATAACTGACATTTTGGAGAGAATATTTTAATTAGCAGAGAAGGTCAAAATGACAAAGTTCCAGGATCAAAGTAAACATATGGGATTAAAAAATAAAAAAATTAAAAAAATTAAAAAAAAAGATTTTTTTTAAAAGGACTATTTTTTTAAAGGACTTTAAGCAAAAGTCCTTTTTAAGAGACAGTTGGCTGTTTAAACCAAAAGTACAACTCACTGAGAGAATCACCACATTATTTATTTGGGTAGAAAGGACCTGGGGGCCCATTCTGCAGAGGAAAAAATAGAATCACTAACAGGCCTCATGCCTTGCACAGCCAGTGGCTAGAATCCCTGCCTCATGAGACCCTGTGCTAGAATGCCACTAGAACCATCTAGAACTATGTTAGTCTTTCTTGGAAGCCAACAAGTGTTTGACCAGTTAAGAGCACAGTAACAATAAGTCACGTTAAGTTATTGAAAGACCCCCTCTCCCCTTGCTAAAGGCTTGTTTAAGTAACCTGATGTCCCCACAGCACCCCCTATCCCCTTGCTGAAGGCTTGATTGTTCCCATAGCCGGATGGCAACACATACCAGGATGTCTATTGTCTGTGATCACCCAGTCTGTCAAAAGAAAAGACAAATGACGAATAGAGTGTACCTGGGACTTTCCAGAGTGCTGAGCCAAGGCCCACCAGAACAAACCGTTGTGTCCTTGCCTTAAACCCAGTGCCTGACAATGCTTGATTTAAGTTAACCAATCAGATCCCTGTAACCAAGCATCTGCTTCTGTAAGCTCGCTTCCCGCCACCCCAACCCTGCCCTGCCCTATATAATCTGCTCCCCAACTTAGCCCGGCGCGCTAAGCCCACAAAGGCTGATGTGTCCACAGGCGCCTGTGTAACCAATAAACCTCTTGCAACTTGCATCCAGTGGAGGCTTGGTGTCTGCTTCTTGGGTGTGGCTCGAGGGTCTTTCATTATAATGATTATCGATATCTTTAAAAGCCTTGTAAAGTTCCTTTTTGAGTAACCCTCACCCCACCCTTAGAGAAATTTATCTGTGGTTCACCTCTGTGAAATACCTCATTGTTGTTCCAGATTTACCATACCCCCCCCAAAAAAAAAAGCTTTTTATTAACAAAGTGTTCAGAAGGGGGTGCCACTGAAAACAATGAGAGTTTTCGCTGCCGGGACAATTTTGTTGCAGAAACAGCTAAATCAATCAGGTCAGACAGAGCCAAGGGCTGGAGGGATTTTTAAAATTACAAAAACCGAACCAAATCAAACCAAAACAAAAATCAAAACCAATGGCCAAGATTTCAAGTTTGCTACTAAAGGTATGACATTTTCCTAAGACATGCGAGTGACTTGATCAATATATTTATATATTTATATTTGAAGAAGAAGGAACTATTTGATGCAGCAAATCCACGTTGATTGAAAATTACCAGGTATGGGGGCTCCTGGGTGGCTCAGTGGTTTAGGCCTCTGCCTTCGGGTCAGGTCATGATTTCAGGGTCCTGGGATGGAGCCCCACATCGGGCTCTCTGCTCAGCAGGGAGCCTGCTTCCCCCCCCTCTCTCTGCCTGCCTTTCTACCTACTTGTGATCTGTCTGTCAAATGGGTAAATAAGATCTTTTAAAAAATTACTAGGTGTGAAATACATCGAGGGTATGGGAAGGAAAATGATTTCACCTGATCTGACTAGGAAGTGGTTGAAGCCTGAATTAAAGTGATATAAAAAGAGTAAAGACCTGGGAAATATATGGGGAAAAAAATCCCTAGAAAAACAGCAATAATAACTGGCTGCTATTTATTGATCCAGATCCTGCGGTAGGCAAAGAAGAGCTGGTTTTAGCCAGAGGATGATCTCCGTTTGTCTTCATGATCTGGCATTTCCTGCAAGCCAGCCATGAGGCTCTGCACTAGAGCTGCAAATGCTGGGGGCCCTCACTGTCCCTTTTCTCTTCTCAGGGGGACAATGGGCATGTCCATCGTGCAGTGTGACAGTCTTTCCCACAGGGAGATAAAAGACTGCCAAGGGTAGGTTGGAGCTGGGAAAAGCCACTTAGGAACAGATTTTCAGGGGAAGTGATACACAAGGGCAAAGCAGAAGAATGAGGATGAGTGTGTCAAGTTTCAAAGTGCCAGGAGGCAGCACAGTGCATTTGGGAAACTACAGCCAGTTCATGACAACCGACAACTGATCTGGCAGCATCACCTGGGGATGGAGGCTGAGCTCCGGGGTTAACATTGGGAGTGAGATGGTTTGTATACTATGCCGAGTAGGTGAGGTACTACACTGTGGGGGCACAGGGAGCTACTGGAGGATTTAAAATATCAGAATCGTAACCATAATAGAGTATTTAATTGCATCCTAGCTTTCATTAAGGGTAAGATGCACTATAGTTTATGTTCAACTAAGAAAGAGAAATGCTGTCAGTTAAACTAGGATATGTCATCAAGTGCAAGGTGAGTGCCACCTCAAGAGATATTAAAATTGGTGGGGGGAGGACAAATCTTAGAACAAGTAAATTTTGGTACTAGAATAATTAAGAAAGGTCGAACACTTGGATCAACAAAAAAAGTGATTATTGCTTACCATGTGCCCCAAACTATATTAAGTCTAGAACAAGAGACGTTCTCATCTTGATGCCCTGCAGCTGTTAGACCCAAGGTACAGAGGGCAGTAGCCAACTACCAGCAGGCCCCAAGTGCCATGTGCAGACTCTAAGAGCAACTGCCTTTGAGAGAAGAAACGGTTGAGAGTGGGCTTTCTGAGGTAGAGAATTACTAGCTGGGAAAGTAGGAAAATTGACACAGAATCGAAATTGATGCCACTACATGACAGAGTTGGTGAAACTTCCTTCTCAGAGATCTTGAGCCTCCTCAGAAATGTATTTTTCATTTTGGACAGAACATTCAGGATAAATATGATCTGTTCGAGTTCCTGGTTCTCTCATCAGGACTGTTTCTTAGGCTTCACTGGCACAAGAAAAGGGTTTTGATAGTCCAGAGTAAATCCTGACAAAAGCAAAGCACAGTATCTATAACAAACTAAACACTCAGAAGAGAACAACAGATAAAAAGCCAGGCCTACCTGACCCTGCAGGATAGGTAAGGTTGGTCTGGCAATAGGGTAGAGTGGAAGTGCCCATCTCCTGCTAGAAGAGCTAGAGAAGACCCCTTCCGGAGAGACCACCAGGAGAGGAGAGCAGTAGGTACTGATGATGAAGTCCCAGAACTTAAGTCAGGTTCGGTGGGATGAGGTTTGGAGCCGACGGCTAAGAAAGAATTCTTAAGACGTCTCTGGTGCAAAAAGGTTGTTTATTAAAGGTTGTTTGTTAAAGCACGGGGACAAGGACCCGTGGGCAGGCGGAGATGCAGCTGCACCCGGTTGTGAGGGATGGCAGGTTATGTACCCTGCGGTTGGGGGAAGGTGAGGGGAAGAAGGTTTCAATGGCGTTTTCATATGCTAAAGAGGGCCTACAAGGTGCCAGGATGTCCCAGGCCTACCTGAAGTCTTGCCGTTGGGGCTTGATCAATGTTGTCTTTAGACCAGCCATTAAGATTAAGATAGTTGGGAGACTTTTTGGTGGGATGTCACAATCCTGCTATCAATCGTCTTTGTTAGTGAAATTTAGGACATTTGTAAGCCAAGGGAGACTCCTGTCTAGCAGGATTGTGAGCTCTGCAAGTTAACTATTTGCTTATTGTTCATGGCAGTCAGGGCTGCCTGAAGGATGCTACACATAGGACTGAGGGGGAGCGGATGGAGAGGGGGGTAAGGGGGGTGCAAGGCACCAGCTTTTGCTTTGTCTTCAGCCAGCCTCATGCTCCCTCATCACTGAGAGGCATTAAGGACTTTGCTTGAAGGACCTGGGCCTGAAGCTGGCACCAGGGAGTTGCAAGGGAGTTGAGCAACCTTTAGCTCTTGAGAACTGGGCTGGAGGGAAAATTCCTTGAAGGAGAATATCCAAAAATTGTGTAGGGGCTACAAGAAAAGCAGCTGGGACAGTGGTGAAACTGGCATCTTACCGTAAGGAGTTCCCTGTTTGAAGCTTGACAGACCAATGAGGAACCATGGCCAGGCATTCCACCTCCAGAATGACCTTGTTATTGTCCCCCATCAAAGGCAATGAATCTTCTTTCGGAATGAGGTACCATGATGGATTTTTGGTATCACCTGAGTAGCTGTTAGACTCATTAGCTCACACTCAGGGGGAGACAGCTTTTTTTTTTTTTTTTTTTTCCCCTTAACAGTATGTGTTTTAGTAATACAAAAGTAACATGAACTTGTAGTGAAAGATTATTGATGTGAAGGACAGGATTCTAAAAAGAAAATAACATCTTAGTATATTTAATTTTAAAACCATATGGACCATCAATTTTTAAGGGAAAGAGCTGATGAAGTTATAGAACCTAGGTGAGGTTCAGTGGGCTGAGGTCTGGAGCCGATGACCAAGAAAGAATTCTTGAGACATATTTGCTGCAAAGTGGTGGTTTATTAAAGCATGGGGACAGGACCTGTGGGCAGGAAGAGCGGCTAACCCAGGTTGACAGAGATGGCAGGTTAAGTACTCTGTGGTTGGGGGAAGGTGAAGGAAAGGGGGGTTTCAACGGAGTTTTCATATGCTAAAGAGGAGTTGTCTTTTACCAAGCCATTAACATCAAGATAGTTGGGAGATGCCTGTCTTCCAGGATTGTGATCTCTGCAAGTTAACTCTTTGTTTCTCCTTTATGGCGGTCGGGGTGCCTGAGGAATGTTACACATATTACCGAGGGGAGTGGGTGGAGAGGAGGTGCAAGGTGCCAGCTTTTCCTGTGTCCTCAGTCAGCCTCCTGCTCCCTCATCAAGTTCCAAACCTGGGAGGGGACTCGTGGGAGTGAAGGAGTGCGAGAGAGCGGGCGGGAAGGGCGGTGGGCCTAGGGGAAGGCGCCCAGCCTGCTCCTGCTCTTGTTTTGGAGACTCACGTGGTCCTGCCTAATTGGCCGCCATAGAGCCTGAGTACCCAGGGAGGCAGAGGCGTCCTTCGAAGCTGTGGTTCCCAGGTTCTTCCAGCTGCCAGCCCCACCTTCCCACAGGAGGCTGGAGGCCCTGGGGGGACCACAACTCCCACGAGGTCTTGCACTCCAACAGAGCCTGGCTGATAAAGGGGCGGGGTCTGCATGGAGGGGCAGAACCATGATGCAGGGGCCTTGGGGCTCAGCGTCCCCATGTGGCTTTCTGGAGCTCAGGAGATTTCTCATCGCTGGATTGGCATCTGGCAGCTGGACTCATTGGAGTCCTGGGGCGTCGCCTCGGACTGGCTCTCGACGGGTAGAGTGTGTAATGAAGTGTTAGCTTAGGAGGCGCAGTGCTAGGGATTGGGTAGCGCTGAAGCTGCTGGTTGTCCTGGGCTTCCTGAGGAGGCTGTCTGAAAAAGTCACAGGTGCTGGTAGGGGAATCCTGGAGGAAAACTGGGGCCCAAACCAGCACTTTGAGACTCTGAGCCAGAAGCCAACAATAACTGGGGAAAAGTCCAACGGCGCTGAGGTGCTTTACTTTTTGCTGAGAAGATAAGCAGGAAAGATGACAAACCAATGGGATGTCTGTAGACCTCTACTGGAACTTTTAGGTCTGTCTTCTATAATTCTTTACCTGTCACTCGGAGCTTTTGTCTTTTTCTTCCTTGGGTTGCCTTCTTAGAGAATTCCTTAGCTTGATATTCCATCTCTCTGGTTTGGTTTTAAGCAGTGTTCATTCTGCTATTCAACCCATCTCTTTGAAAGGTTTCTTTTTTACTAATGTTGCAATTTGTATTTCCAAGATATCGGTTAATTATTTTTATAACTGCCTGCTCTCATTTCATGATAAGATATTCTGGTTTATCCATATGATTAATTTAATTACATTGATATTAATGCCTAACACTCCCCCCCACCTTAGGTGCATATTCTCTCTTGAAAGAAAGGATAAAACATATTAAAGCTGTTCTTTTTTTCCTTGGCTTGATTTTTCTGAAACGTTTGTGATTGTTGGTGTATGTCTCACTCATTTTTATGTACCTTGAGAGTCACTGCTTTGTACTCTCTTTGCAGGAGGGAGGGGCATGAAGAGGATGAACTGCAGGGTATTTTTTTTTCTTTTTAATGAAAATGGGTAGAATCAGGGTTTGTAACCTACTGGTCACCTGGGTACCCCACCCCATTCCTCCAGAGCCTCATAATCATCGGGATTTTGCTTGTTTCTTTTACCCAAGCTCCCATACTCTCCAGGCTGGAAGCAAACATCCCATTTTCTACTTCCTGGAAGGCTAAACTTTGGTGAAGCTTCGGTTCTAGTCTCTAAGCCAGTTCCCCTTTCATTTTCTTTTTTTTACATTTTCTTTCTTTCTTTCATTTTCATTCTGGGCTCCTCCCTCCAGGTCTGCACTGCCTTTCCTTATGTACAAATGGGGATAGTAGGAAAGAGTGACTGAGGAGCCCTTCCAATTTTTTAAAAAGATTTTATTTATTTATTTGACAGAGAGAGCACAAGTAGGCAGAGCTTCAGGCAAAGGGAGAGGTACAAGCAGGCTCTCTGTTGAGCAGAGAGACTGAAGATGGACTCGATCCCAGGATCCTGGGGTCATGACCTGAGCTGAAGGCAGCCACTCAACTGACTGAACAACCCAGTCACCCCGAAATATTTTTTAGAATCTTCTTTTCAGTACTTCAAGGGGAACCAAACATCTTCACCAGGACTCTCAAAGATGAATGGAAAACCAGTAATAATTTGCTACAAAAATGACAAACATCTGTTTTTTGTACTGCATCTAAACAAGTAAATTTTAAAAATTAACATTATGGTAAACATAAGAATTTGCTGGAGGTAATCCTTTGAAAGCTGATGCTTGTATACTTTTATATCTCGGTCAAGCAAGGCACTATAGAATCATGGTTATGATCCATATTCTATAAAAAAAAAAAAAAACTCTCAGTTCTATTAAGAACATGAAACAAGTGGTGCCTAAGTGGCTCAGTTGTTAAGCATCTGTCTTAGGCTCAGTTATGATCCCATGGTCCTGGGATTGAGACCCACATCGGGCTCCCTGTTTGGTGGGAAGCCTGCTTCTCCTTCTCCCACTCTTTCTGCTTCTGTTTCCCCTCTTGCAGTGTCTCTCTGTCAAATATATAAATAAAATCTTTTTTAAAAAAGGACATGAAAGAAATTCTCCAGGGAGAGGGAAGAGAATAAAGTTCAAAATTAGAATAAGTTCAAATTTAAATTTGTACATCAAAAGCTCTTTTTTAGGGCGCCTGGGTGCTCAGTTGGTTAAGCAACTGCCTTCGGCTCAGGTCACGGTCCGGAGCCCCGGGATCAAGTCCCGCATCAGGCTCCCAGCTCCATGGGGAGTCTGCTTCTCCCTCTGACCTTCTCGCCTCTCATGCTCTCTCTCACTGTCTTCTTAACCCACTGAGCCACCCAGGCGCCCCCAAAGCCATGATTATTAAGAACACAGAATAGGGTCCTACGTAGCATACACGATGTGACCAATAGGCATTAATGGTCACTCAAGGGTTCTGGTACATTGTTATCCTCCAGTAGATTATAGAGGTAAAAAACATCTGAAAGAAGGATGGATGAATACTCAACTTTTTTGTAGCAACATGGACAGGACTGGAAGAGATTATGCTGAGTGAAATAAGTCAAGCAGAGAGAGTCAATGATCATAGGGTTTCACTTATTTGTGGAGCATAACAAATAGCATGGAGGACAAGGGGAGATGGAGAGGAGAAGGGAGTTGAGGGAAATTGGAAGGGGAGGTGAAACATGAGACGATGGACTCTGAAAAACAATCTGAGGATTTAGAAGAGGTGGGGTGGAGGTACGGGGAACAAGGTGGTGGGTATTGGGGAGGGCATGTATTGCATGGAGCACTGGGTGTGGTGCAAAAACAATGGATACTGTTATGCTGAAAAGAAATAAAAAATTAAAAAAAATCTGAAAGGTTCCCAGGAAGCAGTGGGTTTTGTTTTGTTTTGTTTTTTAGAAAGAAGAGGAGGATGGGTCACTAGACTTTAAGAGGTCATGAATAAAGCAGGATAGGTAGGAACTGAATCATAAACTTTGGTTGTTAGCTTGTCAGGAGTTGAGGTATAAGGTCCTAGGTCTGCATGGAGGTGGGTAGGTCACAGGGAGATAGTGAGGTTAGTACTCTGAAGGGGAGCTGGCATGTGGGCTTGGGTATCAAGAAATCACCAATGTAATTAAGTGGGATAGCCATGTTTGTAGTGTGTGTGTGTGTGTGTGTGTGTGTTAATTCTTCATGGCTGGGGATATTGAGTTAGATGTTTATTGATCCCCTATCCAATTCCAACATTCCTAGTATTTATGGCTTCTCTGGCTCAAATATTAGCAATGGCTATGGAGAGAAGGGTTAGACCAAAAAGCATGGAGCACAGTGTATAGAAAGTTTCTCCCAAGCTTTAAAGAAGGCTTTATCAGTATATTTTTGTCTACTCAGGCTGCTATACCAAACACAGGCTGGGGGGCTTAAATGACAGAAATGTATTTTCTCACAGATCTGGAGGCCAGAAGTTCTAGATCAAGGTGCCAGCAAGGTTGGTCTCCAGTGAGCCTTTTCTTGTTGGTCTATAGATCACTATCTTTTCAACTGTGCCCTCAGATGACCTCTTCTCTCTGGACCCCCAGAAGTGGGGTAGGGGGAGTGTTTTCATGTATTTCCCCCTTACTAGGACACCAGTCCTAGCAGATTAGGACTCCTGTGACCTCACCAAGCCTTCAGTACCTCCTTCTAGGTAGGCCCTATCTCCAGATGCAGTCACACTGGAGATTAGGAATTCTACATATGACTTTTGTGGGGACACAATTCAGTCCATAACAATCAGTACAGGAGAAAAACCATGGAGAGAATTCTAGAGGAGTCACACGGTGATGTTATAAGGTAAGTGGGTATAAAAGAGCACCTCTGAAGTCCAATAGGGCATTAGAGCTAGAGGCCGACAGGAAAGTCCCGTACGTGCCACAGTTTTGAGTTTGATGCAAGCACAACGCTGAAGGGAAGATATTTGGGAGGCCTTGGCCAACCACTACTTCCAGCCAGGGGTTATTCTGGAGGGAATATCTCTCAGAGTGCTGCCTAGAATCAAGACTTTGTGGTTGGAAAAGAAAAGTGCTACTCC
This sequence comes from Mustela putorius furo, assembly GCF_011764305.1. NCBI lineage: Eukaryota > Metazoa > Chordata > Mammalia > Carnivora > Mustelidae > Mustela > Mustela putorius. The sequence goes on along the minus strand of NW_025422039.1, from coordinate 65,111 downwards.
CAAAGCTGGAGAAGGATGGTGCTGTAAGTTACTTGAAGAGTACTGTTCTGGGAGATAGGAGATCTGCGGTGGTGTCCTCTTTGTTCTGCTGCTGACCAGATGTGAAAATGCAGATTAACTCCCTAACCATCTCAGTTCTACCACCATGTGCTGCTGTCATGTGTCCCAAGCTCCAGAGTTAGTTTTATACATAACCAGAAGCCGGTCTTTTAGTTCCCAATCTCTTAATCAGGCCACTCGTCACAATATATAGCGGACACGTGACAGCCACAGGGAGAAGTAAGGGTTTCTCTCTTCCCCTCAGAGAGAGTGGAAAGGCTCTAGGAGAGGGCATACCAGTAGGCCAAAGGCAGCCAGTGCCGGGGAGTGGAGCCACGGGGAAGAGTGTGCTGATGACAGCCTTGTGGAGGGAGGGCAGAAAGAGCCACCACCGTGACACTTGAGTTATAGATCGAGCTTGGGGACAGAGAAGGGATCAGGGCACGGTAGAGCAGCAGCTGGCAAAGTGATTCTGCTGCGCTTAAGCTCATAGTGCCTTAGCGAATTAGAATGGGAAATACCTTGCTATTGTTTGTGACTCTGTGATTGTGTGAGTATGAGTGACAGAGTGGGGACAAAGAGAGAGGGAGAGAGAATACATTAAATTTTAAAGAAGGACAATAAGGGATGCCTGGGTGGCTTACTCAGTTAAGCATCTACCTTTGGTTCAGGTCATGATCCCAGGGTCCTGGGATTGGATCCCATACCAGGCTCTAGTGGGGGGCCTGCCTTCCCTCTGCCTGCTGCTCCCCTTGCTTGTGATCTCTCTCTTCCTCTGTAACAAATAATAGTAAAAAATAAACAAGGGCGATAAGTTATGTTTACTTTTGTTTCTGATGTCAGACATAGGTTCAGAGGATTAAAGAGGGAGATCCAAGGAGCTAGCCTCTTAAGAGGAGTGAATACCTAGTCACTGGTAAGACCCCTGGTCCTGCAATACAATATGGCTCCTGTGATCTGGGTCCTGTTAAATGCCTCTCGCCATCCTTAACCCGATAGTTTGATTCTTCAGTGTGTTCAGTGTGGGGAACTGAGAGAAGCTATGACACTTGGCCCTTTGTGGGGGAATTTTAGTAGTATAAATAGCAAAGTTATCAGTTCTGGAGCACTTCCATGACTCTGCTGCAGGCACTGTGCTGTGACCTGGGTTTAGAGCAGTGAGATAAACATAGAAATAAATGTGGGATCTGTTTCCAAGAAGCTGAAACCCACTATTCTCCTTGTCCCTTTCCCATTCTGTCTTCTTCAGCCTTGTGCAATCCCACCAAGCAGGAAGCTTGCTTCTCCCCCTCCCTCTGCTGCTCCCCCTGCTTGTGCTCTCATTCTCTCTCTCTCTGTGTCAAGTAAATAAATAAAATGTTTTAAAAAAATTAAAAAAAGGCAAAACATAACCATTTTTGTAGAGTGATTTTCTGAATGCAGTTAAGGGCAGTGCTGGGTACTGAAGAAGACGCTCTGCTGACCAGAGGAGTGAGGAAATTACAGAACAAATTCCACAGGTCATTGAATGTATCACTTTCATCACCCCCACCCATAGCACTCATTAATCTCTAGCCCAGCCAATCTGTTGGTTATAAAAATGAGCTTTCTCCTAACTGACAAGCAGTTCTCATTTTAGCAATGTAAATCATTCTGATATTTATCACTAATGTGATCTAATCCTGTCTAGTAAAGAAAGCTTGAGAGTTCTATAGCTCTGTAAACATTTAAGAAAAACAATGGACTCAACTCTAGTTACTTTTTAACTAACTTGACTTGCCGAGGGAAGGAGAAAGTAAATACCAGAAATCTTACCACTAAGCACAAGTTGCAAGTTATACCTGCCAAGATGTGGTTCAAAATATAAATAACCAGTCTCCTTAGAAGCCTTTTACCTTCTTTTATCTGTTATGTTGGGTAAATGAGTAGTTACTAGAACACAGCTGGCTCAGTGATCACAATTCAGCTTACCCTCAGAAGTATAAATAAATTACATGTTTAGCCCGGTAACTGGACACTGATATAGAATTATTCACTGGCTGATTCCTAGATCAGAAACCACAAAAATTTTTTTCTTTTTTATGGAAGTATGGCTGTTACAATAGTCTCACCTGTAGCACATAGTGATTGACTTAACTACTCTATACGTTACAGCTCTAGATGTAACATTTTAATAAAACAACAATATCCTTGATGGTATCATGGAAATGTAAGTGCCTTGTGCACTTTTCTTAATGTGTATAATTACCTAAACATCATAGTAAGTGAATCAAGGCCATTGTCAAGCTTCCGTCAAGGAGAGTACTTAACTAGAGGGATTTCCCATTGCTCTCAGGATGATAACCTCTGAGTTACAGGTTCCATTAGTTGGCCACACACATTTGGAGCCTTGTGGACTTTCTGACAGCTGAGCAGCATATCTATGTTTCAAGCATTGTGATTCCTGTTCTTACTGCAAGAGTGACAGTTGTCACTTTTCCTGTGACTCCTGTCTTTAGGAAAGTGTCTGACTCAGAAAGTCGAATCAGTACCCCCCAAAAGGATTTTCAGGAGAACCACCTCAAAGGTGATCACCTGAGATACAGTCAAGAAAAAAAAAAAAAAACTGAAATTCTAAGCAACATCCATAATAAGTCTTTTCATGTTGATAAGGAAAGATTTTCCCCTAAATACCAGATAGGCTCCATGAAAGTGAGATCTTTACCTGTTTTGTTCACCGTGTCACCAGTCCCTAGAAGAGAGCCTAAGACATGACTCAAGATTAGGTTGCTTTGAATGAATCAAATTAATTAATGAACTGTGGCCTTTGATAGTGAGGTAGTTTATGGTCCTTAGGCAAGAGATGGGATTTGTGTTGGGATTTCAAGAATGGGAGGGGCCAAAGAGAAAATTGAGAAGCCAAATGTGAAAGTATGCAATTTACTGACTGGAGTAGGTCTGAATACATTTCAAACATAATTAAACTATGGCTGTGGGTCTATATGCGTTTTAATAATTTTCCCTTGAAAATGTGAGGCATACAGATGTCATCTCCAGTGAATTCTCCTTGTCCGTATACAGAATCACCAAAAAAAAAAAAAAAAAAAAAAAAAGGGCATTCTGACTGTCCTCAGTCCATCCAATCCAGGATTATAACACTTTCTTCCCCATGTTCTTTCTGACATCATGGACTTTCAGGTTGACCTCTCCCATCTTGGGTCCCACTCTCATTAGCTGTAGAAGTCATGCGATGTTTGCGATATGAGGGTGGCAATACTCTCTGACCTTTGGTTACAATATGTCTTTGAAAGCCAGTGTTTATTCTGATTTTACAGCATTTCTCCATTTTAACTGGCCACCTTTTAAGTGGCCATTAGCCACATGTGGCTGCTAGCCATCGGACTTGGACAGCAGAGGTGTGGAAAGTCCACACATTCTTCCACTCAAAGGATATTGTGAGTTATGCTACATCTTTTTTTTTTTGTAAGTGTATTTTTTAGGTATTTAAATTCAATTAGCCATTAGATAGTACATCATTGGTTTCATAGAATTTAGTAACTCATCAGTTGTGGATAACGCCTGGTGCTCATCAAATCACGTGTCCTCCTCAATGCCTATCACCCAGTTACTCCATGTCTCCCACTCCCCTCCCCCGCCCAGCAACCCTCAGTTTGTTTCCTATAGTTAAAGGTGCCTCATGGTTTGTCTCCCTTTCTGATGACTCCCATTCAGTTTTCCCTCCCTTCCCCCTCTGATCCTCTCTACTACACATCTTAATCTCAACAGTAATGTCAAGCAGTGGTAGTAATTCAGTCATGGAGTCATGCATATTCTAAATCTGATGAGGTGGATTCCTATACTGCCTTTGTCTCTGCTAGAGCGCTTACATTTGTTATTATTATTGCTGCTGTGTTCACGTTTCTCGTTCACTGAATGTCTGATAAAAGAATTAGTAAAATGTGTGACTGCAGAAAATACAATGGTCATGGATGATGATTTTCTTCTTGACCAGACTTGAGTCAAGTCCTCTGAGTCCTCTTTCTGTCCAGCCTTGACCTCAGGCTCTGCCCACTTAGCCCAGTTTTAGCAAGAAACCTGCTTAGTCAATTTTTCAGCAATCTCCAGCAATACTCTTGATATCTGATCAAATTCCTTATCTCTCACCTGTGGTATCTTACCACTCTTTTTTTTTTTTAAGATTTATTTATTTTGACAGAGAGAGAGCATGAGCAGGGGGAGTAGCAGAGGGAGAGAGAGAACCAGACTCCCCACTGAGAAGCAAGCCCAATGCCAGACTTGATCCTGGGATCAGATCATGACCTAAGCCAAAGCCAGAGAGTTAACCAACTGAGCCACCCAGGTGCTTCAGTATCTACAATGCTTAATATCTGATCAAATCCCTTATTCCCAGGGCACCTGGTTGGTGCAGTTGGTTGAACGTTTGACTCTTGATTTCTTCTCTGGTCATGATCTCACGGTTCTGAGATTAAGCCTCACCTCAGGCTCTATGCTCAGTGAAGAGTCTGATTAAAATTCTCCTTCCCTCTCCCTCTACCCCTACCCCTGCTCCCTCTCTCTAAAATGTATTAATAAGTCTTTTAAAAAATTCCTTATCCCCTGCTCTCAATAGTTTATGACCCTAGCCTTCCTTCAACAATATTACTGTCCAGATGGTTTAGTCAGAATCCCTTCATCCTTACCCTTGATGTTCCATCTTAATTTTACATTCAGTGACCCCCACCATGCTCTTTAGCTATAAATCTCCATTTGTCTGAGCTGAGCTAGATCTCTCTCCCATACTATAAAATAAAATCCCATCATAGTAGCATCCCTTGAATAAAAACTTCCTTACTTCCTTACTTCTTTAATTATCACAGATTTTTTTTTCTTTAACGGTCAGGAGGGTGCTAATGGAGTACCATGACAAAAGGCCTAACTTCCTATCATGGACATTATTTTGGGTTTACCTGACAAATACTCTTTTCCTCTTCTAAGAAAAATTTCCAGTTCTTAGTATAACTGCCAACTGGCCCAGGGGTGGACAAGTGAGTCAGATGAGACCAAAATGAAATTTCTGTTGAGACACTCGACCTTGAGGATTCAAGCCAGGGACGAAAAAGTGTTGGTACTCCATTATTCTGATGGTCCATTAATTCTTGCCTTTTTGTTTCCTGTGTCTATCACACACAGTCCCTGCCTTTTTGAAGATAATGATCACTAATCTGAATACACAGTTCGCCGAATCCCTTTGCAGTGGCCCATGTGGGCCAAGGTAGTAGAGCATAATAGATCTCTGTAAGTTTTTTAAAAATGCCTTTGTCCCTGTTGCCCATGGCCATTAAAAACAAAAGGTCAGGGGTTGGGGGATATTGGAAAATGTGAAGTTATAGCTACTCACTGATTTTGTGATTAGTAGAGAGAAAGCAACACCTACGTACAGGGCCAGTGGGTGAGTGGAGGAAACATCCTTGGTTCTAGGAGGAATGGGGGAAGGAGAAATATTAATAATATTTGTCTTTGGAACTGCCCCTGAAGACTTCCCACAGGAAACTGACCTAATGTGACTCTCCTAAACTTTGGCAAGCCCCTTAAATTTAACTGACTTCTAGATCTGATACCCCCTGCTAGATAGCTCTGATCAGGATTTGATTGTTACTTATTTTATTTTTAAATTATTTTAAAATAAATTTTTAATTTAAATACAATTAATTAACATATAATACTAGTTTCAGACATACAGGTTAGTGATTCATCAGTCTTTTATAACACCCAGTGCTCATTGTATCACATGCCCTCCTTAATGTCCATCACCCAGTTACCCCATCCACCCATCCCCCTCCCCTCCAAGAGCCCTCAGTTTGTTTCCTATGATTAAGAGTCTCTTCTGAGGGGCACCTGGGTGGTTCAGTGGGTTAAAGCCTCTGCCTTCAGCTCAGGTCATGATCTCAGGGTCCTGGGATCGAGCCCCACATAGGGCTCTCTGCTCAGTGGGGAGCCTGCTTCCTCCTCTCTCTCTCTTCCTGCCTCTCTGCCTACATGTGATCTCTGTTTGTCAAATAAGTAAATAAAAATCTTTTTTAAAAAGTCTCTTCTGGTTTGTCTCCCTCTTTGATTTCATCTTGTTTTATTTTTTTTTCTTTCTTCCCCTATGATTCTGTTTTGTTTCTTAAACTCCACATATGAGTTAGATCATATGATAATTGTCTTTCTCTGACTGACTTACTTCCCTTGGCATAATACCCTCTACTTCCATCCAAGTCATTGCAAATAAATTGCCATTTATTTTAACTCAACAGAGAAGGCCACTAGAAGCAGGTGATGGCCCCAGCTCCTGTCCCTCCATGCATAACATCTGTCAACACCTATGGACATCTTTTCTTCCCCATTCCTATGAATGTTGCTCAGTTGTTACATGGTGTGGACAAATGCTGCTGGCTGGAGGCATGGACACACTGGACAAGCTTGGCCTTCAGTGAAACAAAGACTCAAACTGAAATGGGAATGCTTGGAGTCCCATTGGAGGTACTCAACCTGTGCCCCTTCCCTCTTTGGAACAAGAGCCTGAACCTGAGAGATGAAGGGCTTATCCTAGGTTATGGCAAGGTTACACAGAGCTGAAACTAGACACAGGTGTACATGCTTATTGGTTAAGGCTGGCTGTGAAGTCAAACTGCCTCAAATCTTGATTCTCTTCGCCACTTCTTATTCTTTGACGCTGTTTTTCGTAGTTTAGGATGTAGGGTATCCTGACTTTTTGATGTTTTAGTTCTTGTCAGACATTTACCATAATGCTTAGCACATGGATGGTGTGTGCACACACATACGCACGCTTGACACTAGAAAAAATTTCCCCTGATATTAAATTTATCATTGCATTCTCCATCCACCACCATTTGGCTGTTTTGTCACAAACTGATTAAAGCAGAACTGTCAAGTGAGGAACTTCAAAGCCAAAGCATTAAGTTCTGTAAGAAACCAGCACTTGGGAGGTTTTGTCTCATTATCTGTGATTAGAAGGCAGGAAAAAGAGACTTTGGGGACACAGCTCACCCCTTCATGAAGCAGCCATTCAGAACTTTCTCAGAAGGGCTAATGCCTAATCTTCCAAAGATCAGCAAGAACAAACTTATGGCCTATTAAAATCAGATTTTTAAAAGATTTTTATTTATTTATTTGAGAGAGAGAGAGAGAGAGTGATAGAGAGAGCATGAGAGGGGAGAAGGTCAGAGGGAGATGTGGACTCTCCATGAAGCTGGGAGCCCGATGCGGGACTCGGTCCTGGGACTCCAGGATCAAAAGCAGATTTATTGACTCAATACAGTCAGGGAGGACATTCCTCACGAGTCATAGAATGCTGGTTGCCATGAGGGAGGAGGGAAGCATCTTTTACAAAGTCTGGGCTCTCACAGAAGGAGTCTGAAGCAGGTATATGGAAAGCAGAGGTCAGTTCAGGATTAGAAGCTCTTTCTGAGGGGAAATGAGTAGAAGCAGGGATTAACCAGGACTTGGGCTCTGCCTTATTCAATTCAGGCTGCTGCAACAAATGATCACAGACTGGTTGGCTGAAACAGCAAAACATTTACTATTCCTTGCAGTTCTAGAGGCTGAGAAGACCAAAAGCAAGGTCCTAGGAGATCTGATATCTAGCAAGAGCCTGCTTCATTATCTATAGATGCCCATATTCTTGTTGTAGCCTTGCATGGCTGACATCTGGCAGAACAAGCTCTCAGGTCTTTTCTTAGGAGTGCTTTTATCTCATTCACAAGGGTTCCAATCTCATGACCTCATCACTTCTCAAAGCCCACACCTCCTGATGGCACTACTTGAGGGTTAGGGCTTCAACATCTGAATTGGGGCAAGACACAAACATTCAGTCCATTAACAAGTGTTACCATGAGGACAGTGTAGCTTAGCAACTGTATCCCCAGGAATCCATGGGACTAGCAAAGCAGAATCGGGGGGGGGGTCACTGCTAGGAAAGCAGGAGTTCCCCAAGAGAGAGTCCTCATAGCATTTTACAGAGACAACATGACCCTTGAGAAACAATAGTTTCCATGACTCATACAGCAGCCTTTATATATGCCTGTTCTCCGTGCTGGATTCACAGCAAGCCTGCTTCTTTCTTTTCCAGTTCAAATGGAATTCCACTCTCTGAATCCTGATGAATTATTGCTCTTTTGCAGTTAGTAGGTTGTCCCTAAGGATTCTGCATGTATGGATTTGCAATCGTGGAAACTGCCAAAGGTCCAGGGTCCTGGGTGGCAGAACCTGGCCTCTGCCACTATTGCCCAAGGTAGGGACTCTGGTCCCTTGATCGTCCTGTGCTGCTGTCAAAGGTTTGTGTGCATCGTGTTGTTGTTTTTTTTTTTTTTTAATGTAATTGCTTATACATGTGTTTGATCATGCTCAAGTGGCCTTTCTGTGGAAACAGTGGCCAGGCTACACCTAGAAGTCACTGAAGAAAGTTCTAAGAACTCTTGGTTGGTATGAGGCTAGAGAGAGAGAGAAAGAGAGAAAAGAAATCTGCCTCTCTGCATTTTACAAGTCCCTGGGCAAAATGCGAGGGCTGTGCACTCCCCACACGGAGATTCCAGGCAGGGAGGCCCTCCTGAGCCTCATCTGCCTGGGATCCTCCTCCAGGAGCAATCCCTAGTTTGAGACCAGGGTTAGGGAAGAAATAGCAGCAAAGCAGGGTCCAGAAGGAAGGACTGCCACAGTCCACGGGGCACCAGAGGGCCAGGCTGGTACCTGCTCACTGTTGGAGTACAAATGGGCTCAGCTCAGCAGGTGCAGGGGTGCCATTGGCCCCTCTGATGGGGTTGCAGTGCCCCAAGCTCAGGAAGAAAAAAGGCTGGCTCAGGTGACTTATTTTTCACTGAGAAGGAGCTGATGGCAGTGGAAATAAACGAGTAGGGAATGATGTTGTAAAGTTGTATGGTTTGTCCTTTATATCTCAGCTTTCTCTCCTATCTCCCTTGCTCTGTAGTGTGTTCTCAAAGAAGTTTTTGACATGATATTCCTGTTCCCTGATTTACTCCTGAGCTGTGTCTTTTCTGCTGTTCAGCCCATCTGGTGAATTCTTTTACTATAAAAAGTATCTTGCCCTTGCAAGGTCTTGTCTCGCCCTCCCCCTGGGGAGACTTGAGGAATCCCAGAGAACTCAGCTTGCCACCCAGAAGGAAACCAGGCTATTTGGAACACTGGAAAGGATTCAGAGTAGGGGAAATCTGCTTGGACATCTGAGACTACCCCTACATTCAGGGGTCCCCTGGACACAAACCCAGACTTTGATATTGATCCTGAACCATGCTCTCAACTCAGACACCTGTGATCCTCACCACAGTGCTTTCAGATCAGTGCAGCCATGCCCATAAGCACAAACTCTAAGCCTAGATTCTGTCCTGAGAGGTCTGTCCCCAACAGCCTGGCTCCAAAGACCCAGAGATTGGGGACAGTGAGGAACACCATAGGACTCACCCTGCCACCCCCCAAAAAACATGCCATTTGGAACTCCAGAAAGGATTCAGAGGAACTGAAATCTGCATTCCCACCTCTGGACACCCCCATATTCAGCAGGACCCTGGATGCAAACCTGGAGCTTGACACTCACCCTGAACCAATCCCTCGACTCCACCCCTTCCCCCCTGCCCCCCCAAAAGAGGGATAGAGTGCTGGCAGTTTAGGCCTGCCATGTGGTGGGCCCTAACCATAACCTTTGGCTTGGATCTCAGGGTTCTGACCCCAGAGGCCTTGCAGTAGAAGCCCTACAATTTGGGGACACCTGGGCAATACCAGAAGATTCAGCCTGCCACCCAGAAGGAAACCATGCCATGTAGAACTCCAGAAAGGATGAACAGCAGAAAAAATCTGCATGTGCACCTGAGGCCATGCCCATAGTGAGAGGACCTTCGTCCAAAAAATCCAGATCCAGACATTCACCCTGACCCACATCCTCAGCTCAGCAGTCCAGGAAGCTCTCCACAGAGCCTTCAGATGGGTCCTCCCATGCCCCTAGACCCCAACCCTAAGCCACGGTTGGGTTCTGATAGGTCCATTCCCAGGAGCCTGTCCTCAGAGCACAAGGGATAGGGGGCACCTGAGCAATCCCAGAGGACTCAGCCTGCCACCCAGAAGGAAACTGTGCCATTTGGAACTCTGGAAAGGATTCAGAGGAGCAGAAATCTGCATGCCCAGCTGAGGACACATCCACACTGAGCTGACTCCTGGACACAAAGCCAGAGCCAGACACTCACCCTCGCCTACACTGTCAACTCAGCCACCCAGACAGCTGTCCATGGGGTCTTCAGGTCAGTCCTTCCATGTCGCTAGTCCCTAATGCTAACCCTTGGATGGCTTCTGTAATGATCTCCTCATTTCAGGTTATGTGGTGGTTCTGCAGGACATTGTCCTGGTGTGGGGTCAAAAACACTGAAGCATCCCGTGTGAAATGGCAAACGTGGTAAAGAAATGACGGCTGGGCTGCAGCAACATGTTCCTAGGAACATTGCCATAGGCAAGGGAAGCAAGGGCAAAATGAACTATTGGGATTTCATCAAGATCAAAAGCTTTTGCACAGCAAAGGAAACAGTTAACAAAACCAAAAGACAACTGACAGAATGGGAGAAGATATTTGCAAATGACTTATCAGATAAAGGGCTAGTGCCCAGAATCTATAAAGAACTTAGAAAATTCAACACCCAAAGAACAAATAATCCAATCAAGAAATGGGCAGAAGACATGAATAGACATTTCTGCAAAGAAGACATCCAGATGGCCAACAGACACATGAAAAAGTGCTTCATATTACTCGGCATCAGGGAAATACAAATCAAAACCACAATGAGATATCACCTCACACCAGTCAGAATGGCTAAAATTAATAAATCAGGAAATGACAGATCCTGGTGAGGATGCGGAGAAAGGGGAACCCTACTACACTTTTGGTGGGAATGCAAGCTGGTGCAACCACTCTGGAAAACAGCATGGAGGTTCCTCAAAATGTTGAAAATAGAACTACCCTATGACCCAGCAATTGCACTACTGGGTATTTACCCTAAAGTTAAAAACGTAGTGATCTGAAGGGGCACGTGCACCCGAATGTTTATAGCAACAATGTCTACAATAGCCAAACTATGGAAAGAACCTATATGTCCATCAACAGATAAATGGATAAAGAAGATGTGGTATATATACACAATGGAATAGAATGCAGCCATCAAGAGGAATGAAATCTTGCCATTTGCGATGACATGGATGGAACTAGAGGGTATCATGCTTAGCAAAATAAGTCAATCAAAGAAAGACAACTATCATATGATCTCCCTGATATGAGGAAGTGGAGATGCAATGTGGGGGGTTAAGGGGGTAGAAGAATAAATGAAACAAGATAGGATTGGAAGGGAGACAAACCATAAGTGACTCAATCTCACAAAACAAACTCAGGGTTGCTGGGGGGAGGGTGATTGAGAGAGGGGGTGGGGTTATGGACATAGGGCAGGGTATGTGCTATGGTGAATTCTGTGAAGAGTGTAAACCTGGAGATTCACAGACCTGTACCCCTGGGGATAAAAATTATATTATATGTTTATTAAAAAGAAAAGAAATGACAGCTGGGGAATCTGAGTGTGAAGACAGCACATATTTGTGCTGCTATAACAAGCTGACTGCACTTTTAAATCACTGCAGAGGAAATAACTCTTCCAAACATTCATGTTAGCACGATGGCACAGAAGCAGAGAGGACATCAGACTTTGGGATGGAGGCCAAGCCCTCCCAGATCCAGGTCACCCAACGTGGAGAGGCCACATGTTAGCAAGAGACTCATGGGAGGATTAAATCATGGGCCCCCATGTCTTGGGTGCAGTAGAAGCAGTGGATTTGGAATTCCAGTTTTCCACAACGTTCCACCACAAGCTGGTTAGAACTGTGCAAAGGCAGGAAGGGATGCCCCAGTAAAGTGGACAAGGGACGCTAGAAGGGGAGGCTGGAAAGGGGTGCCTGGTGCCCAGTACCCATTACAGACCCCACGTTGCAGTCCCTCACATGAGAGACTCACCAATTCCAGGCCCCACTGGGGAAGCTGGAGGTTCATCTCCTGACTTTTTGTAGGAGCTTGCAGCTCAGCTGGTGAGAATTCTCCATCACCCCGAACCCTGCCTTTCTCCAGGGACTTTCCTTCTAAGCACCCCTCCCAACTTCTTCCTCCTCCATGAAATAATGTTCCTCTCCTTTGTTTGTCGCACTTGCCTGTGATGGGACCATAGCTTGCTCAGCCCAGACTGCCATTCTCTGCTCTTCCCAAATAAACCTATGCTGCTGGTCAAATAACTGGCAGTTTGAGTTTAAGGCAAATCCAACTAATAAATTCAAGAAACTTGCAAGGAACAAAATCAATATGTACAAATCAGTGGCATTTCTACGTGCTCAGAAGGAACCATCAGAAAGAGACTATGGAGAACAATCTCATTTACACCTGCATCCAAGAGAGCAAGATACCCGGGAGGCCCCTGAACCAAGGAGGTGACAGACCTGTCCTCTGACACCCCTGCAACAATGACGACAGACAGGGAGGGCTGCACACGGAGATGGGGAGGCACTGTGCTCAGGGAAGAACCCACACTGGGAAAATACCTACTCTCCCCAAAACCGTCTACAGTCCTCACTCTGGCTCCCGAACTTCCAGACTCGGCGCCATCCTGGAGTGGGTGTGGACACGGGAAGGACCCCGCAGGGCTGAGGTGAGGGGAGCACAAGCCCCGAAGCAGGCGGACGCTCCCTGACTGCAGACCATCTGAGGAGCCCCGGAACCGAATCCACGAGCACACAAACACAGACGGAGGGGGGAGCATCCGAGCCCAGAAAGGGGGGACCCCACAGCCCTGCGTACAGCGCAGCAGGAAGCCATGTCATCGCACACAAAAGGACGGAAGCCCCAGCGTCTACACAGGGAGCCCTTCCTCGGTGGGGTCCTGAGACCACGTACCCCCTTGACAGTCCACTCCGGCGGCTTCTCCTCACCTCCTCCAGCGTCTGGTCCTTAGGAGGTTGGACTGCTGTCAGTGCGGGCGCGTCCTCTACAACGGGTCCGGTCAGTGTGGATGCAGAGCCACACCCTCCTCAGCATGTCCTGTCAGGGTGGGATCCGCCCCACATTCTCCAGAAGTCTCCACAGTGGGTCCTGAAGAGGCAGAGCTCCGGTCCCAGGTGTGGCTGTGCAGCCTGGGCTCAGGGCCGGAGCTGGGGTCTGGCGCCCTCTTCAGGCGATGGAAGGCAGTGCAGGACTGTGGAAGCTCACCCTTCAGTGGAAGGTCTTGCTCCTTCCCCGGGTCCAGCTGAAGCCATTTCATTCCGGAAATTCAAGCAGCATTGGAGCCCAATATCCCCCAACTTCTCCCCAAATGGCTAAGGAACAACGAATTGGAAACAATGTGGAATTACAACAGTCCTTGACCCAAACAGTGGCACTGAATATGGCCCTGATGCATACCCACACTCTGACCTCAACTTGGTCTCAAGCCTGGACCTGACCCCAATCCAAGACCCTAACCCTAGCCCCCAATGCAAACAATGTTCACAAGAACCAAAAGGTAGAAACTGCAAATATCCATCAATGGCAAATGCATAAGCAAAGTGTGGTGAAGGGTTTGAATTTGGGTTCAGGTTCAGGTTTTAGAGTTCTAGATCAGGCTTTGGGTTTAGTGTCAGGGTGAGGATTTAGAGTGAAGGGCAAGGGAACAGAGTTAGAGTTTAGGGATTGAAGTTTGTAATTTAGGTTTTGAGACTCAGGATTCAGACACAGATAAAGTTCAAGGTCAATTTGGGGGTTTGGCTTCAAGCTGAGATTTGGGTTTGGAGTTCATGACTTGGAGGTCTGGTTTAGGGTTTGGGTTCATGGTTCAGGACTTGGATCCAGGGCTCAGGTCCAGGTTTTGGGTTCCACTTCAGGTTTGGGATTCAGGGTTCTAGTTTGGGCTTTAAGGTCAGCTTAGGTTTCAGTGTTGTTAGGGGTTAAGGTTAGGTTTAGGGATGACACATTTTCTTCAGTTGTCATCATGGACACAAAATTTCTATCTGAAGTTTCTAAGTCAGAAATGTATTTCATCTGGGAGCACCTGGGTGGCTCAGTGTGTTAAGCCTCTGCCTTGGGCTCAGGTCATGATCTCAGGGTCCTGAGATTGAGCCCTTTATTGGGCTCTCTGCTCAGTGGGAAGCCTGCTTCTCTCCCCACCCCCCGCCTGCCTCTCTGCCTATTTGTGATCTCTGTCTGTCAAATAAATAAATAGAATCTTAAAAAAAAATAAAAGAAATGTATTTCATCTGGGTGTCAGGAGCTGGTTTGGAATTTAGGATCCCAGTAACTCCCTACCAACAACATTCTGATCCTAGAGTCTCCCAGTCACCCAGAAGTGGCTCTTGTCTTGGCTCTCTGCCCTTGACCAAGAAGGGCAAGTTGGTGCCAAAGTTGGGATTTCATAATGGTAGAGGTGTGAAACCAAATATTGTGGAACTATCATGGAAAATGAGACAGGAGACAAATAACTGGTTGACTCCTGATTCTTCCACAAAAACAAAGGCCAAGTTTCCAATAGAATCTGATAATGTTCCCTAGGAAGGCCTATGGTTCTCATTACCAGTATCAAAAGAGGACCCCTCCCCTGGTTTAAACTAATAATCACAGCAGGATATTTCCTACTTAGTGTCAAAAATAAAATTTTATTTTTTGGCTGTTTCAGTGTACAATTTGTGGAAGCACTGACAACCTTTTCATGCTCAAATCCTCATCAACACAATGCAGGCAACGTTGTAATGCATTGCTCCTTGGAATACCAAGTACAAGAAGGGCTATTAGAAGTAGTAAAAAGATACCAAATATGAAATTCAGAAAAAACATCATTTATGGGCACCTAATGTGGATCCCTAACCATAAGATCTAACATATCATCCTATAGATTTCACTTAAAAAATCATCAATAACAGTAGCCTACTGACCACTGTAACCACCCCACCATTGACTTCTAGGCCTGTAATACACACTCCAAACGCTGGAGACACAATTCTCAGCAGAACGGGACTTACCCAGTCTGGGTGGACCAACTCTTATAGTGAAGCCAAAAAATCCCGCTCCTTGGAAATCCCAGCCATTAGGACACAGTCACAGAAACCTACCCAGAGCTCAATAAAGGACTGACATCTCATGGGGCGGATGCTGCAGATCACCCCCACTCCCATGAAGTAGCTCTACAGCGGACTCCAGGTCTGTCCCCTTCCCGGGATCACACGTGGCACCACTCCTTCCTCAGAACAAAACCGTGAACTGTCCTCATCATGCCTGTGTGCAGGCTTACAGAAAGCCAGACACTTTCTTGAGAGCACTCAGCCTCTCATGCCTATCCCAGCAGATGGAGGGTTCTGTATTCTCAACTTCATACCAACTACAGAAGACTTGGAACAAGTCTTGCCAGACTCTTGCCATATTCTCCATCTGCAAAATGATGGATAGTAAAACACCATGGATTCCCTGCACCTTCTCGAACCTAGGTAAGTTAGAGCTACAGCTTGGCCAGAGCTATTATCCCTAATCCCCTAAACACACACACTTCCCTTGTGCACTCTGGGCCAGTTTCCATCTACTTTGCTTCTCAGCCATTGTCTCTGCAGAGAAGTACAGCAGTACTGAGGTGCTGGGACTGAGGTGCTAAGTGCTAAGCCAGCACCTTGGGCCCACTTACTATCAGAAATTAATATTCATTTTATTAACAGATGCATCCCATAAGATCTTGCCACCACAGCCATTAGAAAAGTCATTACAACAGAGGTCCTACCAACATGTGCCAACCTCCATGGCTCTACTCCCTGGCTCCAGGGATTGGTTCATTCATGGGCATGTGACCTGGTCCCAGCCAATGAGGTGGGAGAACCTTGGGTCTTAGCTTACCAGGCCAAGGATGGGGTGAACTGCCCAGGCCAGGGTTTTTTTCCATCATGACTACAGAAGTGGCTTCAGCCAGGCCTGTGCCAGTGCCACAGAGAGCCCAGGAAGCCAGATGCTCCATAATATTGCTGAGGGCTTGAATCAGACTTGTCTTGAAGCACACACATGCTACATCCTCTGCTAACTCAGGAGAACCCTAAATGTGCTCATGGTCTTGGCCTGAACAAGATGACCATCTGTGTCCTGCAAGATATACCCACCAGGCAATGGGGACTGACTGACTCAGCCAAACAATACCTACATGGAGTTCAACCACAGACAAACGTCTTGTGGCAAACTTGAAGCCTACAGAGAAAGGCAGGAGAATTCCTGAGGCCTTCATTGTTGGCCAATCTCACTATCATCTTTTTTTCCTTTCAAGTGGAGGGGCCAGGGTCAGGCAAGATATGTCCCAGTGTATTCCCACTCTGCCACTGGAAAAGAAGAGCCCTCTCCCCATCACCCTTCATATTGCAGATCTGGAGTGTGGGAAACTATCACCCATGGGCCAATTGGGACCTCTCCCTGTATTCTTTCAATCAAATGTGGCTGGAACATGAGTTATGGATGGTCTATGGCTGCTTTCAAGCCACAGTGCAAGAGTGGAGTCATTGTCAGAGACACCACATGGACAGCAAACCTGACAGAAAATCTTTACAGAAGGCCTTATGGAAAAGTCTGTGTCAATCCCTGGTCTCAAAGGTCCTAGGATCATGTCACTTCTTTGAATAGAGCATAGCGCCTTCTGGGTAAAATGTAATTTATTCACCCCCAGAGGCAAGGGCTTCCATCCTTTTAGCCAGAACTCCATCTCCATCCTCCTCTATTTAAACCTTAAATGGCACATCTATATGTCTGCAGCGCAACAGGAATTCACTGTAGTTTACATGATAGCGATGCTCAGAAACAGGTGTAAGTGTGAACTTGTGAGGGTGAGCGTGTGCTTCTCCTTTGTTAGCCATAGTGTGCAAGGAGGATATAATACAGTAGCGTGCTTTCCGTCCCACAGGAATGGCACACAATGTGGTCGCATTGTGACCTCAGAAGGAAGCCACCTTCATAGAACAAACTGCATCTGGGAGGACTCCCAATTCCCTTGTCCTAGACACTATGTTCCACTGAGGCTGGGGGCACAAAGAGGGACAAAAACTACTCTGCCCATCAGCGTTTTGAATGAAACCTGCTCTTCCAGGACAAAAGATCCTGAAACCATTCATCCACCTGTCATCCAGCCAGACGTCTGTGAGAGAGATCTACCTCAAGCAGAAAGGACAGACCGAGAGACAATAAATGGACAGTCTTGTGTGACAAGTGCCATGACAGGGACACTCAGGAGGATTGGGGGTGTTCAGGGTTGGCCAGACCAGGTTCCCAGTAGGACAGGGAATGCTCCAGGAGGGTGATCACAGCTGTGTCACTACAGGGAATGCTTGGGAGGACTGGGGGTTACAGAGTTGGCCAGACTAGGGGCAGGGGCCTGGGAGTGCTCCAGGAGGGTGAACGCAGCCTATGTCACTATAGGGAATGCCTGGAGGACTGGGGGTGTGCAGGGTTGGTCATAACGGGGGCAGAGGGACCAGGAGTGCTCCAGGAGGATGTCGCAGTTGTGCCCTTGTGTGGCTACATATGTCAGTGTGACTGGTCATTGGCCAGACCGGAAATGACAGGGCGGGTAAGGGGCTATGTCCCTAAACTGTCTTCTACGAGGAAAAATTTCAGTAACGAGATTTCTTTCAGTATAATTTCATGTCACATGCGCCCGTGAGTCCCTAAAGCTGACTGTATAGAATATGAAGTATGTAGTTTGCCATTGCTTTCAAACCTGAGGTGCTGGGGGCAGAGCACACTGGATATTTCATACTCTGCTTTCAGAGTATGATGACTTTTCCTGCCTTCATCTCTGATCCAAGCACAGAGAGCAAAGGCAGTTCAGATCTACACTTCAAAATGTCAACAGAAATCTGAAAACCCAAGTTCTCCCAGGATCTAAAGGCTCAGGACCAGGGTGACGGAAAGGGGAGGCAGAGAGCAAGGAACCAAAAGAACACATCATGTGCATGTGAGCTGGCCCACTTCTCCACCTGTCAGAAGCAAGTCATGCCTGACAGGAGGGAGTCCCACCTGCACCCGTGTGTTTGCTGCCCTTGAGCAGAGCAGAGGATGGGCTGAGCTGGGTGTGGGTGTCAGGAGAGGCCAGCTGGCCACAGATGCTACATGCCAAGTACCTGTAGGACCAGCTCCTGATCCTCAGCTAAGATGAAACAATCAGTATGTTTAGTTATCTATGTCCTGAGACAGGGCATGTGCTCAGTGCTTTGGTGACTATATCCTCTCCCATTTTATTTTTTTTTAAAACACCTTAGGTAGGTTAAGATTGACATACAAAAAACTGTTTGTAGTTTATGTATGCAACTTGACCCTAACCCTAATTTCTAGTTAAGATATACTCAATTTAGAATATCGATCAAAAATTAGAGGATGGTGTTTAGGAGCTAAGGAATCCAGTGACCAACCTTCTGTCTTATTCTCCCTTGAATCTGTTAAGTTGGAACACGTTCAGCCACATGCTTTCTGGAGAGTGGCCACATGGGAGCAACAGTGAGTAAACACTGACGCAAACCCCACTATAAAGCCAATTCTTCCTTCACCCTGTCAAAACTTGTTCATTCAATGTTTACAGGTTATTGTATACATTATGAAAAGTGTGACTTTGTTGAATTTTTAAAAAGCCAAACTAATTCTTTCAATCTGTTAAGAATAGAAGATGTTTTCTAAAATCTGGGAGTTGGCAAACAGATGAAGGCCCAGGAGTCTGGGAAAAGGCTATTACTGTTGAATCTATTCAGGTCTACTAAGGAAACGAGGATGACTTCTATTCCATTTCTTTGTGGGAAGAATTTGTGTCAACTCACAGCACTGAATCCATACAAAATAGTGTAGCTCAGAGGAAAACAAAAAAACAATCAACAGCCTCCAGGAGCAGAGAAAGAGCCACACCCAGGGACAGAGAAGACAGACCACAGAGGCTCTGCTCAAGCCAATTTATATTTCTGTAGATCTTCTGGAGCTAGAATGCTCCAGAAGTGCCCCTGGGGGTCATGGGTCAGGCAGAGAGAACAACCTAATACTGCATTGTTGGAACCCATGACAAGCCTCCTGGTCCCTTCCTCCATGAGACACCCCCTACCCCCAACTACTCCAGCCTGCTTCTTGGAACTCCCATTCCCCTTTATGACACCATTGTTCACTTTTCCCATCACTGCCACCATATAGAGTACATACTATTTTGTCATTTAAATGTTTTTCATCATGTTCTCTGAAACTATACTTTGCATCATCTACCCGGGTGTAGATTACCTGCTGCTTTACATGACATAACTCCAAGTGCCCTCATGGCATCATGGGGGCTAATGTCCTGGGCAAGGTCCTCACTAAGATGGCTCAGCTGTCGCAGTGAAGGCCTGACCTGGGCACTGCTATTTTTGTGCAAGTAAGGTAGCACAGCCAAAGCCTTGGTTTGGGTTCAGAATTGCTCATGGCCCCTTGGCCACATCAGATGGCATGGGGGCACACCCTGAAGACCCTTGCTAATCCAGTGTTGCTCTGGGGAATTTCTATGGAACAGCCATTGTGTCCAATAGAGGAACTCAATAGGAGTGGGAAGGATGGGAGTCAGAACTTCTGAGATAGAATCCATCTTGGGGGTTGCCCAGAACTTCCTAGGCGTTCATTCCATAGTCTTGAATGAATCCATTAATCTAGAAACATTCCATCATTTTAGAAATAATGAGCCTAAAGCTCTGATGAAGTGACTTTCCCAGGTCATATTGGAAATCAGCGAAAGAGCCAGAATGATCTGGGAGATGGCCTCCAGCAGGATCCCCCAGAGTGGCTTTTGCTAGAGCTGCAATCTCCCATTTATCTTTCCTGGACTCCCCAACTCTCATGGGACTCTTCATGGGACATATCCTGGGAACAAAGGTCATGTCAGTGCCACAGAAACCTCTGACACTGGCTATAACGAGACTGTGGTGTCAGTGGAGTCCCAAGCCATGGGCCATTTCAGAGTTTGTCTGCAAAAGATAAGGTTGGTGGGAAACCCACATGACAGAGGGTAGAAGAAGATGGAAGCAGCTAGGGAAAGGGGGGGTGCCCACGTCACATCTGGCTCCAGATGACACGGTGGTGTCCAGAAGAACAAGCCCCCCAAACGCCCCCCAGCGCCTTCCCAGAACTCACCCTATGGTTTGAAGCTGATCTTCCTACATGGGTCAGGAGTGCTCAGCTAGCTCAGGGAAGCACGACACAGGACACAAGAAAGCCACAGCCTTGACAGATGTGTTTTCATGGAACAATAGTTTTCTCCAAATATATTCTGATGATAAAAAAATTCAATGATTAAAACATGGATATTTTTGATTAAAAAGAAAGCCAAATTTGTTGAATTAATAAATATTTATGGAGTATCTACTTAAAGCAAATGTATAGCTCCAGTTCCACCTGGGAGCTTGCAAAGTACAAGGGATACAATCAATGGATTAATGGTAGGAAGGAATGCAGGCTGAGGGCTAAGAGAGCCATCCTATTCAGAGAGGCCCATTAAGGAAGCCCACTGAGAAGATGCTTTTCAGCCAAGACCAGAAAGACAGGGCCAGTGAGTCCATCTGGGAGAAGAGTGACAGAGCAACTTGATTTTTCATTATTTTGACCCTAAAACACAAATGTCAAGAAATATTGTCTTGAGTGTTGATTTGGAACATTTGGTTCTTCTCTGTAACTATTTGGGTTACATGCTAACCTTACTCACTATAAAATGCTCTAAGAAAATGTCTTATTTAAGCATAGACATCTTGTATTAAAAGGCAAATAAAGGGGCGCCTGGGTGGCTCAGTGGGTTAAGGCCTCTGCCTTCAGCTCAGGTCATGATCCCAGGGACCTGGGATCGAGCCCCACATCAGGCCCTCTGCTCGGTGGGGAGCATGCTTCCCTTCCTCTCCCTCTCTGCCTGCCTCTATGCCTACTTGTGATCTCTCTCTGTCAAATAAATAAATAAAATCTTTTTTTTTTAACCAGACTGTGTTTTTTTTATTTATTTATTTATTTATTTATTTTTTAGATTTTTTATTTTTTATAAACATATATTTTTATCCCCAGGGGTACAGGTCTGTGAATCGCCAGGTTTACACACTTCACAGCACTCACCAAAGCACATACCCTCCTTAATGTCCATAACCCCACCCCACTTCTCCCAATCCCCTTGCCCCCAGCAACCCTCAGTTTGTTTTGTGAGATTAAGAGTCACTTATGGTTTGTCTCCCTCCCAATCCCATCTTGTTTCATTGATCCTTCTTCTACCCACTTAAGCCCCCATGTTGCATCACCACTTCTTCATATCAGGGAGATCATATGATAGTTGTCTTTCTCCGCTTGACTTATTTCTCTAAGCATGATACCCTCTAGTTCCATCCATGTTGTCGCAAATGGCAAGATTTCATTGCTTTTGATGGCTGCATAGTATTCCATTGTGTATATATACCACATCTTCTTTATCCATTCATCTGTTGATGACATCTAGGTTCTTTCCATAGTTTGGCTATTGTGGACATTGCTGCTATAAACATTCGGGTGCACGTGCCCCTTCGGATCACTATGTTTGTATCTTTAGGGTAAATACCCAGTAGTGCAATTGCTGGGTCATAGGGCAGTTCTATTTTCAACATTTTGAGGAACCTCCATGCTGTTTTCCAGAGAGGTTGCACCAGCTTGCATTCCCACCAACAGTGTAGGAGGGTTCCCCTTTCTCCGCATCCTCGCCAGCATCTGTCATTTCCTGACTTGTTGATTTTAGCCATTCTGACTGGTGTGAGGTGATATCTCATTGTGGTTTTGATTTGTATTTCCTTGATGTTGAGTGATATGGAGCACTTTTTCATGTGTCTGTTGGCCATCTGGATGTCTTCTTTGCAGAAATGTCTGTTCATGTCCTCTGCCCATTTCTTGATTGGATTATTTGTTCTTTGGGTGTTGAGTTTGCTAAGTTCTTTATAGATTTTGGACACTAGCCCTTTATCTGATATGTCGTTTGCAAACATCTCCCATTCTGTCAGTTGTCTTTGGATTTTGTGAACTGTTTCCTTTGCTGTGCAAAAGCTTTGATCTTGATGAAATCCCAATAGTTCATTTTTGCCCTTGCATCCCTTGCCTTTGGCGATGTTCCTAGGAAGATGTTGCTGCAGCTGAGGACGAAGAGGTTGCTGCCTGTGTTCTCCTGAAGGATGTGGATGGATTCCTTTCGAACATTGAGGTCCTTCATCCATTTTGAGTCTATTTTCGTCTGTGGTGTACGGAAATGGCCCAATTTCATTTTTCTGCATGTGGCTGTCCAATTTTCCCAACACCACTTATTGAAGAGGCTGTCTTTTTTCCATTGGGCATTCATTCCTGCTTTGTCGAAGATTAGTTGACCATAGAGTTGA
This sequence comes from Mustela putorius furo, assembly GCF_011764305.1. Taxonomy (NCBI): domain Eukaryota; kingdom Metazoa; phylum Chordata; class Mammalia; order Carnivora; family Mustelidae; genus Mustela; species Mustela putorius. The sequence continues at coordinate 42,668 of NW_025422039.1, read as the reverse complement.
GGGTCTATTTCTTGGCTCTCTATTCTGTTCCATTGATATATGTGTCTGTTTTTGTGCCAGTACCATGCTGTCTTGATGATGAAAGCTTTGTAATAGAGCTTGAAGTCCGGAATTGTGATGCCACCAACTTTGGCTTTTTTTTTTTTTTTCAATATCCCTTTGGTTATTCGAGGTCTTTTCTGGTTCCATATAAATTTTAGAATTATTTGTTCCATTTCTTTGAAAAAGATGGATGGTACTTTGATAGGAATTGCATTAAATGTGTAGATTGCTTTAGGTAGCAGACATTTTGACAATATTTATTCTTCCAATCCAGGAGCATGGAACATTTTTCCATTTCTTTGTGTCTTCCTCAATTTCTTTCATGAATACTTTATAGTTTTCTGAGTATAGATTCTGTGCCTCTTTGGTTAGGTTTATTCCTACGTATCTTATGGTTTGGGGTGCAATTGTAAATGGGATTGACTCCTTAATTTCTCTTTCTTCTGTCTTGTTGTTGGTGTAGAGAAATGCAACTGATTTCTGTGCATTGATTTTATATCCTGACACTTTACTGAATTCCTGTACAAATTTTAGCAGTTTTGGAGTGGAGTCTTTTGGGTTTTCCACATATAGTATCATATCATCTGCGAAGAGTGATAATTTGACTTCTTCTTTGCCGATTTGGATGCCTTTAATTTCCTTTTGTTGTCTGATTGCTGAGGCTAGGACCTCTAGTACTATGTTGAATAGCAGTGGTGATAATGGACATCCCTGCCGTGTTCCTGACCTTAGCGGAAAAGCTTTCAGTTTTTCTCCATTGAGAATGATATTTGCGGTGGGTTTTTCATAGATGGCTTTGATGATATTGAGGTATGTGCCCTCTATCCCTACACTTTGAAGAGTTTTGATCAGGAAGGGATGCTGTACTTTGTCAAATGCTTTTTCAGCATCTATGGAGAGTATCATATGGTTCTTGTTCTTTCTTTTATTGATGTGTTGTATCATATTGACTGATTTGTGGATGTTGAACCAACCTTGCAGCCCTGGAATAAATCCCACTTGGTCGTGGTGAATAATCCTTTTAATGTACTGTTTAATCCTATTGGCTAGTATTTTGGTGAGAATTTTTGCATCTGTCTTCATCAATGATATTGGTCTATAGCACTCTTTTTTTATGGGATCCTTGTCTAGTTTTGGGATCAAGGTGATGCTGGCCTCATAAAATGATTTTGGAAGTTTTCCTTCCATTTCTATTTTTTGGAACAGTTTCAGGAGAATAGGAATTAGTTCTTCTTTAAATGTTTGGTAGAATTCCCCCGGGAAGCCGTCTGGCCCTGGGCTTTTGTTTGTTTGGAGATTTTTAATGACTGTTTCAATCTCCTTACTGGTTATGGGTCTGTTCAGGCTTTCTATTTCATCCTGGTTCAGTTGTGGTAGTTTATATGTTTCTAGGAATGCATCGATTTCTTCCAGATTGTCAAATTTGTTGGCATAGAGTTGCTCATAGTATGTTCTTCTAATAGTTTGTATTTCTTTGGTGTTAGTTGTGATCTCTCCTCTTTCATTCATGATTTTATTTATTTGGGCCCTTTTTCTTTTCTTTTTGATAAGTATGGCCAGGGGTTTATCAATTTTATTAATTTTTTCAAAGAACCAGCTCCTAGTTTCGTTGATTTGCTCTATTTTTTTTTTTTTTTGGTTTCTATTTCAATGATTTCTGCTCTGATCTTTATGATTTCTCTTCTCCTGTTGGGCTTAGGGTTTCTTTCTTGTTCTTTCTCCAGCTCCTTTAGGTGGAGGGTTAGGTTGTGTACCTGAGACCTTTCTTATTTCTTGAGAAAGGCTTGTACCGCTATATATTTCCTCTCAGGACTGCCTTTGTTGTGTCCCACAGATTTTGAACTGTTGTATTTTCATTATCATTTGTTTCCATGATTTTTTTCAATTCTTCTTTAATTACCCAGTTGACCCATTCATTCTTTAGAAGGATGCTGTTTAGTTTCCATGTATTAGGTTCTTTCCAAACTTCCTCTTGTGGTTGAGTTATAGCTTCAGAGCATTGTGGTCTGAAAATATGCAGGGAATGATCCCAATCCTTTGATACCGGTTGAGTCCTGATTTAGGACCGAGGATGGGATCTATTTGGGGAATGTTCCATGTGCACTAGAGAAGAATGTGTATTCTGTTGCTTTGGGATGGAATGTTCTGAATATATATGTGATGTCCATCTGGTCCAGTGTGTCGTTTAAGGCCTTTATTTCCTTGCTGATCTTTTGCTTCGATGATCTGTCCATTTCAGTGAGGGGAGTGATAAAGTCCCCTACTATTATTGTATTATTGTTAATGTGTTTCTTTGATTTTGTTATTAATTGGTTTATATAGTTGGCTGCTCCCATGTTGGGGGCATAGATATTTAAATTTGTTAGATCTTCTTGTTGGATAGACCCTTTGAGTATGATATAGTGATATAGTGTCCTTCCTCATCTCTTATTATAGTCTTTGGCTTAAAATCTAATTGATCTGATATAAGGATTGACACTCCTGCTTGCTTCTGATGTCCATTAGCATGGTAAATTCTTTTCCACCCTCTCACTTCTTTTTTAAAGATTTTATTTATTTATTTGACAGAGAGAGATCACAAGTAGGCAGAGAGGCAGGCAGAGAGAGAGAGAGGAGCAAGCAGGCTCCCTGCTGAGCTGAGAGCTCGATGTGGGACTCGATCCCAGGACGCTGGGATCATGACCTGAGCCAAAGGCAGCGGTTTAACCCACTGAGCCTCCCAGGCGCCCTCCACCCCCTCACTTTAAGTCTGGAGGTGACTTTGGGCTTAAAATTAGTTTCTTGGAGGCAACATATAGATTGGTTTTTTTTTTTATCCATTCTTATACCCTGTGTCTTTTGATTGGGGCATTTAGCCCATTAAAATTCAGGGTAACTATTGAGAGATATGAATTTACTGCCATTGTATTGACTGTAAGGTGACTGTTACTGTATATGGTCTCTGTTCCTTTCTGATCTACCACTTGTAGGCTCTCTCTTTGCTTAGAGGACCCTTTCAATATTTCCTGTAGAGCTGGTTTGGTGTTTGCAAATTCTTTCAGGTTTTGTTTGTCCTGGAAGCTTTTAATCTCTCCTTCTATTTTCAATGATAGCCTAGCTGGATATAGTATTCTTGGCTGCATGTTTTTCTCGTTTAGTGCTCTTAAAATATCATGCCAGCTCTTTCTGGCCTGCCAGGTCTCTGTGGATAAGTCAGCTGCCAATCTAATATTTTTACCATTGTATGTTTCAGACTTCTTTTCCCGGGCTGCTTTCAGGATTTTCTCTTTGTCACTGAGACTTGTAAATTTTACTATTAGGTGATGGGGTTTGGGCCTATTCTTATTGATCTTGAGGGGCATTCTCCCAACCTCCTGAATTTTGATGCTCATTCCCTTTGCCATATTGGGGAAATTCTCCCCAATAATTGTGTCCAGTATACCTTCTGCTCCCCTCCCTCTTTCTTCTACTTCTGGAATCCCAATTATTCTAATGTTGTTTTATCTTATGGTGTCACTTGTCTCTCGAGTTCTCCCCTTGTGGTCCAGTAGCTGTTTGTCCCTCTTTTGCTCAGCTTCTTTATTCTCTGTCATTTGGTCTTCTATATCACTAATTCTTTCTTCTGCCTCATTTATCCTAGCAGTGAGAGCCTCCATTTTTTATTGTACCTCATTAATAGCTTTTTTGATTTCAACTTGGTTAGATTTTAGTTCTTTTATTTCTCCAGAAAGGACTTTTATATCTCCCGAGAGTGTTTCTCTAATATCTTCCATGCTAGAACCCGGCTAGTACCTTGAGAATTGTCATTCTGTACTCTAGAGCTCACATATTACCAATGTCTGTATGGATTAGGTCCCTAGCCTTCGGTACTGCCTCTTGTTCTTTTTTTTGTAGTGAATTTTTCCGTCTTGTCATTTTGTCCAGATAAGAGTATATGAAGGAGCAAGTAAAATACTAAAAGGTGGCAACAACCCCAGGAAAATATGCTTTAACCAAATCAGAAGAGATCCCAAATCGTGAAGGTGGAGAAAGGGGATAAAAAGAGGTTCAAAAAGAAAGAAAGAAAAAAAAAAGAAAAGAAAAATAATAAAGAAAAATATAAAAAGAAAAATATATATATTAGATAAAGTAGTTAAAAAACGTTAAAAAAGTAAAGGGTAAAAGTTAAAAAATTTTTAGCAGAAGAAGAGAAAAAAAATGAAAAAGAAAAAAATTCAATTAACTGCAAGACTAAAAAAATCACAGGGAGAAAGCCATGAGTTCCGTGCTTTGCCTTCTCATCCTCTGGAATTCTGTTACTCTACTTAATATTGAAGCCGCAGTCCTTGGTAGGTGAACTTGGTCTTAGCTGGATTTCTTGTTGATCTTCTGGGGAAGGAGCCTGGTGTAGTGATTCTCAGGTGTCTTTGCCCCAGGCGGAATTGCACCACCCTTACCAGGGGCCGGGCTGAGTAATCCACTTGGGTTTGCTTTCAGGAGCTTTTGTTCCCTGAGCACTTTCCGTAGAGTTCTGGAGGATGGGAATACAAATGGCGGCCTCCTGGTCTCCAGCCAGGAGAAGCCGAGAGCCTGGAGCCCCACTACTCAGTGCGCTCTCAGAGAACAGCACCCAGTTACTCCTGTCTGCCTGACCTCCAGCCGCTCTCCGAGCTCACCGAGCCTGTGACCGGTTCAAGGTAACCCCAAGCTGTGAGCTTACTGTCGGCTCTGTCTCTGTAGCCGGTTTTCCCGTTCCAATACCCGCAAGCTCTGCGACACTCAGACACCCCCGATCCTTCTGTGACCCCGCGTGGGCTTCACCCCAGTTTAGCCTCTGGAGCGATGTCCCTCAGCAGAACAGACTTTTAAAAGTCCTGATTTTGTGCTCCGTTGTTCCGCCGCTTGCCGGGAGCCGGCACCTCCCCCCGGGATCTATCTTCCCGTCGCTTTGGATTCACTTCTCCGCCGGTCCTACCTTTCAGAAAGTGGTTGTTTTTCTGTTTCCAGAATTGCTGTTCTTCTTCTCTTCGATCTGCTCATGGATTTGCAGGTGTTTGCAATCTTTAGATAAGCTATCTAGCTTATCTCCTGCTAGCTGATGTTGTCTCAGCCTGCTACTTCTCTTCCATCTTGACTCCTCCCCAACAAATAAAATCTTTTAAAAAAAGGGCAAATTAACCCTAGCACAACTCTAAACCTTCTCCTACCCAAACCCCTGACCCTAACCCTACCCCAAACCCCTAACCTTAACGTGTGACCCTAACCTGCGACCCTAAACCATGACTGTAAACTTGACTCCAACCCTGACCCTAGGTTGGGCTCAGAGGGGTCTGTTCCCAGAGATCTGATGCCAAAGCCCTAGGGACTAAGGACACCTGAGCAAACCAGAGGATTCCACCTGCCACTCAGAAGGAAACCATGCCATTTGGAACTCTGGAAATGATTCAGAGCAGGAGAAATCTGCATGCCCACCTAAGGCAACCCCCACATTCAGTGCCGGCTGGACTCAAACCTGGAGCCTGACACTCACCCTGACCATGACCTGAACTCAGCCCTTCAGTAGTCTTGCCACACAGCTGGCAAACTAAACCTGCCATGATCCTAGGCCCCAATCCTAACCCTAGATTGGCTTTTTAAAGGATTATGCCCAGAGGTCTGGCTCCAGATCCCCAGGAAATGGGGACACCTAAGCGAAGCAGAGGGCTTATCCTACAACAAAGTCAGAAATCATGCCTTTTGAACTGCAGAAAGGATTTAGAGAAGAAATCTGAATGAAATCTTGAACCAATCCCTGCTTATTTTATAGTTCCATACCATACTGAATGCAAAGCCTGAGCCTGATATTCTCCTTAACTCTAGCCCTCAATTCAGACATCTGGGAAGGTCTCCACACCTAAGCAGATCACACCTTCCATGCTCCTGGGACCACCCCTATCCTAGATTAAGAAATAGGTATAAACATGAACACAACTTTCTACCGAAAGGACATACAAGAGATCAAGAGACCCATGAAAAAGTGCTCCACATCATTTAGCATCGGGGAAATACAAATCAAAACCACAATGAGATACCACCTTACAACAGATGGCATGGATAAAATTATCAAGTCAGGGAAAAAAACAAATGTTGGCGAGGACATGGTGAAAGGGGAACCCTCTTACACTGCTGGTGGAAAAGCAAGCTCGTACAGCCACTCTGCCAAATGTTATCAAGTTTCTTCAAGAACTTAAACATAGAGCTACCCTATGACCCAAAAATTTGCACTATTATGTCTTTACCCCAAAGACACAGATTGAATGAAAAGTAGTGGCACCTGCTCCCCAATGTTCATTACAGCATTATCCTCTCTAGCCAAAGTATGGAAAGAGCACAGATGTTCATGGACAGATGAATGGATAAAGAAGATGTGGTTCATATCTACAACAGAATACTATTCAGTCAAGAGAGGATGAAGACTTATCATCACATCCATCTGGATGGAATTGGAGGGTGTTATGCTGAGCAAAATAAGTCTATCAGAGAAAGACAGTTGGTTCATGGGTTCACTCCTATGCGAAATAGAAGAAAAACCACAGATGATCAGAGGGGAAGGGAGGGAAAGCTGAATGGGAAGTCATCAGAAAGGGAGAAAAACCATGAGAGATTCTTCAGTACAGAAACAAACTGTTGGGTTTGTTACAGTAACAAACTGAGGGTTCCTGGAGGGGAGGTAGCTAGGGGATGCAGTAACTAGGTGATGGACCTTAAGGAGGGCATGGGATGCAATGAGCACTGGGTGTTACACACACCTGATCTATTATTGAACACTATATCTGAAACTAATGATGCACTCTAAGTTGGCTCATTGAATTTAAGTTAAACAAAAAGAACTCAAGCAAACACTCCTAAAAATCTATACGGAATCAGCAAAGATTCTGAACAGCCAACACAATACTGAGAAAGTAAAACAAAGCTGGAGGAGTCACAATTCCAGATTTCAAGTTCTACTACAAAGCTGTAGTCATCCTAACAGGATGGTCCTGGCACAAAAATACACACAGCAACCAAGGGAACAGGACAGAAACTCAGGTATAAACTGGCAGTTGTGTGCCCAATTAATCTTCCCCAAAGCAGGCAAGAATATCAAAAAGGAAAAAAGACAGTCTTTACAACAAATGGTTTTGGAAAACTGGACAGCCACGCATAAAAGAATGCAGTTACTCTGCTTCCTCACACCATACAGACAAATAAACTCAAAACAGTTTCAAGACCTCAGTGAAAGACCTGGAACCATAAAAACCCTACAAGAAGGCTCAGACAGTAACTTCTTGACATGGACCAAGTAGCATTTTTCTAGACTGTCTCCTGAGGTAAAGGAAAGAAAAGCAAAAATAAACTACTGAGAATATATATATATATATATATATATATATATATATTTCCACACAGGAGAACTAGGAAGACCCTACTGAAAGGGAGAAGATATTTGCAAATATCCTATGCAATAGAGGGATAGTGTCCAAAATATATAGAATGGATACAACTCAACACCCCCAAAAGAAGTAATCTGGTTAAAAAATGGTCTGAAGACATGAACAGATATTTTTCCAAAGAAGAAATAGAGATGGCCAATAGTCCCATGAAAAGCTGTTTCACCATCACCCAAGCTCAGGAAAATGCAAACCAGAAGTATAATGAGATATTGCCACATACTGTCAGAATGCCTCCCATCAACAGCACAAGGAACAGCAGGTGCTGGGAGGGTGTGGTAAAAGGGGACCCTCATGCACAGTTGGTGGAACAACAACCTGCTGCATCCGCTCTGGAAAACAGTATGGAGGGTCCTCAAGGCGTTAAACATAGAGTTGCCCTGGATCCAGCAACAGCACTACTGGGTATTTACCTAAAGCACATGAAAACAAGAACACAAAAGGATACATGCACCCCTTTGTTTCTTGCAGCATTATTTACAAGATCAAAATACAACCCAAGTGTCTGTTGATAAAGTGATAAATGAAATGAGATGTGTACACTACACACACACACACACACACACACACACACACGGGAATATTACTCAGGCAAAAAAGTAATAAAATCTTGCCATTTGCAGCCACATGGCTGGAACTAGAGAAGGTTATCCTAAGTGAAATCAGTCAGTCAGAGAAAGACAATACCATACGATGTGACTCTTGAGTAGAATTGAAGAAACAAACATGCATACATAAAGGAGAAAAAAGAGACAAACCAAAATACAGATTCTTTTTTTTTTAATTTCTTTTCAGCATAACAGTATTCATTGTTTTTGCACCACACCCAGTGCTCCATGCAATATGTGCCCTCCTTAATACCCACCACCTAACTCCCCCAACCTTCCTCCCCCTGCCCTTTCAAAACCCTCAGATTGTCTTTCAGAGCCCATAGTCTCTCATGGTTCACCTCCCCTTCCAATTTCCCTCAACTCCCTTCTCCTCTCCATCTCCCCATGTCCTCCATGCTTTTTGTTATGCTCCACAAATAAGTGAAACCATATGATAATTGACTCTCTCTGCTTGACTTATTTCACTCAGCGTAATCTCTTCCAGTCCCGTCCGTGTTGCTACAAAAGTTGGGTATCCATCCTTTCTGATGGAGGCATAATACTCCATAGAGAATATGAACCACATCTTCCTTATCCATTCGTCTGTTAAAGGGCATCTTGTTTGTATCCACAGTTTGGCAACCGTGGCCTTTGCTGCTATAAACATTGGGGTACAGATGGCCCTTCTTTTCACTACATCTGTATCTCTGGGGTAAATGCCCACTAGTGCACTTGCAGGGTCATAGGGAAGCTCTATTTTTAATTTCTTAAGGAATGTCCACACTATTCTCCAAAGTGGTTTCACCAACTTGCATTCCCACCAACAGTGTAACAGGGTTCCCTTTCTCCACATCCTCTCCAACACACGTTGTTTCCTGTCTTGCTAATTTTGGCCATTTTAACTGATGTAAGGTGGTATCTCAATGTGGTTTTAATTTGAATCTCCCTAATGGCTAGTGATGATGAACATTTTTTTCATGTGTCTGATAGCCATTTGTATATCTTCATTGGAGAAGTGTCTATTCATATCTTCTGCCCATTTTTTTATATGATTATCTGTTTTGTGTGTATTGAGTTTGAGAAGTTCTTTATAGATCCTGGATATCAAACTTTTGTCTGCACTGTCATTTGCAAATATCTTCTCCCATTACATGGGTTGCCTCTTTGTTTTGTTGACTGTTTCCTTTGCTGCGCAGAAGCTTTTGATCTTGATGAAGTCCCCAAAGTTCATTTTTGCTTTTGTTTCCTTTGCCTTTGGAGACATATCTTGAAAGAAGTTGCTGTGGCTGATATCAAAGAGGTTACTGTCTATGTTCTCCTCTAGGATTCTGATGGATTCCTCTCTAGAATTGAGGTCTTTTATCCATTTTGAGTTTATCTTTGTGTATGGTGTAAGAGAATGGTCGAGTTTCATTCTTCTACATATAGCTGTCCAATTTTCCCAGCACCATTTATTGAAGAGACTGTGTTTTTTCCACTGAATATTTTTTCCTGCTTTGTCGAAGATTATTTGAGCATGGAGTTGTGGGTCCATATCTGGGCTCTCTCTCTGTTCTACTGGTCTATGTGTCTGTTTTGATGCCAGTACCATGCTGTATTGGTGATCACAGGTTTGTAGTAAAGCTTGAAATCAGGTAACGTGATGCCACCAGTTTTATTTTTGTTTTTTCAACATTTCAACACTTCCTAGCAATTCGGGGTCTCTTCTGATTCCATACAAACTTTGGGATTATTTTCTCCAGCTCTTTGAAAAATGGCGGTGGAATTTTGATCAGAATGGCATTAAAAGTATAGAGTGCTCTAGGCAGTATAGACATTTTAACAATGTTTATTCTTCTGTTCCAAGAGAATGGAATAGTCTTCCATATTTTTGTGTCTTCTTCAATTTATTTCAGGAGTATTCTGTAGTTCCTCAACTACAGATTCTTTACCTCTTTGGTTAGGTTTATTCCCAGGTATCTTATGGTTCTTGGTGCTATAGTAAATGGAATCGATTCTCTAATTTCCCTTTCTGTATTTTCACTGTTAGTGTATAAGAAAGCCACCGATTTCTGTACATTGACTTTGTATCCTGCCACATTACTGAATTGCTGTATGAGTTCTAGTAGTTTGGGGGTGGAGTCATTTGGGTTTCCCATATAAGGAATCATGCCATCTGCAAAGAGAGAGAGTTTGACTTCTTCATTGCCAATTTGGATACCTTTTATTTCTCTTTGTTGTTCTCTTTGTTCATTGCTGTTTCTAGGATTTCTAATACTATGTTGAACAAGAGTGGTGAGAGTGGGCATCCTTGTCATGTTCCTGATCTCAACAGGAAGGCTGCGAGCTTTTTCCCATTGAGGATGATATTTGCTGTGGATCTTTCATAGATAGATTTGATGAAGTTCAGGAATGTTCCCTCTATCCCTATACTTTAAAGCGTTTTAATCAGGAACGGATGCTGGATTTTGTCAAATGCTTTTTATGCATCAATTGAGAGGACCATGTGGTTCTTCTTTCTTCTTTTATTGATTTGTTCTATCACATTGATTGATTTGTGAATGTTGAACCATCCTTGTAACCCAGGGATGAATTGCACCTGGTCATGGTGGATAATCTTTTTAATGAGCTGTTGGACCTTATTTGCTAGGATCTTGTTGAGAATCTTAGCATCCATATTCACCAGTGATATTGGTCTGAAATTCTCCTTTTTGGTGGGATCTTTGCCTCGTTTGAGGATCAGGGTAATGCTGGCTTCATAAAAAGAGTCTGGAAATTTTCCTTCTGCTTCCATTTTTTGAAACAACTTCAGGAGAATAGGTGTTATTTCTTCTTTGAAAGTGTGGTAGAATTCCCCCCAGGGAATCCATTAGGTCCTGGGCTCTTGTTTTTTTTTTTTTTTTTTTTTTTTTGGGAGGTTTTTGATCACTGCTTCAATCTTGTCACTAGATATCGGCCTATTCAGGTTGTCAATTTCTTCTTGGTTCAATTTTGGGAGTTTATAGTTTTCCAGAAATGCATCCATATCATCTAGGTTGCTTAACATATTGGCACATAACTGTTGATAATAACTTCTGATGATTGTTTCTACTTCCTCAATTAGTTGTGATCTCTCCCTTTTCATTCATAATTTTATGAATTTGGGCTTTCTCTCTTTTCTTTTGGATTGCTGTGGCCAATGGTTTATCCATCTTATTGATTCTTTCAAAAAACCAGCTTCTAGTTTTATTGATATGTTCTACTGTATCTCTAGTTTCTACCTCATTGATATCTGCTCTAATCTTGAACATTTCCATTCTTATGTGTGGAGTTGGTTTGATTTGTTGTTGATTCTCCAGTTATTTAAGGTGTAGAGACAGCTAGTGTATTCTGGATTTTTCAATTTTTTTGAGCGAGGCTTGGATGGCTATGTATTTCCCCCTTAGGACCGCCTTTGCTGTATCCCATAGGTTTGGGACTGAAGTGTCTTCATTCTCATTGGTCTCCATGAATTGTTTCAGTTCTTCTTTGATCTCCTGGTTGATCCAAGCATTCTTAAGCAAGGTGGTCTTTAGCTTCCAGGTATTTGAGTTCCTTCCAAACTTTTCCTTGTGATTGAGCTCCAGTTTCAAAGCATTGTGATCTGAGAATATGCAGGGAAAAATATCAGTCTTTTGGTATCTGTTGAGTCCTGATTTGTGACCCAGCATGTGGTCTATTTCAGAGAAGGTTTCGTGTGCACTTTAGAAGAATGAGTATTCTGCTGTTTTAGGGTGGAATGTTCTCTATATATCTATGAGGTCCATCTGGTCCAATGTGTCATTCAATGCTCTTGTTTCTTTATTGATTTTCTGCTTGGATGACCTGTCTATTACTGAGAGAGGCATGTTAAGATCTCTTACTATTAATGTATTCACATCAATATGACTCTTTATCTTGATTAATAGTTTTCTTATGTAATTGGCTGCTCCCATATTGGGGCATAGATATTTACAATTGTTAGATCATCTTGGTATGTAGTCCCTTTAAGAATTATGTAGTGTCCTTCTGTATCTCTGACTACAGTCTTTAGTTTAAAATCTAATTTATCTGATATGAGAATCACTACCCCCCCCCTTCTTTTTTGAGGCCCATTGGCATGAAAGATGCTTCTCCATCCCTTCACTTTCAGTCTGGGTGTATCCTTAGGATCAGAATGGGTCTCTTGTAGACAACATATGGATGGGTCCTGTCATTTTATCCAATCTGCAACCTTGTGTCATTTTATGAGCGCATTTAGGCCATTCACATTGAGAGTGATTATTGATAGATATGTTTTTATTGGCATTGTGTTACCTTTGAAGTCTTTCTTTCTGTAGATTGTCTTTATATTTCTGTTCAATAATATTCTTAGGATTCTTCCTATTTTATAGAACCCCCCCTTAATATTTCCTGCAGTGTCAGCTTGGTGGTCTCATACTCTTTTAAGCCTTGCCGGTCTTGGAAACTCTTTATCTCTTCATCCTTTTTGAGTGTCAGTCTTGCTGGGTAAAGTATTCTTGGCTGCATGTTCTTCTTATTTAGTGCCCTGAATATATCTTGCCAGCCCTTTCTGGCTTTCCAGGTTTCTGTGGACAGGTATGATGTTATTCCGATGGGCTTTACTCTGTTCATAAGGAGCTTCTTTGTCCTAGCTGCCTTCAAGAGGGCCTGCCTACAATTATAATTCTTCATTCTTACTATTAGGTGTCTGGAGGACTTTCAAGAATCTATAATCTGGGGGGGGGCCATTTTGCCTCTATTACATGAACGCTGGTTCCATTTGTGAGATTGGGAAAATTTTCATGGAGAAATTGTTCCACTATTTCTTCTAGACTTCTTTCTTTCTCCTCCCTTTCAGGGATTCCAATAATTCTGACGTTGGAACGTTTCATTGCATCATTTATTTCCCTGATTCTGTTTTCGTGGCTTCTAAGCTGTTTGTTCCAGGCTTCCTCCTGATCCTTTTTCTCTATCTGTTTGTCCTCCAGATCACTAATTCTATCTTCTGTCTCAGTTACCCTAGCTTTTAGAGAATTTAGATTAGATTGGAACTCATTGACAGCATTGTGAACATCATCCCTGTTGGCTTTCGGTTCTGCCTTAATCAATTCTGTTTGGTCATCCATGGCTTTTTCCAACCTAGCTATTGCCTGGATAATTGTTAGCCTGAATTTCCTTTCAGGCATATTGTCTATGCCGATAGCCATTAGTTCTGTTGCAAAAGGCCCATCCTCTGAGTTTTTCTTCTGTTGGGCATTCCTCCTCATCATCATTTTGGTGAGAGATGGCTGAATGGATGTAGCTGGATATATCAACAGTGGTGCAGTCAAGGTGCACCCTGGAATGCTTCTGAGCAATTGGGAGTCCCCACCCAAATGAGAGAAGAAAGAAAAGAAAAAGAAAAGAGCAAGAGAGGAGAAAAAAAAGGCAAGAGAAAAGGAAGGCTTAGCCCAAATGGGCCCCAAGGGGTAAGATTTATGAAGTATACAAAAGCAGAAAAACAAAAAGACTGATAAAAGTATATGACAAGAGAAAAAATATATATATATAAAAGCAAAAAAAAAAAAAAAAAAAAGAAAGAAAGAAAAGAAAAGAAACTCATCAAAAAGAACCCCAAGTATAAGATTTGTATACTATCAGGACAAACAAAAATACACAGAAACACTGGGGGAAGAAAAAGATGGGAGACTGGTTATAAATTCTCAGTGTGGGCAAGGAAGTTTATTTTGATTCTTCTTGGATGTATCTTGATATCTTTGTTAAAGGACTCAGCTTTCCTAAGAAAAAGGGGGATTAAAAATTGGTTTACCTATAGGGGTAGCATTGATTGGGGAAAGGGGATTACCTTTAAGTTTAACTCTATATGAATATTTAAAAATAAAAAATAAAAAAAACGAAACTAAAATTAAAAAAGTTAAAAAATAGGAAAGCAAAAGAAAAACACGGATATATGTATCAAAACCTTCAGGTTAAAATGTTATTATGGAATTTGATGTACTAGATATCTCACTGTGATGGTAAATTGGTTAAAAAATTATCTATTTAAAATTTTAAAAAATGAACCATAATAGTGGGAATGAATTAAAAATAAAAGTTGTATCTATGAAGTAGTGGTGGTTGTTCTCTTGTTGTCTTTTTTTTTTTTTTTTTTTTTTCCCCTGGTTGGTTTTCCGGGGAGGGGCCTGCCACATGGGTTTTCAGGCAGTGTTCCCTGAGTTAAGTCCTCCTGCCCCCCTCAAGGTGCTGGGCTCTGAGGAAACCAGTTTTTCAGGCTTTTGTTCTCTGGAGGTTTTTATGCTTTTTCATTTGTTTTCTCTCACCTGACAGCTTTTGATGACTTTTGGAGGTTTAGAGGAAGGGAGACTGCACCCCGACCTCCCTCTCAGAGAGAAACCTCAGTCTGTTCCCCCGTGAGTGCTACAAAGCACGTAAGTTCCCCCTCAGCCACTGGCAGAGCATGTTCCCAGTCCTGGTCCCTGGGGACACAGGAACTCCTGTTTGTATCCAAAACCAGGACAGTGGTGGCTATCTGGGCAGCTCCGGACCACCTGAGAGTTTCCAAGCAGTGATCACACACTGAGATTTTCCCACTGGCCTGGGCTGGGAGTGCCTGGTCTTTCCTGGTCTGAGAGCGCCGGGCTGGCGCCTTCACGCACCTCTCTCAGGGGAGGGGTGTGGTGTGCATGTGTCTCAGGCTCTGATAGCATAGCACAGTGCTCATGTAGAGAGTTCAAAAAGGCTGTGCTTCTGCCAGCTGGCAAGTCTCCCAGCCCCTCATGGGAGCTGGACCCCACATGTTCTCAGGCGCACTGGCGGCTCAGGGACCACTACCTGGTTTCTCCGCTGCACTCTCTCTGGCTCAGCACCAGGGGTGGCTGTCCAGGGTCCGGGGACTTAAGCCCCTGTCCCTAACCACCCTGATTCCCACAATTTCCCCCATGATCCTTTGCTCATTTTGAGTGCTTTCAACCAGAGTCCAAGTTAATGCTGGCCCCCAGGTGCAGGGCACTCTCGTATTGGGGTATTACTTTCCAATGGGTCACCTCTGGTGGCTCTCTCCCCCTTTTGTTTATCTTCTGATTTCAGTCAAATGTTCCCACTCCACTTTACCTTCCCACTGGTGTCTTCTGCCCCCATAGAGATCCAGACGTGTGTAATTCTGATCTCAGGCTGATTTCATGGGTAATCGGAGTTCTTTGGTAGGTAATCAGCTCACTTTAGGGTACAGGTTGAAATGGAGCCTCCTCCTACTTCCCCGCCATCTTGTCTCCCCCCAAAATACAGATTCTTAACAACAGAGAACAAACCGATGATCACAAAAGGGTAGGTGGCTGGAGGGATCAGTGAAACAGATGAAGGGGACTGAGAGCACACTTTTATGGATGAGTAGAGTGATACAGAGAATTACTGACTCATGCTATTGCACACCTGAAACTCATATAGCACTGTATGCCAAGTCAATTGGAATTAAAATAAACAATAAAAAGATTTTTCTTTCAGGGTGCCCAAGTGGCTCAGTGCATTGGGCCTCTGCCTTTGGCTCAGGTCATGATCTCAGGGTCCTGGGATCAAGCACCGCATCAGGCTCTCTGGTCAGCAGGGAGCCTGCTTCCCCCCTCTGTCTCTCTGCCTACTTGTGATCTCTGTCTGTCAAATAAATGAATAAAGTATTTAAAACAAAAACAAAATAAAACAACAACAAAAAAAAAAAAGAGAGAGAGAGAGAGAGAGCCTAAAATTAACAGACCAGAAAGGAACACAGACAATATACAGTAAGAGTCACCTTACAGGCAATACATGGCACTAAATTAATATCTTTCAATGGTTACCCTGAATATAAATGGGCTAAATGCCACAATCAAAAGACACAGCGTATCAGAATGAATAATAAAAAAAAAAAACACAACAAGACACATCAATACGTTATCCACAGGAAAGTCATTTTAGACCTAAAGATACTTCCAGAATTAAAGTAGTGGGGGGGGGGGTCGGTTGAAAAAATTTACCATGCTAATGGACATCAAAATAAAGCTGGGGGTGACAACCCTTCTATCAGATAAATTAGACTTTAACCCAAAGACTACAATAAGAGATGATGAAGAGCACTATATCATATTTAACGGTTCTATCCAGCAAGAAGATCTAACAATTGTAAATATCTATGCCCCTAACATGGGAGAAGCCAATTATATAAACCAATTAATAACAAAATCAAGGAAACACATTGACAATAATACAATAATAGTAGGAGATTTTATCATTCCCCTCACTGAAATAGATCATCTAAGCAAAAGATCAACAAGGAAATAAGGATTTTTTAAAAGATTTTATTTATTTATTTGACAGACAGAAATCACAAGTAGGCAGAGAGACAGGCAGAGAGACAGAGGGGGAACCAGGCTCCCTGATGAGCAGAGATCTGGATGTGGGGCTTGATCCCAGGACCCTGAGATCGTGATCTGAGCTAAAGGCATAGGCTTTAACACACTAAACCATCCAGGCGCCCCAAATAAAGGTTTTAAATGACACACTGGACCAGATGGACATCACAGATATATTTTGAACATTCCATTCCAAAACAACAGAATACACATTCTTCTCTAGTGCACAGGATACACTTTCCAGAATAGATCATATCCTGGGTCACAAATCAGGTCTCAACTGGTACCAAAAGATTAGGATCATTCCCTGCATATTTTCAGACCACAATTCTTTGAAACTAGAACTCAACCACAGAAGAAAGTTGGAAAGTACTCAAATACATGGAGGCTAAAGAGCATCCTACTAAAGAATGAATGGGTCAACCATGAAATTAAAGAAGAATTTAAAAATTCATGGAAACACCTTACACCAGTTAGAATGGCCAAAATTAGCAAGACAGGAAACAACATGTGTTGGAGAGGATGTGGAGAAAGGGGAACCTTCTTACACTGTTGGTGGGAATGCAAGTTGGTGCAGCCTCTTTGGAGAACAGTGTGGAGATTCCTCAAGAAATTAAAAATAGAACTTCCCTATGACCCTGCCATTGCATTCCTTGGTATTTACCACAAAGATACAGATGTAGTGAAAAGAAGGGCCATTTGTACCCCAATGTTTATAGCAGCAATGGCCACAGTCGCCAAACTGTGGAAAGAACCAGGATGCCCCCCTTCAACAGATGAATGGATAAAGAAGATGTGTTCCATATACACTATGGAGTATTATGCCTCCATCAGAAAGGACAAATACCCAACTTTTGTAGCATCATGGACGGGACTGGAAGAGATTATGCTGAGTGAAATAAGTCAAGCAGAGAGAGTCAATTATCATATGGTTTCACTTATTTGTGGAGCATTAAAAAAAGCATGGAGGACATGGGGATTTAGAGAGAAGGGGGTTGAGGGAAATTGGAAGGGGAGGTGAATCAAGAGAGACTATGGACTCTGAAAAACAATCTGAGGGGTTTGAAGTGGTGGGGGGGGGGGGGAGGTCGGGGTACTAGGTGGTGGGTATTATAGAGGTCATGGATTGCATGGAGCACTGGGTGTGGTGAAAAAATAATGATACTGTTATGCTGGAAATAAATAGATGAAAAAAAATTCATGGAAACAAATGATAAAGAAAACACAGCTGTTCAAAATCTTTGGGACACAGCAAAGGCAGTCCTAAGAGGAAAGTATATACAAGGCTTTCTCAAGAAACAAAAAAGATCTCAGGTACACAACCTAACCCTACACCTAAAGGAGCTGGAGAAAGAACTGCAAAGAAAGCCTAAACCCAGCAGGAGAAGAGAAAGATTGAGCAGAAATCAATGAAATAGAAACCAAACGAACAGTAGAACAGATCAACAAAACTAGGAGCTGGTTCTTTGAAAGAATTAATAAGATTTATAAACTCCTGGCCAGAGTTATCAAAAAGAAAAGAGATGGGAACAAGCCTTAAAGCAAGAGATCCATTCATTCCCCCACAGAGGCCAGCCCCATCCCTGGGCGCCCCAGCTGCCTGAAAAGTTGGAGGCGGACTCCCGGCCAGAACCCCTGCCTCAACTCTGCTCCAGAAATGCTCCCCTGCGCCGGGGTCCCCATTGTGCTGCGTCAATTCAGTGCATTTTCTGGGTGGCTGCCACCCTCCCTGAGCAAGAAAGGGCCCTTGGACACAGCGAACTGGGTGGTCCCCAGGGCTGCCCAATGCCAGCCAATTCTCATGAGCGTTCTGCCCAAATCAATCCTGATCCTGAGTCCTGAGTCCTTCGCCACAATTTCCTCTACCACCCTGGTTAAATGGTGTCTTTCAGAGCTGTATACAAGCCTTGATACATTTCTGCCCCCACTGAGGCCAGGCCCATCCTTGGGCACCCTAGCCACCTGAAAAGTCAGAGACAGACGCTCAGTCACCACTCCTCCCTCAACTCTGCTCTGGGAAAGCTTCATCATTGACCTCCCTTGCCCATCCTCAGTGCTCTGTCATCTGTTCTCAATACTGTTGCCAGGATGGCCCAGTGAATTGGGGTCCCATAGGGTCTGGCCCTGCAATGGCTTTCTGCTACCCTGCTGTCACCTCCCTGAGGTCATGTCTTAAGCCATATCCTATGGCCACAGGGCCTTGTTGCTGCTCCTGGACATACTTGGTATGTTCCTGCCCCAAGGGCTTTCCATTTGCTTTCCCTTCCTTTTAGAAGGTTTTTGATATGAGATCACACACCTTCTTTTTAACTTGACTCAAACATCACCATCCTAGCAAAGTCCCACCTGGACCCTATAGGAATAGCAAGCACCACTGTCACCTCCCCTTCAGCACCCCAGCCCTGTCTCCTGCTTTATATTTCCAGAGAAGTTATCACAGTCACCAGCCAATCTCAGCAAGGGGGGAACGGAGGCCTACTAAGATTGTTTCACCACAGACTCCCTCTAATTTCCTAGTCCAGAGCCCTGGTGGAAAATTTGACCAGAGCTCTTGCACAGCCAGGATGCCCAGGACAATGGAAGCCCAGGAAGCAAGGCCCACACCCTCAGGGATCCTGACATGCCTCATGGGTGATGGATTCCTTTGCTCCATGGAGTTGTCTGAGTGCAAAGGATGCAGGTGCCCTCTAGGATTCATTCTGTTTTCTTCATAAATTCCCCAATTAAAGTCACAAGGGACTCACAGGGTCAGGTTTCAGAGCCCAGGATGTGCCACCAAGTAAGCAGCCACACACACACACACACACACACACACACACACACACACACTGTCTCCTAGTTCCCACCAGGGAAGGCTAACAGGGGCTTTCGTTCCATTGGGAGCACAATGAGCCACTCCCCATGCTCCTAACAACCTATACTCCTCCTCCATTTCTCCCCCTCATAAAGGGCACTGTACCCCATTACAGCTCTGAGGCTGTGCTTTACTTTAAAAAACAATTCTTTTTAAAAAGATTTTTATTTATTTATTTGACAGAGAAAGACACATCAAGGGAGGGAACACAAGCAGGGGAAGTGAGAGAGGGAGAAGTAGGATTCCTGCTGAGCAGGGAGCCCAATGCATGGCTTGATCCCAGGACCCTGGGACCATGACCTGAGGTGAAGGCAGAGGCTGAATGACTGAGCCACCCAGGTGCCCCTCAAACATAATTTTTAGTATCAGAAATTGATTCTCAGGAGAGAAAAACATAAACCCTCAAAAAGGATTCTTTGACTATTGCAGAAGGCTGTTTTCCCTTTGTTTAATGAAATCAGGAAAGAAAAACACATAGACTGTCCTTCCACTAACAGGTCTGATTCACTTCAGTGATTGAAAGAAGAACCAAGAAGATAAAAAGGAACATATGTTCTGAAGACCCATCATTCCAACCATCAAACTTTTGAAACTTCACACTCACTCAAAAAGCGAAGCCCAAACCAATGTCTCAGCCTGGCAACGTGGAGAAGCCTGAACTGGAATGACAGGGACAGACTAGGAGATTGTGTGTGTTGGCTGAGGCTGGTGGCACAGAAGGCACTCTGCCTACTCTCCACTCGGCCTCACCTGTCCTCAGCCAGGAACCTCCTCACAGCCCTGACCTGTCACAACTGTCACACGTGAGACACACAGCCACCACTGGAGCCAACCTGGCCATATCCTCCTGCAGAATGCACTCTGGTCTCCTCGAGGACCCCTGAATTCTACCCAGACCTGGAACTCCCCTGTCTGCCACAAGGCTATAGGATCCCCCCTCCTTCTTCCAAAATTACACTGGCCCAAGTATTTCATAAGAAAGGGAAAATACTCCTTCCTGAATGCTTAACACCTCTTTTCCTCTTCTGCCATATTTATGTCCACTCACCGTTGTACCTGGGCAAACTGGAAGGAACATATCAATGGAACACAGATATGCTCTGGTATCTGAATCTTTCATTGCAGCTTTCTGCAACCAGAAACTAGTGTATCCTACCGCAGTGTGTTTGAAAATAATCATCTACATAATAAGACAGTGAAAATCACTCCATTTTTACCTCACTCCTCATGAAGCAGAACGTGGTCTTCTTTTCTTCATTGACTTCAATTCCAATTTGTTTCCGTGCAGTGTTAATTCCTTGCTTCAAGGGTAGGATTTTGTGATTCCCCACCTGCATAGAACACCCAGAGCTCATCCCAAGTGTTCTCCCTAATAGCCATCGCCCATTTAACCCTTTCCTCCACATCCCTGCCCTCAACAACCTTTGATTTGTGCTCTAAGGTTGAGTCTGTTTTCTTATTTGCCTATCGTTCTCCCCTCAATATGTTCATCTGTTTTCTTTTTGAAATTCCATAGGAGTAAAGTCAAGGATATTTGTCTTTTCTTACTGATTTTGCTTAGCTAAATCCACTCTAGATCCATCCACTTCCTTTCAGATGGTAAGGTTTCATTCGTTCTGAAGCTGGGTCCTATTCCATTGTGTTGATAGATCAAAAGATAGATAGATTTATATCTAACTATAATCTCTATCTCTATCTATCTATCTATCTATCTATCTATCTATATGTATTGTAAATACCTATTTAGCCAGAGCGACTCCATCTTGGTTAAAAGCTATTTTGTTGTTTGTGCAGTGAAACTTAAACTGACTCTGCCGCCCCCACCCCCAGAGAAACTTACTTAAAGACAAGTCTGAGAAACCAGCAGAATATGGTCAGCTAGTTCCTGATAACAGAGCCCAGAATACAAGGATGAGTCAGGCCAGGTGGAGACATCAAATCAGTAAAACACACATACTTCTTCCCTAACCACCAAAGAATGTAAATCCTGCCATTAGGGCACCAACCTTGAGCACCAATTCTGACCAGAGTAATAGGTTAGTTCAAACAGCTACTATAGGGTAAATTGTAATTCAATTGGCCACCTGCATGTGACCTGACATGACTACAATCTCATTGGCCACCTATGTGTGGCCAGACTTTTGCTCTATAAAAGGTAGTCTGTAAGATGGGGAAGGGTCACCCTCTTCGGAGGCGGCCCTGACTGGTCAGTCAGTCAATTCTTGAGCCTGTAAGCTGGGGGTGGTTGCTCTCTTCAGAGACGGCCCTGGCTGGTCAGTCTGACTTCTAATGCTTAACATAAAATAGAACTTTGCATAACTTTCACCATGTCTCAGTATTGTTCCCCTGGCCAGTCAGTCTAACTTCTAATACTTATCATAAAATAAAGCTTTAAATAACTTTCACTTTGTCTCTGTCTCGTTTCATTTAATAATGGACCTAACATGGGGGAACCTGGGTGGCTTAGTGGGTTAAGCCTCTGACTTCGGTTCAGGTCATGATCTCAGGGTTCTTGGATCAAGCCCCACATCGGGCTGTCTGCTCAGTGGGGAGCCTGCTTCCTCTCTCTCTGCTTGCCTGCCTACTTGATCTCTCTCTCTGTCAAATAAATACATAAAATCTTTTTTAAAAAATGGACCTAACATTTATGTGTGTGTGTGTGTGTGTGTGTGTGTATCCCACATCTTCTTTTTCCATTCATCAGTGAATGGACATTGGGACTACCTCTATAGTTTCACTATTGTTGATAATGTTTCTATAAACATCATGGTGCTTGTACCCCATTGAATGTGCATTTTTGTGCATTTTGGGGAAATACATAGGAGTGCAGTGGCTGGATCCTAGGGTTCTTCAGTTTTTAGCTGATCTTTTTCAGCTTTTTCACTCTTTTTCAGAGTGGCTGCAACAGCCCGCATGCCCACCGACAGTACAGGAGGGTTCCACTTTAAACAGAACATTTCCTGATACCCATTTCGTAAGGAAGAAATGGAAAACCTGTGGGATAACATGACTCACCCAGGATCAGGCAAGCAGCTACAGAATTTCACCCCAGGGTTCCTGACGCCAAGCCCCATGAAGCCACCAGAATGCCTCTACCCAGGAGAATTCCCAAAGACTCTCCTTCTAACTTCACCACCAATGAAACTGCAGAGAAAATATGGCATGTCCAACTATCTAGATGGTCCACTGAGTGAAACTGGAAAGTCAAGTTTCCCTTCTCAATCATCCAAGGTTCCTTGTAATCCTTTTGCAATTTCCCTCTGCCCTCATTGAAACTCTGGATGAAAAGACAAATCCATTTGGATACATCATCTTGGACAAAGGAGAAGCCATCATCCATGTCTCTATCTGACCACAAACAGCCACCTAACTCTAGATGCTGGCCATTCTACCACAGCCTAGGCCCAACAGAATAAACACTATTAGATGAAGGAAAAATTCTATGTTCAAAACACACACTGAGCCCATCTCATCTTCCCCTTTTAATCCAAGGATTGCCTAGGAAAGAGCTTTTCTAAATACCTTCATAAGCCAGAAATTAACAGATTAAATGGGATCCCCTGCCATGAGCACCCTGCAGGGAAACTCAGGAACTCTGGCACCCACTCTACATTACTGACAGCTGCTTCAGTGTGACTTTGTGGCTCCACTGGAAACAAGAGAAAAGCCCAGGATGTTTGGGGTGAAAGAGAAGTTTTACCTCTCATCCTGGCATGGATGTGACCTTGCACCCAATGGGCCTGCTATAGTCTTTGAACACTGATGTCCTGGGACAAGGTGCATAACAGACTCAGATGCTGATTTCCAAACTTCAGGTCTCGTGGAGCCAGCGTGAAGAAGGGTTGTCAGGTGGGGATAAGCAGGCACATCCCACCTGAAGCCTGCATACCTGCTCAAAGTCCTGGGAGAAGGAGAGATACAGGCTTGTTTCTTTAGTTGTCATTCACCTCAAAAGTCGGCCAATGCCCTTGTCCTTTTTGGAGAAGCAAATAGACTCTTCCAAACAAACACTCAACTCCTCGGTTCAAAAGACACCATGTGTCACGTTTGGTTCCCCCTGGCTCCAGAGCCCCCACTGGGAGACACCTGCTGCACCATCCTGACAGCCTATTACCACCAAACCTGGGGACACAGGGCACAATGATGAGTGGGGGCTTGGCTCCAGGGGTTGTTACCTCCACTCTTGAGCCTGGGAAAACAGACTATACAGCTTACCATACCATCCTGTAGAAAGAAGCTTCAGTGCCTCACCTTTCGGGGTCTGTCACACAGCACCTCACCACTGCCCTCAGTGCTGACAGGCTTCACTGACTCCTCTTCCAGCACTTTTCCCATGGCAGCTTGCCGCTGCCTCCAGTGGTGGCAAGCAGCATTGCTATGTCTTCCAGTGCCTCTAGCACCACAGTTCACCCTTCCAGTGGTGTGATCTTGCACTGCTAGGCCTTCCAGTGTCTGGCAATGCAGCTCACAACACCTCCACTGGTCTCAAGCCACACTGGCACATCTTCCACCATCCCTCAGACTGCAACTCAGCACTGCCTCCAGTGGAGGGAATCCACACTGCTTCAACTTCCCATGCCTTGCACTGTGCCTGCCCACTGCATCCATTGTCAGGAAGTTCCAGCAGCACATCTTCCAGTGTCTCGCCCACTGCAGCTTATCACTCCCTCCCTTGGTGGCAAACTGAAGTGCCCTGTCTTTCAGCATCTGTTGCACTGGAGCTCAGCACTGCCTCCAGTGGTGGGAAGCTGAATAATGAGAGTTGTTTGGTGGCATGGCAGTGAAGAATTCTGTCACTGGAAGCAATGCTTAGCTGTATTGTGAGAGCAGCTGGGAGACGTGCCAGTCAGCTTGCAACCACTTCGGGCAGTTGTGAGCTGCATTGTGAGACCCTGGAAGAAATGGGAAAGTCATTTCCCACCACTGTAGGCAGTGGTCAGCTAGAGTGTGAGTGATGCCAGAAGGTTTTGCAGTGTTCATTAATGCCATGAGAGGTGGTGATGATCTGCAGTGTGAGACAGTTAATGGTGTGGCTTTGCAAAATGTGGCCACTAGAGGCAGTGTGGAGGTGCAGCATGAAACCTTGGTAGAAGTGCAGTGACAGTCCCATCACTGGAGGGGGTGGTCAGTTGCAGTGTGAGGGATGCCTGATGGCTTTGCAGTGCTGCTTAAAGCCACTAGTGGCAGTGCAAGGCCATGGATGGCATGGCTATGCACCTTATCTCCACTGGAGACAATGCTGAGCTGCAGTTCGAGGCACTAAAAGGAGTGCCAGTGAAGTGTCCCACCACTGAAGCTAGTGGTCAGCTGCCGTTTGGGGCATACCAGAAGGCTTTGCCGTGCTCCTTACTGTCATTAGAGGCAGTGGTGAGAAAGAGTGGGAGACCATAGGTAGCATGGCTTTGCAACTTGTTGCTACTGGAGGCAAAACCCTGCAAGAGTGGCCACTCAGGTTCCTACCACTCCAGGCAGTGGAGAACTGCAGTGAGAGTTCCTGGAAGAAGTTGCCATGTCAGTTCCTGCCACTGGAGACAACAGTGAACTGCAATTCAAGATGCTGCAAGGAGTGGCAATCTAGTTACCTAGCACTGGAAGCAGTGGTGGGCTGCACAGTGAGATTCTGGAAAAGGAAGTTGTGCTGATTTTTGCTACTGGAGGCAGAGGTCAGCTGCCTGTTGCTAGGGATGCCAGGATGCTTTGCAGTGTCATTTATGGCCAAAGATGCAGTGTTGATATGCAGTGCGAGTCCATGCCTGGCATTGCTGTACACATTGTCTCCACTGGAGGCAGTGGCTAAGCTGCAGGGTGAGATGCTGCAAGAAGTGGCAGTGCAGTTTCCTGCAATTAGAGGCAGTGGTGAGCTCCAGTGGGAGACACTAGAAGAAGTGGTAGTGTTGGTTCCTGCTACTGGAGGCAGAGGTCAGCTGTAGTGGGAGGGACACCTGAAGATTTTGCAGTGCTTCTTATGGCTACTAGAGTCAATGTTGACATGCAGTGTGTCGCCCTGAGGCATTGTTGAGCTACAGTGTGAGACCCTAAAAGAGTGGCAATGCAGTTTCCTATCATTGGAAGCAGTAGTGAGCTGCAGTTTAAGGTGCTGCAAGGCCTGGTAGTGAAGTTTTTTTTTTTTTTTTTTTTTTTTTTTTTTTTTTTTTTTTTTTTTTTACCACTGGTGGCAGTGGTGGGCTGCAGAGCAAGACCCTAGGAGAGGCAGTGTCCATTCCCACCACTGGAGACAGTGGTCAGCAGCAGTGTGAGGGATGTCTGAAGGCTTTGCAGTGCTGCGTACAGTCACTAGAGGCAGTGTTGAGATGCAGCTTGAGACCATGAATGGCTCGGCTGAGCAGCTTGTTGCTACTGGAGACAAGGTTGAGCTGCACTTTGAGGCATTGGAAGGAGTGGCAGTCTAGTTACCTAGCACTGGAAGCAGTGGTGAGCTTCAGGAAGAAGAAGAAGAAACTATGTCTTTTTTTCCTGGAATAAGAAACTATGTCTTTCTTTCCACTGGAGGCAGTGGTCAGCTGCAGTGTGAGGGATGCCAGAATGCTTTGCAGTGCTGATTACTGCCACTGGAGGCAGTAGACAGTTGCAGTGCCAGCCACTGGAAGGAGTGGCAGTGTTGGTTCCTGCCACTGGAAGTATGAGATCTTAGTCCAAATCTCAGGAGAACTCAGGCAGTTCTCGTGAGATTTTTACCCAAATATCATGAGAACTCCTTCCAAATACCATGAGATGAGGACTTATTCCAAATTTCAAGAGATCTCAGTACAAATCCTGAAAGATTTCAGTACAAATCTCATGCGATCTCCATCTGAATCAGAAGTCAAATGTATACATAAGGTCTTATATTTAAGAACAAAATGTGTTAACTTAAATAAGATAAACACTTGAAGATAAGGAGTTAAAAAGAACAGAGCTAACCAAAGCATATAAATGGTAGGCCCTGATATAATTTGAATAAGCAATTTTAAAGGATAAAACGAAACAAAAATATCAAAGAGTGTTTGCAAATAAAATTGAGTAAGAGTGTGTTTTATAAGACTAGGAAAAGTAGAAAAAGAACAAACAATATTAATAACACACAGAGATAAAATTTTATGATCAGTACAGATTCAAAACTAGTAACAGGATAATGTAGAAAATTATATGCCAAGAAATTGAAAAGTACATACAAATGGAAATTTTTTTGATGAACATGTTTTAAAATAAAAAATATGATTTTGGATTCTATTCCCCACATTATGACAGAATTTATGTGTTCAGAAACATTCTCCAAATGGAGAACACATTAAAAAATTTGGATAAAATAAAATTAACTCCTAAATTTATGTGTAAACTAGCAGTAAATTAATTGAAATTCTGACATTATAAAGAATGAGTATAGGAATATTAATAAGCTTTGAAGTCACTTTCACCACTTAGAGAATTTGCACATGTCTGGTGTACTAGACTTTGAAGTTTATGGGGGTGAATATTTGAGGAAGACAGAGACAAAGCCTGGTGGTTCTCCAAAATGGTGAGCTATTCAATGTGAGATTCTTCATAAATTCAATACCTTTCTTAAAGAAAATAGCTTTAGAAGTTAAGAAATGGAAAACTATTTTATCCTACATTGTACAAACATAGATATTCCAGCCCAATTTTTCTCAAAAGCATTCCAAACCACAAACCTACAATTACATGTATATATCAGTATAATTCACACAACATGCATGGTTCCAAACAACAAACCCCAAATCTGCTCACCAGATTGGCAAAAATGAATGAAGCTTCTTTGCACAATAATTTTATTTAAAAGCAAAACTGAAAGAATTTTCATAGATAAAATAATAAGGAATCTGTTTTAACAGTCAGTTTCTACAAAACATACCACAAAACAAAACTTTGTGGTGAAAATTACAAGATGAAAATAAGAATAGAATCAGAACAGATATTACATTATTGAAACTGTAGATAATAGGAATACCATATAGAAAAAAAAACTTTAATATGTCTAAATAAATATGTTAAAGCCAGACTCATAGTCTGAATAATCTTATTAACATAAAAATAACTCTATTACTGAAAAAATTCTAACATATTAGGGGTGCCTGCATGGCTCATTTGGTTGAGTGACTTTTGGTTTTGATTGGGTCATGATTTCAGTCATGGGATTGAGCCCCAAGTCAGGCTCCTAGCACAGTGGGGAGTCTGCTGGAGAGTCTCTCTCCATCTCCCTCTGCCCTCTGTCCCTCTCCCTGCTCATGCTCTCTCTCTCAAATAAATAAATAAATAAATAAATAAATATTTATAAAAAATGTGACATTTAAAAGATTATATTCCTCAGGTTGTGGAAGTGCAGAGACCTAAGATGAGAGAAGGTGAGATCTCTGAGATATATGCAACTAGTAAACATGGACTTCTTCCCAATGGCTCTGTTGAACCAATGCAAGCACAGTAGTTACTGAAGATTCCTTGATACAGGAAATACAAAAATATAAAATCTAGGACACAGTAGATGTGGGGAGTCTAAAATGCTACCTCCATATAAAAAAGGAAACAAATGTGAACAATAATTAAATTTACTGCACAGAAGGAGACAGAATGGAACATATATATCTTCAAATTGGTGTTAAATAGGAAGAAAACCAATTTCCGTTAAGAATTCATAACCAGGGGTACCTGAGTGGCTCAGGTGGTTAAGGATCTGACTCTTGGTTTCTGCTTCAGTTGTAATCTGAGGGTCATGAGATTGACCCCCATGTTGGGTTCCACGCTCAGAGTGCAGTCTGCTTAAGGTTCTCTCTCCCTCTGGTCCTTTTCTATCTCCTTCTCCCTCTATCTCTGTCTCAAATAAATAAATAAATAAATAAATAAATAGAAAGAAAAAGAATTCATGCAGAAGAGTGATGTCACAAGGATGGTGACATAGGTAATTTCTGACTTCACTTCCTCTCAAAAGAATGACTAACAACTATTCATGAATGAGATGCCACCGACAGAATTGTAGAACATAGGAGTGAGGCTGAAGCATCCCCTGAACCACAGAGAACAAGACAGACTTTTAGAGGGGTAAGGGAAAGAGATACATACTGATTGTATTGCCCCTCCCCCAGGATGGCATGGCACCAAGCACAGGGATTTCTTCTGAGCCTACATCTTCAGTGGGAAAAGAGAGCCCAGGGGTGGAATCCGGCCCCTCCAGTGTTGAAGGCACTTTGTGATGGCCTCTTTTCTGGTCTGGTCTCACAGGAATAGCAGGGGAATCTTCAGGTCAAAACTGGGACTCTGTGACAGAGAAGGGAGAGGGGCTTCCAACACTCAGGTATTGGCAGACTGAGTTCCTACCTGCAGAGCCTAAATAGTAGTTCCAATCAGTAGATTTGCTCCCCTGCAGAACCAGTCAGTAGTGCAGTATGACCAGGGGTGCAGGTCTGCCTGATTCAGGTCCTTGAATGAGCAGTTTGCTGGTCTGGAACCTAGTCTGCTGCCCAGTAGGGGACCTGAGTCATAGAGCCATCTGGTCTGGGGCATGGCTCCCAGTCCCTGGTAAATATGAGAGTTGAAAGCTGTTGAAATACCTGAAAGCTGTGTAACTTAGCCAGTCTGGAGCCAAGAGGTGGAAGGGCAGAGTTGATCACCCTCTGAGCAAACTCTATGGCCCTTTTGACCAGGGAAAGTGGGGCACAGTTCAGCTTGAGCTAAGACCACAAGCAAAAAACCTTAGCAGCCTTGGAGTTGCTTTTCTTGCAGCACATGTGCAGAAAAACTAATTTGTAGACCAACTCATTGCTGAATATAGCCTTCAGCTTGCCTACCTAGGGAACCTAACCAGAGTATATATGAGAAGCTGTATAGCCCAGCCATCAGCCCTGCTTACAGTGACACTTAACAGAGAGCACAGCCTGTGGCTTTCTCTTTCAGCAGAGCAAAACTCGTGGCCTCATCTGACCAGGGAACTCAGGGCACACTCCTGCCTGATTCAGGTCCCTAAACAACAAGTAGTGTAGGTCCTGTTTTATCCTGCTACCTTGCCAGACCCAGGAAGTTAAGTTATAGCTCCACCTATGGCTAAATACAGTACCCAGTCCTGATCTACAAATGCAGACAACTTTGGAGGCCATCCTATAGCCGTAGGTGGGCAGGCAAGCAAGCCAGCAGTCCAATCCAGCTATTATAAGTCAATGGCACAATCACACCCAAACTGAGCTTGCCCCCAAATAGACCTTAAAAGCAGGCCCCACCTGTTCAAGAATATTACCAGCAGACATGTCCAAACACCCAAACTGAGCTGCAAAAGTAAAGGACTATCTCTGCAGAAGCAAACCTGTAAATTCTGGAAGAGGAGCCCACTTTCTCAAATGCCCAGATGCCAACATAAGGAATCAAGGATCACAAAAAAAAACAGGGAAACAGGACACCACCAGATGGAACTAATAAAGCTCTAATAACTGACCCCACAGAAATAGAGATCTATGGTCTGTCAGACAAAAAGTTCAGAGTAAGTTTAGTGAACTACAAGAACACAGAGAGACAACTAAATGAAATGAAGGAAATAATACATGAACAAAACAAAAAGTTCAACAAAGAAATAGAAACCATTAAAAGATCCCAGAAATTCTAAAGTTGAAAAATACAATAACTGAGCTGAAGAATTCAACAGAGAGCTTCAAAAGCAGACTGAAACCATGTCCTGGAAGAGAAGACATTTGAAAGTATCCAGACAGGGAAAAAGAATGAAAAGAATGAAAAAGAGTGAAGAAAGCCTATGGGATTTATAAGACACAATAAAAACAAACAAAACAAAACAAAACAAAACCCCAACAATATCTGCATTATGGAAACTCTAGAAAGATAAGAGAAGGATAATGGGATAGAAAATATATTTAAAGCAATTGAATTTCCCAAGTCTGGGGAGAGAAACAGACATCAAAATCCATGAGGCCCAAATAGGCTGAACCTGAATATGGTTACCCAGAAACACATTAGAACTAGATTTTCAAAAGCCAAATATAAGGAATTTTGAAGGAAAAGGAAAAAGGAGAGAAATTACATTTAAGGAAATCCCCATGATATGATAGATAGATATTTCCAACAGAAACTTTTCACACTAGGAGAGAAAGGGATGACATATTCAAAATGTGGAAACAAAAAACCTGTCAGTCAAGAACTCTACACTCAGTGAAGTAGTCCTTCAGAAATGAAAAGGGATAAAAACTTTCTCAAACAAACCAAAGTGAGGGAATTCAACACTGTGAGACCTGTCTTACAAGAAATGTTAAGGGAGTTCTTTGAGTGGAAGAAAATGATGTTAATTAACTTCATAAAAACACCAAGAGATAGTGTAGAACTCCTTGGTAATGGTAAACATGTAGTCAAAGTTAAAATCTACAACATGAAAATGATGTTGTATAATTCACTTACAACTCCAGTTTAAAACTTAGAAAAAAATAGCACAAAAAAGCCATAACAACAATAATCTGTTATTAGCTATACAACATAAGAGATACATAAATTGTAGCATCAATAATCTAAAATTTGAGGGGAAAGAGAAGTAGAAGTGTAAAGCTTAGGGATTCTATTAAAATTTAGTCATTATTAGTTTATTACTTTATTTTATTTTATTGAAACTTTATTTAGTTTTTAATGTTAAGCAGCAATTGTCTATTTTATTAATTTTAATATATTTAACAAATGTTTTCAGAGTGTCATAACACACTATTCCAGACACCGTTTATCCACTGAATTAGGAGTAGATGACCCATATTTCAGTGACATTTCAGTCTGATAAATCCTGAATAATAAATCATTTATTCATATGTGTAAGCTTAAATATTTCTTCTCATAAAAGAATGGCAATATCATCTGGTTGGATGGGCCTAATGAGCTAATATATGTGAAGGGGTAATGTTGTGCCGTCCTCAAGAGAAGTAAGTTGTAACTGACAGGCTTTTGAGTGAGTACTACTTCTCTGGCTTCCCTACTCCAAGAACAAGTATTCTGATGTAATCAATATATCTGATATTCACTCCTTAACTTGCAACATTTTGAAGAGAACAAAGGACATGAAAATAAATGCTTCCCAGAATGACAAGTTGTTATTAGTTTAAAATAGGGTGCATAATTTCAGGATACCTTATGTAAGACTCAGGGTAAGCACAAAAAGAAAAACCTGTAGTAATTATATACACACACACACACACACACACACACACACACACCATGATAAAGATGTCAAGTGCAGTGATACCTAAAGACATCAAAACAAAACAAAACAAAACAGAACACAAAAAGATAGTAGGTTAAGAAACAAAGAACAATGGATCTACAAAACAACCAGAAAATAAATTAATAAAATAGCAATAATAAGTCCTTACCTATTAATTATCTTAAATATAAACAAATAATTCTCCATTCAAATACATAGAACAGCTGACGTTTAAAAGAAAGATCTAACGACATGCCGCCTAAAAGAGACTCATTTTAGTTTTAAAGGCACACACAGGGGGTGCCTGGGTGGCTCAGTGGGTTAAAACTCTGCCTTCAGCTCAGGTCATGGTCTCAGGGTCCTGGGATCGAGCGCGACATCGGGCTCTCTGCTCAGCGGGGAGCCTGCTTCCCCTTCTCTCTACCTGCTTTTCTGCCTACTTATGCTCTCTCTCTCTCTCTCTCTCTAAAAAAAAAAAAAAAAAAACACACACAGACTGAGAGTGAAGGGATGGAAAAAATGTATTTCTAGCAAATGGCAACAACCAAAAAAAAAAAAAAAAAAAGAAAAGAAAAAAAGAAAGTATAGGTAGCTCTACTTATATAAGACAAAATAGACTTTAAAATAAAATAATAAAGAGGTACAGAAGGCTACTATATAATGATAAAAGGATCAACACATCAAGAAGATGTGACAATTGTAAATATTTATGTACCCCAAATTGGAGCATCTAAATATATAAAGCAAACCATAACAGAACTAAAAAGGAAAAATAAACAGCAATACAATAATAGTTGGGGACTTTAATACTCCACTCAACAATGGATACAGCAGACAGAATCAATAAAGAAACAGCAGATTGAAACAACACTGTAGAATAAATGGACCCAACAGATGTACAAAATACTCTGAGAACAGTACAATACACACTCTTCTCAAGTACACATGAAACATTTCCTAGGATAGACCTTAGGTTCGGCCATGAAACAAGTTTTAACAAATCCAAGAAAATTAAGATCTAGCAATTAACCTTTGTGACCACAGTGGCATTACACTAGAAGTCCATTACAAGAGGAAAACTAAAATTCACAAATGCATGGAAATGGAAGAGTTTTCTGAATGACCAATGAATCAGAGAACCAAGAGAGTTAGTTCTTTGAAAAGATTACCAAAATTGATAAACCTTTATCTAAAATAACCTAGGGGAAAAAAGAGGAATCAAATCAATAAAATTGTAAATGAGAAACTGACATGCAATAGATATCACAGAAATACAAAGGGTCTATAAGAGTCTGCTAGGAAGAACTGTACATCAACACAGTGGAAAATCTAGGAATAGAAAAATTCGTAGAAACATACAACCTACCAAGATGAATCAGGAAGCAATAGAAAATCTGACTGAACAATTGCTAGAAAGGAGATTGAATTGGTAATCAATAATCTCTCCATAAAGAAAAACTCAGGACCAAATGGCCTCACTGGTGAATTTTACCAAATATTTAAACAAGATTTAATATTAATCTTTCTCATATTCTCAAAAAAATAATTAAGGGTAGGGAAAACTCTCACACTCATTTTCTGAGACAAGAATTACTTTGATAACAAAGCCAGAAAAGGATATCACCAGAAAACAAACCATACATCAACATCCCTCATGAATACAGATACAAAAGTCCTGCCTGAAATACTAGCAAACCAAATTCAGCAGCATGTGAAAGGATCATTCACCATGACCAAGTGGGATTTAAACCTGGAATGCAAGGATGATTCAACACACACAAATCGATCAATATCCTATACCACATGAATAGAAAGAAAGGAAAAAAATCACAAGATATTTCCAACACACAAAAAATGTATTTGACAAAATTAAACAGTCATTCATGATAAAAACTCTCAATAATTTGGGTATAGAGTGCATATACCTTGACATAATGAAGGCCTTATTTGACAAGCCCATAGTTAAGAGTACACCTGACACCAAAATTTTAAGGCTTTTCCTCTAAGATTAGGAACAAGACAAGGGTGCCCATGCACACCACTCCTATTAAACATAGTACTAGAAGACATAACCAGAGCAATCAGAAAAGAAAAAGAAAGAAAATATAGCCAATTATGGAAAGGAAGAGTAAAATTCTATTTGCAGATGACATGAAGACTGAAGACTCTACCAAAATATTACTAAATCTAATGAATAAATTCAGTAAAGTTGTAGGATACAGAACATAAAAAATTAGTAACATTTCTATACACTAACAACAAATTATCTGAAAAAGAAATTTTTAAAAAGATCTCCTTTATAATAGCATCCAAACCAATGAAATACTCAGGAATAAGTTTAGTTAAGGAGGTGAAATATCTCTACCCTTCAAACTATAAGATGTTGGTGAAAAAAAAAAAAAGAGAGAGAGATACAAATAAAGGGAAAGTTATTCTGTGTTCATAGAGTGGAGGGATTAATATTGTTAAAACGTCAGTACTACCAAATTCCATCTATGGATTCAACATAATCACTATCAAGACTCCAGTAGCATTTCTTACAGAAGTAAAAAAAAAAAAAAAAAAAAAACAAATCTTAAAATATATATGGAACCATGAACTGACCCTGAATAAACAGCAATCCTGAGAAAAGAGTGGGAGGCATTATACTTTCTGATTTCAAGCTATATTACAAAGCTTTATCAATCAAAAGAATATGATATTGGCATCAAAACAGACAACAAAATGAAAAGAAAACCTATGGAATGGGAAAAATGGGCATATTATATATCTGATAAGGGATTAATATCCAAAATATATAAAGAACTCATACAATGCACAGTAAAAAAAAAAATACCAAGTAATCAAACTAAAAAATTGGCAAAGGACCTGAATAGACATTTTCCCCAAAAAGTATCAATGAATCACCAACAGGTACGTGAAAAGTTGAAAAGTTGCTGGGCATCACTAGTTATTAGGGAAATGCAAGTCAGAACTGTAATGAGATTCACTTGACACCCACGGGAGTGCCATCACCCATTGACAAGAACAATAAGACTGCTTATAAGGAGGCTGTTAATGACAGTGTCGTGTTGGCATTACCACATCCTCACTGGACTTCTGATGTCTGCAACATCTGCCAAAATCAGAAGAGCCGAAGTTTAGTACCAGCCTCCTTCTTACCCTGTTAACAAGACTTGCTTTTCTCAAATCATATTTAAGCCAAACTTTTATTTTTTTTTATTTTTTAACCTCTTTTTAAAAAAATTTTTAATTTTTAAATTTTTTATAAACATATTTTTATCCCCAGGGGTACAGGTCTGTGAATCGCCCGGTTTACACACTTCACAGCACTCACCAAAGCACATACCCTCCCCAATGTCCATAACCCCAACCCCCTTCTTTCAACCCCCCCTTCCCCCAGCAACCCTCAGTTTTTGTTTTGTGAGATTAAGAGTCACTTATGGTTTGTCTCCCTCCCAATCCCATCTTGTTTCATTTATTCTTCTCCTACCCCCTTAAGACCCCATGTTGCATCACCACTTCCTCATATCAGGGAGATCATATGATAAGCCAAACTTTTAATCTAAGAGTTTGGTGGTGAACAATTTTAATTATGCAGGAGATGTCCTGTGTTTGCCTATGTTGCTTCAGCTCGTTCCTCCTGATGAACCCAGTCCCTGGGAACCATGTGAAAAAGGGACAGACGTTTGGTACAGCCCAAGACAGAGGAGTGTGTTTTATTTCAGTCATCTGCCTGAGCAGCCTGTGGACAGCAGGAGCCAAGGGCAGCCAAAGGTACTACTCTTGACCAGTTCTCTTAGGTTACATGTGAAGCGCAGATCCACCAGGGCCTAGCACCCCCTTGGCGGCTGAGTCTGAAAGGGAATCAAGCCCTCCTGTCTGGGGACCAGAGCTCTAGCGGCAATACCCAGGGTGCTCCTACCCCCGAAACATCTCTCCAAAGCCCATTACCCTGGCATTTCAGAAAAGATGCATGCCTTCGTTTGGGCTTACTGAGAAGCCCCTGTGTGGTTGTAGAATAACCGGGTATGTGTGTAAGGCATCCAGACAGTCCCAAGTGCTCTGAATTTGGATCTCACCAGCCTGTTTACATCAGCAGACCTCACATCCCTCAGGAGCAGCTGCATTGGATACGCTGCCTGAGGGCCCCTTTGCCCTCTCTCGGTGTTACTCAGAGCGGGATGCTTAGCCGCAGAGCCTGGAGCTGATGGTTCTCAGGTCTGGGCCGAAGAGGTGTCCTGTAATTTCAGATGCTCTTGTTGCTAAAGCCCACAAACCCTTCTTTGACTCCTGTGGGAACTCAGCAAACAACTTACCTCGGGTGTTAGAAACAAGATTACCCCAAACTGTCAGAAATTATGTTTTGATTTCATTTTGCCCAGAACACTACATCATCTACGTGCTCTGCTTTTAGGGAAACAAACTGGCGAAGTGAAACAGGTTGTCCGGAAGAGGGAGCCCAAACCTCAAAAGATGCAAAAAGATCACTGAACAGTGTAACAATGTAGGGGGCGCGGAAGCCCAGAGCGAAGCCTCTCACCCGCCCTTCTGTGGGGGTACTAAGTGCTGGAAGACAGGGTCATTGCCTGGAGGAGGCTGAAGGGCCTCCTGGCCTAGGAAAGAGAGCTGCCCGTGCTGGAAAGAGAGATCTGACCTCCAAACAAGCCGGAATGCAGGCGAATCTATTAGAGAGGGCACGGATTGCATGGAGCACTGGGTGCGGTGCAAAAACAATGAATACTGTTACGCTGAAAAGAAATGAAAAATTAAAAAAAAAATAAATAAAAGCAATACAAATGCAATTTTATACAACTTACGCTTAAGTGGGTTTTTCTTGTAGGTGGGGTATGTTCACTGACAGGTAATAGCTTACTGAGTATCTTCTAATATTCTGATTTTGTGTTGTTGTGTTATTATTTTTGTTCCAGGATCCCAAGCGAGGAGTTTATATCTGGGCCCACATAAACAGGCAGGCACATAAAGCACCATTTAAAAGATAAATTATGATGACTAAATTGTCCAAAAAAGAAGAATTCATTTTTGGAGAAAATAATCTCATAATCTAATTTTTAGTTTTGATATATCCCTTCTTTGTATTACCAAATTACAGCACGTTATCTTTCTTATAAAACAAATTTGTTCATTTTCTACTATTTGTGACTAGAAAATACACTTGTACAAAACTCAAACAGAAATAATGTGAAAGCCTGACGATTCCCAGAGCTGTACCGCTAGGGCAAATAACGCATTATATGTTAATAAAAATAATTAATAAAAAGAAATAATAATAAATGATAGATAATACATAATCAGTAAATGCACGTTCATTTTCAGCACACACCCCCCCCCATGGCGATGAACTGTATGTCACATTTTACTTGCTTTCCAAACACGTATGTACACACTGTATCGGACTACTTGCAGCCTACTTTCGGTACTTAACACCACATGCCTGTTTTATGGATTAACATAATTCAGCTATTTTACCGATGCATACAAGATATTCTGTGGTCTGGGTATATCATATTTATTTAATCAATTCCCACTTTACAGACATGAGGTCAGCTGCTCTAGGAAGCAGGCATGTGTGTAATGAACAGAGCTTTCTCTACATTCTCTGGGGGCTGAATTTTGCCTGGGGTGTGTGCAGGGTTTTGAGAGGATGCAGTGAATGAAGAAGGCAATCAGCAGTGGAGAGATCTAGGGAGATTGAGCAGGGGTTATCCTGGAGACTGTTGTGGGAAGGGAAGAAGGAGGTGGGAGGATTTTGAAAAATCACAGAAAATATGTTGCTCCCCAGCAAAGTTGTGTTCGGCCACCGACAAGGTGGAAATTCTACTTGGGAGGTGTGGCCACTATGAAACTGGGATGCCATCTACGTCTGTGTAGCTCCTTTTTGGAAAGTTTCAATGATTCTGCAAAATGGGACATAATTCTTGGGGTTCTCCTTACCTTGTAAAAGCAAACTTGAGAACCTTATTTTTATAGACTTTACCTTATTTTACAGGTTTTTAAAAAAAAAAAATTTGTTTTAATTAGCCCATTTCAGACCAGAGATAGCTAGCTAGAAGGCACTGTAATTAAGAGAATATTCTCCACAGTAAGACTTACAAATATTTACTTAGAGTTGTTTTATTCTAGACACTAACTGGTGTTCTCTAATCTCTAGGTAAAGTCCAAGGCCACCTCATCAGCCTACTAACGTCATTTTACCCACACACCCAGTTTGTACGTACGTCCTGACCATAAAGTCCTGCCTGATCCCAGAGCCCCTGCTCTGTGACCATCATGTCTGTGTTTAAAGTTACAGGGAGAGATCATTTAAAATATCTTCCAGTATGAAAAGAATCCAATTATACTTGAACATTCTTCTGTTGATTTGTTTTTCAGTTGTTCTGAAATCCCAGAGAGGGAGGATGTCGGCATGCTCCCATTTCACAGTGGACGGCAGCCCATGGCACAGAGCAGATGAGTCAGAGAAACTGACACTGTGCCTGGCCAACAGTAGAGGTGCGAGGCTATGCCATGTGCCCTCACGTGCATTGGCCTCTGAACATCACACAGATGGTTGTGCACACTGTTACTGTCTGAAAAAGCCATCCCCAAGTCACAGTTGAAGAGTAAACTTTTCAACACAACCAAACTGTGTTTTTTTTGCCTATATGTCAGACTGTAAGCAGTTAGATGACCAAGTGACCTGATCTTCCTGGAACCTCTTTTCCAAGGGGCCACTCATGGAATCTGTTTCTTTATGTGAAGAAAAAAAATTTATATATCTAAGTTTTCCTCGCTCCTCATTGCTATCTCACACTCTCAACTAACTTGTTCTGAGTGAAAATCCAGTGAGCGCAATAGCTGCCTGCTCCTGAGCCCTTCATGTCTGCCCCGAATGTCGACAAAGTGTCCTGTGATGTGTGACATCTACTCCACAGAGACCTCTCTTTTCATAATGTTTATGTTCCAAAGAATGGCTTCCACCTAGAAGGCTGACAGAGTATGGTACTGGACCTGTCGCTTTTAAGGAATCCAATAGAGTCTAAAGCTCCATGGACGTTTAGGGACTGGTTCCTGGGGGAACCAGCCAACCTGTTTTGTATTTGGAGCTGGAAGACACCAGGAGTGGAGACATGGCATGATTCCAGAGGACCTGAAGTTTGGAGTAGCCCTCCTCAACATCCTCATGGGAGCCATGCTCTAACAGCAGCACTGAGCAGGAGTTACCACGTGTCACCAGATGAGACATTGTGTGCTAAAGGTAGTTGGCTGTGTCTATTTTGTGCATCAGGCACAACCTTAGTTTTGGTAAAATATGACAGTGAGTGATCATTACCCATGTATTTTGGTTTTATAAAGTCATCTGTCCTGTCACCGGGGCGAACGAAAATGCACCGATTAGGGGCTGACAAACACAGTCTTAGGACAGCCTTTTCTTTTGTCTGGTGTGTCTTCTTCAGGCTGTACAACGAGTGTATTTGTTGGGTGCCGATGGCCACTGCTCTTCAATGGGGAGAGTGGTGACAAGAAATATCATCAACACAACACGGGCTCAGACCTGGGGTTCTGTCACAGAAGATCCCATTGGTCATTTGACAATAGTTCTGAGAGTTAATTTTTAATTTTTTCTTATTATTTTTATTACGTTAGTATATTTAAAAATATTTCTGAAATCACAGGAGGACAGCTGTTATCGGACATACTGTCATTGGTTGATCTGCTTGTCCGATGCTTGCGAGTCATCTCAGAGGATGATTGCCTGCTGCTCCAGATTTAATCACTGTGTGGTTTCAGATTTGACTGTGCTTGGGGGTGTGTGGTGGCATGTGTGCTGCCTGATAACAATGAGTGGTGCTCACTGTGGCTACTGTACCCTTGAGCCCGATTGATTTAGGGCAGAGCCGGGGGGCAGCTGGGGGGCAGTCAGGAGATGGGATCCAACGTGGCATTTGCATGGTTTTCTGGTCAATAGTTGCAGAGAATCACAGGAATTATTTTTCTCTGGTGTCTCTGTCTGAAAGCAAATTTTGCAATTTTGCTTTTGTTATTATATTTGTTTTCATTTTTATGTCTATTATTTAAATTGAAGTATAATTAACATGTAGTTTTATATCCATTTCAGGTGTACAATATGATTCAATAATTCTCTACATTTCTCAGTGCCCATCAGGATAAGTGTGCTTTTTTTTTTTTTTTCAAGATTATTTATTTATTTATTGACAGACAGAGATTACAAGTAGGCAGAGAGAGGGGGGAAGCAGGCTCTCTGCTGAGAGGAGAGCCTGATGAAGACCCACTGAACCACCCAGGTGCCCGAGGATAAGTGTGCTCTCTTAATTCCCTTTATATTACTCATTCCCCATGAACTTCCTCTCTGACAACCACCAGTTTGTTTTCTGTATTTGAGTCTTTTTGTTTGTTTCATTTTTTCTTTATTCATTTATTTTGTTTCTTAAATTCTACACATGAATGAAATCATATGTATTTGTCTTTCTCTAACTGACTTATTTCCCTTAGCATTATACCCTCTATATCTATCCATGTTGTTGCAAATGGCAAGATTCCATTCTTCTTTATGGCTGAGTAATATTGACTTTATATATATATCTATACACCTAGATACATATTTCACATCTTTTTCACTTGGGTTGCTTCCTCATCTAAGCAAAGATACTGAGCCCTAACTCTTCTTTGGGTTTTCATTTCCTTATGAAATCTTCTGTGCCATGCAAAACTTTTTATTAAATAAATTTGCATGCTCTTCTCTTAATCTGTCCTTGATAGTTTAATTTTTAGACCTACCTGGAGACCCCAATAGGGTTGGCAGAAACTTTCTTCCTATATATCAGCTACTGTTCTATTATTATTAATTATATTATCAACTGAGAATGTACTTTATGTGATTTAAATTTTATTACTTCACACTTGTTATGATTTGTAGTCCAGAATATGGTCTTTCATGTGCATTTGAGATAACTTGTGTTCTATTCTTAGAGGGAATGTTCTGTGAGCATCCATTGCTCAAGCTGGTTCTAAGTGCTGTTCAGTTCACCTATAACATATTTGATTTTCTGACTTTTTTTTTCTATATCAATTCCTGAGTGAGGAATACTTAAATCTCTACCTAAAACTATGTTTTTTACACATTTTCTTTGAGATTTATGAGTTTTGCTTATGTGTTTTTTTTTTTAAAGATTTTATTTATTGTATTTGACAGATAGAGATCACAAGTAGGCAGAGAGGGCAGGCAGAGAGAGAGAGGAAGGGAAGCAGGCTCCCGCTGAGCAGAGAGCCTGATTCCAGGCTTGATCCCAGGACCCTGAATGAGGTCATACCCTGAGCCGAAGGCATAGGCTTTAACACCACAGAGCCCACCAGGCGCCCCTGCTTATGGTGTTTTTAATTAATGGATAAAATTAAATCATAAAATGTAAAGTGATTTTAAAGCAAAAAATTCAGAGGAATATAGTTCATTATTCACAGTGTTGTACAACTAATATCTCTGTCTAGTTCAAAAAACATTTCTATCACTCAAAAAAGAAATCTCATACCTATTAAGCATTCTCCTATCTCCCTGCTCTCAGCGCTTCTAAAGACATAATTATGTTTTCTGTGTCTGTCTTTACTTATTCTGGATATTTCACATAAATGGAAGTACACAAAATGTAACTTTTGTGACTCATTTCTTTCACTTAGCTTGATTTCAGTGTTCATTGACATTGTAGAATGGATCAGAGCACTTGATTACTGATCAATCTCTGCTTGTTACATATTTATTCTGATTTTCTATTTCTTCTTTAGTCAGTCTTGGTAGTGTGTGTTTTCTAAAGCAATTTTTCTATTTCATCTAAGTTATCCAGTGTGTTGGTGTACAGTTTGTTTACATTATTCTCTTATAATCATATTTTATTTTTGTAAGTTCAGATGTAATGACCCCATTTTTATTTCTCATTTCAGTTACTTGAAGTTTTATCTCTTTTTCTTAGTCTAGCTAAAAGGTTTTGTCAATTTTGTTGATCCTTTCAAAAGTCAAGTTCCTGGGTTTCCATTAGTCCTTTCTGTTTTCCATCCTGTATTTCATTAATTCCTGCTTATGGTGACTATTTGCATGAAGTATATTTTCCATACTTTCACTTTCAATATATTTGTATCATTTAATATCAAGTGAATCTATTGTAAGCAGTGCATATTTAATAATTAAAAAATACACTGAGCCAATCCTTAAATTTTTGATTAGTGAATTTAATCTATTTATATTTATATTAAATAAAGGACTTCTTACTCCTGTCATTTTTGTTATATTACTTTCTCTATGTCTTTTTTTTCCTTTTCTATACCTCATTTTCTATGATTAGCTTGGTTTTGGGGGATTGAATTTGATTTTTCTTCGTGTGTTTATAGGTGTCGTGCACATATTGAATTCCTTCTTCTCATGTCAACATCTATAACATTTTTTTTAGGAGTGAGGTTTTAGCTGAGATTAACCACTCGAATTACAATTAACACTATAGACAATGAAATGCTCTAATTTGAATTGGATGCCATTTATACTTTCAAGCCGATTTAAAAAATCTCTGATCCTGTATTGCTGTCTTCTTTCTTTATTAATGTTGTTGTTGTGTCTAAAATTACATTTTGTATAACATTGTACACTGATTTAGATATATTTATATCATGTTTTTATGCATTGGGGGGGGGGTCTGTGTTATCCCAAGGATTTTGATGGATTCCTTCTCACA
The DNA here is from genome assembly GCF_011764305.1 of Mustela putorius furo. Classification (NCBI taxonomy): domain Eukaryota; kingdom Metazoa; phylum Chordata; class Mammalia; order Carnivora; family Mustelidae; genus Mustela; species Mustela putorius. The sequence continues at coordinate 472 of NW_025422039.1, read as the reverse complement.
TTGAGGTTTCATTTCATCCATTTTGAGTCTATTTTTGTGGGTAGTATAAGGAATGGTCCAGTTTTTATCTTTCCTGCATGTGGCTGTCCAATTTTCCCCAAAACATTGTTGAAGACACTGTCTTTTTTCCATTGGAGATTCTTTCCCCTATTTGTCAAAGATTAGTTGACCTTAGAGTTGAAGGTCCATTCCCTGGGCTCATCTATTTCTGTTGCATTGATCGGCTTGTCCTGTTGTTATGTGCCAGTACCATATTGTCTTGAGGATTACAGCTTTGCAATAGAGCTTGAAGTGCCGAATTGTGATGCCAACATAGATTGCCTTTCTTTTTCAATCTTACTCTGCTACTACTGGGTCTCGTTCTGGTTTTCCGATAAAATTTTAGGATTATTTGTTCACATTTCTTGAAAAAGGTGGTGATGGTATTTTTGGTAGGGATGCATTAAATGTGGAGATTTCTCTAGGTACCATA